>NC_074667.1:33155785-34579843 GCF_029448725.1 Salvelinus fontinalis
ATGATGAATACTTGTTGGTTGTTGAGCCGTTCCGATTTGTGAAGCATCAGCTAAAGCTTTTGTAATTGTTTGCCTTCGGGTCCCCCTTCCTAACAGCACTTTTTCCAAGCCATAAACTTGCAGATATAAAATGGACATCAACGACAGTGTTTGTTTAAAAAGGATGTCAACAACAGAGTATTTTTAGCAAAACCCTGTATAAAAGTTAAGTCAAATTAGCCTGCGTGTGGGGTTTACCTCATACAAACCAGTCAAATTAATATGGAAAGTAGCCTAAATTGACTTTTGACCTTCCGCATGTGACGGGTGTCTGAGCTGTTGTCGAAGGGTGTCTGAGCTGTTCCCAAACTCTTGATCTGGCTCAATTATTCCATGACCAAAATCACAGAACCACCACTTAACGGAATGCTATCAAGCCCACTCTGGAATGACATTTGAGACCAACTCGATCGATCGCTCAATCCGTTTCACCCTGAATTCTCCAATCATTGAGACTTGTTTCAACGCTGCCTAATAGACAAAACTCAAACTAGCCCTGCTGAAATTTGACTTGGAAATCAAAAAAGCTAACAAAAATGTGGGTTCTTTTCTGGTGATGAGGACTCTGATTGTGCCAACTTATGGCATTAAAGTGTTCGCTTGCCTATCAAACCCTGAGCCGAACCTACAATAGTAGTCACTCAGCTTTGTTCCTCAGAGTTTGAAAAGTGCTTTGCCGTCGTCATCACACTTACAGTAGCTCTGTCTTCCCATTAGCGGATAAAATGCCCTTCACTCGATCTTTGAAGATAATTAAATAAAAGATGAGGTACAAAAAGATAATTAAACACTTCATGGATTTCACTGTCACTCTTTGACTTCCCACATAAAAAATACTTCAATTTACAATAGAATACTTTAGAATTCTACAGGATTCTGTAGTAAACTGTAGTATACTGTAGAATCCTATACTCCACACTGTAGTATCCCTTGATTGTGTATGCTTACTGTAGAATACTACACACTGTAGTATCCCTCAATCATGTAGTGCTCACTTTAGAATTGTGTAGTATATTGGAGAATACTATATTACACACTGTAGTATCCCCCTTGATATAGTAGTGCAGGGGTAGGCATAGGGCTGTGGCGATCACAACATTTCGTCAGCCGGTAAATAACTGTCGTCCTCACAGTAATTGACCATTAATTAACAAACACATTTAGCATATCTTTGCTTCCACACAAAGCCTACAAGCTATTTTAAAAAGTTTAATAAATCCATGTAATATAGCCTACAACTTCATAATAAATCCATAATTTATTTCAGACAGGTCTAAAGAAGCATGACACAGCCGAAGTCGGAAGTTTACATACACTTAGGTTGGAGTCATTAAAACTTGTTTTTCAACCACTCCACAAATTTCTTGTCAACAAACTATAGTTTTGGCAAGACGGTTAGGACATCTACTTTGTGCATGACACAAGTAATTTTTCCAACAATTGTTTACACACAGATTATTCCACTTTCACTGTATCACAATTCCAGTGGGTCAGAAGTTACATACACTAAGATGACTGTGCTTTTAAACAGCTTGGAAAATTCCAGAAAATGTCTTGGCTTTAGAAGCTTCTGGTAGGCTAATTGACATCATTTGACTCAATCGGAGGTGTATTTCAAGGCCTACCTTCAAACTCAGTGCCTCTTTGCTTGTCATTATGGGAAAATCAAAAGAAATAAGCCAGGACCTCAGAAAAAGAAATGTAGACCCCACAAGTCTGGTTCATCCTTGGGAGCAATTTCCAAACGCCTGAAGGTACCACGTTCATCTGTACACCCAGTAGTATGCAAGTATAAACACCATGGGACCACGCAGCTGTCATACTGCTTAGGAAGGAGACGCGTTCTGTCTCCGAGAGATGAACGTACTTTGGTGCGAAAAGTGCAAAGCAATCCCAAAACAAGAGGACAGGACCTTGTGACGATGCTGGGGGAAACAGGTACAAAAGTCTCTATATCCACAGTAAAACAAGTCCTATATCAACATAACCTGAAAGGCCACTCAGCAAGGAAGAAGACACTGCTCCAAAACTGCCCAAAAAAAGCCAGACTACGGTTTGCAGCTGCACATGGGGACAAAGATCGTACTTTTTGGAGAAATGTCCTCTGGTCTGATGAAACAAAAATAGAACTGTTTGGCCATAATGACCATCGTTATGTTTGGAGGAAAAAGGGAGATGCTTGCAAGCTGAAGAACACCATCCCAATTGTGAAGCACGAGGGTGGTAGCATCATGTTGTGGGGGTGCTTTGCTGCTGGAAGGACTGGTACACTTCACAAAATAGATGGCTCATGAGGGAGGAAAATTATGTGGATATATTGAAGCAACATCTCAAGACATCAGTCAGGAAGTTAAAGCTTGATCGCAAATGGGTCTTCCAAATGGTCAATGACCCCAAGCATACTTCCAAAGTTGTGGCAAAATGGCTTAATAACAACAAAGTCAAGGTTTTGGATTGGCCATCACAAAGCCCTGACGTCAAGCCTATATAAAATTTGTGGCAGAACTGAACAAGCTCTGTCAGGAGGAATGGGCCAAAATTCACCCAATTTATTGTGGGAAGCTTGTCGAAGGCTACCTGAAACGTTTGACCCACGTTAATTTATTAAAGGCAATGCTGCCAAATACTAATTGAGTGTATGTAAACTTCTGACCCACTGGGAATGTGATGAAAGAAATAAAAGCTGAAATAAATCATTATCTCTACTATTATTCTGACATTTCACAATTTTAAAATTAACTGGTGATCCTAACTGACCTAAGACAGGGAATTTTCACTTCGGATTAAATGTCAGGAGTTTAAATGTACTTGTCACGCCCTGACCATAGAGATCCCTTGGTTCTCTATGGTGTAGTAGGTCAGGGCGTGACTACGGGGTGTTCTAGTTCAATATTTCTATGTTGGTGTTTTGTATGGTTCCCAAATAGAGGCAGCTGGTAATCATTGCCTCTAATTGGGGATCATATTTAGGTAGCCATTTGTCCCACCAATGTTTGTGGGATATTGTTTTGTGTTTGTTCACCACTACTTTCATGTCAACCATTTCTTGCTCGAGTTTCTGCTGTGCACTGCGGTTCTGAACCGATGTCAATCTCTGATGACAGCCATACATCAGGGATAAACTGGAGAGAACCTTTACAAGGCCTGTGCCTGATGGTTTATTTTGGAGGGTGTTTATCTCAATTTCAGCAGTTTCTTTCGCGAATGGCATAGTTTGGGTTTCAATCGCTGCTGAGGTCAACAATCAATCCTTCTATGAGTGAGGGTTCACTAATTAGCAGGGGAATGGGGACCACCCCCTCTGATAGCTTGCACATTAGTAAAATGTTTTTGTTCTCAAAGTTTGAGTTTTGAGTCGTTGGAAGCTGCAAAAACTATTTTTATCTATTTATAGACGTTAATGAGTCATCAGTACTGGATCAGTAATGCGGCAGTTTGACGTCAATGAGTTTGCAAAAGCAAATTGAATTGATGAATCAATGTGAATGATTAGTCATGCCTGTATAGGCTTTCTGGGAATAAAACTTTAACTAACCTGAAAGCGTTGCTGTATCTAGGATAATGTGGAAAAGTTTAAAATGTCTCGTTGGTTGGAACAAATGAATGGTCCTTATCCAAATGATCAACCTGGTAAAATGTTTGTTTGGAAATTTAACTTCCTTGTTGAATGAGGCAACAAAATCCAATCAGTTGAGATTGGTTGAATATCACTAAGTGTAACCCATTGTTACAAATGTGAGAAGATGTTGGGCATCACAATGGGGAAAAAAATGTCATATAAATAATAATGGTGATTTTCCACAACAAGGGGACACTTACCCCTGAAAGCTGAAACCACACAGGATTCCCGCGAAGGCGGGACTTACGTCAATACTGGATCAGTACTGGTGGGAGTTGGGCTTCAATGAGCTTGCAAAATATTTTTATTGAATATCCAAAACATACAATATACTTGCAGTGAAACTGCTCAACAACTACACCACACCAGTCATCCAACAGACGCCCATTGAGAGCGACACACTGAAGCATCCAGGGTCAACGCCGTCTTCAACGGCATGTCGACAGATCTCCCACAAAGCCAAAGAAACGGGGACGCGAACCCTCCAAGATCCGAGACCCCTCCAACAGTCATCCCCAAAACAAAATAATAGAAAAGAATAACAAAAAAGAAAATGAATTCCGTTCCCCACCCCCAAGAACCCCCCCCCCCCTCCCAATGCACCAACAACCAAGAAAATGAACTCATGAGAAAAAGACAAAAGAAAACAAAAAAGCAATGCAACAAAAACAAAGGACATCAAGGACAACTAAAATCATCACAACAAGGCCAACTGTGTATGATTGAGAGCATGTCTGCTACTATTGCACTATTTACATGTGTGTGTCCATGTATGTGTGTATTTGAATGAGAGTGTGAGTATAAGCATGTATACAAACACATGCACTGCATCAGCCTCAGGCAAACTGACATTAGCTGTAAAAACATACTTTTTATTATGTTTTATTTGGACTTTATTTTTTATACTTTATCTTTGACCATCATTCTATCTCCCGCCCAGCAACTCCACTCCCACTTGTCTCCAAATCCACATCCCAACCCTCACCCTCCCTCAGCCCATCCCACCTATCTCTGCTGGCCACCCTCTTTGGATTTTTACGCAACATATATCTTCCAGCTATGCTGTGATGTTTAAAGTACAATTTCAATCTATCTAATCAAATAGAATCCACAGATTGTGAGTTGAAGATAAACACTTTTACTAAGAGTATTAGTATATTTGTAATTGAGTAACTCGGTCTCTCCAGATCTCCTAACAGTACTATTTCTAGGGTCAATTTTAGATCAATGTTATGCATTTTCAGCCATTCCTGAACCTGAGACCAGAAACAGGCTACCTGAGGGCCATACCAAAATAAATGGTCTATTGATTCTGTATCCTCACAAGGCAATCTGCAGAGCTTCGATGATTTTATGCCCCAAATATTCAATATTTTTCCCTTGGCAAGAATTCTATATAATCATTTTAGCTGAAAAGCACAAAGCAAATTTAATTGATTAATCAATGTTAATGATGAATCATACCTGTATAGGCTATCTGGGAATTAAACTTTAATTCACCTGAAAGTGTCACTGTATCTAGGTTAATGTGGAAAAGTTTAAAATGTCTCATTGGTTAGAACAAATTAATTTGGTCCTAATCCCTAGATCAACCTGGTAACAGGTTTGTTTGGCAATTTAACCTGTTGGGGATGGGGGCGCTGTTTAGACTATTTATGCTAATTGGGTACTTTTTTAAACGGCTTCCCACAAAATCCTTGATCGTACAATATGCATATTATTATTATTATTGGATAGAAAACAGTCTATAGTTTCTATAGGAGTTGAAATTTTGTCTCTAAGTGGAACAGAGCCCATTCTACAGCAATTTCCCTGACATGGATTCAGATTTCAGAAATGTTGGCCACTGTTCTGATGTCAGTTAAAAGGGCACTGATTTTGCTATGACTATACGGACACTTCTTACGTCTTCCCCTGGATGCCTTTACGTGATGACGATTCCAATGGGGTCGATTGCGCGTTCACAGGCCCTACAAATGAAAAAACCCTGAAGCTAGTCATTCTTTTGGAGCTGCGTCATGCGCCTAGAGGACACCGGCCCGCACCTTTTCCAAGCATTAGTGAAGGGGGTAATATTACTCGGGTCATGTTTCTACTCGTTATGGGAGTTAAAAACATCATAAGGTAGTTAATTTAAAGCGTTTTATAGCAATTTATATCCGTTTAGTGCGATTTTGGGACATTTATTTTTGCAACGATGTGAATAGTTGGGCACGCTTTTCAGTTCATCCCGAACGCAGTAGGCATTTCCACATGGCAAGAGGACAGCTTTCCACCAAAAGACGATTGCTCTCAAGAAAGGATCCTTTGCCCAAGATACTGATGGAAGAACAGCTCAAGGTAGGACATTTTTATTATGATAAATCGTGTTTCTGTCAAAACATTTTAGTGGCTTAGGACGCCATGTTTTATGACGTAGCTTCGCTAGGCGCAAACTGTATTGAAAAGTAAGGATAAATTAAAAAACGTTATTCCGCAATTGTATTAAGAATTAAATTGTCTATCAATCCCTGTCCACCCTATAGTTTTTAGTCACGTTTATGAGTATTTATGTATAAGAGTAGATCACTGTCTAAGTGGCGCAAGGACTTTTTCTGACCAGCTTGTCTACATTTCACATTGTCTAACCATGATTTTGGTGGCTAAATATAAACATTTGCGATCAAACTCTATATGGAATGTGTAATATGATGTTACAGGAGTGTCATCGGAAGAATTCTGAGAAGGTTAGTGAAAAAATTAATATCTTTTGGCGATGTTGACTTTTATCGCTCACTTTGGCTAGAATCAATGCTGGGCTGCTATGTGCTATGTGCTAAGCTAATATAACGATTTATTGTGTTTTCGCTGTAAGACACTTAGAAAATCTGAAATATTGTCTGTATTCACAGGATCTGTGTCTTTCGATTCGTGTATGCTGTGTATTTTTACGAAATGTTTGATGATTAGTAAGTAGGTAAACACGTTGCTCTAAGTAGTTTTTCTATTTCATTTGTGACGGTGGGTGCAATTGTAACCTATGCCATCTACCTGAAATATGCACTTTTTTCTAACAAAACCTATCCCATACCATAAATATGTTATCAGACTGTCATCTAATGAGTTTTTTTGTTGGTTAGGGGCTATAAATATCTTAGTTTAGCCGAATTGGTGATGGCTACTGGTGTTGGTGGACAAATAAAAGATGGTGGATTATGCTAATGTGTTTTTAGGTAATAGATGTACATCTTTACATATTGTGTCTTCCCTGTAAAACATTTTAAAAATCGGACAAGTTGACTGGATTCACAAGATCTGTGTCTTTCATTAGCTGTATTGGACTTTAATGTGTGAAAGTTAAATATTTTAAAATAATATTTTTTTTGAATTTCGCGGCACTGGTTTTTCAGTGGGGGGGGGGGGGGGGGGGGGGGGGTGCCGCTAGCGCCACGCTGATCCTAGACAGGTTAACTTCCTTGTTAAATCGAATGGGACATTGATATCCATTCAGTTGAGATTCGTTGGATATTAGAAGGTGTTACCCATTGTTACAAATGTGAGGAAACATTGTTCCTCACAATGGACATTCTTTCCTTTTTTTTATTGCCGATTCTTCATCACAAGGGGTCACTTACTCCTGAAAGCTGAACTCACAAGGGATTCCCGACCAGGTCACACGATTTCGCCCTGAAAGCTGAAATCACGTGTGCTTCCCGCAAAGCTTCTCTTTCTTTGTTGGCTTAGCATCGAAAGCAGAGCTAGCCGTTGTTGCACAGGAAATGTTAACTTCCAAGCACACACACAGGTCCCTTTCAATTCGGGAACGAAATTACTAATGTCTCGCTGTCACGTTCCTGACCTTATTTCCTTTGTTCAGTCTTGTTTAGTTGGTCAGGACGTGAGCTGGGTGGGCATTCTATGTGTGTTTTTCTATGTTGGGTTTTTTGTGTTCGGCCTGGTATGACTCTCAATCAGAGGCAGCTGTCAATCGTTGTCCCTGATTGAGAATCATACTTAGGCAGCCTGGGTTTCACTTTTGGTTTGTGGGTGTTTGTTGCCGTGTCTGTGTTTGTTCGCCACACGGTACTGTTTTCGTTCGTTTGTTCACGTCGTTTAGTGTTTTGTATTTTGTCAAGTGTTTTTCGTCTTCGTTTAAATAATTAAAATATGTATTCAAACCACGCTGCGCTTTGGTCCGATCCTTGCTCCTCCTCAGACGAGGAGGAATACGACGAGCGTTACACTCGCATTTAACCCAAACGGTGTTTCTTCACCAGCAATGTTTTACCGGAACATGCGGTAACATAGAGAATTACTTGCCGTGGTCTACTGAAACATGAGAGATAGAGAGATAATGCTTTGCATTCCGCCAACAATATACACTACCATTCAAAAGTTTGGGGTCACTTAGAAATGTCCTTGTTTTTGAAAGAAAAGCAATTTTTTTGTCCCTGAAAATAACATCAAATTGATCAGAAATACAGTGTAGACATTGTTAATGTTGTAAATGACTATTGTTGCTGGAAACGGCAGATTTTTTATGGAATATATACATAGGCGTACAGAGGCCCATTATCAGCAACCGTCACTCATGTGTTCCAATGGCACGTTGTGTTAGCTAATCCAAGTTTATCATTTCAAAAGGCTAATTGATCATTAGAAAACCCGTTTGCAATTATGTTAGCACAGCTGAAGACTGTTGTTCTGATTAAAGAAGGAATAAAACTGGTCTTCTTTAGACTAGTTGAGTATCTGGAGCATCAGCATTTGTGAGTTTGATTACAGGCTCAAAATGGCTAGAAACAAAGACCTTTCTTCTGAAATGTATCTGTCTGTTCTTGTTCTGTGAAATGAAGGCTATTTCATGTTTAGAAATTGCCAAGAAACTGAAGATCTTGTACAACGCTGTGTACTACTCCCTTCACAGAACAGCGCAAACTGGCTCTAACCAGAATAGAAAGAGGAGTGGGAGGTCCTGGTGCACAACTGAGCAAGAGGATACACTGAGCAAGAGGATACACAGTACATTAGATTGTCTAGTTTGAGAAACAGACGCCTCACAAGTCCTCAACTGGCAGCTTCATTAAATAGTACCTGCAAAACACCAGTCTCAACATCAACAGTGAAGAGGAGTTCTGACTTTTATCTTTAATTTAATCTGATTTCAAATTAATCTGATTATTCAATCGGGTAACAATTAAACATAGTTAGTTGATTAAATAAATAACAGTTATGAGATGAATGAAAGTCACGACAAGAGTTATTAATGTAACTTTAGTTGTTCTACAAATGTTGAGCAATATGTTTTGATTTTTAATACACAATTTCACAAGCACTTGATAGTGCCTCGAATTTTACTGCGGTATCCCCATAATGCACCCTAAACAAATCCATGCATTTTGCGGCCCATAGTGCTGCATTGTGCCCTTCTCCGTGAGTGTGCTGCGCAATTGGAAGCCCTCTCATTCACATGGCTCTCTGTCACATGATCTGGTCTTTCTCACAGGCTACGAATGAAGACAGACACATCGGGGATCAAACTGCGGCGGCGTCCTTATCCAATTCCGAGGTACATATTGGAAGTGTTCTCATTTACTTTTTATCAGTAAACAAGATGAGAAAGCCTAACGAACAGCAAAAGCACTAGCCTATGTCAATCTACTATCTCCCATAGTACAGAAGTTGACCTATTTTATTCTGTGTGAGAAATAAATATTCCAAACATAGTCTGGGACAGTTGTGGGATGCGTATCAATACAACCACTAGCATAAAAAATAAAAAAATTATGCAATATTGCTGACGCAACAGATCAGAACATTTAGCTTAAAATCTATTAGGCTATATCTTAACATCATAAGAGCAGCAATGCACACATGGTAGTATGCTTTAAGTGTGAATGTTCCATTAGCGGAACACACCAAAATCAAAAGGGACCACAAATGCAATTAGGCATGTCAAACTTTTATTATGAAGGTGCAATTTTATGGTGAAAATGATCTTCCCCAAAATTGAAACTCACCCGCTTCTTATATATGCAAGTTAGGTTCCACACCCCTTGTAAAGCGGATTTATGTGCTTACTTTTAAGAAGTTATTTGGTCACTTTAGTTGTGATACAAACCTTATCAAAACATATAGGCCTATGCTATGAGATAGGCCACATGAGGTGTGTGACTATGGTTTGAAAATTTGTTTTTAAAAAAAGGCATTGTTTCTTATGCTGGGCATCATTCACAATCGATAGGCTAATATTGTCACTCATCAGAGTTTTCTTGATTTAATCTTGTCTTTACATTTACTAAATAATATATGTTTTGACATTTGTTTTGATTTAGAATGGACCATTATCATGCACCTGTATTTTGTTTTTTTATGTATTATTTCTTACATTGTTAGCCCAGAAAATCTTAAGTGTTATTACATACAGCAGGGAAGAACTATTGGATATCAGAGCGATTTCAACTTACCAGCACTACGACCAGGAATATGACTTTCCCGAAGCGGATCCTTTGTTCAAACCACCCAAGGCATTCAAACTGATTCCAGAGGCTGACCCAAAACAACAAGAGGTAGACGGCGCGGCCTTCTGGTCAGACTTCGGAGGCGCGCACACCACCAACCGCTTCCGAGTATATTACTCGCTAATGTCAAGTCTCTAGATAACACGGTAGACGAAATTAGGGCAAGTGTTGTTTTCCAGAGAGACATCCGGGATTGTAACATACTCTGTTTCATGGAAACACGGCTCTCTGGGGACATTCTGTCGGAATCGGTACAGCCACTGGGATTCTTTGTGCGTCACACCGACAGGAATAGACATCTCTCTGGGTAGAAGAAGGGCGGGGTGTTTGTTCCTTGATTAACGACCCATATTGTAATTGTAACAACATACATGAACTCAAGTCCTCCTGTTCACCTGACTGTTGACATCTAGTGGAAGGCGTAGGAAGTGCAAACAGATCCATATCGTACAGGGAATTGAATAGGCGATGAGTTGAACATTGACCAGTCTCAGAATTCTCACTTCCTGTTTGGATTTCTTCTCAGGTTTTGCCTGCCATATGAGTTCTGTTATACTCACAGACATCATTCAAACAGTTTTAGAAATTTCAGAGTGTTTTATATCCAATAGTAATAATAATATGCATATATTAGCATCTGGGACAGAGTAGGAGGCAGTTCACTATGGGCACGTAATTCATCCAAAAGTGAAAATGCTGCCCCCTATAATAAAGAAGTTAATTGAGAAAAACACCGGTTCCAACTCGCCCAACATGACTACACATTATCTAATAAGTTACCTGTAATCTTGGTCCAAACATTTCAAACAACTTTCCTAATAAAACTTTAGGTATTTTAAAACGTAAATAATTGATCAAATTTAAGACGGAATAAACCGTGTTCAATAGCGGATAGAATGAAAGTGGAGCGAGCGCTACGACGCGCACCCCAAACACAACAGTACACTAGACTCGACACTCATTCTGAACAGCATTACTCAAAAGAAAAACATCAACCAATTTCTAAAGACTGTTGACATCTAGTGGATGTAGGCAACAACACATCTGCCACGCTGATCCTTAACACTGGGGCCCCTTAGGGGTGTGTACTTAGTGCCCTCCTGTATTCCCTGTTCACCCACGACTGCATGGCCAAACACGACATCAACACCATCATTAAGTTTGCTGACATTACAACAGTGGTAGGTCTGATCACTGACAATGGTGAAATGGCCTATAGGGAGGAGGTCAGAGAACTGGCAGTGTGGTGCCGGGACAACAACCTCTCATGTGAGCAAGACAAAGGAGCTGATCGTGGACTACAGGAAAAGGCAGGCCAAACAGGCCCCCATTAACCTGTTGGGGATGGGGGCGCTGTTTAGACTATTTATGCTAATTTGGCTAATTTTTTAAACGGCTTCCCACAAAATCCTTGATCGTACAATATGCATATTATTATTATTATTGGATAGAAAACAGTCTATAGTTTCTATAGGAGTTGAAATTTTGTCTCTAAGTGGAACAGAGCCCATTCTACAGCAATTTCCCTGACATGGAGTCAGATTTGAGAAATGTTGGCCACTCTTCTGAAGTCATTTAAAAGGGCACTGTCGTTGCTATGACTATACGGACACTTCTTACGTCTTCCCCTGGATGCCTTTACGTGATGACGATTCCAACGGGGTCGATTGCGCGTTCACAGGCCCTACAAATGAAAAAACCCTGAAGCTAGTCATTCTTTGGGAGCTGCGTCATGAGCCTAGAGGACACCGGCGCGCACCTGTTCCAAGCGTTAGTTTAGCCTGTTATATTTCTCCGGTCATCTTTTCACTCGTTATAGGAGTTAAAAACATCATAAGGTAGTTAATTTAAAGCGTTTTATAGCAATTTATATCCGTTTAGTGCGATTTTGGGACATTTATTTTTGCAACGATGTGAAAAGTTGGGCACGCTTTTCAGTTCATCCCGAACGCAGTTGACATTTCCACATGGCAAGAGGACAGCTTTCCACCAAAAGACGATTTCTCCCAAGAAAGGATCCTTTGCCCAAGATACTGATGGAAGAACAGCTCAAGGTAGGACATTTTTATTATGATAAATCGTGTTTCTGTCGAAACATTTTAGTGGCTTAGGACGCCATGTTTTTTGACGTAGCTTCGCTTGGCGCAAACTGTATTGAAAAGTAAGGATAAATTAAAAAATGTAATAACGCAATTGTATTAAGAATTAAATTGTCTATCAATCCCTGTCCACCCTATATTTTTTAGTCACGTTTATGAGTATTTATGTATAAGAGTAGATCACTGTCTAAGTGGCGCAAGGACATTTTCTGACCAGCTGAGCTACATTTCACATTGTCTAACCATGATTTTGGTGGCTAAATATAAACATTTTCGATCAAACTGTATATGCATGTTGTAATGTGATGTTACAGGAGTGTCATCGGAAGAATTCTGAGAAGGTTAGTGAAAAAATTAATATCTTTTGGCGATGTTGACTTTTATCGCTCACTTTGGCTAGAATCAATGCTGGGCTGCTAATTGCTATGTGCTAAGCTAATATAACGATTTATTGTGTTTTCGCTGTAAGACACTTAGAAAATCTGAAATATTGTCTGTATTCACAGGATCTGTGTCTTTCGATTCGTGTATGCTGTGTATTTTTACGAAATGTTTGATGATTAGTAGTTAGGTACACACGTTGCTCATTGTAATTATTCTAGTCCATTTGTGATGGTGGGTGCAATTGTAAACTATGCCATCTACCTGAAATATGCACTTTTTTCTAACAAAACCTATCCCATACCATAAATATGTTATCAGACTGTCATCTAATGAGTTTTTTTGTTGGTTAGGGGCTATAAATATCTTAGTTTAGCCGAATTGGTGATGGCTACTGGTGTTGGTGGACAAATAAAAGATGGTGGATTATGCTAATGTGTTTTTAGGTAATAGATGTACATCTTTACATATTGTGTCTTCCCTGTAAAACATTTTAAAAATCGGAAATGTTGACTGGATTCACAAGATCTGTGTCTTTCATTAGCTGTATTGGACTTTAATGTGTGAAAGTTAAATATTTTAAAAAAATATTTTTTTTGAATTTCGCGGCACTGGTTTTTCAGTGGGGGGGGGGGGGGGTGTGCCGCTAGCGCCACGCTGATCCTAGACAGGTTAACATCGACGGGGCTGTAGTTTCAAGTTCCTTTGTGTCCACATCACCAACGAACGATCATGGTCCAAACACACCAAGACAGTCGGGAAGAGGGCACGACAAAGCCTTTTCCAACCCTCAGGAGACTGAAAAGGACCTATATAATAGGCGGTGTCAGAGGATATCCCATAAAATTGTCAGAGACTCCAGCTACCCAAGTTATAGACTGTTTTCTCTTCTACCGCACGACAAGCGGTACCGGAGCGCCAAGTCTGGGACCAAAAAGCTCCTCAACAGCTTCTACCCCCAAGCCATTAGACTGCTGAACAATTCATAGAAATCGCCACCGCACAATTTACATTGACCCTCCCCTCCCTTGTACACTGCTGCTACTCGCTGTTTGTTTGTTACCTATGCATAGTCACTTCTCCCCCACCTACAGATTACCTCAACTAGCCTGTATCCCTGCACACTGACTCGCTACCGGTGCCCCCTGTAAATAGTCTCGTTATTGTTATTCTTATTGTGTTACTTTTTATTATCACTTTTTATTTTAGCCTACATGGAAAATATTTTCTTCTTCTTGAACTGCACTGTTGGTTAAGGGCTTGTAAGTAAGAATGTCACGGTAAAGTCTACACTTGTTGTATTCACCGCATGTAGCAAATACAGTTTGATTTGACATTTACAGCTAAGCCACATGAAAAAATACTATTGTGTACTATTGTCTAAATACTGTAGTATTACTATATTTATATACTATAATATTCAAGGTAGTGTTTTTGCAGACTTTACTGTAGTATTTACTGTAGTGTTTTTGTGACCGTGTGTCACACCCTGGCCTTAGTATTATTGGTTTTCTTTATTATTTTAGTTAGGTCAGGGTGTGACATGGGTAATGTTTATGTTTTGTTGGTGTTGGGTGTTTATTTGGTAAAGGGGTTATGGGGTGTAAGATATGGTTTTGTGTTTAGTGTAGAGTTCTAGCGTTGTCTATGTTGGTGAGTAATCTAGAAGAGTCTATGGTTACCTGAATGAGTTCCCAATTAGAGACAGCTGATGTCGGTTGTCTCTGATTGGGAGCCTTATTTAGGGTAGCCATAGGCTCTCATTAATTGTGGGTAATTGTCTATGTCAGAACGTTAGTAGCCTGTCTGTTTGTGCACAACGTTTGTAGCTTCACGGTCGTTTTGTTATTTTGTTATTTTGTATAGTGTTTTTGTGTCGTGTTCATCTTCGTGTTTTTGTTTAATAAAGAAGATGGCTTATTTTCCAAGAGCTGCATTTTGGTCCGTCAATCCACCACACGATCGTGACAGAATTACCCACCATAGGACCAAGCGGCATGGAAGGCGGCAACAGGACCTACCACCAAAGGATTTCTGGACATGGGAGGAGATACTGGATGGTAAGGGGCCGTGGGATCAACCTGGAGAATATCGCCTCCCTCGTGAAGAGCTGGAGGCAGCGAAAGCCGAGAGGAGGCGATATGAGGAGGCAGCACGGAGACAAGGCTGGAGACCCGTGAGTACAACCCAAAAATTTCTTGGGGGGGGCCTTAAAGGGAGTGTGGCGAAGTCAGGTAGGAAACCTGCGCCTACTCCCTGTACTTACCGTGGAGAGCGGGAGTACGGGCAGACACCGTGTTACGCAGTAGAGCGCACGGTGTCTCCTGTACGCGTGCATAGCCCGGTTCGGTACATTGCAGCTCCACGTATCGGCCGGGCTAGACTGAGCGTTGAGCCATATGTCATGAAGCCGGCCCAACGCATCTGGTCACCAGTGCGTCTCCTCGGGCCGGCGTACATGGCACCAGCCTTACGCATGGTGTCCCCGGTTCGCCTACATAGGCCGGTGCGGGTTATTCCACCTCCCCGCACTGGTCAGGCGACGGGGAGCATAGAACCAGGTAAGGTTGGGCAGGCTCGGCGTTCAAGGGAGCCAGTACGCCTGCACGGTCCGGTATTTCCGGCGCCACCTCCCCGCCCCAATCCAGTACCACCAGTGCCTCCTCCACGCACTAGCTATATGGTGCGTGTCTCCAGCCCTTTACCACCAGTGTCTAAACCACGCACCAAGCCTCCTGTGTGTCCCCAGAGTCCTGTGCGTCCTGTTGCTGCTCCCCGCACTAGCCCTGAGATGCGTGTCTCCAGCCCGGTGCCACCAGTCCCGGCACCACGCACCAGGCCTACAGTGCGCCTCAGCCGGCAGGAGTCTGCCGTCTGCACTGCAATGACTGAACTGCCCGTCTGCCAAGCGCCATCTGAGCCATCCGTCTCCCCAGCGCCATCTGAGCCATCCGTCTCCCCAGCGCCATCTGAGCCATCCGTCTGCAATGAGCCTGCAAAGCCGCCCGTCTGCCATGAGCCTGCAAAGCCGCCCGTCTGCCATGAGCCCACTGAGCCGTCCGCCAGACAGGAGCCGCTAGAGCCGCCAGCCGGACAGGAGCCGCTAGAGCCGCCAGCCGGACAGGAGCCGCTAGAGCCGTCCGTCAGACAGGATCTGCCAGAGCCGCCAACCAGACAGGATCTGCCAGAGCCGCCAACCAGACAGGATCTGCCAGATCAGTCAGCCAGCCATGAGCAGCCAGATCCGTCAGCTAGCCATGAGCAGCCAGATCCGTCAGCTAGCCATGAGCAGCCAGATCCGTCAGCTAGCCATGAGCAGCCAGATCCGTCAGCTAGCCATGAGCAGCCAGATCCGTCAGCTAGCCATGAGCAGCCAGATCCGTCAGCTAGCCATGAGCAGCCAGATCCGTCAGCTAGCCATGAGCAGCCAGATCCGTCAGCTAGCCATGAGCAGCCAGATCCGTCAGCTAGCCATGAGCAGCCAGATCCGTCAGCTAGCCATGAGCAGCCAGATCCGTCAGCTAGCCATGAGCAGCCAGATCCGTCAGCTAGCCATGAGCAGCCAGATCCGTCAGCCAGCCATGAGCAGCCAGATCCGTCAGCCAGCCATGAGCAGCCAGATCCGTCAGCCAGCCATGAGCAGCCAGATCCGTTAGCCAGCCATGAGCAGCCAGATCTGTCAGCCAGCCATGGGCTGTCCCTCAGTCCGGAGCTGCAGTCCCTCAGTCCGGAGCTGCAGTCCCTCAGTCCGGAGCTGCCATTCCTCAGTCCGGAGCTGCCCCTTCCCCTGGTGCTGCCCCTTCCCCTGGTGCTGCCCCTTCCCCTGGTGCTGCCCCTTCCCCTGGTGCTGCCCCTTACCCTGGTGCTGCCCCTTACCCTGGTACTGTCCCTGACCCTAGTACTGCCCCTGACCCTGGTACTGCCCCTGACCCTGGTACTGCCTCTTACCCTGGTACTGCCCCTTAGTCTGGAACTGCCCCTGAATGCAATGGGGTTAATGTGGAGGCGGGTCGTTTGGAGGAAGCCTAGGAGGTGGTTAGGTACTGTGGTGACGTGGGGACTACGACCAGAGCCGGAGCCGCCACCGTGGAGGGGAGCCCACCCAGACCCTCCCCTAGACTGTGTATGGTGCGCCCGGAGTTCGCGCCTCAAGGGGGGGGTTATGTCACACCCTGGCCTTAGTATTATTGGTTTTCTTTATTATTTTAGTTAGGTCAGGGTGTGACATGGGTAATGTTTATGTTTTGTTGGTGTTGGGTGTTTATTTGGTAAAGGGGTTATGGGGTGTAAGATATGGTTTTGTGTTTAGTGTAGAGTTCTAGCGTTGTCTATGTTGGTGAGTAATCTAGAAGAGTCTATGGTTACCTGAATGAGTTCCCAATTAGAGACAGCTGATGTCGGTTGTCTCTGATTGGGAGCCTTATTTAGGGTAGCCATAGGCTCTCATTAATTGTGGGTAATTGTCTATGTAAGAACGTTAGTAGCCTGTATGTTTGTGCACAACGTTTGTAGCTTCACGGTCGTTTTGTTGTTTTGTTAGTTTGTAAAGTGTTTTGTGTCGTGTTCATCTTCGTGTTGTTTAATAAAGAAGATGGCTTATTTTCCAACTGCTGCTTTTTGGTCCGTCAATCCGCCACACGATCGTGACACCGTGTCTGTAGTATACTATAGTATTCACTGTTGTGTTTTTGTGGACTTTACTGTAGAATATTGTAGTAACACCTCAAATCAAACTTTATTTGTCACATACGCCGAATACAACAAGTGTAGACCTTACCGTGAAATGCTTACTTACAAGCCCTTAACAAACAGGCAGTTGAAGAATAGTTAAGAAAATATTTACCAAATGAACTAAAGTAAAAAATAATAATAACTGTTCGTTTTGTTGTTTTTGTTCGAGTGTTCATATTTATTAAAAGTGTATTATGAATATTTATCATGCTGCACTTTGGTCCTCTTCTCCTTCTCCCGACGACAATCTTTACAGGAAGTATACAGTACCAGTCAAAAGTTTGGACACACCTAATCATTCAAATGTTTTTCTTTATTTTTTACTATTTTCTACATTGTAGAATAATAGTGAAGAGATCAAAACTATGAAATAACACTTATGGAATAATATAGTAACCAAAAAAGTGTTGCCTTGATGACAGCTTTGCACACTCTTGGCATTCTCTCAACCAGCTTCATGAGGTAGTCACTTGGAATGCATTTCAATTAACAGGTGTGCCTTGTTAAAAGTTGATTAATGTGTTTGAGCCAATCAGTTGTGTTGTGATATGGTAGGGGTGGTATACAGAAGATAGCCCTATTTGGTAAAATACCAAGTCCATGTTAAGGCAAGAACAGCTCAAATAAGCAAAGAGAAATGACAGTCCATCATAACTTTAAGACATGAATTTCAGTCAATCCAAAACATTTAAAGAACTTTGAAAGTTTCTTCAAGTGCAGTCGCAAAACCATCAAGCGCTATGATGAAACTGGCTCTCATGAGGATCGCCACAGGAAAGGAAGATCCAGAGTTACCTCTGCTGCAGAAGATACGTTCAATTAGAGTTACCAGCCTCGGATTGCAGCCCAAATAACTGCTTCACGGAGTTCAAGTAACAGACACATCTCAACCTCAACTGTTCAGACGAGACAGCGTGAATCAACAAGTAACCGACACATCTCAACATCAACTGTTCAGACGAGACTGTGTCAATCAGCCCATTATGGTCTAATTGCTGAAAAGAAAACACTGCTGAAGGACAACAATAATGAGAAGAAACTTGATTGGGCCAAGAAACACGAGCAATGGACATTTGACCAGTGGAAATCTGTCATTTGGTCTGATGAGTCCACATTTGAGATTTTTGGTTCCCAAGAGCTCCGCATGTGTGGTTCCCACTGTGAGAGCTTGGAGGAGGAGGTGTGATGGTGTGGGGGTGCTTTGTTGGTGACACTGTCTGTGATTTATTTAGAAATCAAGGCACACTTAACCAGCATGGCTACTACAGCATTCTGCAGCGATATGCTATCCCATCTGGTTTGCTCTTTGCTTTTCAAAAGTACAATGACCGAACACACCTCCAGGCTGTGTAAGTGCAATTTGACCAAGAAGGAGAGTGATGGAGTGCTGCATCAGATGAACTGGCCCCACAATCACCCGACCTCAACCCAATGGAGGTGGTTTGGGATGAGTTGGACTGCAGAGTGAAGGAAAAGCAGCCAACAACTGCTCTGCATATGTGGCAACTCCTTCAAGACTGTTGGAAAAGCATTCCAAGTGCAGATGGTTGAGAGAATGCCAAGATTGTGCAAAGCATGATTCCATCTGTGTTATTTCATAGTTTTTATGTCTTCACTATTATTCTAGAATGTATAAAATAGTTTTAAAAAATAAAGAAAAACCCTTGAATGAGTAGGTGTGTCCACACTTTTGATTGGTACAGTATATGGAGAATGTTTAGTGCTGTTGACTGCTCTTCTTATATCTCTCAGATATAGGATAGACACTTCAGAACAAACCTTTTTTATACTTTAAGGGGTCTTACAATTCTAAATGAAATATAAAAATTATAATTGGTATGACCTTCTTAAAACAATTCCATATACAGTTGAAGTCGGAAGTTTACATACACTTATGTTGGAGTCATTAAAACTCATTTTTCAACCACTCCACAAATGTTGTGTTAACAAACTATAGTTTTGGCAAGACGGTTAGGACATCTACTTTGTGCATGACACAAGTCATTTTTCCAACAACTGTTAAAACTTCTTGTCAGTAGGGGGGTGCTGTTTTCACTTTGGAAAAAATTGTGCCCAAATTAAACTGCCTTCGTACTCTATTCTAGATCATACAATATGCATATTATTATTACTATTGGATAGAAAACACTCTCAAGTTTCTAAAACTGTTTGAATTATATATGTGAGTAAAACAGAACTCATTTTGCAGCAAACTTCCATAAAGGAAGTGAAAAATCTGAAAACGATGCTCTGTTCCAGGGCCTGCCTATTCAATTGCCTTGTATTTAGCGATATGCATGCACTTCATACGCCTTCCACTAGATGTCAACAGGCAGTGGAAGGTGGAATGGGGTGTCTAGCTTGATCTGAGGCCGAACAAGAGCTTTTGGAGTGACAGGTTTGGAAATTTCTTTGTCTTCTCTGGCGCGCGAAGTTCGTCAACATTGTCTTCTGATAAGCTTTCGGTATACACGGCGGGTATCTCCGGCTCTGATTGTATTTGATACATGTGATAATAACATCATAAAGTAGTTTTTTTCAACCGAGTTTTAGCAGTTTATTCAACGTTTATTGGGACTTTTGGAATTTTCCGTTCTTTGCGTCAAGAGAAGATAGGCATGTTCGCGCCACATGGCTAGCTAAGGTTGCTAATTCGACAGAAGAAATGGACATTCTAAAACCAAACAACGATTTATTCTGGACCAAGGACTCCTTGTACAAGATTCTGATGGAAGCTCAGCAAAAGTAAGAACAATTTATGATGTTATTTCGTATTTCTGTGGAAAATGTTGATTCCTATTCTCTGCCGTTTTGGGAGCGCTGTCTCGCAGTAACGCAAGCTGTTTGTTATGGTAAAGTAATTTTTTTAAATCTAACACGGCGGTTGCATTAAGAACCAGTGTATCTTTCATTTGCCATACAACAAGTATTTTTATGTTAAGTTTATGATGAGTTCTTTGGTCAGATTAGGTGAGTGTCCAAAATAGCTCTGGACATTCTGGTGAATCGATGCTACATATTCACAATGTATAACCACGTTTTGCAGCTCTAAATATGCACATTTTCGAACAAAACATAGGTGTATTGTATAACCTGATGTTATAAGAGTGTCATCTGATGAAGTTGGTCAAGGTTAGTGATTAATTTTATATCTTTTGATGGTTTTTGCGATAGCTACCTTTTGCGGTGAATAAATGCATTTGTGTGTTTGGCTATTGTGGTAAGCTAATATGATTCTATATTGTGTTATCGCTGTAAAACACTTAAAAAATCGGAAATATTGTCTGGATTCACAAGATGTTTATCTTTCATTTGCTGTACACCATGTATTTTTCATAAATGTTTTATGATGAGTATTTATGTATTTCACGCTGCTCTCTGTAATTATTCTGGCTGCTTCGGTGCTATTTGTGATGGTAGCTGCAATGTAAACTATGATTTATACCTCAAATTTGCATGAATGTATTGTATAACATGTTATAAGACTGTCATCTGATGAAGTTGTTTCTTGGTTAGTGACTAATTATATCTCTATTTGGTCGGTTTTGTGATAGCTACCTATGCGGTAGAAACATGGTGAAAATATGCGGTTGAGTCTTTGGCTATTGTGGTTAGCTAATAGAAATACATATTGTGTTTTCACTGTAAAACATTTTAAAAATCAGAAATAATGGCTTGATTCACAAGATGTTTATCTTTCATTTGCTGTATTGGACTTGTGATTTCATGAAAATTATATTATATGATATCCCTGTCCCGTTAGGCTAGGCTATGATAGTCAGATTTTTTGATGAGGAGGATCCCGGATCCGGGACTTCAAGGCCTACCTTCAAACGCAGTGCCTCTTTGCGTGACATCATGGGAAAAATAAAAGAAATCAGTCAAGACCTCAGAAAAAAAATTGTAGACCTCCACAAGTCTCGTTCATCCTTGGGAGCAATTTCCAAATGCCTGAAGGTACCACGTTCATCTGTACAAACAATAGTATGCAAGTATAAACATCATGGGACCACGCAGCCGTCATACCCCTCAGGAAGGAGACACGTTCTGTCTCCTAGAGATGAACGTACTTTGGTGCAAAAAGTGCAAATGAATCCCAGAACAACAGTAAAGGACCTTGTGAATATGCTGGAGGAAACAGGTACAGAAGTATCTATATCCACAGTAAAACGAATCCTATATCAACATAACCTGAAAGGCTGCTCAGCATGGTAGCATTATGAAAATTATGTGGATATATTGAAGCAACATCTCAAGACATCAGTCAGGAAGTTAAAGCTTGGTCGTAAATGGGTCTTCCAAATGGACAATGACCCCAAGCATGCTTCCAAAGTGGCAAAATGGCCTAAGGACAACAAAGTCAGGGTTTTGGAGTGGCCATCACAACGCCCTGACCTCAATCCGATAGAAAATGTGTGGGCAGAACTGAAAAAGTGTGTGCGAGCAAGGAGGCCTACAAACCTGACTAAGTTACACAGCTCTGTCAGGAGGAATGGGCCAAAATTCACCCAACTTATTGTGGGAAGCTTGTGGAAGGCTATCCAAAATGTTTGACCCAAGTTAAACAATTTAAAAGCAATGCTACCAAATACTAATGGAGTGTATGTAAACTTCTGACCCACTGGGAATGTGACGAAAGAAATAAAAGTTGAAATAAATCATTCTCTCCGCTATTATTTTGACATTTCACATTTTTTAAATAAAGTGGTAATCCTAACTGACCTAAGACATTGAATTTCTACTAGGATTGAATGTCAGGAATTGTGAAAAACTGAGTTTAAATGTATTTGGCCAAGGTGTATGTAAACTTCCGACTTCAACTGTAGCTAAGTAGTACCCCACCTCTCCCCCGGCTTAGACAGGGCTTAGAATCATATGGGTTACCGTGATTTTTGAATGACTACCTAATTTCGGTACCCCACACGTACAATTATCTCCATGGTGTCTCAGTCGAGCAGTGAATTTCAAATAGATCCAAAGAGAACAGCTCAAGAGATTCAATATGGCCGTTTGACTGAGCCTTTAGCGTTTCACAGCCATTAGCGGCCGATATCTATACAAAACAAACAAATCCTTGTGACGAACAACCGTATACGTCCAGAAAAAATAAACATGAGAGAACCACATTACGTGGTTATCTGATAACCACTTTGTATACTGAATTGGTCTTATTGATGTTTCACTCGATTGTTGCCCAGTATTTCAAACAGTATAATTGTCTCATGCGGATATCACGATCGTCAAAGGTAGAGAGTGAGGACCAAGGCGCAGCATGTGGAAAATAAGCCATCTTCTTTTATTTAGAAGAGAACCAACACAAAACGAAACCACTTTAACAAACTAACAAAATAACAAAACTGACGAACGTGAAGCTACGAATGAACTAATGCATACATGCAATATAGACCATCGACATAGACACAGCGACAATCACCCACAAACAAACAGTGAGAAACAACCTCCCTATGTATGTCTCTCAATCAGAGGAAAACGAAAACACCTGTCTCTGATTGAGAGCCATACAAGGTCAATTAACCCTTTAACCCAACATAGAAACACAACACATAGAAATGCCCACCCAGCTCACACCCTGACCAATAAACACATACAAAACAAGAGAAAACAGGTCAGGAACGTGACAGCGGAAAAAACATAAAAAATAAAAATGAAAGGGCAAGCAGTATACATGTCCGCTGCAGACCTAAATCGCTGTAAGTTGGGAAATAAAATATAAAGGAATGTTAAAGAATGGAAGGATAGGCAGCAGAGGAACCTCGGGGATGCAGGAAAACCATACAGGAACAGAAAAGGAGTTGGAAAAGAAGGGAAAACACCACACAAGAAGGTACATGGAAGAACCGTATATGAAACGTAATGTTAACAGTGTAGCTAGCTAACACAGTTCATTAATGTTAGCAAAGCCATCTGATCAAAATCTGTGATTATGAATTCATACTGAAGGAATACCTTATGTATCAAGTAATGATATAGTTAGCTACTGGGACTGGGAATACAGATATGCATCTGTTGGCCACAACCTGTTGGGGATGGGGGCGCTGTTTAGACTATTTATGCTAATGTGGCTAATTTTTTAAACGGCTTCCCACAAAATCCTTGATCGTACAATATGCATATTATTATTATTATTGGATAGAAAACAGTCTATAGTTTCTATAGGAGTTGAAATTTTGTCTCTAAGTGGAACAGAGCCCATTCTACAGCAATTTCCCTGACATGGAGTCAGATTTGAGAAACGTTGGCCACTTTTCTGAAGTCATTTAAAAGGGCTCTGTCGTTGCTATGACTATACGGACACTTCTTACGTCTTCCCCTGGATGCCTTTACGTGATGACGATTCCAACGGGCTCGATTGCTCGTTCACAGGCCCTACAAATGAAAAAAACCTTTAGCTAGCAAGTCTTTTCTTGCTGCGTAACGCGCGTGGAAGACACCGACCCTCTCCTGTTCCAAGCGTTAGTTTAGCCTGTTATATTTCTCCGGTCATCTTTTCACTCGTTATAGGAGTTACAAACATCACAAAGTAGTTAATTTAAAGCGTTTTATAGCAATTTATATCCGTTTAGTGCGATTTTGGGACATTTATTTTTGCAACGATGTGAAAAGTTGGGCACGCTTTTCAGTTCATCCCGAACGTAGTTGACATTTCCACATGGCAAGAGGACAGCTTTCCACCAAAAGACGATTTCTCCCAAGAAAGGATCCTTTGCCCAAGATACTGATGGAAGAACAGCTCAAGGTAGGACATTTTTATTATGATAAATCGTGTTTCTGTCGAAACATTTTAGTGGCTTAGGACGCCATGTTTTTTGACGTAGCTTCGCTTGGCGCAAACTGTATTGAAAAGTAAGGATAAATTAAAAAATGTAATAACGCAATTGTATTAAGAATTAAATTGTCTATCAATCCCTGTCCACCCTATATTTTTTAGTCACGTTTATGAGTATTTATGTATAAGAGTAGATCACTGTCTAAGTGGCGCAAGGACGTTTTCTTTACCAGCTTGTCTACATTTCACATTGTCTAACCATGATTTTGGTGGCTAAATATAAACATTTTCGATCAAACTGTATATGCATGTTGTAATGTGATGTTACAGGAGTGTCATCGGAAGAATTCTGAGAAGGTTAGTGAAAAAATTAATATCTTTTGGCGATGTTGACTTTTATCGCTCACTTTGGCTAGAATCAATGCTGGGCTGCTAATTGCTATGTGCTAAGCTAATATAACGATTTATTGTGTTTTCGCTGTAAGACACTTAGAAAATCTGAAATATTGTCTGTATTCACAGGATCTGTGTCTTTCGATTCGTGTATGCTGTGTATTTTTACGAAATGTTTGATGATTAGTAGTTAGGTAAACACGTTGCTCATTGTAATTATTCTAGTCCATTTGTGATGGTGGGTGCAATTGTAAACTATGAAGTCTACCTGAAATATGCACTTTTTTCTAACAAAACCTATCCCATACCATAAATATGTTATCAGACTGTCATCTAATGAGTTTTTTTGTTGGTTAGGGGCTATAAATATCTTAGTTTAGCCGAATTGGTGATGGCTACTGGTGTTGGTGGACAAATAAAAGATGGTGGAATATGCTAATGTGTTTTTAGGTAATAGATGTACATCTTTACATATTGTGTCTTCCCTGTAAAACATTTTAAAAATCGGAAATGTTGACTGGATTCATAAGATCTGTGTCTTTCATTAGCTGTATTGGACTTTAATGTGTGAAAGTTAAATATTTTAAAAAAATATTTTTTTTGAATTTCGCGGCACTGGTTTTTCAGTGGGGGGGGGGGGGGGGGTGCCGCTAGCGCCACGCTGATCCAAGACAGGTTAAAAAAGGTAGGGGCGTGGATCAAAAAAACAGTCAGTATCTGGTGTGACCACCATTTGCCTCATGCAGCACGGCGCATCTCCTTCGCATAGAGTTTATCGTTCTGGTTATTGTGACCTGTGGAATGTTGTCCCATTCCACGTCAATGGCTGGATATTGGTGGAAAATGGAACACGCTGTCGTACACGTCAATCCAAAGCATCCCAAACATGCTCAATGGGTGACATGTCTGGTGAGTATGCAGGCCATGGAAGAACAGAGACATTTTCAGCTTCCAGGAATTCTGTACAGATACTTGCGACTTGGGGCTGTGAATTATAATCCTGAAACATCAGCTGATGGCGGCGGATGAATGGCACTACAAGCAGCTTCAGGATCTCATTACGGTATCTCTGTGCATTCAAATTGTCAATAATAAAACGCAATTGTGTTCTTTGGTCATAGCTTATGCCTGCCCATACCATAACCCAACCACCACCACGGGGCACTCTGTTCACAATGTTGACATCAGCAAACTGCTGGCCCACACCACGCCATACACGCTGTCTGCCATCTGCCTGTTACAGTTGAAACTGGGATTCATCCGTTGAAAGCACACTTCTCCAGCGTGCCAGTGGCCATCGAAGGGGAGCATTTCTCCACTGAAGTCAGTTGCGACGCCAAACTCACCCTGGTGAGGATGGGCACGGAGATGAGCTTGTGCAGACGTTCTTTGGTTATGCAAACCCACAGTTTCTTCAGCTGTCCAGGTGGCTGGTCTCAGATGATCCCACAAGGTGAAGAAGCCGGATGTGGAGGTCCTGGGCTGCCGTGGGTACATGTGGTCTGCGGTTGTGAGGCCGGTTGAATGTACTGCCAAATTCTCTAAAACGACGTTGGAAGTGGCTTATGGTAAGGAAATTAACATTACATGGCATCAGCTCTGGTGGATATTCCTGCAGTCACCATGCCAATTGCACGCTCCGTAAAAACTTCAGACAACTGTGATATTGTGTTGTGTGACAAAACTGCACATTTTAGAGTGGCTTTTTATTGTCCCCAGCACAAGGTGCACCTGTGTAATGATCATGCTGTTTAAATCAGCTTCTTGATATGCCACAATTGTCAGGTGGATGGATTATCTTGGAAAATGAGAAATGCTCACCAACAGGGATGTAAACACGTCTGTGCACAACATTTTAGAGAAATACGATTTTGGTCTTATGCAACATTTCTGGGATCTTTTATTTCAACTCATGAAACATGGGACCAACACTTTACATGTTGCATTTATATTTTTGTTCAGTGCATAAAAGCACCTGTAGGTCATGTTCAGGTAAGAGCTTTGGACCTGGAAGGTCCTTTGTGTGTATAGTCTGTATGGCGTCATTGCTGTTGGTTTATTTCTGTGAGAAACCATTTTGTGACCATGCTGTCTTGAAGAAATGTTTGGGGTGTGGTTGATTGTTCTGAATGGTATGTGTTGAGTTTATCCATCAGTGAGTTTATTCATGTGACAATATTCAAGAGGTTCATTATGTAAAGACACTGCAATAATGTCCTTTTGTTTTCAGAGGCTTTGCTAGGTTGAGTTCCAGACAGTATATCATTTTGTATTTCAAAAATATCTATTTATATAAATGCAATGGTTAACTGTTCTGTTTTCTACCATCAGCAGTGCAGTTTTGTTTGTCACGGTTTTTGGTCATCTTGTGAACTTGGTCAGCTGAATCTCTATGAAAGCACTGTTCTATTTTAGATCTAGTGGAAGTAACAGATTTGTCATTTTGATGTAATTCTGTTAGTGTTATTTATCTGTGTCAAACAAGAAAACCTAATCCTCTAAACTGTAATAAATGTAGCTTGTTCTTTACATCTGCCTCTGTGCTGTTCCCCTTTAAATCTAAAAGTCTAAGCTAACACATGGAATTGTTTTAAGATTGTCATACCATGGCTCATTTAGCTATTCAATTTAACATTTTAGAAACCCTTTAGGTATCCCAAAACATTGAATTTGGCCTTTACTACTATAGCCCATAGAAACACATTGAATAACACATTCATAAATGGCAAAAAGGACAGTCAAAACATAAATCATGTTTTGAAGTCTCTCCTATATCTATATCTTCCTAAATATTTTGGGACATATATTTAATCTCCTCATTTTTGGTGACACAAAACTACCTCCATTCGTGAAAAACTCAAATGCTGGCTTATGACACACAACTCAATGTTAGGACGATGTTCCTAATGTTTGGTATACTCAGTGTATATATTGTACATTTCAGACAAATAGAGTTTCTCTCTCTTTTTCTGTCTCTTTTACTCTTTCTCTCACTAAATGTCCTCTTACCCCCACAATCTGTGTGCATCACTGTCACGCTCTCTCTCTCCTCCCCTACTTCCTCTCTCTGCTTCACGTGTTGTTATTGTAAGGTAGTGATTGCCAGGAGGCCTTGATGGGTACTAGATTTATTCCCTCTGTGTATTGTTTGCCTCCTCATAATGCCTTCTAAACGTAGCTTCCTTGGAAAGAGAGAGAGAAAGAGAGAGATATTAGACCGCTCCATCCCTCACAGTTCTCAGTCAAAGCTCCTGAATGAACACACTCTGTGAGAGAATGTATCACTACAGAATTGGCAGCAAGTGATACCCATCATTATGATCTGGACTTGTCCTGCATGTTATACTGTATGCCCTATGTAAGCCTTTAAACTCTTCAATATCTGCCTCCACCGACAGTGAGCCTACAATATATGTGTTTGTAAACTGAGTGGTGGGACTTGTTGACAAATGTAACTGCGACAGAGTTATTTACATTCAGTGTGAACTGCCCCCTCGTTTTGGTTTTGGTTCAATAACTAATTTGCTGAGTTTGCCAAGAACCACCCCTCACTTTACAGTGTACAATTTATGGCTCGCTGTGGGTGGGAGAACATTGAGAAGTGTGGCTTTTAAGCAGGGTAAACCACTAATTACATATGGTAAAATGATGTAGATGATAATGAACATACAGTGCCTTCAGAGAGTATTCACATCCCTAGACTTTTTCAACATTTGTTGTGTTACAGCGTGAATTTAAAGTGGATTCAATTCAGATTTTGTTTTTCACTGACCTATACACAATACCCCATATTGTCAAAGTTGAATTTTGTTTTTTGATATTTTTACAAATTAATTAACAGTGAAAAGCTGAAATGTCTTGAGTCAATAAGTATTCAACCCTTTGTTGTGGCAAGCCGAAATAAGTTCAGGATAAAAAAATATCCTAAACAATTCACATAATACGTTGCATGGACTCACTCTGTGTGCAATAATAGTGTTTAACATTCTTTTTGAATGACTACCTCCTCTCTGTACCCCACACAATAAAAATATTCCAAAACATGCATCCTGTTTGTAACAAGGCAGTTAAGTAAAACTGCAAAAAAAATTGCAAAGCAATTCACTTTTTGTCCTGAATACCAAGTGTTATGTTTGGGGTAAATCCAATGCAACACATTACTAAGAACCACTCTCCATATTTTCAAGCGTAGCGGTGGCTGCATCATGTTATGGGTATGCTTGTAATAATTAAGGACTGGGGAGTTTATCAGGATAAAAAATAAACGGAATTGAGCTAAGAACAGGCAAAGTTCTAACCCTAACCCAAATAACATTTTATTGGTTGCATACACATATTTAGCAGATCTTATTGCGGGTGTAGCGAAATTCTTGTATGTTAGATATTTCTGTATTTTAATTTCAATAAATTAGCAAAAATGTCTAAAAACATGTTTTCACTTTGTCATTATGGGGTAATATGTGTAGAAAAAAAGATATGTAATCAATTTTGAGTTCAGGTTGTAAGACAAAATATGGAATAGATACTTTCTCTTCTCGTTCGCTCGTCATTATAAATCACATTTAGGAGTCAAGAGGAACAAAGGTTGAAGGATACTTTACAGTACAGACACTGAATCAAATGGTCATGTAAATGCGTCTGTTGCTCCATCAATTCATGTTTATATTTATGAGGGTGTATTTTGTTATGGGTTTCTCTCTGCTCATTTGTTTAACATGCTTTCTGATGGAAAGGACAAAGGGGAGTGATCTCCATCGTGGTCCTGTTAAAGTTTATTGCCCCCCATTATGTGCACTTAAACCAACGGAAGGTTATGCTTAGCTTTGCACAAAACTGTCCATTGTCCTACATCATTGTGAAATGATGTTGCCTTTAAACTCCTGGCCAGCACTTTATATTTAACACAGAACTTCTTTATTGGTGGGAAAACACTCCCCTTGCCAACTAAGCTTCTTTCACCCCCAGTAACTAACAACATAGTCCTATATTTTGTCCATGACATGGTATTGTCACGATCGTGTGGAGGATTGATGGACCAAAACGCAGCTTTAGGAAAATAAGCCATCTTCTTTTATTTTTAAAGATGACGAAAAATAAACACGAAACACTTAATACAAACTAACAAAACAACAAACGATCGTGAAGCTAATAAACGTCGTGCACATACAACAGGCTACAAACGTTCTGACATAGACAACTACTCACAACCAATGAGAGCCTATGGCTACCCTAAATAAGGCTCCCAATCAGAGACAACCGAAATCAGCTGTCTCTAATTGGGAACTCATTCAGGTAACCATAGACTCTCCTAGACAACTAAACATACATAGACAACACTAGACACATGTACTCCACACAAACCCATATACTATACCCAACAACCCCTTTACCATAAAAAACACCCAAAACCAACAAAACACAAACATTCCCCATGTCACACCCTGACCTAACTAAAATAATAAAGAAAACAAAGAATACTAAGGCCAGGGCGTGACAGGTATGAAGTTGTGCTCAAGTCTTACAATCTTGAGAGAAAGACAACTTTTTGTTAATAACCAGCTATTTTGTGGAACCTTTTTTCCTTTGAACCATTATTTAACAACATTTGCACCTGCAAAGCAATCCCGAGATTATGAGTTCATTTTTGGACCTCCTACAGACCTTGTGCAATCTCTTTTAGTCGTAAACAATATGTGGGCATACACGCATGACAAAGCAGTGGTCCAACGGAAAACTTCCTCATCAGAAAGGTTCAACGTGCTTCAGTTGTATTTCTCCAGTGCTTCCTTGGCTGATCCTGGGTACCCCAGGTGTTTACCTGCTCTTAGATGGATGGCTGCCTCCCATTCATTGCTCCATAGGCTCCACAAACCTCCAAAGGCATGCAGGGCCACTGCACAGCACAGCAAGGCCACTGATGTGAGCGCACCCTAACGTATGATGAGCTATAGTGTATGCGGCGTGCCGCTCTACTTCCAAAGGTAAATATTGTTTCAGTGGCCTTGTTTTTGTCGTACAAAAAAAAAATGTAATTAAGTTCTGCTCTGATAACCTACTTGGCTCCTCTCTCTCTTGCTTTCTCTCTTTCCCTCTCTTCTTTCAAACCTCATTCTAGTTCCCCTCATTCTTTCTCATTTCCTCTCTCTCTTCCTCCCACCACCCACCACCCACCGCCCCTTCCTAATATAGGCTTGGTTCTCTCATCCTTTCTTCACTTCTCTCCCGTACCACCCCCTCTTCTTTCTCTTCTAGCCCATACCATGCCTAGAGGAGCAGGGGCGAAGCGGGCCCAATGTGGCTGACTGATTACTGTAATTCATACACTTTAATTAGCTGCACAAACCATTAGCCACAATTACACTATTACGGAACGCTTTGTGGCAGGAGCCAGCCCGAGGACGACATCTCTCTGCCAGAGGGGAAGAAAGACAGAGAGAGAAAGGGGGAGGGGAGGATGTGCACATAGAGGGGAAGAACATGCACTGTGTAAAGAGACGAAAGAACAACTTTGTACAATATGGTCAGTAGGGGAGACCCAACCTGGTCTCAGAGCATTTCGTATTATTCTGTATTTATATCCGAGCCCCTCCATTTTCAGAATGATATGTTACGTTTGGAATGGTTACATAAGACAGATGGTTACTTAAGGCAAAAACGAACATCTAGTGTGTTCGAATGTTGCGTGTTCGAATCTCATCACAAACAGCTTGAGCATTTTAGCTAATTTAGCTAATCAACTTTTCAACTACTTTCTACTTTTTAGCTACTTTGATACTACTTAGCATGTCACCTATTGTACGTTTTGCAAATATTACACTTATAATATGAAATGGGTTATGGGCATTACAAATTAATGCATACTATACGAAACGTAACATATTATACTAAATGGAGTCTCCTGGGTTTACGAAAAGAATAATACGAAATGCTCTGAGACCAATTTCAGAGACCGGGGGCAATTGTAACAGGGGGAAATTATAACACCCTGAATTTCTCCAAACAGAAACAAGCTAGTGTGATGATACTCACTCAAAAGAATTCAGCCAAATCTTACTACTTGCTTGTTTTATGGGCAAATGTATTTATATTTTTTTTACAGGGGGTGAAAGTATATAGTTTTTTCACCAGCTGTTTATTTTTTATACTGTCCTGAGCTTTAATTTCCCAAAATTCTAACTATCATATTTTTATCACATATGTTGGCTCAACATTTGCATGTGTGACTATTATTGTCTCTTTCTAGGTACATTATGTTTTGTCATGGCTGCAAAGGGTTGGGGGCAATTGTAACGCAACGTTAAAATGACCCTGAGCCAAGCAGCCAGATGATGAAAACAAGTGATTTTAAATTTAAGATGGTATGAATGTAGTCAGGGGCAAATGTAATGTCCGAGCAACGTCCGGGGTAGGCCGTCATTGTAAATAAGAATTTGTTCTTAACTGACTTGCCTTGTTAAATAAAGGTTACATTTTTTTTTTTTTATGTAGGAAACAGATGTAAGTTTCTTATAGAAACAAATAACTCAGCAATAGACACACACGTGCACAAGGATTTTGTGTTGTAGATATGTGGTAGTAGAGGGGCCAGAGGGCACACACTTCATGTGTTGTGAAACCTGTTGTGAATGTATTTTAGCATTTTTAAAATTGTATAACTGCCTTAATTTTGCTGGACCCCAGGAATACATAATACATAGAAATACAATAGAGCAGTGGAGGCTGCTAAGGGAACGGCTCATAATAATGGCCGGAACTGAGCAAATGGAATGGCATTAAACACCTGGAAACCATGTATTTGATACCATTCCACTGATTCCGCTCCAGTCATTACCCCGAGCCCGTTCTCCTCCATGGCAATAGAGTAAAAGAGATAACATTTTTACAATTGCCCCCGGTCTCCCCTAAGTGACACACTAGCTTGATCAAAAAAGGGGCCAACGAACAGAGAAAAGTCAACTGAGTGAAAAGGCATCACCATTGGTAATCAGGGACTATTTTCTCTGCCAGACTTCTGTTTCCATGATTTTTCGGAGGCAGTTTTGATTCTAAAATGTACAAAAAAATAATAAAAATGGTTTTAATGGATTATAAAACAGACAATCTTATTCAAATAATACAAGACAATATCTAAGAGATATTTGTCAAGAAGGATCAAGTTAAGATACTGTAAGAATCACTGGATCATTTGTGTCACACTGTTGTTGTAAAGAGCACAGTGAGTCCAGTGACCATGACTAGGCCTTTGTAACCTTTACATCATGCTTGACATAACAACTTGTTCTTATTGTCCATGAGACTAATATATATATATATATATATCATTGACCTGACAGTTAACATTACATGGATGAAAAGGTTGAAGAGTATGCAAAATCCATGTGTACAATAGAGCGTTTTAGATGCAATGTTAACTAATTATTGAAAGTATCATGTATATTGATCAAAGTATCAGTAAAAGTACATCAAATACTCACTTCCTTTTTAAGACAGTTCCTAAACCCCTTATTCTCTAAGCCTATTGGACATTGGCTAAGCCTCGTGGCCATCTGCTAAGCCTGGAGGTACTGGATATGCCATTCTTCATATGACATATCCTATTCCTGATTCTTAACCGTGCAGCCATGCTACCGTATCATGCTGTCATGTTATTGATGTGCCACATTGGTATTGCTTTAAGTGATGGCACACTGGTTGAACCAATGTCCATTATACAGATGTAATGTGCCCAATAAGCTCTACCATGCGAGAGGAAGGAGTCCTCCAGCTTCAGGGCTCTGAGCAGACAGCAGCACATGCCTCAGTGGCTGCACAATCTGGGTCTATGCATGTCAAAATGGTTGGCACCGCCCTGATAAAGGCTAAGGCTTCCAGTGTGGGGATAGCTTAATTTTCAAATATCAGCTCAACTATTAACCTGGCCAAAATAACGATTTGTAAAGCTGCTGTACGGTATTTGGCTATGACCGGATAAAAATCCATTCCACAGAGAGGGCCATGAAGAATGGCCTAGTAGGTTTGATGGCTCTCAATCTCTTGGTTTGAAATAAGAAAAGACATCATATGTTGACGGTAATCTGGTCCAATGTACTATACATCCCCTCTAAAGGCGCTGTGATATTCTTCTGTCCATTTAGCCAAGAGGTCATTCATCAGGAGATGGAGTAAAGCTCTGTGTAAGCCCCCCCCTGAGGCTCTGCTCTGCAGCCGGTGGACAGCCGCCGACTGTGTCCCAAATGGCACCCTATTCCCTATTTGATGCACTACTTTTGATCAAGGTCCATAGGGGTCAAAATTGGTGCACTATATAGGGAATAGGGTGTCATCTGGGACACAAACACAGGTATCCCTCCGGCCCGTCCTCTCTCTCTATCTTCAGCTCTCCATCAACCCTGCTGCATGCTTCATCATGCCCTCCCTAAAGGATAGGAGGTTAATAACAGGATCGCAGGCCGGGCGGTCTCTGCAAGACCAGACACTACATTATAGATATGCTGTACAGTTACACACCAGTGGAGGGAAAATGGGGAGGTTGGAGCGAACATGCAGAATGATGAGCAGGCACACATTTGGGACTAACGTAGGGAAGGGGGACTGGTCCTTCGAAGTACAAACTAAACCTAGGGGCCAGGTTTGGGTTGGAGTGAAAACCAGTTTAACTGAACCAAGTAGCCTATCTCTATCTTCTGTATCTCTGTATGCCTTGGCTTCTTCTGCTGTGGGTCCTCCACAATCAAATTTGTGGCGTTTCGGTGAGCACGTCAGCGAAAGTGACTCCATCTTGCCTCGTTTTCACATGGCTACATTGCAATTGTCTGCTCCAGTGGAGCCTGCAGCCATGTGGGAAAGGTCTGCTCTTTCATGGACACACACACTTCTGCATCTGGCTGATTCACTTTGCTGGAGCCCACATACCCTGTCCCACCGCATGATTTATCGAAGCCACCGAGTAATATTACCATCCGGGTGTTGCAGCCTCACCCCAGCTACTCCAGGGCTCAAGTCTATAATATGTTCCTTCTCTGCATCTCTACTGTCAACGCCAAGAAAGAAAAAAAAAAAGACTAATTTTGGGATGATCTTGGGAGTTGAGGTTGATCAGAACAAAGCTTAGATGGGGACTGTTGTGAAGTATGTCTAGCTTTACCCATCAAAAACAATACTAAAAAAAAACACACATCTGTTGTAGCAAGCACCTTTTGCAATTAGGCTACTTGATGGACTCATGATAGGCCATGTCAGTCTAGAATCTACATAATGCAAAGATCACATACTACCAGAACGTCATTAGAGCATTATAATCTGACTGTTGTAGTGTATGGCTTGCCTTGTGCCATCTTGGCAGACAGGGGTTAGTGGTGTCTGGCCTGGCTTAATGATGGCAGGGGTTAGCGCACACTGTCCTTCCAAGCTCAGGCCAGAAGGAAGCCGCAGAGCTCATTATGTTGAAAATAATGAATAACGCATTTAATAAATAGCTCCTGAGCCCCCGATGTACTCTCACCATCTGTTACTGTATAATGTTCCCCTTTTTTTATTAATGCAAGACAGCCATTAGATGACTATGGAGATGACATAATAATGCATGGCATCGTTCAGATGCTATTTGTCTCCTCAAATTCCAATCTGGCGCTCAGGCTTTTTGCTCTCTTTATCGACTGAATGATTTGGCACGTTTTAGGTAAGGGCTTCAGTCGTAACCTTGTTAATCAAGTGATTTCAAAGGCCTTTCAATTAGTCTAATAAAAGATGAGTCTCACATCTATTCGGTCCATTAAAATCCACACAGGATACAGGCTTTGTTTAAGAGACGACTAGCTTTTTAGATTACATTTTAAGGTGATATCAGTTTGATGAAACTAAATATGGAGTGTTGTTTTACATGCAGAGTGTTAAATATCACACAGCTATTCATGTGAGAAAAAAACATACATTTTAGGTCTTTCTGGATAAAGCTGTTCGTTAAATCGATGCAATGTTGTGAGATGTTGAAATGAAGGGGCCCTTTGTTGTAACCCAATATGTTTTTGCTCGGCTAAAAGCCTATCTCTGCACTTCTCAGAAATCACTACTTGTTCTTACAGTACATGAATCATTTAATATATGCACTTTGGTTTGAAGGCTAACATTGATTTTAAGGTCTTCGTAAAAGGCCAGAACATGATTGAAAATGAAACACTAGTGAATATTGTTTCGCTATAGTGTGGGGCTCTTGCTAAGGTGTTCAATTCCTGCTTGGTGCATCTGATGTCAAAAGGTATTCCCGAGTCCCTGATCATTCATGCCCTTTAAAAAGAACAACAATCCCCCAAAGTGTGTTGTTTGCTATGCAAAAAAAAAAGGAAAGGCAGCAGTATGATATTCTCCAACCTCTGAATTACATCATACTTGTTGAAAAAGTGAGGAAGTGATCAAAATGACTTTAGGGGCCAGATAATTTGAAACACTGTCAGAGGTCTCCTTTAGTTGCTTCCACGGAATTCGAGTCATTTATAATGTTTTGACATTCTGAAATAGATGAGACATAAGCCCAAACACAGTATAGACCAAGCAGAGGCACAAAGACATGGAAAGCTGATGTTTCTGTCAACTAGTACATTAAGAAGACGATAAACATCCCACACCTACACCATAACTACCCCAGCATACCTACTGGAATAAGCGGTACTTCAGGGTGGGGTTGGGCGGTGAGGGTCTCCCTGGAGTGAATGCCATGTTTTCTCCTGAAAGACATGCATGTATGTGCAGTTTGAATCAAATATCACAGGAAATGTCAATCAGTTCATCAGTGGGTATGCTTTTTTCCCGGGAGCTTTTGTTTCCTTGTTTACCCCACTGTTGACGGTAAGAGCAGGAATCTGAAGGCCTGTGCTCGGTGCTGTGCTCCACGTCAGGGGGCAGTCAGTCAGTCCGGATTAGTACACGGATGGCAGGTCACGGAGAACAGGACCTATGCCGGAGTCCCAAATGGCACCCTATTCCCTATATAGTGCACTACTTTTGACCAGAGCCCTATGGGCCCTAGTCAAAAGTAGTGTTGTATGTAGCGAATAGGATGCCATTTGGGACTATGTCTAGTTTTATATAGCAGAGGAGGAGACAGTTCTTTCTTGACGCACTTTCTCTGCCTCAGGCCTTGAGCTGAAGGGAAATAACCACCCCCTGGCCAGTGGAGGAACATCTTTTGGATGTACAGGGAGAACTCGGGTGAATCAAGGGAATGAATGTCATATTACAATCAGGTTTGAGGTTAATTTGAATTAGTTTGAATCGTTGACAAAGACAATTCTTTGATTCACAATGATTCACAGGGGGGCGTGGACATAGCGGATGCTGGTCGAGACCCAAACAGAGAAATGAATGGCAGTTGGTTCCCATTTTAGTGAACTGAGATGCCCTAAAGAGAAGCGGAGACACTTAATCAGATTTAGAAAAAATAACAGACTTCCCACCTTGTGCCTCTGACTTTTCAAAGTTTAGGGATCAATACACTGGTGGAGTTTGGAAAGCCATACACGACTGAAACATTCATACAGTTTCCGAGCAAAAGAAGTGCAAGTCCTTGCCAGCCGCTGTGAATGTTTCACGTTTGTAGCACAGGTAACAATATGCGAATCCAGAATGTGTGACATAAATTAAGGTTGACTGGACCGAACTGGGATTTTGCCCTGCGCTACAAAATGGTATTATTGTGGTGTGAATGTGGGGTGAGAAAAAACACATATAGAGGAGAGCCTCTGCTATTCCGTCTGAGCCTCCTCTGTGACTGGATCCAAGTCTGCTACTGCAGATAGACTTGTTCCAGCTTGTGGCCCCTCCCAGCTCTAACCCTCCCCAGCCCAGGAGCAGATGGAGGTGGGGAGAAGAAGGCTGAGAGGCCTGGACACAAAGTGATGGTTGGAGCTTCCTGTGCAGAGAGAGCATGATACCCTGTGTAGCGCACAGCTTAGAGAGGTAGGTGTTGTTATACTGTACAGAACCACACTTGGGCTGTCTAAACCACTGACAACTGAGGAACTACACATCAAATAGAACATAGTGTTCAAATATTAAATGGTCATATTTTACTTGCATACCGTCATAGGCCTAATGGTGCCAGTAGCACAGGATATCCCCAGACAATACACTACTAGCCAGTGTTGTGGTAGTCGAGTCCGGTCTCGAAACCACATACTGAGTGTCTCGATCTTGTCTTGGTCTCGGACAAATCCAAATAAAATGATCAGCTTAAAACTGCTTTGCCAGACCAGATATCCACACTTATTTTATGACACATTTATCTTATGCCCTATTAAAACCTGGGCTTCCTACTTTACTCAACATTACTGTCCTTTACTTTTGTTGAAACATATCCTCAAACCTTGTCGCTCCTCTGAATCGCTCCACTAGTAGGGGAGACCAGGGGAAATAGTAAGAAATTTGGTAATTTTAACGATTATTTAGAGATATTTTGGTTGGTAATCATTTGTAGAGTGGGTCTCTATTTACCCTCATCATGCAATCTTTTTACCATTCTGACTAAGGAATCCATATGTTTGTTGCATCTTCTATATCAGGGCTATTCAATTCCAGTCCTGGAGGGACTTGTGTTTCATCCTCCCCTTCTAATCAGGGACTAATTCAGCGCAATTAACTACCAGGGAAAACAAAACAAGTAAATGTTTCGGCCCTCCAGGACCGGAATTGAATAGCCACGTACTATATAATGCAATCTCCCCAGGTTAATACATACATTTGTGTTGAGAGAGAGAGGGAGGGAGAGAGACAGAGAGCCTGGGGCGAGGATTCGTCTTGTCAAACTGAGAAAAGAGAAAGAAATCAGGGGGAGTGTCTTGTCCTGTCTAATTACACATTTCACATAGCTCATGACCAATTATCTCCCCCTCAGTAGCATCTGCCCTTCGCATGACCGCAGAGTTAATGTCTGGTACACTGACTGGCTGTTGGTGGAATATCTTACCCCAGCATCTGCAGAGAGAGAGAGAGATGGAGAGAAAGGAAGACTAGAAGATGTGCAGAATTTTTTTGTTACCTCAAAGCTGTTTGTGTTTTTCCTCATTTTCACTGTCTTTTGAGTGACATGAAAGATCTTGTTTAGTGCTTTGTGTAATGTGAAGGAAGAAACCAGTTCGGCTTGAAGGGCAAATACCTCCCCATTCTGTAAAGAGTCCTCCGTTCTTCTAGTTCTCACAAGTATACTTCCCATAGGTCAACTAATGTTTGAAGTGCAGACACTCAGCTCTCACTAACAGCACATTTTGACCATCAGAGTATTTTGTACCCAGCAGGCAGTGTCTAAATCCCAAATGGCACCCTAGTCCCTTTTGGGACTCATCCAGTGTCACAAGGTCCCCTCCAAAAGGGTATTTAGCCAATCACAGGGCTTGCCGTTGCCTGGGGGCCCCTGTTAGCTACGTTGGCACAGAGGGGTGCACGTAGAGAGACACACTGCGCTACGTACGTGCTACCCACTGAAGCCTCACTCCCAGACGAGCTTAAACACATGCTATGCTCGCTTTGAGGAAGACAATACCGAGACACCCAGGAAGACTCTTGCTGCTCCGAATGATCAGGTGCTTTCGCTCTCCGAGGCTGGCGTGAGGAAAACTCTCAAAAGAGTGAATACTCACAAAGCCACCTGCCCAGATGGCATCCCTGGCCGTGTCCTCAGAGTGTGCTGACCAGCTGGCGTGCGTCTTCTCTGACATTTTTAACATGTCCTTGTCCCAGGCTGTAATCCACAATCAAAAGGAAATCATTGCACCCCCCCAGAAGCTTGGCTGTTGCGTAAAACCTGCAAATTCAGACAAACAAAAAGGTGTAATGGGTCCGCGCTCAAAAAGATGTTGCATAAAGCTTACTCCGTTATTTAATTTGTATTATAGACATTTCGGCTTACAGCCTTCTCCAGGCTGTCCCCACTTGCTCACTAGAACCGCTATAGCAGTCATGTTGACTGCTCATGATTACTTATTTATTTTTACTCTGCCATTTTTAAAGTCATGCCCCCCTCCGTCCTTGACTTTTCCTAAATAAGTCTATATAACACTGTAAGTTTAGGAGGGCATGCACTTTTTTGTACGGTTTTCCCCCCGTTGCCCCTCCTCCTCCTGACATTAGGACCTGCTCAGCTCCTTTTTTCCGACAGTTGAAATTGCAGTGCCCAGCTGATAATCACCCTGATATTTGCCTCAAAACTGAACCTAAAATATACTGAAACTAATTTCCCACACATAACAACAGATTAAAAACATGGGGAGAATGGGGGAGTTGATGAGCGAGGAGAAGCGAACAATGCATAATTATGTAATTACCAATTGTGAATGAAGGAAAGGGCAGGCCATTTTATTGTATGTATCCAATCTAATTATATTCTTAAAATGGTATGTACCCATATCAGTCCACCGAAACAAATCAGTCTTCTCAGTGTAGTCGGGCCTACTTGGAGGAGGCCACACAGCGAAATTGTACATGCTGAACAGCTTTCAATATCTGGGAAAAAATCCACATCAGGCAGCAGGTAAACAACGTTGGTAAGTGGAGAAATGTCACCACGGACAATTTCTGAACTTCGCCGTCATTGGCGAACAATTTGCTTGCAAAGAAAACAAGTCTGTCCTGCACCATGAACAAGTGAGACTGTAGGTCTCTCCCTCTGCACAACATAAGGCACCTGCACAGCCATTGTACTCCACAAAGGTGCTGAAGAATGACAAGGCAATGACAAGACATCGGGAACACAATAAAGATAAAACCAAACAAAGGTATTTCAGGTATGTCACAGTGTGTCAAGCAAGTGAAAGTTCAGACATTTTTTCAACTGTTAGGACAAGGGATAACAGCTAAATTATAACCAACTGATGACATTGCGTAAAAAAGCACACAACATAAGCACGAGCCGAAAAAAACGGACTATTTTTGACTGTCATATCTACACTTACAGTATATTTTTTATAATGCCATTATTGTTCTTGTGCCAAGTTTCACTATTTCTCAAGGCCACTTGGCACTTATGATGTTTAGGCTACTGATGTTTTCATAATTTGACCGCGTCTTTTGACTGTCCGTATTGCTGGTTGGGGTCTTTGTCATTATAAGAATAAGCTGTTTAGTAGTTGTAACAAAGCATTCCATCAATAAAAATGATTGAACAATTGAATTTAGGCTTTTCATTTATTTCAGTTGAGCACCCAACACTATTGTTCTCTAAGCTCAGAGCCCTCGGTCTGTACACCACTCTCTGCAACTGGACCCTGGACCTCCTGACGGGCAGACCACAGGCTGTGAGGATTGGCAACAACGCCTCCTCCACACTGACTCTTAACACAGGGCCCCCCCAGGGGTGTGTTTTCAGTCCTCTGCTGAACTCCCTGTTCGCTCACGACTGCGTGGCTTTGCACAATGACGAGTCAGCCTATAGGGAAGAGGTACAGGTAATACAAAAGATTTACAATGAAGTCGGAAGTTTACATACACTTAGGTTGGAGTCATTAAAACTCGTTTTTCAACCACTCCACAAATTTCTTGTTAACAAACTATAGTTTTGGCATGTCGATTAGAACATCTACTTTGTGCATGACACAAGTATTTTTTCCAACAATTGTTTACACACAGATTATTTCACTTATAATTCACTGTATCACAATTCCAGTGGGTCAGAAGTTTACATACACTAAGTTGACTGTGCCTTTAAACAGCTTGGAAAATTCCAGAAAATGATGTCATGGCTTTAGAAGCTTCTGAAAGCCTAATAGACATAAATTGAGTCAATTGGAGGTGTACCTGTGGATGTATTTCAAGGCCTACCTTCAAACTCAGTGAATCTTTGCTTGACATCAAAGGGAAAAAAATAAAAATAAGCCAAGACCTCCACAAGTCTGGTTCATCCTTGGGAGCAATTTCCAAATGCGTGAAGGTACCACGTTCATCTTTACAAACAATAGTACGCAAGTATAAACACCATGGGACCACGCAGCAGTCATACCTCTCAGGAAGGAGACACATTCTGTCTCCTAGAGATGAATGTGCTTTGGTGCGAAAAGTGCAAATAAATCCCAGAACAACAGCAAAGGACCTTGTGAAGATGCTGGAGGAAACAAGTACAAAAGTATCTATATCCACAGTAAAACGAGTCCTATATCGACATAACCTAAAAGGTCGCTCAGCAAGGAAGAAACCACTGCTCCAAAACCGCCATAAAAAAGCTAGACTATGGTTTGCAGCTGCACATGGGGATAAAGATCGTACTTTTTGGCGAAATGTCCTCTGGTCTGATGAAAAAAAAATAGAACTGTTTGGCCATAATGACGATCGTTATGTTTGAAGGAAAAAGGGGGAGGCTTGCAAACCATAGAACACCATTCCAACCGTGAAGCAGGGGGTGGCAGCATCATGTTGTGGTGGTGCTTTGCTGCAGGAGAGACTGGTGCACTTCACAAAATAGATGGCATCATGAGGGAGGAAAATGATGTTGATATATTGACCCAAAATCTCAAGACATCAGTCAGGAAGTTAAAGATTGGTTGCAAATAGCTCTTGCAAATGGACAATGACCCCAAGCATACTTCCAAAGTTGTGGCAAAATGGCTTAAGGACAACAAAGTCAATGTATTGTAGTGGCCATCACAAAGCCCTGACCTCAATCCTATAGAAAATGTGTGGGCAGAACTGAAAAAGCGTGTGCGAGCAAGGAGGCCTGCAAACCTGACTCAGTTACACCAGCTCTGTCAGGAGGAAATACTACTAACTACTAATTGAGGGTATGTAAACTTCTTACCAACTGGGAATGTGATGAAAGATATAAAAGCTGAAATAAGTAATTCTCTAATATTATTCGGACATTTCACATTCTTCTTAGGGCTGCAATCCCGTTAACAGGATCGATATGACAACAGCCAGTGAAAGTGCAGGGCGCCAAATTCAAACAACAGAAATCTCATAATTAAAATTCCTCAAACATACAAGTATTTTATACCATTTTAAAGGTAATCTTGTTGTTAATCCCACCACAGTGTCCGATTTCAAAAAGGCTTTACAGCGAAAGCACCACAAACGATTATGTTAGGTCACCGCCAAATCACAGAAAAACACAGCCATTTTTCCAGCCAAAGACAGGAGTCACAAAAAGCAGAAATAGAGATAAAATTAATCACTAACCTTTGATGATCTTCATCAGATGACACTCATAGGACTTCATGTTACACAATACATGTATGTTTTGTTCGGTAAAGTTCATATTTATATCCAGAAATATCAGTATACATTGACGCGTTGTGTTCAGTAGTTCCAAAAACATCTGGTGATTTTGCAGAGAGCCACATCAATTTCCAGAAATACTCATAATAAACGTTGATCAAAGATCAAGGTTTATAAATGGAATTTTAGATCCACTTCTCTTTAAAACGTCTTTGGGGTAGGGGGCAGTATTTTCACATCCGGATGGAAATTCCTCAAACATACAAGTATTTTATACCATTTTAAAGGTAATCTTGTTGTTAATCCCACCACAGTGTCCGATTTCAAAAAGGCTTTACAGCGAAAGCACCACAAACGATTATGTTAGGTCACCGCCAAATCACAGAAAAACACAGCCATTTTTCCAGCCAAAGACAGGAGTCACAAAAAGCAGAAATAGAGATAAAATTAATCACTAACCTTTGATGATCTTCATCAGATGACACTCATAGGACTTCATGTTACACAATACATGTATGTTTTGTTCGGTAAAGTTCATATTTATATCCAGAAATATCAGTATACATTGGCGCGTTGTGTTCAGTAGTTCCAAAAACATCTGGTGATTTTGCAGAGAGCCACATCAATTTCCAGAAATACTCATAATAAACGTTGATCAAAGATCAAGGTTTATAAATGGAATTTTAGATCCACTTCTCTTTAAAACGTCTTTGGGGTAGGGGGCAGTATTTTCACATCCGGATGGAAATTCCTCAAACATACAAGTATTTTATACCATTTTAAAGGTAATCTTATTGTTAATCCCACCACAGTGTCCGATTTCAAAAAGGCTTTACAGCGAAAGCACCACAAACGATTATGTTAGGTCACCGCCAAATCACAGAAAAACACAGCCATTTTTCCAGCCAAAGACAGGAGTCACAAAAAGCAGAAATAGAGATAAAATTAATCACTAACCTTTGATGATCTTCATCAGATGACACTCATAGGACTTCATGTTACACAATACATGTATGTTTTGTTCGGTAAAGTTCATATTTATATCCAGAAATATCAGTATACATTGGCGCGTTGTGTTCAGTAGTTCCAAAAACATCTGGTGATTTTGCAGAGAGCCACATCAATTTCCAGAAATACTCATAATAAACGTTGATCAAAGATCAAGTGTTATAAATGGAATTTTAGATCCACTTCTCTTTAAAACGTTTTTGGGGTAGGGGGCAGTATTTTCACGTCCGGATGAAAAGTATGCCCAGATACAAACGGCCTGATACAAAGCCATAAAAGCTAGAATATGCATATCATTAGTAGATTTGGATAGGAAACACTCTGAAGTTTCTAAAACTGTTTGAATGATGTCTGTGAGTATAACAGAACTCATCAGGCAGGCAAAAACCTGAGAAGAAATTCAACCAGGAAGTGAGAAATCTTGGTCGATTTTCAACTCAGCTCCTATTGAAGATAGTGGGATATTGGTAATGTTGCACTTCCTACGGCTTCCACTAGATGTCAACAGTCGTTAGAACCTTGTCTGATGCCTCCACTGTTTAGTGGGGCCGAAGGAGAGAGGAATGAGTCAGGTCTGCCATGACCTGAACATGCTCTGACAATGCGCATTCATGTGAGAGCGAGCTCTGTTCCATCGCAATTCTGAAGACACAGGAATACACCGGTTGGAACATTATTGAAGAATTATGTTAAAAACATCCTAAAGAATGATTCAATACTTCGTTTGTCATGTTTTTACGGACTATAATATAACTTTTTGTCCGTACTTTCCGCTGGACCTGCCCGCGCGTCGTGAGTTTGGAAAGTGTACTGAACGCTAGAACAACAAGGAGGAATTTGGACATAAATGATGGACATTATCGAACAAAACGAAAATTTATTGTGGAACTGGGATTCCTGGGAATGCATTCTGATGAAGATCATCAAAGGTAAGTGAATGTTTATATTGTTACTTCTGATTTCTGTTAACTGCATAATATTGAAACTTGAAACTAGCTCCCATCGTGTTCATTAAAGAGTACTTTACCAAAAACAACAGATGGATTCACCGGAGCTGCAGTCACGTCTAGCCCGACAGGAGGAACAAATCGATGAACTCTACCACCTCCTTCGCCAGTCCATTCCTGCTTCACCGATATCAAGTGCCACAGCCTCTTCTTGTGTATCTCCCCCCCATATCCATGCCTGATAAATACGACGGCTCCCCAGGGAAATGTCAAAGATTTCTCATGCAATGTAACCTGTACATAGACTATCACCCCGCTGACTTCACCTCTGACAAAGACAGGGTGGACTTCGTCATCTCCCTACTCACAGGCAAAGCTCTGGATTGAGTCACAGCCCTGTGGGCCGCTCAAAGTTCTGATCTGTCCTCTGAATCACGTTACCACGCACTCTTCAAGGAGGTGTTCGACCATTCAGTTTCAGGTCGTCACACCGGGGACCTGTTATGTGCGCTGCGACAGGGCCATCGCTCCACCACTGACTATGTCCTTGAGTTCCACACCATGGCTGCTGGCAGTGGATGAAGTGAACCAGCTCTCCTTACAGTCTACTGGAGGGGTTACAGACTGAACTGGCCTGCAGAGGAGATTTAACGGACCTAAACCAATACATCCGGATGTCCATATCCATTGGCAACCTACTGGTGGACCGCAGACCTATACAGTCGCCCATGGCCTGCGAGTCTTCCACGCCCTTCTCTCGTCCACCACGGTCTAATAACCCGGAACCCATGCAACTTGGCCGCACCCATCTCACGCCTGCCAAGAGACATCGGCGGTTACGTGAAAACCTGTGCCTCTACGTGGAGAGAGTTACCACCTACTCAATAGCTGTGCGATTCTCCCCCCACGAAGGCGTGTCCACAACCTCTCCACTTCCACCCGGGTAAGCACCTCTGTGTTTTTTTATTACCAAAAGGTAGTTTGGTATCCCAGCTCTTCTTTCTGCTAATGGGGTCACTCAGTTTGTGGAGGGAGTAGTAGACTCGGGGGCCGCATGTAATTTCATTGATGAACAATTGGCACAACAGTTAAGAGTCAAACTAATCCCTGTTAATCCTCCCTTTAGGATTAATGAGCTGGACGGACAACCTCTCGGAACTGGTCTGGTGACTCGCATGACCGACAGTATCACCCTTCTGATTGGCCTCCTTCACTCTGAGGTCATTCAGTTAACGGTGTTGTCTTCGCCTAAAGAACCCCTCATCCTCGGTCACCCCTGGCTAAGCCTTCATGACACTGCCATCTCCTGGCAGCAATGGGAACTGCGGGCATGTTCTCCCACCTGTTTTAAGAACTACTTCAATCTACCCTGTTGAGCCACCTCTATAGAAGGATCGGAGTCTGCCATTCCAACCCACATCCCACCTGTATGTGCCCAGTTCCAGAATGTCTTCAGCAAGAAAAAGGTGTCCATTCTGCCCCCTCATCGCTCGGAGGACAGCGCGATCGACCTTCCAGGGGCATCGCCCCCTAAGGGTCAGACCTACCCCTTGTCCATCCCAGACAATGAGGCTATGGACACCTATATAGAAGAGGCCCTCGACATGGGATTCATCCGTGCATCCACGTCTCCGGCTGCATCCAGTTTCTTTTTTGTGGAAAAAAAGGATGGCGTTCTCTGTCCCTGCATAGATTACCGACCCCTCAATGACCTTACCATCAAGAATCGCTTCCCACGTCCTCTGATTCCGGCCGCACTAGAACAAGTTGGACAGGCTACCATCTACTCCAAACTGGACCTACGTAGTGCGGAGTGGAAGACGGCGTTCATCACCACTAGGGGTCACTACGAATACCTGGTTATGCCCTACGGTGTCACCAGTGCTCCCGCAGTCTTCCAGTCCTTCATGAAATAAGTTTTCTAGGACATCATCAACCAGTTCCTCATCATGTACATTGACGATATCTTGATCTACTCTCACTCCAATGCAGAACACGTACAGCATGTGCAACAGGACCACCATCTTTAGGTCAAGGCTGAGAAGAGCACCTTTGACATTACTACGGTAACCTTCCTAGGTTTTGAATTGACACCAGGAGGGGTCAACATGGACGAAGGCAAAGTCACGGCCGTGCTTAACTGGCCCAAACCTACCACGTAAAGGAACTACAACGTTTCCTAGGATTTCCCAATTACTGCCGCCAGTTCACCCGAAACTGCAGCAGCACCACCGTTCCTCTCAGCTCTCACCAGTCAACCCATACCCTCCAATGGACGACACCGCCCTTACTGCATTTGATACCTTGAAACGCCTCTTCACCTCTGCACCCATCCTTAGGCAGCCAGATCCTACCTTTCCTTTTGTTCTGGAGGTTGATTCATTCGAGGTCGGCGTAGGAGCAGTTCTCTCTCTCTCAGTGGGTAGGGACACCTCCCAAATTACACCCATGTGGCTTCTTTTCCAAGAAACTCTCACCCGCTGAGAGGAACTATGATATCGGGAACCGAGAGCTCCTCGCCGTTAAGAGGGATCTCATCACCCATTCCTTGTCCTTACCGACCACCGTAATTTGGAGTACTTAAGAGTTGGTAAGAGGCTCAAACCCAGACACGCTCGCTGGGTACGCTTCTTCACCCGACTCAACTTCAACTTCACCGTCACCTATCTGCCTGGCAAGATAAATGTGAAGGCTGATTCCTTATCCCATCTATTTGACTCCCATTCCTCTAACCCAGCTCCCGAGCCCATCCTGCCTCCGTCTTGTGTTGTGGGACCCATACAGTGGGAAATCCAATCAGCCGTCCAAGAGGCCCACGACCCAGCACCTCCCAACACCCCTGCAGGCAAGACCTATGTTCCGGCGTCCGTCAGACCCCAACTAATGCAGTGGTGCCATACCTCGCTGAGTTCTGGCTATCCCGGGATCACCCGGACCACGGAGCTAATGACACGCAAGTTCTGGTGGTCATCCTTAACAGCAAATGTCCGAGATTGCGTTATTTTCTGTCCCGTCTATGCATGGGCAAAGATTCCTCGCCAACTACCTACCAGTAAGCTTGAGCCTTTACCTACACCACACAGACTATGGTCCCACATCGCCATGGATTTCCTCAGGGATCTGCCAGACTCTTCGGGATTCACTACTATTTTAGTTGTAGTTAGTTTTGGCCTGCCTCACTAACAACGCCTTTTGCCTATTCCCTGCCTGTACTTTTGCCTATTGGATTTCCTGTTATCAACCTATTGCCTGATCTCCTGGACAACGTTACTAGCCTTTTTCCTGCCTGTACTGTTGAATTTTTGGACCACCTGTGTATGACCTTCTGCCTGCCCCTGGACCCAGCTACCTGCCTCCTCCTGTGGTTCTTTACAAATAAACACCAGCTACATCCTGCGCTTGAAGCCAGCTCTCTGTCTCCCATCGTGTTCATTACAGGGGGTGGGAGGTGGTCTGCTGTGAATGTCAACATGGGATTGGAAACACAGTCAAGTCTCCACACCCTATCTAGCCTCAATATTTACATTTTAGTCATTTAGCAGATGCTCAGTTACAGCATCACTGTACTTTTCCTGAGGTCCTATGAATCAGGCAGTGTTATCAAGACACAATAGCTTTTAAAAGTGGCATATTACAGTTATATACTGTGAAATAGCAACAGCCATCTTTGCCACATAATTCATGTAGGGGAACAGTTAGGACACGATCTGCTAAGAACTACCCTTGAAATGAATAGAGGAGTAATACAAATGATAGGATCCATTTAAAATGGCAGTCTATTCCCTACATAGCGCACTATATAGGGTGTCATTTGGGCTGTGACCATAATGGTTGGGAAATCCGTGCTGGGTAGTCCGGGTAACGTGTGCCAAGAGTTGCTCTCAGAATGAAATCATCGATACCTCCCCTTTAAATTACTATTTAGAGTGTTTAATGCCAAGGACTGTTACAAATGAACCAGTGCAGCGACAGTTTATAAATTCAGGATTACACTTTGAACAATATTAATTTAGACTTGGTTCCATGGTGCTCTTTCTGTCATAGTAGACCTACAGTATATGTGTAAATCCATTTTAATTCAATCTCGTTTTTACAGCATTCCTTTTGATTTAAACAAAACTTTCCATACATTAGCCCATGGAAGAAGTGGTCAGAAAGTGATTTTTTTCTCCTGAATGTTTTCAGGAGAATAAGGTATATACCTATATTGACCTATATTGCATACCCTACCACACCATGAGACATCCATGTCTTCATCACTGATAAACAGTTGAGTTGGATGTCATTTAATAGCTTACAAACTGTTTTATAATTTGTTAAAAAAAATATATATTTTTTTTTAAACCTGTAACTTTAATTATCTAAAAACAAGTAAACTGCCATTTTTTTCTCCTCACATTTGCATATATTGTAACCTATTTCACATAAGGTGAGTTGTGTTGCGCCCGCCATCGGTTGAGACTCAACATGCTCTTGAAAACAGTGTTGGTGTCATTTCAATCATATAAATAGAATTCATAGAATGGACCTATCCCTTCAGACCACTGCAATTTAGCTGGTACACCATTGAAATGTAAATAAAATTTACATTTTTACTTCTGATTACAACCACAAAGTTGTCCGCCGGTTCATCCACTGTCAAATGTCAATTTAAATGGTAATGTCTATTCTATTATCTATATTTCTATGTTTTCAATAGGTTTCCTATGGAGGAATGACAGTATAATTTAAAACAGATACTTCCATTCAAGTCAACATTCTCTGATGTGTGGACCTCTAACCGTCTTTCTTGTACCGAAAATAAACATTTCAATTTTATTTATATTTTATTACAGTTATCATCCAAAACATGCCACCCATCCTGTACTCAAGAACATGTTTCTCAATCAATGGCGGGCACAACACAACAACCTTAGATTATGTAAAATAGAGTCTATACTACAACATACGCAAATATGAAACAAACCCAAGTTTACAGGTTTTATATTTAATTGGCGTTAAATATTAAAAAAGTCCAGAATTAAAAATGATATATGCTTTAAAAATCCAGAAATTGTAAATTAGTTTGACGACCCTGTTTGTAAGCTTTTAAATTATATTAATCTCAACTTTTTATATTTTCCAGTAATGACGACATGGATGTCTCATGGTATGATGGGGTATGAAAAATGGGAAAACTTTGAGCACCTTTTCAAAGTTTTGGCATTCAGGTCCAAAAGGTAACTTGCTGAGCACTCCTACAATAGGCAAATACAGTATATACACTCTGGGAGTGTGGTGCCAGGAAAATAACCTCACTCAACATCAACAAAACAAAGGAGATGATTGTGGACTTCAGGAAACAGCAGAGGGAACACCCACCTATCCATATCGACAGGACAGCAGCGGAATAGGTGGAAAGTTTTAAGTACCTCGGCGTACACATCACTGACAAACTGAAATGATCCACCCACACAGACAGTGTGGTGAAGAGGCGCAACAGCGCCACAGCGCCTCTTCAACCTCAAGAGGCTGAAGAAATTTGGCTTGTCACCTAAAACCCTCACAAACCTTTACAGATGCACAACTGAGAGCATCCTGTCGGGCTGTATCACCGCCTGGTACGGCAACTGCTCCGCCCATAACAGTAAGGCTCTCCAGAGGGTAGTGAGGTCTGCACAACGCATCACCGGGAGCAAATTACCTGCCCTCAGGACACCTACAGCACCCGATGTCACAGGAAGGCCAAAAAGATTATCACGGACAACAACCACCCTGCTATCATCCAGAAGGCAAGATCAGTACAGGTGCATCAAAGCGGGGACCGAGAGAAAACAGCTTCAATCTCAAATCAAATCAAGTTTATTTTATATAGCCCTTCGTACATCAGCTAATATCTCGAAGTGCTGTACAGAAACCCAGCCTAAAACCCCAAACAGCAAGCAATGCAGGTGTAGAAGCACGGCGGCTAGGAAAAACTCCCTAGAAAGGCCAAAACCTAGGAAGAAACCTAGAGAGGAACCAGGCTATGAGGGGTGGCCAGTCCTCTTCTGGCTGTGCCGAGTGGAGATTATAACAGAACATGGCCAAGATGTTCAAATGTTCATAAATGACCAGCATGGTCAAATAATAATCAGGAGTAAATGTCAGTTGGCTTTTCATAGCCGATCATTGAGAGTATCTCTACCGCTCCTGCTGTCTCTAGAGAGTTGAACACAGCAGGTCTGGGACTGGTAGCACGTCCGGTGGACAGGTCAGGGTTCCATAGCCGCAGGCAGAACAGTTGAAACTGGAACAGCAGCAGGGCCAGGTGGACTGGGGACAGCAAGGAGTCATCATGCCCGGTAGTCCTGACGCATGGTCCTAGGGCTCAGGTCCTCCGAGAGAGAGAAAGAAAGAGAGAAGGAGAGAATTAGAGAGAGCATACTTAAATTCACACAGGACACTGGATAAGACAGGAGAAGTACAATAAAATTGGATTTGATTTATATCTGACACAAACTTCTCCATTCCTCAAGTGAGCAAGTGAAGGGTAAGGTGCAAAGATATACACACACACACACACACACACACACACACACACACACACACACACACACACACACACACACACACCACACTGACTTGCAACCCCCCACCCCACATATACACACTTGCCACACTAAGTCCCTCCTCTTAACCTCATCCCCTCCCTGTGCACCTCTGCTGCGCCTAAGGTGCCAGCTGGAGGTGGCAGTCTCTTCTCCTGCCACAGGCGACCCACCACCTGCCCCCCCATTAATCCCCCACACAGGTGTCCAGGGACAGGGGTGTCATGACTCCTCACCGCCCGGCCTAGGGTTCACGCTCCAATGCTCCCACAGCAAACTCTATCTCCCACAAACACTTCGCTTGCTATCTCTCGCCTCCCGTTTGGTGATTTATAGAGCAGACCATTATCGGCTTGGGGGTAGTGCACTTGTTATTTGACATTTCCCCACAGCAAGGGATCTTAAAGTGATCAGGCTTTGCTGAAATTGTTTACTGTAATGACTTAGCCCACTAAATGTGTCTCAAAAAGGTATGTTTTTTGACTTTCTGCATCTCTTGTCGTTCAAGACTGTACGTATAAATGAAATGAAGGCCTAGAAATATGAGATTATAGGCCAACATTTGTAGTTCCAGTCATTCCATTGGGACTGTTTCTGACAAATGCCCCAATTTGTCTACAGAATTCGGAAGAAAGGAAATTTGACAGCTGCAAACCACTGGTCATAGTTAATGCGTCAATATCCCCCAAATAAATGTTTTATTACATCCTGTTAATAATACATGTGTAACAAATTATATTGCCAGGCCACTTAAAAATAATTTGTTCCTGTCACGTTCTGACCTTAGTTCCTTTTTTATGTCTTTATTTTAGTTGGTCAGAGCGTGAGTTGGGGTGGGCATTCTATGTTGGTTTTTCTATGTTTTGTTCTATTGTTAATTTTCTATGTGTTTGGTCTAGTATGGTTCTCAATCAGAGGCAGGTGTCAGTCGTTGTCTCTGATTGGGAGCCATATTTAGGTATCCTGTTTTCCTTTGTGTTTTGTGGGTGGTTGTTTTCCTGTGTCTGTGTTTTCACCATACGGGACTGTTTCGTTTTCGTTTTGTATCATTCACGTCGTTATTTTTGTATTTTTTGTGTCCAGTTATTAAATTGAATATGGACACTTACCACGCTGCACATTGGTCCGATCCTTGCTACTCCTCAGACGACGAGGACGAAACCCGTTACAGTTCCCTACATATTACCCAAATAAGTAGATAAGTGATAGCTGAATGGGTAAATAAATAAATATTGAAATGAACAATGTTTTACTAAATATGCATTAACCCCGTTTTGACATATTTATTGTATGTTTTAAATGTCCGAGGCATGGTGATAAATGCATTACATTCATGACATGGGAAAATGTGAGCAAATCATTTTCTGGACCATGTTGCCAACATAAAAGCATAGTAACATGGTCAAATTATTCATAATTAATAGAGATCAGTCTATTTTTGTCATAGTTATGAATTGAGTGACACAACAGACAAATAAGTTAACTTTGAAGGTTATTGCAATGTTTCCTAGATTTTGTCAAACTTGTGTTGCAACTCGTTACGTCAAGCAAATAGGCCTAAACAAAGCAGGCTGTAGTGGGTGATCTGTGGTGAGAATTAGATCCCTCTATCCATTTCTCTCTCTCTCTTTCCCACTCACGCTCGCTTTCTCTCGCTCAACCCCTCTCTCTCTGTCTTTGAGTCAGGGCCTGAACTGTGGTTGAACCCCCTCTCCTGGGACGCCTAGTCGGGCAGATCGTTAGCTGGCTGACCTGCCCTGGGAGCGGGGAGGGAGGGTGGCGTACTTCCTTCGTGCGAGAGCTCAAAGCACAGGGTCCACACCAGAGCTGAATGCACTTTGCCCCTGGTGCCGCTCTGTTCACGTTCTGCATTCCCAATCATTTACACAGCCCCGGCCTCAGCCGAGGCACAACAGCCCCCAGGAATGCAAGATCACCTCTTAATTTATTCTGTTCACTCGCTCAGTGCTCAGAACTGGCTGTCTCTGGAGCAAGAACCATTCTTACCTGTCCGCTTTTCAAAGTCTGCGATCTTAAATAAACAAACAAAATCTCATAGAATATTTATGACTTGTGGAAGCTTTTTGTCTGTGGTCTGTCGGTTGGTGTTGGGTTCAGTGCGTAGCCAGAGCATGTGGTACCATATTCAGTCTATAAAGCTACACGGAAGAATGTGAACATGAACACAGTACAGTTCAACGATCAACTATCAGCCATTTTATTCAACAGTGTGCAATAAATCAACTGTGATCGTTGTGAAAGGAGACTCTTGTAAGGAAAGACAGGATGCCTGGAGTTTACGGCAACAAGCTTCTGCTCTGGGTGTCGTGAGAGCTAATACAATTTATAAATATGTATTAAGTAAATAAAAGTAGGCAAAACTGTAAGCAAATTAGTTTAGCTCCGTGACTTTGAAATACATTAATGGCACACTAAGGGGATCAAATTCCACTTATTTCCCCCATCTGGCTACTGAGTAAACTTACTTCTCCACCCATAAATATGTGTGACTGGAGAAAAGTAAAGTGCTTCCGAGTGTATCCCTCCCTTCATGGGGTGCACTCATCCTTATCAAAACCTGCTCTGTCTAATCAGCCAATATTTTTCACAACTGAAGATGCCTTGCAGGGGCTTGCAGTCATTTGCTTTGCACATAAAATCCAGCATCTGTTTATGGATTTATCATGTGGCTCTTGAATCTGATGCCAGAAGTTATTTTTTTCACCTCTCCCTCTTTACTTGAGTTGGGGAAACGTGAAATATTAATTTCCAAATTTCCGATGTCAAAATCCTGGAGATGAAGCAGACGTCGCTTCCTCCATTCGCAGAGACGACAGAAGACTACAGATATTGGAACTTTTAGCCAGGAGGGCGTCATGGTGAATTTTCCAGGAGCTGGGCGCAGGGCCAAATCTTTCTGAAACGTGACAGTTCTGTGCCTCGGTCTGGAAAAGCCTGCTGTTGCAATTCTCCTCAAATTACCAGGATAATCACACCATTGCAAGATGAAGACATTAAAACCTTTTATACAGGAGAGTGCGGCCAAATGTACCAAGGTGGAGAGGGGAGAGGTTTCTGTGGTGATTGGAACCTCTAAGGTGAACTCAACATATTTCCATGCATGTACAGCAGCCGTGCACATCCAGTCCAGTGGCGTGGCTAAATGTCAACACGCTGACAGAATTAACTTTATGCAGAGGTAGTTTGCAGAAGTAGCGCTGCACACTGAGTAACCTTGCCTGAGACCTGAAGGGTCGGGTTAGCTCCCAGAGGTAACACAAAAGCCTTAGCTTAGCGGTTAACATTCTTAAATTGCATGCAGATGACGCAGGTTTGATACAGTGCCTTCGGAAAGTATTCAGACCCCTTGACTTTTTCCACATTTTGTTACATTGCAGCCTTATTCTATTTTTTTTATCATCAATCTACACACAACACCCCATAATGACAAAGAGAAAATGGGTTTTTAGATATGTGCCAATTTTTTTTTCTCCAAATAAAACAGAGAAATACCTTATTTACATAAATATTCAGACCCTTTGCTATGAGACTCGAAATTGAGCTCAGGTGCATCCTGTTTCCATTGATTGGACATGATTTGGAAAGGCACTCACCTGTCTATATAAAGGTCCCACAGTTGACAGTACATGTCAGAGCAGAAACCAAGCCATGACGTAGAAGGAAGAGCTCCGAGACAGGATTTTGTCCATAGGGCTCTGAGACAGGATTGTGTCGAGGCACAGATCTGGGGAAGGGTACCAAAACATTTATGAAGTATTGAAGGTCCCCAAGAACACAGTGGCCTCCATTATTCTTAAATGGAAGAAGTTTTGAACCACCAAGACTCTCCTTAGAGCTGGCCACCCGACCAAACGGAGCAATCAGGGGAGAAGGACCTTGGTCAAGAAGATGACCAAGACCCCGATGGTCACTCTGACAGAGCTCTCGAGTTCGTCTATGGAGATGGGAGAAACTTCCAGAAGGACAACCATCTCTGCAACACTCCACCAATCAGGCCTTTATGGTAGAGTGACCTGACGGAAGTCACTCCTCAGTAAAAGGCACATGACAGCCTGCTTTTGGAGTTTGCCAAAAGCACCTAAAGACTCTCAGACCATGGGAAATAAGATTCTCTGGTCTGATGAAATCCAGATTGAACTCTTTGGCCTGAATGCCAAGCGTCACGTCTGGAGGAAACCTGTCACCATCCTACGGTGAAGCATGGTGGTGACAGTATCATGCTGTGCGGATGTTTTTCAGCAACAGCGACTGGGAGACTAGTCAGGATCGAGGCAAAGTACAGAGAGATCCTTCATGAAAACCTGCTCCAGAGCGCTCACGACCTCAGACTGGGGTGAAGGTTCACCTTCCAACAGTACATCAACCTTAAGCACACAGCCAAGACAATGCAGGAGTGACTTCGGTATAATTTTCTGAATATCCTTGAGTGGCCCAGCCAGGGCCCAGACTTCAACCCGATCGAACATCTCTGGAGAGACCTTAAAATAGCTGTGCAGCAAATCTCCCCCTCCAACCTGACAGAGCTTGAGAGGATCTACAGAGAAGAATGGGAGAAACTCCCCAAATGCAGGTGTGCAAAGCTTGTAGAGTCATACCCAAGATGTGTCAAGGCTGTAATCGCTGCCAAAGGTGCATCAACAAAGTACTGAGTAAAGGGTCTAAATACTTATGTAAATGTAATATTTCAGTTGTTAATTTTTTATACATTTGCCTAAATAATAATAAAAAATGGCTAAAAACTAGTTTTTGGTTTGTCATTATTGACTATTGTGTGTAGATTGATGAGGGAAAAAAATGTAATCAATTTTAGAATAAGGCTGTAACGTAACAACATTTTTAAAAAGTCAAGGGGTCTGCACTGTGCATGGTCAGTTTGTTGTGAAAATAGAGATCACACAGCTAGCTGTGGATTGGGTTGCTATGGAGAAAGCAGGTCAAATGGAGGTGGTTGTTAAAGCTAACATTCTGTTGTGTCACATGGTGGTATCTCCATAGATGGGGGCACTGATTGCTGAAACCTAAAGCCTGTCCTGAAATACACAGAACATCCTGTGTAATTGCATGTTATTCTTTGGGTGCTGAAATCCATCTTTTTTTTTTATCTACATTTTATGTGATGTCGGAGATCCAATCCGCCAACACTAGTTGCCACTCATCATCATCGTAAATCGTGTTGAGTTTAGTCACCTACTCCAGAGCATATTAAAAGAGACTGTTAGGAGGATGGAAATAGATAAACCACAAGGAGACAAGGATGAGGTCTGGTGGAGAAAGACAGAGGCAACTATTAAGAGGACAATGAGAATAGACATAAAAATGTGATGGGCAAGTGAAGGTAAAAAGGCGAGAGAACACTGGTTGACAAGAGAGAGACCGCAAAGGACAGAAGGGGAGAGTGGAGAAAGGGCACCAGAAGCACAGCGGGCACTAACAAGTGAGAGTGTGAGAGAGAAAGAGAGGACAAAATGAAGGACAAAGGATGTTTGTATGATTGTGAGACAAGGACAGAGGATAGTGCGAGAGGGAGGACAGGTGAGGCTAGCAAGAAAGAGAGAGGGAGGACAGGCGAGGCTAGCAAGATGGAGGGAGGCCGTGGGGGCTGTAGAGGTAACTCTCCCCATCTCTCTCTCTCTCCACATCTCTCCCTCCTTCCTCTCTCGTTGGCAGAGTGCTCCGGGAACACAGTCCTTCCTTGTCAGGCCCCCACGCTCCGTCTTCTGCTTCACAGGTAATTAAATTGATTTCCTGTCTTGTACTCGGCGAGAGAACATGACCCTGCACTCTGAGAGAGCATGTCGAAAGGCACTACAGGGCTGCTCTCTGCATCATCTGCATCTCTGTGTCCAAGCAGGGGCCCTAAACAAACAAGGGGCCACCCTGGGTCCGTAAGGCCCAAGCAATAAGGCCTAAACACACTACAGGTACACAGGCCACCAGCCCTATAAAATGGAGCTAGCCGGGGATGGCAAACTCTGGTTTAAATACAATGAAGATAAATGGAGCTAGCCTGGGGCAGCATATTCCGGCTCATATAGGGTGGCAGGTAGCCTAGAGGTTCAGAGCGTTGAGCCAGTAGCCAAAAGGTCGCTGGTTCAAATCCCAGAGCCAGGTAGGTGAGAAATATGTTGATGTGCCTTGAGCAAGGCACTTAACCCCAATTGCTCCTGTACATCACCCTGGATACGAGTGTCATATCATGGAGCAATTGCAGGCCTTAACAAAAACAAACAAGACATGGCAATAGTCAGATTGAAAAACAAGGACGTTGTACTTCGAGCTCAGACCTACATCTGAGACAACCACAGGAATGTAAAGGACCTCTATCAAACATTACTCTAACCTACTCTGGAAGGTCAAGATAATACTAGCTATAAGACTTTGAAAGCCATATCTGTTTTATATAATTACTTTTCATTCCACAATGATAAGATGAATTTGTGCATAATTCAAACAGGGAATCTTAAAAAAGGATGTTTTAAAACACTGGGAGCTAAATTCAGCATGCTAAGTAATGTCAACAGCATGACTGCCCGGAGCAGGAGCCATCTTTCCCCCTACTGTGAGGAACTTACTCTAGCTATAAATGCCCAGGGTATTTGAACAAAAATGCCCATTTGTTGGAGCATCTCTCCACAAGGCTCCGCTTTATTTTAAGTATCCTGACATAATGTCTTCATGACACCATCGCAAGAGAGAATTACATCTAGCTGACAGCCTGCTTATGCGCATGAGAGGTTAGTAGGGTTATGTGTAGTAGTCAATGATAAGTGGTAGTCAAGTATCTCTGGAGTCTACACTGAGTGTAGAAACATTAGTAACACCTTCATAATATTGAGTTGCACCCGTTGGAGGCTACTCAGAGTAGGAAGTGGAGGACCATCCGCCTCAGTGAATTTCAGAAAAATAAAGTGAAACATTGCGATGCGATTGTTTGAGGACGGCGCCCCACATGAAAATATTTTTCCACCGGCACAGGTTTCATACATTCACATATAACGATTAAATATTCACTTAGTTTTTGAAAATCTTGCTCTGATTTGTCATCCAAAGGGTCCCAGCTATAACATGTAGTGTCGTTTTGTTAGATAAAATTCTTATTTATATCCCCAAAAGTCCGTTTAGCGACATCAATTTAAATAATCCACTCGTTCAACTTGCAGAGAAAGGAATCTGAAAACCTACCCCTAAACTTTGTTTCAACAAGTACAAATGCATTTCTATTTACTCCTCAGATACCCTAAAATGTAATCAAACTATAATATTTATTTCGGAAAGAAGTATATTCAATAGGAAACCAATTTTAGCAGGTGCGTATTTTCTTCATGGTGCGCGCAAACAGATTTCCAAGACTGTGTCCTTCTACTAAAACTGTTATTTCTTATTCATTTTTGAAGTTACAAGCCTGAAACCTTGAACGTAGACTGTTGACACCCTGTGGAAGCCATAGGAATTGCATATAATATGACTTTTTTCTTGCATTTCTAAGAGGATGGTCTCTCAAAAAAAGAACAATTCCGGTTGTTTTTTCTTTGGATTTTCTCCTACCATATCTATTGTATTATATTCTCCTACATTATTTTAACATTTCTATAAACTTCAAAGTGTTTTCCTTCTAATGGTACCAATTATATGCATATCCTGGCTTCAGGGCCTGAGCTACAGGCAGTCATTCAGGCGGAAATGGAGAAAAAAGGGGCCTAGCCCTAAGAAATGCTTTCAGTTTTGTGTGAATGACGCCATCTATTTACGGTTTCTAGTTAGGGTAGGTTATAATAGTCACAGTGGGTACAACATCTCCTATACACTTCCTGATCAAATCAGTCACCATATTAGTGTATTTTTCATTGTTATTCACTGATGCTACCCGGACCATATCCCAGTGATCAAAACAATCTTGAAGCGTGGATTCTGATTGGTCAGAACAGCATTGACTAGTCCTTAGAACGGGTACTTCCTGTTTGAGTTTCTGACTATAGGAAGGGTGGAAAAATTGAGTTGTGATTAGATTTGCCGAAGAGAGGGCGGGGTAGGGCCTTGTAGTTGGAATAGAAGTGGTCGAGTGTTTTAGCAGCGCGAGTACTACTGTCAATGTGTAGATAGAACTCCGGTAGCGTTTTCCTCAAATTTGCTTTATTAAAATCCCGGGCTACAATAAATGCGGCCTTAGGATATGTGGTTTCCAGTTTGCATAAAGTCCAGTGAAGTTATTTGAGGGTCATCGTGCTATCGGCTTGAGGGGAATATACATGGCTGTGACTATAACCGAAGACAATTCTCTTGGGAGGTAATACGGTCAGCATTTGATTGTGAGGTACACTAGGTTGGGTGAACAAAAGGACTTGAGTTCCTGTATGTTATCACAATCACACCATGAGTAGTTAATCATGAAACATACACCCCCACCCTTCTTCTTCCCAGAGAGATATTTATTCCGGTCTGCGCAATGAACTGAGAACCCAACTAACTGTACGGACTCGGACAGCATATCCCGAGAGATCCATGTTTTCATGAAACAGAGTTTGTTACAATCCCTGATGTCTCTTGGGAGGAAATCCTCGCCCTGACCTCGTCAACTTTATTATCCAGAGACTAAACATAGCGAGAAATATACTCAGAAGCGGTGGGTGGCGTGCGTGTAACCGATGTGAAATGGCTAGCTAGTTAGTGGGGTGCGCGCTAATAGCGTTTCAATCAGTGACGTCACTCGCTCTGAGACCTTGAAGTAGTTGTTCCCCTCGCGGATTTTGTGGAGTGATGGGTAACGATGCTTCGTGGAAGGCAGTAGTTGATGTGTGCAGAGGGTCCCTGGTTCGAGCCCAGGTAAAGGCGAGGAGAGGGACGGAAGCTATACTGTTACATGCGCGCCTCCTGAGTCGGACTAGAAGTCCATCCAAATACCTCTTCTCCGCCAGCAGATGTTTTGGATCAGCCTCTGGAATCAGTTAAATTGCCCTGGGGGGGGGGCGGGGGGGGGGGGTACAAACAAATGATCCGATTCAGGAAAGACGTATTCCTGGTCGTAATGCTGGTAATGCTGGTGAGTAACCGCCGCTCTGATCTCCAAAACTTCTTATCTTATATTCTTATGTAATAATACAAAGAAAATTCTGGGATAAAAATATAAGAAATAACACATAAGTAACACAATAACACATAAAAAAAAATATACTGCAAAGTTGCCTGGGGCTAGAAGTACGGCTGCCCATCTATCGGCGCCATGTTCACTTGTGGGCCAGCATCACCTATACTATAATAGAAATAAGACCATGCTCATGTTATTATTTTTTAATCCTCTCACATCTTAAATGGCACCAACCGCCACTGGTAGCACCTTTTGCCTTCAGATCAACCTAAATGTATCGGGGCATGGACTACACAAGGTGTCGTAAGTGTTCCACAGGGATGCTGGCACATGTTAACTCAAATGCTTCCCAAAGTTGTGTCAAGTTTGCTGGATGTCCTTTGGGTGTTGGACCATTGTTGATGCAAACGGGAAACTGTTGAGCGTGAAAAACCCAGCAGCCTTGCAGTTCTTGACCGGTGCACCTGACACCTACTAACATATCCTATTGAAAGGAACTTACAGTTGAAGTCAGAAGTTTACATACACCTTAGCCGAATACATTTAAACTCAGCTTTTCACAATTCCTGACATTTAATCCAAGTAAAAATTCCCTGTCTTAGGGCAGTTAGGATCACCACTTTATTTTAAGAATGTGACATGTCAGAATAATAGTAGAGAGAACGATTTATTTCAGCTTTTATTTCTTTCATCACATTCCCACTGGGACAGAAGTTCACATACACTCAATTAGTATTTGCTAGCATTGCTTTTAAATTGTTTAACTTTGGTCAAATTTCCGGGTAGCCTTCCACAAGCTTCCCACAATAAGTTTAATTTTGACCCATTCCTCCTGACAGAGCTGATGTAACTGAGTCAGGTTTGTAGGCCTCCTTGCTCGCACACGCTTTTTCAGTTCTGCCCACCAAATTTCTGTAGGATTGAGGTCAGGGCTTTGTGATGGCCACTCCAATACATTGTCTTTGTTGTCCTTAAGCCATTTTGCCACAACTTTGGAAGTACGCTTGGGATCATTGTCCATTTGGAAGACCCATTTGCGACCAAACTTTAACTTCCTGACTGATGTCTTGAGATTTTGCTTCAATATATCCACATAATTTCCCCCCTCATTATGCAATCTATTTTGTAAAGTGCACCAGTCCCTCCTGCAGCAAAGCATCCCCACAACATGATGCTGCCACCCCCTGCTTCACGGTTGGGATGGTGTACTTCGGCTTGCAAGCCTCCCCCTTTTTCCTCCAAACATAATGGTCATTTTTGCCAAACAGTTCTATTTTTGTTTCATCAGACCAGAGGACATTTATCCAAAAAGTACGATTTTTGTCCCCATGTGCAGTTGCAAACCGTAGTCTGGCTTTTTTTATGGCGGTTTTGGAGCAGTGGCTTCTTCCTTGATGAGCAGCATTTCAGTTTATGTCAATATAGGATTCGTTTTACTGTGGATGTAGATACTTTTGTACCTGTTTCCTCCAGCATTTTCACAAGTCCTTTGCTGTTGTTCTGGGATTGATTTGCACTTTTTGCACCAAAGTACGTTCATCTCTAGGAGACAGAACACGTCTCCTTCTTGAGCGGTATGACGGCTGTGTGGTCCCATGGTGTTTATTAAACTATTGTTTGTACAGATGAACGTGATACCTTCAGGAGTTTGGAAATTGTTCCCAAGGATGAACCAGACTTGTGGAGATCTACAATTTTTTTTCTGAGGTCTTGGCTGATTTATTTTGATTTTCCTTTGATGTCAAGCAAAGAGGCACTGAGTTTGAAGGGTGGCTTTGAAATACATCCACAGGTACACCTCCAATTGACTCAAATTATGTCAATTAGCCTATCAGAAGCTTCTAAAGCCATGACATCATTTTCTGGAATTTTCCAATCTGTTTAAAGGCACAGCCAACTTAGTGTATGTAAACTTATGACCCACTGGAATTGGTATTCCGTGAATTTTAAGTGAAATAATCTGTCAGTAAACAATTGTTAGAAAAATGACTTGTGTCATGCACAAAGTAGATGTCCTAACCGACTTGCCAAAACTAGTTTTTTAACAAGAAATTTGTGGAGTGGTTGAAAAACGAGTTTTAATGACTCCAACCTAAGTGTATGTAAAGTTCTGACTTCTAGTAAATCTTTTGTATTACCCATTCACCCTCTGAATGGCACATTCCACGGCTTAAAAATCTTTATTTTAATGGATATAACAGATGACATCAATAAGGGATCACAGCTTTCACCTGGATTCACCCGGTCAGTCTATGTCATGGAAAGAGCAGGTGTTCCTAGACCTAGCACCAGAAAGAATCAGTTGGATGGGCGTTTGATTTCCATGGGCCTGCCCATCTTTTCACAGGACCTTCTATGAGTGCATGCGCTTGCACACATTTTTTTTTATGGCTGTAATGATAAAGACCTATTGTTTTGTACACAGTGTATTTATGTCTGCTTAGGAGTTCAAGAAAACAGTCATAACATATCATTAGACTTCATGACCTTACAGTTATAACAACTGACATAATAGTGTTATATGGAGTCAATTCACGGAACTGTTTTAGCTACTCTAGAAATCTACTACTTCTTCCAGGCAGTTTCACCTCATAGGTGCTTCCAGTAGTTGCTATGTAAGTTTTGTGTCAGGTTATAAAGCATTATGTCAGTTAAACATTTCCCAGCATTCTACACAGAGCTTACCCAATAGAGGCAGAGGCAAAAATCACATACGGTCACTGCCGACCGTGCCGCCCAACACCCCTACCCACCCCCAGAGACTTGATGTGGACTTAGCCATTTCCCTGGCCTAATGACCCCACCATTAACAAGCAATTGAGATGAGGCAATAGAAATCTGCGGCTCGCGCTCTGCATAAATTACAGGTAAGTGCGTGGTGTGAGAGATGAAGTAGTATACTGAGAGAGAAGCAGTCCATGGCAGCTCCATCTCCCACCAGGATTTATATGGGTAAATCAAACCCGAGACGCTGCCCGCCACCACAGAGCCCTCACAGAATCTCTCTTCCCACACTATGTAAATGAGGACTTCGACCCAAATCAAATTCCCGACCCGTTCGTTAATTGCAAATTACAGACCCCGGCACCCCAATCAACAGCCTTTTAAAGGCAGATTTCAGACTCATTTTTGCAGTCGACGGGGGGGAAGAAGACTGAATCGTCTGGGTTGTTGACGCACAATACGTGACTGGAGAAGGGGTTTGGATTCTGGGGTTTGGCGGTCTGTCTAAATGGTTATAGCGAGTGGACAACAGTGTGTGCTGTCGCTGACATGGACAGGAGAAGTGGCTTTTGCTGCAAATTGGAGGATTATGAAGACGTGGTGCCTTGTGCTAGCCAGAGAATGTGGGACTGTCATCTCCTCCGATAGCAAAGGCAATTGGCTCTCTATAAGGAGCCAGTTGTCTTATTACCGCATTAAAATGGGTGAGAACGCCAGGAATCTTCCCCATACATTAATATTACATGACAGGCGAGGAGACATCAGTTTGTTAAATGCAAATCTCCCTGGCGTTCCTTCGTGTCTCCATCATTGTTTTGTCAAGTGCCCCCAGGCCCAAACACAGAAAATGAGCCCCAATTGAAATTCTTTCTCCATTTTTCATTCCTCAGCTGTTTTCTCAAAACTGTGCGAGAGTGTGTGTGATGATTAAAAAATGTCTATGAATGTTGAAAGGTGAGCTCTGTTTCCTCGCAATCAGTGTCTTGTGTCTCCTAACTGGTTGTGTCTGGTGGCTCTAAAACAGCACAGTGATACTCAGAGTTTCTTTGTGCCTGTTCCTAGTCAGTTAAATAACTGGCCCTGTAAAAACACTAAATTTGGTCTATAACACATGTGCACACAATCAGCTACGCTTAATGACATGCACACACACACTCAAACACAACCATAACTCCCACACAAATATTCACATACATTCTGTGGCCACACACGTGAAAAACGTATACAACAAAACCCTACACTCACACTTTTATGGAGAGCATCTCCACAAATACACACACACTCTCGCTCTGTCTCTCTCACACAGACACAGACACAGACACACACACAGTGACACATGGACACTTCCCTTGGAGAATGAGGTAGGAGGGGAGAGAGAGCTGTGAATGAAGCGATATTGTAACCTCCACCTATACAGCACCTCCCCACTGTGAGTTCAGCCAATGAATTATCCTCTCCAATAAATCCTGTTTGGGGGATAATCCTTTTCCCATCTTCTGGACAGACACTTTCAGTAATGAAATGGCCCGGGGGCTGTCCCTGTCACCCATTCCAAAGCAAGCCCTCTAACACCAGCCGGCCTCAGGGGAAGGGCTTACCATGTGGGTTCAAAACGACTCAACCCCTGATCAGCCCCCCTCCCCCCTGCTTGGCACCTCCTCCCGCTAAAGCCGCTCCAGACTCAACCTAACTTCAGATCTGCTTTTCACCTTTTCACCCGCTGTGCAGTTCCAATCCCAAGGAGCTTCCCACCTCCAAGCTCTCTTTCGGTCAGGCTCCCTCTCTCCCTCTCGCCCGAATCTCCTGTAGAAGACTGCCCTCCCGTGCGGGCAGCACAGCACAAGCCTGGAGCCACGCTCGGGCAATTTCCCCTCTTCCACGATTTTTCAGAGCCTGGGCAAACATTACACAAATGCTGTGAAGCTGTAATTAGATGGCTTGCTGAGTTGTATCCCCTCCATTTCCACAAAGCACCAACTCACCCAGGTTCTGGTTCCTGTTCTGCGGGGTGGCTGGGGAGTTGGCTACATTGGTGTCGAGTGGCAGGATGACTACCGGAGCCCTGCTCATACGCAGAGGAAGGAAGGTGTAAATGACATCTGTGGAAACCCAACATGAGCATCTCTGCTTCCAAAATGGCACCCTATTCCTAGCCCATAGGGCTCTGGTCAAAATTAGTGCACTATGTTGGGAATAGGGTGCCATTTGGGACAAAGCCATGGACAAAGCAATGTGGAATCAAGGCTAATAAAACCAGCCAGGGTTTCAGACAGAGTCAGTCAACTCAAGTGGTTGGTTCTACTAGTCAAACAGGGGAGGACTAGTAAACAACTATGATTAACATCATTCATGTATTAATATCCTCACTTTTTACCCCGTTTGAACATTTTAAAGTGTATTATCTATGTAACTGTAACATATGTACAGTATACATATGTAAAGGACCTCACACTGCTTGCTCAGCGAGTACCGCATCCTCCTGATTCTGCTCATACAAAAGCTCAAACCCAGGACCTCTGACTCGCAAACACACGTGACCGCCCTCCTGAAGCGTCTTACCCAGTCTCGCCACCGAAAAGCGAGTTATTCGGCAGCACAAGTGGAGACACTTCAGACTAAGGAGTGAGTTTCACGGATCCCGATCTGCTACACTTACATGTATATAAAGTAGCTATCCATCTGACTAGCTATAGCACCTAGCCATCTACCCACTAATCCAAGCATCCCATCACCCTTTCATTTCATTTTTTGAGGACTTACATAACTATAACATGCTACAGTACCTAGTACTACCTCCACATCACAGATTGGGTTGTGTCTTTACTCCCACTCCTCCTCCTCTGATGCCAGGCAGGGGCTGCTCACCCCCCATCGCTCATCCATAGACACCTGGCTGATGGGGAGGCTGGCCTGGAAGGCAGCGCTCAAATCTCCACTCATCCGCCAGGCATGTTAAATGGTGCCAGGTGAGAAGCATAGGTCAATAACTGTCTGCAATTCATAATACACACAGACACTCACACCCACAAAGGCTTATCAATCTTCACCAGCAGAATGGTCATCATATTTTGGGCAACTTTCTTAAAACTAGAATCCTTGAAACAAAGTGTCCTCCCCATCCCTATTTCGCTAAAAACTAAGGGATTGGGCTGGAGAAATAAAAACACTCACATTCATAGACAGGGCTATGGATGCAAGAACGGATGATATCAAATGTATAGTTTTAGCCATGTTTTGAGGCTATACAGTATTTTTGTTTGTGTGCGTTTTGACAATATTGAAAAGCTACCAATGTGTTTATGCTAGAGACTAAAGGTTACTGTATGATTCCCAGTTGAAACAGTTTGCATTTATTATGACAACATTTTGTAACGTTTTTGTCATTTGGGGAAACTTTCTTAAAGCTATAATCCTTAATTGAAACATTAAACGGTCCTTCCTGCTCATTTTTGGCAAAAATACAAAATGGATGGGGCTGGCGAAACATGCACACACAATGTTTTCTTGAGGCTTGTCGCATTTTGGTAGCTGAAGACTACAACCCTTCGTCGGTTATTGGTCAACGGTAGGGATCCTTCAATTAAGTGTTTGTTGTCATTCAACGACAGACAACTACTTTTCATGCACATTTACCTGAGAAATACTGTAACAAAGAAATCTGAATTAGATGTTAAATTGTGTGACTAAGACCTCCTCGACAAACACTTCAACATTTATAACAGATTTCTTGAGTTATCATAGATTAATTCTGACTATTTTGATGAAGTGTACTGGCCATGTTGTTGATGTGGCGTCTCAAGAAGAACAAACAGTAAAATGTACCGTTTCTTGCCGTGGCAGCAGCTCAATGCCCTCTTTCTGCCCATATAAAGCGTGCGCCTATTCCATAACATGAGGCTTGTGAGAACAGTGTTTTTCTGAAAATGAGAGGATCCGGACAAGAAAATTGTTACAAAATCGTCTGTAAAACCCAAACCGTTTGAGCTACAGACTAATAAGTCATGATAGGTGGTGGGCGGAAGCCGAAAAACGTGAAGTTGATCGATCCCCGTCGAGGAAGGAGCTGATTTTTTATATTACAGTAAAACTTTCTTAGGATGACTATAAAATGTGTTGGCACCTTCAATTCTTGCACATTTTCTAATAAGCATTTTATTTCAACACTGTCTGCTCAGGCAAATTTGACAAACTGTTAAACTCTTGTACATACCCCTTGTGAGGAAGGCACCCAATGGCCTGCTTCTATCTAAGATGTAAACACAGCCTCACAACAAACTCGAGCTGCTGTCTGTCTGTGTGTGATGAGCTCCCAAAGACTAAAATAAGATAAATATCTGTTTTTGAGTACACTTGAAATATGCAGCATAAAATACGAATTGTCTTGATCATATGAAGAGGTAACTCCATTGACCATTTAGTAGAAATGTGGAAATTAACTACAATGACCACAATGACTCTCAGAAATGGATCAGAGAGGAAGAGGCGGTCCAAAATAAGCACAATGCGTTTCTATAGGCTTATTTTGGACCTAAGCTTGTCGCATGCCTTCCAACCTTTGGGACAACGACTTCCATCATTAGGGCATAGACATGCGCAGCTTGTTATACATATTTTATATTTGTATACATTATACAGATCTCTGGACGAATATACTTTCACGCCTGCTACGTTAGGTTGGATGTACAGTCCACAAACCGCATAGACCACATGAGAGAGCAACGTACACAACACAACAATGAGAGGGACAGAGACAGTTTGTGAAAGTATAACTTATCTACTTTGAAGAACTAGTAAAATGATTTCATCAGACAGCTCTGCAGCACACTTAGGAAGGCTAGCTAAATAGGATTACTAAAGACAGTACATACTGTTGGATGTCCTGGCTGGCTGACTGCTACTGTATGGGGAAAGATGAGATGATTACCTTAAGGAATGAAAAATATCAATATCAATAAAAACGAAGTAATATACACAACTGAAATATTGTATTATTTCATAGTAATTTCCTATTATTCTATTGATGTCTACCCAATGTGGACCTGACAGAGACAATGGAATATTTTCAATGTTTTGGCAATTGAATGTGCATGTCACAATGGCGTGTATAAGTGGCAGTGGAAGTCAGGCGCAGGAGAGTCAAATAGAGTGTAGAATGGAGTACTTTAATTAAAGTCCCAGTAATCTGCTCCATAACACTCACGGGAAAAAAAACATAAAACAAATCTGGGTACGAAGACCCATCGCACACCTATACACAATCAACACAACACTTGACAATGAACAATCTCTGACAAACACATGAAGGGAAACAGAGGGTTAAATACACAACAGGTAATGAATGGGATTGACAACAGGTGTGTGGAAAGACAAGACAAAACCAATGGAAAATGAAAAATTGATCGATGATGGCTAGAAGACCGGTGAAGTCGACCGCCGAACACCGCCCGGACAAGGAGAGGCAACGACTTCGGCAGAAGTCGTGACATTACCCCCCCCCTGACGCGCGGCTCCAGCAGCGCGTCGACACCGGCCTCGGGGACGACCCGGAGGGCGAGGTGCAGGGCGATCCGGATGGAGGCGGTGGAATTCTTTTAACATGGAAGGATCTAAAACGTCCTCCACCGGAACCCAGCATCTCTCCTCCGGCCCGTACCCCTCCCAGTCCACGAGGTACTGAAGGCCCCTCGCCCGACATCTCGAATCCAAAATGGATCGAATAGCGTACGCCGGGACCCCCTCGATGTCTAGAGGAGGCGGAGGAACTTCACGCACTTCAGCCTCCTGGAGCGGGCCAGCCACCACCGGCCTGAGGAGAGACACATGGAACGAGGGGTTAATACGGTAATTAGTGGGCAGTTGTAATCTATAACATACCTCGTTCACTCTCCTCGGGACTTTAAACGGCCCCACAAACCGCGGACACAGCTTCCGGCAGAGCAGGCGGAGGGGCAGGTTTCGGGTCGAGAGCCAGACCCTGTCCCCTGGTACGAACACCGGGGCCTCACTGCGGCGACGGTCTGCGCCAATTTTCTGGCGCCTTTTGGCACGCTGAAGGTGGACGTGGGCTGCCTCCCAAGTTTCCTAGGCGTGCCGAAACCAATTGTCCACCGCAGGAGCTTCGGTCTGACTCTGATGCCAAGGAGCCAGAACCGGCTGATACCCTAATACACATTGGAAAGGGGTAAGGTTAGTGGAGGAGTGACGTAGCGAGTTCTGGGCTATCTCTGCCCAGGGCACGAACTTCGCCCACTCCCCTGGCCGGTCCTGGCAATAGGACCGCAGAAACCTGCCCACATCCTGGTTAACTCTCTCCACCTGCCCATTACTCTCGGGGTGAAAACCTGAGGTAAGACTAACCGAGATCCCCAGACGTTCCATGAACGCCTTCCAGACCCTTGACGTGAACTGGGGACCCCGATCAGACACTATATCCTCAGGCACCCCATAATGCCGGAAAACATGTGTAAACAGAGCCTCCGCAGTTTGTAAGGCCGTAGGGAGACCGGGCAAAGGGAGAAGACGACAGGACTTAGAGAACCGATCCACAACGACCAGGATCGTGGTGTAACCCTGTGAAGGTGGAAGATCAGTCACAAAATCCACTGACAGGTGCGACCACGGCCGTTGAGGAACGGGTAAAGGTAAAAGCTTACCTCTAGGCAGGTGTCTAGGAGCCTTGCACTGGGCGCACACCGAACAGGAGGAAACATAAATCCTCACGTCCTTAGCTAAAGTGGGCCACCAGTACCTCCCATCAAGACAGCGCATCGTCCGACCTATCCCAGGATGACCAGAGGAGGGTGATGTGTGAGCCCAATAGATCAATCGGTCGCGGACAGCAGACGGAACGTACAGACGACCAGCTGGACACTCAGGAGGAGAGGGCTCTGCACGTGACGCCCGCTCAATGTCCGCGTCCAGCTCCCACACTACTGGCGCCACCAAACACGACTCTGGGAGTATGGGAGTGGGATCCATGGGTCGCTCCTCTGTGTCATACAGCCGAGACAATGCGTCTGCCTTGACGTTCTGGGAGCCTGGTCTGTAAGTAAGCATAAACACAAAACGAGTGAAAAACATGGCCCACCTTGCCTGGCGAGGATTTAGTCTCTTCGCCTGCCGGATGTACTCCAGATTGCGGTGGTCAGTCCAGATGAGAAAAGGGTGATTAGCCCCCTCAAGCCAATGCCTCCACACCTTCAAGGCTTTTACGACAGCTAACAGCTCTCGGTCCCCCACATCATAGTTACGCTCCGCCGGGCTGAGCTTCTTCGAAAAGAAAGCACAGGGGCGAAGCTTCGGTGGCACACCCGAACGCTGAGAGAGCACTGCTCCTATCCCAGCTTCGGATGCGTCCACCTCTACTATGAATGGCAAAGAGGGATCCGGATGAGCCAACACAGGCGCCGAGGTAAACAGAGCCTTCAGTTTACCAAAAGCCCTATCCGCCTCGGCCGACCACTGCAAGCGCACCGGTCCCCCCTTTAGCAGTGAGGTAATGGGAGCTGCAACCTGACCAAAACCCCGGATAAATCTCCGGTAGTAATTGGCAAACCCTAAAAAACGCTGCACCTCCTTTACCGTGGTTGGAGTCGGCCAATTACGCACGGCTGTAATGCGGTCGCTCTCCATCTCCACTCCTGAAGTGGAAATCTGATGCCCTAGGAAGGAGATGGATTGTTGGAAGAACAAGCATTTCTCAGCCTTGACATATAAATCATGCTCCAACAGGCGACCAAGCACCTTGCGCACCAAGGACACATGCTCAGCGCGTGTAGCAGAGTATATCAAAATATCATACACCCTGCCCGTTCAGGTCCCTGAAGATCTCATCTACAAACGATTGGAAGACTGATGGAGCATTCATCAACCCATTTGGCATGACCAGGTACTCATAATGACCTGAGGTGGTGCTAAATGCCGTCTTCCACTCATCACCCCTCCTAATACGCACCAGATTGTACGCACTCCTGAGATCCAATTTTGTGAAGAAGCGGGCCCCGCGCATTGACTCCATTACTGTATTTATCAAGGGTAGCGGGTAACTATATTTTACCGTGATTTTATTAAGGTCTCGATAATCAATGCACGGGCGTAAACCGCCATCCTTCTTCTTCACAAAAAAGAAACTCGAAGAGGCGGGTGAAATGGATGGCTTAATGAACCCCTGACGCAGGGATTCAGAGATATAATTATCCATAGCCACTGTCTCCGCTTGCGACAGAGGATACACATGACTCCTGGGATATGCAGCGTCTACCAGGAGATCTATCGCACAATCCCCCTGTCGATGGGGTGGTAATTGAGTCGCCTTCTTTTTACAGAAGGCGAGTGCCAAATCGGCATATTCTGGGGGAATGCGCACGGTGGAAACCTGGTCTGGACTTTCCACCGTAGTAGCACCAACGGAAACCCCTACACACCTACCTGAGCACTCTCGCGACCACCCCGTGAGAGCCCTCTGTGGCCAAGAAACAGTGGGATTATGAGTAGTTAACCAGGGTAGGCCTAGCACCACAGAATACGCAGGGGAATCAATAAGGAAAAGACTAATCTTCTCCTTGTGACCCTCCTGCGTTATCATAGACAAAGGTGCGGTGACCTCCCTGATAAACCCTGACCCTATTGGTCGACTATCTAAGGCATGAATAGGGAAAGGCATATCCACAGAAACAATAGGAATCCATAAACTATGAGCTAAATTTTTATTGATGAAATTCCCAGCCGCGCCTGAATCTACTAGCGCCTTATACTGGGAATGCAAGGAAAAATCCGGAAAAGTGACAGAGACAAACATAAGTGCAGCAGAGGGCTCTGGATGAGTATGGTGCCTACTCACCTGGGGTGATGCCAAAGTGCCCTGCCTGCCTTCTCTATTCCCAGAGGAACCAACCCGGCACCGATCAGCAGTGTGATCTCTGCGATCATAGATGGTGCTCGAGTGGGTACCCCCTCCGGTCTCCCTGCGCACCATCCCTCCCAATTCCATAGATTCGGGAGAGAGAGTGCGGGAGGATGGAACAACCAGACCCCGATCTAGACGTCCCCGAGTAGCCAGCATGTTGTCCAGCCTGATGGACATATCCACCAGCTGGTCGAAGTTGAGGGTGGTGTCTCTACAGGCCAGCTCCCGACGAACGTCCTCGCGTAGACTACAGCGGTACTGGTCGATCAGGGCCCTGTCGCTCCATCCAGCGCCGGCAGCCAAGGTCCTAAACTCCAAAGCAAACTCCTGGGCACTCCTCGTCTCCTGCCTCAGATGATAGAGGAGCTCACCCGCCGTTTTTCCTTCGGGAGGATGGTCGAATACTCTCCTAAAATAAAGGGTGAACTCCTCAAAATGGTCCAACACTGCATTCTCCTCTCTATACACAGCGCTGGCCCACTCCCGGGCTTTCCCGGTGAGGCATGAGACGAGGGCGGAACTCTTCTCCCGGTCGGATGGTACTGGGGAGACCGTGGCCAGATATAAGTTCAGTTTAAGGAGGAAACCCTGGCAGCCTGCAGTATCACCGTTGTAACCCGTGGGTAGGGGTAAACGGATTTTGTTAGGTTCAGGTGGGGAAAACGCGTTAAAGGTAAATCCCCGTTGTGGCAGTGGAGGCGCTGGAGAAACTCCCTGTCTCTCCCAGCGATCCATATTCTGGACAATGCGATCCATGAGGGCGCTCAAACAGTCAATCTCCTTCGCTTGGTCTATAACGCGCTTTTCCACCTCCATGGGCGTCGTGTCCTCTCCTGCTGACTTCATATTTTATGGTCAGAGATTCTGTCACAATGGCGTGTATAAGTGGCAGTGGAAGTCAGGCGCAGGAGAGTCAAATAGAGTGTAGAATGGAGTACTTTAATTAAAGTCCCAGTAATCTGCTCCATAACACTCACGGGGAAAAAAACATAAAACAAATCTGGGTACGAAGACCCATCGCACACCTATACACAATCAACACAACACTTGACAATGAACAATCTCTGACAAACACATGAAGGGAAACAGAGGGTTAAATACACAACAGGTAATGAATGGGATTGACAACAGGTGTGTGGAAAGACAAGACAAAACCAATGGAAAATGAAAAATGGATCGATGATGGCTAGAAGACCGGTGAAGTCGACCGCCGAACACCGCCCGGACAAGGAGAGGCAACGACTTCGGCAGAAGTCGTGACAGTGCACTATTTTTGGCTTTGGAATTTCCATTAAAAAGCTATGAAATCATTGTAACGTCATTATTTCATCATGCATTTCATGTAAAAAAAATTATTATAATAATCGAAAGTGAAATCAAAAACCATGGCATTTTTTTCAGAATCAAACCAATACCGAACCGACCTCAAAAAGCACTAATCGCTCAGCACTACCATTTAGCCAATTTAACATTTGACAAGCCTAGCCAGCTACTGTAAATGTCACTTAGCACTACCATTTAGCCAATTTAACGCTTGACAAGCCTAGCCAGCTACTGTAAATGTCACTTAGCACTACCATTTAGCCAATTTAACGTTTGACAAGCCTAGCCAGCTACAGCAAATGTTGCTCAGCACTACCATTTAGCCAATTTAACGTTTGACAAGCCTAGCCAGCTACTGTAAATTTCACTTAGCACTACCATTTAGCCAATTTAACGTTTGACAAGCCTAGCCAGCTACAGCAAATGTTGCTCAGCACTACCATTTAGCCTATTTAACGTTTCACTAGCCTAGCCAGCTACTGTACTATAAATGTCAATTTACCTGTTTCATTAGCTATCTCTCTGTCCGTGAATTACATTTCTGAATCATGTTTAGAAATGATTATATGTCTCATTTCAAGTAGCTAGCTGCAGGCTTAAAGAAACATTGAATCATATACTTTGCATAGAAACCCAAATAAAAGCATGTAGCTAGAAAGATGTTGCATATATGCTATAATGGAGGATTTAAAACTACAGCTGCATATGCATATTAGCCAACATAGCATATCCTACACATATACCCGTACGGAGAACGTGATTGGCAGATGTGATCAGCAGAAATGGTACCTGGTTAGTACACAAGTTTTGATTGGTTTGCTCTTTAGTACTTGTCAGTGTTTGCCTGTCCAACTAGCAAACATAAAAGTACATTTATGTGTACATTTATGTGTTCAGAATAAATAAATACAGTGGGGGAAAAAAGTATTTAGTCAGCCACCAATTGTGCAAGTTCTCCCACTTAAAAAGATGAGAGGCCTGTAATTTTCATCATAGGTACACTTCAACTATGACAAGCAAAATTAGAAAAAAAATCCAGAAAATCACATTGTAGGATTTTTAATGAATTCATTTGCAAATTATGGTGGAAAATAAGTATTTGGTCACCTACAAACAAGCAAGATTTCTGGCTCTCACAGCCCTGTAACTTCTTCTTTAAGAGGCCCCTCTGTCCTCCACTCGTTACCTGTATTAATGGCACCTGTTTGAACTTGTTATCAGTATAAAAGACAACTGTCCACAACCTCAAACAGTCACACTCCAAACTCCACTATGGCCAAGACCAAAGAACTGTCAAAGGACACCAGAAACAAAATTGTAGACCTGCACCAGGCTGGGAAGACTGAATCTGCAATAAGTAAGCAGCTTGGTTTGAAAAATCAACTGTGGGAACAATTATTAGGAAATGGAAGACATACAAGACCACTGATAATCTCCCTCGATCTGGGGCTCCACGCAAGATCTCACCCCGTGGGGTCAAAATGATCACAAGAACGGTGAGCAAAAATCCCAGAACCACACGGGGGGACCTAGTGAATGACCTGCAGAGAGCTGGGACCAAAGTAACAAGGCCTACCATCAGTAACACACTACGTCGCCAGGGACTCAAATCCTGCAGTGCCAGACTTGTCCCCCTGCTTAAGCCAGTACATGTCCAGGCCCGTCTGAAGTTTGCTAGAGAGCATTTGGATGATCCAGAAGAAGATTGGTAGAATGTCATATGGTCAGATGAAACCAAAATACAACTTTTTGGTAAAAACTCAACTCGTCGTGTTTGGAGGACAAAGAATGCTGAGTTGCATCCAAAGAACACCATACCTACTGTGAAGCATGGGGGTGGAAACATCATGCTTTGGGGCTGTTTTTCTGCAAAGGGACCAGGACGACTGATCCGTGTAAAGGAAAGAATGAATGGGGCCATGTATCGTGAGATTTTGAGTGAAAACCTTCCATCAGCAAGGGCATTGAATATGAAACGTGGCTGGGTCTTTCAGCATGACAATGATCCCAAACACACCGCCCGGGCAACGAAGGAGTGGCTTCGTAAGAAGCATTTCAAGGTCCTGGAGTGGCCTAGCCAGTCTCCAGATCTCAACCCCATAGAAAATCTTTGGAGGGAGTTGAAAGACCATGCTGCCCAGCAACAGCCCCAAAACATCACTGCTCTAGAGGAGATCTGCATGGGGGAATGGGCCAAAATACCAGCAACAGTGTGTGAAAACCTTGTGAAGACTTACAGAAAACGTTTGACCTCTGTCATTGCCAACAAATGGTATATAACAAAGTATTGAGATAAACTTTTGTTATTGACCAAATACTTATTTTCCACCATAATTTGCAAATAAATTCATTAAAAATCCTACAATGTGATTTTCTGGATTTTTTTTTCAAATTTTGTCTGTCATAGTTGAAGTGTACCTATGATGAAAATTACAGGCCTCTCTCATCTTTTTAAGTGGGAGAACTTGCACAATTGGTGGCTGACTAAATACTTTTTTTGCCCCACTGCATACACTATATAAAAAACAGCTTCTCCCTCGCCAGGGACCGATAATCTCGAAAATTAAAGCAGAGATTAACCATCAAAAGCTGAGACTCGCACGAACATGACAGTGTTGTTTGTTTTGCTCTGCGACATCCACAAGCTTTACGGCAGTTGTCTGAACTTTGTTGCAGACGTCCTAATTTCGAAAAGGTCTTCTCACAAAACCAACTGTCCACGACTGTCCAGACCAAACCGTTTTAGCAACTAATAAGTCACCGATATCAAAAGAACACGAAGGTGTAACTCACACGGTTTGTTTTTAAGGACGATTTTCTTGTCCGAATCCTCTCATTTGTAGATTAATGCGGCTTTCACAAGCCCCATGTTGTGGAATAGGTGCAAACTGATTATCTGCGGAAAGAGGGGATTGAGCTGCAGAAACAGTAAGTCTCTAGCATAAACAAACAGGGAGCTATTCAATATTAAAAATGATGTCACTGTGTGTAGGGGCGCGGGTGCGTCAATCGACTTTAGGGGGTTTTAAAAGGAACATTCTTCAACATTATCTTGTTTCATTATTGTTCAGTGAGCCCTGGCATCATAACACCTTTTAAAGATATATAGACACGCTTATTAAGCATTACTTAGCAATCGGACAGCAACCCTAGTAGTGCCAGTGTTACAAGTTACAAGTTGTACGCACATCTTTTCATTCAATGGACTGCTACATTTATTATCTTCCCTGGAATACAGGGCACTTTGATTGTGGTATCCATAACTCCTGTTCCCTCTCGTCTTTAACCTGTGTTTCCCCTGTTAATTAGAGCGAGGCAAACTGGGTGTCAATTAGCCTGTTGTTTGGGCTTTGATATCCATGCATTTCTTAGGCCACATACCTTCCTCCCCCCTCTCCTATCCTTCCTCCCTGCTCCCAGTGAAGCGCAGGGAATGTTAATCTTTGAAATGTGCTAATGTTTTCAATTAATTGGCATCATTAGTAAAATGGTCGACCCACCGTGTGCAAAAGAAATGATAAATGGGCAGGTGGAAACAGCCGAGGATCTTTGTGTTCTCTACCAGGATGATGTCCATCACAAAACATGGATCAGAATGATACGGGTTTAGTCCCACAAATAAGGCAGATTTTGTAATCTGCCATTGACCATGGCAAATCAAATCAAATGTTATTTGTCACATACACATGGTTAGCAGATTTTGATGCGAGTGTAGCGAAATGCTTGTGCTTCTAGTTCCGACCATGCAGTAATATATAACAAGTAATCTAACAATTTCACAACAACTACCTTATACACACAAGTGTAAAGGAATGAATAAGAATATGTACATGAAAATATATGGATGAGCAATGGCCGAACGACATAGGCAAGATGCAGTAGATGGTATAGAGTACAGTATATACATTTGAGATGAGTAATGTAGGGTATGTAAACATTATATAAAGTGACATTGTTTAAAGTGGCTAGTGATACATTTATTACATCCAATTTGTAATTATTAAAGTGGCTAGAGATGAGTCAGTATGTTGGCAGCAGCCACTCAATGTTAGTGATGACTGTTTAACAGTCTGATGGCCTTGAGATAGAAGCTGTTTTTCAGTCTCTCGGTCCCAGCTTTGATTCGCCTGTACTGACCTCGCCTTCTGGATGATAGCGGGGTGAACAGGCAGTGGCTCGGATGGTTGTTGTCCTTCATAATCTTTTTGTTCTTCTTGTGACATCGGGTGGTGTAGGTGTCCTGGAGGGCAGGAAGTTTACCCCCGGTGATGCGTTGTGCAGACCTCACTACCCTCTGGAGAGCCTTACGGTTGTGGGTGGAGCAATGTAAGAAATAATACATAAAGAAAAAATACTGCATAGTTTCCTAGGAACGCGAAGCGAGACGGACATCTCTGTCGGCGCCGGATGTCCATCGGAAGTCCATTGCATTAACGCCATTGACGTCATTTAGTCAATTCCGTGTCGACTTTTAGAGGGATTTTAAGGGAGTAACCGTTAACATAGAGGACATCGACTCTAGGGGGTTCTTTGGGGGGAATAACTAATGTGGCAGGGAACATGCTCATCTATGCAAAATTAAAACGACTTAGGCAAACAATGTCAAGCAAAAGAACTAATAAGTGGAACTTGATCATTCTCACAGTGATAGAACGAGTTGGGTGCCTTAGTATCATTTGTTTCTTATCCAAGGAAAGTATTGATGCTGAACTAAAATAATTATTTAATCCCAAAAAAATTCCAGGAGGAAAGAATCTGCATGGGAAACTATTTGAAATGGTGCAGGTCTGCAGATAATGAGACTCGAGCCATACGCACATGTTTACATGTTTAAATTAATTAGTAGGAAATATCATTCCATTATAATCAGAATGTGCACAGAACTGAAAAGTTGAACTACCTCGTTGATTTTGGTCCACATCAATGATTTAACTAATTAATTGTATCTATTAATATTTATGCATGGAGAAATTATTCATTAATGAAATGTCAATTGAATAGATATCTTTCCTCCATTTCATCTTGACATGATAGTGTTTTGACAGCCATCCTCCCAAAGTCACTCCTACAGTGTTCTGAACAGTTTGTTCAAGAACAGACTGCTCATGAATATTGAAATGCATACCCAGATCCAGGAAGCTCAGAAAATGTGACTTATATCACTGTGTGTGAGTTATATAATCACTTTTTCCAGCCCATCAAGTGTATATCAATTACTCACAGTTTTAGACATAAGATCTAAAGAGATGCATTTTTCTTCCAGCATCTCAAATTTTCTTAGTTGCATAAAGTACTTTTATTCATCTCGAAGGAATAAGTGGCTCCATGTCCAGATATTCACCTTACAACCATAGTAAGCATTGTGTGCATGTGAGATTAGAGTTTTATAGCATGCAACATTTAGCAAAATGCATTAAATGAATAGTTTAACCTGGATTTGAATTAGCCACGGACTCTTACATGACTTTACTTTAGTCTCTCTCCCTGTAGTTAGTACAACAACTTCACAGTCTTCCTAAATCTTTTCAAAATGGTTCCTAGTTGCTTTTTTTAAAACTCTATAAGGCATGGCCCACTCACTTATTGGCCTAAAGAAACATTGGTTCCCTCATACCTCGTGTCTCATAGCAGCACGTGACAAAGAGTTTCCCAATTAAACTCTCCCCCTTATCTGACTGTAAAATCTATCTCGACTAATGTTGTCCTGCTGCTTGGTGGTTCATTTGATATGGGGAACATTAGTTGTTTTCTTTTAATCATGATCAAGCGCGGAGAAGTCATTAACCATCTCACCCCCCTGCCCTCTGGCATGTTGTTACATACTGTATATCTATTTGATCTCTTTTCCTTTGTGTTTTTTTATTAACGTTGTGTTTTCCTTTGAAATAACAAACGCTTAGAAGCAAAAGAGCTATAGAAGATACCCAACACAGCACGGATATATATTATACATACAGATGAATACTCGCATTGTTATTGTAATTCTGTTCTCAACAATGAAGGTTAAATAGTAATCCTATCCTTGTATCTATTCACAGATTAATCAGATGTTCTACCGCTGCATACTTTTATAAATTAACCTGTGAAAACCGGAGCCTTAAATCATTATGAGAGGGAAAGCGACAGTAGTGTGATATTGTTTTATTAAACGTGGAATTAGAGACTATAGCAGAGCAGTAATATCTCTTTATGAGATCCGGTGAATGTGTGTATCTGTATCCTTTGTTTTCTTGCCCAATAATGAGCTGACCTGGGCCAACGCACCCAGGAGAAAATGTTTGCATCCCAAATGGCACCCTATTCCATACATAGGGCTCTGGCACCCTATTCCTCATAGTACTCTGGTCAAAGGTACATAGGGAATAGGGTGCCATTTGGGATTCACCCAAAAACATGAAAGCATTAAATACTGCTTACTATTTAAGTGTTGCCAGTGCTCTTTCCAGGGTGCCAGTATAGGTACAGTTGTGGGTTTTCAATTCATCCTGGGCTAGTGCTGACAGCGCAGGCTATTAGTCCTATACAGTAGCTGTATAGAGGGGTTAAGTGTGAGAGAGAATGCAATGGTAGGAGCTAAACTATACATTACAGTGGCATTAAAGTTTCTGGGTAACTACTGTATATGAGAGAAGGCTAGGCATGTTAGTTATTTGGTAGTGTTACCATTATTATATGCTTTCCCTAAAATGCCCACAAAAAGTTTCCATCCCTAAATGTACTTAATGAGGTTGTTACGGTGCAATTATATACGTTATTCCAATGTTACTTTATATCTAAGTAAAGTACAGTAAAGAACGGCCTAGGGGAACATATCAAGGGAGAAGGAGAGAATGGATGAGACAGACAGGAAAGAGAAAATTGGGAGAGATATCAGCCTCCGCAAGGAACATTTTGAGCTCCCAGGGTAACTGGCAAACATGTGAGTGAAATGCTTTGCTCCCCGCAAGCTACTGGGTACAACATTAAGGGGTCATGCTTCTCTGGTAGGCAATGGCTTAGCAGAATTTGAGGGACTATTTTCAAAAAACAACATCTAAAAAAGTGTTGTTTTTGTTGCCACCATGAATGGCAAACATGAAAGTGTCACACGCATGTTTTTGTCTGTCTTTTAACAAGCATACTTGTATTAGGGGTATTCGCTTACCTGGTAAAATAAGGGTTAAATAAACATGCATTTGTATAATAGTTTGCATTGTATTGGTCGAACAAGATCATTGTTTGCTAATTAATACGTATGTCTGGGTACATGCATATACTGTAACATGCATTGGTGTGAGTCTTGTAGTCGGGTAAAGGGGAAACAGACAGACAACAAGTAAAGGAAGGTTGAGAACCCCTGTACTAAACGTTCTGTCAAAATCCAAATTTGACTGAATAAGCATGACAGAGTTCAGTGATGATGCTTGCAAAGACATGGAGAGTGATGCTAGAGAGAGAGAGAGAGAGAAACCACATTTTCCTGCGAAAGAGAGAGAGAAGTGGAAGAGAAAGAGAGAGAGAGTGTGTGTGTGTTTGTAACCATTTATAATGTTGCAGCAATGCTCCCTCAATCTCCCTCTATGTGTGACTCCTCTGCTGTGAATGTAGCCTTGAGGGAAATGCCAGACAAGGACAGAGTTTGTGCTGCCGCTGATGCATCGGCGGGGGAGATGCATCTTATAGCGCAGCATGCTAAATGACAAAATTATATCTCATCAGAGAGCCACCCTGTGTGTGTGTGTGTGTGTGTGTGTGTGTGTGTGTGTGTGTGTGTGTGTGTGTGTGTGTGTGTGTGTGTGTGTGTGTGTGTGTGTGTGTGTGTGTGTGTGTGTGTGTGTGTGTGTGTGTGTGTGTGTGTGGAAGATAGAAATTGTGTTTTGGTGCCTTACCTCCTATGGTTCTAAATGGAAGCACAGTATTATACGTTGTGATTTCAGCCTTTGGCTTGATAGTGTGTAGTGTTGTGTCATTGTGCTAAATACACTACATGACCAAAAGTTTGGACACCTGCTCGTCGAACATCTCATTCCAAAATCATGGGCATTAATATGGAGTTTCTCCCCCCTTTGCTGCTATAACAGCCTCCATTCTTCTGAAAAGGCTTTCCATTAGATGTTGGAACATTACTGCGTGGACTTGCTTCCATTCAGCCACAAGAGCATTAGTGAGGTCGGGCACTGATGTTGGGCAATTAGGCCTGGCTCGCAGTCTGCGTTCCAATTCATCCCAAAGGTGTTCGATGTGGTTGAGTTCATGGCTCTGTGCAGGCCAGTCAAGTTCTTTCACAGCAATCTCGACAAACCATTTCTGTATGGACCTCGCTTTGTGCACGGGGGAATTGTCATGCTGAACCAGGAAAGGGCCTTCCCCAAACTGTTGCCACAAAGTTGGAAGCACAAAATCGTCTACAATGTCATTTTGTGCTGCTCGGCCATGGAAACCTATTTCATGAAGCTCCCGATGAACAGTTCTTGTGCTGACGTTGCTTCCATAGGCAGTTAGGAACTCGGCAGTGAGTTTTGCAACCGAAGACAATCGATTTTTACACACTTCAGCACTTCGCGGTCCCGTTCTGTGAGCTTGTGTGGACTACCACTTTGCAGCTGAGCCGTTGTTGCTCCTAGACGTTTTCACTTCACAATAACAGCACTTACAGTTGACCGGGGCAGTTCTAGCAGGGCAGAAATTTAACAAACTGACTTGTTGGAAAGGTGGTATCCTATGACGGCGCCACATTGAAAGTCACTGAGCTCTTTTAGTAAGGCCATTCTACTGCCTATGTTTGTCTATGGAGATTTTATGGCTGTGTACTCGACTTTATACACCTGTAATAGCCAAATCCACTCATTTGAAGGGGTGTCCACATACTTTGCATATATAGAAGTTATTTAATATCCCCAAGATATTCTACCCTCTGGATGAATAGGCCTCTCCTTATAGACCAGCATCACCAAGAACTAGGGAGGTGGATGGGGAGGTGGACGGTGGGGGAGGAGGATTCAAAGAGCACGCCCACGGAGCAATGGCCAAAGGTAGTAGGGGGTGAACAAAGTACAAATAAAGCTTTTAATACGTTAACTATTGACCGGTTGGCTGAAAAAACTGCAGAGTATTGGCAGGCCAGGAATCCCACTGAAGGGACTCCATAATGAAGCTGGTCAATGCTAAGCTGTCCACAATCAATCGCACATAACAGTTAATTACAGCTGGGGCCCATCTGAAGCGGGAGAAAGAGAGAGGCCAAACACACAGAGGTGGAGACGGTTGGAGAGGCATAGAGCTGGCTTAGTTAAGTTGAGGATCGAGGAGGGAGAAGTATCGAGCGACTTCCGTAGGACATATGAAAATGAAATACGGCGAGCGGTTGTGTGAAGGCATCTCTCATTAGACTCGGCATCCGAGGGTGTCAGTTTCTCCCTGCTAATAAAGCAGAGGCGTGCATGCTGGCGCCCGCAGCGCCAGTTAACGCCCCCCTCACTCGGCGCACAGCGCTGGCCCCGTCTTATTAAGAAACTCGAAATGGAATGGGGTTGAAAGAAGGAGATGGATGACAATTGCTTGTTGTATCATCCTCACAGAGCAATATTGTTTTCTTCCTTTCTGGCTTGCTTGCACCTTACTGAGTAGCACAGGCTTCTTACGTTAACAATACCTTACTTAACAAGCAACATTTCACAGAGTGCTTTATGCTTTAGGCCATAGGCTACTACTATATGATACTATGTGCGATAGAAACACAGAGCATAATCTGGGCACATTCTTGCATGTTTTTGTCAAAAATTGGTAGACTTTCGTTTGATTTAGTTTCTCAGACAGCTAGTCAACCTTATCGCAATACAATATATTGCACATTACTTTAGTTTACTTGTCTAATGGAAACAGATGTATTGTATAATTAGGCTTGGTTAAAAAATATTCAACCTTAACGATAAAGGGTCTGTGTCTACTGACTTCCCAACCTAGAGCTTTGGTGACCCGGCGTGATATGTTTTGCAGAACAGTCTGGAATAAATGAATAACTTTGGAAGTACGGCCCATCACACAGGTAACAGTTTTCGAAACTCAATGTTAATGAACAGTTAGCGGGCAGTGAACAATCAGTGGGTTTGGCCAGAGGGTTGTGTACCATCAGTGGGTGTGGCCAGGGGGTTGTGTACCATCAGTGGGCGTGGCCAAGGGGTTGTGGACCAACCATCAGTAGCCGTGTTGCTGAGACAACGGTTGGTTGATATCAGCTAATGGCTGCAGAGCCCAAGTCTTCAGCCTGTGTCTGTCTCTCTCCCACGATGCTAGGGCTAATGGATTTACTTGAAATGGTGCAGGCATTTATTACCACGTGTAATTGAACGCAATGATTATCATTGTTGTGTAATGTGATTTTAATGCGGCGGCGATGGTTATGTATAAGACCTAATGACTTGCCTCGAGGGGGTACGGGTACAGGCAGAGGAAAAAAGATAGAATGTGATTGAGATTTCTCCCTCTTTTCATTTGACATATAAATAAAGACGTTTAATTAAAGTGTTCCTTCGGCAGCTTGTTTTTCCAAATAAGCAGCCGTTTTCTTATTTTTTTTTTGTGAAGTGGAGTGTTGGATTGAGGCGCATGGGTATGATGTGTGGTTGTGGGAGGTCTGTGAGCACTGCACTCTAAAATATGTTGGTGAGAAAGCTCTTTTGTTAGAAAGAGGATGGCCTTCAAAGGACAGTAGACCAGCCAGGCACCTTGCCAACAACAATTATTTTTATTTGATTGCTTCCAAAAAATATGTGTATATGTGCTTAAGCATAAGTTGATATACTGTACATTAGTCCATATGTTAAAAATATTTAACTAGATGGCAAAATTTGGTGCTTCACAAAATATTTTTGAACATCAAGCCTAAGTAGTATTACCAAGGCATGTTAAATATGCCTGAAGGTTTATCAAAAATACATACACATGTATTTTGAATTATTTAATGCTTTCGTATTACAGTCTTCAAGTAGTAGATTTCCTCTACCATTGTTCATCCATCATTTTGGTGTATTTGGGGTTTGCATTTCATGTCCAGTCAGGCAACAATTCACGAGCTACAAAATGGGCCATAATTGGCATCTGAGGAACCATCGCCTGTTATTGCAGTGCAGTGTTATCAACCTTTAATATTAGTATGCAGAATACCGCAGGAAAATGCCAAGCTCTTAAAATAGTTATCTGAGTGGAGGCCTGTTATGCCGCTGCGGAAGAAATTACAGGCACACACACATACAGAGACACACACGTTTGTTTACCTATCCTTGATTCCTATACAACATCATATTTTCTCTAACCCCTAAACCGATCCTAACCCAAACCTTAACACCAAATCCGAACCTTAATTCTAACCTTAATTGTAAGCAATAAACTTAACCTCTAAGTCTAAAATCGTTTCTTACCTTCTCGGGACCGGCGAAGTGTCCCCACTTGTCTGAATAGTTCTTGTTTTACTATCCTAGTGAGGACTTCTGTTCCCCACAAGGATAGTAAAATCAAACACACACACACACACAGTTACCATAGCTCTATTTAAACATACACTCTTTCAAACTACCCACCCCCACAGTTTTTGTTTCACAGCTTTTGAAGGAACACACACACACACACAAACACACACACACAGCTGGAGCTTTGCTTAACATTAATGGTTTGCATTTGGGCACTCTGCCCAGAGTAACGGTATGGATTTTCGCCTTGCCTCCCTATAATTGGATGAGTGAAATTTCTCCATTCATTACATGTGTTGTGACCTCTGGACCCCTGCAACTCCTGGGTTTTATTAGCCCTCATCCCCTGATAATAGGGGACCCTCTTCCTACCAACTATCGCCCACCCCCATCCCTCTTTCCGGGAGATTAACCCTGTCTACAGTGTGTGTGTGTGTGTGTGTGTGTGTGTGTGTGTGTGTGTGTGTGTGTGTGTGTGTGTGTGTGTGTGTGTGTGTGTGTGTGTGTGTGTGTGTGTGTGTGTGTGTGTGTGTGTGTGTGTGTGTGTGTGTGTGTGTGTGTGTGTGTGTGTGTGTGTGTGTGTGTCATAATAACCAAAATGGTTCAAACGCTAGAGTGGCACCATGCCACATTGGCTTCAGAAACCGCCAGAAACTTTGGTTTACCACAGAGAGTGTTTGATTCTATATGTTCTCATCTACCTTTCCTGACTGGCAAAGTACCAGGTTGTTGTCTTTGGTTTTGAATCTGAATTTAGAGAACGGAATTTGAAAACTGCATCTGAATGTATCTCATACACTATATACACAAAAGTATGTTGTCACCCCTATTTCAGTCACACCTGTTGCTGACAGATGTATAAAATTGAGCACACAGCCATGCAATCTTAATAGACAAACATTAGCAGTAGAATGGCCTTACTGAAGAGCTCAGTGACTTTCAAAGTGGGAATGTCATAGGTGCCACCATTCCAACAAGTCAGTTCGTCAAAATTCTGCCCTCCTAGTGCTGCCCCGGTCAACTGTAAGTGCTGTTATTGTGAAGTAGAAACGTCTAGGAGCAACATCTGCTCAGCGGTAGTCCACATAAGCTCACAAAACGGGATCGCCAAGTGCGGAAGTGCATAAAAATAGTCTTTCCTCGGTTGCAACACTCACTACAGAGTTCCCAAACTGCCTCTGGAAGCAAGGTCAGCACAAGAACTGTTCATCGAGAGCTTCATGAAATGGGTTTCCATGGCGGAGCAGCCGCACACAAGCCTAAACTCACCATGCACAATGCCAAGTGTTGGCTTGAGTGGTGTAAAGCTTGCCGCCATTAGACTGAATCACGCTTCTCCATCTGGCAGTCAGACGGACGAATCTGGGTTTGGCGGATGCCAAGAGAACACTAACTGCCCCAATGCATAGTGCAAAATGTAAAGTTTGGTGGAGGAGAAATAATCCTATGGGGCTGTTTTTCACGGTTTGGGCTAGGCCTCTTAGTTCTAGTGGAGAGAAATCTTAATACAACAGCATACAATGACATTCTAGATGATTCTGTGCTTTCAACTTTGTGGCAAAAGTTTGGAGAAGGCCTTTTCCTGGTTCAGAATGACTATGCCCCCGTGCACAAAGCGAGGTCCATACAGAAATTATTTGTCGAGATCGATGTGGAAGAACTTGACTGGCCTGCACAGAGCCCTGACCTCAACCCCATCAAACACCTTTGGGATGAAATAGAACGCCAGCTGCAAGCCAGGCCTAATCGCCCAACATCAGTGCCCGACCTCACTAATGCTCTTGTGGCTGAATGGAAGCAAGTCCCCACAGCAATGTTCCAACATTGTGGAAAGCCTTCCCAGAAGAGTGGAGGCTGTTATAGCAGCAAAGGGGATACCAACTCCATATTAATGCCCATGATTTTAGAATGAGATGTTCGACAAGCAGATGTCCACATACTTTTGCTCATGTAGTGTATGTTGAATATATGAAATTGGTCGTTTTTAAACTTGATACACAGACAATGAATGCAATATCTACAATATTGAAACTAAATATATAAATATTGAATTTGAATATTCAATTAAATTGAAATGTTGAAGCTGAATGCAATATTCATTCAATTCAGTTTCAAATCATGAAATACAAGTTACATTTTCAATTGTGCATTACAAATACAAAAAGATTCTAATTCAATATTATGCCATTTCTGTTGACATTGAAATGGCTCCATACCCTCCCCCGTCCTCCCTTTGACAAATCATATCACACCTCTATCCTGCTGCTCCCAGCCTTAAGGCAGAAACTACAGTACAGGGACAAAGAGGAGTTGCAATCCAATGGCTCTGACACGAGACACATGTGGCAGGGACTTCAGACAATCACGGATTATAGAGGGAAAACCTGCCATGTCCCTGACACCAACGCCTCACTCCCAGATAAGCCGAACACCTTTGCCCGCTTTAAGGAGAATAGCACTGAGCCACCGACGAGGCCCTTGCTGCTCACGAGGATTGTGGGCTCTCAATTTCCAATGCCGACAAGAGTAAGACTTTCAAACGTTTTAACCACTATTATTGAACACAGAATGAGTCCGTGCAACTTATGTGATTTGCTAGGCACATTTTTTTTCCTGAACTTATTTAGGCTTGCCATAACAAAGGGGTTTGAATACATTTCAGCTTTTCCTTTTAATTCATTGCAACAATTAGCTACAAACAAAATTCCACGTTGACATTATGAGGTATTGTGTGTAGATCAGTGACATAAAACCGAATTTAACTCAAAAACATTTTTGAAAAAGTTAAGGGTTTTGAAAACTTTCTGAAAGCATTGTATGTTCTGAACCCCTGACCATCTGCTCATGAAAAAATCAGCCCGCAGCTGAATATAGTTGATGATCTCTAGCCCACAGGGAGGAGGTTAGTGCCCTTGCGGAGTGTGCCGGGGCTGTAACCTCGCCCTCGATGTCAACAAAACCAAGGAGCTGATCATGAACTACAGCAGAGATAGCACACCCCCCCACTGGGCCTCAGAGGGGAGGGTCGAAATCTTAAAGTTCTTTGGTGTGCACATCACCAAGGGCCTGAAATGGTCCCAGCACACTGAAACCATGGTGAATAAGGTACAACAGAACCTCTTCAACCTCAGGAGCCTGACGAAATTAGGCATGGCCCATAAGACCCTCACTAACTTCTAAAGCCTTCTGTCAGGCTTCATCGCCGCCTGGTATGGCTACTGCAACACTTGCAACCCCATGGCTTTCCAGACGCTGGCGCCGTCAGCCCAACACTTGCCCTCCAGGACATCCGTAGCACCCGTTGTCATAGGAAGGTCAAAAAGATCATCAAGGACCTCAGCCACCTGAGCCACGGCCTGTTCACCCTGCTACCATACAGCAGACGGAGACCGTACAGCTGTTTCAAAGCCCAGAACGAGAGATTGAAAAACAGCTTATATCGCCAGGCCACCAGACTCTTGAACAGCCATCACCAACCGGTACTCTGCCCGGCACCTTAGAGACTGCTGTCCCATGTATATTTCGAGACATTGAACCCTGGTCACTTTAACAATGTTTAGATATTGTTTTGCCCACTTCATACAGTACCAGTCAAAAGTTTGGACAAACCTACTCATTCAAGGGTTTTTCTTTATTTTTACTATTTTCTACATTGTAGAATAATAGTGAAGACATCAAAACTATGAAATAACACATATTGGAATCACATTGTAAGCAAAAAAGAAAATCGAAATATATATCAACCAGCTTCATGAGGTAGTCACCTTGAATGCATTTCAATTAACAGGTGTGCCTTGTTAAAAGTTAATTTGGGGAATTTATTTTCTTCTTAATGTGTTTGAGCCAATCAGTTGTGTTGTGACAAGGTAGGGGTGGTACATAGAAGATATCCCTGTTTGGTAAAAGGCCAAGTCCATATTATGGCAAAAACAGCTCAAATAAGCAAAGAGAAATTAAAGTCATTACTTTAATTAAGACATGAAGGTCAGTCAATGTGGAACATTTCAAGAACGTCAAGTGCAGTCGCAAAAACCATCAAGAGCTATGATGAAACTGGCTCTCATGAGGACCGCCACAGGAAAGGAAGACCCAGAGTTACCTCTGCTGCAGAGGATAAATTCATTAGAGTTAACTGCACCTCAGATTGCAGCCCAAATAGATGCTTCACAGAGTTCAAGTAACAAACACATCTCAACATCAACTGTTCAGAGGAGACTGCATGAATCAGGCCTTCATGGTCGAATTGCTGCAACGAAACCACTACTAAAGGACACCAATAAGAAGAGACTTGTTTGGGCCAAGAAACACCAGCAATGGACATTAGGCCTGTGGAAATCTGTCCTTTGGTCTGATGAGTCCAAATTTGAGATTTCTGGTTCTAACCGCCATGTCTTTGTGAGACGCAGCGATACACCATCCCATCTGGTTTGTGCTTAGTGGGACTATCATTTGTTTTTCAACAGAGCAATGACCCAAAACACGCCTCCAAGCTGTGTAAGGGCTATTTTACCAAGGAGAGTAATGGAGTGTTGCATCAGATGACCTGGCCTCCACAATTGAGATGGTTTGGGATGAGTTGGACCGCAGAGTGAAGGAAAAGCAGCCAACAAGTGCTCAGCATATGTGGGAACTCCTTCAAGACTGTTGGAAAAGCATTCCACATGAAGCTTGCTGAGAGAATGCCAAGAGTGTGCAAAGCTGTCATTAAGGAAAAGGGTGGCTACTTTGAAGAATCTCAAATATAAAATATATTTTGATTTGTTTAACACTTTTTGGTTGCTACATGATTCCATATGTGTTATTTCATAGTTTTGATGTCTTCCCAATTATTCTACAACGTAGACTGGTACTGTATGTATATACTGTGTTTGAGTAACTACTGCTGTACACACCTTTTCTATTCATACTTTCCATAATGTCTATGCACACCATTTATATATTTATATTCCGGACCCTCACATTGCTTGTCTGATGTAAGTCTGATATACAGGATGTCTGATATATTTTTCCTTTGGATTATGGGTGTATTGTTATTGTCATGCTAGATATTACTGCACGGTTGGAGATAGAAACATAAGCATATAGCTGCACCTGCGATAACATCTGCAAATCTGTGAACACAACCAATAAACGCTGATTTGATTTGATCTCCCTAGCAGCAGTCAAGCAATTGCATTTCGCCAAGAGTCGCTCGCAATCTAGTTCGGTTGCGGCCACAGCTAGACCTCGTTTCAAAGGTATCAAAAATTAATCGTATCTGTATGTCTAGCAATCAAAATGTAAAAAAAAAAATGTAAGCACACTTTTATAAGTCTGAGTCACAAATGACAGCTCCAATAAGCCCCCTATGGTGAACGAAATGCTTGTAGAATCCTGATTCGTTCAAATGTTTTATTCATTGTTCCCTGGTAGTGGGTCTTGCGTGCTCTGGGCAATGGAATCAAATGAACAAAGTCTAAAGATTCGTTAGTTTGACAGAACGAATTGAAAAGATCTGAGTCAGTAAAAAGAGATGGACTTTCCATCACCTTTTGACCGCTTGGAACTTTTGGAAATGAAGCTTCTCCCCCACCGTGCTGTTTTGGTCATACCATTATTATCATCTTCTCCCACTTCACGTAAAAATGAAAAGCTGCTATTGGGTCAACTAAATCTTATTGAATATAAAGTTGAATCTCCCCTTCTTGCAATAAAATGAATGTACCCACTGTGCACAAACTGGTTGAATCAATGATGTTTCATCCTATTTTGTCAACGTATTGTGACATGTAATACACAGTTTATGTGGAAAATACATTGATTTGAAGAAATGGATCAACTGTTGTTTTGAGGGTGACATTTCAACTGTAGGATTGTCCCCATGGTAACCACATTTCTACATAAACAAACCTGGTATAAAATGCTTTATTTCCACGATCAGAAAAAACAACAACAGCCTGGACAGCACCTCCTACCGGAGAATTGATCTACCCTTTGGTCTCCCATCCAGAGTTTTAACCAAGCCCTGCTTAATGTAGCTATGATCCATTTTGGCACTGACTGTTACCAATGTGCTGTCATGAGAACGATTGTTGAGATATCTCCATTTAAAAACGAAATAGATTCACTGTTGTGGTCGAAGTCAATCCAAAGGGTAGGTTTAACAGAGAAAATGAAATGTCATCCATACTTTATCAATCATATATCTTCAACAACAGCTCTTTTTCCGATTCAACCCAGAATTGAACTAAAAATAGACAGTACAATAGGCCTAAGGTTTCAAGCTCTGGGTGATTTAATTATTAAATTAACTATTTATTTGTTGGATTCGCGTCTCCATCTCAACCAAAAAATCAACGTTAAAGAATAGTACTACATCAAATCAAACTTTATATAAAGTGAGTTTAAAGTTGGATTTGATTTAGTCCTATTCATTAAATTCGATTTTTGGTTGAGAGGGAGATGTGAATCCAACAAATACATTGTTAATATCAATGATTAACTTGTAGACAAACTGGAATTAAAGTAATTGGCAAAGATGGAACTATCCAAGCAGAATATGCATCTCCTTCAAATGTTGATATTTGGTTGTGTTGACAACCAAACGCAATTCAATATCGCTTTTGAAATACAATAAATAGCCTTTTAACTTGTCGACAAGTTAACAAATTATATATTACATTCAAATCTCCAACTCAACCAAAAATAAGAGTTAGAGAATTTAAGCCAGTGGCTCTATTGGAACTTTCCAAGCAGTAGATGCAGTGCCTTCAGAAAGTAGTCGTACCCTTTATCTTTTTCCACATTTTGTTGTGCTACAGCCTGAATTAAAATTAATCAAATTGAGATGTGTCACTTGCCTGCACACAATATCCCTTATAATGTCAAAGTTGAATTAGGTTTTTAGAAATGTTTACAAATTAATTAAAAAAATTAAGACTGAAATGTCTTGAGTCAATAAGTATTCAACCCCTTTTTTATGGCAAGCCTAAATAAGTTCAGGAGTAAAAATGTGATCAATAAGTCACAGTAAGTTGCATGGACTCACTCTGTGTGCAATAATTGTGTTAAACATGATTTTTGAAAGACTACCTCATCTCTGAACCGCACACATACAATTATCTGTAAGGTCCCTCAGTCGAGTAGTGAAATTCAAACACAGATTCAACCACAAAGACCAGGGAGGTTTTCCAATGACTTTCAAAGAAGGGCACCTATTGGTAGATTGGCAAAAATAAAATAAAAAGCAGACATTGAATATCCCTTTGAGCGTGGTAAAGTTATTAATTACACTGGAGGGTGTATCAATACACGCAGTCATTACAAAGATACAGGCATCCTTCCTAACCCGGGGAGGAAGGAAACTGCTCAGAGATTTCTCCATGAGGCCAATGATGACTTTAAAACAGTTATAGAGTTACTCCACAATACTAACATAAATGGCCGAGTGAAAAGAAGGAAGCCTGTACAGAATAAAAATATTACAAAACATGCATCCTATTCAATAATGTAAAAAAATGTGGCAAAGAAATTAACTTTTTGTCCTGAATACAAAGCAGTATGTTTGGGACAAATCCAACACAACACATCACTGAGTACCACTCTTCATATTTTTCAATCATGATGGTGGCTGTATCATGTTATGGGTATGGTTGTCATCGGCAAGGACTAGGGAGTTTTTAGGATAAAAATAAACGGAATAGAGGTAAGCACAGGCAAAAGCACAGGCTTGAAAATGTATGGCAAGACATGAAAATGTCTTTCCAGCAATGATAAACAATCAACATGACAGAGCTTGAAGAGTTTTAAAAAGAATCATGTGCAAATATTATACAATCCAGATGTGCAAAGCTCTTAAAGGCTTAAAGACTCATAGCTGTAATCACTGCCAAAGGTGATTCTAACATGTATTGACTATGGGGTTTGAATACTTATGTAAATTATATCTAAAAACATGTTTTCACTTTGTAATTATGGGCTATTGTGTGTAGATGGGTAAGAAGAAAAAACGATTTAATCAATTTTGAATTCAGGCTGTAACACAACAATAGATATTCAAGGGGTATGAATACTTTCTGACGGCACTCTATATTTCCTGTTGATATTTGGTTGCGTTGTCAAAAACACAATTAAATGTTCCTTGCGTAATACAATAACATTCAACCTTAAAATGACTAAGAAGTTTTATGGAAATAGTGCGGTGATTGGTCCAGTTTGCAAGCCCTCAAAATAAAAAAATTTTGCTCAAATTTGTCAATCACAGAATCGGGGAATCCTGGAATGACGGTAATTTGTTTCTGCTATTAGATTAAGCACAGTGATAACACATTAATAAACAAAATATCTGTATTTCCATTTGAACTTTGCTGTGCTTTTAAATGGTTGAGAGCACAGTGATAGACATTTGGGTGGCAACCAAACCAAAAATCAGACATTGTTTTTCCATTGGAATTTGGTTGTGTTTTGACTTCAATGCTTCCCACAGTTGTGTCAAGTTGGCTGGATGTCCTTTGGGTTGTGGACCATGCTTGATACACACAGGAAACTGTTGAGCGTGAAAATCCCAGCAGGGTTGCAGTTCTTGACAAACTCAAGCTGATGCGGCGTTCAAAGGCACTTAAATCTTGTCTTTCCCATTCACCAGCTGAACAGCACACATACACAATCCACGTCTCAATTGTCTCAAGGCTTAAAAATCTTTCTTTAACCTGTCTCCTCCCCTTCATCTACACTGACTGAAGTAGATTTAACAAGGCACATCAATAAGGGATCATAGCTTTCACCTGGATTCACCTCGTTAGTCTGTGTCATGGAAAGAGCAGGTGTTCCAACAGAACAAGCTCCAGAATGAATCATTTGGACGGGGATTTAATTTCCATAGGCAGGCCCGTTTATTCACGGGACCTCAGATGTGTGCACGTGTTTGAATGCATTTTTTAAAATGGGTGTAATAGTAAAGTCCATAGACAGCTCATGAGTTTCAAGTTTGGGGAAGCTTAAAATGTATCCTACCATTTCTGTGTGCCAGTTATGAATATTTATATACGCACATTTTTGTCTCTCAAAATCATTGTCACGTGGTTAATCATAAAAATCTGAAGTAAAATGATACAAATCTAAAAGTTAAAATGCAACTATGGAAAGATAGAAGATTTCAGCTGCCTTATGGCTGTATTAATCTTTTATATGGTCAGGGAAAATCAGAGTCATTTCCTGGTGCACTGCTGCCATTTATTGTTGTTTCTCTCCCCCTGTGAACGTACCACAAGTTGGTTAGCAACTACTGATTCACCAAAATCTCAGCTTTAATCTAATTAAGCAATAAGGCACGGCACAAGAGGCTGTGCTGAATACAGTCACAAGTAAATTACGTTGTTCGGCCCGATGCGATACCGTTTAAAAGGTTTTATGACATAATCTCTTTCTCTGAGCAATTGAATTGGTATAAAATATAATTTTCCTTATAATTTTTGCTCATCTTTGTCAATAATGATGGACCTGACTGTATAGTGAACAGAGTAATAAATACATAAAGTCCTTGACATTATGGGAACAAATACTCCCAATGTACAATCTCAGGATCAGAATAGTAAACATAGAAAGGGGAAGCACTTCATCAGCTAGCGGCTATGCAGTTTGAAGCGTGGCACAGGGTCAAATCCCCGTTATGTTTAAACTTTCAAGTTCTAATTTCACATGCACAAGTAAAGTAAAATACCTTTCTTGCAAGCTCTAACCCCAACAATGCAGTCAGTAATCAATGTAATCAACAATGTTGAACTAAAACTAACAGGGTAAAATCAAAAAACACAAGATGCATTTTTTTTTAAATAGACAAGAACATGATAAAGTAAGCATACTATATGCAGGGTCAGTTCCATATTTACAATGTGCAGGGATAATGGGTCGATAGCAGTAGATATGTATATGTGTAATGTGATTAGGCATCAGGACATACAGTATGATAAACAGAGTAGCAGCAGTGGCTGTGATGACTGTATGTGAGTGGGTGTATGTAGAGTCAATATAAATGGGCATATTATGTGTGTATCAAGACACAAGGCGAGACCCAAATGCAGACACATGAGGCAGATGGTTGGAGTCTTACAATGTTTATTAATCCAAATGGGTAGGCAAGAGAATGGTCGTGGACAGGCAAAAAGGTCAAAACCAGATCAGAGTCGAGGAGGTACAGAGTGGCAGACAGGCTCATGGTCAAGGCAGGCAGAATGGTCAGGCAGGCGGGTACAAAGTCCAGAAACAGGCCAGGGTCAAAACCAGGAGGACTAGAAAAAGGAGAATGCAAAAAGCAGGAGAATGGGAAAACCGCTGGTTGACTTGGAAACATACAAGACGAACTGGCACAGAGAGACAGGAAACACAGGGATAAATACACTGGGGAAAATAAGCGACACCTGGAGGGGGTGGAGACTTTTCACAAGGACAGGTGAAACAGATCAGGGCATGACAGTGTGTGTGAGTATGAGTGTTTGTGTGTGTGCTGGAGTATCAGTGTGTGTAGTGTGTAGAGTCCTGTCAGTGTGCATAGAGACAATGCAAATATAAGAATAAAATGCAAAGGTCAACTCAGATAGTAGATGTAGCCATTCTGTTAGCTATTTAGTTAGTTATTTAGCAGTTATGTGGAGCTTGTCTGACAGACAATCAATTCACCACTAAATGTATACTCAACAAAAATATAAACGCAACGTGCAACAATTTCAACAATTTTACCGAGTTACAGTTGATATAAAGAAATCAGTCAATTGAAATAATGGATTACACATGACAGGGCAGGGGCGCAGCCATGGGTGGTCCTGGGAGGGCATATGCTCACCCACTTGGGAGCCAGGTCCACCAGCAGGGGAGCCAGGCCCAGCCAATCAGAATGAGTTTTTCCCCACAAAAGGGCTTTATTACAGACAGAAATACTCCTCCGTTTCATCAGCTGTCCGTGTGGCTGGTCTCATACCATCCCGCAGGTGAAGAAGCTGGATGTGGAGGTCCTGGGCTGCCGTGGTTACACGTGGTCTGCGGTTGTGAGGCCGGTTGGACGTACTGCCAAATTCTCAAAAATGACGTTTGAGGCGGCTTATGGTAGAGAAATTAACATTAAATTATCTGGCAATAGCTCTTTTGGACATTCCTGCGTCAGCATACCAATTGCATGCTCCATCAAGTCTTGAGACATCTGTGGCATTGTGTTGTGTGACAAAACAAAAGCACATTTTAGAGTGGCCTTTTACTGTGTAATTATCTTGGCAAATGACAAATGCTCACAACAGGGATGTAAACTAATTTGTACACAAAATTTGAAATAAATAAGCTTTTTGTGCGTAAGGAACATTTCTGGTATCTTTTATTTCGGCTCATGAAACATGGGACGAACACTTTACATTTTGTGTTGTAATATCAGGATATATTTCCAAACAGGTGTAAAAGGGACACAACATGTGTGAAACATCTATAGATAACGCAGCCAAGGATCTCAACAGTGTGCAACAGTGTGGATGGAAGGGTTAAAGGGTTAGTGTCAACCCAGAAGTTCACATTTGCTAGCCACTTAGCGAAGTAACGCTTCCCTAAAAGACCAAGTGACACCGTATTTATAGGGACTATCTTTCAAGGCCAAGAACTTGATGTCTGCTTCCAAGCTTATACATGTACTTGTTGTTGACGATAATGTCGTTAGCTAGGTCTCTCTCAGGGCTAAATGTCAAGATTTCTAGCCTAGCGCAAACAGTTGACCATGGGGAGTTTTTGACAGCTGTAGCACCATCCTAATGATTGTGTTGTTGTGGTTGGAATCAACTCGATGCCACAATACGCTGTTTAAAACAATAATGTATGAAAACACAAATTCTGTTTATTCCAAAGCAGGTCCCAAAAGTAAGGCCTTAAAGTTGCAAACTGTCTCACATCACAGATTAGTCTGTCGCACTTAATGCATTTTATATCACTCATAATCCTGGTGTTCCACACTAATTAGCCCGAGCTGCCAGTATGCATATTTCTCCTCATTATTTTCTTCTATCAAAGTCTTTTCCCTCCCTTTTTAGAACTCTTGGGTGGCATGTACTTTGCAGGGCTTTTTCTTATCAGCAAATGTTTATTTCTGAAGGTAAAAAGAAGTATCCTCCAGCAACACAATGACTTCGCCTTATCAGAGGTTAAATTAGTTCTCTGTTTTTTTCAACAAACTTGCTATTAATTCATTTTCAGAGAAAGACCTTTTAGATTAGAGAATTTGGAAGGCAATTAAATGTGGGTTATACAGATGAATGTGCCCTATATTATTAGTACAGGATACATGCAGTGTTGAGGCAAATCATAGTCACACTGTGACATTCCAGGGTCAGAAACAGGTAGCGAATCGATTAACATGCTGCATCCATGCTCTGTGATTAGTTGTCTCCAGAGACTTCACTAGCTAGCTAGCAGCTACTGTAGCAACCGTGGACCTGGCCCAGCCACCAATAGACCACTCCACAGCAGAGTGTCTAGCTAGCAACTACTGTAGCTACCGTGGACCTGGCCCAGCCACCAATAGACCACTCCACAGCAGAGTGTCTCGCTAGCAACTACTGTAGCTACCGTGGACCTGGCCCAGCCACCAATAGACCACTCCACAGCAGAGTGTCTAGCTAGCAACTACTGTAGCTACCGTGGACCTGGCCCAGCCACCAATAGACCACTCCACAGCAGAGTGTCTAGCTAGCAACTACTGTAGCTACCGTGGACCTGGCCCAGCCACCAATAGACCACTCCACAGCAGAGTGTCTAGCTAGCAACTACTGTAGCAACCGTGGACCTGGCCCAGCCACCAATAGACCACTCCACAGCAGAGTGTCTAGCTAGCAACTACTGTAGCTACCGTGGACCTGGCCCAGCCACCAATAGACCACTCCACAGCAGAGTGTCTCGCTAGCAACTACTGTAGCTACCGTGGACCTGGCCCAGCCACCAATAGACCACTCCACAGCAGAGTGTCTAGCTAGCCTCTTGTATACAGTGGCCATAAGGGACAAAGTAGGTTGTTTTAGTTTCTCCTATGATTGTTGATTTTGTCCAGTTTCACATAATTTCAAATGTATTTGTTTCCTCAGTTCCTGTCCAAGTACCTAACTCAATAACACTCATTCAATACATATTGTTGGACCGAAGTGCACCAAAATACAATACAAAATAATACAGAACAGGTACCAAGAATGGTGTTTGTTAGAGGGGTCCGGTATCAACAAGAACAGGGGCAGTTTGTACATACGGGAGTCAATATATTTTCCCCATGTAAACTTCACCTATTCTGTCACCGCAGATAGAGCAGAGCATCCCTTGTGTATTCAGTGACGCCAATTTTTTTTACAGTAGGGCAATTCAACGGTAACAGAATGACACCCTCCCTTTTGCCAAGCAAAAAACATTGATAGCAAAGTTAAACAAATGGTACAACACTATGCACAAGGACAACTTATCAATTTCCACTGAAAATTGTACAAAAACACATTTATTCGAAGAACAGTGCAGATCATGATAACAGAATGATGGTGAAATTAAGATTCAAAGATGTCTGCCGGAAGGAATGGGGTGTCAGCTATATGACACCTTGAGTTTCAAAAAATCTATTTTGGTTAGTGAACTACAGTAAGGGAAGTGGATTAACAACCTCTTTTAGAATGGTTGTAACAGAATGACATCATGGGTCCCTGATCTGTGCTACACAGAAATGCCCAATTATGAATGTCATTCTCTTCATGGTGATGTATCCTGAATTGGTACACAAAGGTAGAAAAATGTAATATTCTCCTTTGCTTGTTTGGGTATTATTCTAAACACTGGTTATTATTCTAATGAGCTCCGCCCCCAAACAAGACCAAATTTGTTGGTCCGGACCAAATCTATACCAATCATAGATTGTCTGTGTTTCACAAGTTTGGACATCACAACAGAGAAGAGCAGAGTAGAGTAGAGTAGAGTCTCTACTGTACTGTACTAAACTCTACTGTACTCTACTTTTCTGTACTGTGCTTTACTTTGCACTACTGTACAGTAATGTGCTGTCTAAACCTGTAAAACAGATGTCTATGATTGGTTCAGATTTGGACTGACCCAATTTCAACGTCCATTGACGTCCGGTGTCAGTCGGCGCTCAGTGGGTGGGAAGGGAACCATTGGGTGGGAACCATTTACTGGTTACAGTAAATAGAATAAGAGGGGGCTCTTGGATAGGTGTCAGTAAGAGCCAGGAGAGGTGACATTAACGAGAGAGAGAGAGAGAGAGAGAGAGAGAGAGAGAGAGAGAGAGAGAGAGAGAGAGAGAGAGAGAGAGAGAGAGAGAGAGAGAGAGAGAGAGAGAGAGAGAGAGAGAGAGAGAGAGAGAGAGAGAGAGAGAGAGAGAGAGACAGAGACAGAGAGAGAGAGAGAGAGAGAGAGAGAGAGAGAGAGAGAGAGAGAGAGAGATCCAAAAGTATTTTAAAGATATGGGGTTTTGGTAAGAGAATGATAAGTCACCAGGTAATATTTCTTAAACTTACAGAAGGCAAACTTTTTCTGCTAAACTAAATATTATTTAAACATTTTAATTTAAACTTTAAACCCCGGCCAAACCCTAACGATGCTGGGCCAATTGTGCACCGCCCTATGGGACTCCCAATCACGGCCGGTTGTGATACAGCCTGGAATCGAACCAGGGTCTGTAGTGACACCTCTAGCACTGAGATGCAGTGCCTAAGACTGCTGTGCCATTCGGGAGCCCAAACGGTGATGTTAGTTGGCAGGGGTCTTTACTTCAACATGATTGTGTTTTGATGTATTTCTCATACTTTTATGACCCTTTTTCACTCTTTTTGACCAGAAATCAAAGCTTTTACTTATTCCTTTTATGGAAAATGGTTGACCTTTGTATGTATGGCTACATTTCTCCAAGAATAGACTCTTAGCTTTCATTTGACACCAAATGTGATGTGCTCCTATGAATTTCACGTTAGTTCTCATGGGGCTTTTTCACGTGGAAATGCCCAGTAGCCTTTACTGTTCAATACCTGATATTGAGCCCTTAGATGTCGTTAGACCATGTTTCATACCAAATACAATCGCATTGCCTTACCTCTGAGATCTGAGGTGCATACAAACTGAGAAGAGTACAACATTTAAACCCATGGTACCAGTAAATACATTTAACTTACGACAACCAATTTAAAGAGGGCGGAATGTGTCTTTTATTGGGGCCATGTAGAGAACCATCCAATATAAAATAGTATTTCCTTTTGTTTATCTGTCCACTCTCACTTTCATTGTAAACCTTGTTTAGGGATATCATCTCCTTTTACTGGCCTTTTGCTTTCCCAATGCTCCTCCAGCACTGTTGTGTCACCCACAGTCTGTGAGTCGGCCGACGCTTCAAATCACTCCTTTATTTAAACCCAGCCACAGGGGTCAGAGAGCTAGATGTGTCATCTGCAATGTAATAAGTGAGAAATAGAGTTCCCCCATAAACACCTTCCACCAAATATGAGCCTCAGACCAACAGGAAATGAAAACACAGAGATGGGATGTTAACCCTTTAGCTGCAGGAGAGTGGAGAAATACATGTTAAGAGAGTAGACTGTCTGAGGGCTGGCTGAATTCCTTCTCTTTTGTTAGGGTTGCTGTTGGAGTATCTCCCGGGGGTGTACGAACATACGTAAATTGGTTGTCACGCTAAACGCGAGGGGGAGCTCATGAAATTCAATTTCATGAGAGTATAGAAAGGCAAGATAGGGAAACCGTATTAACCCGTAATGGCGCTTGTGAATAACCTATTGTCTCCCAGATTGATTAGAACATAATGCGAGACAACATGGAGGGCCATGATTTGTGAATGACATTGAAGGTCAGAGCACGCCAACCCTAGCATTACCACTCCCCCTTCCCTGCTGCCACTGTGCTTCCTTCCCTCCCCAACTCCCACCAACCCTTCTTATATCCCAGGGATGGTTGGCCTCTAACATCCAGGCACACGGCCGTTAAACTCAATGCCTGGCCACCTCCTGCGTGATTCCCAATGAGCCGGCAGAGTGCACTGACCCCTTTGGGGCAGAACTCAAGCCCCATCCCCTCCCAACTACCCTCCACTGCTGATGCACAGCCCTCTGTTTGCCCGTCAAAGGCAAACGCACCGTGGCTGCTTGATGCGCAAGCTAACGCTACATGGTGAAAGATAGGGCTTTTGCCAGGGCAGCGAGCCGAGCGGAGGGGCCGGAGGGGAAAGGGCCAGAGCTATCCGCCTGACCGCCCGAGGACGTGGAGAGCGGAGTGAATAAATGCCCTGTCTGGCTGGGTCAGGGTGCACTCACTCTCGCAACCCAGGGCGCATGCATAAAAGATTGGGGGACTCCGGAGAGAGATTGATAACGCCCTCCGATCTAGCAGAGGATCATCCAAAGCAAGCCCAATGTGACTTTTAAAACCCCCAATGAATAGTGCATGGAGACAGGTCAAGGGCAAGGCAGTGGAGTTTAAAGACTTTCTTATCAATCAGCAGGAGAGGAGGATCGGGGAAGACAAGCGGCAGCCTCTCGGGGGGAATACAGCTCCTTTGATAGCCATGTAATTGAGAGGGGATGCACAAGACTGGAAAGGGGATTATGGCTAGTGATAAGTAAATACACCTGGGCATGGAGCCTTTCACTGGTGTCATAAAGAGCTGTGCCACAGTGTTGCCAGTGGCTCGGACCATTTTAAGAGACCAAGAGGGGGAAAAAAACATCAAGAGCTAAAACTTAAAACAGGACTACCAAGATCTATCATCGATTCACTCCTTTGACCTCAATTTAAGTGGGTAGTGATCAGTTGTTACAGAAACCCACTTTCTACATGTACCAGTAAACATATACCTGCCCAACTAGAAAACACGTTCAAGACAAAACTGACATGTGAGGTTTATAGTTACACAGACTAATTATGTCCCAGGGCAAATGTTATGTAAAGGCAGTGGCATGCATTCATGGATGCCAAGGGAAGCCAGGCTTCACCAAAAAATGTACCCAGAAAAAAAGAAAAACAATTTATCTTTTGTCTTTCTGTGTTTCCTAAATTTCCTTCAATTCGCAAGAGGTTGAATGTATCTCACCGGAGAAAGCAGCCGAGCGAACGAAACAGCGCTCCTCTATCTCAGTATGTATAGCCCCTCTATCTAATTCTGTCTGGTCAAAAAGAGTATGACATTGTTGTCGCCAGTAGCATTGAATGCAAGGGAAGCCAGCGAGCATTTGCCCTCCTTTGATAAAAATATAAAATAATGGCCGATCACACCAATCACATTACATAAGAAGCCAAATGTCACTGACAAAAAATATATATATTGGGGGATTTGGACTTGGAGGTTTACTTAATTGTCATTACCAGCCGTTGATTACAATTGTGATTCTGATCCAACCATAAATTCATACATTGTGCCTTTCGCCTGAGAGGATGATGGTTCAAAGTAGCTAGATGTTGTAGGCTAATGTTAACTAGCTGGCCTGGTGCATCGCTGCCCATGAATGAAGCGAGCATTTTAGCCAGGTAGCCTAGGACAACAAAACTAAAAGTGTGTACTGTATGACAGAGTCATAGACCGTTTAAGCAACATGAAAGAAGATAGCTTTGGCGTTTCTCTACAAGTAGGGTGAATCAACATGTTTTTTCTACTTGCACGCACGCACACACACCCAGCCACAGATACATGAGTAGGTACCATGGACAGCCACATCCTATTTAGCTTACGTTGTTCTGACTAAATCTGTTTTTGGTATCTTTTAGTTGTCACTGTACTAAACTAATCATAGGTGATTAGATTATGTTGAAATGTTGAAGTTGAAATGGTGCTGGAATATTGGAGGCCGCTCCTGTTTTCTTTGTGACTTGCAGTAGCCTAACTCTCTGTGGTTGGTCAATAGTTGTTTAGTATTCAGAAAATGTCGGAGACATTAAATTGCTTGACCATGCTGTAGGTCATGTAACAGTTTGTTACAAGCAATATGTTTTGTAGATTTCACCAGAAAGATGTTGTTCGCCAGTTTTGTGATGAAGCAAAGGTGTGGTTGAATTTATTCTGCCAATGTGTCTTCTTATTGTCTCAGCCTTAGGCCTACAGTTGAAGTCGGAAGTTTACATACCCCTTAGCCAAATACATTTAAACTCAGTTTTTCACAATTCCTGACTTTTAATCCTAGTAAAAATTCTGTCTTAGGTCAGTTAGGACGACCACTTCATTTTAAGAATGTGAAATGTCAGAATAATAGCAGAGAGAATGATTTATTTCAGCTTTTATTTCTTTCATTACATTCCCAGTGGGTCAGAAGTGAACATACACTCATTTAGTATTTGGTAGCATTGCTTTTAAATTGTTTAACTTGGGTCAAACGTTGCATGGTAGCCTTCAACAGGCTTCCCACAATAAGTTGGGTGAATTTTGACCCATTCCTCCTGACAGAGCTGGTGTAAGTGAGTCAGGTTTGTAGGCCTCCTTGCTCGCAAACGCCTTTTCAGATCTGCCCACACATTTTCTATACGATTGAGGTCAGGGCTTTGTGATGGTCACTCCTAAACCTTGACGTTGTTGTCCTTAAGCCATTTTGCCACAACTTTGGAAGTATGTTTGGGGTCATTGTCCATTTGGAAGACCCATTTGCGACCAAGCTTTAACTTCCTGACTGATGTCTTGAGATGTTGCTTGAATATATCCAAATAATATTCTTTCCTCATGATGCCATCTAGTTTGTGAAGTGCACCAGACCCTCCTGCAGCAAAACACCCCCACAACATGATGCTGCCACCCCAGTGCTTCACAGTTGGGATGGTGTTTTTCGGCTTGCAAGCTTCCCCCTTTTTCCTCCAAACATAATGGCCAAACAGTTCTATTTTTGTTTCATCAGACCAGAGGACATTTCTCCCATGTGCAGTTGTAAACCGTAGTCTGGCTTTTTTATGTCGGTTCTGTCTCTAGGAGACAGAATGCGTCTCCTTCCTGAGAGGTATGACTGCTGCGTGGTCCCATGGTGTTTATACTTGTCACGATCGTGTGGGAGTGAGACGGACCAAAACGCAGCATGTGGAAAATAAGCCATCTTCCTTTTATTATAGAAGAAGGCAAAACGAAACAAAACACTTACAAACTAACAAAACAATAAACGACCGTGAAGCTAATAAACGTAGTGCACACACACAGGCTACAAACGTTCAGACATAGACAATTCCCCACAACAAACTAAAGCCTATGGCTACCTTAAATATGGCTCCCAATCAGATACAACAGAAACCAGCTGTCTCTAATTGGGAACCCATTCAGGCAACCATAGACTTTCCTGGACAACTACACACAACATAGACACAGCTAGACAACTATTCTAAACATAAACCCAACTACTCTAAATAAACCCCCTAAACCTTACAATCACCCTGGACACTACAAAACCCACATAAATACCCATGTCACACCCTGACCTAACTAAAATAATAAAGAAAACAAAGAATACTAAGGCCAGGGCGTGACAATACTTGCGTACTATTGTTTGTACAGATGAACGTGGTACCTTCACGCTTTTGGAAATTGCCTCCAAGGATGAACCAGATTTGTGGAGGTCTACAATTTTTTTCTGAGGTCTTGGCTGATTTCTTTTGATTTTCCCATGATGTCAAGCAAAGAGGCACTGAGTTTGAAGGTAGGCCTTGAAATACATCCACGGGTACACCTCCAATTGACTCAAATGATGTCAATTAGCCTTTCAGAAGCTTCTAAAGCCATGATATAATTTTCTGGAATTTTCCAAGCTGTTTAAAGGCACACTTAACTTAGTGTATGTAAACTTCTGTGATACAGTCAATTATAAGTGAAATAATCTGTCTGTAAGCAATTGTTGGAAAAATTACTTTTGTCATGCACAAAGTAGATGTCCTATCCTACTTGACAAAACTATAGTTTATTAACAAGAAATGTGTGGAGTGGTTGAAAAACGAGTTTTAATGACTCCAACCTAAGTGTATGTAAACGTCCGACTTCAACTGTATATATATAGATATATACGTGTATATCGTTATATCGGTATATCACGGTGTCAAGGCATATGAACTAACAGGTTATAGAGCAAACAACGCAATTATCACAACACATAGGTCGTAATATGGCAATTTGTTTCTGGATTGGCTTCACTGGTGATTGTACCCACTCACCGCTACCGTATAAAGGCAGACAAAATGTATCACCAACATCATTTAGAACATCGACTTCCATACATGGGGGACGCTATGAAGTCGTCATGTTACGAGCAAGACAGATTTATGAAGTGGAATATGGCTTTAATAATGACAAATCAATGTGTGAATCTACAGAAGAGTTCAACTAAATGGCAGGCTGCCCTTTGCCCTCTTATCAGCATCCAATCACAGGCAATCAAGCTCTGCTAAAAGCTTATTTAAACCTGATGAGCCCAGATCTGAATGAACTCCCCAGCCACCATCCCAATCACACACACGCACACACACACAAACACACACACACTCACTGCGGTGGCAGGAGTTTAAGGACACATAAAGGAAAAGAGACACATGTGATGCCTCCTCCTTTCAAATGGCAAGAGCATGGCTTGACATGAAAAGAGTTGGTGAGTGCCTGGCGAACAAAAGCCTGGGGACGTGTGAGAAAGGGCAAAAGCAGGCGGTGGCCAGGGTGTAGGTCCTTTAATTAAAAGGATTATATTGAGGTGCACAGCGCCGAGGAGAAGCTGTCCACAGGGCCGAGATTGAGTACAGTAATGAAACCCATCAGAGAGAGAGTGTGGGGGGGGGGGGGGGGGGTCTGTGTGTGTGAGTGTGAGTGTGAGTGGGTGTGAGTGTGAGTGTGTGTGTGAGCAGAGAAAGACAGGGGAGTTGAAAGGAAATAATTTGAGGGTAAAGGTATGGAAGGAAAGATTGGGAAGGAAATAATTTGAGAGAATGAGGACACATGCCATACCTTTCTCTCCATGTCCTTTGGCTTTCTCTTTAGTTTAGTTAATGCATTCACTTTCTATGAATACATGGGTTTCTGTCAAGTCCTCCTTTTAAATGCACACCTCGTCTCTTAAGAATTATTTTACTGTTTTCATTTACTTTCTTTTTTAGAACAATGAGCACCAAAAAAATGTGAGGTATACATTGCGTTTCTGAGGCTACAAGTGAGAAGAAACTCAACTGTGAAAATGTTGCCTGCCCAGGGAGTCCTTCAGCACCCCAAAAAACAAGGCTTTAAAGAGGGTTCACATGTTGCAATACTCTGAGGAGGAATGAGTAAAAACACATTCCTCAAACATCAACCTCCCTACTTCCTGTAATTCCGTTCCACAAGATCATTTTTGAAAGGGAACTTTTTTTTAAAGATCTCTGAAATCAGATAATTCCCCTCAATACTGACAGAGAGACACCTAAATATGTAATTGGAGGCACTGGTTAACTGAGCTCCTTTGTGACTTGTTTCAGGAAACTAGGCGTATGTCACGCATTACTACTTCACAGGAGTGGCATTTGAACGTCATTTTTTTTTTATCAAACCTTTTTGGCAGAAATGCCTTCTGGAACATGTGAACTTTCATGTGCCTTAATAACAAACGTGTATTATCTGTAAATACCAATAAAAGTGTTAAATTACAAGCCTAGTTGGTTTAGCAACGGAACAAGACAAGAGCCTAGCGGGAGCTAGCCATGATTGGCTGAGATAATGGGTGGGCTGGACATGCCGAGACATGAGTTTGTATTGGTCTGCCATGTAGCCCACTTCTGTCTATAATGAGCTGCTCAGTATGTGTAGGTAATCCTCTCTAATGCTGATTTTTCTTGAAGATAGCTCTCCACTTTCTGGAGGACCAAGTTTTGAGTATGATAACCAAGGAGTTAGAGAAAATTCAGGCAATTGATTGCAAATGTAGAGGAAGTCGAAAAGAGAACACAGAAGGGAACAAAGGTGTATGATGTATGACTAATTACTCATGGCGTGATTGTGATAACATACAGAAACTCAAGTCCTTTTGTTCCTTTAATTTTGGTGAATCTCTTATACAACGGGTTAAAGTAATGTACAGCCACCCCAGATGTAAAATGGTAAATAATGGTTACTTATCAGACAGTATTGAGCTTCTTAGAGGAGTAAAACAAGGTTGTCCATTATCCCCATATCTATTTATTATGGCCATTGAAATGCTAGCTATTAAGAACATCATAGGGTTAGAAATCCAGATGATGCTTATCACAATCAATTTCAAAGGAAAATTGGCAAAAATAGATAAGATTCTGCAACCATGGAACCACTTGTCTATTTATGGATAAATCACATTCATGAACTATTTTGTCCTATCACAGTTTACTTACAAATCATATGAGCATGAGCAAAAAATATTTCATTTAATATAATGAATATGAGTTTGGGGGGCTAAAATTATTAAATATTAAAGCTTCAAACCTGTCACTAAAAGCTTCACTCAGACATAAGTTATACTTAAACCTAAAATGGTTCTCAAGTAGATTATTAAGAAAGGCTCATCCTTTGTTAAAAAATGGCCTTTTACGATCACGAATATCCTACCAACGGGACATCAAAAACTGTAAAATCCTATGTTTCACGGAATCGTTGCTGAATGATGACATGGATATTCAGCTAGCGGGATATACGCTGCACCTGCAAGATAGAACAGCGCACTCCGGTAAGACGAGGGGGGGGCGGTCTGTGCATATTGTAAACAACAGCTGGTACACGAAATCTATGTCTCTAGGTGTTGCTCGCCTGATGTAGAGTGTATTGTGATAAATTGCAGGCCTCACTATTTGCCAAGAGAGTTTTCAACTATACTTTCATGGCTGTTTAATTACCACCACAGACAAATGCTGGCACTAAGACCGCACTCAGTCAGCTATATAAGGAAATATTCAAACAGGAAACCACTCACCAGACGCGGCGCTCCTAGTGGCCGGAGACTTTAATGCATCTATCAACATGTTAAATGTGCAACCAAAGGGGGAAGAAATCTAGATCACCTGTACCCCACACACAGAGACGCGTACAAAGCTCTCCCTCGCCCTCCATTTGATAAATCCGACCACAACTCTATCCTCCTGATTCCTGCTTACAAGCAAAATTTAAAGCAGGAAGCACCAGTGACTTGGTCTATAAAAAAGTGGTCAGATGAAGCAGATGCTAAACTACAGGACTGTTTTGCTATCACAGACTGGAACATGTTCCGGGATTCAGTCACTGGCTTTATCAATAAGTGCATCGAGTACATCGTCCCCACAGTGACTGTACGTACATACCCAACCAGAAGCCATGGATTACAGGCAACATTCGACTGAGCTAAAGGGTAGATCTGCCACTTTCAAGGTGCAGGACTCTAGAGCATCAGCTGTTCCGGATGGCTGTGTGATCATGCTCTCTGTAGCCGACGTGAGTAAGACCTTTAAACAGGTCAGCATTCACAAGGCTGTGGGGCCAGACGGATTACGAGGACGTGTGCTCCAGGCATGTGCTGACCAACTGGCAGGTGTCTTCACTGACATTTTCAACATGTCCCTGATTGAGTCTGTAATACCAACATGTTTCAAGCAGACCACCATCGTCCCTGTGCCCAAGAAGACAAAGCAACCTGCCTAAATGGCTACAGACCCGTAGCACTCACATCTATAGCCATGAAGTGCTTTGAAAGGTTGGTAATGGATCACATCAACACCATATCCCAGAAACCCTAGACCCACTCCAATTTGCATACCGCCCAAACAGATCCACAGATGATGCCATCTCCATTGCACTCCACACTGCCTTTTCCCACCTGGACAAAAGGAACACCTATGTGAGAATGCTATTCATTGACTACAGCTCAGCGTTCAACATCATAGTACCCTCAAAGCTCATCACTAAGCTAAGGATCACGGGACTAAACACCTCCCTCTGCAACTGGATCCTGGACTTCCTGATGGGCCGCCCCCAGATGGTGAGGGTAGGTAGCAACACATCTGCCACGCTGATCCTCAACACTGGGGCCCCCTAGGGGTGCATGCTCAGTCCCCTCCTGCACTCCCTGTTCAACCACAACTGCATGGCAATGCACGACTCCAACACCATCATTAAGTTTGCAGACAACACAACAGTGGTAGGCCTGATCACCGACAACGACGAGACAGCCTATAGTGAGGAGGTCAGAGACCTGGCCGGATGGTGCCAGAATAACAACCTATCCCGCAACGTAACCAAGACTAAGGAGATGATTGTGGACTACAGGAAAGGGAGGACCGAGCACGCCCCCATTAACATCAACGGGGCTGTAGTGGAGCAGGTTGAGAGCTTCAAGTTCCTTGGTGTCCACATCACCAACAAACTAGAATGGTCCAAACATACCAAAACAGTCGTGAAGAGGGCATGACAAAGCATATTCCCCCTCAGGAAACTAAAAAGATTTGGCATGGGTCCTGAGATCCTCAAAAGATTCTACAGCTGATACATCGAGAGCATCCTGACTGGTTGTATCACTTCCTGGTACGGCAATTGCTCGGCCTCCGACCGCAAGACACTACAGAGGGTAGTGCGTATGGTCCAGTACATCACTGGGTGCTAAGCTGCCTGCCATCCAGGACCTCTACACCAGGCGGTGTCAGAGGAAGGCCCTAAAAATTGTCAAAGACCCCAGCCACCCCAGTCATAGACTGTTCTCTCTACTACCGCATAGCAAGCGGTACCAGAGTTCCAAGTCTAGGACAAAAAGGCACAGTTTCTAACCCCAAGCCATAAGACTCCTGAACAGGAAACCAAATGGCTACCTGGACTATTTGCATTTTGTGTCCCCCCCCAACCCCTCTTTTACGCTGCTGTTACTCTCTGTTTATCATATATGTATAGTCACTTTAAGTTTTTTATAGTCACTATACGTTCATGTACATACTACCTCAATTGGCCCGACCAACCAGTGCTCATTGACTATCCGGGTTATCTGTATTGTGTCCAGCCACCCACCACCCGCCAACACATCTTTTATGCTACTGCTACTCTCTGTTCATCATATATGCATAGTCACTTTAACCATATCTACATGTATCATACTACCTCAATCAGCCCGACTAACCGGTGTCTGTATGTAGCCTCACTACTTTTATAGCCTCGCTACTGTATATGGCCTTAATACTGTTATTTTCACTGTCTTTTTACTGTTGTTTTTATTTCTTTACTTTCCTATTGTTCACCTAATACCTTTTTTTGCACTAATGGTTAGAGCCTGTAAGTAAGCATTTCACTGTAAGGTCTACACCTGTTGTATTCGGCGCACGTGACAAATAAACTTTGATTTGATTTGAAGAGAATGTAGCTAGCTTCAAATTTTGTCAGCAAGTTGTTTTCATTGCAAGTTAAAGCGTATTGTTAGCTAGCTTGCTAACATTAACTGGCCAACTAGGCTCACTAACGTTACGTGTATGATCTGTGTAGTAATATTATTCACATCTCAGGGCCATTTGCTTTGCTAGATATAACATAATATTAGCTAGCTAACTAACATTGAACCTAGTTGGTTAGTGTTTAGCTACCTGTAGATTCATGCAGGGTAGAAACGTTATGAGTTGGGATTATGGTTCATGGTTTAGCCCTCGAGCTAACTACATGTCTATATAAAAGACTCCACTATGCAAGGAACCATTTCACTGTACTGTTTACACCTTCTGTATCCTGTGCATGTGACAAATAAACTTTGATTTATTTGATACAGTGTGCGTTTACCAGAGATGGTAATGTGAAGATCAACATGACCTGCACCAAAGTCAAATTAGGATATAACGTTAGGCCAGCGAGACAGTGTCCAAGTTCTAAAAGTCTCCAGTAGAATGCCTTGCTTTTACTTCGTCAAACTCCCCGTAAGCTATTTTCTGTAATTAGCTCGCCATTAACTTGTAAAAAATGATCTTCTTGTGGATTTATTTTCCTGTAATAATGAACGGAAAGTGTATACAGACAAGTCGACAGACGTAGTATAAACCAGCCTTTAGCCTTGAAATCTTTGGTTGTTTAATACACGACCATAATCACTGTTTAGCACATGGCCTCACATATGAATCCTAAAAGAGATGGGAGGGGCTAAAGCTTAAGACGGTGTGAACGATGCTGAATGGGTGTAGACAAAGCTTTACCAAAACATTCAAAGGCCATTTTCTCAAAAGTGGGGTTACAAGTTTATCAACCTTCAAAGAAGAATTACGTTCCCATTGTTCCTCAACTGTAGTGTATGGTATACCATTTTCTAGCTCTGAATCTCTACTTTTATCCAATGTATAAAAATAAAAAAAATTCAAATGTTGCTACATAATACGGAATCGAGCCGGTCAGTCACATTTTACCACAGACTGCTCTGTGCTTTGTTTGTTTGTTTAACCTGTTTGGCGTGCAAGCCCGACGTCGGTACATTTATGACAACAGCCACTTCAAGTCCAGGGCGCGAAATTCAAAAGATTTTTTTAAAATATTTAACTTCACACATTAACAAGTCCAATACAGCATATGAAAGGTACACATCTCGTGAATCCAGCCAACATGTCCGATTTTTAAAATGTTTTACAGGGAAGACAAAATATGTAAATCTATTAGTTAACCACGTTAGCAAAAGACTCCACTTGTATTACTCCATCAGTTTTTGACTCCATCAGTAGCTATCACAAATTCGACCAAATAAAGATATAAATAGCCACTAACCAAGAAACAACCTCATCAGATGACAGTCTGATAACATATTTATTGTATAGCATATGTTTCTTTTCGAAAAATTTGCATATTTCAGGTATAAATCATAGTTTACATTGTAGCTACATTCAGAAATTGCACCGAAAGCAGCCATAATATTCACAGACACCAACGTCAAATACCTAATTACTCATCATAAAACATTTCTGAAAAATACATAGTGTACAGCAAATTAAAGACAGGCATATTGTGATGCCAGACAATATTTCCAATTTATTAAGTGTTTTACATCGAAAACAAAATGTAGCGTTATATTAGCTTAGCACAATAGCCAGAAACACTTGGGCGCCGGCGACTACGACAGATATATGAAACATCTTAAAATGGGTCTTACTTTTGCTGATCTTTCATCAGAATGTTGAACAAGGTGTCCTTTGTCCAGATGAGTCGTTGTTTGGATTCAGAATGGCAACTTTCTCTCTCCATTTAGCAAGCGCGCTAGCCGGGTTGCACGGATCTCTCCATCTAAACAAACGGAAGAGAACGGAACACAGCAAAACTCCCGAAAGAATTTCAATAATCTGATGAAACTATATTGAAAAAACATACTTTACGATGATATGGTGACATGTATCAAATAAAATCAAAGCCAGAAATAATAGTCGCCTATAACGTCAGCAAAACAAAAGGCAACCCCACTGTCCAAATCGCGTTCTTCAGAGTACCGGAAATTGGGTTCACGTCATTCCAAGAGGATTATTCCATCCCAGATCGAGATAATCACCTCATTTCTTCTCTCACAGCCTTCTTGACACCCAGAGGAAGGTGTATGACGTGCATGTATACGAATAGCTCTTGTGCCCATTTACAGGCAGGAAGAGGAAGAGAGCATCGATTTCAGACTTTGAACTTCCGGGTCACGAAAAGTGCTGCAGAATGAGTTCTGTTTCACTCAGAGAAATAATTCAAACGGTTTTAGAAACTAGAGAGTGTTTTCTATCCAATAGTAATAATAATATGCATATTGTACGAGCAATAATTGAGTACGAGGCCGTTTGAAATGGACACATTTTATCAGGCTACTCAATACTGCCACTTGCAGCCATAATTAAGCAGTATTTCCCAAACTGTTGAATGGAATTAGATACAGTTAGATTAGATAGACTTGTATTGTCTGTTCTTCATAGAAATGTACTTTGCCTATACAGAAGGTGCCCTGCATAAAAAAAACAGGCAATAGGTATACCCGTCCGCAAGCTTAAATGTAGACTAGAGGAAACTTTCTGTTAGTTAGCTTACTGCCATTACTCTCCAACAGTGACCATAGCAGCTCAGCTACCCAGCGATTCAGCTGGTTAGCTCAGCTAGCTCGCAGACAGTATTAAGCCTTTAAGCTGTAATCATAGGCACACAATAGCCAACAAGAGCAGGGAGCGCAGGGCCACAAAGCCCTCTGTGATAATTACACTGCTATCTTTGTGGCTCAGTGCAGCAAATCAGGCTGTCTAATGCCCCAACCTTTGAATCCTCTGACAGTCTGCTCTTCTCTGTAAACCTATCATGGCTGTGGTCTCATTCTATAACTTTCTACCCCCAAAGTGGGCATAGGTTCCTCCCCCTTATGGAATCAAGGAATCATGCTTACATCAATCCAATGTGTTTGGTTAACCCTTGTGTTGTCTTAAGGGTCAACAATGACCCACCACTATGTTTAACAGCAGAGAAAACCCCCTAAATGATATTTTTTCAGAGTGACCCCAACATTAGAAAAGCCTTTGTTCATATTTCATCACCTTTCTTCATATTTCCATGAAAGCTGTTCACCACCAGGGTACAAAGATTGTCTTTGGGTCATTTTTGACCCAGCAGTTATAAAATAATTTACACACCACAAACACACACACACACACACAATGAGAAATTGAGATTATGTGTGCTATTGTTTGAACTTCAGGAGCCAGCAGCTCCTGAAGAGGAAGACCACTATGGTTGGCACAGTTAGAAAGAACAATCCTGTGCTTCCCCCTGCAATCCTCTCAACAAGGGAGAGAGAGGCCTTCTCATCAAAGTTTGCCTTCACCCCCACCACCACTCTAGTTTCTTACCTCCCAAAGAGGAACAAGAATGTGGTCCTCCTGAGAACACTGCACAAAACGGATGACATCAGTGATTGTGAGGACAGGAAGCCAGCCATCATCCTGGACTACAACCACAACAAAGGAGGCGTGGACAACCTGGACAACTTGATTGGAACTTATAGCTGCAGGAGGACGACTGCCCGCTGGCACCTGGTCATCTTCCATAACATCATTGATGTGTCCTCATACAATGCCTTCATGATATGGAACAAGATCAACCCTACCTGGATGCCTGATAAGCGGAACAAGAGGAGGGTGTTCCTGGAGTAGCTGGGAAAGGCACTTGTAACCCCACACATTCAAAGAAGGGAGCACCTCCCCCGCACAGCAGCCTCTGCAGCGCTTGTGAAAGCTGTTCAGGGGGCTGAATCTTGTCCTGATCAACCTGAGGCTTCAGCTGGGGCAGGCAAGAGAAGGAGATGCCAATTCTCCCCCCCCCCAAAGAAGGACTGTAAAACAAATACTATGTGCTGCACATGTGAGAAATACATCTGCAAAGTCCATGCGCACACACTTGCATACTGTCCTACATGTGCTAACTAAAGTTGATTGATTTTTGTACGTTTTTGTTTTGTATCTATTATCTTATTTTATTCTTATTTATTGTTGTTGTTTATACACCTTGTAGGTGGAGGCAATGGTTAAAAAAATGGGAGAAGACTAGTATTTTGTATTTGAATTCCTCATTGTACAGTATATAAGAATATATCACTATGTTGCCAAAAACGTTCAAGACTGTTATTGTTTCCCTTCAATAAAATGCATTCAAAACTACTTTCTGCACATTTCTGCTATCTTCTTAGGCTATAAAAGTGCTAGCTCTTCCAAAAAAATGTTTTTACACCTATGCAGTACCTTTAGCAATAATAATAATAATAAACCTCTACTTTAGTGAAGAAAACTATGACAGGTGTGTTGTAATAAAAACGAGTGGTGTCCACTGATTAAATGCAGTCTTTCTGCATTGTGAAGAGGGAAATCCCAGATATTCAAAGTGTTTGTGATGGTTGTTTCATCATGCAAAATAGATTAGGGGTTTAAAATTCAATTAAGCTGCTTTATTTTAGGGGTTTAGTGAAGGCAGGTACATTTTTTACCCTTAGGACAAGGGGAGTATACAGAATGTTAAGACTACACAAGCGTTAAATCCACAATGGAGTGGAGTGAGCAAGTAAAGGGGGAAAAGGCTAGGGAATTTGAACACTTGAATATTTTTTGGGGTCATTTTTCTATTGCATTTTCTCGCCAATAGTCACCCATCGTGTAACCACCCCAGCTCAAGACCCAATTTGAAACTATAACGTTTTGTTATAGAATACTAACACTGAACTATGGATCAATTTTAACCTTTTTAGTAAACCAAAGTTACAAATGCCATGTACAGAAAAATCACAATGTTACATTCAAGACAGTGAATAAATCAAATATGCCAAGTCTGTGGCCCTGTCCGACAATCCATACTTATGTAGTAAATAGTAGGCTTTTTGATTATGCGAAAATAGACTGTTTTATAAATTGTGAAATTTTGAAAATGAGTATGCTTTAAATGCCAGAATGTAACACTCCTTTCGGGTTTTAATCAAGTAGAATTATCTGCACACTGTTATTAAGGAAGAGAATCGTCTTTTCACACTCACCTGTGTTTGACAACAGCTGATAATGAGAATAGGGGACGCGCTCTACAAAAATGTACGAATGACTGGGAAAAAGCGTGATTGCGCATTACATGACACCTTCTCAGTATGGATGAGTATTATGTTGATATTTGTTGCTTACTGCACACGCTGTAATTAAACAGTAAATTCTAAATAGTATATACGACTATTTATACACAGTATGTAGGTTTAGTTAGTAGTAGGCAAGACAGATTTCGGACACGGCCAGTGTCTCATTTAACGTGAAGTGTGCTTTTGGTGGAGTGAGGAGATTTTTCTCCTCTTTAATCTAAATATATGCTAATTTTGGCATATGCAGCCAGTATCTCTGTACCTCATTAAATTTTATCTCCATAGTTCTAATTAAGTCATAATACCATGCAATCTGATGAGACCACGTCAATTAAAACCAAGAGCACTCCCTGTCTGGACATCAAACACGGATCTCAGATGAAGGTTATTAATTTGGTAGACAATGTTCTCTCACTGCCTTATGTGGACGTCACTACTATTGTTCCCCAAACCCTCCATGTATTAAGTCCTCGTTGAAGGTTAGTACAGTGCCTTCAGAAAGTATTCACACCACTTACATTTTTCCACATTTTGTTGTGTTACAAAGTAGGATTCAATTGTATTTAATTGTCATTTTTTGTGTTCGTTAAAACATTTTCTGCACAAAATACTCTGTCATGTCAAAGTGAAAGAAAAAAAATATAATTTGAAAAAAAAGTTAAATAAAACACTAATATACAGTTGAAGTCAGAGGTTGACATACACTTTAGCCAAATACATTTAAACTCAGTTTTTCACAATTCCTGACATTTAAATTCCCTGTCTTAGGTCAGTTAGGATCACCACTTTATTTTAAGAATGTGAAATGACAGAATAATAGTAGAGAGAATGATTTATTTCAGCTTATATTTCTTTCATCACATTCCCAGTGGGTCAGAAGTTTACACACACTCAATTAGTATTTGGTAGCATTGCCTTTAAATTGTTTAACTTGGGTCAAACGTCTCGGGTAGCCTTCCACAGGCTTCCCACAATAAGTTGGGGGAATTTTGACCCATTCCTCCTGACAGAGCTGGTGTAACTGAGTCAGGTTTGTAGGCCTCCTTGCTCGCACATGCTTTTTCAGTTCTGCCCACACATTTCATGTCTTGAGATGTTGCTTCAATATATCCACATAATTTTCCTCCCTCATGATGTCATCTATTTTGTGAAGTGCACCAGTCCCTACTGCAGCTAAACTCCCCCACAACATGATGTTGCCACCCCTGTGCTTCACAGTTGTGATGGTGTTCTTCGGCTTGCAAAAGCCAGACCAGAGGATATTTCTCAAAAAGTACAATCTTTGTCCCCATGTGCAGTTGCAAACCGTAGTCTGTTTTTTTATGGTGGTTTTGGAGCAATGGCTTCTTCCTTGCTGAGCGGCCTTTCAGGTTATTCGATATAGTACTCGTTTTACTGTTTGGTTTGCACTTTTCGCACCAAAGTACGTTCATCTCTAGGAGATAGAAAGCGTCTCCTTCTTGAGCGGCATGACGGCTGGGTGGTCCCATGGTGTTTATACTTGCTTTCTATTGTTTGTACAGATGAATGTGGTACCTTCAGGCATTTGGAAATTGCTCCCAAGGATGAACCAGACTTGTGAAGGTCTACAATTGTTTTCTGAGACCTTGGCTGATTTATTTTGATTTTCCCATGATGTCAAGCAAAGAGGCACTAAGTTTGAAGGTAGGCCTTGAAATACATCCACAAGTACACCTCCAATGGACTCAAATTATGTCAATTAGCCTTTCAGAATCTTCTAAAGCCATGACATAATTTTCTGGAATTTTCTAAGCTATTTAAAGGCACAGTCAACTTAGTGTATGTAAACTTCTGACCCCCTGGAATTATGATACAGTGTAAATAATAAGTGAAATAATCTGTCTGTAAACAATTGTTGGAAAAATTACTTGTGTCATGCACCAAGTAGATGTCCTAACCGACTTGACAAAACTATAGTGTGTTAAGTGGTTGAGCGGTTGAAAAACAAGTTTAAATGACTCCAGCCTAAGTATACGTAAACTTCCGACTTCAACTGTATCATGATTAGATAAGTATTTAACCCCCTGAGTCAATACATGGTAGAATCACCTGGCAGCGAATACCACTGTCTTTCTGGGTACGTCTCTAAGAGCTTGCCACACCTGGATTGTGCACCATTTGCCAATTATTCTTTCCAAAATTCTTCAACCTCTATCAAATTGATCGTTGATCATTGCTAAACAACCATTTAAGTCTTGCCTTAGATTTTCAAGTCGATTTAAGTCAAAGTCAAATCTCGGCCACTCATGAACATTCACTGTCTTCTTGGTAAGCAACTCAGTGTAGATTTGGCCTTGTGTTTTAGGTTATTGAACTGCTGAAAGGTGTATTCATTTCCCAGTGTCTGGTGGAAAGCAAACTGAACAAGGTTTTTCTCTAGGATTTTGCCTGTGCTTAGCGCCATTCCGTTTCTTTGTTATTCTGATAAACTCCCCAGTCCTAAACGATTACAAACATACCCATAACATGATGCAGCCACCAATACACTTGAAAATATGAAGAGTGGTTTGGGATTTGCCCCAAACATTACACTTTATATTCAGAACAAAAAGTTAATTGCTTTGCCAATTTGTTTGCAGTAATACTTTAGTGACTTTTTGCAAACAGGATGCATGTTTTATTCTGTACAGGCTTCCTTATTTTCACTCTGTCAATTAGGTTAGTATTGTGGAGTAACTACAATGTTGTTGATCCATCCACAGTTTTCTCTTATCCCAGTTCTAACTGTTTTAAAGTCACTATTGGCCTCATGGTAAAATTCTTGAGCAGTTTCTTTCCTTTCCAGAAACTGAGTTAGTTAATAATTAGTTAATTCATAACTTCACCATGCTTAAAGGGATATTGCATTTCTGCTTTTTGTATTTTTACCCATCTACCAATAGGTGCCCTTCTTTGCGAGGTCTTTGTGGTTGAATCTGTGTTTGAAATGCACTGCTCGACTGAGGGACCTTACAGATAATTGTACGTGTGGGGTACATTGATGAGATAGTAATTTAAAAATGATGTTAAACACTATTATTGCACACAGAGGGAGTCCATGCAACTTATTGTGACTTGTTAAGCAAATGTGTAACGGCAGCCTTCCCTCTCTTCACGAGAAGAGAGGGTGTAACAGGGATCGGACCAAGACGCAGCGGAGCTCGTGTTCAACATGATTTTAATAAACAAGACAAAACTGTGAACACTTACAAAATAACAAAATAACAAACGTGGCTTACCGATACAGCCCTATCTGGTGCAGAGAAAACACAGAGACAGGAAACAACCACCCACAAACCCCAACACAAATCAAGCCACCTATATATGATTCCCAATCAGAGACAACACAAAACATCTGCCTCTGATTGAGAACCATATTAGGCCAAACATAGAAACGGACAAACAAGACACACAACATAGAATGCCCACCCAGCTCACGTCCTGACCAACACTAAAACAAGCAAAACACATAAGAACTATGGTCAGAACGTGACAGTACCCCCCTCCTGAGGTGCGGACTCTGAACGCACCCCCTAAACTCAAGGGGAGGGTCTGGGTGGGCATGTGTCCGCGGTGGCGGCTCCAGCGCAGGACGAGGCCACCACTCCACCATTGTCTTTGTCCCCCTCCTTAGCGTCCTTTGAGTGGCGACCCTCGCCCCCGACCTTGGCCTAGGAATCTTCACCAAGGTCCCCACTAGATTGAGGAGACAGCTCAGGACAGAGAGGTAGCTCAGGACAGAGAGGTAGCTCAGGACAGAGAGGTAGCTCAGGACAGAGGGGCAGCTCAGGACAGAGGGGCAGCTCAGGACAGAGGGGCAGCTCCGGGCTGAGGGGCAGCTCCGGGCTGAGGGGCAGCTCCGGGCTGAAGGGCAGCTCATGACTGGAGGGCAGCTCATGACTGGAGGGCAGCTCATGACTGGAGGGCAGCTCATGACTGGAGGGCAGCTCATGACTGAAAGGCAGCTCATGACTGGAAGGCAGCTCATGACTGGAGGACAGCTCCTGACTGGCGGGCGGCTCTGGCAGCTCCTGACTGGCGGGCGGCTCTGGCAGCTCCTGACTGGCGGGCGGCTCTGGCAGCTCCTGACTGGCGGGCGGCTCTGGCAGCTCCTGACTGGCGGGCGGCTCTGGCAGCTCCTGACTGGCTGGCGGCTCTGGCAGCTCCTGACTGACAGCTCTAGCGGCTCCTGACTGACGGACGGCTCTAATGGCTCGGGACAGACGGGCGGCTCTGAAAGCTCGGGACAGACGGATGGCTCAGAATGCGCTGGGCAGGCGGGCAGCGCAGGCGGTGCTGGGCAGACGGCCGACTCTGACCTGCTGAGGCGCACAGTGAGCCTGGTGCGTGGTGCCGGAACTGGTGGTACCGGACTGGAGACACGCACCTCAAGGCTAGTGCGGGGAGAAGGAACAGTGCATACAGGGCTCTGGATACGCACAGGAGGCTTGGTGCGTGGTGCCGGAACTGGAGGTACTGTACTGGAAACACGCACCACAGGGAGAGTGCGTGGAGGAGCAACAGGGCTCTGGAGACGCACTGGACGCCTGGTGCGTGGTGTAGGCACTGGTGGTACTGGGCTGGGGCGGGGAGGTGTACTGGCTCCCTTGAGCACCGAGCCTGCCCGACCTTACCTGGTTGAATGCTCCCCGTAGCCCGACTAGTGAAGGGGAGGTGGAATAACCCGCACTGGGCTGTGTTGACGAACCGGGGACACCATACGTAAGGCTGGTGCCATGTACACCGGCCCGAGGAGACGCACTGGAGACCAGATGTGTTGAGCCGGCTTCATGGCACCTGGCTCGATGCCCACTCTAGCCCGGCCGATACGTAGAGCTGGAATGTACCGCACCGGGCTAAGCACACGTACAGGAGACACCGTGCGCTTTTCCGCATAACACGGTGTCTGCCCGTACTCCCGCTCTCAACGGTAAGCACAGGACGTGGGCGCAGGTTCCCTACCTGACTTCGCCACACTCCTCTTTAGCCTCCCCCAATAAATTTTTGGGGTTTCTTCTCGAGCTTCCTGGCCAGCCGTGTTCCCTCATAACACCGGTTCCCCTTCTCAGCTGCTTTCGCTCTCCTAGCTGCCTCCACCTGTTCCCATGGAAGGCGATCCTTACCAGCCAGGATCTCCTCCCATGTGTAGCAACCCTTTCCGCCCAACACGTCCTCCCAAGTCCATTTCTCCTGGTCCCGCTGCTGCTGCTGCCGCTGCTGCCCGTTGCTACGCTGCTTGGTCCGAGTTTGGTGGGTGGTTCTGTAACGGCAGCCTTCCCTCTCTTCACGAGAAGAGAGGGTGTAACAGGGATCGGACCAAGACGCAGCGGAGCTCGTGTTCAACATGATTTTAATAAACAAGACAAAACTGTTACAACACTTACAAAATAACAAACGTGGCTTACCGATACAGCCCTATTTGGTGCAGAGAAAACACAGAGACAGGAAACAACCACCCACAAACCCCAACACAAATCAAGCCACCTATATATGATTCCCAATCAGAGACAACACAAAACATCTGCCTCTGATTGAGAACCATATTAGGCCAAACATAGAAACGGACAAACAAGACACACAACATAGAATGCCCACCCAGCTCACGTCCTGACCAACACTAAAACAAGCAAAACACATAAGAACTATGGTCAGAACGTGACAAAATGTGTACACCTGAACTTACTTAGGCTTGCAATAACAAAGGGGTTTGAATACGTGTTGACTCAAGACATTTCGTCTTTTCATTTTTAATTAATTTGTCAAATTTAATGGGGTATTGTGTGTAGGCCAGTGACCAAAAATCTCAATGGAATCAATTTACATTCAGGCTGTACCACAACCAAACTGTGGAAAAAGTCAAGGGGTGTGAATCATTTCTGAAGGCGCTGTATATACTCTATCTAATGACTATGTTTTATACGTATGGATGAGTAAGAGATAAAAAAGAGTTAGTTAAGAGAAGAATTCAGAGAACTGGATATAACACTGACTTGCTAGAACGCCCTTAACCTAACCTTAACCCTAACCACTCACAAGCATACCTCAACTTAACCTGTTGCACATGCATGTACATATTAGTCGTTTTGCGATTCTGAGAATATAAGTGTTTCTACGGCGATCGGACAATGTGAGCTTTTCTTGTGAGAAAAAGTTTATATCGATAAAATGACTGAGATACACATAGATGAGATGATTACGATGGAATCTGTTGTAGGGGAAACGGCGCCACTGTCCGCCCCACGGCTGTTGTCATTGTTTTTGTTTTGTTGACAAAGAGGGAGTGAAGAGAGACACCCCCAAAAATTACATATTCTATTGCGTGTTTAATGACAGTTTTTGTTAAACTTGTTTGCAGTAACTACTTTGTTGTTCTAAAATCGCAAAGGAACGTGGCAGTTTCACCATTAAGGATTCCATCTTTAAACATGGAACGGCAGTTTCGTGAACATGGATCATGAATTCAGTCAGAAACTCAATGGTATTTCTTCCCACTAGAAGATAGGAAGAAACTGTAATTTTTCAATAAACATCTATCTCTTCAACACACACACATGCTCGCAAACACACAAAATTGAGGGACAAACAATTGATTCAAAATCATATTTTCCCTAACACCTAACCCTAAACCTAATCCTTACTCCTGACCTTAACCTAATTCTAAAACTAATCCTAATTCTAACCCTAAACCTAACCCCTACACCTAAAGCAGCCTTGGTTCACTATTCTTGTGAGGACTTCTGGTACTCACAAGTGTAGGAAAATGTGTTCACACACACACAACACACACACACAGATAGAACGCTTGGTCACTTGCATACTGTATACTGGCACATGTGCGATAAAGGTCTCCCCATTTCCTTCCCTGCAATGCTGTTTTTATGTTATCATTCCCAACCACTGCGTTGTGGAATGAGGCAATGCTCCACACTGCTGCTGACCAAGATTAACACTTATCTCAGACCACCGCCAGACTGACAGCTTCTGCACTAAATGAATTAGACAGGGTACAGGGAAGCCATCAAATTCCAAACTTGAGGCGCAGGATAGGCCTACACCTAGGGTTGGCAATATTGTATCTTACATATCTTATTTTAGAGACTGATCACAGCGACCACAGGTTGTGTGGGGCATGATTTTGCTGACAGGAACATAATAGTTTACATTGAGTCAGGAATGTCCAACATGATTGAAACTGCTACAGAGAAAATTCCGAAGGTGGAAGTTGTTGACATATGAGTTGTGAAAAAGAGGATAACCCAGGGGAAATCCAACTTTCAACATAGTCATGTAGCAAATGACTGATAACATGGGTGAGGACATTAACATTTATTTTGAAGACAAATGTCTCCCGATACTGGCTATATTAGCCTGGCCGATAATTGTGTACTTTCTCTGGGTCTGTGTGTCGAACTGTCTTAGAGAACACATTCTATATTTCATCTGAGATCTTTTCTCCTGAAAGCCGTTGATTGTTCATTCCACGGCTGTGTTCCAAGTGGCACCCTTTTCCCTTTATATTGCACTGCGTTAGAACGGGACCATAGGACTGTGGTCAAAAGCAGTGCACTGTGTAGGGAATAGGGGGCACACTCTGGGCACTCTGTATCGACACATTAGCTTAATCACCAAAAGTTACGGAGAGGGTCATTGTGTTATCGTGTTACTGCAGGTCATGGGGATGGTGGGACGGTGGGAGCTACAACAGAGCTTTGTATATAAACTTTATGTCACGTTGGTCCCGTGTGGCTCAGTTGGTAGAGCATTGCATTTGCAACGCCGGGGTTGTGGGTTCGATTCCCACAGGATGAATATGTATGTACTCAATACTATAAGTCAAAGCATCTGCTAAAATGTGTATATAATGCTGTTAGTAGGCCTTGACATATACAGTAGGTTTTAAGTCGCTTTATGGTTTTTCCAAACCTCTGCTCGAAGTACGTGCCATTTTTGTGTGCAACTTAAGCGGAAATGTTCATAAAAAATATATCTTATAAAAATATGCTGAAGATTTGGCCTCCACAGTTTCATCCCGCTTTGGGAAAGTGCAATCATTGTAAACAGTTAAATAGGACTGAGTTGTGCACTTCACCGGTGAGAGCCAATGTTCTTACACTTTGAACAACTTCAAAACAACTCTTATTATTATATTAGCTCCAGGTTAGATTCACAGTGTTCGACTCTGCCAAGGTTCAAATGATTTCTAGTAAATTGTCGGTCACCCGGGTGGTTTCAAACATACAGTATGGAATGTGGAAAGTTGCTTACAAATTTTGCCTGATATACTAGTGAGATGTATACAAATAGAAACAAATTTGGTAACACTTTATTTTAAGGTTCACATATTAGCCACTAATTTGTAGTTTATAAGTGTGTATTTAAGTATATTTTACTGTCTTTTTTATGTCTTATTAGCCCTACTGTATATTAGGCCTTACTAATTGTTTTCTTTTTCAACCATAAGTCATGTATAACTTAATAACATCTGTTATTTTTTGTGTAGCTTGCTCATTATTAACTATGAATACATTTTTTTTATAGCTAATAATTAGGTTATTACGGATTGGTCAGTAATACATGACTTAAATAACAAATCATCTTAAGACCTACTATAATGCTAATAAGACATAATAAAGTCCTTATAACCTACTTATATACATACTTATGAACTACAAATTAGTGGCTACCCAGCAAACAGGGGACATTCCTTAGGACATTCGGCGACATGCCCATTTGGTCCCTTAAGGGTTTCTGAGGAATGTTATCCCTCTGACGTTCTGTGAACGTTGCGTTAGGACATCACTGAGGACCATGTCAGGACCTTTTCAGGACGTTCTCAGGACTTTTATTTTTACTAGTCCTTAGCACGTCGTGTGATGGTCCCAATGGAACGTCCTCTGGGGGAAGTTGTATCATGGTCCCCTGAAGGTCACCTGAATGTTCTTGGGACATTGTGTCATGGTCCCCTAGAGGTTTAGTCTAGTTCCCGGTTTGTCCCAGTGATGTCCACGGGGACATTTTTAGAACGTTCTCAGGACGTTGTGTCATGGTCCCCTGAACGTTCTTGGGATGTTCTGTCATTGTCCACTGGAGATTTTCACGTGATGGTCCCAGGTGTCCCAAAACATTATAAGTAAAGTAAATCAATGGTATGGGGGTTTTAATAAATAACTACTGTATGAATAAACATGTACAATGTAATCATGCACGTCAAACACTATTTAAAAGCACTGCTAGTGTGGTGTCCCTAGCATTGCCAATAGACAAAGAGCTGTGACTGGATTAGGCCTTGATGGGCTTGGTAACAGTAATAAAGGGTGATGTGTAATGAAACTACAGGTGTACGTGCCCTGGGTATAACTTTTATTTTGGGGGGGGCGTCTCTTTGCGACCATCAGGTGACTAACCGGGAAGTAGACAAGAACCTCCAGTGAACCATAACACAATGTCTAAAGAAGGTTCAGGGGGCATTCAGGGGTCGGTGACCTAATGTCCTAAAAACATCCCCGGGACCAACAGGGAACTGGACAAAACCTCCAGGGGACCATGATACAACGTCCTGACTACTTCAGGCATCCAAACGACTCATTATTGTTTGCAGGGTATAGCCTTATCATGGGGATAATATATTTATGGTCATGTCATGTCTCAATGTCTCATAACTTTTATTGCTGCCAAGCCAACCGGTTGTGGTCGTGTTAGCTTATGACACCAAATGTATCATATAGGCCAAGATTCCCCAAAAAGGCTGTATAAGCTAATAGGAAGAGATGAAAAGGGGCACTCCTCGGGTGAGTGTGCTTGAGGAGCTATGAAATTAATTTTATTCATTTTTTCCCGTTCCTCATTTACTCAAAGTTTCTTAGCCAGCCTCGTCAGCTCAGATATGTGTCCCGCCATTACGGGGCTAATCCAGCCATGACGGCATTCAATTTCCAGGAAATATGCAGCGGGGGGAGTTTGCAGCCGTCTGAATCTCAATGCTCATGTCGGAATTCCGTTGACGCGAGCTCCCGCCTGCTCTCCAAGGGACCCCGGCCCTGTCTCTCTGGGAGGAAGTCATTGGGATTAAAAGTTTGATTGGACAAGAGAACTGTAGGGAGTGATGCTTCCTGCTTTCAGGTTCAATATTCATTTTCCTCACATTAATATGGAGACATAGCCTATAGCTGGGTGTGAACAGAATGCGAATGATATGAGAGGAGAAATATTCTGCCAAGTTTGACAATGGAGGAAAGGCATGGGGGGTCTCTTTCTATTAGCCTATGGCGACTTCTCCCAGTCGTTGTCCTATAAACTGGGTTTAACAGCTGCTGAGGATTATTATAGATGCTATTTCATTTAACAATTTGTTTTACATTAACCTCTTAACTGGACTTCACAGGATACCATTCAATATAGAGAGCACTAAAGAAGTCCAAGGGAAAATGTACAGAACATTTGCAAAAAAAAGCCATTTTCTTTCACACATACGCCTCTCCAAAACTCTCCACCCTTTAATTTTTAATTGCCAAGAAGAACACACTGCCAAAATTAAGGCAAATGTTAATTTACCATCTGGATATGATCGTTTCCACTTCAGAATCAACATGTAATAATTATGTGGGTGCATTTATCCTATTTCACACATGTATAAGTGTGTATTATACACATGGGTGAATTGGAAATGTGTTAGTTCTCATTTCTAAAATTATAATTAGATAACATTTCCTTCTCCATTGTATATGCATTGGTCCCCAGAAGTAGGAATAAAGCATGAACTGGATAGCTGTTTCCAACTGTCCACATATATTGAGTTCTCGTAAAGAAAAATGTTAAGGTTATAAGACACATGCTTTACATTGTAGCCTCGACCCTAATTTATGTGCTCTCTGTCATCTGGCACAGCATGGCAAATGGTCCAGGAACACAAGGAAAGCACAAAGGACAATACCCAAGGACTAGTCACCCATTCTCCCTCGGAGGGGCCAAAATGTATCTCTGTTACCGTATCCAGAGGACTGTGACAGAGTAATGCCATAGTATCCATGTTTGGTATCTATATGAAACTTGTTCACTGAGGATAACTCTGATGGTACCTATATGGATGTATTATCTCTGTGGTAGGGTGAACTCTGAATTACTCCATTGTGCAAAGGAATATTGTCTTTTCAGGAATTCTGTCTAATTACATTGGTCTCATCCCCCCACACAATCATTTAAATGCTGTGAGCCCTTGTGGAGATTGGTCCTGAGAGTGTTTAGGTTACTGTAAACTTGGTATCGTTTGATTGGTCAATGGTGGTTGGTTTTGGGTTGAAAGGTTACACATGCAGATGTTATAAATATTATTTAATGCATTTGTTCATGCTTTTATCCTCTATCCAGTCCATGAAGGTGTCACGATCGTGTGGGGGATTGACGGACCAAAACGCAGCAGTTGGAAAATAAGCCATCTTCTTTTATTTTAAAAGATGACAAAAAATAAACACGAAACACTTTAACAAAACGAACAAAACAACAAAACGACCGTGAAGCTACAAACGTTGTGCACATACATACAGGCTACAAACGTTCTACATAGACAATTACTCACCACCAATGAGAGCCTATGGCTACCCTAAATAAGGCTCCCAATCAGAGACAACCGAAATCAGCTGTCTCTAATTGGGAACTCATTCAGGTAACCATAGACTCTCCTAGATAACTAAACATACATAGACAACGCTAGACATCTACACTCAACACAAACCCATATACTACACCCCATAACCCCTTTACCATATAAACACCCAAAACCAACAAAACATAAACATTCCCCATGTCACACCCTGACCTAACTAAAATAATAAAGAAAACAAAGAATACTAAGGCCAGGGCGTGACATAACCCCCCCCTTGAGGCGCGAACTCCGGGCGCACCATACACAGTCTAGGGGAGGGTCTGGGTGGGCTTCCCTCCACGGTGGCGGCTCCGGCTCTGGTCGTGGTCCCCACTTCACCACAGTCCCTAACCACCTCCTTAGCTTCTTCAAAATGACCCCTCTCCACATTAATCCCATTACATTAAGGGGGAGTTCCGGACTAAGGGACAGCTCCGGACTAAGGGCCAGTACCAGGGTAAGGGGCAGTACCAGGGTCAGGGGCAGTACCAGGGTAAGGGGCAGCACCAGGGTAAGGGGCAGCACCAGGGTAAGGGGCAGCTCCGGACTGAGGAATGGCAGCTCCGGACTGAGGAATGGCAGCTCTGGACTGAGGAATGGCAGCTCCGGACTGAGGAATGGCAGCTCCGGACTGAGGGACTGCAGCTCCGGACTGAGGGACTGCAGCTCCGGACTGAGGGACTGCAGCTCCGGACTGAGGGACTGCAGCTCCGGACTGAGGGACTGCAGCTCCGGACTGAGGGACTGCAGCTCCGGACTGAGGGACTGCAGCTCCGTACTGAGGAACGGCCCATGGCTGGCTGACAGATCTGGCTGCTCATGTCTGGCTAACGGATCTGGCTGCTCATGGCTGGCTGATGGATCTGGCTGCTCATGGCTGGCTGACGGATCTGACTGCTCATGGCTGGCTGACGGATCTGGCTGCTCATGGCTGGCTGACGGATCTGGCTGCTCATGGCTGGCTGACGGATCTGGCTGCTCATGGCTAGCTGACGGATCTGGCTGCTCATGGCTAGCTGACGGATCTGGCTGCTCATGGCTAGCTGACGGATCTGGCTGCTCATGGCTAGCTGACGGATCTGGCTGCTCATGGCTAGCTGACGGATCTGGCTGCTCATGGCTAGCTGACGGATCTGGCTGCTCATGGCTAGCTGACGGATCTGGCTGCTCATGGCTGGCTGACGGATCTGGCTGCTCATGGCTGGCTGACTGATCTGGCTGCTCCTGTCTGGTTGGCGGCTCTGGCAGATCCTGTCTGGTTGGCGGCTCTGGCAGATCCTGTCTGGTTGGCGGCTCTGGCAGATCCTGTCTGACGGACGGCTCTAGCGGCTCCTGTCTGGCTGGCGGCTCTAGCGGCTCCTGTCTGGCGGACGGCTCAGTGGGCTCATGGCAGACGGGCGGCTTTGCAGGCTCATGGCAGACGGGCGGCTCAGATGGCGCTGGGGAGACGGATGGCTCAGATGGCGCTGGGGAGACGGATGGCTCAGATGGCGCTGGGGAGACGAGCAGTTCAGTCATCGCTGTGCAGACGGCAGACTCCTGCCGGCTGAGGCGCACTGTAGGCCTGGTGCGTGGTGCCGGGACTGGTGGCACCGGGCTGGGGACACGCATCTCAGGGCTAGTGCGGGGAGCAGCAACAGGACGCACAGGACTCTGGGGACACACAGGAGGCTTGGTGCGTGGTTTAGACACTGGTGGTAAAGGGCTGGAGACACGCACCATATAGCTAGTGCGTGGAGGAGGCACTGGTGGTACTGGATTGGGGCGGGGAGGTGGCGCCGGAAATACCGGACCGTGCAGGCGTACTGGCTCCCTTGAACGCCGAGCCTGCCCAACCTTACCTGGTTGTATGCTCCCCGTCGCCTGACCAGTGCGGGGAGGTGGAATGACCCGCACCGGCCTATGTAGGCGAACCGGGGACACCATGCGTAAGGCTGGTGCCATGTACGCCTGCCCAAGGAGACGCACTGGTGACCAGATATGTTGGGCCGGCTTCATGACATACGGCTCAACGCTCAGTCTAGCCCGGCCGATACGTGGAGCTGAAATGTACCGAACCGGGCTATGCACGCGTACAGGAGACACCGTGCGCTCTACTGCGTAACACGGTGTCTGCCCGTACTCTCGCTCTCCACGGTAAGTACAAGGAGTAGGCGCAGGTTTCCTACCTGACTTCGCCACACTCCCTTTAAGGCCCCCCCCAAGAAATTTTTAGGTTGTACTCACGGGTTTCCAGCCTTGTCTCCGTGCTGCCTCCTCATATCGCCTCCTCTCGGCTTTCGCTGCCTCCAGCTCTTCACGAGGGAGGCGATATTCTCCAGGTTGATCCCAAGGTCCATTTCCTTCCAATTCGTCCTCCCAACTCCAGAAATCCTGTGTAGGTAGGTCCTGTTGCCGCCTTCCATGCCGCTTGGTCCTATGGTGAGTAATTCTGTCACGATCGTGTGGGGGATTGACGGACCAAAACGCAGCAGTTGGAAAATAAGCCATCTTCTTTTATTTTAAAAGATGACAAAAAATAAACACGAAACACTTTAACAAAACGAACAAAACAACAAAACGACCGTGAAGCTACAAACGTTGTGCACATACATACAGGCTACAAACGTTCTACATAGACAATTACTCACCACCAACGAGAGCCTATGGCTACCCTAAATAAGGCTCCCAATCAGAGACAACCGAAATCAGCTGTCTCTAATTGGGAACTCATTCAGGTAACCATAGACTCTCCTAGATAACTAAACATACATAGACAACGCTAGACATCTACACTCAACACAAACCCATATACTACACCCCATAACCCCTTTACCATATAAACACCCAAAACCAACAAAACATAAACATTCCCCATGTCACACCCTGACCTAACTAAAATAATAAAGAAAACAAAGAATACTAAGGCCAGGGCGTGACAGAAGGAAGGTTGTATGATCAATTCTAATTTCCTATGCTTCTAGGCCTCTGGCATAGTCAGCATCTCTTTGCTCATTGTTTGTCTTCTAAGTTAATGTTAGGATCTATATGCCTAGAAACATGCTTGGTAAAAGTTGTTAATGCTTGTAACTTAAGATGTATGCCTTGTATGTGAATCTTTTCATTGTACAATGTTAATTAAATATTTGCCTTTGATATAGACAATTCTCAGACCAATTCTTGCTAGCCAACAACTCATTGCCTGTATATTTTAATTATCTTTATGGAGTCAGCCTATTAAAATGTTAATCTAATTGCTTAGTCTTATTACAAGTCGCATACAAAAAGACTTGCTTTTATCTTTTCCAAACCAGTATCGGGTAAATTATGGCAAATGGATCTCATTCATTTCCAATGGCCCCATAGAGTGTGTGAAAATATAAACACATTTTATATAGGAGGACATTAGTACACACAGAATAGCTGGTCTTTAGCAAGAGAAGCATGATAATTGGGACCAATAGCGTGGCACGACTGTACATCCCCATTAGGAAATATTGTTTCATGACATTATGCAGATGTCACATCAGTAAGCAATGCACTGTTGGTCTTAGTGAGTGTCGTATGTTTACACACACAGATGAACTACAGAAGTGGCTGAAGTTGTGGCTGAACTGTGACCCTTCTACTCCTCATCAGCTTCTCTCTGTGCAGTATTGACAGACCTATCATTTCACAATCATGTCCAACACATCTTTATTACTGATTATTGATTCAGTTGCCGTCGCCAAGACATTGGCTCGGCTCGACAAAGGGTGCCAGCAGGGTGGGGTTGGTGGGGGGTGCTGCTGTCGCCATGGTGATGAGGTGATCAACGGTAGAGTTTCGATCGTCCAGTGACCCACAGGTGTCCTCGGTTGAATGGAAATGTCAAGACATTTTGAATGCACTTTTTTTTTGGTCCACTCTTGCATTGGAGTCAACACACACACTGTCGTTATTGCGATGTGGATATGAATACAGTGTACTCATTGTGTATGTACCACTCGCATTATTTTCAAAGTACCAAACTGTGCATCATGGACGTGAAAAGATGGTTAATCTACCTTACAGGCAGTTGGATAGCTGTGACTTCCCTCGTCCATAGACTTCCCTAGGAGTCTATAAGTTATCTATAAGAAGAGAGTGCATCAATTTAAAAGCCCAGATTGGGGGGGAGGGGGGTCACTTTGATGTTACAAATATTTCACATTATCCAGACAACTTACATAAAATGGCACATACAATGTTACCCTTTCACTTGCGTCAGTATATCTTTGACAAATCTGTTGAAAAAACTAGCAAATTATTTAATGGAAGAAAAAAAGTGTACATTGTTTGTAAATAATGTAAAATAGTGATATAATGCTACGTGCTGTTATAAACCGGGTAGTTTGGGTCCTGGATGCTGATTGGCTGAAAGCCATGGTATATCAGACAATAAACTGTACAACCGGTATGGGGGGAAAATACTTGTTTACGGTTCTATTCATGTTGATAGCCAGTTTATAATAGCAATAAATCACATCTGGTGTTTGGGGTGTATGGCCAATATACCACAAAACCTAAGGCCTTATTGCTTAATTATAAAAAACTGAAATGACAGATGAAACAAAAACATATCAGCGCAACAGTATCTTCACGTATCACGCCCTCACGTCTGCTGCTCTGGGCTTGGAAATAGCATGACCTTAGAATACTTTGAAATAGCTCCATAGTGAAATCCCATTGAGTTGTACTGGAGATGTTGAGCTGTTATGGAGTTGTGCCATTATGGAGAGCTAGCATCCAGGCTGGGTAACAACTGATCACAGCAGCACGTAAGTCAAGGCCGCATTCCAAATGACACCCTATTTCCTATATAGCGCATAACTTTTGACCAGAGCAAAAGTAGTGCACTATAAAGGGAATAGGGTGTCATTTGTGACACAGCCGGGTTGTTATGGGTTATCTCTTATCAATGTCGTTTCACTCCCCATGTTTTTCCAAAGAGTCAATGTTGCAGTGTATCACAAAGTGCCCTCGCCTCATTACTCCATTGATATTCTGCAATGCAGACGTCCTGCTGAAACCCCATAGACAGAGCAGGGTTGGTGGGGGGTGGGGGCGGAGTGTTTTAGTTCAGTTTAGATTATCAGGATCCCCATTAGCTACTGAACATGCAGCAGCTACTCCACCTGTGGTCCACATAAAATAACAAATTCTTATTTACAATGACTGCCTACCAAAATGCAAAAGGCCTCTTGCGGGGACAAGGGGCCTGGGATTTAAAATAAAATAAAAATACAATATATATATAGGACAAAACACACATCACAACAAGAGAGACAACACTACATAAAGAGAGACCTAAGATGACAACATAGCAAGCAAGGCAGCAACACAGCAACACATGACAACATAGCAAGGTAGCAACAACAGAACATGGCAGCAACACAACATGGTAGCAGCATAAAACATGGTACAGACATTATTGGGCACAGAAAACAGCACAAAGGGCAAGAAGGTAGAGACAATAATGCATCACGCATAGCAGCCACAACTGTCAGTAAGAGTGTCCATGATTGAGTCTTTGAATGAAGAGAAGGCGATAAGTGTTCAGTTTGAGTGTTTGTTGCAGCTCGTTCCAGTCGCCAGCTGCAGCGAACTGAAAAGAGGAGCGACCCAGGGATGTGTGTGCTTTGGGGAACTTTAACAGAATGTGACTGGCAGAACGGGTGTTGTATATGGAGGATGAGGGCTGCAGTAGATATCTCAGATAGGGGGGAGTGAGCCTTAAGATGGTTTTATAAATAAGCTTTAACCAGTGGGTCTTGCGACGGGTATACAGAAATGACCAGTTTACAGAGGAGTATTGAGTGCAGTGATGTGTCCTATAAGGAGCATTGATGGCAAATCTGATGGCCGAATGGTAAAGAACATCTAGCCGCTTGAGAGCACCCTTACCTGCCGATCTATAAATGGTCTCCGTAATCTGGCATGGGTAGGATGGTCATCTGAATCAGGGTTAGTTTGGCAGCTGTGGTGAAAGAGGAGCGATTACGATAGAGGAAACCAAGTCTAGATGTAACTTTAGCCTGAAGCTTTGATTTACGCTGAGAGAAGTAAAGTGCACCATCTAGCCATAGTCCCAAGTACTTGTATGAGGTGACTCCCTCAAGCTCTAAACCCTCAGAGGTAGTAATAACACCATTCTTCTTACCAAACCACATGACCTTTGTTTTGGAGGTGTTCAGAACAAGGTTAAGGGTAGAGAAAGCTTGTTGGACACTAAGAAAGCTTTGTTATAGAGCATTTAACACAAAATCCAGGGGGGGCCAGCTGAGTATAAGACTATCATCTGCATATAAATGGATGAGATAGCTTCCTACTTCCTGAGCTATGTTGTTGATGTAAATTGAGAAGAGCGTGTGGCCTAGGTTCGAGCATTGGGGTACTCCCTTGGTGACAGGCAGTTGCTGAGACAGCAGATTTTCTGACTTTACACACTGCACTCTTTGAGAGACGTAGTTAGCAAACCAGCCCAAAGACCCCTCAGAGACACCAATACTCATTAGCCGGCCCACAAGAATGGAATGTTCTACTGTATCACAAGCTTTGACCAAGTTAATAAAAATAGCAGCACAATATTGCTTAAAATCAAGGGCAATGGTGACATCATTGAGGACCTTTTAAGGTTGCAGTGACACATCCATAACCTGAGCGGAAACCAAATTGCATCCCTGAGAGAATACTATAGACATCAAGAAAGCCAGTCAGTTGATTATTGACAAGTTTTTCCAACACTTAGGATATACAGGGCAAAATATAAATAGGCCTTAACAGTTAGGATCCGCTTGGTCTCCCCCTTTAAATAAAGGACAAACCGTGGCTGCTATCCAAGCAATGGGAACCACCCCAGAAAGTTAGAAAGAGATAGGCTTGGCGATGATAGGGGCTGCAACCTTAAAGAAGAAAGGATCTAAACCATCTGTCCCAGATGTTTTTTTGGGGTCAAGTTTAAGGACCTCCTTGTACCTTGGACTCAGTGACTGCCTGCAGGGAGAAACTTTGTGGCAGGGCAGGGGAACAAGAGGGAGAAGCATCAGAGAAAGTTGCATTAGAAGGGGTGTTTGATGAAGAAATGTTGGACGGGCAAGGAGGCATGGCTGAGTCAAATAGGAATCCTGACTTAATGAAGTGGTGATTAAAGAGCTCAGCCATGTGCTTCTTGTCAGTAACAACCACATCATCAACATTAAGGAACATGGGCAGCTGTGAGGAGGAGGGTTTATTCTCCAGGTCTTTAATAACCTCTTAGCGCTAGGGGTCAGAAGTATATATTCTTTTTTTTTAAACGTTCCCAACATAAACGGACATTTTCTCTGGCCCAGATTGTAGAATATGCATATAATTTACAGATTAGGATAGAAAACACTCCAAAGTTTCCAAAACTGTCAAAATATTGTCTGTGAGTATAACAATACTTATTCTGCAGGCGAAAAACTGAGAAAATGTAACCCGGACGTGATATATATATTTTAAATCGGTGTTTCCTGGACCGTCTATCCTCCATTTAAAGGGGTATGAACCAGATTCCTTTTCCAATGGCTTCCTCAGGCTGTGACCAGGCTTTAGACATAGTTTCAGGCTTTTATTTGGAAAAATGAGTGAAATGTTTCAAAAGAGGTCAGGTGTCCTCTCAATAGTTCTTGCGCGCGAGAGAGGGGCTCCCCATTTTAATTTTCTCTCTTAACCTGTCTAGGATCAGCGTGGCGCTAGCGGCACTCCCCCCCCCCCCCCACTGAAAAACCAGTGCCGCGAAATTCAAAAAAAATATTTTTTTAAATATTTAACTTTCACACATTAAAGTCCAATACAGCTAATGAAAGACACAGATCTTATGAATCCAGTCAACATTTCCGATTTTTAAAATGTTTTACAGGGAAGACACAATATGTAAAGATGTACATCTATTACCTAAAAACACATTAGCATATTCCACCATCTTTTATTTGTCCACCAACACCAGTAGCCATCACCAATTCGGCTAAACTAAGATATTTATAGCCCCTAACCAACAAAAAAACTCATTAGATGACAGTCTGATAACATATTTATGGTATGGGATAGGTTTTGTTAGAAAAAAGTGCATATTTCAGGTATATGGCATAGTTTACAATTGCACCCACCATCACAAATGGACTAGAATAATTACAATGAGCAACGTGTTTACCTAACTACTAATCATCAAACATTTCGTAAAAATACACAGCATACACGAATCGAAAGACACAGATCCTGTGAATACAGACAATATTTCAGATTTTCTAAGTGTCTTACAGCGAAAACACAATAAATCGTTATATTAGCTTAGCACATAGCAATTAGCAGCCCAGCATTGATTCTAGCCAAAGTGAGCGATAAAAGTCAACATCGCCAAAAGATATTAATTTTTTCACTAACCTTCTCAGAATTCTTCCGATGACACTCCTGTAACATCACATTACAACATGCATATACAGTTTGATCGAAAATGTTTATATTTAGCCACCAAAATCATGGTTAGACAATGTGAAATGTAGACAAGCTGGTAAAGAAAACGTCCTTGCGCCACTTAGACAGTGATCTACTCTTATACATAAATACTCATAAACGTGACTAAAAAATATAGGGTGGACAGGGATTGATAGACAATTTAATTCTTAATACAATTGCGTTATTACATTTTTTAATTTATCCTTACTTTTCAATACAGTTTGCGCCAAGCGAAGCTACGTCAAAAAACATGGCGTCCTAAGCCACTAAAATGTTTCGACAGAAACACGATTTATCATAATAAAAATGTCCTACCTTGAGCTGTTCTTCCATCAGTATCTTGGGCAAAGGATCCTTTCTTGGGAGAAATCGTCTTTTGGTGGAAAGCTGTCCTCTTGCCATGTGGAAATGTCAACTACGTTCGGGATGAACTGAAAAGCGCACCCAACTTTTCACATCGTTGCAAAAATAAATGTCCCAAAATCGCACTAAACGGATATAAATTGCTATAAAACGCTTTAAATTAACTACTTTGTGATGTTTGTAACTCCTATAACGAGTGAAAAGATGACCGGAGAAATATAACAGGCTAAACTAACGCTTGGAACAGGAGAGGGTCGGTGTCTTCCACGCGCGTTACGCAGCAAGAAAAGACTTGCTAGCTAAAGGTTTTTTTCATTTGTAGGGCCTGTGAACGAGCAATCGAGCCCGTTGGAATCGTCATCACGTAAAGGCATCCAGGGGAAGACGTAAGAAGTGTCCGTATAGTCATAGCAACGACAGAGCCCTTTTAAATGACTTCAGAAAAGTGGCCAACGTTTCTCAAATCTGACTCCATGTCAGGGAAATTGCTGTAGAATGGGCTCTGTTCCACTTAGAGACAAAATTTCAACTCCTATAGAAACTATAGACTGTTTTCTATCCAATAATAATAATAATATGCATATTGTACGATCAAGGATTTTGTGGGAAGCCGTTTAAAAAATTAGCCACATTAGCATAAATAGTCTAAACAGCGCCCCCATCCCCAACAGGTTAAAGAATAGGTTATGGTCCGGTTTAAATATTGTCGATTATGTTTGTTAAAAACAACCTGAGGATTGATTATAAAAAACATTTGACATGTTTCTACGACCATTACGGATACTTTTTGGAATTTGACGAACGGAACAAGGCTTTGATTTTCTCAACATAATACGCAACCCAAATGGCGTTCTTTGTGACCATAATATTTGTCGAACAAAAATAACAAAAATAACATTTGTTGTGTAACTGGGAGTCTCGTGAGTGGAAACATCCGAAGACTATCAAAGGTAAGCGATTAATTTTATTGCTTTTCTGACTTTCGTGACCATGCTAATTTGGGGCTAGCTGTTGTAGCATTGATTGCTACACTCACAACAAGCTAAGCTATGTTTTGGTATATTTCACTTGTGATTGCATGATTATAAATATTTTTAGTAATATTTATGCATTTGGCGCCCTGCAATTCTAGCGGTTGTTTAGGAAAGTGATCCCGTAAAAGGGAACCGTAGCGCAGTGAAGTTAAAACTTCTTATGGCTGCAAGGCAAAGTGTTGAGTAGCCAGTGAAATCGTGCCCATTTCAAACGGCCTCCTACTCAAATCTTGCTCGTACAATATGAATATTATTATTCTTTTTGGATAGAAAACACTTTCTAGTTTCTAAAAGAGTTGGAATTATTTCTCTGAGTGAAACAGAAGTCCTTCTGCAGCACTTTTCCTGACCAGGAAGTGAAATGTCAGAAATCGATGCTCTTTTCAACTTGATGCCTATACATGGTCTTAACACTTAGGAGTCTGCTGACACTCTATACGCCTTCCTATTGGTGTAAAGAGGATGTCAGAGAATAATTTCTGTATTTGCTCCTCTTGGTCTGTGGTGGAAAAAAACCTATTTCTTTGACGTGACCGTCCACTTACGGTACTCTGAAGGAAGTGGGATTGACTTCTGTTTTGCCTTGGTAACGAACGGCTAACGTCTCCGGCTCGATTTTTTTTGATACATGTGACCATATCATCGTAATGTATGTTTTTTCAATATAGTTTACTCAGATTATTGAAACTTTATTCGGGAGTTTTGCCGTGTTCCGTCCTCTGACTGTGTTTACGTTGGAGAAATTTATGCCACTCGGCTAGTGCCAATGCTAATTGAAGAGGGACATTTGCCATTCTGAATCAAAACAACGACTCATCTGGACAGAGGACACGTTCTTCAACATTCTGATGAAAGATCAGCAAAAGTAAGACCCATTTTATGATGTTATTTCATATATCTGTCGTGCATGTGAACTGGCCGTGGGCGCCCAATTATTTCTGTCTATTGTAGCTACGCTAATATAGCGATACATTTTGTTTGCGCTGTAAAACATTTAATAAATCGGAAATATTGTTTGGAATCACAAGATGCCTGTCTTTCAATTGCTGCAGACTATGTATTTTTCAGAAATGTTTTATGATGAGTAATTAGCTATTTGACGTTGGTGTCTGTAAATATTATGGCTGCTTTTGGTGCAATTTCGGATTGTAGCTGAAATGTAAACTATGGTTTATACATGAAATATGCAAATTTTTCGAACAAAACATATGCTATACAATAAATATGTTATCAGACTGTCATCTGATGAATTTGTTTCTTGGTTAGTGGCTATTTATATCTTTATTTGGTCGAATTTGTGATAGCACCTGATGGAGTAAGAAACTGATGGAGTTAGAAAAGTTGTGTCTTTTGCTAACGTGGTTAGCTAATAGATTTACATATTTTGTCTTCCCTGTAAAACATTAAAAAAATCGGACATGTTTGCTTGATTCACAAGATGTGCACCTTTCATCTGGTGACAAAAAAAGACAAAAAAAATAGATTTTGAATTTCGCGCCCTGCACTTTGAGCTGGATGTTGTCATAAGTGTACCGGTGTCGGGCTGCCCCCGTAAAAGGTTAACCGTTTTCCAGAACTTCTTAGGGTTAGACCCACAGAGAGAGAACTGCTCCGTAACTTCTTTGGGCTGCAAGCCCGAAGCCGGGCACAATATGACAACAGCCACTTCAAGTTCAGGGCGCGAAATTCAAAATATATTTTTTAGAAATATTTAACTTTCACACATTAACAAGTCCAATACAGCATATGAAAGATAAACATCTTGTGAATCCAGCCAACATGTCCGATTTTTTAAATGTTTTACAGCGAAAACACCACATATATTTATGTTAGCTCACCACCAAATACAAAAAAGGACAGACATTTTTCACAGCACAAGTAGCATGCACAAGCCAACCTAACTAACCAAGAACCAACTAAACTAACCAAGAAACAACTTCATCAGATGACAGTCTTATAACATGTTATAAAATAAATCAATGTTTTGTTCGAAAAATGTGCATATTTGAGGTATAAATCAGTTTTACATTGCAGCTACCATCACAGCTACCGTCACAAATAGGACCGAAGCAGCCAGAGTAATTACAGACACCAACGTCAAATACCTAAATACTCATCATAAAACATTTCTGAAAAATCGATGGTGTACAGCAAATTAAAGACAAACATCTTGTGAATCTAGCCAATATTTCCGATTTTTTAAGTGTTTTACAGCGAAACACAATATACCATTATATAAGCTTACTACAATAGCCTACCACACTACCGCATTCATTCATCAAGGCACGTTAGCGATAGCAATAGGCACGTTAGCGATAGCGAATAAACCAGCAAAATATATATAATTTTTGACTAACCTTGATAAGCTTCATCAGATGACAGTCCTATAACATCAGGTTATACATACACTTATGTTTTGTTCGAAAATGTGCATATTTAGAGCTGAAATCTGTGGTTATACATTGTGCTAACGTAGCATCTTTTTCCCAGAATGTGTGGATATTTTTATGACACTCAACTATTCTGACCAAATAACTATACATAAACGTTACTAAAAAATACATGTTGTATAGGAAATGATAGATACACTAGTTCTTAATGCAATCGCTGTGTTAGAATTCTAAAAATAACTTCATTACGACATCCAGCTTAGTTATAGCGAGAGAGTGCCCAAATTCTGGGCGCAAACTACTAGTACAACATGTTCGACAGATATATGAAATAGCATCATAAAATGGGTCCTACTTTTGACGATCTTCCATCAGAATGTTGTACAAGGGGTCCTTTGTCCAGAACAATCGTTGTTTGGATTTAGAATGTCCTCTTCTCCAGTCAATTAGCACGGAAAGCTAGCAAAGTGGTGCGAAGCTCTCCTTCCTGAACATACGCAGACAAAGAAACACGCCTAACGTCCCGAAAAAATTTCAATAATCTAATAAAACTATATTGAAAAAACATACTTTACGATGATATTGTCACATGTATCAAATAAAATCAAAGCCGGAAATATTAGTCGTCTATAACGACAGCTTATCAAAAGACAATATCAGGTCCCTTCTCGCGCTCCAGAAAACAGGAAACTGGTGACACGTCATACAAAGAGCTTTAATTCAACCCCAGATCAAGTTATACACTCCATTTCTTCTCTCACTGCCTGTCGACATCTAGTGGAAGACGTATGAAGTGCATGTATACTAATAAATATCAAGGACATTTATAGGCAGGTACTAGAACAGAGCATCAATTTCAGATTTTCCACTTCCTGTCAGGAAGTTTGCTGCAAAATGAGTTCTGTTTTACTCACAGATATAATTCAAACGGTTTTAGAAACTAGAGAGTGTTTTCTATCCAATAGTAATAATAATATGCATATTGTACGAGCAAGAATTGAGTACGAGGCCATTTGAAATGGGCACCTTTTATCCAGGCTACTCAATACTGCCCCTGCAGCCCAAAGTAACTAACTTTGACCTTCCGGATAGCCTGCGTGGACTTATTTCTCATTTGCCTGAACGATAGCCAGTCAGCCTGAGTATGCGCGTGACGAGCCTTTTGCCAAATACAATTTTTGAGGTGGAGTAACTCTGCAAGATCACAGTTGAACCAGGGGCTGAACCTGTTTTTCATTCTCATTGTCTTTATGGGGGCGTGTTTGTTAACCCTTCACGAGCCTCTACCCCCCCCCCCCCACACACACTGATTAGCATCGCTAGAATAGTGTCACAATTAAATAGTAGCATCTAAATATCATTAAATCACAAGTCCAAGACACCTAATGAAAGATACAGATCCTGTGAATAAAGCCACCATTTCAGATTTTTTAAACGTTTTACAGGGAAGACACAATATGTAAATCTATTAGCTAAACACGTTAGCAAAAGACACCATTTTTCTTTGTCCACCATTTTCTCTCAACACCAGTAGCTATCACCAATTCGGCTAAACTAAGATATTGTTAGCCACTAACCAAGAAAAAACCTCATCAGATGACAGTCTGATAACATATTTATGGTATAGGATAGGTTTTGTTAGAAAAATGTGCATATTTCAGGTATAAATCATAGTTTGCCATTGCAGCCACCGTCACAAATCTCACCAAAGCTCCTAGAATTACTACAGAGAGCAACGTGTATTACCAATTTACTCATCATAAAACATTTCTTAAAAATACACAGCACATAGCAATGGAAAGACACAGATCTTGTGAATTCAGACAACATTTCAGATTTTCTAAGTGTTTTACGGCGAAAACACAATAAATCGTTATATTAGCATACCACATATGCAAACGTTACCCGAGCACTGATTCAAGCCAAAGAGAGCGATATCGTTATCATCGCCGAAATATATTAATTTTTTCACTAACCTTCTCAGAATTCTTCAGATGACACTCCTGTAATATCATATTACAACATACATATAGAGTTTGTTCGAAAACGTGCATATTTAGCCACCAAAATCATGGTTAGACAATGACAAAAGTAGCACAGCTGGTCAGAAAATGTCGTGCACCATATTAGACAGTGATCTAGTCTTATACATAAATACTCATAAACTTGACTAAAAAATACAGGGTGGACAGCGATTGATAGACAATTTAATTCTTAATACAATCGCGGAATTACATTTTTTAAATTATCCTTACTTTTCAATACAGGTTGCGCCAAGCGAAGCTATAGCAAACAAAATGGCGGCATAAGCGTTTAACATTTTTCGACAGAAACACGATTTATCATCATAAATTGTTCTTACTATGAGCTGTTCTCCCATCAGAATCTTGGGCAATGAATCCTTTCTAAACCAAGGCTTGGAAAAAGGCCAGTCAGTTATCCTTCTTGCGTTGAGCGCAGAGTCCAAAGGAACGCTACTTCCGGTATTTGGTGATTTATAGAGCCAATGATTGCGCAATCGACTCCATTCAAATTGTCACCACTTACTGACATCTAGAGGAAGGCGTGGGCAGTGTTTGTATCCTCATAGGATTTACAGTGGCTTTAAAACTGATCTGGAACCAGAGGCCAAGAGTTCTGAAAACTCACTCACTGGGAGGAAAAGTGCTGTAGAATGAGTTCTGTTCCACTCAGAGACATAATTCAAACGGCTATAGAAACTAGAGAGTGTTTTCTATCCAATAATAACAATAATATGCATATTGTACGAGCAAGAATTGAGTACTAGGCAGTTTAATCTGTAGAGCAAATTATGCTAATGCGAAACAGCACCCCCTATAGTTGCAAGAAGTTAACAATACCACTGAAAATATAAAAAAAGAAGGTCCAAGCGTCTTCGACAGAGGGTTTTATACCATTTTACATACAGAGGAATGAAGAGAGATAACTAAAATGCTATTTACACACTATTCACATATTCATATTCTTATATACAGTGCTGTTAAAGTAAATATTTAGAAAGAGGAAAGGGGCAGTAATACAACAGTTTTCATCTGTTTTTTAAAGCACCTCTGGTGGCAAAACATTTCATGATGACATGGCTCTATACATAACTGAGTGACACATTGGTTTGGGTATCATGAAGAAATACATAGTGGCATGTCTGGTGGCGTATGTACTGTATGTCTGTTTGAAGTGTATGCAATAGATTATACAAGTGGTTAGGCATTTTCAACACAAAAAAAATGCTTTTTAAAAAGAAGTAGTAGAACCCTTCTCCTCAACCATGAATGACTGTCATGCATGTTGTTGATGTTAGTTCTATGTGTTAAGGGCAAGGATTGCTGCTTTGTTTTGTGCCAGCTGCCACTTTGCTGGGTATTTCTTTACTGCACCTGACCACATTACCGGACAGTAATCAAGATGGGACAAGATGGGACAAGATCAAAGCCTGAACAACTAGTACAGTTAATCTTTGTGTCAAAAACACAGAAAATATGTTTGTAATGGACAAACCTCTCTACATAGTCATAACAACTTTGACAGTGTGACTTGAGCATGCTAACTGACCATCCAATATTACTCCTAGGAGTTCAGCTTTTTGAACATGTTCAATGGTCACACCCTTTATACACAACTCCAGTTGAGGTTTAGGTCTAAGAGAATGCTTTGAACCAAATACAATACAATTTAGATGTACAGTGAGCTCCAAAATGACAGTGACACATGTTGTTGTTTTGACTCTGTACTCACGCACTTTGGATTTGAAATTATACAATGACTATGAGGTTAAAGTGATGACTGTCAGCTTTAAGTTTTTCATCCATATTTGTTGAACCATTTAGAGATTACAGCACTTTTTATACATAGTCCCCCCATTTTAGAGGACCAAAAAGCATTGTTAAAACTTTCACGATTCATTCAGGACTATCCATAATCATGGTAGAAGCCACATTTTAATTTAGCTGGGTTTAGAAACATATTCTATTCTTATTTACAATAAAAGTGATCAATACATTAATTCCCATAAATTTCTATTAGGCACAAAATAGTCTGAAACAACCAAAACAAACAGTAAAGGCATCCAACGAGTTTGTAGAGTCACAAGCTAGATATAGTTATTGCGTGCTATGAATATGGTACCAAATAGTAACATTTTTACTAATTTAATACATATACAGTATAAGTGAATTTGTACCAATACTTTTGGTCCCCTAAAATGGGGTGAGACTATGTACAAAAAATGCTGTAATTTCTAAACAGTTCATCCAATATGGATGAAAATACCCTCAAATTAAAGCTGACCGTCTGCCCTTTAACCTCTAACGCCTCACAAACCCGGATCCGGGAGCCCCCCCCATCAAAAAAGCTGACTAGCATAGCCTAGCATAACGCCGCAGGGATATCATATAATAAAATGTTCCTGAAATCACAAGTCCAAGACACCAAATGATAGATACACATCTTGTGAATCAAGCCATCATTTCTGATTTTTAAAATGTTTTACAGGGAAGACAAAATATGTAAATCTATTAGCTAACCACGTTAGCAAAAGACACCACTTCTTTACTCCACCATTTTTTTACTCCATCAGTAGCTAACACAAATTCGACCAAATAAAGATATAAATAGCCACTAACCAAGAAACAACCTCATCAGATGACAGTCTGGTAACATATTTATTGTATAGCATATGTTTTGTTAGAAAAATGTGCATATTTCATGTATAAATCAGAGTTTACCATTGCAGCCACCATCACAACTCTCACCAAAGCGACTAGAATAACTACAGAGACCATCGTGTATTAGCTAATTACTCATCATAAAACATTTCTTAAAAATACACAGCGTACAGCAGATGAAAGACACAGATCGTGTGAATCCAGCCAATATTTCAGATTTTCTAAGTGTTTTACAGCGAAAACACAATATAGCGTTATATTAGCTTACCACAATAGCAAACATGACACCAGCATTGATTCAAGGCAAAAATAGCGATAATGTATAAACCACCAAAATATATTAATTTTTTCACTAACCTTCTCAGAATTCTTCAGATGACAGTCCTATAACATCATATTACACAATGCATATAGAGTTTGTTCGAAAATATGCATATTTAGTGGCACAAATTGTGCTTATACAATGAGAATAGTGTCCAAAACCTCAAGCAATCTGTCCGGCGCCATCTTGGAAAGGCACCTATTCTTATCGAAAACTATTCATAAACTTGACTAAAAAAATACAGGTTGGACAGCAATTGAAAGACAAATTAGTTCTTAATGCAATCGCTGGGTTAAATTTTTAAAATTAACGTTACTGCGCAATACAGCGTGCGCTAAAGCGAGACCGCACCATAATTCGTGGCGGAATTATTATTTGACATTTGTCAACATAAATACGAATTAACAGCATAAAGACTGCTTACTATTAGCTGAGCTTCCATCAGAATCTTGGGCAAGGTGTCCTTTCTTCAGAACAATCGTCTTTTGGCTGAAAGATGTCCTCTTGTCCTGTCGAATTAGCCGCTAATGTTAGCCACCCACTGGAGAGGAGTCCAACTAGTGAAAGTGCGTCACAAAGAAATCCAGGAAAATTGCAATAAACTGCTATAAACTGCTATAAGTCGGTTTAAATTAACTACCTTATGATGTCTTTAACACCTATAACGAATAAAAACATGACCGGAGATATAGAACTACTAAAACGAAAGCGTTTGCAGGACGCCATTGTGATGTCTTCTTGCGCCAGGCGCACCGTTGAAAAGGACGGTACTTCCGTTCCACGGTCTTATATAAGGCCCCAGATTGCGCAATCGTTTTCTATCCAATAGTAATAATAATATGCATATTGTACGAGCAAGAATTGAGTACGAGGCAGTTTAATTTGGGCACTATTTTTTCCAATGGTGAAACAGCGCCCCCATATTGACAAGAAGCTAACCCCATCGTCAATGTATCATTTCAAATCCAAAGTGCTGGAGTATAAAGCCACTGTCCCAATACCTTTGGACCTCACTGTATTTAAGTCCAATTTACTGTTAATTACCAATTCTGACACTGACTGTAACTCCTTGCTAAGAGTCCTAGTGAGCTCACTGGCTGTAGGTGCTGATGTGCAGTGTTCAATAAGCAGCATACATAGTCATTTTAGCTTCTTGTAAGACAAGTGATAAATAATTTGTTAAAATAGAGAAGAGTAACGGCCCAAGGCAACTGCCTTGAGGGATACCGCACTGTACATATCTGATGTTAGAGAAGCTTCCATTGGATAATATTCTATTGGATAAGTCAATCTCCAGCCATGTGATTGCAGGTGATGAAAAGCAATAACAAATGAGATTTTAATAACAAATAATGATTAATAGCATCGAAGGTTTCACTGAAATCTAACAATACTCCAACTATCATCTTATTATCTATTTATTTTAACCAATCATCAGTCATCTGAGTCAGTGGAGTACAAGTTGAGTGCCCCTCCCCATATGTATGCTGAAAGTCAGTAGTTAAAAAATAGCATTGTATTTGTTCAGAAACAACTCTCGATCAGTTCACTAAGAACAGGCAGCAAGCTGATTGAGTAGCTGTTAGAGCCAGCAAAGGTGCTTTACTATTTATTTTATTTTTATTTTTATTTATTTTTTACCTTTATTTAACTAGGCAAGTCAGTTAAGAACAAATTCTTATTTTCAATGACGGCCTAGGAACAGTGGGTTAACTGCCTGTTCAGGGGCAGAACGACAGATTTGTACCTTGTCAGCTCGGGGATTTGAACTTGCAACCTTCCTGTTACTAGTCCAACGCTCTAACTACTAGGCTACCCTGCCGAAATCTTACTATTTGTAGGTAGTGGAATTACTTTAGCTTCCTTCCACAGGTGGTAGGTGTGTCTGTGTGTGTAATGCATAGTCTAGGCATACATTTGTGCAATGTTTATGTTTTTACAAAATAATAAACGTTGTGTATGTGTGCAATGCAGCATACACCTTGATAGGTGTGTGTGTAGCGTAGTGTGTGTGTGCCCCTTTCCTGACATTCCTCTTGCAAAAAGACAGTTGTGTTTTGGTGAGGAGGGATTGAGGTTGGGGGTTCTCCTCCACCTTGTAGTCCCAAAGGATCTTCTCCTCCCTCCGGCAGCCCACTGTTATGAATACAGCATTATAATGGTGACTTTATGATGTTGCCTGTGGGAGTCCACAGCCCTCCTGGGAGTACTTCCCTCCTTGCAGCCACACTCCCTCTTCCACCTCTCTCTCCTCCGCTCCCCTTCTCACCTCCCTCCTCTTTTCCCCTCGTCTTCTCTCCCTCCCACCCCTCTCTCCCAATAGTGCCCGTCCCCTATTCCCTCGTTCCTCCACCCTACCCCCTCTCTGCTCTCCCTCACGCACTCCCACCTTTCTCACAACTCTCTCTCCTCCCTCACACACTATCTCCTCTCCCCCTCCCTTTCTCTCCCCCACTCGTCGCTCCCTCTCTTTTGCCCTCACCCATCTCTCTCAATCGCGCACTCCACTCTCGCCCTCCCCCTCTCTCTCCATCACTCTCTCCTCCCCTCTCCCATTTCCCCTCATCTTGGATTTACGGTCTGGCCGGGGAGAGACGGGAGCAGTATATTCCCCCCATCCTTTGAAATAATTAATGTTGGGGCCTATGACACATAAATAACAGATGAGGACTGCTTAAAGAGATAAAAGCCGGGAAAGTGTGGGGCTAATTGACCATGATGGTGGCGCAATAGTGAAATATTTGATTATGTGTTTTGGCAGGTGAGGACACACATACGTGCAGACACACACCTCCGACAATGTGCTAACGAACACGACACATAAAACGAATATACATTCTCATACCGGTGGTGGGGGAGTGGTCTGTGTGTGAGTGTGCGTGCGCGTGCGCCGGTATGAGAATGTATACGAGTTCTATGTGTCGTGTTCATTAGCACATTTTCGGAGGTGTGCGTCTGCACGTATGTGTTTGCTCGCTTGTGCGTGTGTGTGCGTCAGAGAGAATGGCTATGAGTCATCCATTTCATTCTCTCTTACAGTACTTCAAACAAAGTACAGATCTGAAAAAGAAAAGGCAACAAAGAGAAACTCTTAATTGAATGAGCTCAGAGAGAGATATTCTCTCTTTCAGTAATACATTGATCTCACAGCAGAGCATCTCTATCTCACAATTATTTTGTTCCCAATTCAGAGGGAGCAATCATATATTACATTGTTCAAATGATAAATGGTGATAACACTTGGCCATTACTATACTGTGCTGTTAAAAGCAAAGGGAACGTGACAGAAAAGTGTGGGTGGTGTTCCTTTCCCTCTCCTCCCCAACCTAATAGCTTTGCAATTTCTTTCAGTGAAGGCCAGTAGCTTTTCCCTCTTCCCTACCTGTAAACCAATGACATGGCCTAATGGTGACGACTATGGAGTGTCACGTCGCAACCGGTTCTGTGCGACCTCCAGCTTCCTCCCAGAATGCCTCTGGCCTTTCGCCAGGCTATCCTAGGAGGGCGAGCGAGGGAGTGTGATAGAGGTATAGGGAAAGAGAGAGAAGGAGAGAGAGAGGTGGATATCTACAACATTAATAGATTATAATCTCACCCTCACCATTGCCCTCGAAAAACACCAGGCCCAGCATGTACACTGAGATAAATAAAGTGGGAAAAAAAGAGAGCGCCTCAGTCCGGATCGATCCGCCAGGCGGTTTCAGGAGGCGGCGGCCTCATCGTGACCTTTCAGTGTGATAAGATGGCTGTGAAGGTCACCCACCGCCAGGCAGGCAGCATCGCATAGCAGAGTCTAGCCCCCGTCTTTGCGAATCATAGTCAAAGGGGAAATCTTCTCATCCCACGCCAGGGCCCGGGCAGGCACCCCGGGAGTCGCATGGAAGATTGACGGAAACGGAGAAGCAGATTGATGAGATGACGACTGTCAGGTTGACCTTTTTGGAAATGTATCGGGGGTCAAAAGACTGCGTATTCCCCCATTGACGGCGCAGTAACTGCCATTGACTCACTGTCGTCACTGTCTTGTTTATGTCGAGTGGCAGCGGGGGAGTGGATAAAGAGCAGTAGGCAGATCGTGTCTCTTCTCTGTTATTCCTGGGGGTTTTTTTAAGTTATGGAAACAATCGATTGGAAATTTGGGGAATAAGAATGGAACAGTGAAGGAATGCATGACTTCCTCCAAACGGTCAATACGGTTTAAACCCAGGTATACAGTATTAGCTTTGCATTTTAAGTGTTTTTCATGCAAAAATGATACTCAGTCATCTCTACCATCACTCTCTCCTTTTGCTATGAACCAAAATATGCACAGCCTGTAAGAGAAGTGGTTGTTGGGTTCTTCTGACTTCAGAAACCAGAGGGGTATGCTACTGTCTTAAAGGCCCAGTGCAGTCAAAAAGTGATTTCCGTGTGTTTAATATATATTTCCACACTATTAGGTTGGAATAATACTGTGAATTTGTGAAAATGATAATGCCCTTTTAGTGTAAAAGCTGTTTGAAAAGACTGCCTGAAATGTCAGCCTGTTTTGGCGGGATGGAGTTTTGGCCTGCCATGGGACGTCACCAGGAGGTAAATTAGTTAATAGGCCAATAAAAAAGAGAGTTCCAAACTTCTCTACCAATAACAGCTAGTTTTTAGTTTCCCCTCATGCTCAGACCACTCCCTGAAAGTCCTTTCTAAATTCTTGCTTGAGAAATTTGTCTTTGCTAAAAACATATTCTTGTTAATTTTTTACCATTTTAACTGAATCAACAAAAACACTTTGCAATTTGACATTTGGAGCAACTTCAAAATTTGGCATTTGGAAAACATGGATGAATGTCTAATTCTGCAGTGAGACTGTGATAGCTTGTTGCATTGGACCTTTAATAGGATGTTGGGCCACCACGAGTTGCCAGAACAGCTTCAATGAGCCTTGGCATAGATTCTACCAGTGTCTGGAACTCTATTAGAGGGATGTGTCACCATTCTTCCATGACAAATTATAGAATTGTGTTTTTTTGATGGAAAATGCTGTCTTAGGCACCTCTCCAAAATCTCCAAAAGGTTTTCATTTGGATTGAGATCTGGTGACTGAGACACACACACCCTTTCAACCCCCTTTCCTCCTTTGAGACCCCTCTTTTAAAGTCACAGATCTTTATTCTAGCCATGGTAGCCAAAAAACAAGCGTCTTTGCAGTTTTGTCATTTTATTGACAGAGTTGACATATTGATATTGTAGTTTGTGTTCATTCCAGGTCACCAATAAAGCTCACAGAGCCATTGTTTTGTTTGGACTACTAGCTGGTGGCTGTCATGAGCGAGTGACACCAGTCTGTGACGCAGAGTAATGGGCACAGGCAGGCGGTTTGGACCACGGTACACCAACCAGTCTTGTAAAGAGAGTTCATCTTGAATGAGAAAGTAAGGTACCAGATCTGAGATTTTTTTTCTTCAATCTGGCTGTGTAAAGCACACAGTTCTGGGCATGTAGCACATTCGGAGAAGAACAAAGCCACTGACAGTGCATTAAGCATAGTGGGTAGCACTGGGTAGCACAGTGGGGGTAGCACAGTGGGGGTAGCACAGTGGGGGTAGCACAGGGGGGGTAGCACAGTGGTGGTAGAACAGTGGGGGTAGCACAGTGGTGGTAGAACAGTGGGGTTAGAACAGTGGGGGTAGCACAGTGGTGGTAGCACAGTGAGGGTAGCACAGTGGGGGTAGCACAGTGGTGGTAGCACAGTGGTGGTAGCACAGGGGGGGTAGCACAGTGGGGGTAGCACAGTGGTGGTAGCACAGGGGGGGTAGCACAGTGGGGGTAGCACAGTGGTGGTAGCACAGTGGGGGTAGCACAGGGGGGGTAGCACAGTGGTGGTAGCACAGTGGTGGTAGCACAGGGGGGGTAGCACGGGGGGGTAGCACAGGGGGGGTAGCACAGTGGTGGTAGCACAGTGGTGGTAGCACAGGGGGGGTAGCACAGTGGTGGTAGCACAGTGGTGGTAGCACAGTGGTGGTAGCACAGTGGTGGTAGCACAGTGGTGGTAGCACAGGGGGGTAGCACAGTGGTGGTAGCACAGTGGTGGTAGCACAGTGGTGGTAGCACAGTGGGGGTAGCACAGTGGTGGTAGCACAGTGGTGGTAGCACAGTGGTGGTAGCACAGTGAGGGTAGCACAGTGGGGGTAGCACAGTGGTGGTAGCACAGTGGTGGTAGCACAGGGGGGGTAGCACAGTGGGGGTAGCACAGTGGTGGTAGCACAGTGGGGGTAGCACAGGGGGGGTAGCACAGTGGTGGTAGCACAGTGGGGGTAGCACAGTGGTGGTAGCACAGTGGTGGTAGCACAGTGGTGGTAGCACAGGGGGGGTAGCACAGTGGTGGTAGCACAGTGGGGGTAGCACAGTGGTGGTAGCACAGTGGTGGTAGCACAGTGGTGGTAGCGCAGTGGTGGTAGCACAGGGGGGGGTAGCACAGGGGGGGTAGCACAGTGGTGGTAGGACAGTGGGGGTAGCACAGTGGGGTAGCACAGTGGGGGTAGCACAGTGGGGGTAGCACAGTGGTGGTAGCACAGTGGTGGTAGCACAGTGGGGGTAGCACAGTGGGTAGCAGGGCCACTGGTTCAGCAACAAGGACAGCATTGTCATATGAGTGGAGTGGAAGATGCAACAGGCAATCAGCAATGAAATGTACTGATCCGGGCCTATACAGAATGTCATATGTGAGGCACAGTAAGTGAGCGCACCATTTAATAATGCGCATTCTGGGGCCTGATGATCAGTTCTCAGTATAAAACGTGTACCCCTCATGAACATTTCCCACCACTCAACCGACCACACACAGGCAAGAGCTTCCTTTTCTATTACAGAGAATTTGCGCCCAGGTGAATAGAGGGAACGGGATGCAAACACCACTGTGTGTTCTGTTTCATCTGCATGTATTTGCGTAAGCACATCACCCAAGCCATAATGTGATGTGTCTTTAGACACCAGGGTAAGAAGAGCAGGGTTGAATTTGGCCAGGGCAGAGCGATGGACAATCAGTAGGTTGCTTGACTTTATCAAAGCTCTCCTGCGCAGCATCCGTCCATTTGAAAAGAGCTCGCCTGTCTGAAGGCAGGCGAGCATATGCTAGACCTCTGTAGAGTAGTTGCAGACGAATTTGGAGTACAGCCTGGTTAACCAAAGGAAGGAGCCCAGGATGATGGCATCATCAGGTAGTGGTCCTTGTGCAGTAATGGTATGATCAAGGAAGGTCAGGTTCTTTTTGTTGAAGTCACATTTTTCTTTAGCTGAATACCGGCGCTCTCCAATGGGTTGAGAACGGCGTGCAAGTTGCGGTCGTGTTCCTCTTTAGTTTGTCCGTATATTACAATGTCATCCAGGTAGCCTTGTGCACCTTGTATGTTCCGCAGTAGGGAGGACATCATATTTTGAAAGGCAGCAGGGGTTGAGGCCTGTAGGCGACTGGCAGAATCAGAAAAAGGCTGTTGTGCATAATGAACGCTGTTAAGTCCCAGCTCTCCTCGTGGAGGAGGACCTACTGGTAGGCACTAGCCAAATCAATGGTTGACAACACAGTAGTGTCGTGTACCATGTGAGGAAGTGGATAACTGTCAAGGATCACTACTTTGTTTGGCTTGCGCAAATCTTTTTGGTAATCACTATGGGTGAAACCCATGGGAGGCATCGATTATTCCATTCTTTTTTTAAGGGAACCAGGTCAGCAGAGACTGCTTTTGGCACACTCTAGTTTCGACAAGCTGGTGGTTGCCAGGTGCTGTATCTTAATGGGTGGAGGAATGGACAGTGCAGTATTACCAGGGATGTGCAGATTCAGGGACGTAACTAAATCCATGCCTAGCAAAGGCTTTCCTTTTTACATGATGGAGGCTATAGTAGTAACTATCACGCTGGACGTCAGCGAAGGGGCACCGTAACAAAAAGTCTTGTTTAGAGTAGGTAAGTGTACAATAGCTTTTTTTTATCATCATGGCATACCAGTGTGTAATGACCGGTTTAGTCATGGGCCTTGCATTTGGCTTTGGCGGTGGGGCTGTCTGTAGCATTAGCTAAGTGTGTAGTACAGCCACACCTGTAACTGCAGCGACCTGACTTTTTTGTATCTTCAGGTGGATTGGAGCCGGGCATTGTATCTCTGTTTATTCTTCTTTTGGGGGTTTTCTCTCACTGCCTGCACTGGCAGTGGATTATTACATAAAATCAAAGTAATGTAAATAGTCTGCTGAAATTTTATCAAATGGCCACCCAGTCTTATGGCTTGGGGGTAGAAGTTGTTAAGGAGCCTTTTGGACCTAGACGTGCCACTCCGGTACAGCTTGCCGTAGCAGAGAGAACAGTCTGTGACTGGAGTTTGACAATTTCTTGGGCTTTCCTCTGACACTGCCTAGTATATTGGTTCTGGATGGCAGGAAGCTTGGCCCCAGTGATGTACTGGGCCGTACGCACTAACCTCTGTAGCGCACTTCATGGCTACTAAAGTGAGTGCTACAGGGCAGTAGTCATTTAGGAAGGTTACCTTCGCTTTCTTGGGAACAGGGACTATGGTGGTCTGCTTGAAACATGTACTGTAGGTATTAGAGACTCGGTCAGGGAGAGGTTGAAAATGTCAGTGAAGACACTTGCCAGTTGGTCCACGCATGCTCTGAGTACATGTCCTGGTAATCCGTCTGGCCCCGCGGCCTTATGAATGTTGACCTGTTTAAAGATCTTGCTCACATTGGCTACAGAGAGCGTGATCACACAGTCGTCTGGAACAGTTGGTGCTACAGTGTTAATTCATGGTTTGGATGTGCGCTTGGCCACTTTCCACTTGAGTTGCGTGCGCAATAGCAGTGCGCAGTGTGAGATTAGCCTGCAGTAAAATGATTTATTTGACACAGGGGCATGAGGCCTTTTCAATAAGTTGACCTCTCAACATCTCATCTCCTCTTTCACCAAAATCATAGTTCACAAGTAACTCGAGGGCAGCAATGTTATCCACTATGGACTTATCAGGTCTCTGTGCTCTTTGTTGGAACTTATGACGCTCGACCACGACATTGATGGCCGGAATGAAATATTGCGGCAGAGCTGTGACAGCTGTTGTAAACACAGTACCTGAATCTTGAAAAGATCCTTTGACCTTCAGAGTTAAGGCAATGCAGTAGCTCTGCATGCTTCCTAACATCTGGACAGACAGTTCCTGTAATATTGATGGTCGACCAAGTAGTTGAAGATTTTCAACTACATGGCAAATGGCATGGTAAGTTGACCTGTGGAGGGCAGGAACAGCTAAAGCTGCCACCTTCATCATTGTCAATCTTGTTGAGTAGTAGGTACAGTAACATGAGAACACGATGGGTATAATTAAGGGGAAGTTTACTCAGCAAGTGTAGCACTCAATCACAGCATATATCATCAGCACATGCATACTCTTCTTCTACATATCACTACATCATCTCAGTAGGTACTTCCGTTCTGTATGTAATAGGTAGGTTATATTTCATGTATGTCTCTAGTGGCAATCTTGGGTACTTGATCATTTGTTTATTTTGATCCCCATTAGCTTTTGCAAAAGCAGCAGCTACTCTTCCGTGGTTCCACAAAAAACACAAAGCATGACAAGTCACTAAACACGGATACATTGATAAACAAGGACATTCACAAAAATACAACGATATACAAACAATACAAGTAAAAAAGAATACAAACAATACAACTAAAAAATAATACAAACGAGACAACTAAAAAAGAATACAAACAATACAACTAAAAAATGTTGTGTGTGCATGTGTTTGCTGGATCAATGAGTTAGCCAGCTAACTTACCTAAATATTCTGAAATAACTTCTTATTTTAAGACAGGTAAGCTTCAAATGGGCATTGTCTAATTGACTCAAGAACCAAAAACACATCTAAATGTAACTTTCTTAATTAACAAGAAAGTTTGCTGTCATTTAAGTCTATTTTTCATAGTAAGCGGTCTAACTCATTTATCCTGCTTTGTAGTATAGATGTAGGTTCATATTTTGAGCCAATTTTCCACAGCAGGAAAATAATCCTGCAGCAACTGGAAATGTGAATGATTATGTGGATTATAATTAATGGATTTCTTTATGGGGTTGATACATTTTTCGTAAGGGAAAAAGCAATGTGGAAATTACAAACTTCAGAAGTGATTTAAAGCTCAAATGTACTAAAAGTAAAAAATGTCTTGCACTGAAGAAAAGTTCTTACAACAGGGTGATCAAATTAAGACCCCACATCTGTATATACCCCTCTGTTTAGCAGGTTTGATTGAATAGGGGAGTCTTCTGAGCGTGAACCATCATAACCTTGATGACAGGAAATAAATAAATAAACAAATGGCTTTTTTCCTCAGCCAACTAGATTAGACCTTATCTTTAGTAACGGTGTAACTGGGTGTCAGCTTTGGGGGTTGCTGATGAAGATAGGAACTTTTTCCTTTTTTCTCCCAGGAAAGGACACGTCTAATTTAACCTCTCCGGCCTGGCCTCTCACTGAAGACAGGGAGCATCCTTCAATCTCTTATCCCACCACCACCTCTCTCTGTCTTTCTTTCTCTCCCCTCTCCCTTTCTCTCTTTCACTGAAGGGACAGCATGGAGACATCTTGTAGATCTATCATCTTTAACTCCCTTTTACTATATCATAATTATGACTGTATAATGATCTTTACAATTTCAATCAACATTTAGAAGTTGACAAAGGGGTGCATCCTTCAAAAACGCAATAAAAGTATGTATGTGTGAGCATGCCATGGTGTGCCCATGTTGTTTAAAAACCCGAGTGAAAACAGAGAGATTAATTGGAAAAAGCACTGCGTGGAAATCAAGACGGATTGGTGCTTCATCCAGTACTCCTCCCCCGAGCATTCCTCTATTAACACTGTCACTATGTTGATCAGCCCAGCACCTGCCTGCTCCCCCTCCCGTCACACTGCAGCCCCCTTTAATCACAACCACTAATAGCACTCATTATCCAGGTAGCCTTCATAGCGTGCCCACACAGACACATTTTAATTGTGGTTCGCATCACGCCTGCTGTTTACATGGTCAAAGATACCTAGTCGGTTGTGGCATCTCCACCGAGGGAAACCGATAAACAGACAATAAACCTGTATGACAGAGTGGACTGGGCCATAGGGGCATTGGTTCCTTTTCTCGGGACCAATGGGATTACGAGGCCTCAACCATGAACCATGTTTGTGGGGGACATCTTTGTGACTGTTGTCTTGTTTTGTGTCTCGGGGGATAGCAGCCCACAAGAATGTTTAAAATGATTACATTTGCAATAAAGATTAATGGTTCATCTTCTGTAACGGCGTTCCTCTCTCTCTTCATACGAAGAGGAGGAATAGTGATCGAACCAAGGCGCAGCAGGTTGTGAATACATAATGATTTATTAAATAAACAAAATAGACAAAGACGAAAACGAACTATACTGGATATAACTAACAAAATAACAAAACGATGTAGACAGACCTGAACAAACGAACTTACATATACACGAAGCACGCTGACACAGGAACAGACTACATAAACGCACGAACAAACCCGAAACAATCCCGTATGGTGTAACATCGACACAGACACAGGAGACAATCACCCACCAACAAACAGTGAGAACACCCTACCTAAATATGACTCTTAATTAGAGGAGAACGCAAAACACCTGCCTCTAATTAAGAGCCATACCAGGCAACCAAAACCAACATAGAAACAGATAACATAGACTGCCCACCCAAAACACATGCCCTGACCTAAACACATACAAAAACAACATAAAACAGGTCAGGACCGTTACAGAACCCCCCCCTCAAGGTGCGAACGCCGGGCGCACCAGCACAAAGTCCAGGGGAGGGTCTGGGTGGGCAGTTGACCACGGTGGTGGCTCCGGCTCTGGACGCTGTCCCCACACCACCATAGTCACTCCCCGTTTCTGTCTTCTCCTCCCAATGACCACCCTAAAACTCACATCCCCTAAATAAACGGCCAGCACCAGGAGAAGGGGCAGCACCGGGACAAAGGGCAGCACCGGGACAAGGGGCAGCACCGGGACAAGGGGCAGCACCGGGACAAGGGGCAGCACCGGGACAAGGGGCAGCACCAGGATAAGGGGCAGCACCGGGATAAACACCAGCACCGGGATAAGGGGCAGCACCGGGACAAGGGGCAGCACCGGGACAAGGGGCAGCACCGGGACAAGGGGCAGCACCGGGACAAGGGGCAGGTCCCGGCTGATATACTCTGGCAGATCCTGGCTGAGGGACTCTGGCAGGTCTATGCAGGCTGACGGCTCTCGACGCTCATGGCGGGCTGACGGCTCTCGACGCTCATGGCGGGCTGACGGCTCTCGACGCTCATGGCGGGCTGACGGCTCTCGACGCTCATGGCGGGCTGACGGCTCTCGACGCTCATGGCGGGCTGACGGCTCTCGACGCTCATGGCGGGCTGACGGCTCTCGACGCTCATGGCTCTCTGACGGCTCTGGCTGCTCATGGCTCGCTGGCGGCTCTGGCAGATCCTGTCTGGTTGGCGGCTCTGGCAGATCCTGTCTGGTTGGCGGCTCTGGCAGATCCTGTCTGGTTGGCGGCTCTGGCAGATCCTGTCTGGCGGACGGCTCTAGCGGCTCCTGTCTGGCGGACGGCTCTAGCGGCTCCTGTCTGGCGGACGGCTCTAGCGGCTCCTGTCTGGCGGACGGCTCTAGCGGCTCCTGTCTGGCGGACGGCTCTAGCGGCTCCTGTCTGGCGGACGGCTCTAGCGGCTCATGGCAGACGGGCGGCTTTGCAGGCTCATGGCAGACGGGCGGCTTTGCAGGCTCATGGCAGACGGATGGCTCAGACGGCGCTGGGGAGACGGATGGCTCAGATGGCGCTGGGGAGACGGATGGCTCAGATGGCGCTGGGGAGACGGATGGCTCAGATGGCGCTGGGGAGACGGATGGCTCAGATGGCGCTGGGGAGACGGATGGCTCTGGCCGGATACGGCGCACTGTAGACCTGGTGCGTGGTGCCGGAACTGGAGGCACCGTGCTAAGGATAAGCACCTTCCTACTAGTGCGGGGAGCAGGGACAGGGCACACTGTATTCTCAAAGCCCACTCTATACCTGATGCGAGGTACCGGCACTGCTGACACCGGGCTGAGGACAAACACATCAGGATTAGTAGGGGGAGAAGATACAGTGTGTTCAGGGCTCTGGAGACGCACAGGAGGCTTAGTGCGTGGTGCCGGAACTGGAGGCACCGAACTGGATACACGCACTACAGAGAGAGTGCGCGGAGGAGGAACTGGGCTCAGGAGACGCACTGGTAGCCTAGTGCGTAGTGTAGGCACTGTAGGTACTAGGCTGGGGCGGGGAGGTGGCGCCGGAAATACCGGACCGTGGAGGCGTACTGGCACTCTTGAGCATTCAGCCTGCCCAACCTTACCTAGTTGAATACTCCCGGTTGCCCGACCAGTGCGGGGAGGTGGAATAACCCGCACCGGGCTATGTAGGCGAACCGGGGAAACCATGCGTAAGGCAGGTGCCATGTATGCCGGCCCGAGGAGACGCACTGGAGACCAGACGAGTTGAGCCGGCCTCATGACACCTGGCTCAATACCCAATCTAGCCCTACCAGTGCGGGGAGGTGGAATAACCCGCACTGGGCTATGCACTCGTACAGGAGACACCGTGCGCTCTACTGCGTAACACGGCGCCTGCCCGTACTCCCGCTCTCCACGGTAAGCCTGGGAAGTGGGCGCAGGTCTCCTACCTGCCCTTGGCCCACTACCTCTTAGCCACCCCCCAAGAAATTTTTGGGAGTTACTTACGGGCTTTTTGGGCTTCCGTGCCAGACGCGTTCCCTCATAGCTCCGGTTCCTCTCTCCGGTAGCCTCTGCTCTCCTCAGTGCCTCCAGCTGTTCCCATGGGAGGCGATCCCTACCAGCCAGGATCTCCTCCCATGTGTAGCAACCCTTTCCGTCCAATATATCGTCCCATGTCCATTGCTCCTTCTTTTCCTGTCCCTTACTCCAATTACTCCGCTGCTTGGCTCTGGAAGGGTGGGTGATTCTGTAAGGTGTTCCTCTCTCTCTTCATACGAAGAGGAGGAATAGTGATCGAACCAAGGCGCAGCAGGTTGTGAATACATAATGATTTATTAAATAAACAAAATAGACAAAGACGAAAACGAACTATACTGGATATAACTAACAAAATAACAAAACGATGTAGACAGACCTGAACAAACGAACTTACATATACACGAAGCACGCTGACACAGGAACAGACTACATAAACGCACGAACAAACCGAAACAATCCCGTATGGTGTAACATCGACACAGACACAGGAGACAATCACCCACCAACAAACAGTGAGAACACCCTACCTAAATATGACTCTTAATTAGAGGAGAACGCAAAACACCTGCCTCTAATTAAGAGCCATACCAGGCAACCAAAACCAACATAGAAACAGATAACATAGACTGCCCACCCAAAACACATGCCCTGACCTAAACACATACAAAAACAACATAAAACAGGTCAGGACCGTTACATCTTCAGTGTTTATGACTGGGTGTTTATGAATTGGCGGGGATTACAAATCCTTTTTGCTCAGACTGGAGATTGAAGACCTTGACCTGAACTAATATATCCTTGAGTGTTATATCAAATCAAATTTTATTTGTCACGTGCTCTGAAAACAACAGGTGTAGACCTTACAGTGAAATGCTTACTTACAAGCCCTTAACCAACAATGCAGTTAAGATTTTTTTTTTTAAGTAAGAGATAAGAATAACAAATAATTAAAGAGCAGCAGTAAATAACAATAGTGGGGCTATATACAGGGGGTACCGGTACAGAGTTAATGTGCGGGGGCACCGGTGTCGAGGTAATTGAGGTAATATGTACATGTAAGTAGAGTTATTAAAGTGACTATGCATAGATAATGACAGAGCAACAGCAGCGTAGAAGAGGGTGGGGGGCAATGCAAATAGTCTGGGTAGCCATTTGATTAGATGTTCAGGAGTCTTATGGCTTGGGGTAGAAGCTGTTTAGAAGCCTCTTGTACCTAGATTTGGCGATCCGGTACCGCTTGCCGTGCGGTAGCAGCGAGAACAGTCTATGACTGGGGTGGCTAGAGTCTTTGACAATTTTTAGGTCCTTCCTCTGACACCGCCTAGTATAGAGGTCCTGGTTGGCAGGAAGCTTGGCCCCGGTGATGTACTGGGCCATACACACCACCCTCTGTAGTGCCTTGTGGTCATAGGCCAATCAGTTGCCATACCAGGCAGTGATGCAAACCGTCGGGATGCTCTTGATGGTGCAGCTGTAAAACCTTTTGAGGACCTGAGGACCCATGACAAATATTTTCAGTCTCCTGAGGGGGGAATAGGCTTTGTTGTGCCCTCTTCACGACTGTCTTAGTGTGTTTGGTCCATGATAGTTTGTTGGTGATGTGGACACCAAGAACCTTGAAGTTCTGCTCCACTGCAACCTCGTCGATGAGAATGGGGGTGTGCTCGGTCCTCCTTTTCCTGTAGTCCACAATCTCCTTTGTCCAATAAATCCTATATACAGTGCATTAGGAATGTATTCAGACCCCTTCCCCTTTTCCACATTATCAACCTGCACACAATACCCCATAATGACAAAGCAAAAATGTGTTTTAGACATTTTTACAAACGTATTAAAAATAAACTGAAATCTCACATTTACATAAGTATTCAGACCTTTTATTCAGTACTTAGTTGAAGCATCTTTGGCAGCGATTACAGCCTCAAGTCTTCTTGTGTATGACTGTACAAGCTTGGCACACCTGTATTTGGGGAGTTTCTCCCATTCGTCTCGGTAGATCCTCTCAAGCTCTGTCTGGTTGGATGGGGTGCGTCACTGCACAGCTATTTTCGGGTCTCTCCAGAGATGTTAGATCGGGTTCAAGTCCGGGCTCTGGCTGGGCCATTCAAGGACATTCAGTAACTTGACCTGAAGCCACTCCTGCATGGTCTTGGCTTTAGGCTTAGGGTCATTGTCCTGTTAGAAGGTGAACCTTCACCGCAGTCTGAGGTCCTGAGAGCTCTCAAGCAGTTTTTCATCAAGGATCTCTCTGTACATTTTTTTTTTTTTCACCTTTATTTAACCAGGTAGGCTAGTTGAGAACAAGTTCTCATTTGCAACTGCGACCTGGCCAAGATAAAGCATAGCAGTGTGAACAGACAACAACACAGAGTTACACATGGAGTAAACAATAAACAAGTCAATAACATGGTAGAAAAAAGAGAATCTATATACAATGTGTGCAAAAGGCATGAGGTAGGCAATAAATCGAATAATTACAATTTAGCAGATTAACACTGGAGTGATAAATCATCAGATGATCATGTGCAAGAAGAGATACTGGTGTGCAAAAGAGCAGAAAAGTAAATAAATAAAAGCAGTATGGGGGTGAGGTAGGTAAATTGGGTGGGTAGTTTACAGATGGACTATGTACAGCTGCAGCGATCGGTTAGCTGCTCGGATAGCAGATTTTTAAAGTTGTTGAGGGAGATAAAAGTCTCCAACTTCAGAGATTTTTGCAATTCGTTCCAGTCGCAGGCAGCAGAGAACTGGAAGGAAAGGCGTCCAAATGAGGTTTTGGCTTTAGGGATGATCAGTGAGATACACCTGCTGGAGCGCGTGCTATGGGTGGGTGTAGCCATCGTGACCAGTGAACTGAGATAATGCGGCACTTTGCCTAGCATAGCCTTGTAGATGACCTGGAGCCAGTGGGTCTGACGACGAACATGTAGCGAGGGCCAGCCGACTAGGGCATACAGGTCGCAGTGGTGGGTCGTATAAGGTGCTTTAGTAACAAAACGGATGGCACTGTGATAAACTGCATCCAGTTTGCTGAGTAGAGTATTGGAAGCTATTTTGTAGATGACATCGCCGAAGTCGAGGATCGGTAGGATAGTCAGTTTTACTAGGGTAAGTTTGGCGGCGTGAGTGAAGGAGGCTTTGTTCCGGAATAGAAAGCCGACTCTAGATTTGATTTTGGATTGGAGATGTTTGATATGAGTCTGGAAGGAGAGTTTGCAGTCTAGCCAGACACCTAGGTACTTATAGATGTCCACATATTCTAGGTCGGAACCGTCCAGGGTGGTGATGCTAGTCGGGCGTGCGGGTGCAGGCAGCGAACGGTTGAAAAGCATGCATTTGGTTTTAGTAGCGTTTAAGAGCAGTTGGAGGCCACGGAAGGAGTGTTGTATGGCATTGAAGCTCGTTTGGAGGTTAGATAGCACAGTGTCCAGGGAAGGGCCGGAAGTATACAGAATGGTGTCGTCTGCGTAGAGGTGGATCAGGGAATCGCCCGCAGCAAGAGCAACATCATTGATGTATACAGAGAAAAGAGTCGGCCCGAGAATTGAACCCTGTGGTACCCCCATAGAGCTGCCCACGTTTTGCGGTCATCAGCTATTCCTTTAGCTCGATAATCTACCGGCACTTTTGTGCAACGCGACTCGGACCGGAGCATTCCGGGACTTTTTTTCTCTCAGTTTCCCCGGATTCCAACCGCAGGCTCTGGACACTTGCACCTTGATTTCGCAGCTAGCTAGCTGCATACCGTGTGACTATTGGCTTACGTCGACCCCGGAGCAAACTCAAATCATGCTGGAGCTAGCCAGCTGAGGAGTTCCATCACCATCCGGACCCGTTTCTTTTGTTTGCTGCTGCAGATACGGAACCCCTCCGGGCCTCCACGACTGACTGCCGACGTTATCTGCCCGAGGGATTTATCCAACCGGCACCTCCGTCCCGACGTTACCTGAACGCTCATCTGAGGCCCGCTAATCGTTAGCTGTCTTATCGGCTGCTATCTGAACAAAACCCCACTACACGGAACCTACCGACGGAAACGCACGAGGTATCTACAAACAGACCTCCATCCTATGCTGCTACCGATAGCCATATACCCGGCCAGCTGTCTGGATCGCCACGACCCCAACCAACCTCTACTCACTGGACCCTTATTGATCACTCGATTAAGCATGCCTCTCCTTAATGTAAATATGCCTTGTCCATTGCTGTTCTGGTTAGTGTTTATTGGCTTATTTCACTGTAGAGATTCTAGCCCTGCTCTCTATACCATATCCAACCTCTCAGTTCCACCACCCACATATGCGATGACATCACCTGGTTTCAATGATGTTTCTAGAGACAAGATCTCTCTCATCATCACTCAATACCTAGGTTTACCTCCACTGTATTCACATCCTACCATACCTTTGTCTGTACATTATTCCTTTAAACTTTTTTATCGCCCCCAGAAACTTCCTTTTACTCTCTGCTCTAGTAGCTCTAGGCGACCAATTCTCATAGCTTTTAGCCGTACCCTTATCGTACTTCTCCTCTGTTCCTCTGGTGATGTAGAGGTGAATCCAGGCCCTGCAGTACCTGGCTCCACTCCTATTCCCCAGGCGCTCTCTTTTGATGACTTCTGTAACCGTAATAGCCTTGGCTTCATGCATGTTAACATTAGAAGCCTCCTCCCTAAGTTTGTTTTGTTCACTGCTTTAGCACACTCTACCAACCCGGATGTTTTAGCCATGTCTGAATCCTGGCTTAGAAAGACCACCAAAAATTCAGACATTTTTATCCCCAATTACAATATTTTCAGACAAGATAGAACGGCCAAAGGGGGCGGTGTTGCAATCTACTGCAAAGACTGCCTGCAGAGTTCTGTTATACTATCCAGGTCTGTTCCCAAACAATTTGAACTTCTACTTTTAAAAATCCACCTCTCTAAAAACAAGTCTCTCACCGTTGCCGCCTGCTATAGACCACCCTCTGCCCCCAGCTGTGCTCTGGACACTATATGTGAACTGATTGCCCCCCATCTATCTTCAGAGCTCGTGCTGCTAGGCGACCTAAATTTGAACATGCTCAACACCCCAGCCACCCTACAATCTAAGCTTGATGCCCTCAATCTCACACAAATTATCAATGAACCTACCAGGTACCACCCCAATTCCGTAAACACGGGTACCCTCATAGATATCATCCTAACAAACTTGCCCTCCAAATACACCTCTGCTGTTTTCAACCAAGATCTCAGCGATCACTGCCTCATTGCCTGCATCCGTAATGGGTCAGCGGTCAAACGACCTCCACTCATCACTGTCAAACGCTCCCTGAAACACTTCAGCGAGCAGGCCTTCCTAATCGACCTGGCCGGGGTATCCTGGAAGGATATTGATCTCATCCCGTCAGTAGAGGATGCCTGGTCATTTTTTTAAAATGCCTTCCTCACCATCTTGAATAAGCATGCCCCATTCAAGAAATTTAGAACCAGGAACAGATATAGCCCTTGGTTCTCTCCTGACCTGACTGCCCTTAACCAACAGAAAAACATCCTATGGCGTTCTGCATTAGCATCGAACAGCCCCCGTGATATGCAACTTTTCAGGGAAGCCAGAAACCAATATACACAGGCAGTTAGAACAGCCAAGGCTAGCTTTTTCAAGCAGAAATTTGCTTCCTGCAACACAAATTCAAAAAAGTTCTGGGACAACGTAAAGTCCATAGAGAATAAGAACACCTCCTCCCAGCTTCCAACCGCTCTGAAGATAGGAAACACTGTCACCACCGACAAATCCACTATAATTGAGAATTTCAATAAGCATTTTTCTACGGCTGGCCATGCTTTCCACCTGGCTACCCTTACCCCGGACAACAGCACTGCCCTCCCCTCTGCTACTCGCCCAAGCCTTCCCCATTTCTCTTTCTCCCAAATACAGTCAGCTGATGTTCTTAATGAGCTGCAAAATCTGGACCCTTACAAATCAGCCGGGCTAGATAATCTGGACCCTTTCTTTCTAAAACTATCTGCTGAAATTGTTGCCACCCCTATTACTAGCCTCTTCAACCTCTCTTTCGTGTCGTCTGAGATCCCCAAAGATTGGAAAGCAGCTGCGGTTATCCCCCTCTTCAAAGGGGGGGACACCCTTGACCCTAACTGCTACAGACCTATATCTATCCTACCCTGCCTTTCTAAGGTCTTCGAAAGCCAAGTCAACAAACAGATTACCGACCATTTCGAATCACACCACACCTTCTCCGCTATGCAATCTGGTTTCAGAGCTGGTCATGGGTGCACCTCAGCCACGCTCAAGGTCATAAACGATATCGTAACCGCCATCGATAGGAAACAATACTGTGCAGCCGTATTCATTGACCTGGCCAAGGCTTTTGACTCTGTCAATCACCACATCCTCATTGGCAGACTCGACAGCCTTGGTTTCTCTAATGATTGCCTCGCCTGGTTCACCAACTACTTCTCTGATAGAGTTCAGTGTGTCAAATCGGAGGGTCTGTTGTCCGGGCCTCTGGCAGTCTCTATGGGGGTGCCACAGGGTTCAATTCTTGGACCGACTCTCTTCTCTGTTTACATCAATGATGTCGCTCTTGCTGCTGGTGATTCTCTGATCCACCTCTACGCAGACGACACTATTCTGTATACTTCTGGCCCTTCTTTTGACACTGTGTTAACAACCCTCCAGGCGAGCTTCAATGCCATACAACTCTCCTTCCGTGGCCTCCAACTGCTCTTAAATACAAGTAAAACCAAATGCATGCTCTTCAACCGATCGCTGCCTGCTCCTGCCCGCCTGTCCAACATCACTACTTTGGACGGCTCTGACTTAGAATATGTGGACAACTACAAATACCTAGGTGTCTGGTTAGACTGTAAACTCTCCTTCCAGACCCACATCAAACATCTCCAATCCAAAGTCAAATCTAGAATTGGCTTCCTATTCCGCAACAAAGCATCCTTTACTCATGCTGCCAAACATACCCTTGTAAAACTGACCATCCTACCAATCCTCGACTTCGGTGATGTCATTTACAAAATAGCCTCCAAAACCCTACTCAATAAATTGGATGCAGTCTATCACAGTGCCATCCGTTTTGTCACCAAAGCCCCATATACTACCCACCACTGCGACCTGTACACTCTCGTTGGCTGGCCCTCGCTTCATACTCGTCGCCAAACCCACTGGTTCCAGGTCATCTACAAGACCCTGCTAGGTAAAGTCCCCCCTTATCTCAGCTCGCTGGTCACCATAGCAGCACCTACCTGTAGCACGCGCTCCAGCAGGTATATCTCTCTAGTCACCCCCAAAACCAATTCTTCCTTTGGACGCCTCTCCTTCCAGTTCTCTGCTGCCAATGACTGGAACGAACTACAAAAATCTCTGAAACTGGAAACACCTATCTCCCTCACTAGCTTTAAGCACCAGTTGTCAGAGCAGCTCATAGATTACTGCACCTGTACATAACCCATCTACAATTTAGCCCAAACAACTACCTCTTTACCTACTGTATTTATTTATTAATTTATTTTGCTCCTTTGCACCCCATTATTTCTGTCTCTACTTTGCACTTTCTTCCAATGCAAACCAACCATTCCAGTGTTTTTTTAGTTTTTATTTTACTTGCTGTGTTGTACTCACTTCGCCTCCATGGCCTTTTTATATTTTTATTTATTTATACATATATCTGTTTGCCTTCACCTCCCTTATCTCACCTCACTTGCTCACATTGTATATAGACTTATTTTTTTCACTGTATTATTGACTATATGTTTGTTTTTATTCCATGTGTAACTATGTGTTGTTGTATGTGTCGAACTGCTTTGCTTTATCTTGGCCAGGTCGCAATTGTAAATGAGAACGTGTTCTCAATTTGCCTACCTGGTTAAATAAAGGTTAAATAAAATAAAAAATAAAATAAATAAATAGAGACTGCCAGAGGACCGGACAACATGCCCTCCGATTTGACACACTGAACTCTGTCTGCAAAGTAGTTGGTGAACCAGGCAAGGCAGTCATTAGAAAAACCGAGGCTATTGAGTCTGCCGATAAGAATATGGTGATTGACAGAGTCGAAAGCCTTGGCCAGGTCGATGAAGACGGCTGCACAGTAATGTCTTTTATCGATGGCGGTTATGATATCGTTTAGTACCTTGAGCGTGGCTGAGGTGCACCCGTGACCGGCTCGGAAACCGGATTGCACAGCGGAGAAGGTACGGTGGGATTCGAGATGGTCAGTGATCTGTTTGTTGACTTGGCTTTCGAAGACCTTAGCTAGGCAGGGCAGGATGGATATAGGTCTGTAACAGTTTGGGTCCAGGGTGTCTCCCCCTTTGAAGAGGGGGATGACAGCGGCAGCTTTCCAATCCTTGGGGATCTCAGATGATATGAAGGAGAGGTTGAACAGGCTGGTAATAGGGGGTGCGACAATGGCAGCGGACAGTTTCAGAAATAAGGGGCCCAGATTGTCAAGCCCAGCTGATTTGTATGGGTCCAGGTTTTCCAGCTCTTTCAGAACATCTGCTATCTGGATATGGGTAAAGGAGAAGCTGGGGAGGCTTGGGCGAGTAGCAGCGGGGGGGGCGGGGCTGTTGGCCAAGGTTGGAGTCGCCAGGTGGAAGGCATGGCCAGCCATTGAGAAATGTTTGTTGAAGTTTTCGATTATCACGGACTTATCAGTGGTGACCGTGTTATCTAGCCTCAGTGCAGTGGGCAGCTGGGAGGAGGTGCTCTTGTTTTCCATGGACTTTACAGTATCCCAGAACTTTTTGGAGTTAGAGCTACAGGATGCAAATTTCTGCTTGAAAAAGCTGGCCTTTGCTTTCCTGACTGACTGCGTGTATTGGTTCCTGACTTCCCTGAACAGTTGCATATCACGGGGGCTCTTCGATGCTATTGCAGTTCGCCACGGGATGTTTTTGTGCTGGTCGAGGGCAGTCAGGTCTGGAGTGAACCAAGGGCTATATCTGTTCTTGGTTCTGCATTTTTTGAACGGAGCATGCTTGTCTAATATGGTGAGGAAGTAACTTTTAAAGAATGACCAGGCATCCTCAACTGACGGGATGAGGTCAATATCCTTCCAGGGTACCCGGGCCAGGTCGATTAGAAAGGCCTGCTCGCAGATGTGTTTCAGGGAGCGTTTGACAGTGATGAGGGGTGGTCGTTTGACCGTGGACCCGTGGCGGATACAGGCAATGAGGCAGTGATCGCTGAGATCTTGATTGAAGACAGCAGAGGTGTATTTGGAGGGCAAGTTGGTCAGGATAATGTCTATTAGGGTGCCCATGTTTACGGATTTAGGGTTGTACCTGGTGGGTTCCTTGATGATTTGTGTGAGATTGAGGGCATCAAGCTTAGATTGTAGGACTGCCGGGGTGTTAAGCATATCCCAGTTTAGGTCACCTAACAGAACAAACTTTGAAGCTAGATGGGGAGCGATCAATTCACAGATGGTGTCCAGGGCACAGCTGGGAGCTGAGGGGGGTCGGTAGCAGGCGGCAACAGTGAGAGACTTATTTCTGGAGAGATTAATTTTTAAAATTAGAAGTTCGAACTGTTTGGGCATAGACTTGGAAAGTATGACAGAACTTTGCAGGCTATCTCTGCAGTAGATTGCAACTCCTCCCCCTTTGGCAGTTCTATCTTGACGGAAAGTGTTATAGTTGGGTATGGAAATCTCAGAGTTTTTGGTGGCCTTCCTAAGCCAGGATTCAGACACGGCAAGGACATCAGGGTTGGCAGAGTGTGCTAAAGCGGTGAGTAAGGCAAACTTGGGGAGGAGGCTTCTGATGTTGACATGCATGAGGCCAAGGCTTTTTCGATCACAGAAGTCAACAAATGAGGGTGACTGGGGACATGCAGGGCCTGGGTTTACCTCCACATCACCCGAGGAACAGAGGAGTAGTAGGATGAGGGTGCGGCTAAAGGCTATCAAAACTGGTCGCCTAGAGCGTTGGGGACAAGGAATAAAAGGAGCAGATTTATGGGCGTGGTAGAATAGATTCTGGGCATAATGTGCAGACCAGGGTATGGTGCACGGGTACAGCGGAGGCAAGCCCAGGCACTGGGTGATGATAAGAGAGGTTGTATCTCTGGACATGCTGGTCTCAATGGGTGAGGTCACCGCATGTGTGGGGGGTGGGACAAAGGAGGTATCAGAGGTACGGAGAGTGGAACTACGGGGTCCATTGCAAACCAAAACAATGATAACTAGCCTGAACAACAGTATGCAAGGCATATTGATATTTGAGAGAGACATACAATAAGGCATAAAGTGATTGCAGGTCATGATTGGGAGAGCTAGCTAAAACAGCAGGTGAAATAACAGCAGCTAGTCAGCTAACACAGCAACAGAAGGGAAAAATGGCGACGACTGGGCAGAGAGGGTCGGATTAACTACACACAGATCCTGAGTTAAGGCACAGAGCCGACAGATAAAACACAAATAAACAGAATGGAGTACCGTGAATTAATGGACAGTCAAGCAGGCATCAGCTATGTAGCCAAGTGATCATAGTGTCCAGGGGTCAGCCGTAGATGGAGTAGTGAGGCCTCCACTAAGCTAGCACGCGTTTAAAGTTAGTAGCCCGGGGGGGTGGTCTGCTCAGACGGAGGCCGGTTGAGGGCACCGGTTGAGGGCACGTCTGCAAACCAGACGTGGTCGTGTCGACAGAGAATCCAAGCCGGATAGCGATGGTGAAAGAGAGGTTGTGAATTGTAGAATTGTGTTTGCTAACTGGTGCTAGCTTCCTGGCTGCGCTAGCTGCAAGATAAGCTAGCAGTTAGCAGACCGGGGCAGGAAAGTTAGCCTTTGGGGGACGTCGCGATGGGGGGGAAGTCTGTTTTTGCCTCTTCGTGCGGTGACGTCGATAGACCAGTCGTGGAATTAGTAGGGTTCCAGGTAGCTCTAGGTAGCTAACAGGCCTAGTAGGTTAGCAGAATGGGCCTTCAGCGGGCGTCACGCCTGAGGGGCCTGTTGGAGTCCCCGGGCAGATTATGTCGGTATTCCAGTCGTAGAGGATAGGCGGGGTTCCGTGCTCCGTACCGGCAGTAAATGGGTCCGGGTCTTGTAGCCCAGGAGTGGGCTTCAGTGGTAGCACAGGAGCCCTAGCCAATTAGCTTCAGGCTAATTGGTGCCTGCTCCGGTGCCTGCTGCGGGATGGAAACGCTAGCCAGGAGTGGTCACCCGGGATTGTGGTTAGCTAGTTGCGAAGATCCAGATGAAAATGTTCAGAGTTTGCGGTAGGAATCTGGGGATATGGAGAGAAATAGGTCCGTTATGCTCTGGTTTTAGTCACGTTGTTCGAACTAGCGAGAGCTTTCCGAGCTAAAGGTTAGCTGATGACCGCTAGCAATGGTTTGCTAACTGATAGCTGGTAGGCAGTTAGCTGGCTATCTTCAGTAGATGGATTCCAGATCAGAAGTAAATAGAAATACTTTAGAAAAAAGCAGATCCACGCCACATTGGGTGAGGCGGGTTGCAGGAGAGTATTTAGAAGTTGAGGTTTAAGAAAGTATTTTTAAAAGATATGCGAAGAAAAAGATGTAAAAAGATATATACAAGGGACACGGGACACGACAGGACAAAGACGTCTACACTGCTACGCCGTCTTGGAAGACTGACGGAGCAGGCACCATTGATCCATTCATCTTTGCATCAATCCTGACTAGTCTCCCAGTCCCTGACGCTGAAAAGCATCCCCACAGCATGATGCTGCCACCACCATGTTTCACCGTAGGGATGGTGCCAGGTTTCCTCCAGACGTGACGCTTGGCATTCAGGCCAAAGAGTTCAACCTTGGTTTCATCAGAGCAGAGAATAGTGTTTCTCATGGTCAGAGTCGTTTAGGTGCCTTTTGGCAAATGCCAAGCGGGCTGCCGTGCCTTTTACTGAGGAGTGGCTTCCGTCTGGCCACTCTAACATAAACGCCTGATTGGTGGAGTGCTGCAGAGATGGTTGTCCTTCTGGACATTCTGCCATCTCCACAGAGGAACTCTGGAGCACTAGCAAGAGTCTTGGTGGTTCCAAACTTCTTCTATTTAAGAATGATGGAGGCCACTGTGTTCTTGGGGACCTTTAATGCTGCAGAAATGTTTTGGTACTCCTCTCCACATCTTTGTCTCAACACAATCCTGTCTCAGAGCTCTACGGACAATTCCTTTGACCTCATGGCTTGGTTTTTGCTCTGCTCATGTACTGTGAACAGTGGGACATAATATAGACAGGTGTGTGCCTTTCCAAATCATGTCCAATCAAATGAATTTACCACAGGGGGACCAATCAAGTTGTAGAAACATCAAGGATGATCAATTGAAAGATGATGCACCTGAGCTCAATTTAGAGTCTTATAGCAAAGGGTCTGAATACATTTATAAATAAGGTATTTGTTTTTTATTTGAATATATTCTCAAATATATTTGAGAACTTTTCACTTCGTCATTATGCGTTAGTGTGTAGGATTATTTTATTTTAATCAATTTAAATGAAAATGAATGGCCCTCCCTCTGAGGAAAATATCATTTTTAACTGGCACTCCTGAGCGTAAAAAGAAAAATATACAGTTGAAGTCAGAAGTTTACGTACACTTAGGTTGGAGTCATTAAAACTTATTTTTAAACCACTCGATAAATGTCTTGTTAACAAACTATAGTTTTGGCAAGTCGGTTAGGACATCTACTTTGTGCATGACACAAGTAATTTTTCCAACAATTGTTTACAGACAGATTATTTCACTTATAATTCATTGTATCACAATTCCAGTGGGTCAGAAGTTTACATACACTAAGTTGACTGTGCCTTTAAACAGCTTGGAAAATTCCAGAAAATTATGTCATGGCTTTAGAAGCTTATAATAGGCTAATTGACATAATTTGAGTCAATTGGGGGTGTACCTGTGGATCTGGACCGTAGATCGTCGCCGGGGACTCCGGACCGTAGATCGTCGCTGGGGACTCCGGACCGTAGATTGTCGGCGGGGACTGCGGACCGTAGATCATCGCCGGAGGCTCCGGACCGTGAATCATCGCCGGAGGAATCGAACCGTGGATCGTCGCCGGGGACGCCGGACCGTAGATCGTTGCCGGGGACTCCGGACCGTAGATCGTCGCCGGGGACTCCGGACCGTAGATCGTCGCCGGGGACTCCGAACCGTAGATCGTCGCCGGAGTCTCCGGACTGGGAACCGTGGCCGGAGGCTCCGGACTGGGGACCGTCGCCGGAGGCTCCGGACTGGGAACCGTCTCAGGAGGCTCCGGACTGGGAACCGTCTCTGGAGGCTCCGGACTGGGAACCGTCTCTGGAGGCTCTGGACTGGGAACCGTCGCAGGAGGCTTCCGGCCACGGATCATCACTGGAGGCGTCGGGCCATGGATAATCACTGCAGGCTCCGGGTCTTGGATCATCACTGGAGGCTTCGTGCCATGGATCATCACTGCAGGCTCTGGACCATGGATCATCACTGGAGGCTCCGGGCCATGGATCATCACTGCAGGCTCCGGGCCATGGATCATCACTGCAGGCTTCGTGCCATAGATCATCACTGGAGGCTTCGGGCCATGGATCATCACTGGAGGCTTCGGACTGCGGAGGCGCACTGGAGGCCTGGTGCGTGGAGCCGGCACAGGGCGTACCAGGCTGGGGAGACGCACTGGAGGCCTGGTGCGTGGAGCTGGCACAGGGCGTACCAGGCTGGGGAGACTCACTGGAGGCCGGGTGCGTGGAGCTGGCACAGGATAAACTGGGCCGTGGAGGCGCACTGGAGGTCTGGAGCATAGAGCTGGCACGACCCGTTCTAGCTGGATGCTCACTTTAGCACGGCAAGTGCACGGAGCTGGCACAGAACGCACCGGGCTGTGGATGCACACTGGAAACACATTGCGTATCTCCGCAAAACATGGTGCCTGACTGGTCCCACGCTCCTCACGGTGACTGTCTTGCTCCAGACACCAAAACATCCACTCTACCTCATCACTCCCCCTCAACTATCTCACAATACTCCTCGCTCAGTCTATCCCAATATTACATTTACATTACATTTAAGTCATTTAGCAGACGCTCTTATCCAGAGCGACTTACAAGTACATACATTCATCCTTTTTTAGTACTGGCCCCCCGTGGGAATCGAACCCACAACCCTGGCGTTGCAAGCGCCATGCTCTACCAACTGAGCCACACACATATTCCTCTTCGCTCTCCAGACTCGCCCCTCGGCTTCGCCGACCAACCCGTGTGCCCCCACCAAAAACATTTTTGGGGATTCCTCTCTGGCTTCCGTCGTGGTTGTGAACTTCAAAGTCGCCGTTGATCCCCCTTCGCTGCCTCCGCCTGCTTCCATTGCAGGGTCTTATCTCCTGCCCTAATTTCTTCCCACGTCCATGTTGTCCTTCACTCCTTTTTCTCCCGGGCCCAGGATGTCCGCTCCTCTTGACCACGCTGCTTGGTTCGTTTGTGGTGGGATCTTCTGTTATGCTCGTCGTTTGAATGAGGAGACCAAGATGCAGCGTGGTAGGCGAACATCTTACTTTTATTAAAATGAACACCAAAAAAACAACAAAATACAAAACGAACGTAAAGTTCTGCAGGCTACACAGCAACTATACAAAATCAAGATCCCACAAACTAAGGTGGGAAAAAGCTGCCTAAGTATGATCCCCAATCAGAGACAACGATAGACAGCTGCCTCTGATTGGGAACCATACCAGGCCAAACCAATAAATAGGAAAACTAGATTGCCCACCCTAGTCACACCCTGACCTAACCAAAATAGAGAATTAAACGGATCACTAAGGTCAGGGCGTGACAACCGCTCAGGAAGGAGACGCGTTCTGTCTCCTAGAGATGAACGTACTTTGGTCCGAAAAGTGCTAATTAATCCCAGAACAAGGGACTGGTGCACTTCACAAAATAGATGAGATCATGAGGGAGGAAAATGATGTGGATATATTGAAGCAACATCTTAAGACATCAGTCAGGAAGTTAAAGCTTGGTCGCAAATGGGTCTTCCAAATGGACAATGATCCCAAGCATACTTCCAAAGTTGTGGCAAAATGGCAACAAAGTCAAGGTATTGGAGTGGCCATCACAAAGCCCTGACCTCAATTCTATAGAAAATGTGTGGGCAGAACTGACAAAGTGTGTGCAAGCAAGGAGGCCTACAAACCTGACTCAGTTACACCAGCTCTGTCAGGAGGAATGGGCCAAAATTCACCCAACTTATTGTGGGAAGCTTGTGGAAGGCTACCCGAAATATTTGACCCAAGTTAAACAATTTAAGTGTATGTAAACTTCTGACCCACTGGGAATGGGATGAAAGAAATAAATCACTACTATTTTTCTGATATTTCACATTCTTATAATAAAGTGGTGATTAAAACTGACCTAGGACAGGAAATTTTTAATAGGATTAAATTGTGAAAAACTGAGTTTAAATATATTTGGCTAAGGTGTATGTAATATTTCGTGTTCAACTGTATAATTAAAACAAAATATGAAAATCCCTGTTTAGTAGGCTATCAATGTTGCAGCCGTGATTTTTAGCAAGTCAAGCCGTGGTTGATAACCAGTGCTGTAGTTCATACCATACTCATCGGCTAGAGGGCTGCATTTACCAATTTAACCTCTCTGCGCACAGATCCCTTTAGTGGGATCATTTCCCTAAACAACCGCTGAATTGCAGGGCACCAAATTCAAAAATATTATATAAAATAATTATAATCATGCAATCACAAGTGAAATATACCAAAACACAGCTTAGCTTGTTGTTAATCCACCTATCGTATCAGATTTTGAAAATATGCTTTACAGAGAAAGAAATCCAAGCTTTTGTGAGTGTATCAATCAATGCTACAACAGCTAGCCCGAAATTAGCATGGTCACGAAAGTCAGAAAAGCAATAAAATTAATCGCTTACCTTTGATAATCTTCGGATGTTTGCACTCACGAGACTCCCAGTTACACAATAAATGTTATTTTTGTTCGATAAATATTACTTTAATAACAAAAAAAAACGCCATTTGGGTTGCGTATTATGTTCAGAAAACTACAGCCTCGTTCCGGTGCTGAAAGGCAGAAGAAAATTCCCAAACGTATCAGATACAAAAATATTACTAAAAATATTTATAATCATTCAATCACAAGTGAAATATACCAAAACACAGCTTAGCTTGTTGTTAATCCACCTATCGTGTCAGATTTTGAAAATATGCTTTGCAACGAAAGTAATCTAAGCTTTTGTGAGTGTATCAATCAATGCTAAAACAGTTAGCCTTATATTAGCTTGGTTAGCTTGGTCACGAAAGTCAGAAAAGCAATAAAAGGAATCGCTTACCTTTGATAATCTTCAGATGTTTGCACTCACGAGACTCCCAGTTACACAACAAATGTTCTTTTTGTTCGATAAATATTACTTTTATAACAAAAAAAACGCCATTTGGTTTGCGTGTTATGTTCAGAAAACTACAGCCTCGTTCCGTTCGACGAAAATTCCAAAAAATATCCGTAATGGTTGTAGAAACATGTCAAATGTTTTTTATAATCAATCCCCAGGTTGTTTTTAACAAAAATCATCGATAATATTTAAACCGGACCGTAAGCTATTCAATGAGAGAAAAGGAAAATGGAAAGCTCCCCTCTCGCGCGTAGGAACTATTCAGAGGACACCTGACTACTTTGAAAAGTCTCGTTCATTTTTCAAAATAAATGCCTGAAACTATGTCTAAAGCCTGGTCACAGCCTAAGGAAGCCATTGGAAAAGGAATCTGGTTGATACCCCTTTAAATGGAAGAAAGACTGGCCAGGAAACACATTTAAAAAATATATATCACTTCCGGGTTATATTTTCTCAGGTTTTCGCCTGCAGAATCAGTATTGTTATACTCACAGACAATATTTTGACAGTTTTGGAAACTTTGGAGTGTTTTCTATCCTAATCTGTAAATTATATGCATATTCTACGATCTGGACCTGAGAAATATTCTGTTTACCTTGGGAACGTTATTTTTTTTTAAATAAAAAAATCTTTCCCCTAGTGTCAAGAAGTTAAGCGTTAAAGGTCGTCCATACCAATGACAATAACTATAACGATAAATTATGCTTAACTATAAAATGTTGGCGAGCATCCGCACTAGAGGGAAGTTTATCGTTCTACAGTAGCCTGCACCTGTCAATCAACTGATCAAAGCATTGTACTGCACGCTGTAGGCCTATTAATAAGGTGGTAACACAGACCATTCAGTTCTTCAGGGTGTGTTCATTGTCATAGTGACAACAGCAAATAATACGTCAATATAGCCAATTAAAAATATATAATATCTAAACTCGTATTTAAATTAAATGTAGATATTCAACTACATAACCAGTGCATCTTTTACATCATGTTTGTGCTTGCCTCATTGCTCAAGTGGTTTGCAAGTGATTTCCATTTTCTAATGGATGTCAATTCATTTTGATCTTCTTTTTCATTGTGCTCATCAATGTCTGTCCTGTGCAACCATTTAATACATCAGTGCAACAATGTCATCATCACTGGCCAGTGATGCAATCTTTCTCCACAACTTTCCATAATAGTTCATTTGGCATAGACCAGCGGTTCACAAACTAGAGGTGAAAATGGGGTCGCGGAAGAATTTCCCAAATCCTGAAAAAATATATATATACAAAAATATATATCGTCTTTGTATCTCAAAATCATTGTAATGTGGTTAACCTTAAAAATCTAAATGAAAATGAATTCAGATCTAAAAATACAATTCTACCAGAGAGTGCCCTTAGATCATGCACTTGACCATTATGCCTGTTATGCTATGAAACCACACACTACTGCAGAGGCTTTAATATTACCAGCTGCAATTGATATGATGTGTGGGGAGCAGAGGCACAGAAACTCACATCCATAACTTTGTCAGATTAAATTTGATGATGTCGTCAGGTTCTTGGAGTTTAAACACATGATCGATGTAAATATCATAGAAGAGTGTAATTGTCTTTGGGACAGCTGTTTTTTTAGTTGTGACATTCGTGTTTAGTTTTTTTTTACATAATATGTCATTGTTGTACTGTGTGTGTCTATAGTTTTGTTTAATGTTGTGTTAGTGTATGTAAGTTGTTTTGTCTGAAACTTTGTTCCCCCTGCTGCTATTGGACCAGGTCTCTCTTGAAAAAGAGATGTTATCTCAATAAGAAAAACCTGTATAAATAAAGGTGAAAAAAAACACTTCAATGAAGAATTTATCTACTGCCTGAACGACTCAAAAACTCCCCAGCTTATGATCTCCAAATGACTCAAAAACTCCCCAGCTTATGATCTCCAAATGACTCAAAAACTCCCCAGCTTATGAGCTCCAGATGACTCAAAAACTCCCCAGCTTATGATCTCCAAATGACTCAAAAACTCCCCAGCTTATGATCTCCAAATGACTCAAAAACTCTGCAGCTTATGATCTCCAAATGGATGTTAGCTGTGATGGCCGAGAAGCCCATGCTTTGACTTTTGTTCGCTGTAGCCTACATGTCGAGGGATGCTATACGCAAGGACATATTGTTCTGTCTCACAATTCCCGAGCATGAAACGACATAGGGGATCAAATCAAAATCAATTAAAATGTATTGGTCACATACACATGGTTAGCAGATGTTATTGCGAGTGTAGCGAAATGCTTGTGCTTCTAGTTACGACAGTGCAGCAATATCAACAAGTAATCTAACAATTCCACAACTGCTACTACTTCCACTGTTCAGTGTGCTGCGTGGCTATATTGATGAAAAACAGTTTCCACATGGGATCGATTGGTGGGCTTTTGCACAGATGGGGCTCCATCTATGGCGGGACGACGGGAAGGCCTCTGCACTCTAGTTATGAATGTGTCTTCCTCCGCCATATGGACGCATTGTATGATAAACCGAGAGCAACTTAGATCTACTGCAGTAGGTAACTTTGATTGTAAACTACATCAAACCACAACCACTGCACACACCCCTGTTTGCAAAACTATGTGGAGATCTGGGATCTTTCTTTCACATCGAGGCTTGGTGGTTATCGAGGGGAGGGTTGGAAAGATTTTTCGCATTGAAAGAGGCACTGTTGTCATTCACAATGGAGGTTAAAAAAACATACTTGGTTGACTTTCTGTGTAATGAAAAGAAAATAACAGAACAGCATCAGTAAGTGTCTCACACAAGTGATGACTGCTCACCTCCAACGCTTGGAAGAGCACTTTGGCACGTACTTCCCAATCCATTTGACTGGCTTTGTTGACATGCCGGTAAGTGAAATCGAACAGCTGATCGAGCTGTCATGTGACCGAATGCTGCAGACAACACATTCATAGGTCACGACAGAGGAGTTTCGGTTCCTGTCTCAAAGGGAATACCCTACCATGTCTCTCTGAGCATTAATGTTACGTTCAAAACAATTGGGAACTGGGAACTCGGAAATCTTCAACTTCAGTGTATTCCAAGACAACTGTGAACTCGGAAAGAAACAAGCTACGACTGGGAAAAATACCCTCTAGATCACTGACATTATGAATTGACTTTTTATTTTTCTGACTTCCCAGTTGTCTTGGGCTACCCCTGGCCAGCTCATATCTGTGTAAAGTTGGATCCAATGCGCTCGTCTGTATAAAAAAACAAATATTGATCCAGGTTGGATGTAACAACAGAGCTGGGGTGTGCAATGTCAGCCAATCCTCCAACATGCATCAGGCACACCCATCTCATTAGTGGTGGTGAAATAAGAGACATATGTCAGACTCCTTTGCAATTGACTGTCATAGCACCACGTTGAAAGTACGTGACGGGAAGTTGAGAAGACAATCAGAAATACTGTTAGAATTTTTTCTAATTGACTACCATAGCTCCAAATAAAATAAATAAATTGGCTGTTAAAACTTCTTAGGGATAGCCCCCTTTTTTCTATTTTCGCCTAAATGACATACCCAAATCAAACTACCTGTAACTCAGGCCCTGAAGCAAGGATATGCATATTCTTGGTACCATTTGAAAGGAAACACTTTGATGTTTGTGGAAATGTGAATTGAATGTAGGAGAATATAACACAATAGATCTGGTAGAAGAAAATACAAAGAAAAAAACAACAATTTTTTTACCACCATCTTTGAAATGCAAGAGAAAGGTCACATTTAAAGCCATTACTCTGGTTGTAATTCCGATAGTGTCCACAAGATGGCAGCAGTGTATGTGCAAAGTTTCAGATGGATAACTTGGAGTATGACTGATCCTCAAGACTTTTAGTGTGAATTCCCCAGGTACATTTGGGCAAATCGTGAAGGACACGTTCGCATTCATATTCCATTTTTTCTGCAAGAATATCATCAAATCTGTATACTTGGACGTTGATTTAGCTTTCCAAGTATTAGTAGCCATATTATAAGTTCAAAATTTGCAAAACAACCAGTTTTCATGACTTCATAACTCTGAATATCCTCATAATTGTTGTCCAAAATGAAAAGGCATGCTGTCGTACAAGGTTAGAAGGTACATTTTACGGCATATATATGGTTTCCGGATACTCCTGTAAAGCTCAGCTCAATGGCTATCTAGCTAGCTTTGTTTGACCCCGATTGGTGCTTATTTGACAAAGACACGGTTGTTCAAGTGATGGCCGCCCACGTCATCGGCGTGCCATGAAGGTGTCGCTCTCTGACCGAATATGGTGTTCTTTAGGATATAGTACACCCCTAATGAAATAGTGAGGTCTTGTTATCTTCTAGGATCTCTGTGGAATAGATACGAACGTGTTTTGACTCATTCTAACAACGTTTAGGGTGAGATTTCCAAAGACTCCTTTCTTTGCAAATTGAATGTGGAAATAAAAAAAAGGATTGTGCATGCTATGTGGATCTTTTTAGGATATGAAAAAGGATTTTATCTAACAAAACGACACTTCAGTGTATCTCTGGGACGCTTTGGATGATAAATCAGAGCAATATTTCAGAATGTAAGTGCACATTTTACCTTCAAAGGTGAATTGATCAAACCTATCTCGTTGAAAAAGGTGTTTTGTTATTAGGAGCTCTCCTCAAACAATAGCATGACATTTTTTCGTAGTAATTGCTACTGTAAATTGGACACTGCAATTATATTAACAAGAATTTAAGCTTCCAGATGATTTTTCAGATATCAAAAACTTGTCGTTGGCCAAAAAAGTTTGGGAACCCATGGCCTAGACCTATTTTACATTCAGCAATTAGCCAGGGCAAACCTGCTTCTCTCCACTAAAAGCCTATTTTGTCTAGCATCAATATTTTTTTTAATCTCCTATAGCTTTTCCTGAGATTTCATGAAAAACGGGAACAGCTGGAAGAGAGGCGCTAGCGTTGTGTAGCAGAAGAAGCTAAATATTAGCTAGACATTAGGCCAAACATTAGGTAAATATTTGGGCTGTAAATACACACATACATATACAGTATATATACGCAAAAGTATGTGCACACCCCTTCATATTAGTGGATTTGGCCATTTCAGCCACTCCCGTTGCTGAAATCGAGCATGCAAGCATGCAATCTCCATAGACAAACATTGGCAGTAGAATGGCCTTTCATTGTAGCACCGTTATAGGATGCAACCTTTCCAACAAGTCAGTTTGTCAAATTTCTGCCCCTCTAGAGCTGCCCCTGTCAACTGTAAGTGCTGTTATTGTCAAATGGGTGGTCCCGTGTGGCTCAGTTGGTAGAGCATGGCGCTTGCAACGCCAGGGTTGTGGGTTCAATTCCCACGGGGGGACCAGGATGAATATGTATGAACTTTCCAATTTGTAAGTCGCTCTGGATAAGAGTGTCTGCTAAATGACTTAAATGGAAATGGAAATGGAAAGGTCTAGGAGCAGCAGCGTCTCAGCCTCAAAAAGGTAGGCCATACAAGCTCACAGAACCGGAACAACAAGTGCTGAAGTGTGTAGCGCATACAAATTGTCTGTCCTCGGTTGCAGCACTCACTACCGAGTTCCAAACTGCCTCTGGAAGCAACGTCAGCACAATAACTGTTCGTCTGGAGCTTCATGAAATGGGGTCCATGGCCACACAAGCCTAAGATCACCATCTGCAATGCCAAGCATTGGCTGGAGTGGTTAAAGCTCGCCGCCATTGGACTCTGGAGCAGTGGAAACACGTTCTCTGAAATGATGAATCACACTTCACCATCTGGCAGTCCGACAGACAAATATGGGTTTGGCAGATGCCAGGAGAATGCTACCTGCTCAAATGCATAGTGCTAACTGTAAACTTTGGTGGTGGAGGAATAATGGTCTGGGGCTGTCTTTCATGGTTCGGGCTTGGCTCCTTAGTTCCAGTGGAGGGAAATCTTAAAACTCAAGCATACACTGTCATTCTAGGTGATTCTGTGCTTCCAACATTGTGGCAACAGTTTGGGGAAGGCCCTTTCCTGTTCCATGATGTCAAAGCCTCCATGCACGAAGAGAGGTCCAGCAATGTTCCAACATCTAGTGGAAATCCTTCCCAGAAGAGCGGAGGATGTTATTGCAGCAAAGGGGGGACCAACTCCATATCAATGCCCATGATTTTGGAATGAGATATTTGACTAGCAGGTGTCCACATACTTTCGGGCATGTAGTGTATTTATCTGTCAAAATGCAACAACAACAAAAAGTTTACAGATTATGAAATGGAAAATCTGTACCTTCCTCCAGGCCGCTCTCTGTAGTCCCGGGGGAGTCGGGCAAGCAAAGTGCCACTATTGATTAGGCTTATGTTTTTAGACAACATTATTATACCTAAATTATAGGCTACAACACAGTTCAATTTGTAATGTATTATTGTTATCAAAAGTGAGTAGTCCTGCACAATCAATGGCTAGGACTGTAAACTGCAGTGATGTAGGCTAATTTGAATAACTGCTCAAACATCCTGTTTTAAATGCTATACGCTGAAATAACTGAATACAGCCTCGGCCTGATTATGCAACCATTTGCATTAGTTATGGGTTCATTCCTGACAGTTTACAAGGTCCAGAAAGGTATATTAGCAGGCTACTCATACGGTGTATTCTGATCACATGACCGCACACTATCTTTCTCTCCATTCAAACTCAGTCAGTTCTTTCAGTTTCTGCACTTTACATTCAGCAACCAAGAGCAAGATGAAATCTCGCCTCGATAGGCTAGTGGTAGAAAATAAAATGCTTGAAATAAGTGTACAACAAGCTATTGTAGGTCTAGTCTAGCTTTTCCTGGGACTCCAAGAGCTAAAGAGGAATTATCAGGAATAATACTGCAGTGAGTAGCCCATAGGCTTACCCAATGAATTTACACAGATTATGAAATGACAGACAGCGTAGACATGTCCCTAGAAAAAGGAGGGGAACAACTAATAGGAATACAGATAGTTCAGCCATCCACATGCACTGTTGTCCTCCCCATTCAGTAGCAGCAACCCCTCCAACAGCCGATTTAATCCACTAACTTTTTTCCGTATTGAGGAACCATCTCCTTTCGACTTAAAAAGAATTCAATTGAACTTTTCTAGACTCTTCATCAGACAGAGATGGCAAAGAAACCCTTACATTAGTGTGAAGATAAAAGCTCTTTTTTCATGAGCTTTGTAATTGTGCGATGCCATGCTCTTTGCTGTTTATTGGTGCTTTCACGACAACTGGGAACTTGGGAAAAAAACGATGTCAAATCATGAGGTCATTGATCTTTTAAATCAGAAAGTCGGCGCTCTAGAAAGATGCCAGAGTTTCCGACTTGGAATTCCAAGTTGTATGACCATTCAAACAAAAAAAAATGCCAGTCGGTGCTTGTTTTTTCCCAATTGTGAACGCACTGAAGTTGGAAGTCTGAGATTGCGGAGTTCCGACTTATTTTGAACGGAGCAATAAACACCAAGAAATGTCTACCACTGTTCTACGTCATCACTACAAGCACTAATTTGATTTGCTAGGTACTCTACGTGCCCACGTTCTTGATAAGCCAAGCACAAAGAGGGACTGATCGAACAGCCAATGGAAAGGTGAAAGCAGAATGCCCATCCACCTGGGCTCAGCAAGGAGAATGAGAGAGAGAAAGGGTAGTACACCAAAGTTACACATAGTCGAATTCAATACGTAAATTCCAAAATGCTGAAATATACTCACATTTTATTGATTACAAATTACATGACCACACCCTGGATTTAAAAAATCCTAAACCCTCCCCCTGCCTGAAATTTAAAAAGTATGACCCTCCCCCATTTTCCTCCAGGTAACAATTAATTATATTTTGAACGCTCCCTTACATGAAGCTTGTGACTATTTTGTGTCCAATAGAAATGAATGGTAAATAATGTATTGTGTCATTTTGGAGTCACATTTATTATAAGTACGAATAGAATAGGTTTCTAAACACTTCTACATTAATGTGGAGGCTACCATGATTACGGATAATCCTGAATGAATCGTGAAAAATGATGAGTGAGAATGTTACTGTGGCATAAAAATCATACCCCCCCCAAAAAATGCTAACCTCTCCTGTTATTGTAATGGTGAGAGGTTAGTATGTCCTGGGGGTATGATATTTGTGCGTCAAACACCCACTCCCATCTTGGAGGTGATGACGCCTCAAACAGAAGCACATCAAAGACTATGGGAGTAAATGGCCTTCAAGCATGTAGAACCAGGCAATGGAGAACATGACGACTATGAGTGGGGCCCAGATTGGGGTAGCACACTACAAGAGTCAGAAAGGGGATACACTGTAAACATGAAGTGCTTTGTAACACTCAAACTAGTGGCAACTGAACTGCCACCGACTTAAAGGAGACGAAACATTAACTTTGCTGGAGTATTAAAACATGGCTGTGCATTGGGACAGATTTAAGGTGTACTGAAGCATTCATCCTGAGTCATTCTGAAACATGTCATGGTCCATTGTAACACCACATAATCAATAGTTTTGCAACCCCTTGCTAGAGACTGGGAGCCCTAACACATAAAAGGTTAAAAACACTATTATGGTGTTTCGAGTCCTGTGTAGTGCAGAATTCGATCCCTTCTTCTGGAGTTTCCAAATACTGTAAATGGGAGTCCCTCTTATTGTGTATTCCCTGCTCTTATATGGTGTTTATAAACTCCTCATCAGTAATTCCAAAAGGTCAAATGGACAGTAGTATGCTCAAACAAAATGAATAATTTTGTCCAGGATAATTCATGAGTGCAAAATTACCTTTTCAAGACCTGATCGAAGCTTCAAATTATTTATCTTTCATGATCAAATTACAAAACATGAAAAGGTCTTAAACATTGTTATATTGATAAAGACAGGTCACAGATCAGTTAGGTATTTATCAGATTCTTCAAAATCAATAGAAATGTGGCATTATATTTCACCTTCATGGAAAAGAATACATGCAATGACTGCTAATGTTAGAAGTAGCACTCATGCAAAACTTGTAAAAAACAGTTCAGCCCAGGGCTCAATGCAATCCACCAGTCATCCATTGTTCTGTCCAGACCTGAGTCTTTATATTCAGGTGGTACAGGTGCGAAAATGTGTAACTTGCATTAGGAACAAAACGTTCAGAACACCTTTCAATATTGAGTTGCAGCCCATTTTGCTCTCAGAACAGCCTCAGTGCGTCTGGGCATGGACTCTACAAGGTGTGTCAAGTTGGCTGGATGTCCTTTGGAATGTGGCTGGATGTCCTTCTTGATACACACGGGAAACTGTTGAGCACGAAAAATACAGCAGTGTTGCAGTTCTTGACACAAACCAGTGCATGCGCCTGCCACCTACTACCATACCCAGTTCAAAGACACTAAAGTATTTTGTCTTGCCCATTCACCCTCTAAATGGCACACATTCACAATCCATGTCTCAATTGTCTTAAAGGCTTAAAGGCTTAAAAATCCTTCTTTAACCTGTCTCCTCCCCTTCATATACACTGATTGAAGTGGATTTAACAAGTGGTATCAATAAGGGACCAAAACTTTCACCTGGATTCACCTGGTCAGTCTATGTCATGGAAAAAGCAGGTGTTCATAATGGTTTGTTTACTCAAGTGTAGATAGAATCCTTCTACAAATTCTCATCCAATCAACCATGTATCGATTATTCCATGTGTCAGTGTGGCCTTTCAATAGTGTTAGTTAAAACAGCGCTACACCACAAACGTGTGCCCCCTGCTCTATTGATTTCAGTGTGATATCGATGGAAGTGATTTATTTTAAAAAGTGTTGTGTTGCACTTACCGTGTTGGCGACCCACTTGAATCAAAATGCAACCCTTCAAAATTTAGCCAGCGGTCTTCTACAAATTGTCCTCTAACCAGTGATGTACACATTATTCATAGGTTCTGTGTGGTTTTGGAGCTGTGTCAGTTTTAACAGGACGTGCAAACCTCATCTCCCCCCTCTCGCACACCTGATTTCAATGTTATAATGGATATTAGGGATTGACAAAACAGTGATGCGTTCAGTGGCAATTTTAGCATGTAAATCTTGTTGGGCAAAAAAAGACAAAAAAAACATTGCTACACCTGACTATCAGCGGAGCCCTGTCTGGCAGCGAAACAGTTCATTCAGCCTCATTTAATACCTTTTAACACTACCGTTCAAAAGTTATAGGACACTTACTCATTCAAGGGTTTGTCATTATTTTTACTATTTTCTACATTGTAGAATAATAGTGAAGACATCAAAACTATGAAATAACACATATGGAATCATATAGTAACCAAAAAAGTGTTATACAAATCAAAATTTATTTTATATTTGAGGTTCTTCAAATAGTCACCCTTGCCTTGATGACAGATTTGCACACTCTATTCTACAATGTAGAATATTGTAAAATAAAGAAAAACCTTTGAGTAGGTGTTCTAAAACTTTTGACCGGTAGTGTAGCTGATTTGGCTGACTTGCTTAAACAAATGCGTTTTCTACTGACAATTGAGATGTACAAACTATGGCATAAGAGGACGACGAGCGGATAGGAGGCGATCCATAATTTCGATTAAGACATTAATGAGCGAGTTAAGATGGACTTAGTCAATATAACTATTTTTTCAGCACTTTTGAAATGTACAGCAACAGAATTCAGAAAATGGGTTGTTCTTACAGTATTCTCCCTGTACACCAAGTCAGAACTGTAGGATAAATAAAGTGGGTCTATAACCAGACAATGAAAGCTCTTACAGTATTCCATGATTACATTTCCCTAAAACAGGCTATAGGCTACATGTGCACCACCAAGTCAGAACAGTAAGCTAAGTTATGAGGGGGAAAGGGACCAAATTATTAGGGTGAGGCACATGGGCTACTAACAGCTTACTACACAACATACACTTAGTATTACTTTCTTAGCTACAGTATACATATCTCCCTGGCATATTACATCATTTATGCAGCAGCATTCAATACGTTTTTTGACTTACCTTGTTGTGCTGTGCTCACTTGAACAGGAAGGTGGCATGGCAGTCCTTCTCGTGGGCAAATATTATCATCAAACTTTGTCATCAAAGTCTGACATTCTCTGCATTTATGGTGCTTTCAAGACAACTCGGAACTCTGAAAAATACAAGGTTGAATCATGATGTCAGTGATCTTCAGGTTGGAGCTCTAGAAATCCTGACTTGGAATTCCGAGTTGGATGACCGTTCAAAACTTATTTTCCCAGTCGGAGCTTGTTTTTTTCAGTTCCCAGTTGTCTTGAACTTACTGAAGTCTGAGATTTCCCAGTTCTGAGTTTCCAGTTGTTTTGAACATGGTAGAAGTCATTGTCACGTTCCTGACCTGTTTTCTCTTGTTTTGTATTTATTTAGTATGGTCAGGGCGTGAGTTGGGTGGGTTGTCTATGTGTTATTTTCTATGTTGGGGTTTTGTGTGTTCGGCCTGGTATGATTCTCAATCAGAGGCAGCTGTCAATCGTTGTCCCTGATTGAGAATCATACTTAGGCAGCCGGGGTTTCACGTGTGTTTTTGTGGGTGTTTGTATCTCGTGTCAGTGTTCGTGCCACACGGGACTTTTTTCGGTTTGGTTACGTTTGTTGTTTTGTATCTTGAAGTGTTCTGTTTTACTTTCATTAAATAATGAACACTAACCACTCTGCGTTTTGGTCCTCTCCTTCTGTCAGCGAGGACAGCCATTACAGTCATGCTGGATTGACAGCATGGCCAATGTATTCAACCTTTTCTGGCACATGGTGTTGCATGTGAATGTTTATCCTTTTAAGCTTGGAAAAGAGACCCTTAAACCCAGACTTGGACCACACACTCACTCCACTGAATAGCAGGCTAATGATTGTTTTGCAATGCTTGCAGTTAAAACTTCTTATGGCTGCAGCCCGACGCCGGTACACTTTTGACAACAGCCAGCTCAAGTGGAGGGCGCGAAATTCAAAATATATATTTTTTAAATATTTAACTTTCACACATTAACAAGTCCAATACAGCATATGAAAGGTACACATCTTGTGAATCCAGCCAACATGTCCGATTTTTAAAATGTTTTACAGGGAAGACACAATATGTAAATCTATTAGCTAACCACGTTAGCAAAAGACACCACTTTTTTTACTCCAACAGTTTTTTACTCCATCAGTAGCTATCACAAATTCGACCAAATAAAGATATAAATAGCCACTAACCAAGAAACAACTTCATCAGATGACAGTCTGATAACATATTTATTGTACAGCATATGTTTTGTTCGAAAAATTTGCATATTTCAGGTATAAATCATAGTTTACATTGCAGCTACAGTCAGAAATTGCACCGAAAGCAGCCATAAAACTTACAGACACCAACGTCAAATACCTAATCACTCATCATAAAACATTTCTGAAAAATACATAGTGTACAGCGAAAGACAGGCATCTTGTGATTCCAACTAATATTTCCGATTTATTAAGTGTTTACAGCGGGAAAAAAATGTAGCGTTATATTAGCTTAGCACAATAGCCAGAAACACTTGGGCGCCGGCGACTACGACAGATATATGAAATAACATCATAAAATGTTTCTTACTTTTGCTGATCTTCCATCAGAATGTTGGACAAGGTGTCCTTTGTCCAGAACAGTCGTTGTTTGGATTCAGAACGGACACTTTCCCTCTTCATTTAGCGAGCGCGCTAGCCTAGTGGCACAAAACTCTCCATGTCAACAAATGGAAGAGAACGGAACACGGCAAAACTCACTAAAAAATTTCAATAATCTGATGAAACCATATTGAAAAAACATACTTTACGATGATATGGTGACATGTATCAAATGAAATCAAAGCCGGAGATTGTAGTCGCCTATAACGGCAGCTAAACAAAAGGCAATCCGACTGTCCAGCTCGCGCTCTTCAGAGTACCGAAAATGGTGGACATGTCATTCCAAGATGATGTGTTCCATCTCAGACCAAGATAATCAACTCATTTCTTCTCTCACAGCCTATTGACACCTAGAGGAAGGTGTATGACGTGCATGTATACTAATAAGTCTTGTGCCCATTTATAGGCAGGAAGAAGAACAGAGCATCGATTTCAGACTTTCCACTTCCGGGTCAGGTAATGTGCTGCAGCATGAGTTCTGTTTCACTCAGAGAAATAATTCAAATGGTTTTAGAAACTAGAGAGTGTTTTCTATCCAATAGTAATAATAATATGCATATTGTACGAGCAAGAATTGAGTACGAGGCCGTTTGAAATGGGCACATTTTATCTGGCTACTCAATACTGCCCCTTGCAGCCCAAACAGGTTAACCACTGATTCCTTCCAAACCACTCTTTGTTGAATTTGCGATTTCCAACCTGTTGTGTAATGTTTATGTCCAATGACCGATGAGCACTGATACGTTTTATCTAAAATGTATCTTCATATGACAAAGATTGAACAAGATTTTCCAGTAGATTGTCAACTTGATTCATGATGACTGCTTGTCTAACTTGGTAGCTAAGATTTTGAAAGTATGATATAACGTGATTTGACGCCCTTTTATCTGTGGCCAATGACCTTGAGCCTTCTTGGATGGGCACTCCAATTTTAGAGCCCTCTGCGTAGATTTTGCGGTGACGTAGTCTCCCCATGACTGACAGAACACTGAGCCAATCACAGCACAACTAGAGAACATTACTAACCCCTGCTTGCCATATTTTCCATTGGAAAATACATTACCAACCCCTACGCCCCACCCCAACAGAAAGCACTGAGCTACTGTAGGCTGAAACACATGCATTTTGGAGAAGCCTTACTCAAGAAATACCCGCCCTGAATGACAGATCACCACTGGTTGTATTCCTCTTTCTGTTTTGGTGACCTCATTATAAAAATGCAGCATTCCTAAATGTAGCTGACTGTGTTCTGCAGATTATCCTCTTTCTAACCAGTGATGTAAAAATGTATCCAGTGTGGTTTCTTAGTTGTGATAGTTTCAACAGCGCATATCCCCCCTTCCAATCGATGACTGATTTATTGCGACTTGACAAAACAACCAGGTTTTTGGTGTGTGTGCATTTTATAGGTGCTCGTAAAAAAAGGAATAAAAGTAATACGATTACTATTGTTGCACATCTATGTGTAGATAGTACATTTTATATTTTCAACATATCACAAACTGTTTATGCATATTGGTTATTGATTTGGAAACTTTAAAACTGTGTTTTGACATTGGGCTATTTATCAATATGTGTTGTCAACAGGAAGCAGCGACAGTATCATTTTCAACTTAAAGGTGCACTATGCAGAAATCGCTCCACCATTTCCTGGTTGCTAAAATTCTAATAGTTTGTCTAATTTCAATGTATGTGACAGAACCTGGTGTACAAAACCAAAAGTAAAAGATACAAAAACAAAACTTAAGAACAGGAAGCATAGAAATAATGCACACATATCTACCGCTTCTTAGACTTGCTTTTCAGTGAGAGTTTGGTCGAGTCGCCCAAAAAGTTACATATTGCAGCTTTAAGTATTAGGAAAATAAATAACTTTCAACATTAATTACAAATGGTATTGTTCTTAATCAGGTAAAAACTTCTGAATGAGTTCAAAAACGTGCTGTAATTGATTTATTTTGATGGTATACCAGGGCAAAATGAGTTTGCCCTGCCAAGCCAATGTGTTGTCAGAAGCAATATAGCCAAGAGAGTACACAGAAACAGGTGCATTTGTTTACAGCTGATGACTGCCTGTAAAGTTACAATGCTAATATTCCCTAAAGCTCGTATTTTGGCATCTGTTAGGTGGGTATCATTAATGGGTGAGCTGCACATTTTGTAATCATGTATAGTTGCATGGAGGAGCAGTGAGTGTCCTTGGGTTTTTGCAGTTTATTTCTCGCTAGTGTTAGTCTTTTAAGGGTTGGTTTCTAGCCAGTGTTAGGCTTTTAAGGTTTGTTTTCTAGTTAAGGGTTGATTTCTAGCTAGTGTCAGGGTTTTAAGGGTTGTTTCTCGCTAGTGCTAGGCTTTTATCGGTTGTTTTTTTGCTAGTGTTAGGCTTTTAAGGGTTGGTTTCTAACTAGTGTTAGGCTTTTAAGGGTCGGTTTCTCGCTAGTGTTAGGCTTTTAAGGGTTGGTTTCTAACTAGTGTTAGGCTTTTAAGGGTTGGTTTCTAACTAGTGTTAGGCTTTTAAGGGTTGGTTCTAGCTAGTGTTAGGCTTTTATAGGTTGTTTTCTAGCTAGTGGCACCTCACTGTTTGCAGTGGAAGACTGGTTCTATCTCCAGGCCAGTGTCAAATCTTTGCTTGAAAAAGCCTCACTTTGCAGTGACCCCGCTAATAGTCAAAGTTTATAGTTATTTATGTGTTGTCACCATGAATGAGATATCGGTGAGCTAGCGATGCAGCCGACACATTGTCTGAAAAGGGCCCCCCTCAGCTTTGATGGATGGAAAGAAGAACAGAGCAAACGGAGGGAAACCCTCTCCCATAAAGAGGAGTTTGGCTGTCGAAGGCTCCGTGGCAGACCAACAGAATAAACGTCAGAATCAAGTTGCGGGGGGGGGGGGTGAGAGAGAAAGAGAGAGACAGAGCAAGAGAGGGAGAACGAAGCGGAATGAGCTGCCAGAGAAGTAGGCCAGTCATGTGTCAGCTTGAGCCCTCTGATGCGACAAGAGAGGGGGTGATGAAAAAAGGAGAAAGAAGGGATATCAATATTTCAGCCGTGCGGCTACTCAAGCCACTGCCAATGACAGCAAACATCATGAAAAGATATGGGAACAGGGAAGGGAAAGAAATGAAAAAGATAAGAAGAGAACAGTAAAGTAAATGACATCTGAAGCTATTTCCTCTAAGGCCTTGGCTGATGCCATGCGCTAGCGGCAACTTGAAAACTACTACAGTTACGGGCCAAAAGTGCCCCCGTTACCATGTGATCAATGATGGCAAAGCTACCTTAAAGATGAGTCAGAAACTGACGCTAAGTACCCACTCAATTTCATGGCTTACTCTTAAAACTCTTAAAGTATAAGACATTCAAGACGTCATGAACAAAAATGTTACTGACAATGCTACAGAATGTCACTGCTTTCAAACCTTGTGGTAGGCAATTAATGAATAAGTGACCAAGGACTTGATAGAGTGATACAAAATGTAGTTATACAAGCGAAGTTATATCATGTAAGTTAACTTCATTGGCAATACTCTAAGGCATGTCACCCATTATACGACTTACACAAATTATCAGACTTAGTAATACTAAAGGATAACTACCTTTAAGAGAATTTCTTTAAAGATCCACATTGGTCTACCTTTCACATGCAGAGTCCATCCTTCACTGAATGCTTGCCTTGCATTACCGCAACACTAAGTCTCCAATTAAAAGTAAGTTCTTCACACATGCTGCACATACAGAGTAATGGTGGGAGTGCTCTTACTCTTATTTGTTTGTTCTGTTTTCCCTGTGCTGCGTATCTATTAGGGGTGGGTCTGACTTTGATGGAGCGGGTGATTTTAGGCTTGGCCGTTAGCAAGCAGAGATAGAATATCTTCCTAAGGCCTAAGGATAGCACTTTTTATGAGATGTTCATTGCTGAAGCTACATCAACCTGTCTAAGCCCCACCGCAGCCTGCAAGTCTTTGGCTCTATCTTTTTTTCCCTTTCTTCCACCCTCCCTCTATCATTCCCTTTCTCACATTTACCCCCTCTGCCTCCTCTATTTTCATGTTCATGGGTCGTGAAGAAAAATACCTGAAGATAACTAACGATAGACTGTCTTTTCTCTAATGGGCACCCGGTCATAATGTGGAACTTATCCTCCACATGGATATAGGGTTGTATTTTTGACATTGCTTAGCTATAATTACTTTTCTTCCCTCAAAACATCAATCTTTACAGCAACGTAGGTCTGAGTGCCACCTGCTTTAACCATTTTCTGGGTTCAGTCCATTTTTGTTCTAAGCTAAACTGAGACGTTACAGACACATAAAGACACCAAGGCCATGGTATAGCTAAAGACAGGAAGTGACTATGCTTTTCAATTCTCATACAGTCCCTAGAAATGCAGCTGAATAATAAAAAACAGACCGGAATGACAACAGGGGAGAAGGGGAGTGACAACTGCTGACATAGCAACCCTGTCAAGACCTACTCCTTCATCTCTCTCTCCCTCCATCCATCCCTCTCTCTCTCTACCCACCCCTCTTTCTCCCTCCACCTTTCTCTATCCCTACACCCCTCCCTGTCTACCATCCACCCCAGCACCCTCTTAGATCAGCAGTCGACATTGGCATTTAAAATTACCATCAGCCCCCAGCGCTCCATATAACCTACCCCCACCTCTCCACCGCCCACTTACCCATCATCACAGTGTGCGGCTCAATGACCCCTGGTCTGTATCAGCAATATTTCACCCTCAGATCAACACACACTGTGATAAGGCTGGGGGAGGAGGGGAAGGAAGGATGGGAATCGTTCAAGGGGGCAAGAGATAGGGGAGAGGTGGGTGGATGGGAGATTGGGGGTTGCGTGGGATGGTATATCAACTCTAAAGCAAAATTATTGCCAATCAGATTTTATTCACAGCTCAACTGCTAGACAAATTGTGGGTCAGGGCACAGATTAATTTTATTTTAATAAGTCATTTTCCAGTGTGGGCTCACACTGCAACAGGCACACGTGCACATACACACACACACACACAAAAACAAACACACACATTTGGTGCATATAGAGGTAGTGACAGCATCGACTAACAACGTCCTGTGTGACTCAGACTTGAGAGTTTGATGTTTTCAGAGTGGCAGGATTTGACACACTTCCAGAAAACTTTTCTTGAAACGTCTGTCATAAGGGATAACTAAGGACATACAGTAACATTGTAAAAGCATAATGTCTGCTATTTTGCAGCTAATAGTAGCTAGTTTAGAATTGAAGTGTATTATTAGCTAGAATTATGCTGTATGGTGTCGACGAATAATTCTGTCACAAAGTTATGTATTTGCCAGGAACACATGCAAACCAGCTATCTTCAAGAGATTTGTGGGGAGGTGAGAGTAGGGAAATATGGCTATGAATAAAGAAATTACAAAGTGAGCACACATGCAATACATTATTTTGAAAACTCCAACTTCACCTTAAATTCATCTTTAATGAAACCAACTCATTCCATTGGAGAGCAATTTTGTGTTATTTTGTGATAAAATGTATGACAATGCATTCAAACACAGACCATGTTTACTTACAAAAACTTGCCTGGATTTGGATTGAGGGCATTTGGTTTTGGGGGATTACTTTGCACCTATCTGGCCTATTAGAATTCCCCACAAGGTGAGAGGAATGGTAACTTGATTGAATTAATGTACATGTACTGTAAAATGGGCTGAATAGACAAGTTATACCTATCACGCTCTGGCCATAGAGGCTTTTATTCTCTATTTTGGTTAGGCCAGGGTGGGACTAGGGTGGGCATTCTAGTTTCTTTATTTCTATGTTTCTTTTGTATTTCTACGTTTTGGCCGGGTATGGTTCTCAATCAGGGACAGCTGTCTATCGTTGTCTCTGATTGGGAATCATACTTAGGCAGCCTTTTTTCCTTTCGCATTTGTGGGTAGTTATCTTTGTTAGTGACACTATTGCCCAAGTTAAGCTTCACGGTCGTGTCCTTGTTTTGTTGGCGACATTCATTTCAAATAAAAAGAAATGTACGCTCATCACGCTGCGCTTTGGTCCAGTCATTTCCAGGAAGAGGATCGTGACAGAACCTTGGGGGATTTTTGCGCAGTATTCCTTTAGAACTCCTCAGGAATCAAAGCAGCTGATATCAATGGTTGCCATGTTGGTTACTGGGCCCTTTGAAGTCAGTAAACAACGATGAACCCACTTCTGAAGGATGTCAGTTGTCACTTCTGTTCTTTCCAGTTCTCATCAAGTAAACCGGTTGTGGGGATTCAATCAACAGTTTCATTGGGCAGTTGCTGCACGGGTAATAGTGTATTTTGATTGTTAAACTGTCAAAAGTACAACCCTTGCTGTGAAATTGCATTGAGTTTGGTTATAGTGTACTGTACCAATGTAAGTGGTTATAACACCAGATTAAGTGTTAATCAATTAATTTGGGGTCTACTAAGCTACAGTTGAAGTCGGAAGATTGCATACACCTTAGCCAAATACATTTAACCTCAGTTTCACAATTCATGACATTTAATCCTCGTAAAAATTCCCTGTCTTAGTTCAGTTAGGGTCACCACTTTATTTTAAGAATGTGAAATAATAGTAGAGAATGATTTATTTCAGCTTTTATTTCTTTCAATATACCCACATACATTTTTCCTCCTCATGATGCCATCTATTTTGTGAAGTGCACCAGTCCCTCCTGCAGCAAAGCACCCGCACAACATGATGCTGCCACCCCATGCGTCACCCCGTGTTCTTCGGCTTGCAAGCCTCCCCCTTTTTCCTCCAAACATAACAATGGTCATTATGGCCAAACAGTTATATTTTTGTTTCATCAGACCAGAGGACATTTCTCAAAATGTACAATCTTTGTCTCCATGTGCAGTTGCAAACCGTAGTCTGGCTTTTTTATGGAGGTTTTGGAGCAGTGGCTTATTCCTTGCTGAGCGGCCTTTCAGGTTGTCGATATAGGACTCGTTTTACTTTTTGTTTTGCACTTTTCGCACCAAAGTATGTTCATCTCTTGGAGACAGAACGCGTCTCCTTCCTGAGCGGCATGACGGCTGGGTGGTCCCATGGTGTTTATACTTGCGTTCTATTGTTTCTACAGATGAACGTGGTACCTTCAGGCATTTGGAAATTGCTCCCAAGGATGAACCAGACTTGTGAAGGTCTACAATGTTTCTGATGCCTTGGCTGATTTCTTTTGATTTTCCCATGATGTCAAGCAAACGGGCACTGAGTTTGAAGGTAGGCCTTGAAATACATCCACAGGTACACCTCCAATTGACTTATATTATGTCAATTAGCCGATCAGAAGCTTCTAAAGCCATGACATCATCTTCTGGAATTTTCCAATCTGTTTAAAGGCACAGTCAACTTAGTGTATGTAAACTTCTGACTCACTGGAATTGTGATACAGTGAATTATAAGTGAAATAATCTGTCTGTAAAAAATAGTTGGAAAAATTGCTTGTGTCATGCCCAAAGTAGAAGTCCTAACCGACTTGCCAAAACTATAGTTTGTTAACAAGACATTTGTGGAGTAAAAAACTAGTTAATGACTCCAACCTAAGTATATATAAACTTCTGACTTCAACTGTGTATGGAATTGTTTAAGAAGGTAATACCAAGGATCATTTAGCTATTTGATGTTTAATTTTAAGACCCCTTGAAGTATCAAAAAAAAATATATATATATATATATATTTGATGAAAATGTGTTTGACCTTCCTGCTATTAGCCCATACAAAGGAATTGAATAACACATTCACTACACGGAACAACAAATAGTCCCCAAATAAAATAAAGTGAATGTCCTATATCGGAGAGCCATAAGAAAGATCAGGAAACATTTTAATGTATTTTTTACACGTATTTAACCTCTTATTTTTGGCCCTAAACAGTCTCCATATACTGTATACATCAACTAGTACCAGGGCACCTTGTCACGGCTGTCGTAAGAACGGCACCAAGGCGCAGCGGATGTTGAGTTCCAAATATTTAATTCAAAGAGAAACTTAAACAAAACAAAATATATCAATAAACAACAACTAAACGTGACTACGTGGTGCACATGCACAAACAAAAAAGCAATATCCCACAAACACAAGTGGGAAAAATAGCTACTTAAATATGATCCCCAATTAGAGACAACAATTACCAGCTGCCTCTAATTGGGAATCATACAAAACACCAACATAGAAAATATAAACTAGAACACAACATAGAAATTATAAACTAGAATACCCCCTAGTCACGCCCTGACCTACTACAACATAGAGAAACAAGGGCTCTCTATGATCAGGAAAGGGCTCTCTATGGTCACTGCTCTTCAGACAAGTCTTGAGAGGCCTGTGGGAGCCTCACCTTTCCGCAGAGGGTGTAGTATAAAACCCAAACTGTTTGGACACAACAGACAGAAGTTTGCAGGAGCTCTTAGCTCCCTCTGTAGATGCCTACTGAACAACTTTTATTTGTATTGCTTTTAAATCTTTTTAATACATTTTTATCTTGTTAAGACTTTGTTCTAGCTAGCTATTTGTTTAGGTAGCTATCAAAGTAAACACAACTGTCGGCTGTACCAACTTCAGATGAGTCCCAAGACGCTAGTGGGGGTCGTAGAGCATAACAGAGAACACCATGTGCACGAGGGTCTCCTCTTTTTGTGAGAAGAGTGATTTTCAGGAGGTCTCATGGTCTGACAAACTCTGCTCTAGCTCTGTAACCTTCCACTGCAGATGCACAACTTCAGCAAATGTGATAGATTTTTTTTTTTTTTTTTACCTTTATTTTACTAGGCAAGTCAGTTTAGAACAAATTCTTATTTTCAATGACAGCCTAGGGACAGTGGGTTAACTGCCTTGATCAGGGGCAGGATGACAGATTTTCACCTTGTCAGCTAAGGGATTCAAACTTGCAACCTTTTGGTTACAAGTCCAACGCTCTAACCACTAGGCTACCTACCGCTCCAGAGATATGTCCAATGCAAAAACAGATAACTCTAGCTTACACTGACAGATTTGTATGGGGATTTTGGTATAATCCTAATTCGATTTCCGCGGGGAAGTGGACATAAACTCTAGGGGGATAAGGAACCTCCCCTGAGGCATGTTAAGCTCTTATTAAGGGAAAAATCAAAAAAATATATATTTTGGTATTTGTTTCATTCGTCCAATGTTGATACAGTCAGCAGTCAAGTTTCCAAGATATAGGATATGTAAGAAGCAAAGCATATCTGATGATGTGGCACTACAGAGGGTAGTGCATACAACCCAGTACATCACTGGGGCCAAGCTTCCTGCCATCCAGGACCTCTATACCAGGCGGTGTTAGAGGAAAGCCCTAAAAATTGTCAAAGAGTGCCAAGTACCAGAGTGCCAAGTCTAGGTCCAGGAGGTTTCTAAACAGCTTCTACCCGCAAGCCATAAGACTCCTGACCATATAATCAAATGGCTACTGTCATGACGTTGGCAGCGGGGGTAGGTTTATGACAGTCATAAATACCTCTTTCCCCCTTTTTCTCTCTCCCTACTATAACTGATGTGACATAAGGAAACCCATGGGTTAACATAGAGATTCTGGGTAACATCAGAAGTTGGGGGAAATGAACTATATTCTGGTAGTCCGACCAACTTTACATATGCGGGGGTACTTAAGGTATATTATGTCAGTTCGGTTGCCCTCTGACACATTCTCATCAATGATAGAATGACATAAACTCTACTGTGGAAAGTCTAAACGTCAGAGGTATCAGATTCACATGGAATTGTTCTTTAATTCAAATGTTTGAATATGACATTATTTGTGAAGAGGTGAAATGTAGTTTTAGCTTCCAAATGAGAGATCTGTGCTTTCATAAGTTTTCCTCTGCTGACAGTGGTCCGCCCCTGTGAAGAGGCATGGGTTATAAACTTTTCAGACACACCCCTCTCCCTCCACTATAAAAGCCAAAGGACAAGAATATAACTTCCTGTTCCGGGTACGCTAGGATGACAATCCGGTGTCAGAATGGTTCAGATAACTACAGAAGCCAACATCAGCATGGACTTTGATGGTGAATGGTATGAACTTTGAACTCGTATTCACTACAGAAGTGATATCTCCTAGCCGTTGAGTTAGGAACAGCTAAACGCAGGTTAGGAAGGACAGTCCAAGTATCCCGTCTACTACACCAACGTTACTCCAGCGTATTCCGTGACTACCAGAGACATTCTCCAAAGGACAGAGGACTCAGGTTGGCGACACGGTCCATCTACCACCAACCTACTGAAGCGCAGCTTAGAGTAAATATTGATAGCATTTTCCTCTTCAAATGGGCGGTAATTTAGAATGCATAAGATACTGTATTTACGATAGCACAGCTCGCCTATGTTCAAGTCTGCCGCTCTTTCACTAGGACTCCCCCCTTCCCTTTGTGTAACAAGCTGTCATATCTATTCCGCCCGCTAGGGACGTTTTCTGTATGACGTAGTTTGTGATCAAGTTATGATTTAATTGTATATGCGTGATTCTGTGTGATTAGTTAGGTATTTAGTAAATAAATAATTAAACCCAATTTTGTATTGCTGATTCAACTTCTTAGCCAGGATTCTTGCAGATAACCAAGGACTTACAACTTTCAGATGAGACTGAATAAAATGACGATTAATGTGATAGTTATGGACGTAAAATCTTACTAAATCTTTAAGAGTTTATTCGAAAGATAACAGCTCTATAAATATTCTTTTGTGGTGTCCCTCTCTAATTAATTAACATTTACATGATTAGTTCAATCAGGTAATATTAATTACGGAGAAATTATTTTATGGAATAGCATGTCATAGCAATTAATCTGGCATAGTCAAAGACACGACACTACCCAGACTATTTTCACCCCCCTTTATTTTACTCTGTTGCTACTCTCTGTATTATCTATGCATAGTCACTTTAATAACTCTACCTGCATGCAGATATTTCCTCAATTACCTCGACTAACCGGTGCCCCTGCACATTGACTCTGTACCGGTACCCCCTGTATATAGCTTCGCTATTGTTATTTTACTGCTGCTCTATAATTATTTGTTTTTTTATTTTTTATTTTTCCTTAAAACTGAATTGTTGGTTAAGGGCTTGTAAGTAAGCATTTCACTGTAAGGTCTACACCTGTTGTGTTGTGCCCATGTGACAAATAAAATTTGATTACATTTTTTATTTTATCATGCATTTTGAGTTTTCTCAAGTTAAAATGTAAATCCCATTGGCGTTGCGTTTACATTCTAGCCAGTAGCGTCAGTTCAGCTAAACCTAGTGTATGATAAAGTATGTGTGGGATTGCATTTTTACACAATAAAAAAACTCTGAGAACAGCAAAAACAAACAAAGATGACCCCAGCCATTAGTTGTCACCGCAATAATTTTTTCCCCTGGGCAAGTTTCTCTCTGATGTTATTATTGTATTGCCTATGCAGCAGTTGCACTATCTGGGTGTAATTCATTATACACTGAGAATTCAAAACATTAAGAACACCTGCGCTTTACATGACATCGACTGACCAGGTGAATCGAGGGGATAGCTATGATTCCTTGTTGATGTCACTTGCTAAATCCACTTTAATCAGTATGGATGAAGAGGAGACAGGTTAAAGAAGGATTTTTAAGCCTTTAGACAATTGAGACATGGATTGTGTATGTGTGCCATTCATAGGGTGAATGGGCAAGACTAAATATGCTAGTAGGTGCCAAGCGCACCGGTTTGTGTCAAGAACTGCAACACTGCTGGGTTTTTCATGCTCAACAGTTTTCCGTGTGTATCAAGAATGGTCCACCACCTAAAGGACATCCAGCCAACTTGACACAACTGTGGAAAGCATTGGAGTCAACATGGGCCAGCATCCCTGTGGAACGCTTTCGACACCTTGTAGAGTCCATGCCCTGATGATTTGAAGCTGTTCTGATCGTAAAAGGGGGTGCAACTCAATATTCGGAAAACAAACAGCCCTACATCCACTGTTGCTAAATAACATATACATATTGAATTATGTTATTCCAGCAAGATTGATCTGTTAGAATATCTAATTTTAATTCCGAAAGATGGACAAGCAAGACTGGTACAGTAAGAGGTGGAAATTCATTATACACGAGGCTGGTAGGCTACATGTAGTGATTAGGAATGCAGACAGAAGATGATGATGAAGTAGGCCCTCCGCAAGAAGTTCAAAAAAGTTAGACCAACTAAGTAATCATTAAATCATTATAATTCTGTCACTGCATGACAATGCACATTTGTTATAGCCTACAATTGTCTTTGAAGCCAAAAACAGGATATGTATTTTTGGGGAAATGCTCTAAATAGCAATTTGTTCAGTTATGTTTATTTTAATACCAATAGGCCTACATGAAACCAAAAATTGCACTAGTCTACTGGGCAAATTAATTAAAATAACAATTATGCCTACAGCTATCACAACCTATAATTGAATAGCAATAAAATCGTTTTTGGTTTCTAATGGTCACAAAAAAGTTTTCCCACTTCCCAATTAAATTAACCCCTGACAATCAGATTACAAGGTTTACAAGCCTGAGTTTAAATACCAGCATCAAATTCAATCGTAGCACTGCCTAAACGGTTGACTGGCAAAGCAAATGGCACAGTCTCTGCTCTGCTTTCTAAAAGTGACAAAAAAGGCACGCAGGCTGGCAGCTGCTCTCGGAGCAATGCTCTTTATGGTCCTAAAGCCATCCATTTAATACGCTAAACATGCATTGCATTTTAATCAGGATTGGAATTATTTCATACCTTTTTTGTTGCCTACTTTACTTTAAATTGCTGGTCTGCCTGTTACGTCTGTCGTTAGTGGTAGAATGACCGGACCAAGGTGCAGCGTGGTAGGCGTACATTTTCTTTATTAAATGTTCCACCAAAAAACAATAAACAACACAACAAACGTAAAGCTTCAGAGTGCAACACATGCAACAAACAAAGACAAGATCCCACAACCTAAATGTGGGGAAAAGGGCTGCCTAAGTATGATCCCCAATCAGAGACAACGATAGACAGCTGCCTCTGATTGGGAACCACACTCGGCCAAAAACAAAGAAACAGAAAACATAGAATGCCCACCCAAATCACACCCTGGCCTAACCAAATAGAGAAATAAAAAGGCTCTCTAAGGTCAGGGCGTGACACTGCCATACCCAAGTGACACCCCTGATTCTAGCCAGTGGCAATACCAGCGACGTGCGGTGAGGTCGGTGGCTGGGTAGGCATAGGCTATTATACTCTTGTATATGTGTGAAACAGGATTAATATAAGTACCCACCAAATTATTCTTGTTATTATTATAAAATCCAGATCCAGAACCAGCATGACGTGACATTTATTAACCAAAATTGACAAACAATTTTTGCCAAATGTAGATTTAAAAACCAATGTAGCCAAGATACACAAGTGATAGGCCACATATTTCATATCATCAGACAAAATTACACTTCTCAACACAGTTACAACGAATAGATGGCACTAAAATATCAATATATGGACACATTTCATCGGAATCGATCGCAACTCAAACTCCAAAGCCTTTCACAATGGATGTACATATTCATCCAATGCACCACGTTCCGCACGCGCAAACACACACACACACACACAAACACACGCAGAGGCACATAATAATATGATTATGTGAAATATTATTACGTAGAGATATAAAATAAATAAGGTTCTGTTTAAGTTTTACAAGTTTAAATAGGCTAATATACAGGTATTCAGTAGCCTAACCCGCAAATTGCAAAATAAATTGCATTAGGCCTACCTTTACTTATAAATTAACCTGTCTAGGATCAGCGTGGCGCTAGCGGCACACCCCCCCCCCCCCCCCACTGAAAAACCAGTGCCGCGAAATTCAAAAAAAATATTTTTTTTAAATATTTAACTTTCACACATTAAAGTCCAATACAGCTAATGAAAGACACAGATCTTGTGAATCCAGTCAACATGTCCGATTTTTAAAATGTTTTACAGGGAAGACACAATATGTAAAGATGTACATCTATTACCTAAAAACACATTAGCATAATCCACCATCTTTTATTTGTCCACCAACACCAGTAGCCATCACCAATTCGGCTAAACTAAGATATTTATAGCCCCTAACCAACAAAAAAACTCATTAGATGACAGTCTGATAACATATTTATGGTATGGGATAGGTTTTGTTAGAAAAAAGTGCATATTTCAGGTAGATGGCATAGGTTACAATGGCACCCACCGTCACAAATGGAATAGAAAAACTACTTAGAGCAACGTGTTTACCTACTTACTAATCATCAAACATTTCGTAAAAATACACAGCATACACGAATCGAAAGACACAGATCCTGTGAATACAGACAATATTTCAGATTTTCTAAGTGTCTTACAGCGAAAACACAATAAATCGTTATATTAGCATAGCACATAGCACATAGCAGCCCAGCATTGATTCTAGCCAAAGTGAGCGATAAAAGTCAACATCGCCAAAAGATATTAATTTTTTCACTAACCTTCTCAGAATTCTTCCGATGACACTCCTGTAACATCATATTACACAATCCATATAGAGTTTGATCGCAAATGTTTATATTTAGCCACCAAAATCATGGTTAGACAATGTGAAATGTAGACAAGCTGGTCAGAAAATGTCCTTGCGCCACTTAGACAGTGATCTACTCTTATACATAAATACTCATAAACGTGACTAAAAAATATAGGGTGGACAGGGATTGATAGACAATTTAATTCTTAATACAATTGCGGAATTACATTTTTTAATTTATCCTTACTTTTCAATACAGTTTGCGCCAAGCGAAGCTACGTCAAAAAACATGGCGTCCTAAGCCACTAAAATGTTTCGACAGAAACACGATTTATCATAATAAAAATGTCCTACCTTGAGCTGTTCTTCCATCAGTATCTTTGGCAAAGGATCCTTTCTTGGGAGTAATCGTCTTTTGGTGGAAAGCTGTCCTCTTGCCATGTGGAAATGCCAACTGCGTTCGGGATGAACTGAAAAGCGTGCCCAGCTATTCACATCGTTTCAAAAATAAATGTCCCAAAATCGCACTAAACGGATATAAATTGCTATAAAACGCTTTAAATTAACTACCTTATGATGTTTTTAACTCCTATAACGAGTGAAAAGATGACCGGAGAAATATAACAGGCTAAACTAACACTTGGAACAGGAGCGGGTCGGTGTCCAGCACGCGCGTTACGCACCAAGGAAAGACTTGCTAGCTACAGGGTTTTTTAATTTATAGGGCCTGTGAACGCGCAATCGACCCCATTGGAATCGTCATCACGTAAAGGCATCCAGGGGAAGACGTAAGAAGTGTCCGTATAGTCATAGCAATAACAGTGCCCTTTTAACTGACTACAGAACAGTGGCCAACATTTCTGAAATTTGACTCCATGTCAGGGAAATTGCTGTAGAATGGGCTCTGTTCCACTTAGAGACAAAATTTCAACTCCTATAGAAACTATAGACTGTTTTCTATCCAATAATAATAATAATATGCATATTGTACGATCAAGGATTTTGTGGGAAGCCGTTTCAAAAATTACCCAATTAGCATAAATAGTCTAAACAGCGCCCCCATCCCCAACAGGTTAAGTCCATTTGTCTGTCCCAATCAAATCATTCTGTATTCTGTTGGAGACTTTTTCAGGAAGATCAAAGTGTCTAGCTAACCTTTCATATTTTTCAGCAAAGGTAGCCTATACAATAACTCCACATAGTTCAGTTGCCACATTTACATGAGCTTGTAGCCTATCTTCATCATCATCACCCTGAAATGCTAACTATTGTTTCCCTAGGTAGCATGTTGCTCTAAGGTAATTCAAAATCTCACTGTTTTCCTTTACCTCATCATTGTGCATGATGACTTGTTGTTTTCACTGCTCATTTTTTGCCAGATCGATCCATGTGTTCCCCAAAGTTTTCAGAGTGATCTGGTGTTGGATGTGCGTTGCTGATTTTTCGTGTTTGATGAGGGCATTGGTCAGGTTGTTGAGGTCGCAGTAGCAGCCTTCTGTTGTCCCTGGTTGAGAAGAGCAGGCAGGGGAAGCAGTACAGATGGTTACTGGTAGTGCTGCCTCACAGCCAGTCTTGTCGTTTATACCACTCCCATTTAAACGATCAGATTTCTTACCCCTCCCATTGATGAATGTGCAGGTGTTGGTCTCCCCTTCTGAATTAGCCTACGCCAAGTTTTCCTTGGAAATACAACTTGGAAACTAGTTTGAAGTGCTGTATAGTGTCAATTTTGTCAGGCTGTTTTGCTCACTAGCTAGCTAGCTTCTTTAACTCAGTTCAAGGTGTTGCGCGCACCAAATTATGTAGACACCAAAATAAGAATAGCTTTTCCCACAGAACATAATAAGGTCTTAAAAGCAATAAGCATGCAATTTCACTTTCTAAATCAAAAGGAAGAGGAACAGAATACATTTTGTATCAACAATTTGTATTGTTGCTGGGGATGAAAGAAGAGTTTCCCATTAGTAATTACCAGTTGGAAGGGCGTTCAAGTGTATTTTTCCCAGTCATATGCTGGTATTTACGGAATGACGAAATGTTGTGAATGTAGCGTAAGTACAGACGTGTATGCTGTAACATTGGTACATTATGGGAGGCAACACGTCTGTCTAGTGAGACTACTTTCATGGTACACAGTCTTTCACAGATAAACATGGCCCAATGCAAAAAGGTATGACTATAAAATACATCACTGCATATGGTGAGATACGATAGCCCCTTGCTCGAAGATATGGCCAAAAGCAGAGAGAAATGGTTTCAACACAAGTAGAGCACCACCACTGGAAAATATGCCCCACTATTTGTAGGAGCATCCGTGACAAAATGGTCAACATTATCTTTTAATTAGATTCACAGTGTTTACTAGCCTGTATTTAGTCTAGTCTCATTTATAAAGCTACTGATACAGTCTTGGTTGTCTTTTTATCTGGTACGGGTGAGGTAAGAACTTCCCAGAAGCTGATGACGGTGCTACCAATGAACGCTTACGTAAGAGTTTGGAACTCTCGTTGAGTTTCATGTACTGTGTGTAGTCTTTTCCAAAAGCAGTGTTAGTGTCTCCACAAAACAGTTAGCACATTCCAAACACAACCCATGTTTCCATGATAAACAAGGACCATGTTTAATTCAAATGGGCACAAAGGCTTTGATGGCGTAGTACTGTAGGTGTTTCACCTTAATCACACTGACAAAGACGGAGCTAAGGAGCTGGGAAAAGACAGACGTTCACCTTGATTGAGATGATTGATACAACTTTGAATATCCTCAAGCATAACACCCCCAGTTTGTGCGTCTCACTTTGTAACATTCACACACATGCATCAACTTAATGAATATAAGATGCAAAATGTGCTCATTAAAGACTTGAAGTGCAGTCCCTCTCTTACAGTGCCTAAATAATTAACCATAATCCTTTTCCTGAGCCACAAGCGTTCGCTTAGAAGCTTTAATAGTCTGACCATCACATTTAGATTGTTTTTGGCTCTGCACTGCTGGCATGAAACTTTCCAGTGTTGTAGAAACACACAGCATTACCACATACCATGTCCAGTGCATACCATGTCCACATGCAATGAATATGTAGAGGCATATTCGAGCAAATCACATATTATTACATGTGTAGATGAGTACTCTAGATTCTGATTCAGCACCCAATTGACTTTAAAAAGTGGTTAGGACTAAAGAGTGTTGCGTTTGCAATCTACACAATGCACACTTTAAATATTTCACCTACTGAAACCACTATCAGTTAGCTATAATATTTCAGTGGAAGGATATTCATTTGTGAGCTGCGTGGCTCTTAATGGCTTTGGTGACATCATTGACCTTCAGAGTGGAAGTGTCGGGCAGTAAGTAACCTCGCCTCCTCAGTGACGTTTAACTAACGTAGAGCAGATCAAATCTCGTGATTGAGATCAGGCTGGCAATGTAGCATTCTCACTGTGTTGCCTTTGGATACCTTTCTACACTGCTCACTGTTTGGACTGGGGCGGAGTTAATGAGGTTGATTTGTCATTTTTATGGGGTTTTACAGGTTGGTTTATTTTACATTTAATTAATGAGTTTTTACATTTGACTCAATCGAAATATCAACATAAATTGGTGGTTGTTAATGTGATGTCCTAGCTTGGTGGGGATAGACTTAAAATGTCAACTTCCTATGACAGATATCGGTCATTTTTTGGACCAGGATAACCTACACCAGAATGTTGGGGCTACAGTATGTAGTGATCCTAATATTAGTATGCTCTGCTCATCTACATTACTCTTCATGGGTTTCCAAAAATCATTGCAAGTGTCTTGAAAGTCAATACCAAAGAGTCATCAATGGTTTGGTTTCTCTCAATGTCAATGGCTTCTTCATAATCTTCCTCCCTCAAGCAGCTCACAAGAGCGCATTTGGAGACCAACACAAGCCCCTCATGGGGGGTTGGGGGGATGGAGCGTTGTCACAATGAGTTGATCCTAAATATTCATGATGCAAGGAGAACAATTGTCTTCTGAGAGGAGAGAGGCCATCCACTTTAGTCATCAAGGGAGAGAGAGAGAGACAGAGAGAGCGATAGAGAGAGAAAGCTTGTCCAAGACATCAGTGTGTTCTCGGCTTGACCACCAGGCCATTAGGTTGAGATAAAGACACTTGCCAATTGGCATCTGGTATACACAAAATACAGTGCCTTCAGAAAGTATTCACACCGCTTTTCCACATGTTGTTATGTTACAGCCTGAATAAAACATGGAGTACATTTAGATTTTTTGCGTCACTGGCCTACACAATATCCCATAATGTCAAAGTGGAATTATGTTTTTCAAAATGTTTCTAAATTAGTTAAATTTGAAAAGCTGAAATGCCTTGAGCGTATAAGTACTCAATCCCTTTGTTATGGAAAGCCTAAATACCCTATATATACACAAAAGTATGTGGACACCACCCCAAATATGTGGAGTCGGCTATTTCAGCCACACCCATTGCTGACAGGTGTATAAAATTGAGCACACCACCATGCAAACTCTATAGACAAACATTGGCAGTAGAATGGCCTTACTGAAGAGCTCAGTGACTTTCAACGTGGCATCGTCATAGGATGCCACCTTTCCAAGGGGGGGGGGGGGGGGGGGGGGCTGGGGTTCAATGCCTTGCAAAGAAGGGCACCTATTGATATAAATAAAAGAATAAGCCAACATTGAACATCCCTTTGAGCACGGTGAAGTTATTAATTACTCTTTGGATGGTGTATCAAATACACCCAGTCACTACAAAGATAATGGCATCCTTTCTAACTCAGTTGCCAGAGAGGAAGGAAACCGCTCAGGGATTTCACCATAAGACCAACGGTGACTTTAAAAAAGTTACAGAGTTTAATGGCTGTGATTGGAGAATGGATCATTGTCGTCGATCATTGTCGTTACTCCACAACACTAACCTAATTGGCAGAGTGAAAAGAATGTGCAGAATACAAATATTCCAAAACATGCACCATGTTTGCAACAAGGCACTAAAGTAATTATGAAAAAATGTGTCAAAGCGATTCACTTTTTGTCATGAATACAAAGTGTTATGTTTGGGGCAAAAACAATAGAATACATTACTAAGTACCACTCTCCATATTTTCAAGCATAGCGGCGGCTGCAATATGTTATGGGTATGCTTGAAATCATTAAGGACTGGGGACTTTTCAGGATTAAAAAGAAACAGAATGGAGCTAAGCACAAACAAAATCCTAGAGGAAAACCTGGTTCAGTCTGCTTTCCACCAGACACTGGGAGATGAATTCACCTTTTAGCAGGACAATAACCTAAAACACAAGGCCAAATATAGACTGGGGTTGCTTACCAAAAAGACAGTGAATGTTCCTGAGTGGCAGAGTTACAGTTTCGCCTAATAATCTAACTGAAAATCTATGGCAAGACCTGAAAATGATTGTCTACCAATTATCAACAACCAATTGGACAAAGCTTGAAGAATTTTGAAAATAATAATTGGCAAATATTGTACAATTCAAGTGTGCAAAGCTCTTAGAGACTTACCCAGAAAGACTCACAGCTGCAATCGCTGCTAAAGGTTATTCTAACATGTATTAACTCAGGGGTGCCAATACTTATGTAAATTATGTAATTTAGATATTTCTGTATTTCCTTGTCAATAATTTTTTTATCTTTTTCAAAAGAATTCACTAATTCACCGATTTGGCAAATCATTGCGCACGTTAGGCTTGACATCAAGGTATATATTGAGACAAATTACAGACAGTAGCCTACCAGGAGAAAAATATAACTCAATTTACTGAACATGAAATGTATTTCAATATGAATTAACTACTGTAGGCCTATAGCCTACTGTAGGCTATCTATATTTTAATGCAGTCATCTTGGTTTTCATTTGAACCATTTTTTATACATCACTTGTTTGTATCAATTGCAAAGACATTGGCAACTGTTTTTGTAGTCAACTTTATTCTGCAGTTATCGGTGGTCAAAGGGTCATAGAAAGACGGATAAACCATGTGATTCTATGTTTGGCCAAGAACTTCTATGTATAACGTGACACGGGAGGGCAAAAAAGCATCTAACAACGAACTTAGCAGTTCTCTGAGTGGTCTGAGGCAGGCATTAGATTGAATGCATTTTCAAGTGCAACATTAATAACAGTGGTTTTGGGAAACAGCTCAGAGATTTAACGATGCTCCTATGAAGGTTCTAATGATGAACTTAGCCTTAAGATGCTTTTGGGGATGTGGGATTTAAACTCATCACAGTGATCTCTCTCTCTCTCTCTTTCCCCATCCTCTCTCTCCCCACCACTCTTGAGTGCCCCCTCAAAGCTTCGGCCGTGTGTTTGACATTGCTTTGTCTTTTATAAAAAACGTGGAAAAGCTCCCTTTTGGTAATTAGATTAGTTGAAACAATTATTGTGGGTAATGAAAATGACCCAGAGGACCTTAGGCGTGATTTTTTGATTGCAGTCATTCACCACATTAATTGCAGTGAGATCTGCTGATGCTTCAAACTGTGGTCGTTGCTTCCCACTCCACCTCTCAGGGATATGACTGCTGTGACTATTGTGGACGAAATAGTACATGTGAGTTATTTACACTTAAACAAAAACAGGTTAGGTGGTACTTTGACATAATTTAGAATTCATTTGCATTTCAGATTGTAGTGGGCAGTAATATTAGATAGACTATATATACAAAAATATGTGGACACCCCTTCGTATTAGTGGATTCGGCCATTTCAGCCACACCCGTTGCTGACAGTTGTATAAAATCGAGCACACACCCATGCAATCTCCATAACAAACATATGCAGTAGAATGGCCTTACTGAAGTGCTCAGTGACTTTCAACGTGGCACTGTCATAGGATGCCACCTTTCCAACAAGTCAGTTCGTCAAATTTGTGCGAAGTCCATACAGAAATGGTTTGTTGAGATCGTTGTGGAAGAACTTGACTGGCCGGCACAGAGCCCTGACTTCAACCCCATTGAACACCTTTGGGATGAATTGGAACTCCAACTGTGAGCCAGGCATAATCGTCCAACATCAGTGCCATCAACTCTTGTGGCTGAATGGAAGCAAGTCCCCGCAGCAATGATCCAACATCTAGTTGAAAGCCTTTCCAGAAGAGTAGAGGCTGTTACAGCAGCAAAGGGTGGGCCAACTTCATATTAATGCTCATGATTTTGGAATGAGATGTTCGATGAGCAGGTGTCCACATACTTTTGGTCATGTAGTGTATATGCATATTATATATACACACTACCTCACATGCAACTCATAATAAGACTAAGCAGTCAACCTATTAAAATGTTAATAGTCCATAAAGATCATTCAAAAATCTGAGTTGTTGAACAATAGAATTACTGTAAAGTTAATCTCCGATCAGATATCAGACCTACATGATGTAATCACAACAGAACCTCTTTTTCTCAGAGGTGTGACGATGGGGGTTGGTGAAATCAACACAGAAAAGGCTGAATTCCTGAGAAGACAATAAAACCTTTTGGACAGAATGTTGATAAGAATAGTCACTTCGGGGGCGGCCTTACAAGATCAACTCACACCATGATTTGTTTTGCTGTATGTATAATTACTCTTTACACTGAGTATACTACACATTAAGAACACCTGCTCTTTCTATGACATTGATTGACCAAGTGAATTCAGGTGAAAGCTATGATCCCTTATGGATGTCACTTGGAAAATCCGCTTTAATCAGAATAGATGAAGGGGAGGAGAAAGATTAAGGAAGAATTTTTATGCCTTGAGACATGGATTGTGTATGTCTACCATTCAAAGGGTGAATGGGCAAGACAAAATATTTAAGTGCCTTTGAAATGGTATGGTAGTAGGCGCCAAGCACACCCGCTTGTGTCAAAAACTGCAACACTGCTGGGTTTTTCACGTTCAACTTTTTCTCGTGTGTGTTAAGAATGATCCACCACCCAAAGGGCATCCAGCCAACTCGACACAACTGTGGGAAGCATTGGAGTCAACATGGGCCAGCATCCCAGTGTAACGCTTTCAACACCTTGTACAGTCCATGCCCCAACGAATTGAGGCTGTTCTGAGGGCAACTCAGTATTAGGAAGGTGTTCCTAATGTTTGGTATACTCATTATACGTCTGAAAAGTGTAAGGAAGGAAAGAAACTTAGTTATGTGAATTGTCTGTCATTCTGTTCACCTTGTGTTAAAATAGCAGAATATATCCCTGTTTTTCACTGTCAATCCTTACACTTAAAAAAACACATACGCACATACCGTACACACACATTTACAAACAGACATCCACACATAAAACAGACAAAGACACATATTCAAAACTCTCTTTAGAATACCCTTGTCGAGGTCAAACTTCCAAGATCCACACCTAAGGTGGGGATTCCGGGCTGAATTCCTTTGTTGTTTTTTTTAGCCAATCCCGTCTTATTTAGCCCTGGTGAATAATGCATGAGCTGGGTTGCCGTGGGGATAAAGTGGCTCTTAAGGCGGGCTCTCAGCATTGCCGGGACTCTCCCAGTCAGGGGCCAGGTGAGAGAGACGCTAGCCACCGCATGCCGTGGAAGGTAACTTTCATGCTCCGCTGGGCAAACATTTTCCAGGTCACATTTTTCAATTACTCTGAGAGGCAGGTCTGAGAGGCAGGTCCCACAGGCATCTTTTCCCCACACACTGCACGCATGCACGCACACACAATCTATCTACACCCACTCTATCCACATACACACACCTACAGATACCACACACACACACACACACACACTAACATTCCCATACATCATACCTCATCGCCCACCACCAAAGCTAAACAAGCTTCAGAAACCCATAGGGCCAGGGTCATGGTCCTGCAGCACCATGTGTGAGCCACCAGGGAGGGAGGGCCAAGGATAACGGCATGAAATGATAACTATGAAGGAAAAAGACATGCTCTGGGCTAAAGAGTGTGTATAAAAATGTTTATAAAGCTACAGTATGTGCATCCTAGTATATCTCTGGTTTTATGCATTGAAGTAGGACTGTAATAGTGGCAATCCATTTTTTTTGTATGCATTTCTTTTTTTTACAAAAGCAAAATCATAAAATCAAACCGGTACATCGTTAGCATACTCAGTCCTTTGTTCAGTTTAGGTCAAATACTAAAGATACTACTAATGTCTTCCAGGTGATACTTTCAAATTGCTCCCCATACATTTGTCTATAAAGAAGCCTTCACCACGGGAAGTATAAATACAAAGCTCTAGTCCCAAATGCCATCCCATTTTTTTGTAAGGGTACCATTTGGGATGCAGGCTATGTTTTTATACTTCCTGTGGTGGAGGCTTCTTTATATTCATCCAAACAGCACCATTGTCCGCTAACTTATTGGTCTCTTTTTCAGATCTGTCTGGGTTGTCTGACAAGTTCACTCCTGTGTCGTTATTGCTATGTCTCCATCCTCTGATGCCTTCCCCTCGTGACTGTTGCCTCTGGCGCCGACCGCCAGAGATGTAGCTTGAGTCTCGCTCATCTGCCTAATGCTGCTTTTGTAGCTAATAGTCCAGAAAACGCAGCTCTGTAGCGCAGCATCCGCCACCTTAAATGATTCATCCTAGGCTGTCTGTCTGTCACCGGGCGGATGGGCCCAGCCAGACATGCTCTGACAACGTGTAGCTTGTCACTCACATGGTGCGTCCCAAATGGCACCTTATTCTCTAGTCAAAATTAGTGCACTATAAATGGAATAGGGTGCCATTTTGGACGATGGGAACTTATTTCAAAATGAGTGTGTAAACGTAGAAAGGGAATAGGGTGCCATTTGGGATGTAACCATAATCTCTAACCGTCCATCAGAGGGAGCAGAGCGTTGGAGACATAGTCAGTATTAGAGAAGCATGAGGGATTCTGGGATTGGGGCGGTCTTTTTGACAGCACAAATAAGCAACTTCAAGCTATTCTGTGCGGAACCCATTTCAAAACAAGTGTGGAATGCATCAGACGAGAAATTGCATCACATATACAGTCAGGTCCAAAATTGTTTGCACCCTTGATAAAGATGAGCAAAAAATATTATTTAAAATAAATAATACAAATATTGAGATTTATTGTATGCTCAAAATATTTGTTATATTATTTTATTCTCTTACAATTGCTCAGAGAAAGAGATATTGTTTAAGAAATAAGTAATAATATATATATTTTTAAAGATAGGCACCCTGTTTAAAATACATTTAAATACCTCACGTTGCGAGGATAAGGGCACTGAGCTATTTTCTAAAATGTTTTATGAGATTGAAGAACACATTGGGAGGAATCTCAAACCATTCCTCCATACAGAATCCTTTGAGGTACTTCATATCCTTTGTCTGCGCTTATGGACTGCCCTCTTCAATTCAAAACACAGGTTTTAAATTGGGCTTAAAGTCCGGAGACAGAGATTGCAAATTGTTGATTTTGTGGCAAATTAACAATTTCTTTGTGGATGTTGGCTTGTGCTTGGTGTTATTGTCATGCTGGAAGGTCCACTTGCGATCAAGATTCAGCCTCCTATTTCAGCCTACTATTTACCAAGAGAGTTTTCATAAAGGTACTCAAAGTTGAAGCATTTTGCAAACCCCACAATACCATGAGACATACATGTCCTCATCACTGGAAAATATAAAAGGTTGAGATGAATGTAATTTAAAAGCTTACAAACAGGGCTGTCAAACTATTTTATAATTTGGCTATTTAAAAAATATATATATGATTATGTTATTTTGCAACCTTAGATTCTATTTTTAATCATCAAAGGTTTTTGTGTTGTGGGGTGCCATTGGTTTATACACAACATGTTCTTGAATATGTCTCGAGATTTTACTCACCTGAGTTAGAATACCTCATGATAAACTGAAGACCATACTATTTACGAAGAGAGTTTTCAAAAAAAAATTGTAGCTGTATATTTATCACCACAAACCAATGCTGGCACTAAGACCGCACTCAAGTAGCTGTATAGGGCCATGAGCAAACAAGAAAATGCACATCTAGAGGCGGCGCTCCTAGTGGACCGTGATTTTAACACAGGGAAACTGAAATCCGTTTTACCTCAATTTTACCAGCATGTCACCTGCGCAACTAGAGGCAAAACAACTCTAGATTACCATTACTCCCCACACAGAAATGCATACAAATACCGCCCTCCATTTGGCAAATCTGTCCATAACTCTAGCCTCCCGATTGCTGCTTACAAGCAAAAACTCAATACGGATGTGTTCTGATTAATCAGATGCTAAGCTACATGAATGTTTCGCTAGCACAGAATCGAGTACGTTCCGAGATTCATCCGATAACATTGAGGAGTTTACCACATCAGTCACCGGCTTCATTAATAGGTGCATCGACGATGTCATCCCCACAGTGACCGTACGTACATATCCCAACCAAAAGCCATGGATTACAGCCAACATCCTATTACAGGCTAAAGGCTAGAGCTGCCATGTTCAAGAAGTGGGACACTATTCCGACTGCTTATAAGACATCCCGCTATGACCTCTGGCAAACCATCAAAATGTCAATACAGGACTTAGAGTGAATCCTACTACACCGGCTCCGATTCTCATTGGAGTAGCAGGGCTTGCAAACTATCACGGATTACGAAGGGAAAACCAGCCGAGAGCTACCCAGTGATGCAAGCCTACCAGACAAGCTAAATTAATCTATGCTTGATTCGAGGCAAGCAACACTGAATCATGCATGAGAGTACCAGGTGTTCTGGATGACTTTGTGATCTCGCGCTCCATAGACGACGTAAGTAAAACCTTTAAATAGGTTAACATTCACAAGGTCACGGGGCCAGACTGATTACCAGGATGCGTACTCAGGGCATCCGCTGACCAGCTGGCAAGTTTCTTTACTGACATTTGTAATACCTACATGTTTCAAGCAGACCACCATAGTGCCTGTGACCAAGAGCACCAAGGTAACCTATATAAATCACTATCACCCCATAGCACTCACATCTGTAGCCATGAAATGACTAAAAAAGGCTAGTTTTGGCTAACATCAACACCATCATCCCAGACACCCTGGACCCACCCCAATTCACATACCGCCCAAACAGATTCATAGATGACGCAATGCACTCAACACGGCCCTCTCTAACTGGACAAGACGAACGCCTGTGTGAATATGCTGTTCATTGACTAAAGCTCATTGTTCAACACCATAGTGCCCTCCAAGCTCATCTCTAAGCTCAGGATCTGGGACTGTACACCTCCCTCTGCAGCTGGATCCTGGACTTCCTGATGGGCCATCCCCAGGTGCTGAGGGTAGGCAACAACGCATCTGCTACGCTGATCATCAACACGGGGAACCCCTTAGGGGTGCCTGCTTGCAGGTAGACCATCAGTGATGCAGGTAGCATTGTGATGTCATTCCAAACATACTGTGCAGGCAGACCCTGGTATAATTTTCAAAATACCTGTGGTAAAATGTTGGTACCTTGATGAAACCTCAAAATTGTACAACTGTTTCAAATGTCCAGATTTCAAACATCAACCATATAGGAACAAAATTGACATGACATTTTACAATGATATCCTTAGTTAAAAACACCTATTTTGTATATTTGTACACAAAACACAACTAAAATACTGTGGCAGTGAATCTTTAAATCACACATTGAAGAATAAATGTGTCTTCCTTAACCTCTAACTTATTTAGCCTATTATCATTGCAGCAGGGCGATCGGGGACGGGGTCCCAGATCGCAATGTGCCCGAGCCCCGCCTCTCGGTGACCATACCCCGGAAGGTAGAGCCTGGTCCCGGCACAGATTCTGTGCCCCAGGTGGCTTCAACAACAATAGGAAAGCCTGTGGTAGGAGACACCATTCCTGACCTGCTACCAGAACAAATGAAGGGAGAGAAGAGTTCCAGAGGCTCCTCAGTGTTTAACTACGAAGGTGTTACAAAGTAACCCTGACATTCAGTCTGTGACAATTGTCCTCTGGGCTGTCGTTCTGCTTAAGACAGTAATTTGTTCTTGAGGGCTGTCATCTTGACTGTGAGCTTTGAGCAGTCCAGCTTCACTAACAGTTTCTGGAATGCCTCGAACGTGCACTGCAGGTTTTTGGGGTAGCTGAGATTCAGAGCATATGTCATGCCAAGAAGAATGGCACAAGCCTGTGCGACACTGCCTAGGCCCTCTAGGATGATGCCGATCTCCTCTGGACCATCACTCGCCATGGAATCCTCCTTCTTGATCACATAGATTTTCATTACATGTTGTGCAAGGTCCTGCAGGACATCACCCCCCTTCAGCTTCCTGTAAAAAAATAGAACACAAAACTACAGACATTCTTTAAATTTGGGGAACAAATTTTACATGCAAATTTAAATCAAGGTGAATTACGAGATGCCTTTATTTTTATCAGAATGCAGTGAACATTCTCTCTCTCACACACACACTATAATATTCAGGTCAGAAATTGCTTTATTGCCCCCACATGGTAGTCTTTAACGAGGTCCCCTCCGTCTTCAGCCAGGTAGTCAATCAAGCAATGTAAAAACACTTCTTGTCAATGGGTTCTGAAATTAGGTATTCAACACAAACCACATACCAGTAATTGCTCATTGCTCAGTAACACTGAACAAAAATTCCTCACTCTACTCACATCTCTCCCTGATGTAGAATAAAATCACTGTTCTCATTGCATTGAATCTGTGCATGTGAAGGAGTGAAATCAATGCATTCACTGATCCAAGTGTCCTATATTACTAAAAGGTGTACAAAGCTTGGGTAGCAGAGCAGGGCCTGTGGCTTAAATTGCAGCACCGAACATCAGCCAGCTAAATATAAAACAATGAATTTTTCCTTGTTAGTACATCCAGCATGACCCGCAATCTGTGTCAACGTGGAATAAGTACAGCAACTTAGGGGTGTCCAGGTCCAACATGGCCATCACGATCGTCGTGAGGATTGGACCAAGGTGAAGCGTGGTAGGCGTACATTTTATTTTATTTAAATGAACACCAAACAAAAACAAAATACTGAATGAAACGTGAAGCTACTGCTGTGCACACAGGCAACTATCTGTAGACAAGATCCCACGAAACACAAAGGGGAAATGGCTGCCTAAATATGATCCCCAATCAGAGACAACGATAAACAGCTGTCTCTGATTGGGAAACATACCAGGCCAACATAAACCATTAATCACCTAGATGACCCAACCTAGTCACTATCACGACCCAACCAACATAGAGAATAAACAACTCTCTGTGGTCAGGGCGTGACAGTACCCCCCCCAAAGGTGCGGACACCGACCGCAAAACCTGACTCAAAAGGGGAGGATCCGGGTGGGCATCTACGATGGATGACACAGGGCGTCGGGGGCAGCTCCGGTGCGGGGCGAAGTACCCACTCCGCTCGCAGATACGTCATCCTCCATGGCGGCTCTGGTGCGGGGATCGTCGCCGGAAGCTCCGGACCGTGGGTCGTCGCTGGAGGCACCGAACCGTGGATCGTCGCCAGAAGCACCAAACCATAGATCGTCGCCGGAGGCTCCGGACGGTGGATCGTTGCCGGAGGCTCTGGACCGTGGATCGTCGCAGGAAGCTCTGGACCGTGGATCGTCGCAGGAAGCTCTGGACTGAGAACGCCTACTGAAGGCTCCGGACCGCAGACCGTCGCTGGAGGTTCCGGACTGTAGAGCGTCTCAGGAGGTTCCGGACCGTGGACCATCGTCGGAAGCTCTGGACTGGGAACTGTCGCCGGAAGCTCTGGACTGGGAAATGTCGCCGGAAGCTCTGGACTGAGGAGGCGCACTGGAGGCCTGATGCGTGGGACCAGTACAGGTGGCACCGGGCTGATGACACGCACCTCAGGGCGAGTGCGGGGAAGAGGCACAGGACGTACTGGACTGTGGAGGTGCACTGGAGACCTGATGCGTGGGACCGGTACAGGTGGCACCGGGCTGATGACACGCACATCAGGGTGAGTGCGGGGAGGAGACATAGGATGCACCGGACGCACCGAACTGGGGAGGCGCTCCGGAGGCCAGATGCGTGAAACAGGTGCACATGACACCGGACTGGTGTCACGCTCCTCAACATGCCCGCTCTGCAGCGCTCTTAACGCCAGCACCTCTCTCCAGAATCTTGCGTCGAGTTCCTCACTCGACTCTCTGACTGGATCTGGTTCACCCCTCAACTCCGCCGACTGCTCCATGGTCCCCCCAAACATTTTTGGGGGGAGCAGCCTCTCGGGCTTCCGTCGTTGACTTAACCCCTCGTATCGTCGCCGTTCCTCTCTTGCTGCCTCCATCTGCTCCCTTGGACGGCGATACTCTCCGGCCTGCGCCTAGGGTCCTTCTCTATCCAGGATGTCCTCCCATGTCCACTCCTCCTGGCCACGCTGCTTGGTCCTTTGGTGGTGGGATCTTCTGTCCCGATCGTCGTAAGGATTGGACAAAGGTGCAGCGTGGTAGGCGTACATTTTCTTTTATTTAAATGAACACCGAACAAAAACAACAAAATACTGAACGAAACATGAAGCTACTGCTGTGCACACAGGCAACTATCTGTAGACAAGATCCCACGAAACACAAAGGGGAAATGGTTGCCTAAATATGATCCCCAATCAGAGACAACAGCTGTCTCTGATTGGAAAACATACCAGGCCAACATAAACCATTAATCACCTAGATGACCCACCCTAGTCAATATCACGCCCCAACCAACATAGAGAATAAACCGCTCTCTATGGGCAGGGCGTGAAAATGGCCATAAACCTTGGCTCAAAATGTTGTGGTAAGCCTCTGGAATTCTTCATTTATCTGAAAGACAAATACTGAAATATCGTCAAGCAAGGATAATAAAATATATTTAATTTGTTATTGTATTTTTGGGCTGTTGACTCACCTGAGAGGCTTCAAACAGAGCAGGCCATCTGTCTTCCATGTCTTCAACACTAGGACACTGGTTGATGACATTCTGTCTTCGGTGTGCAAATGTCTTGGTCATCCTTGATTTGATCACCATTGTGTTGTTTTTCTTTGTCTGTTACTAAGTATATTCTCTGAGCGGTGAGGCACATCTGTTAAAAGAAGAATATAGCTGACTAGCATAGCCTAGCCTAACGGGACAGGGATATCATATAATATAATTTCATGAAATCACAAGTCCAATACAGCAAATGAAAGATAAACATCTTGTGAATCCAGCCATCATTTCCGATTTTTAAAATGTTTTACAGCGAAAACACAATATGTATTTCTATTAGCTAACCACAATAGCCAAACATACAATGGCATATTTTCACCATGTTTCCACCGCATAGGTAGCTTTCACAAAACCCACAAATAGAGATAAAATTAATCACTAACCTTGAACAACTTCATCAGATGACAGTCTTAAAACATCATGTTATACAATACATTTATGTTTTGTTCGAAAATGTGCATATTTATAGCTACAAATCCTGATTTTACATTGCAGCCACCATCACAAATAGCACCAACGCAGCCAGAATAATTACAGAGAGCAACATGAAATACATAAATACTCATCATAAAACATTTATGAAAAATGCATGGTGTACAGCAAATGAAAGATAAACATTTTGTGAATCCAGCCAATATTTCCGATTTTTTAAAGTGTTTTACAGCGAAAAGACAATATAGAATTATATTAGCTCACTACAATAGCCAAACACATAACGCCATTTACTCCCCGCCAAAATAGCTTTCACAAAACCGACAAAATAGAGATAAAATTAATCACTAACCTTGAACAACTTCATCAAATGACAGTCTTATAACATCATGTTATACAATACATTTATGTTTTGTTCGAAAATGTGCATATTTAGAGCTGCAAATCGTGGTTGTACATTGTGAATACGTAGCAACAATTCACCAGAATGTCCGGAGATATTTTGGACACTCACCTAATCTGACCAAAGAACTCATCATAAACTTTACATAAAAATACTTGTTGTACGGCAAATGAAAGATACACTGGTTCTTAATGCAACCGCTGTGTTGGATTTTAAAAAATGACTTTACCACAACATACAGCATGTGTTATTGTGAGACAGCGCTCACCTATTCTCCGCGGTGTTGGAGTCAACATATTACACAGAAATATGAAATAACATCATAAATGTTGTCTTACTTTTGCTGTTCTTCCATCAGAATGTTGTGCAAGGAGTCCTAGGTCCAGAATAAATTGTTGTTTGATTTTAGAATGTCCATTTTTTCTGTCGAATTAGCAACTTTGGCTAGCCAAGTGGCGCGAACATGCCCATCATCTCTTGATGCAAAAATTCCAAAATCCCCAATAAACGTTGAATAAACTGATCAAACTCGGTTGGAAAATCCTACTTTATGATGTTTTTCTCATATATATCAAATAAAATCAGAGCCGGAGCAATTCGCCGTGTATACCGAACGCTCTTCAGAAGACAATGTCGAGTTCCCCCGCGCGTCGTCGAAAACTGACAAAATACCGGACCTGCCACTCCAAAAGCTCTTATTCGGCCTCACATCAAGCTAGACACCCCATTCAACCTTCTACTGCCTGTTGACATCTAGTGGAAGGCGTATGAAGTGCATACATATCGATAAATAAAAGCCAGTTGAATAGGCAGGCCCTAGAACAGAGCCTCGTTTTCAGATTTTTCACTTCCTGTATGGAAGTTTGCTGCCAAATGAGTTCTGTTTTACTCACAGATATAATTCAAACAGTTTTAGAAACTTCAGAGTGTTTTCTATCCAATAGTAATAATAATATGCATATTGTATGATCTAGAACAGAGTACGAGGCCGTTTAATCCAAAGTGAAAACAGCGCCCCCCTATTCACAAGAAGTTAACAAACAGTCACTATTACGCTACATCATTGGTTTTATAAGCTAATTAGATCTATACCACAGAGTCAAATGTAAACAAAGAAAATAAAGCAAAACTGTGTTTAAAAAAGTTAGATCACCACATTGGTCTTCTGCCAGAGCGAGCGTCGCACACAAAACGAGAGAAATTAAAACTTCAGCCATTACATTACCTAGCTATTAGTTAACGTAAGTTAGCAATCAATGGCGGACACACGATCACACCCCACCAGTTCGGAGTTGTGAATATTGATACATTACTAGCTAGCTCGCTATAATACACATGGGCTAAAATATACAAAATGATCTAATGTTATCTTAGAAAGTTGTCTAGCTAGCACAGGTGCTCTTTTATATTTTACCTTTATTTAACTAGGCAAGTCAGTTAAGAACAAATTCTTATTTACAATGACTATAAGGGCACAAGGCGAGACCCAGATGCAGACACCGGGGGCAGATGTTTGAGTCTCTGATATTTATTATAATCCAAAGGGTAGGCAAGAGAATGGTCGTGGACAGGCAAAAGACCAAAACCAGGTCAGAGTCCAGAAGGTACAGAGTGGCAGGCAGGCTCAAGGTCAGGCAGGCAGGTTCAGAGTCCAGACAGGCAAGGGTAAGAACCGGGAGGACTAGCAAAACAGAGAGAAGGAAAAAGCAGGAGAACGGGAAAAACACGCTGGTTGACTTGACAAACAAAACGAACTGGCAACACACAAGCAGGGAACACAGGAATAAGTACCCAGGGACCAATGAGGAAAACAGGTGACGTCTGGAGGTGGGTGGAGACAATCACAAAGACGGGTGAAACAGATCAGGCCATGACAAAGACAGCCTAGGAACAGTGGGTTAACAGATTTTTTAACTTGTCAGATCGGGGATTCCATTAACCTGTTATGGCTGCAGGGGGCGTATTGAGTAGCCAGATAAAATGTGCCCATTTCAAACGGCGCGTACTCAATTCTTGCTCGTACAATATGCATATTATTTTTACAATTGGATAGAAAACACTCTCTAGTTTCTAAAACCGTTTGAATTATTTCTCTGAGTGAAACAGAACTCATTCTGCAGCACTTTTCCTGACCAGGAAGTGAAATGTCAGAAATTGATGCTCTGTTCAACTGCATGCCTATACATGGGTGTGATACGTAAGAGTCTACATACACTTCCTACGCCTTCCCCTGGTTGTCAAGATGCGGTGAGAGAAGAAATGTCGTGTCTATCTTGGTCTGAGGTGGAATAAAAGGTCTTTGTTTGACGTCACCGTCCATATCCTGTTTCTGGAGCGCGCGAAAGAGGACATGGAAATGGCTTCTGTTTAGCTGTCGTTATGAACGACGAACATCTCCGTCTTAGATTTTATTTGATACATGTCACCATATCATCGTAACGTATGTTTTTTCAATATAGTTTAATCAGATTATTGACATTTTTTCGGGAATTTTGCCGTGTTCCGTTCTCTAACTTTGTTGACTTTGGAGTGATCTGTCCCACTTGGCAAGTGCCCATGCTAAATGAAGAGGGATATTTGCCGTTCCAGATCAAAACAACGACTGTTCTGGACAAAGGACACCTTATCCAACATTCTGACGGAAGATCACCAAAAGTAAGAAGCATTTTATGATGCTATTTCTAATATCTGTCGTGCATGTTGACTGGTCGTGGGCGCCCAAGTGTTTCTGGCTATTGTGGCTATGCTAATATCACACTACATTTTGTTTGCGCTGTAAAACATTTAATATATCGGAAATATTGTCTAGAATCACAAGATGCCTGTCTTTCAATTGCTGTACACTATGTATTTTTCAGAAATGTTTTATGATGAGTAATTAGGTATTTGACGTTGGTGTCTGTAAATATTATGGCTGCTTTCGGTGCAATTTCTGATTGTAGCTGAAATGTAAACTATGATTTTTTTTTTTTTTTAAACATATGCTATACAATAAATATGTTATCAGACTGTCATCTGATGAGGTTGTTTCTTGGGTAGTGGCTATTTTTATCTTTATTTGGCCGAATTTGTGATAGCTACTGATGGAGTCATAAACTGATGGAGTAAGAATATTGGTGTCTTTTGCTAACGTGGTTAGCTAATAGATTTACATATTGTGTCTTCCCTGTAAAACATTTTAAAAATCGGACATGTTGGCTTGATTCACAAGACGTGCACCTTTCATCTGGTGTCTTGGACTTGTTAATGTGTGAAAGTTAAATATAAAAAAAAAAATACCTTTTGAATTTCGCGCCCTGCACTTGAGCTGGATGTTGTCATAAGTGTACCGGTGTCGGGCTGCACCCCAAACAGGTTAACCTGTCTAGGATCAGCGTGGCGCTAGCGGCACCCCCCCCCCCCCCCACTGAAAAACCAGTGCCGCGAAATTCAAAAAAAATATTTTTTTTAAATATTTAACTTTCACACATTAAAGTCCAATACAGCTAATGAAAGACACAGATCTTGTGAATCCAGCCAACATGTCCGATTTTTAAAATGTTTTACAGGGAAGACAAAATATGTAAATCTATTAGCTAACCACCTTAGCAAAAGACACCACTTTTTCTAACTCCATCAGTTTTTTACTCCATCAGCAGCTATCACAAATTCGACCAAATGAAGATATATATAGCCACTAATCAAGAAACAACTTCCTAAGATGACAGTCTGATAACATATTTATTGTATAGCATATGTTTTTTTTGAAAAATCTGCATATTTATGGTATAAATCATAAATTACATTTCAGCTACACTCAAAAATTGCACCGAAAGCAGCCATAACATTTACAGACACCAACATCAAATACCTAATTACTCCTCATAAAACATTTCGGAGAAATACATACTGTGCAGCAATTGAAAAACAGGATTCTTGTGATTCCAGACAATATTTCCGATTTATGAAATGTTTTACATCGAAAGCTAAATGTAGCGCTAAATTAGCATAGCCACGCCAGACAGACACACTTGGGCGCGCGCGACCAGTTGACATGCACGACAGATATATGAAATAACATTATAAATTTGGTCTTACTTTGGCTGATCTTTCATCAGAATGTTGATCAAGTTGTCCTTAGTCCAGAATAGTCGTTCAATCCATTCAGAATGGCAACTTTCCATCTTCCTTTAGCCTGGGTACTAGTCGAGTGGCATGGCTCTCTCCAAAGTAAACAAAGGAAACATTACAGAACACGGCAAAACTCCCGAAAAAATTCAAATAATCTGATTAAACTATATTGAAAAAACATACATTACGATGACATGGTCTCATTTATCAAATCAAATCCGAGCTGGAGATAGTTCACATCAGAAACGGCAGCAAAACAAAACATGATATCTCTCCCAAGTCGCGCGCTTCTGACTTCCTGAAATTGACGGTCACGCTAAAGAAATAGGTCTTATTTCACGTCAGAACAAGATAAACGCAAGATTTCTCTTCTGACGTCCTCTTGACACCCAGAGGAAGGCGTACGAGGTGTGTTTCGGGTCATAGGTGGCATGACCATATATAGGCAGAGCGTTGAAGCGAGCATAAACATCTTGCATTTTACTTCCTGGTCGGGGAAAGTGCTGCCAAAGGACTTGTGTTCCACTCAGAGAAAAAATTAACCTGTTAGGGCTGTAGGGGGCGTTTTGGAAAAAATGGAAAATATGTGCAAATTTTCAAACGGCCTCCTAATATATTTTTGCTCTTACAATATGCATATTGTTAATACTGTTGGATAGAAAAGAGTCTATAGTTTCTAAAACCGTTTTAATTTTTTCTCTGAGTGGAACACAAGTCCTTTGGCAGCACTTTCCCCGACCAGGAAGTAAAATGCAAGATGTTTATGCTCGCTTCAACGCTCTGCCTATATATGGTCATGCCACCTATGACCCGAAACACACCTCGTACGCCTTCCTCTGGGTGTCAAGAGGACGTCAGAAGAGAAATCTTGCGTTTATCTTGTTCTGACGTGAAATAAGACCTATTTCTTTAGCGTGACCGTCAATTTCAGGAAGTCAGAAGCGCGCGACTTGGGAGAGATATCATGTTTTGTTTTGCTGCCGTTTCTGATGTGAACTATCTCCAGCTCGGATTTGATTTGATAAATGAGACCATGTCATCGTAATGTATGTTTTTTCAATATAGTTTAATCAGATTATTTGAATTTTTTCGGGAGTTTTGCCGTGTTCTGTAATGTTTCCTTTGTTTACTTTGGAGAGATCCATGCCACTCGACTAGTACCCAGGCTAAAGGAAGATGGAAAGTTGCCATTCTGAATGGATTAAACGACTATTCTGGACTAAGGACAACTTGATCAACATTCTGATGAAAGATCAGCCAAAGTAAGACCAAATTTATAATGTTATTTCATATATCTGTCGTGCATGTCAACTGGTCGCGCGCGCCCAAGTGTGTCTGTCTGGCGTGGCTACGCTAATTTAGCGCTACATTTAGCTTTCGATGTAAAACATTTCATAAATCGGAAATATTGTCTGGAATCACAAGAATCCTGTTTTTCAATTGCTGCACAGTATGTATTTCTCCGAAATGTTTTATGAGGAGTAATTAGGTATTTGATGTTGGTGTCTGTAAATGTTATGGCTGCTTTCGGTGCAATTTTTGAGTGTAGCTGAAATGTAATTTATGATTTATACCATAAATATGCAGATTTTTCAAAAAAAACATATGCTATACAATAAATATGTTATCAGACTGTCATCTTAGGAAGTTGTTTCTTGATTAGTGGCTATATATATCTTCATTTGGTCGAATTTGTGATAGCTGCTGATGGAGTAAAAAACTGATGGAGTTAGAAAAAGTGGTGTCTTTTGCTAAGGTGGTTAGCTAATAGATTTACATATTTTGTCTTCCCTGTAAAACATTTTAAAAATCGGACATGTTGGCTGGATTCACAAGATCTGTGTCTTTCATTAGCTGTATTGGACTTTAATGTGTGAAAGTTAAATATTTTTAAAAAAATATTTTTTGAATTTCGCGGCACTGGTTTTTCAGTGGGGGGGGGGTGCCGCTAGCGCCACGCTGATCCTAGACAGGTTAAAACGGTTTTAGAAACTATAGACTCTTTTCTATCCAACAGTATTAACAATATGCATATTGTAAGAGGAAAAATATATTAGGAGGTCGTTTGAAAATTTGCACATATTTTCCATTTTTTCCAAAACGCCCCCTACAGCCCTAACAGGTTAAGCAACCTTTCGGTTACTGGCGCAACTCTGTAACCACTAGGCTATGTGCCGCTCCTCTTACATTAGCGAGATAGCTACTTACCAGTTAAGTTAGCGAGAAAATAAATAAATGAAACTTTAAGTTAGCTAGCTAGTCTAGGTTACGTTAGCTAGTAACACAAACAAGATCGCTAGCCATCGGTCACGTATGATCCAACAAATGCGCAGACAAAACATGTTATTAAAATAATGGAAATTTCTCCATCATAGATTTGATTGCGAAATGCGGCAGATTTTGGCAATCGCATCAAGCTAGTTAGAACACTATAATGTTAGCTAGCTAGCTAACCTTGCTCCGGCTACCTAAAGAAGTAGCTATGAGAATTGTGTCGCTGGTCCTATAGTAAGCTAACATTACATACATCGTAAACATGGAGTCATTTATATTGCTATTAGCTAAACATTTACAATGCTTACTTCTTAGTAACTGAAGGAAATAGCCTTACCTGAGCCTTACAATTTGCAGCAGGCAAGAAGTGTAGAATATTATATCCTAATGACTCCAATTGAGTAGACTTCTCTCTTTGGAGTGACTTATAAAATATGCTTTTAAGTAGCATTTAGTCTTCATGTTTTTAATTAAATGAATGGAAATCATCACTGCACAGATATAGAAAATATTTTAAAGCGTATATTTGTCAGAGTGGGGGCTGTCCTGTCCCAGCCTTCTATCCAGGGCAGAAGGCTGGGACAGGACAGCCCCCACTCCGACATCTGAAGCATCGGCCTCCACCACGAACTGACGGGACGGGTCAGGATGAACAAATATGGGAGCTGTGGTGAAAAGGTGCTTGAGGCCCCGGAACGCCCGGTCAGCAGCTGGGGACCACATGAACGGAACCTTGGGAGAGGTGAGTGCAGACAGGGGGCTGTAGCCCCAGAAAAAGCAGCAATAAAAGTTGACAAATCCCAGGAAACGTTGCAGCTACACTCTGGACGTAGACTGGGGCTTATCCACCACCACTCTCACCTTCCCGCGATCCATCTGTACATTCCCTGCAGCGATGTTATAACCAAGGAAGGGGATGTTGGAGCGATGGAATTCGCATTTCTCTGCTTTCATGAAATGCTGGTTCTCCAGAAAGCGATGGAGGACCTGTCAGACGTGGAGCACGTGTTCTTGGCCTGAGTGGGAGAAAACTAGGATAGAAAGGGGTGCGAGTAAGGGGAGAGGAAAAGTTCTTCATATGACCCACCAGAGTACTCACCCCTACTGGTGAGCCTGGTCTTTTAATGGACAGGACATGAAATAACCAGTAGTCCCGCGATACAGGCAACTCTTCGTGTGAAGCCGGTATAGACGTTCAGCTGGGGACAGCCTATCTCTGCCTAGTTGCATTGGCTGAGGAAGAGGTGATTCGGCAGACTTCAGAGACTCTCGGGGGAACTCTGGTAGCCTCAAGTCCTCTCGACAATGGAGACGTCGGGGACTTCTGGGATGCCTCGGAGGTGAGGTGGAATCCTTGGGCGGGCGAGTGGAATCGGACACCCCTCTCCTTCCTGCGTTCCCGTAGCCGCCCATTGATCTGGATGGCAAAGGCAATGAGCGAGTCGAGATCTGTCGGTAGTTCCCAGCCTGCTAGTTTGTCCTTAACCTCCTCCGATACTCCGTGCAGGAAGATGTTGAACAGCGACTCCGGGTTCCAGGCACTCTCAGCTGCAAACGTGCGGAAATCCACTGCATAGTCTGCCACACTGCGGGAGCAACTTCTGGGCACCCTCTCTCCCGGATAATGTAAAATCAAAAGACTTCTTCACCTCCGCCACACTCCTCCAGACTGAAGCATACGACCAACTGTTGTTCCCACACGGCCGTAGCCCAGGCTACGGCCTCCCAGACATCAGCATGATGAGGTACGCTATCTTCGAGCGGTCAGAGGGGAAGGAGGAGGACTGCAGCTTGATGATGAGAGAACACTATGCGAGAAATGCCCGACAGGTTCCTCGACTCTCCAGCGTAGCGTTCCGGGGCAGGTAAGCGGGGCTCTCGTGAAACCGGGGTGGCCGCGCTGCTAATAGCCAGAATACTGAGGGGCTGGGAGGTTACCGTCGTGATAGGCTGCCTGACAGACAACCCGCAGAAATGCGCCAACAAAGTGTTTAATGCGTGGTCATGGCGTTCAGCTAAGGTCTGGAACCCTTCCATAATACCACAAAGCAACTCTTCGTGCCTTCCAATGGTGGCTCCTTGGGAGGAGACGATGTTGTTGAGCTGGTCAGAGTCTGCTGGGTCCGTCATGGCCAGTTCGTACTGTCAAGGCTCAGGAGAAGACCCAGATGCAGACAGTTTCTAAGTAACAAAAGTAGGTAGAGGTCAGTTGTACAGAGGAGAGTCCAAAATGTACAGAACTGCAGGCAGGCTCAGGGCAAGTAGAATGGTCAGGAACCAGGAAAGCTAGAAAACAGGAACTAGAGACAGACAGGGGCACAGGAAAAACCACTGTTGGGCTTGACAAAACAAAGGGAACTGGGAACAGACAAACAGAGAATACAGATATAAATACACTGGGGATAATGAGGAAGATGGGCGACACCTGGAGGGGGGTGGAGACAAGCATAAAGACAGGTGAAACAGATCAGGGTGTGACAGGTGGGGTATGCTAAATAGGTCAACTTTGAGCACCTTTATCTTCTGGATGTTTTGGCATACAGGTTAAAAACAATCACTTACTGACCACTTCTTCCAAACATGTATGGAAAGTTTTGTTTAAATCAAAAGGGATTCTGTCAAAAAGTGATTGAATTCAAATGGATTTTCTGAGATGCATATATAGAAAATAATGCCACGCCACACCTCAGTGCCATAATCCTCGCAAGGTGAGGTACAGTATTGAAAAGGATTCGAAAACAAGGGTGCCAATCATTTTTACCCTTATCTTTTTTGGAAAAAAATATATTATTTGTTCAATAAAATCTCTTTCTCTGAGCAATTGTATGAGTATAAAGTATAGATCAGTATTTGCATTATTTATTTTATCCAGTCTTTTGCTCATCTTTGGCCAATAATTTACCTGTATATTCCGTTTGAAACCTATATTAAATTATCACCGTCCTGTTATGGACATCTCGATGAGAGGTTTTCAAAATAAATGCAAATATTGGGAGTAATAGTGTCTTCTGGAGATGTTGAAAGGGGGCCCTATTATTCATCTAAAAGGACTGGATTGACTGAGGACATATTTATGTTCACAGCTATCTTCTCGTAGGTGATCTGGGCTCTAGTGTAGAGTGTTACTAAACGGGGTGGGTTAGAAAGATGGATTGGGACTGTAGGCTATCTGGAGGTTTGCCAGAGACATTGGGTCAAAAGGGTCAGTGCAGGCCAGCACGACTGTGGAGCAGTGGCTGAGAAGAGGGCAAACACATACAAACTCTATCTGGTGAAAATACGTTTACTGTTGAAGTAGGGAGTTAACATACACCTTAGCTAAATACTTTTAAACTCAGTTTTTCACAATTCCTGACATTTAATCCTAGTCAAAATTCCCTGTCTTAGGTCAGTTAGGATCACCACTTTATTTTTAAGAAGCAGTGGCTTCTTCCGTGCTGAGCTGCCTTTCAAGTTATGTCGATATAGGACTCGTTTTACTGTGGTCATACTTTTGTACCTGTTTCCTCCAGCATCTTCACAAGGCCCTTTGCTGTTCTGGGATTGATTTACACTTTTTGCACCAAAGTACGTTCATCTATTGGAGACAGAAAGCGTCTCCTTCCTGAGGGGTATGACGGCTGCGTGGTCCCATGGTGTTTATACTTGCATACTATTGTTTGTACAGATGAACGTGGTACCTTCAGGCATTTGGAAATTGCTCCCAAGGATGAACAAGACTTGTGGAGGTCTACAATTTTTTTCTGAGGTCTTGGCTGATTTCTTTTGATTTTCCCATGATGTCAGGCAAAGAGGCACTGCGTTTGAAGGGTGGCCTTGAAATACATCCACAGGTACACCTCTAATTGACTCAAATGATGTCAATTAGCCAATCAGAAGCTTCTAAAGCCATGACATCATTTTATGGAATTTTCCAAGCTGTTTAAAGGCACAGTCAACTTATTGTATGTAAACTTCTGAACCACTGGAATTGTGATACAGTGAATTATAAGTGAAATAATCTGTGTGTAAACAATTGTTGGAAAAAATACTTGTGTCATGCACAAAGTAGATGTTCTAATTGACTTGCCAAAACTATAGTTTGTTAACAAGACATTTGTGGAGTGGTTGAAAAACGAGTTTTAATGACTCCAACCTAAGTGTATGTAAACTTCTGACTTCAATGGTACAAGCATGCCTTGTCTTACAGTATTTTTAATAGCTTTGGTGCAATTTTCTCGAGTATGTGGTACATTTACACAACTCTTAATACAAAACTCAAAACAGATAAGCTAAAAAAGAGTTGTTTCAAAACTCTAAGCACATTTTCAACTGACTGGGTACAACACACAAAATCATACAGTCACTTTTTCACCAAAATGAATCAGTTTCATCTAGAAATATGTTTCATATTGATGATATAAAATAATTGCCTTTCACAATGCAATGCTCACATTACTTTTGATATCATTCTCTTCTCTTTGGTTAAAATATATTTTACTATTACTTAATTTGATTGCTCTTAATTGAAGATCACTTAAACATTTGGTAAACCTATATATTTTACATGTAAACAGATACTGTTTAGAACTACTGTGCCATTCAGAGGGTGAATGGGCAAGACAAAATATTTAAGTGTCTTTAAACGGGGTATGGTAGTAGGTGCCAGGCTCACCAGTTTGAGTGTGTCTAGAACTGCAAAAGCTGCTGGCTCTTTCATGCTCAGCAGTTTCTGTGTGTATCACAACCAACTTGACACACCTGCGGGAAGCATTGGATTCAACATGGACCAGCATCCCTGTGGAATGCCTTCCACACCTTGTAGTTCATACTCAAATTAATTGAGGCTGTTCTGATGGCAAAAGTGCAACTTAATGTAAGGAAGGTTTTCCTCTTGGGCAGTTAAAACCTTTCGGATTAACTGAACTGAGATGCTGTGATTGTTGGTCTCCTGTTTACCTATGATCTTGCTCAAATGGGAAGCATTTCTTCAAGTGGCTATGGAGGTGGACGTTTGGTGTGCAATAGTGTTTTCCATACAACCTTGCAAAGCTCTCACAGAACTGTTGCAATTGGTGATGAGCCTCTCCGAACCGGTCCACTGTGATACACCTTGTACATGAGATTGTAAGGGCTTTAACAAAATCGGTCCAGCAATCATAATGGGCATAAGTTAAGAGCGAATAAGGAGTAAACGCAATTTTTCAATTCTTGTGCATTGAAATGAGAAAACCCTGATGAGTTTTTAGCGGGTAGTTGGCCCATGTCTGCAGGTGCTTTCAGTGCATGAACTTTAAGAGGGAATTTTCTTAGTATTCCATCATCCAGCACACCAATATTCTTCCAGGTGGTTAAACATGTTTTCCTGTCCCCAATAAAGGATTATGGATTATGCATGTCTATGTGCATGACATTTGGAAATTTAAATAGCTCCGAGAATCTGTCCCCAGTTTCAGTTTTGCTCTCTGCCTTGGTCTTCACCTGTGTCCACATACTCCCTTGCATTTTGTGAACTTCTTTCTGTCGTTGCAGTACATGGTTTCCTGTCCAGTGCATGATGGAGTAATCTGCTTTTTCACCCCATTCCATTGAAATGTCTGTAGACATTTGGTGCAACCTTTGTGAGCTTGACCTGAATCTGTGTTGTTGAACAGTAAAAAAAAAGGTGGTGGTGAAATCCCAAGTAGGCTGCATGAAAGTTAAAAACATCGCACGAACAAAATACTTTTCGAATAAAAGTTTCTAATAGAATGACATTGAAAATAAAGAGGGGTTTTAAAGGCCCAGCAATAAAGTAGACAACTTTGTACATTGTTATGATATATTATCAATGTGTAGTTTCATGACACACCGGTACAAACACATCAGCCAATAAAATGCGTGAGAATAGTATTTTATTTTATTTAACCTTTATTTAACTAGGCAAGTCAGTTAAGAACACATTCTTATTTACAATGACGGCCTACCAAAAGGCAAAAGGCCTCCTGCGGGGACAGGGGCTGGGATTAAAAATAAAAACATAGGACAAAACACACATCACCACAAGAGAGACACCACAACACTACATAAAGAGAGACCTAAGGCAACAACATAGCATGGCAGCAACACATGACAACACAGCAAGTTAGCAACACCATATGGTAGCAACACAACATGGCAGCAACACAACATGGTAGCAGCACAAAACATGTTACAAATATTATTGGTCACAGACAACAGCACAAAGGCAAGAAGGTAGAGACAGCAATATATCACGCAAAGCAGCTATAAATGTCAGTAAGAGTGTCCATGATTGAGTCTTTGAATGTTTTTTGCAGCTCATTCCAGTCTCCAGATGCAGCGAACTGAAAAGACGAGCTACCCACGGATGTGTGTGCTTTGGGGACCTTTAACAGGATGTGACTGGCAGAATGGGTATTGTATGTGGAGGATGAGGGCTGCAGTAGATATCTCAGATAGGCGTAGAGATTGAAAAGTAAATAATAAAAAAGTAAACTAATAAAACCAGAAGTGAGGGCATGACGGTTGAAAATGACCAATCAAATGAATACGATTTGAAAACTCTGTCATACCCCTAGACATTAAAACCGGGAGGGGGGGGGGGTATGAAAACAATATATTCCTGTAGCTAGCTAGCAATGAACAACTCCCGGAATTTCTACTCATCACACCAAGCCATGGAAATTATTTGTATTAAAAAAAGCTATCTAGCTAACTAGCATTGTAGCATAGCTATCTCTGCTAGCTAGCAGAGTCAAATTAGTCAAATTACAACAGCCAATATAGACAACAATTAACATTACTAGTCAGTTAACAAACATTGTAGTTGACATTATCATTTTACATGGATTTTAGTTGTAGGACTAAGAAATTGCACGTTGCTGTTTGACTAGAACAAGATGATGTTAGCTGGCAAGCAAAGCTAGCTACCTAGCTAGTTACCAAAGTATAGTTGGCTAATGTTCGCTAGCTACCCAACATTGGTGGAAGAACGGATAGCTTGTTAGCTAGTTAGCTAACGTTAGCTACCTAACCAAGCCTAGTAAAATACACCAAGGAGACAAGTGGCTATTGACCGTTTATTTTTTTCGTTGATACAATTAGTTCATCGGACCCGCGAGCCCGCTAGGGGTCTCTTTGTGTGAGGGAATGATGCATCATGAGGGCATGGATTTCCAACAACTGATGTCATGGCCAGGCTGAATCAGATGCTGAACTACAAAACAATGGCTGATATGAACGAAAGATGGATGACTCAAGTAGGCCAACTAGCTATTCCAGCAACAACAACAGCAGCAGCAGCTACAGCAGAGCACTTCTCCAGTGACTTAAAAGGAAGCGGTGATGGTCATTCGGCGAGCAAGACCCTTTTTTTCAATTTTTGCCTAAAATGACATACCCAAATCTAACTGCCTGTAGCTCAGGCCCTGCAGCAAGGATATGCATATTCTTGGTACCATTTGAAAGGAAACACTTTGAAGTTTGTGGAAATGTGAAAGGAATGTAGGAGAATATAACACAATAGATCTGGTAGAAGAAAATTGAAAGAAAAAAACAAAACAAAAATTAAACCACCATCTTTGAAATGCAAGAGAAAGGTCACAGTTCTAGCCATCACTCTGGTTGTAATTCCAATAGTGTCCACACGATGGCAGCAGTGTATGTGCAAAGTTTCAGATGGATATCTTGAAGTATGAGTGAACTACAAAACGTTTAGTGTGAAGTCCCCACATTTGGGCTAATCGTGAAGGAGACATTCGCATTCATATTACATTTCTCTGTAAGAATATCATAAAATCTGTATACTTGGACGTTGATTTAGCTTTCAAAGTATTAGTAGCCATATTATAAGTTAAACATTTGCAAAACAACCAGTTTTCATAACTTCAAAACTCTGAATATCTTTATAATTGTTGTCTAAAATTAAAAGGCATGCTGTCGTACAAGGTTAGAAGCTACATTTGACGACATATGGTTTCCAGATACTCCCGTAAAGCCCAGATCCTTGGCTATCTAGCTAGCTTTGTGTGACCCCGATTGGTGCTTATTTGACAAAGATAAAGTTGTTCAAGTGATGGCCGCCCGCGTCATCGGCGTGCCATGAAGGCGTCGCTCTCTGAACAAATATGGTGTCCTATAGGATATAGTACATCACTAATGAAATAATGAAGTCTTTTTACCTTCTAGGATCTCTGAGGAATACATACGAACATGATTTGACTTGTTGAAACAACATTTATGGTGAGATTTTTACAGATTCCTTTCTTTGCAAATTGAACGAGTGGAAACACAAAATTGATCGTGCATGCTATATGGACCTTTTTAGGATATGAAAAATAATTGTATCTAACAAAATGACACTTCATGTTATCACTGGGACCCTTTGGATAATAAATCAGAGCAAGATTTCAGAATGTAAGTACACATTTCACCTTCAGAGGTGAATTTATCAAACCTACCGCGGTGAAAAAAAGTGTTTTGTTGTTAGGAGCTCTCCTCAAACAATTAATCAATCAATCAATCAAATGTATTTATAAAGCCCTTCTTACATCAGCTGATGTCACAAAGTACTGTACAGAAACCCAGTCTAAAACCCCAAACAGCAAGCAATGCAGGTGTAGAAGCACGGTGGCTAGAAAAAACTCCCTAGAAAGGCCAGAACTGAGGAAGAAACCTAGAGAGGAACCAGGCTATGAGGGGTGGCCAGTCCTCTTCTGGCTGTGCCGGGTGGAGATTATAACAGAACATGGCCAACATGTTCAGATGTTCATAGATGACCATCAGGGTCAAATGATAATAATCACAGTGCTTGTAGAGGGTGCAACAGGTCAGCACCTCAGGAGTAAATGTCAGTTGGCTTTTCATAGCCGATCATTCAGAGTATCTCTACCGCTCCTGATGTCTCTAGAGAGTTGGAAACAGCTGGTCTGGTTCGGGTAGCACGTCTGGTGAACAGGTCAGGGTTCCATAGCCGCAGGCAGAACAGTGGAACTGGAGCAGCAGCATGACCAGGTGGACTGGGGACAGTAAGGGGTCATCAGGCCAGGTAGTCCTGAGACATGGTCCTAGGGCTCAGGTCCTTCAAGAGAGAGAGAGAGAGATAAAGAAAGAAAGAAAGAAAGAAAGAAAGAAAGAAAGAAAGAAAGAAAGAAGAAAGAGAGAGCGAATTAGAGAGAGCATACTTAAATTCACACAGGACACCTGATAAGATGGGAGAAATACTTCAGATATAACAGACACATAAACTATTGCAGCATAAATACTGGAGGATGAGACAGGAGGGATCGGGAGACACTGTGGCCCCGTCCAAAAGCATGGCAATTTTTCATAGTAATTGTCACGCCCTAACCTTAGAGATCCTTTTTATGTCTCTATTTTGGTTTGGTCAGGGCGTGAGTTGGGGTGGGCATTCTATGTCTGGTGTTCTATGTTTTCTTTTCTATGTGTTTGGCCGGGTGTGGTTCTCAATCAGAGGCAGCTGTCTATCGTTGTCTCTGATTGAGAACCGTACTTAGTTAGCCTTTTTCCACCTGTGTGTTGTGGGTAGTTGTTTTCTGTTTTGTGTTGTTGCACCAGACAGAACTGTTTCGTTTCGTTCACTCTCCACCTCCACCTCCACGCACCAGCCCTCCGGTAGCAGCCCCCGCACCAGGCTGTCTCTCTGTCTCCTCACTACCGGTGCTCCCGTCTGTCCAGCGCCGCCAGGGTCTTCCATCTGTCCAGCGCCGCATGAGCTGCCCGTCTGTCCAGCGCCGTCTGAGCTGCTCGTCTGCCCAGCGCCGTCTGAGCTGCCCGTCTGCCCAGCGCCATCTGAGTTGCCCGTCTGGCCAGCGCCATCTGAGATGCCCGTCTGCCCAGCACCATCTGAGCCGCCCGTCTGCCCAGCGCCATCTGAGCCGCCCGTCTGTCCAGCGCCATCTGAGCCGCCCGTCTGTCCAGCGCCATCTGAGCCGCCCATCTGTCCTGAGCCGCTAGAGCCGTCCGTCAGTCAGGAGCCGCCAGAGCCGCCCGCCAGTCAGGAGCCGCCAGAGCCGCCCGCCAGTCAGGAGCCGCCAGAGCCGTCCGCCAGTCGGGAGCCGCCAGAGCCGCCCGCCAGTCGGGAACTCCCAGAGCCGCCCACCAGTCGGGAGCTGCCAGAGCCGCCCGCCCGTCGGGAGCTGCCAGAGCCGCCCGCCAGTCGGGAGCTGCCGGAGCTGCCTTTCAGTCCGGAGCTGCCTTTCAGTCCAGAGCTGCCCCTCAGTCCGGAGTTGCCCCTCAATCCGGAGTTGCCCCTCAGTCCGGAGTTGCCCCTCAGTCCGGAGTTTCCCCTCAGTCCGGAGCTGCCCCTCAGTCCGGAGCTGCCCCCTCAGTCCAGTGGGGCCATTTAGTAGGGTTGCCAATCCTAGGTCGGCGGCGAGGGTCGTCGTTCCTAGGAGAACACTAAAGCGGACAAAGACTATGGTGGAGTGGGGTTCACGTCCAGCGCTAGAGCCGCCACCGCGACAGACAGATGCCCACCCAGACCCTCCCCTATAGGTTCAGGTTTTGCGGCCGGAGTCCGCACCTTGGGGGGGGGGAGATACTGTCACGTTCTGACCATAGTTCTTTTGTGTTTTCTTTGTTTTAGTGTTGGTCAGGATGTGAGCTGAGTGGGCATTCTATGTTGTGTGTCTAGTTTTCCAGTTTCTATGTTTGGCCTGATATGGTTCTCAATCAGAGGCAGGTGTTAGTCATTGTCTCTGATTGGGAACCATATTTAGGTAGCCTGTTTTGTGTTAGGTTTTGTGGGTGGTTGTCTTCTGTCTTCGTGTGTCTGCACCAGACAGAGCTGTTTCGGTTTTTCACATTTGTTGTTTTGTATTTTGTAGTGTTCACGTTTATCGTCTTTATTAAACATGATGAACACTAACGACGCTGCGCTTTGGAGCTCTCCTTCGTCCACAGAAGAAAGCCGTTACAGCTCTGCATGATTTACAACTGTCCCTTTGACGGGATGCCGATCCTTAACAGAGCTCCACGTTTTGCTCTTCATTGTAATCAGAGGGCTGATATAAATACTATGCATGCCAGTCTCTCTTGGCTATGAGTTGAGGAGAGACTGACTGCATCACTTCTTCTTTTATAAGAAACGTTAATGTGTTGGAAATTGTTTGCATAGTCAACTTACACACAGCTCTGACACACACACATACCCCACCAGACATACCACCAGGGGTCTTTTCACAGTCCTCAAATCCAGAACAAATTCAAGAAAGCATACAGTATTATATAGAGCCCTTATTGCATGGAACTTCCTTTCATCTCATATTGCTCAAATAGACAGCAAACCTGGTTTAAAAAAAACTGATAAAGCAACGCCTCTCCCCTATTTGACCTCGATAGTTTGTGTGTATGCATTGATATGTAGGCTACGTGTGCCTTTTTTTAAATGAGCTGTTCTTGTTTATTGATGTTCTGCATTATGTCATGTTTCATGTTTTGTGTGGACCCCAGGAAGAGTAGCTGCTGCTTTTGCTACAGCTAATGGGGATCCTAATAAAATACCAAAATACCAAAGGAACGGGATATAAAAAAGCATTGCCAGAGACAGGTTTGTTTATAAATGTCAACCAATGCATACATTTTATATACAGTACAACTATTTTTGAAAAGTTGAGACTGATTCCACAGATTTTAGTGTGCTTTTTTAGATTCCGATGTTCAAGACTGTTTGTTTATTGGGCAAAATAACTTATTGTCTCCTGGCTCTGGCCAGTCGTTCAAAATAACTCTTTGATGAAGAGAAGTAGCGATTTGCGGGGGCAACTGAAGGCATGACGTCTGATGTGGAGACAAACCCAGAGGACCTGGATGCATTTTTAATAACCTCCACCTCAGCTCTACCCAGAACATCTGGTTGTGCAATAGAGGGGGGGGAGGGCTGTAACAATAAAGAGGGAGGGGGTTGTAACAATGGTGAGGTGTGAGGGAATGTGTCAGAATAACTTAATGGCATGTCTCAGGCTGGACACGTTGGAAGTCAAGATCTGTAGTCTCCACCGAGTGTTGTTAACACCCCATGGTTCCCCTTATCTAACAGTCGGTGGATAAACCAGCTTTTGAGTGTTCAGAGATAAAACACCTGTTCTTCGGACTGGCATGGAAAGTCTTCAGAGGTGTGAGGATAATAATGAGTGAAACTAGGGTATTTGGTGCAGTGCAAGTGCTCAAGAGAAGCTTGATGCAAACTAGTGCCTGCTAAGCATCATGTTTCTTTCATTTTTTTCATTTGATTATATTGTGAAAGATGTTTTCAATGATCACACCTTTGATCACAAATGGGATAGAAATTATGGAAATTTGATGTTCAGTCAATTTTATTGGGTAGTGCAAGTGTATTGCTTAGTGTCAAAACAGTGTAATGTACTGTAATATACCCATACAGTTCATTGGGAAAAGTTTTCAGACCCCTTGACTTTTCCCCCATTTTGTTACGTTACAAAAACAGCAAAAACAGGTTAAGACATTTTTGCAATTTTATACATAAGTATTCAGACACTTTCTTCAGTACTTTGTTGAAGCACATTTGGCAGTGATTAAAGCCTCATGTCTTCTTGGGTATGACGCAACAAGCGTGGCATACCTGTATTTGGGGAGTTTCTCCCATTTTTCTCTGCAGATCCTCTCAAGCTCTGTCAGGTAGGATGGGAGCGTCGCGGCACAGCTATTTTCAGGTTTCTCCAGAGATGTTTGATTGGGTTCTAGTCCGGGCTCTGGCTGACCCACTCAAGGACATTCAGAGACTTGTCCCGAAGCCACTCCTGCGTTGTCTTGGCTGTGGACTTAGGGTCGTTGTCCTGCTGGAAGGTAAACCTTCACCGCAGTCTGAGGCCCTGAGCGCTCTGGAGCAGGTTTTCATCAAGGATCTCTCTGTACTTTGCTCCATTCATCTTTCCCTCTATCTTGACTAGTCTCCCAGTCCCTGCCGCTGAAAAACATCCCCACAGCATGATGCTGCCACCACCATGCTGCGACCACCATGCTTCACCATAGGGATGGTGCCAGGTTTCCTTTAGACATGATGCTAAGCATTCAGGCCAAAGAGTTCAGTCTTGGTTTCATCAGACCCAAGAATCTTGTTTCCCATGGTCTGACAGTCCTTTAGGTGCCTTTTGGCAAACTCCAAGCGGGCTGTCCTGTGTCTTTTACTGAAGAGTGGCTTCTGTCTGGCCACTCTACCATACAGGCCTGATTGGTGGAGTGCTGCAGAGATGGTTGTCCTTCTGGAAGTTTCTCCAGTCTCCACAGAGGAACTCTGGAGCTCTGTCAGAGTGACTATCGGGTTCTTGGTCACCTCCCTGACTAAGGCCCTTCTCCCCCGATTGCTCAGTTTGGCCAGGCAGCCAGCTCTAGGAAGAGTCTTGCTGGTTACAAACTTATTCCATTTAAGAATGATGGAGGCCACTGTGGTCTTGGGAACCTTCATTGCTGAAGACATTTTTTGGTACCGTTCCCCAGATCTGTGCCTCGACACAATCCTGTCTCGGCGCTCTACGGACAATTCCTTCGACCTCATGGCTTGGTTTTTGCTCTGACATGCACTGTCAACTGTGGGACCAACTACACTTCCGTGCATAGTTTTTCATCAATGGCTATTAAGAAATGCTCGCGGTCATGACAGCAGGCTATCCAGAGTAGTCTTGGGGGTGATGTTTGATGTGGGTGTTTCTTGGGTATGTCTTTCCCATTCAATCACAAAACAAGTGCAGTAGCGAGTACAGGGAGGTAAGCTAAGCTAGCTTTGCTATGGAGAGAACAAAGTTTTGAAGTTGAGGACTTCTCCCCTCCTGACTGACTCCCCATCTCAAAATGGTCAGCTAATCCAGTTCTATGTGTAGGCTGAAGCCTGTGCTGACCTTGTGTTTAGCCAAGCGGGCAGCAGCTGGCTAGCATAGCTTGGTGATAGTCAATATTCTCTCTAAGCTGCGCGCTTGCGCGTACCTCCTCCAGGGCTGCCACACAGAAGAAATGCCATGCAGAGACACAAGAGATTGAACTTCACTGAGTTCGCCCCGTTAGTTTGCATTAAATAGATCAACTTTTTTTTCTGTGATCAAATCAAAGTTATATCAGCCCCTTTTTAAACGCAACAAACCAAAACAAATCTAACTTTGCAAGATTGAGTCTGTGATGTTGTATGAGAGCCATAGCGCAACGAAGTAGAATTCTATTGGCTGGGGTAGCCTATGAGCGGTCTTTCAATCACCAGTGACTGAATGGCTTTTCAGATCAGAGCACAGAGCTGTACATGTTCACAAAATTTTGTTGATATCTTGGCTAGTTAGCGAGCTATCAGAACAGTTATAGATAAGTATAGGTCAGCGATGGGGAGTTAGTGCTTCCTACAAGAGTACAAAACATGTATTGTAGGCTACAATTCAAGCTGTCTTTGAAAATCTGGTTAGGTAAAAAGCTTACCTCTTAATTAAAGGGGCAGTGTTGTATTTTGAGACAGTCTTGAATATGCAAATACGCCAATAGCCAGAGAGGTAGCCTACATCGTCTAATTCTCTGTTTGGTAAAAATAATTTATTGTATTTTGTAAAGTGATTTCTTGCATCATACAACACAATACAATGCAATTTACAGTCACCTATTTGGCCAATGGGGTTACAGACCAAGTAGAATATAATTTATTAATATCAAGCCCTTCATAATGTAAAAACGTTTTTAAAAGTCTTATGCAATGTAGGCCTGCATTGAACACCACATATAGGCTACTGTAGGCTATATCATAGAAATCAAAAGTTATTTCCGTGTGAAAATGTTATGGGATTTGCTCCATCCCAAGTGCAGGTTCCATGCAGGTATCTGTGAACACATACACACAGTCACTGTTCTATTACCAATGGCAGTTAGAATAGGTGATATCTGACACACAAACAGAAACTATGTTGAAGTTTGAACAGGTCAGACTAAACCTACCTAATTCTGATCTCCCCATCGACGACCGTTGGTGAGCAGGCAAGAGGTGAGGCTGGAGGTGAGGTCTTTGCCAGAGCCCTATTGATGGGCATTGCAGCATAGATCAGCTTCTGGCCCCTCATCAAAGATACTGGTCGGTCACACGCAAACATACTGATTACATTATCAATGGTGGTTATGATTAGCCGGGTGAAACCAACCTAATCGCTGTGTTCACATTTTTATTTCACTTCAGATATCATAAAACGTGAAGTGAAATAGGATAGTGAACACCGCGATCAGGCTGGTTCCACCAGGCTAGGTTATGCTCTGGACATTATATCTAATAAGTAGAAAATAAGCAACAAATAACGTCAGTTTACATAAATTATGTTTTACAATTGGGTTATCAAATGTGTCAAAGTAATGAAGTGGGTTACCTTCTGTATTTGTACAAATGATGAGCCTGTGAAAGCTGTTGCTGCTGACTGGAGCCTGTGAAAGCTGTTGCTGCTGACTGGAGCCTGTGAAAGCTGTTGCTGCTGACTGGAGCCTGTGAAAGCTGTTGCTGCTGACTGGAGCCTTTGAAAGCTGTTGCTGCTGACTGGAGCCTGAGAAAGCTGTTGCTGCTGACAGGTGCTGGCTGGATACTTGCCAGCATGTGGCTGACTGTTCCATTCATAGAAATGCTCACAGCAAGGGCATGTCTGCAGGAGGGCCCCCTTGCTCGTTTTCTCTATGCTGCATGTTCGGCCGTAAACTGGACATCTCTCGAACAACTGCAGCAGCCAATCTTATGAGGTGGTGTTGACTGGCAGGGCCTGTGACAGGGTGATATAACATACAGCCAAGTGGTAAATTGCATTTTGTTCTTAAGAAAGAACAAAGTTTTTCACTAATGTACTTCACAACCAAACTGACTCTACTACTGCAGTTGTTTTTGCTTGGCTGGGGAATTAGCATACTAGTTTATTAAGCTGAGTATTTTTTGATACAACTTTTCACATTACACACATTACCTGTCGTTGTTGATGAAGCTGTCTGTGTCATCAGGGCAGTATTTGGCGCTGCTATCAGAGGCCTCATTATGGCGTGTTCTTTACATAGGAGTCGAGGGAGATATGATGTGATTTATTTGACAATTAAAGAAAAACACAATACATCCACACGTGGATACAATGCATTTAAAAATAACATTGAGGATAACACAAACAAGTTTTGAAACTTCATTCCATTGTGGTCCTTTTGTTAACAAAATACATCATTCATTAAGGAAAAACAAATTAAAGATGGAAAACAGGTGGAGTTGAGGCAGTTTGGAAACGTCAGTATGGCGTGAGCGGAGGGTGCATGGATGGTACAGCACAGACAGGGAGAAAATCAGTCTGTCAGATAAGCCAGGAGCTCTTCATCAGAGCTCATCGCTTTGTTCAACGTTCCCAGTTCCTCCTGACATCTTAGACACCGCAGTCTCCACCTTCCAACCGGCAGGTGAAACAAAAACGCTCGAGCCTCTGATGCATTACTTAAATGCAAACATTAACCATCCAGCTAGCTAGCTAGCCAAGGCAAACAAATGTATTTAACAAGTCCTGTAACTGACAGTGAAGACCACCATATTTATGTTATCAAAACAGAAGTTAATAAAAAATCTAAAGTTGATTTAAAAATGTTACAAAAAAACACTTTAAAATGATTTAAATATTTACAAAATGTACAGGAGCTCTCTGCCTAGGCGACCTCGCGGCGCCATGGCATCCATTGCAACCTCCATGGAGACTGGTAACAGCAGAGGTGGTGTCAAGGGTACTTGTGACGCATGACACACTTTTATTCTGAGGTCTTGCCTGACAAGCTGTAAAAATAGCAAGTGAATAAAATTATTTTGAGGTCGCTAAACCATTGCAATTACATTGCTGGACATGTCATGATACCAAACTTTGCTCCTTCTGATAGGTCCCGCCATCCGTTTATGACCAGGGGATCAGTCTGACACCCAATTAATATTCTGACACCCAAGCTAATTCCATGCTTTACAGATGTAAACTCACTGTCACCAGATTGGATTCGGGCCGGTGACGCCGTTACACTATGTAACCAACTATGACTTGTTTTGCTATGGCCCTGGGTTGGTTTGGGTTTGTTGTTGCTTGTTAGTACACTGTTGTAGTCAGACATGAGTTAGCTAGTACCAACATAGCTGCATCCAATAGTTATATGTGCCCTAGACATGTGTTGCACCTTGGAGGCTAATGTGACTGTTTAGTCTAAAATACACTAACTTATAGTGGCATGGAAATACGATGACATTGCAAAAGTAGGTAAATAATTATTAGGAAACAATTTTTCCATATTATGATGTCGTCAAATGTACTTTCATCTTCAGGATCGGACTCTTTTTTTCAATTTTCACCTAAAATGACATACCCAAATCTAACTGCCTGTAACTCAGGCCGTGAAGCAAGGATATGCATATTCTTGGTACCATTTGAAAGGAAACACTTTGAAGTTTGGGGAAATGTGAAAGGAATGTAGGAGAATATAACACAATAGATCTGGTGAAAGATAGTACAAAGAGAAAAAAAAACTTTATTTTGTATTTTCTTTGTACCATCATCTTTGAAATGCAAGAGAAAGGCCATCATGAATTATTCCAGCCCAGCTGCAATTTAGATTTTGTCCACTAGATGGCAACAGTGTATGTGCAAAGTTTTAGACTGATCAAATGAACCATTGCATTCATGTTCAAAATTTTGAATCAAGACTGCCCAAATGTACCTAATTGATTTATTAATACCTTTTCATGTTCAAAACTGTGCACTCTCCTCAAACAATAGCACGGTATTCTTTCACTGTAATAGCTACTGTAAATTGGACAGTGCAGTTAGATGAACAAGAATTTAAGCTTTCTGCCAACATCAGATGTGTCTATGTCCTGGTAAATGTTCTTGTTACCTACAGCCTCATGCTAATCGCATTAGCCTATGTTAGCTCAACGTTCCGCAGACTACCCACTGGTCCTGAAGAAGTTTAAAGAGACGGCAATGTGTCCAATACTTTTACTAGCAAAGTTCATAAAAAATAGTTATCAATGCTAATGTTATCTGGCTAAAATACAGTGGTCTCCTCAATCTTAGTTAGCTGGTTAAATATATTCTGCATCTAAAGTTAATCAGGAGCCATCACAATCATGAAAAAAGGTTTTCCTACTAATTAGTTGCCTTCTTTTGAAGTGTTAGTGGGTTTCCATGCCAAATCTGAGTTGTATTGATGTAGACTAACATTAGCTAACTAGCTAGCTAGGTAGCTAGGTAGATAATGTCAGCTATGCATGCGAGGATAGTGATAATGATTTTCAAAATATACACTGAACTAAAATATAAATGGAACAGGCAACAATTTCAAAGATTTTACTGAGTTACAGTTCACATAAGGAAATCATTCAATCGAAAAAAAATCATTAGGCCATAAACTATGAATTTCACATGACTGGGAATACAAATATGCATCTGTTGGTCACAGTTAGCTTGAAAAAAGGTAGGGGTGTGGATCAGAACACCAGTCAGTATCTGGTGTGACCACCAATTGACTCATGCACCGCGATACTTCGCATAGAGGTGATCAGGTTGTTGATTGCGACAGTGCTCTTCCATGCCGTCCCTCGAAGGGGAGCATCACTTGAGTGAGTCTTCCTGATCTTCCTGTCCGTGTTTTCGCCCCCTCTGGTTCGTGCGGTGGAGGAGATCTTCGTGGGCTATACTCAGCCTTGTCTCAGTGTAGTAGTTTGGTGGTCTGCAGATATCCCTCTAGTGGTGTGGGGGCTATGCTTCGGAAAAGTGGGTGGGGTTATATCCTGCCTGGTTGGCCTTGTTCGGGGGTATCGTTGAACGGGGCTACAGTGTCTCCCGACCCCTCCTGTCTCAGCCTCTAGTGTCTATGCTGCAATAATTTGTGTTGGGGGCTTGGGTCAGTCTGTTATATCTGGTGTAATACTCCTGTCTTATCCGGTGTCCTATGTGAATTGAAGTATTCTCCCACTAATTCTCTCTCTCCCTCCTCTCCCAGAGGACCTGAGCCCTATGACCATGCCTCTGTACTACCTGGCCAGATGACTCCTTGCTGTCCCCAGTCTACCTGGTTGTGCTGCTGCTCCTGTTTCAACTGTTCTGCCTGCAGCTATGGAACCCTGACCTGTTCACCGGACGTGCTACCTTGTCCCAGACCTGCTGTTTTCTACTCTCTCTCTCTCCGAATGCTCGGCTATGAAAAGCCAACTGACATTTACTCATGAGGTGCTGACCTTTTGCACCCTCTACATCAACTGTGATTATTATTCAATCCAGTTGGTCATCTATGAACGTTTAAACATCTGGCCATGTACTGTTATAATCTCCACCTGGCACAGCCTGAAGAGGACTGGCCACCCCTCATTGCCTGGTTCCTCGCTAGGTTTGTTCAGAGATTCCTGTCTTTGTAAGGAGTTTTTCCTAGCCACCGTGCTTCTCCTTCTGCATTGTTGCTGTTTGGGATTTTAGGCTGGGTTTCTGTATAGCACTTTGTGACATCTGCTAATGTAAAAAGGGCTTTATAAATACATTTGTTTGATTCATTGATTCATTGATTGATCCTGCAGGTGAAGAAGCCGGATGTGGAGGTCCTTGGCTGGCGTGGTTACACGTGGTCTGCGGTAGTGAGGCCGGTTGGACGTACTGCCAAATTCTCTTAAACGATGTTGGAGGCAGCTTATGGTAGAGAAATTAACATTAAATTGTCTGGCAACAGCTCTGGTGGACATTCCTGCAGTCAGCATGCCAATTGCACACTCCCTCAAAACTTCAGACATCTGTGGCATTGTGTTGTGTGACAAAACTGCACATTTTAGAGTGGCTTTTTATTGTCCCCAGCACAAAGTGTACCTGTGTAATGATCATGCTGTTTAATCAGCTTCTTGATATGCCACACCTGTCATGTGGATGGATGACCTTGGAGAAATGTTCCCTAACAGGGATGTAAACAGTATTTTCTTTGTGCAGAACATTTGAGAGAAATAAGTTTTTGTGCATATGGAAAAGTTCTGGGATATTTTATTCAAGAGATACAGAATTATAGGGTATGGGACCAACATTTTACATGTTGCTTATATATTTTTGTTCAGTGCCCGCTCCCATACCCTGTAATTCTGTATCTCTTTGTGACTAATTTGTGTACAGGTAGACCAGAAATGCCACATCCCTGATTGGCAGATGAGTGGCGACCCTGATAAAAGATGCACCTGCTGCTTATCTGTTGTTCTTTACAGATGCTGTTTGAATGAAAGAAAATGTTACCTACACACTGAATAAGGCTGTAAAGCCGAAACGTCTATGTACCCTATCCCTGATGCAGTAAAAAAAATAAAACATTGAATAATAAAGTAAGCTTTACGACAAATTGTTGTGTGAACCCATTACACCTCTGTCTGTTTTACGCGCCAGCCAAGCTTCTGGGAGTGCGCGATGGTTCTCTTTTGATTAGTTATCATTCCCATCCATCAGCAGCCCCTGACTCTGAACCATGTCTTTTGAAACTATTAGCAAGCTTACTGAGGCGAGAGCCCGTACGTTCACCTTCAGCACAAGAGGTGCGGACAAAATGAACCACCACCATAGTCCCAGAAAAGGAAACACTGGAAGGCTATGATTTTTTTTTTTTTAACTACAAGAGAGAAATTCGCTTCGAGCTCCATGCCAGAACGCTCAGCCAATACTACAAGAACAGTAGAATCCCACAAGGCTTACTTATCCAAAAGGAGCCGTCCATAGGGAGACCTGACCCCGAATTCTGCAGACACTTATGTGAGATACTGAATCACTGCTCATTGGACCTAAAGCTCCTCATCATTGACCATTCCTCTAGAGAGCTTTCTGCTATTAAACAAGCTACCAATGATTACAAAAGGGACATTGAGCAGACATATAATCGAAAAGAAGTGGACAGACTCCAGCTGAAGATCAAAACCAAGATCGATAACCCCCAAGCTGATCTACTGAAGTTCAAGCTGGGAAAGTTCAAGCGCAACATTGTCGACTACAAGGAGCAGAACGTCTACACCTGGTTGTCTGAGAAACCTAAGCACAGCACTCACAGACGACATCCCACCCAACAGACCAATGCATCAGAATCTGGTGAATCCTCTATCCTCCTCCAGATCCAGAAATACTTTTTTGGGGCCTCTGGCCCCCCCCAACGTTCCAAACGTACCCATGCCAAAGACAAAGACCCACGAGGAGAGGTACGACAGGTCGGCAGAAGGAGGTAAATAAAGATGCTCAAAGCAACAATGCCCCCGAGATAATAGTTTTTAACTTTCCAGATAAGTGAACTAATTGTTGTTTTGAGCAAAGGGTTATCCTTTGTACTGTATACAGTCACAAATCCTTTTCAAGTTTAAATGGAACGATTTAGGTTTTTAAGTAATATCAAATTGAAAGTTCTCTTTAGCCCTAGAACTGAAGCTCTCCCTAATTACCTTCAGCTTCAGACCTAAAATTACTTTAATTCCTTTTCTAAATAATGGATAAGTAGAAAAGTGACATTGACATCCAACTAAGAAACAAAGTGAAACTCCACATTAACAACGTGAACACAACCTTACCATGTGTAACGATCGTCGTTGGGAGAAAGAGAACGTGACACCATGAATAAAAAATAAAAATACTCAATTAGTTTATGGAGATCAGATAAGGGAGGTGTTACGGCTGTCCTCGCTGACAGAAGGTGGGGACCAAAACGCAGAGTGGTTAGTGTTCATTCTTTTAATGAAAATCAACAAAACACTTCAAAATACAAAAACAACCAACGTGACAAAACCGAAACCGTCCTGTGTGGCAACAAAACCTCCACAGGAACAAACACCCACAAAACACAAGTGAAACCCTGGCTGCCTAAGTATGATTCTCAATCAGGTACAACGATTGGCAACAAAACCTCCACAGGAACAAACACCCACAAAACACAAGTGAAACCCTGGCTGCCTAAGTATGATTCTCAATCAGGTACAACGATTGACAGCTGTCTCTGATTGAGAATCATACCAGGCCGAACACAAAATCCCAACATAGAAAATCAACCATAGACAACCCACCCAACTCACACCCTGACCAACTAAAATAAATACAAAACAAAGGAAAACAGGTCAGGAACGTGACAGGAGGTGGGATTGTGATTTCTAAAACCAACATGTACACTACCGTTCAAAAGTTTGTGGTCAATTAGAAATGTCCTTGTTTTTGAAAGAAAAGCAACTTTTTTTTTGCTTTTTTGTTGCAACGTGCCATTGGAACACAGGAGTGATGGTCGCTGATAATGGGCCTCTGTTTGCCTATGTAGATATTCCATTCAAAATCATCCGTTTCCAGCTACAATAGTCATTTACAACGTTAACAATGTCAACTCTGTATTTCTGATCAATTTGATGTTATTTTAATGGACAATTTTTCTAAAATTTCTTTCAAAAACAAGGACATTTCTAAGTGACCCCAAACTTTTGAACAATATTATATATCGAAAAATGTATAACATATGTTGGATCATACCATTTTTTGCAAGAAACTGATTTTTGATCCTACCTCAACTATAAAATGTAATTGAATATGGTCCTCGATAAAGGACTACTACAAAATAAATGGTTGACAGAACAGGAATTGAAATATCTTTCTGACCCAAAACCTACAGTTTCGATCCTTTATGGTCTGTTTAAGGTTCACAAATCAACCACAGACCCTCTATTAAGACCTATCATTTCAGTTATTGGCTCCCAAACAGAAACACTGCATCGTTATTCGGACACATTTATCCATTAGTCAAACAGTTGCCATCTTATTTAAAAGACACCACTGCTTTTCTAATGAAACTACAAAGTATATTAGTGAACGAGATTGGTTAGTCACTCTTTACGTCTCATCACTATCAATACCAATATCTCCAACCGCTTAAGCGATGTGCCTACAAATTATGTAATTCAGCTTGCTTAACTAGTGCTTACTAAAAACTATTTTCTATTTGACAAATATTGCTATCTACAGACTTCTGGAACAGCAATGGGAACTCCATCAGCTCCTAACTATGCATATCTCTTTATTGGGAAATTTGGATTTTATTTATCAAAATAATCCTTACAAAGATTATGTTAAATATTGGACCCGCTATACGGCTATATACTGTAGATGATCGCTTTATGATGTGGAAGGGTTCCGAAATTAAATTAAATGAATTTCCTAACTACATTAACTCCAGAGTACAATCAATTTACTTCACTATGGAAAAGAACATTAACTCTATACATTTATTAGATGTAGGCAGGCCTACATGTTACAAAGAAGGGACAATTGTTAGATTAGTTGTTAGATATTACTGCACGGTCGGAACGGTCGCATTAACATCTGCTAACCATGTGGATGTGACCAATACAATTTGATTTGATTTGATAGACAATCAAATTCTCTCCTTGAGCATTTTTCTCTTGAGGATACTTGGCTTGATAAAGCTCAACAACAAGTTAAAAGCTTGATCAAAAGCCAGTTACTGTAATGGCCATCATTGTAAAAACCAGAATAAACTGTTTTCTGTAAACTATATACTTACTTTCAATGATAGCTGTAATGGCATCAAACTGTAATGGCCATCAGTGTAAATTATAATTTGTTCTTAACTGACTTGCCTAGTTAAATAAAATAAAAGTATATAGTCAATTAGCACTGGCATATACTATCATCAGACTCCTCTTTAAATTCTGCCTTCCACCTTTATTTACCTATCAACGATCAAGAAATCTATTAAACATATTGGTTCATTCAGATGTGGTCAGAGAGAGAAAAGAGGCATTCATAAAAGTATGTTTCACCTGTGGATATTGTGCCTCAAGTAGCACCATAAGGAAGTGTACTAGCTTTGTATGCCCTCAGACTTCTAGGACCTATGAGATAAAGTCTTGTTTAACTTGCACCACTGAAGAAGTTATTTATATGTTACAGTGTTCTTGTAATAAGATTTGTATTGAAAAAACATCCCGTGCCTTGAAAGTACATCTTGGAGAACATAAATCCACTATTATTGCGAGACACTTTCTAGAACAATATCCTTCTATTAATGAATTGCGTTGCGTCGGGATCGGAAAAGTTCATCCACCACTTAGAGGAGGTGACTATGACAACAAATTACTCCAAAGACAAACCATGTAGATATATAAATAAAATTCTGTATCTCCACACGGTTTAAACAAATAATTTGATTTCACCTCCTTCCTATAAGCCACATTTAGACTGTTATACAAGGACACTGTCCATATCAGATTTTGCATATCGTTTATCAATTGGCCCCACATATTTATGAACGGTTTGCCTAATGTCCTTTGTGGTGGGCTATTTCATGAATCGATGACACCTGGGGCGATTGATTTTTGAGTTGCCCTTCGTGCCCGCTCCCATACCCTATAATTCTGGATATTTTTGTAACTAACTTGTGTACAGGTAGACCAGAAAAGCCACATCCCTGATTGGCAGATGAGTGGCGACCCTGATTAGAAGCACCTGCTGCTTATCTGTTTTTCTTTACAAATGCTGTTTTGAATTAAAGAACATTGTACGTATACACTGAATAAGGCTGTAAAGCCGAAACGTCTGTGTACGCTATCCATGATGCAGGAAAACAATTAAAGTCATTGAATAATGAAGTTAGCTTTATACAACATATTTTTGAGTGAGAACCTGTTTCACCTTTTTATTTTTGATCAGTGTGATACACTGCTTTTTGATCACTGCTAGATACAAGACTAGCAGTCTATGGTCTAGCTACCGGTATACTCACTGCCATTGGGGAACAACGAACTTCAACCACCTATTCCGCATGGTAGGGTCCTTCAGCAGGGCATGCAAACCATTGTTGGCTCTGCATCCTACTGGAAGCATGCATTGTCGAACCGGAGCCAGAGGCATGGTCAATAACTATAGTATATTGTAGAGCTTTTCAGTCCCAAAAGGCTGTGATCCTCTGAACGCATTGGGGGCGATGAAACAACAGAGCCCCTTTCAATTAAGGGAAGCGAAGTGGGCAGAGGGGCAATTTGTACTCATTATATTTCACAGTAACTTTATATTTTGGATCAATGGTTTTGTGGTGAAAGATATCTACAAACAAAATGAATGCACAATGAACATTGTTTAATGTCAGACTGGCTGTGATACAAGTCTTACCAGTTTTCGAGTTTTGCACTATGAGTTTTGAGAATTCACCACATACTTCACCACCGATTGCCATCTCTGAGTCCCACTATATGCAAAATAACATTGCATACATGCATAGACTACAACTGTATAAGACATGTCATTAGCCGGTACAGGTACAATATTATTACATGTTTAACGGCCATGTGCCCAGGGACTACGGAGGATTAGCTTTCTATCAAACTCTGTCACTATTAATTATACTGTAGATGCCAATATAAATACCACATAAAACAGAGTTTAAGCAGTGCTATGTATGACATGGGGTCCAGTTTTCTCTTAGCCTGGTCCCAGATCTGTTTGTGCTATCATGCCTTGTCACTCATTGGTATGCCAAAAAACATGTTTGTTTGTCGTGACAATGAGTGGTAAGGAGTTGGCATGATAGCAGAAACAGACTGGCACCCGGGTACTGGCACTCTGTCCCTTATGTGAAATGCTATGTTTATTATAGGCCACTACACCTGGTGACTGTCCTTACAGAAACAACAGTAACGTGTTGTAAAAATGCCACTGAGAAAGTAGGTCTGTCGCCAAACAACCAAAACAACCTCCCACATGTGCCTCACCTGAGCACCAACATGTTATGGGACAGGTGTCTTACCACAGGTAGTGGTGTGAGTCAAAATCACACACAGGTGTTAATTGGACACAACCAACAGTAGTGCCAGGGGTGCTGCGGCTGACGCACGGCTCTCCCGTAGGGCTGCGCGGGGGACATGTAACTACGCACTCATGCCAGAATGTGTTCCTCTGACCGCTTGTGAGTGATACAGGCTTGCAGGTATTCAAAAGGCTAACAACTTTATAAATATGTGAAAATGTAGACTTTCCAGAGTGGGACTGGTTGACAAAATGAGACTACAAAGCAACACCGTGTTGGAAAACAGTTCCAGGATATGTCCGCACACATTCATTGCATTGCACTGCACCAAATACCCACACTTAATCTGGATAACAAACGCACCCAACTGAAACAAATTTGAGTACATGAAAACAACTTCATTGCATTTTTTTCTCTCAGGAGGTTATGCACAAAGTTAAACTGGATAGAAATATGAATATTTTATTTTCCATCAAATCAATTGCGTATGAAAAATGGATTCCCTGAATAGTGATAATGGTAAATAAACTCTTCAGGAAGTAGCAGCAGGAAGAGAGTGATCCCTTAGCGCCGGGAAGACGGAATGCACCAGGGAGGGAATAGAGCAGGAATGTGCTTATTTAATTTGACTTAACGAAGCAGGGCCATGTAAAGCAGCCCGTCGGCCGGGCTGGCCTCTGATAATAAATAATGACTTGTGAATTATTAAGAACACACACCAGGATCTGCATTGCACTGCATTCCCTAACCATCGATAAGTATAAATGGGCACACGCACTCTGAAGACAAGAAACACAGAAACACACACACACACATACATGTATGTTCACCAACGTACACAAACATATGTAACCCTGTCCAAATGAGGTTCACACCCCAACAAACACAGACAAACAGACTCCAGTTCCTAATTGACTGTGTTAAGTGGACAACTAGCTGGAGGACATCTTTAATTAGACACTAGATCCCCATGGAGACGCACGAGAGAGAAGGCAGCCGAGGCAGACAGTGAGGTAGAGTGAATGAAAGACAGGGAGAGAGAGTTAAAGAGAGAGGAAGAAAGAGTGACAGAGAAATGGAGAGAGAGAGTTAAGGAAAGATGGAGACAGAGGGAAAGAGAAGGTGGAAGAGAGAGAGTAAAAGAAAGATGGAGAGAAAGAGTGAAACAGAGACGGCGAGAGAATGAAAGCGAGATGGAGAGAGAAAGATAGTGAAATAGAGATGAGAGAGAGAGAGAGTGTGAAAGAGGTAGGACAGGGACACTCAGAAGAAATTCATATTGGCCTGTTTTCTATGAGATGCTGTTGTCTCTTTAGTAACAATTATCCCGCACCCTGGAGACGGCGCTCTGATATGCACCTCATGCACACTGCCCAAGATTGAACACCAAATCTTGTTCATGCTTCCGCAGTATAGCTCTGCTCAGGGCTGTTTCTAGTATTTTGGGGAGATTTGGTTGGGGAGCCCCCGTCACTTCGCTGGCAACATTTTAGTGGTCCCCCTTTTGGTGGCGAAGAGAACATTTTGCAGCTGTAGAGCTAATATCTTGCAGTTCTCCATATTTTGCCATAGGATGGAGAGAAAATATTGCAGTTTTAAAGCTAATTTCCTGCAATAAACTTTTTTCTCCATGACTTATGCCATGTTCATATGATATATGAGTGAGAATGACTAACAAAATCAATAGGGACCATAATTACTACAAGGTTTAGATAGCTGGCTAGACTAACTTACCTACTAATATATAAAATCTTAGCTGACATGAGTTAATTGAGTGACTGTCAGTGACTGACATATCAGGAGGAAAACTGCTGATGCACCACCAAATTTCAAAATTGCACATTTTGTATTCTATTATCCTTACTAACAGTAAGTTGAGACCCTGACTGACTACACACGCTCGGCGCTGAACTCTTTCTCTACATAAAATGGTTTGATAGTAATAACAGCATCAGTGGGTCTATTTATTACGACAGGAGGAGAGAGATAGTGGCATTGTGGTCCATAACTACTTAATCACCAAGAGTCATGTCGTATCACTGCACATTGTGATGGAATCTGGAGAACCACCCTGGCCGTCCTGGCATGTTTCACAAGATGAGCTTTCTCTCTCCCATTCACCATGTCTCCAAACAGATTAGCTTGAAAAACGCAGTGCTGGCTACAAGGAGAGCACTAATCCAGTGAGTTCATCTGCAAGATTCTAATCCGCAGCCAACGTGTGAAATTTGCCCCCTTGGAAATGTGCTTATTTTTTCTCCCCAACGCAAAAGATCATTTGAGTCTGGGAAGTCAGGCGGAGAGTGAGGCCTCAGCGAGTGATTTTTTCTTCTTCTGTGGCCGATTGGAATTGGAGGCGGGGGTAGACAGCTGTTTGCTGCCATCTCTGCCACCACTGTGATGAATTTCCAAATTCTTCTTCACCATAAAATTGAAGCTATCAAGACTTCATTGGCCTCATACCTCCTTCCCCTCCTCCGCCCTCCAGTTTTATATTTTTCCAGCATCTGATTTTGTCACTGGTCTCTGAGTTTGCTTATGTGTGCTTGTGTGCATGTGGGGTATTTCCATGTAAAAGGACCCATGAGCACCAACATGTGAAGTTCATTTGTCAAAACTTGTGTCAAATGTAAGCTAAGAGTCTATATTTAGATTGACTTCTCATCCCTTTATATCAGATAAAGTACCACTATGTATACCTTGCACAGGTATATGACTGTATACTATATCTACCTTCACTTGCAGAGGTATATGACTGTATGCTACAAGCATTTCGCAACACTCGCAACAACATCTGCTAACCGATGACTCAACAGTGGTAGGTCTGATCACCGACAAAGACGAGACAGCCTATAGGGAGGAGGTCAGAGATCTGGCCGTGTGGTGCCAAGACAACAACCTCTCCCTCAACGTGATCAAGACAAAGGAGATGATTGTGGACTACAGGAAAAGGAGGACCGAGCATGCCCCCATTCTCATTGACGAGGCTGTAGTGGAGCAGGTTGAGAGCTTCAAGTTCCTTGGTGTCCACATCATCAACAAACTAACATGGTCCAAGCACACCAAGACAGTCGTGAGGAGGGCACAACAAAACCTATTCCCTCTCAGGAGACTGAAGCGATTTGGCATAGGTCCTCAGATCTTCAAAAGGTTGTACAGCTGCAACATCGAGAGCATCCTGACTGGTTGCATCACTGCCTGGTATGGCAACTGCTCGGCCTCCGACCGCAAGGCACTACAGAGGGTAGTGAGTACGGCCCAGTACATCACTGGGGCTAAGCTTCCTGCCATCCAGGACCTCTACACCAGGCTGTGTCAGAGGAAGGCTGTCACATGTGCATCCTCTCCAGCCTCTAGGTCACCAGACTGCTCGTTATGGCGCACACCTGTCACCATCATTATGCGCACCTGCGCATCATCAGACTCACCTGGACTCCCTCACTTCCCAGATCTCCTCCGGATCGTCATTTTGGTCGGCGTTCTGCGGCTGGAACCACGCGTCGAGGAGGGGGTACTGTCAGGTGTGCTCCCTCTCCAGCCTCTAGGTGACCAGGCTGCTCGTTATGGCGCACACCTGTCACCATCATTACTCGCACCTGCGCGTCGTCATACTCACCTGGACTCCATCACTTCCCTGATTACCTATACATGTCACTCCATTTGGTTCCTTCCCCAGGCGTCATTGTTTCTGTTTCAGTTTTATGTCTGTGTGCTGTTAGTCTTTCTTGTTTTGGATTATGTTAAATTTGTTAAAACACTCACTCGCTGAACTTCCTTCCCGACTGTCAGCGCATATCATTACAAAGGCCCTAAAAATTGTCAAAGACTCCAGCCACCTTAGTCATAGACTGTTCTCTCTGCTACCACACGGCAATAGGTACCGGAGCACCAAGTCTAGGTCCAAGAGGCTTCTAAACAGCTTTTACCCCCAAGCCATAAGACTCCTGAACATGTAATCAACCAAGACTACCCCTGGCTACCCAGACTATTTGCATTGCCCCCCCCATATTGTATGCCGCTGCTACTCTCTGTTATTATCTAATAACTCTAACTACATGTACATATTACCTCAATTACGTCGACTAACCGGTGCCCTCGCACAATGACTCTGCACCTGTACCCTCTGTATATAGTCTCAATATTGTTATTTTACTGCTTCTCTTTAACTACTTGTTACTTTTATTTCTTATTCATAATTTTTTTAACTGCATTGTTGATTAGGGGCTTGTAAGTAAGCATTTCACTGTAAGGTCTACACCTGTGGTATTCGGCGCATGTGACTAATACAATTTGATTTGATTCGATTTTGAAACATGTGTGTGTGACCAATAAAATGTGATTTGATTTGATCTACCTTCACTTGTAGAGGTATATTACTATACAGTTATACACCACTGTACATCTACCTCCACCGGGACCTCTTAAAGGATCCCAGAACCAATTGATCTCATTCTTATGAAGATATTTCTGGAAGCAAATGTCATCGGCGTCACATGCTCACTACAGATCAACGGAGAGCAGCAGAAGCAGTAGCACCGTGCTGGTTGGTTTGCACTTGGTTTCAGATGTACACGAGATCAAAGCGTGCAAGCCTTGATGTGTGTTCACTGCTCCGCCCTCGTCCTCCTCCTCTTCCTCCTCCGTTTGTAGGCAGCGGATGTCAGTGGGAATCCGCTCCAGTTGTAATGACATCTTTCACCAGACCCACAAAATGCCAAGGGTAAAGACAGATCCCATAAAGGCAACAAATAAATCTAATTAGAGGGAGATATGCTTCTGTGCCTGTAGGTTGAGGATTAGCCAGATGTTGTTATGCAATCCATACTCAAAGTCACAAGTTACAATCTGACTACTTCTGTTGCCGGGCGGGGATATTGAAATGTGTATTAGTATTACAGCTGCCGGGCTTATCGTATGAAGGGTGGCAATCTGTTAACTCTTCTATCTTCTTCCATCTCTCATTCAGAATGCCTTCATGAAGAAATGATAGACCACTCTGGCTAGGTAAACATGAGTTTGGTGGATAATTGTTTGGATAGTTTGGATGTTTCCCAGCGATGTAATGACATGCTGTAACCTCCCCCTCTCGAAATTCAAGAATTTGATCAGCCCTCTTTGGTAGCCCTCCCTCGCTCAACATTCCGAGAGGGGGATGTTACAGTTTCTGGTGAAAGTGGTCTTGGCAGTCAAGCATAGCCAAGCGATAGCAAATATTTCCCCTTTTCCTTCTTCTCCAGTCTGTATTCGGGCTGTCTCTTCGATAGCTGTCATGTTAAAATCAATAATTTACAGCAATCGGATAGGGGGAGTGAAGAGCAGCGGCAGGCAGAGCTCCTGTCGGTCATCTGAAGGCCCTCCTTGCTCTGTCAGACAGATCTACATGTTGGTTTATCAGGTAGGCTGATATCGTTTTCCTAATTAATGTGTTGAGGCAGGTGCTGGATCTCAGCTGAGAAGGATTCATAGAGGTACTGTCTCGTTACTCTGGGAATCGTCAAAATATCTAAAACAACAGTGTGTGTTTTCATCCCAATGGGGTGTGTGTGTGTGTGTGTGTGTGTGTGTGTGTGTGTGTGTGTGTGTGTGTGTGTGTGTGTGTGTGTGTGTGTGTGTGTGTGTGTGTGTGTGTGTGTGTGTGTGTGTGTGTGTGTGTGTGTGTGTGTGTGTGTGTGTGTGTGTGTGTGTGTGTGTGCGTGCGTGTACTCTTGGTTATGTGTGTTTATCTCACTGCGTTTACACAGGCAACCCAATTCTGATATTGTTTTTCAACTAATTGGTCTTTTGACCAATCACATCAGATCTTTTTCAGAGCTGATCTGATTGGTCAAAAGTCCAATTAGTGAAAAAAGATTGCAGCCTCAGGGAATGTGTGTTTTGGGTATGTGTGTTTCTCGCAGAGAAATACATTAATATTCTTTCCGCACATGCAGGTTTCGCCATTGGCACTATTATCTTCGGAGAAAACAAAATGAACAGAGCAAGCCATTTCCAAAATGGCCCGGCGCAGCGCGGTGGATAATCATATAATTTGCAGATTTAATTGGAAATATAAATCCCAATGCACACACCATTAGGAGGAGCTTTGATATACACCTCGCCGATTGATGCATGATGACACTTCGCAAATGTGGAGGGTCACCCGTGTCACTTTTAAATATCACGTCCCCCCTGAGAAACCAGATTGGGCCATCAACAACACATTTAAATACCTAGCCGCATGGCGCAGTGTGATATTACTCTCCCACTTTCGCTCTCTCCCCCTCTCTCTCGCTCTTCCCATCTCTCTCCTTCTCTCTCGCTCCTTCTCTCTCAGAGATTGGAAAAGGTATGTTTGTTTGTTTTATTTGTCTATTTTCTCCATTTGATAGAGCTTGGGACAGCTGTTTTCTCCCGCTGTATTTTACCCACACAGCTGGCCTGTGCCATTTGGCGTTTTTTGCCTCCTTCTCGTTTGGCGGTTGGTGTCATTGTAGCATAAGGACATTTAATCCAGATAATGCTTTCTCTAAGGGCGAGGAGGAGGGGCGGTTGGGAGGTGAGGTCTACATATTTCCCCATACTATAATGCGATGTGGAGTGTAATGCTTTATCAATAAAGCACTGGAGCGTTTGCTGTTTTCATAATGGAGTCTTGAGAGCACACTTTGGCTTCAATTTCCACAGGCAAACAGAGCTTTGCGTGGTCTCGTATGGAGGAAAAAGTGGAGTAGAGTGAGGGGAGTGAGAGGGAGAGAGAGAGAGAGGTGTAAAGGAGAGGTAGAGAGAAAACACTGACTTTCAAAAGAACAAGTGCCTAACCCGATGCTAATTATGTCTGTTGAAGGGGGAAGGGGATCTTGTGATCCCCAGTGGACCCACCGCCTCGCAGCTGATATAGACTGAGATCCATATCTTTGAGCACTTCTGGTCTGATAAGGGAAGTCCCATCCCGTCTCCACTCTGCCCTCTAAAGTTATTCTTCCCACATCTCTTTAGCTATCACTACCTGGCAATAATTTAACTTGCTTCACTTCACTATAAGTATTTCACTGTGAATGCAACAGTCGTTACACATTTATTACAAAGGAATAAGAATATTTTTCTCAAGTTTTGTCAACTTTCTAAAAGAGTTTGAAATAACTTGCAGGCTAAATCCCAGTTAAAACATGCTTGTGTGTTTTGTGGTGACTTTCTAACAGAGTCGGAAATGACTTGTACAGTAGGCTAAATCCAGGCTGGTAGGCTACATTTGTGTTTTGTGGTGGCCACTAGGAGAGAAGAAAAATCTTGCCACTCTGACCACCTTTCTGATATGGCCATTTGTGTTGAGGTAAAAAGTGGCATGCCATTGTCACTGTCTGGTACTGGACCTGACAGCGGTGGCAGCCAGGTTCTCACCCAGGGCCAAAGTCCTAGGCTAATGAGTATTGACAAGGCCTGAGCCTCTGCCTTTAAACCTAATTCACTCTTTGACGGGGGAATCACTGGCAGTGACTTAGGGGTGCCTAAGACTGTCAACTACAAATGAAGTAAGACCAACAAAGCACATTTAAGCTTTGATGAAATGTCCAAGCTTCCTATACAGTGCTCCAGGCCGCCTTGTGTTTTGAAATGGCTGTCCCTTTTTATTTACTGTATTGTGGTGGCTTCCACTTAGAGTGGGATTTTTCCTTTTGTCTGAGCATTGCCTTTAAATTATGTACTTTCATTTGCACCGGGATATGCTTGTTTACCCATAATCCCTGTTGAATGTTTCCAAGAAAATACTTTCAAAAGGGGTTTAGTTGGGAATTTGAAGGTTGAGTAAAATTGTAGTGTCCTAAAGTGGGTATATTATTTCAACACCTCTTCAATGCACCCAAAATGTGCACATGGTGACCAGACTTATGGCAACTGGGACTTAGTTACAATAAGCCATGCAACAACAGCAGAAACTCAATTAATGGAATCAACTAATCGATTGATTATCAACATGGTCTCATTAGAATATGTAACCATTGTAGTTATATGTCCCCCAAGCTGACATATTAGTTGTCACTTCAGGCTGACATATTACTTATAAGTCACTATGGTGATGTAAAATAGTTACATTTAACCATTGTAGTTGTAGAAACTTAGCTGACATTTAGTTATATGTTACTTTAGGTGACATACAATTTATGACGTATTTCTTATGATATAGTTTTGAGATTATGCCACTGACAGCATAAACATTGTAATGTGGGTTCAATTGAATTGAGGCCCAAACAGTGATGCTGTAAGGAGCCACCGGTTGTTCTGAAGCACAGGAAGAGAACGTGCTTCTGATAAACTGGAACGGACAGGAGCCAATAATGGGGTTGTGGTGGGAGACGTGTCACGGTTTGGGCCGGGGTGACGCTCTCCGAGCTGGCTCTGTGACAGGTGGCAGAGATGTGATGGTGCCTGAGAGCGGAGAAGGGATGAGGTAAAATGACAAGGCGCTGTGTTCGTGGCGGGACGTTTTAGCACCGTTATTCAATCCACGCGACACCTCGGACAGCCACAAAAGGCAGGCAAGAGCCATGGCAGCTTGTCAGGATACAGTCTGTTTGTTTTTGGTTAGACGGTTACCCATGGTTTCTTCCTGCTGCCCACGTGTGCTCACACCACCACCTCCTCCTCGCCTCCCTCCTCCCGCTATCTCCTCTCACTCCTCCTCCCCTTCCTGCTCCTCCCTCACTCACTGTTGCCTTAGAACACGGGAGATGAGAGAACGTGCGTCACAGCCCCAACGGGACGGGCGGGGGGGCTGCTGTGTCTTCAGACAGAGATAAAGGGTGGAGGTAGGGTGCCAGAGAGCAGAGTTGGAAGATAAAATGGAGAGAATGGAGTAAAAAACGAGAGGAAAAGTCAGCAGAGAACTCCACACTTCCACACCACCATGTTAATTAGGGTGCGGAGAGAGACGGGGGGACTCACAGGATCCAAGACAGCAACAAGACACAAGCAACACACACGGCAGCCATTTCGCAACAAACATCTGAGGCCCTATTTCAAGAGTTTTGTCTTCTCCAAAGCAGAGGGGAAGGCAGGGCCTGACAACAGGAATAATTAAATCTGCCTCACATAGAAAGTTTCCCTCCTTCCTTACTGAACAACGACACTCTGTGAAGTTTTTAAAATGTTGTATTCAGAAGATGATGGGCCTGCTACGTTAATCTCCTTTCATCGTAATGATCGTAACCCTTAGTTAATGGAGCACCAAAAGACAGCCAAAATGGTTCAATTTTAATGATGATTAGAGCAACGTTGGGTTGGTGTGGAGGGAGAAACACTGGGGATTTTTTTTTTGTCTCCCTAATTATATTACGGTCATCATTATTTTTAACAAGATTCCGTGCGACTCGAAAACAAATACATAATGAAATTCATACGTACATAGATACATTGTCGGGTGATCTATTTATATTTACAATATAAGTAGCTACTCAACGTCAAACCATGATGTTCATGAAAGTTATGTAAATACTAAACATACTGTCCATGCATATACTGTGCATATTCTGTTGGTAAATGTCGGGATTTGTGACTGAATGTATTTGTTTGGCATATTAAAACAGCAATGAACATTGGGAATTGGGGGTGGTTGAATTGGGAAAATTGGATAAGATAACCAGCAAACAAATTTGACCTGTGCAGAGAGAGAGAGACAGAGAGAGAGATCACTGTGATGAGTTTAAATCGCACATCTGACTGGTCTGTTGTCAAACATTTAATTTTCATCCGTGTGTGTGTTTGAGTATATTCTCACGCCCATGTATGCTGCACCAGCCAGGGAAAAACGACGAAGACTAAAAATGATATCAGACATGGCCTCTGGGGGCAAACACCATGGCACTGTGATAGAGGTTGACAGCATCCTGGTTTTAATTGCCATGGCTCCCGTTGTCGTGGCGCCCAGGGGGACAGGAAGGAGGCAGACACAGATAGTGCCTAATGAGTATTAATCTAATCACTGTCTGACATAAATAAGGCCTGTGCTTTTGTCAACCCCTCCCCTCCTTCCTCCTGCCGTCAACCCCAAACTCTGACATTTAGGATGGGGTATTTGCGCTTCCTAAAACTCTCAATAAATGTAATTGCGCTGTCAAAGTAGGAAGGGGGATAGAATGACTTGAGGCGTGATTTACTAAATTAACGTCATTTCCTCTTTTCCTTAACGGCTCTCTCTTTTTCTCTAATTATTATTAGGAGTTCTCTTTTTCAAAACTATTTTCTCTCCCCTCCTTCATTTATCCACTTCCCCTGATGCATTACCATCATCATAAACTGTACACTGCCCCCATCCTCGCTAAATATTTTGTTTTGTTCAGGTTTAAAATGTGTTCTTATGTACTTCCCTGATATGGCATAATGACTGGTATAACAGTTTGAGAAGAAATCCATAGAGTTTGTCCATTGGACAGAAACAACTCCATACAATTTGTCACAAAATTCAAGTGAGATCTAAACTTAATTAATTTGATATGACCTTTACATTTCCCTGTATGGTTATGTAATGACACCAACTTTCCTGAGAGACTTGGAAATGATGTTGGACTTTTATATGTACTTTCTTTCTGTCCCATTAACATGCTTTGAGAGTCATTGTCCCACTTTCTGCTGTATATTAAATCATGAATAACTTTGAAAAATAGTCAATTAGTTGGCGCTATTTTTCTTGATTTTAGCAAAGCTTTTGACACTGTTAGAGCCTCCTGGTCTCAAAACTTTCAAGGAACATCAGTTGTTCTACAGCTCAGAAAAGCGGAATGGCTGTCCCACAAGGATGGGTTCTAGGTTAGATTCTTTTTGATTTATACATAAATTATCTTTCTGAGGTATGTCCAGGGGCTAGTATTCAGATGTATGCTGATGACACTGTAGTCTAGCGGCAGGAAAAATGTGTCTTGTGGTTACTGATGGGTTGACAGAACATATGGTTTTCATTGTAGAATGGCTTGATAACTCATGCTTGACATTGAATATCAAGAAGACCTCTGTGATTTGCTTTTGCTCCAGAAAACAGACAAGGGTTTAAGATTTATAATAAACTGTTTACCCTTTTGTTTTTACACACAATGATAATTTCACAAATATCCTACTGCATGACAGCATGGACTGAGGCAAACATCACACTAAATACATCTGTAGAAATACACTACAATAGTGCTTTGAAAATTCTAGACAAAAAGCTGATAAGGCACCATCACTGCCATGTGCTAAGGAAACACAATTTGTTTTCGATTTGACCATTTTGTACATTTCTCAATGCAATTTAGATTTTTTTATTCATGCATGGACTCTAGCTACAATTACTCTGTAATTTTGACCGTAGCGCAATCCACAGGTACATATTTTTTTTGGGGGGGGGGACTAGAGGTAACTGTAGAGTTCCAATGTGTAGGACAGCACTCGCTCAGTCAATCTTCTTTGCAAAATGAGTAAGTCTTTGGAACTCCTTTCCAGGTGACATGAAGAATTGACAAAATGTCAATGAATTCAAAAGTAAAAACCTGGCTCAAATTGCAGCAAACTTGATCACTTATAGACCTTATAAACCCTTTTAACAGGGTTTCTGCAAACCGATAATGGCAAGTTCTGGACTAGAGGGCAATGGGTATTCTCCTTCGGACTGGGTCTTTGAGTGGTGGGCTTGTAGCGGTAAACGGTGGGAGATGGGAAGCAAGTACAGGGTGAGGATTTAATAATAAATAGACATGGAACTAAATAAGAACAGCGTCTGGACAAGAGAAACAAAACAACATCAATGCAGACACAGGAATGAAACTGAGGAAGTGACAGATATAGGAGAGGCAATCAATGATGTGATGGAGTCCAGGTGAGTCCGATGAAGCACTGGTGTGCGTAACGATGGTGACAGGTGTGCGTAATGATAAGCAGCCTGGCGGCCTCGATGCCAGTGGGCGGGAGCAGGAGCAAGCATGACAGGGCTGGGCGTAGTCTAGGTCTGTGTTTGTAAAACTGTATGTTTTAACTTTTTGTTGTTGTTTTTGTTTGTTATTGTTGTTTATAGTTGAAGTCGGAAGTTTACATACACTTAGGTTGGAGTCATTAAAACTCGTTTTTCAGCCACTCCACAAATTTCTTGTTAACAAACTATAGTTTTGGCAAGTCAGTTAAGACATCTACTTTGTGCATGATACGAGTAGTTTTCCAACAATTGTTTACAGACAGATTATTTCACTTATAATTCACTGTATCACAAATCCAGTGTGTCAGAAGTTTACATAAACTAAGTTCACTGTGCCTTTAAACAGCTTGGAAAATTCCAGAAAATGATGTCATGGCTTTAGAAGCTTCTGATAGGCTAATTGAAATAACTTGAGTCAATTGGAGGTGTACCTGTGGATGTATTTCAAGGCCTACCTTCAAACTCAGTGCCTCTTTGCTTGACGTCATGGGAAAATCAAAAGAAATCAGCCAAGACCTCCGAAAACAAATTGTAGACCTCCACAAGTCTGGTTCATCCTTGGGAGCAATTTCCAAATGCCTGAAGGTACCACGTTCATCTGTACAAACAATAGTAACCATAGTAACCAATTAACAGTAACCAATTAACACCATGGGACCACACAGCGGTCATACCGCTCAGGAAGGAGACGCGTTCTGTCTCCTAGAGATGAACGTACTTTGGTGCGAAAAGTGCAAATCAATCCCAGAACAACAGCAAAGGACCTTGTGAAGATGGTGGAGGAAACAGGTACAAAAGTATCTATATCCACATTAAAATGAGTCCTATATCGACACAACCTGAAAGGCCGCTCAGCAAGGAAGAAGCCACTGCTCCAAAGCTGCCATAAAAAAGCCAGACTACGGTTTGCACTTCACAAAATAGATGGAATCATGAGGGAGGACAATGATGTGGATATATTGAAGCAACGTCTCAAAACAGTCAGGAAGTTAAAGCTTGTTGCAAATGGGTCTTCCAAGTGGACAATGACTCCAAGCATACTTCCAAAGTTGTGGCAAAATGGCTTAAGGACAACAACGTCAAGGTATTGGAGTGGCCATCACAAAGCCCTGACCTCAATCCTATAGAACATTTGTGGGCAAAACTGAAAAAGTGTGTGCGAGCAAGGAGGCCTACAAACCTGACTCAGTTACCCCAACTCTGTCAGGAAAAATGGGCCAAAATTGTCCAAACCGACTTGTCCAAACCGACTTGCCAAAACTATAGTTTGTTAGCAAGACATTTTTGGAGTGGTTGAAAAATTAGTTGTAATGACTCCAACCTAAGTGTATGTAAACTTCTGACTTCAACTGTAAATATACAGTATGTGCATGTATGTATATGTTTCATTTCTGGATTTTCTTGTCATTTTACTGTCTATCTAGGGACAGGCCTTGCAAATTGGCGCAAGCTAACATGCTATGGTGCAATGCACCTTACTGTTGTAAATTTCAATGTGTTAATGTTATTGCATCTGTCCTAAAACTATAATAATAATAATGAACAAAAAAAAGCATTTAATTTTACAGCACAGAATACTGAATACTATATTAATTGCCTGGCAATATGTCATTACTTCATAAAAAAATACTTCTCTATTTTGTGGAAATACTGGTGACATGTAGTGCTGTAATGTAAAGTGCTGCCAAACGTGGACTTGGTGACTCAGGGGGTCCATCACAAAGGAACCCCTATAAGACATTAAAGCAGAAGGGATTAAACCTTGCCTGTGACTGTCTATGTTGTTTACTTCTAGATTGAGTGCTACCACCAAGGGCAGTCAGTCAGGACATGAGTAATGCTGAACACCTGCACCCAGCCATTTCCTCTGTGCTCTGCCATTGAAGACGGGACGCTTTGGGTGTAATTGCTTCAATTAGTACTTGTTAGGTTGTTTGTTACGATCTATCTATAATGATAAAGCATATGACTGGAGGGGACACGGTAAACAAAATGTAGTCCTTAGGACGTCGCCGGAATGTCCCAAAATGGTCACCTAAAGTCGTCACGACATTGTGTCTTGGTCCTTAGGAGATTTTTTTGTCTAGTTCCCGGTTTGATTGTTAGGATTTATCTCCACTGATAAACCTGAAGACCAGAGAGGAATAACTAATTCCCAAACACTGACAAACTGTGTGCCTCCTTTAACCTTGTGCGGAATACAAATGTATACAAAAATACAAATTTATGCTTGTGTGTGCTACCCCTGCCAAAACCCAGTCTACATAATTATATCATTCATATGGGGTAATATGTGTAATATATATATATAAATATATGTAGTTTATAAAAAATAAATACAAAAAGTATTAAAACAGCAATGAAACATAACTGAAAGATATTATCAGAACTCAGAGTATTATTTTACACTATTATAAGTCCCGACATATAAGCCAGGCAGCACTGTGAAACCTCCTTGCCTTCTTATATTAACGTTCTTCAGGTGTCGTTTCATTTCCATAATGGTTTACTGATCCCCTTTATGGAGAACCTTCTGGAGGCCCCTTCTCAGTTTATAGGATTGTTCCTGAGCTAATGAGAAGCTTCCAGCTGCAGATTATGTGTGATGTTGCTGCCTGATCTGTGAAACGGAACGCGAATGTGCATGCGTTTCAAATGGTATTGTTGCGTCTCAGTTGGTATATGCACGCGCAACCTTAACTCACAACATGTTCCAGGGCGTCAGTGTGATACGCACATACCAGTTGGCTCAACAGCTCTAGTCCAGGGCGTTATTGCGTTAGTATCATAGTGGTCGAAGTTGGGAGAGTTAGCTAGCTAGCTATGTGTTCAGGATGAATTTAGTTCAGATCCTTTAAGATACAATGTTAATGCCAAAAATCACTACAACCAAGCACTGTTGCTTGTACTTTAGCTGTCACCTTGATAAATTAGCTACACTGACTAGCTAGCTAGTAGCCTAGCGGCTAGCTAGAAGCGCTAGGAAATATACTGATAACTAACATCTTTAGTTAGCTAGCCGCTAGCTAGTAGCTTCTATTTCTAAATGTAATTTCACCACCAGTGCTGTTGGTGGCAATAACGTACCATCCTCTCTGGTACCATTCAACATCCTGTCTCGTCTCATGTGTCTCACAGCGTCTGTGGCCTGAGAAGGTATCTGCTGGAGCCAGGCCCTATTGGAGTTAATAGACCTTAGATTGGATTCTGCCATTGTGCATGGTGAGATGATTTCTCCTTTTTACTGCTGTGCCACTTCTCTCCGCTTGCCTAATACATTATGGACAGAGCTTAAAGCACTGCCATGCCCAAGCTCTCTATCACTTATTAAAACTGCTCTCAAAGGCGGGATTAGAAAGCCGGAATTCAAGTTAGTCTTGGTGCTTAGCTCCAGAAGAGCGCTCTATTGTCTGTTGATTCATCCAAGCCAACAGGTGGGGCTGTGGCGATCAGCTAAGGCTAATGTTTCTTCGATGAGCTAAGGCAAAGAGTAACTTCGATGAGCTAAAACAATCAATGTAATACACTTTGGCATGATTTGTGAATTAAATTTAAACATGTAAGATATTGACCTGCTTTGGTTTTTGGACAAAATGCTGAAGTAAGCCTTCAGTGACCGCAGCCAGGTAAGACTGCTTAGAGGGTAAGGAAACTAATTGTGTACTTTGGGTGAGCTATTAATTTAATTGAGATAGCTCTCCTATTTCTATCGACCATTGTAGTTGAGTTCAAGCCGCAAGCCTCTCTCCCACCTTTCTCCACTACACTCCATGTACTCCTTGAGAAGAATGGCTTCCGTTAAATCTGGCCTGTATATGCTTATCCACATCCCATCAGAGTGAGAACATAATGAAATGCTCATAGCCACACACTGTAACAAAAAATACTGAGATTCAGTCAAAAGTTTTATATTTTGCTAAATTTGATGAGATGACAAAAAAAGTATGTTTAGTAGACTTCAGCTCACTCAAAATGCCAAAACGAATTAAATCAAGTAGAGTTAGCAAAAAACAATGTTTAGTCAAATTAGAAATGATCAGCCACGAAATCAAAACAACGGAAGTAACACAACAGTTGTGTTGACTAAAATGTCAAGTTTAGATAACTACAACTTATCAAATTGTCTTAACTTATGAAATCAAGTTGAATCAGCTTAGAACTATGTGTTTACTATATTTAGAAATTCGTACCAAGTCAAATCTACTGAGGCAACATAACAGTTGTGTGGGGCACTTTAGAATAATAACCAGCATGTTTTATAACTGTTTCTTTTTTGCATTTACATTTTGGTAATTTAGCATGTTGTTTTATCCAGAGCGACTGCAGTTAGTGCATACAACGAAGGTAGATACAGAACCTCATGTTAAAAGTAACAAGTAAAACATTTCTGTAACTGTTACTGAGAATGTCATTGTAGTTAAAGTGGTCTGTTGGTTGGGTTACATTACTAAGTACCCTGACAGTTTTGAAACTGGCGAAAAAGTGCACACATGAGCAACAGACAGATGGGAGCATAATGATCCCGACAGAAATATCTATTATATAATTTTTTGTGTTAGGGTTGTTTTGTCAATGTATATATGTCTACTTAATTTGATAGTGTTAGATTAATTGAAAATATGAAGTAATTTCAAAATGGATAGTAGTTAGCTCTACTAGAACCTAAATTGATTCAACTATAAAGAGTAGGTTACAGTATATTAATAAAAAGTAAAGTTGACTTGATTTTCGTTTATTAGTCAAAGTAAATTTGGAGTAAGTTAGGATAGCTTTAAATTCGTAGTTGATAGAACATGAAAAAATGCCATGCACATTTACAGTGCATTCAGAAAGTATTCAGACCCTTGACTTTTCTGCATTTTGTTACGTTACACCCTTATTCTACACACAATACCCCATAATAACAAAGCTAAAACAGGTTTTTATGTTAGCAAATGTTAGTAAATGTTAGCAAATTGTTTTTAATTCTAATAAGAAATACCTTATGTATTCAGACCCTTTACCATGAGACTCGAAATTGAGCTCAGGTGCATCCTGTTTCCATTGATCATCCTTGAGATGTTTCTAAAACTTGTCCCCAAGAACACAGTGGCCTCCATCATTCTTAAATGGAAGAAGTTTGGAAGCACCAAGACTCTTCGTAGAGCTGGCCACAAGGCCAAACTGAGCAGACACGGGAGAAGGGCCTCGGTCAGGGAGGTGACCAAGAACCAATGGTCACTCTGACAGAACTCCAGAGTTCCTCTTTGGAGATGGGATAAGCTTCCAGAAGGACAACCATCTCTTCAGCACTCCACCAATCAGACCAATCAGGCCAGACTGAAACCACTCCTCAGTAAAAGGCACATGACAGCCCGCTTGGAGTTTGCCAAAAGGCACCTAAAGGACTCTCAGACAATGAGTCACAAGATTTTCTGGTCTGATGAAACCAAGATTGAACTATTTTGCCTGAATGCCAAGCGTTAGATCTGAAGGAAACCTGTCATGGTGGTGGCAGCATCATGCTGTGGGGATGTTTTTCAGCAGAAGGCACTTGGAGACTAGTCAGGATCGAGGGAAAGATGAACGGAGCAAAGTACAGAGAGATCCTTGATGAAAACCTTCTCCAGAGCACTCAGGACGTCAGATTGGGGCGAAGGTTCACCTTCCAACAGGACAACGACCCTAAGCACACAGCCAAGACAACACAGGAGTGGCTTCGGAACAAGTCTCTGAATGTCATTGAGTGGCCCAGCCAGAGCCCGGACTTGAACCTAAAATATGATTCTAAATATCTATGCAGCGACGCTCCCCATCCAACCTGACAGAACTTGAGAGGATCTGCAAAGAAGAACGGGAGGAAGAATGACACACCCCAAATACAGGTGTGTCAAGCTTATAGTGTCATACCCAAGAAGACTCAAGTCTGTAATCGCTGCCCAAGGTGCTTCTACAACTGAGTAAAATGATCTGAATACTTATGTTAATGTAATATTTACGTTTTTTATTTCTAAAAAACTATTTTTTCTTTCTCATTATAGGGTATTGTGTGTAGATTGATGAGGGGATTTTTTTTTAAATCAATTTTAGAATAAGGCTGTGCCTGCCAGATTCAGCATGAAAACTTTCCAAATAGCTTTGCAAATAGGGGAAAAAACTAAAACTGAACGTAATTCATGATGGTTTCTATATCTTAGTTTGTTTTGGAGTCAAAGATAATAGTTTCAGTATAGTTTTTTAAAGAGGTTTGTAAATTATTTTTTATCAGTTTACTAAATAGTTTTTTCATTACCCGTTTTTTGTAATAGTTTTAGTTTACTATAATAACCTTGGTGCACAATGTATACACGTAGTCCCCTGTGTATACTATATATATATACATGTTTATTGTCACATACACAGGATACGTGCTTTGAAATTTATTATTTTACAGGGTCAGCCATAGTAGTATGGCACCCCTGGAGCAAATTAGAGTTAAGTTCCATGCTCAAGGACAAATCCTCAGATTTTTCACCTTGTCGACTCAGGTATTTTTCAATGCTCTAACCGCTAGGCTACCTGCCGCCCTGTAATAACAGCATACTTTTTCCTCAATCAAGTATGTATAAATTAGCGGTCTGTCTCCTGTTGTCACAAAGTGACTCTCAAATCAAACATTTGAAGTTACTCACTAGAGTCCCATAACAATGTTTTGATACAAATATGATACTAATCAGTACAAATGGGAGATGCCAAGGTACAGATCCTTTATGCATTCCCAAAAGAAAAAACAGTATATTACGTTTTGTGTGAAGGCTACAACCTGTGGGTGTTTGTGTGTTGTCCGTCCACCAAGTGCAGGGATTTCTGTGAGCATGCATATACAATTGAAGTCGGAAGTTTACATGCACTTAAGTTGGAGTCATTAAATCTCGTTTTTCAACCACTCCACAAATTTCTTGTTAACAAATTATAGTTTTGGCAAGTCGGTTAAGACATCTACTTTGTGCATGACACAAGTAATTTTTCCAACAATTGTTTACAGACAGATTATTTCACTTATAATTCCCTGTAACACAATTCCAGTGGGTCAGAAGTTTTGCTACACTAAGTTGACTGTGCCTTTAAATAGCTTGGAAAATTCCCGAAAATGATGGCTTTAGAAGCTTCTGATAGGCTAATTGACATAATTTGAGTCAATTGAGGTGTACCTGTGGATGTATTTCAAGGCCTACCTTCAAACTCAGTGCCTCTTTGCTTGACATCATGGGAAAATCGAAAGGAAGCAAGTCTGGGTCATCCTTGGGAGGAATTTCCAAATGCCTGAAGGTACCACGTTCATCTGTACAAACAATAGTGCGCAAGTATAAACATCATGGGACTACGCAGCTGTCATACCGCTAAGGAAGGAGACGCATTCTGTCGAAATGAACATACTTTTGGTGTGAAAAGTGCAAATCAATCCCAGAACAACAGCTGGAGGAAACCGGTACAAAAGTATCTATATCCACAGTAAAACGAGTCCGATTTATTGAAGCAACATCTCAAGACATCAGTCAGATGGAGGTCACTGCTGGAGGTCATTTTGCAGGGCGCTGGCAGTGCACCTCCTTGCACAAAGGCGGAGGTAGCGGTCCTGCTGCTGGGTTGTTGCCCTCCTACGGCCTCCTCCACGTCTCCTGATGTACTGGCCTGTCTCCTGGTAGCGCCTCCATGCTCTAGACACTACGCTGACAGACACAGCAAACCTTTTTGCCACAGCTCGCATTGATGTGCCATCCTGGATGAACTGCACTACCTGAGCCACTTGTGTGGGTTGTAGACTCCGTCTCATGCTACCACTAGAGTGAGAGCACCGCCAGCATTCAAAAGTGACCAAAACATCAGCCAGGAAGCATAGGAACTGAGAAGTGGTCTGAGGTCACCACCTGCATAATCACTCCTTTTTTGGGGGTGTCTTGCTAATTGCCTATAATTTCCACCTTTTGTCTATTCCATTTGCACAACAGCATGTGAAATTTATTGTCAATCAGTGTTGCTTCCTAAGTGGACAGTTTGATTTCACAGAAGTGTGATTGACTTGGAGTTACATTGTGTTGTTTAAGTGTTCCCTTTATTTTTTTTAACAGTGTATAAGCCCCTTAGGTCGAGTGAAGGGAAATCTTAACATTACAGCATACAATGACATTCTAGACGATTCTGTGCTTCCAACTTTGTGGCAACAGTTTGAGGAAGGCCCTTTTCTGTTCCAGCATGACAATGCCCCCGTGCACAAAGCGAGGTCCATACAGAAACGGTTTGTCGAGATCAGTGTGGAAGGAATTCACTGGCCTGCACAGAGCCCTGACATCAACCCCATCAAACCCCTTTGAGATGAATGGAAAGCCGACTGCAAGCCAGACCTAATCGCCCGACATCAGTGCCCGACCTCACTAATGCTCTTGTGGCTGAATTGAAGCTATTCCCTACAGCAATGTTCCAACATCTAGTGGAATGCCTTCCCAAAAGAGTGGAGGCTGATTTAACATCAAATTGGGGACCAACTCTATATTAATACTCATGGTTTTAAGTAGGGGTTTGTTAAGTAAGCATTTCACGGTAAAGTGTACCTGTTGTATTCGGCGCATGCAAATAAAATTTGTTTTGATTTGATTTTGGAATGAGATGTTCGACGAGCAGGTGTCCATATATTTCTGGCCATGTAGTTTACATGAGTGTGCCTGTCTCCGAATGTCCTCGTCCTCTCTTCCTGATGTGCAAAAATCACTGTCCCTTTTGATTTGAACACTGTGATCCGCCTAAGACTGGGAGCAAACACATGGATTAGGCCTCAGTGTCCTTGATAACACTGATCAAAGTTTAACCCTGCTCCTACTGCTGGGGAGAGAGAAATATGTTAAAGAAATCACCATGCCCGCCAGGCAACCACGAGTCCCCAATTTTATCTCCACTCACAGGCAGGAGGAGATTGTTCGTCTTTATTTTCCCATTTTCCCATTTTCAGCCGACTCGCTGTCAATGGCTTTGCGGAAAATTCTCAGCAATCAATCTTCACATGGTCCTCCCGAAGCAGCTGGAGCCAAAACAAAAGGCCACAGAGGCTCCATTCCTAATGGGCTCTCTCTTTTCTTTTCCCCTGCCTTTCTTCTTTATGTCTAGATTTTTCAACAGCTAACTCTCTCTCTCTCTCTTTCTGTCTCTATCACTCTCTCAATTTTGGTTTTAATAAAGTCTACCATCTGATTAAATGTTGGACTCTTGGTTTCCTGTCAGACCAATGTATTGTGAATTCCAGTTCAGTTCAAGCTATTCAGAAAGTGAAAATTAAATGCCAAAGCAAAATATGAAAAATTAATAATGAAAGCAAATGGAATTTTTCAACTCCTAAATCGAAATTTTGATCTCCTCTCATTTTCTCCTCAAATGAAATAGAAACCAAACCAACAAGTTTCCATCTGCAGTTGGACCGTCCAGGCTCTTTTACATACACCAGAGTGTTTAATTTCTAATCCATACAGTCCTGTTATCCTCACTGAAGAATCAGATCAATTTACAACAATGGTTTAATTAAGAGAGAGAGAGAGAGAGAGAGAGAGAGGATGGATAGATAGAAAAAGGGATGGTGAAATGAGATGAGCACAGCAACCTTGAAGTTCGGGAATCCTGAGTGAAACGTGATGGTGCCGTTCTGGTGTTTATCACCTCGGACTAATTGATTAATGTGTTCACCTCTGATTTCGCCGGTGTAACAAATGGCACTACTGCATCCCGCACCACTGAACCTCACCTAATGAATGCACAGACTCTCTTGTTTTTCTCCACATAGTTGTTGGCATGGCAAATAAGAAGGAATTAATGTGGCCAGGCCTGTTAGTTAAATCCACGGAATGCTCCCTATGACACAAGAGGGGGACTCAGTAGAGGCAATGAGCACTGGTGTTATTCAAGTATAGATATGTAGTTGGATTATTCTAGAACACCAGTAGTAGTCACTAATATTTCTGAGGGAGACACTTTTGTGTGACACTATAATTGCTTACTAGTTTTAATGCTGTTGTAAAGCTGTCATAAGACTGATGTTGCACATGTTATTGCATGTTATGACAGTGAATAATGAACCCTGGGACTGTCATGACACATTACAGAAAAACAATTGGCATTTGGATAGCAGGGGTCAAGGTGAGGAAGATCATTGATAACCAAGATCATATTTAAACGTTTGCAGGTGATGTGCAGTTCTCTGAAAATACTGTTTGAATTATAGCCACAATACAACATATCATATTTGATGGCACCTTACACTATGCCAAATCCCTCCATACTGCAGGGAGACTGTGACATGACAAGATCAGTCCATTTGGGGAAGGGAGAGAAGAAGAGAAAGGAGAAAAGGGTGATTCTCTCACTCTCAGATCAGAGGGGTGGATGACAGACAGGCCGGGAAGGTGGTAGAGAAGAGGGGGAATGAGAGAGAGAGCTTGCGTAGATATATGGAAGAGAAAGAGAGCAGAGAGAGGGCTCTGATGTGATTGTTTAGATGACAGAGCCCCTCAGCAGAGAGAGAAGGAATAGCAGGGACTAGAGGGAGTACAGCTATGACCGGAAGTGACTTTTTGTAGCATGTTAGGAGAATTTACGCAGTAGGTTAGGATAATCAACGTGCAGGTTAGGAGACTTTAAGGTTAGTAAAAAGGGTTAGGATTAGCTAAAATGCTCTCCTAACCTACTACAAAAAGTCACTTCTGGTTGTAGCTCTACTCCCTCCAGTCACAACCAAATAACAAGGCATAGCCTACAGTCGAGAACCAACAGAAAATTTGTCAGTGAACATTATGCAGGCAAACAGGCCTTTCAAAATATTTCAAATGCAATTCCGTGAAAGCAATAGAGATAGATAGATGACACATCTTTGAATATGTGCCAATATAACGTCTGTGACAGCATGGGCAACGCCATTGAGACTTAGTAAATTTCTTCTTCTTCATTGGCTGATTGCTCGCAACTCATCTCACCAAGTTGACTACTTTAAAATGGTGGAAGCCCTGGAGGAAAGGCTGACTGAAAACCCAGTAAGTGTGCAGAATGCCTTCCAGAACCGGGACAAGAACTGAGGACCGCGGTCGGAAACAAGTCCACTGGAAGTCCATGGATCCGGAAGACGTACTGCACCATGAGCTGGGCCGTCTCCTTGGCTGAAGGTATCTTGGGAAGGGGAATGAAATGGGAGGCTTGGAAAACCTGTCCACCACCGTGAGGATAGTGGTGTTGCCATCAGATGGAGGGAGACCAGTGACGAAGTCCAGAGGTTGAAGGAGGCCAGCTGGAGCTTGCCGAGGAGTCTTGTTCTGAGCACAGACAGTGCAGGCGGCGACAAACGCGGAGACGTCCGGAACCATGGTGGGTCACCAAAAGTGTTGTCGGACAAAGGCCAGGCTCCGACGGGAGCCAGGGTGGCAGGCAAGCCTGGAGGAATGAGCCCATTCCAGGACCTGGGAGCGGAAAGTGTCTGGGACAAACATTCGGTTAGCCGGGCCACCCTGGGTCTGGGAACGCTGCGCCTCACGGACCTGGTTCTCTATTCCCCTAGGTAGGAAGAATGGTCTCGGGGTCCGAGGGTGTAGAAGTGGGGCAATAGCGGCGTGAAAGCGCATCCGGCTTAACATTCTTTGACCCTGGGCTGTAGGAGATGGTGAAGTTAAACCGGGTGAACAACAGGTCCCATCGAGCTTGCCTGGAGTTGAGAGGCTTGGTGGTGCGGATATATTCCAGGTTCCCCCTCTAACCAGTGTCTCCACTCCCTCAAGGCCATCTTCACCGCGAGTAGTTCTCGATTCCCCACATCATAATTCCTCTCCGTGGCGTTAAGGCAATGGGAGAAGAAGGCACAGGGATGCAGTTTAGGGCAGAACAGGTCCAGGGTAGAACGCTGGGACAGGACGGCCTCCACTCCGACATCCAAAGCACCTTCTTCCACCACGAACTGACGAGACAGGTTTGGATGGATCAATATGGGAGCAGTGGTGAAGCGGTGCTCAAGGTCCAGGAACGCCCGATCAGCAGCTGGGGACCACGGGAACGGGAACTTGGGAGAGGTGAGTGCTAACAGGGGGGAAGCCAGGCTGCTGTAACTCCAGGTAAAATGACGATAGAAATTGGCAAATCCTAAGGAATGTTGCAGCTGCACTCTGGACGTGGGTTGGGGCCAATCCACCACCGCTCTCACCTTTCCCGGATACATCTGCACATTCCCAGCAGCAATGATGTATCCAAAGAAGGAGATGGTGGAGCGATGGGACTCGCATTTTTTGGCTTTTACAAACAGCTAGTTCTCCAGGAGACGCTGGAGGACTTGTCAGATGTGGAGAAAGTGTTCTTGAAATGAGCTGGAAAAGACAAGGATGCCGTCGAGGTAGACGAACACAAACCGGTTCAACATATAATGGAGAACGTCATTAACCAGGGCCTGGAACACAGCAGGAGCATTGGTAAAACCGAATGGCATCACCATGTATTCATAGTGTCCGCTAGCAGTGTTGAAGGCTGTCTTCGACTCGTCACCTTCCAGTATCCGTACCAGGTGGTAGACGTTCCACAGGTCTAAGGACAGATACCCCTTGCAGCCAGAGAGTCTTCGATGTATGTCTCCATACCCTTGGTCTCCGGACCCAACAATGAATAAAGCCATCCCCGTGGGTGGTGTAGTGCCCGTGAGAAGGTTGATTCCGCAATCCAAGGGTCAATGCGGAGGAAGCGAAGTGGCCCAGGCCTTGCTGAAAACCTCCCAGAGATCCTGGTACTCCACGGGAACGATTGAGAGGTCTGAGGCTTCTTCCGAGCCAACAGGAAGACGTCCCGGGGCAGGCTGTACTGACTTCAGGCAATTGGAAGTTGGCACAGCAGTCCAGTTGATAAGGGGATTGTGGCGCTGGAGCCAAGAAGACTGTAATACCACGGGAACCTGAGGAGACTTGATGAGCATAAACTGTATAGACTCACTGTGGTTCCCGGACACACGCAGGTGGATAGGAGTAGTATTGTGGGTAACCCTGCCTATAGAGCACCCATCCAGTGCTCTAACGTCCAGGGGACTGATGAGGAGCTCAGTGGGGATGCCCAGCTCAGACACTTGGGTGGCGTCCATTAAACTCTTGTCGGCCCCAGAGTCATGGCCGGCAGTAACCTCCTTGCCGTAATCCACGGAATTGCTCCAACAATGTATTCAAGGCACAGTCACGGCATTCTGCCAAGATCTGGAATCCGTTCATAAGACCTCAGAGTAACTCTTTGTGTCTCCCAATGGTAGCTCCTCGGGAGGAAATGGCCTTGTGGAACTGGTTCGAGTCTGCTGTGTCAGTCATGACCAGTTCGTACTATCAGACCTCAGAATAAGACCCAGATGCAGACAGTTAGAAGTAACAATCACAAAAACAGGGGGCAGGCAAACAACAGGGCAAGGGCAGGCAGAGGTCAGTAATTAAGAGCAGAGTCCGAAAGGTACAGATCGGCAGGCAGGGTCTGTGCAGGCAGAGGTCAGTAATCCAGGGCAGTGTCACAAGGTACAGAATGGCAGTCAGGGTCAGGGCAGGCAGAATGGTCAAAACAGGGAAACCTAGAAAACAGGGACTAGAGAGAAAAACAGGAGTACAGGAAAAATGCTGGCAGGCTTGATGAGACAAGACGAACTGGCAACAGACAAACAGAAAAGTATAAATGTATACAGTATAAATGGATAGGGGAAAATGGGCGACACCTGGAGGGGGTGGAGACAAGCACAAGACAAGTGAAAGGGATCAGGATGTGACAAGGATGAGCAATGTCAGAGGTCGCATTGACTATAAACTATAAAAAATGTATTAACCTGTCTAGGATCAGCGTGGCGCTAGCGGCACACCCCCCCCCCCCCCACTGAAAAACCAGTGCCGCGAAATTCAAAAAAAATATTTTTTTAAAATATTTAACTTTCACACATTAAAGTCCAATACAGCTAATGAAAGACACAGATCTTATGAATCCAGTCAACATTTCCGATTTTTAAAATGTTTTACAGGGAAGACACAATATGTAAAGATGTACATCTATTACCTAAAAACACATTAGCATATTCCACCATCTTTTATTTGTCCACCAACACCAGTAGCCATCACCAATTCGGCTAAACTAAGATATTTATAGCCCCTAACCAACAAAAAAACTCATTAGATGACAGTCTGATAACATATTTATGGTATGGGATAGGTTTTGTTAGAAAAAAGTGCATATTTCAGGTATATGGCATAGTTTACAATTGCACCCACCATCACAAATGGACTAGAATAATTACAATGAGCAACGTGTTTACCTAACTACTAATCATCAAACATTTCGTAAAAATACACAGCATACACGAATCGAAAGACACAGATCCTGTGAATACAGACAATATTTCAGATTTTCTAAGTGTCTTACAGCGAAAACACAATAAATCGTTATATTAGCTTAGCACATAGCAATTAGCAGCCCAGCATTGATTCTAGCCAAAGTGAGCGATAAAAGTCAACATCGCCAAAAGATATTAATTTTTTCACTAACCTTCTCAGAATTCTTCCGATGACACTCCTGTAACATCACATTACAACATGCATATACAGTTTGATCGAAAATGTTTATATTTAGCCACCAAAATCATGGTTAGACAATGTGAAATGTAACTCGGCTGGTCAGAATTTGTCCTTGCGCCACTTAGACAGTGATCTACTCTTATACATAAATACTCATAAACGTGACTAAAAAATATAGGGTGGACAGGGATTGATAGACAATTTAATTCTTAATACAATTGCGTTATTACATTTTTTAATTTATCCTTACTTTTCAATACAGTTTGCGCCAAGCGAAGCTACGTCAAAAAACATGGCGTCCTAAGCCACTAAAATGTTTCGACAGAAACACGATTTATCATAATAAAAATGTCCTACCTTGAGCTGTTCTTCCATCAGTATCTTGGGCAAAGGATCCTTTCTTGGGAGAAATCGTCTTTTGGTGGAAAGCTGTCCTCTTGCCATGTGGAAATGTCAACTACGTTCGGGATGAACTGAAAAGCGTGTCCAACTTTTCACATCGTTGCAAAAATAAATGTCACAAAATCGCACTAAACGGATATAAATTGCTATAAAACGCTTTAAATTAACTACTTTGTGATGTTTGTAACTCCTATAACGAGTGAAAAGATGACCGGAGAAATATAACAGGCTAAACTAATGCTTGGAACAGGAGAGGGTCGGTGTCTTCCACGCGCGTTACGCAGCAAGAAAAGACTTGCTAGCTAAAGGTTTTTTTCATTTGTAGGGCCTGTGAACGAGCAATCGAGCCCGTTGGAATCGTCATCACGTAAAGGCATCCAGGGGAAGACGTAAGAAGTGTCCGTATAGTCATAGCAACGACAGTGCCCGTTTAAATGACTTCAGAAAAGTGGCCAACGTTTCTCAAATCTGACTCCATGTCAGGGAAATTGCTGTAGAATGGGCTCTGTTCCACTTAGAGACAAAATTTCAACTCCTATAGAAACTATAGACTGTTTTCTATCCAATAATAATAATAATATGCATATTGTACGATCAAGGATTTTGTGGGAAGCCGTTTAAAAAATTAGCCACATTAGCATAAATAGTCTAAACAGCGCCCCCATCCCCAACAGGTTAAATAAAGAGAGTCGCACACTCCATACATCAACTCACAGTAAATTATTGGGTAAATCACTAACGTTTCGGCATCACTGTGCCTTCTTCAGTGTGAATAAAATACAGTACAATAGAATACAGTATATACATATGAAATGAGTAAAGCAGTATGTAAACATTATTAAAGTGACTAGTGTTCCATTATTAAAGTGACCAGTGATTCCATGTCTCTGTAAAGTATATAGGGCAGGTGCAGGGTTGAGTAACCGGGTGGTAGCCGGCTAGTGATGGCTATTTAACAGTCAGATGGCCTTGAGATAGAAGCTGTTTTTCAGTCTCTCAGTCCCAGCTTTGATGCACCTGTACTGACTTTGTCTTCTGGATTATAGCTGGGTGAACAGACCTTGGCTCGGGTGGTTGATGTCCTTGATGATCTTTTTGGCCTTTCTGTGACATCGGGTGCTGTAGGTGTCCTGGAGGGCAGGCAGTGTGCCCCCGAGGATGCGTTGGGCAGGCCTCACCACCCTCTGCAGGCGGTGCAGTTGCCGTAAGATTCGATGATACAGCCCGACAGGATGTTCTCAATTGTGCATCTGTAAAAGTTTGTGAAGGTCTTGGGGGCCACCCAAATTTATTCAACATATCCCAGTCCGCGTGATCAAAACAATCTTGAAGCATGGATTCCGATTGGTCAGACCAGCAGTGAATAGACCTTAGCACAGGTACTTTCTGTTTGAGTTTTTTAATTAAACCATTGGGGATTTCTTTCATTTGTTTAAGGGAAAATCAAGTCTGTTGAATTACAAACTTCAGAAGACTTTTTCAACCTTAAATACACTAGAAGTAAAACATTTCCTCTAAAACAGGATGATCAAATTATGATCCTACATCTGGATGTGTAGGAGTACTATTGTACATCTGTCACATAAGCTGTTGATGGAATATGGAATATACAGTATGGTCTGATGGAAGAACCTCACACAAGAACATGAACTAACACGCACGCACGCACGCACGCACGCACGCACGCACGCACACACACACACACACACACACACACATAAATAAAAGTAAATAAATAAATAATAAATAAATAAAAATAAATAAAAGTGTATCTATGTTATTGTGACTTCCTCTGTGCAAGTATCTGGCAAGCTGGCTGCCAGCTTGCATGCATAGTCTAATCAATTATTGAAGATACCTTGAGCTCCATGGGTCTCCCAGAATTTATTACGTCCAGCTGCCTGGAAAAATGACGCAGAGAGAGACAAATATTACAGAGGCTTGGGTGTCACGTGTCACTCCCAGCATTACTTTCTAACAGAAAATAATTTATGTTTATTTTCAGTTTGCACGTAAATTGTTATTCTTGTCACAGTAGCCAAACTGACACAGAACACACACACACGACAGACTAAGAGCAGCACATTATATTATTGTTTTTTAAGTGAATTTAATTCCAAAACCAGTGACAAAAAAGATACCATTTGTTCCACAAATATATGTTTTTCAATGTATTTTGTTAAAATACATTATGCTTTTGTATTTTGGTACAATACAATTGTACCTAGACTAGACTACTGTTCGGTAGTGCAGTCAGGTGCCAAACAAGAGTGACTTAGGAAAATTGCAGTTGGCTCAGAACAGGGCAGCACGGCTGGCCCTTAAAAGTACATGGAGAGCCAAGCTTAATGACATGCATGTCAATCTCTCATGGCTCAAAGTGGAAGAAAGATTGACTTCGTCACTACTTGTTTTTGTAAAAGCTGTTGACAAGCTGAATGTACCGATCTGTTTGTTTAAAAGACTTGCACAAAGCTCGGACTCCCATGCATACCCCACAAGAAGGGCCACCAGAGGTCTCTTCACAGTCCCAAAGTCCAGAACAGACTATGGGCTACTACATAGAGCCATAACTACATGTAAATCTATTCCATATCAGGTAACTGATACAAGCAGTAGAATCAGATTTACGGGACGGTTGAGCTAACGTAGGCTAATACGATTAGCATGAGGTTGTAAGTAACAAGAATATTTCCCAGGACATAGACATATCTGATATTGGCAGAAAGCTTAAATTCTTGTTAATCTAACTGCACTGTCCAATTTACAGTAGCTTTTACAGTGAAATAATACCATGCTATTGTTTGAGGAGAGTGCACAATTTTGAACATGAAAAGTTATTAATAAACCAATTAGGCACATTTAGGTAGGCTTGATACAACATTTTGAACAGAAATGCAATAGTTCATTGGATCAATCTAAAACTTTGCACATACACTGTTGCCATCTAGTGGCCAACATCTAAATTGCACCTGGGCTGGAAAAAAACATTATGGCCTTTCTATTGCATTTCAAAGATGATGGTACAAAAAAAAATACAAAATAACAGTTTTATTCTCCTTTGTATTATCTTTTACCAGATCTATTGTGTTATATTCTCCTACATTCCTATCACATTTCCACAATCTTCAAATTGTTTCCTTTCAAATGGTACCAAGAATATGCATATCCTTGCTCCGGGGCCTGAGCTACAGGCAGTTAGATTTGGGTGTGTAATTTTATGTCAACTTGAAAAAAAGGGGCGTATCCTTGAGAGGTTTTTAAAACAAATGTATCAACCCCTGCAAAAATCTCCATTGAGTATAATCTACATAATAATTCCCATTTCTGGTTGTTGCAGGATTATTTCCTGCCCTTGGAAATTGGCTCAAATTAAGATCCTTCATCTCAAATCAAATCAAATTGTATTGGTAACATACACATATTTAGTAGATGTTATTGGTGTAGCGAAAATCTTGTGTTCCTAGCTCCAACATCTGTACACTGATATAGGCCTAAGCGCTTTTTTGCAAGTGTAGTCTCTCAGTGGCACACATGGGCAAAGGGAATCATTCCACTGGTCAAACAGAAAGTAGAGAAGGACAACGCCACGGCTCAACTCGGGTGCAACAATGACTTAGCAGGATATTAGCAGCTGAGACCTGTGGAACACGTTTACTTTAGTAGTAAAAGCACCTAAGTGACATCTTGTCTATAAAGAGGAGAGTTAGGAGGTTCTTTCAATAGAATATTACATCCCATACCTCAAGAACTTGATAAGAAAATGTATATATTAGTCCCAAGGCTAGGGAGATCTGTTAACAGCAAGTCCATTAAGTCTGAAATGCATTGCTGCGCATTGGACACTGTAATTGGCCACTGGGCATTTGAGCCGTAGCACGTATGCACCTATAGGAGGAACATACATGGATAACTCACATTAACTGTCCGGAGTAGGCCATTAAAGGGAAAGGGAAGGGAGTGTCTTGTGGTGGTGGTGGTGGGGGGTTGATGAATCAATATATTGGATAATAATATATTGGAGGGGATGAGATAAGTGTAGAATGGCATTCCATCAGGGAGCCATCACATGGGCTTTTCTATTGAAGTTCCTCAAGGAATCTATAGAAGGGTTTGATGCCTCTCCTGCGGCCATGTACAGTATGTGCTCATTCTCATCCCCTCTCTGGGTCTTCTTCATCTCACGCACTTAGGAATAAGCAATACTGATTTAGGGCTCTAGTTATAAGTGCTTTATACAGGGAATAGGATGCCTTTTGGAACGCAACCTCTGTATTTAACGGTTTCCACAAGATAACACAACCACAAAGTCAAAATCGGCTATATCGTAAAATTTCATGAAAACAAACATTTGCTTTTGGGTCTTAATATATGTTTAAGGTTAGGCATTTCAGCTGACAAGGTAAAAATCTGTCGTTCTACCCCTGAACAAGGCAGTTAACCCACTGTTCCTAGGCCTTCATTGAAAATAAGAATTTGTTCTTAACTGACTTGCCTAGTTAAATAAAGGTAAAAATATATATGTTAAGGTAAGGGTTAAGGTTAGGGTTAAGTTTAAAATCAAATTTTAAGAAGAGAAATTGTAGGTGGGGTTTATAGTGAGTGGGGTTTATGACTTTGTGGCTGTGGTAACTAGTGATGAACATATTTATCAACCAAGCAAAATGACCGCCATTCTCATTTTCTTTTCCTGTTCAGCCCACTCATAGGGAACAGCACACCTGCAATACAGTGATAGAGCAGAAATCTCCTCCTTCCTTCTGTCTCTTTTCCACAAGGAGTTCCCGTCAATAATTACATTTGCCCACTCTGTCTCCCTTTCTCTCCTCTCGCTCTCCCTCTCCTCCCCCTCTCGCTTTCATCTCTCTCTCTCTCCTTCTCTTTCCATCAGTTGTGTCGACACGACGCTGGTCCCTTGATACCCCTGGGCTACTGAACCTTCCCTGGTTATGAAACTCCATTGTCACCCCCCTCACTTCCTCCCCGTCTCTTCTCCTGCCCTGTCCCATTACAATGACAACAACAGATAAGAATATTTATTATCTGCTCTCCCCACTCCCAGTTCCCAGTCCTCCTCCTCGTCCAACCATCATCTCGCCAGGGATCTCACTGCTCTCACTCTCTCAGTGTCGCCCTCAAAAGCCTCATTCAGTTAATAAAAAAAACATCAACCCATGGCCTCTGCATTTTTTTCTATCACTTAAAATGAAAGAACTGCCAGTGCCAGGGCACGTCTCCTCTTTCCTCAACTCCGTCTCTTCTCTCCTCCATTTTAATTTGTATTACCCTTTTTTGCCCGTTTTGGAAGAAGGGAGGGCGGGAAGGAGAGAGCAAGAGCGAGAGCGGGAGCGGAACGTTTGCTTGTGATAAGTGCGAGCAGAATGGACATCTCCCTTGTTTATTGGCTTTTTGAAATTCAATCCATTGTCTGGGATGGAATGAGATAAAGGCAAGGAAATAGAGAAACTCTTATCACACTGACTCAGTGAAAGGAACTATCTTTTTTCAGACGCCCCTTTGTTCTCGGTGCATTTGTTGTATGTGCACCGCTACATCCGGATAATAGCTTCGGAAAAATGCATTTCATTCAGATGATTATTCGGACGTGGCTAGTGGCTACGCTACTTACTTTTGTGCCTGTTCAATGTGTGCAGTCATCACATTTAGAGGAAGGACACAATCGAGTACGGACACACTTGTCTCTTAGAATTAGCCTTAGCTCATAAGTGTCACGTTAGTGGAATAACAATACTATTTCTTTGTTTTTCCAAGTTAGTGTGTCTTACTGTGTCTTTGACCATAATATAGGAACACAATGGCAAGCACATATCGTGACTTTACTTTCATTAATCTGATGACTGTTATTTATTTAATCCACTAACTACCCTATTTAAATGAATCATGTAACAATTAACTCATTAGGAATTTGGGGCACCACGGAAGAGGTTGTTTAAAGAGTTACCATCTCCCGATTTAAACTCTATAAGGCATATATACCTATCACATCCATAAACAGTCATCTTAATACTCATTAACTTCTTGATGAACAGCCATAACCTCATGCATCTGCAAAAAACCCAGCCTTACTCATGATCCAGTACTACACAAACTATTTATTTACTAGCTAACTAAATGAGAAAACAGGATAACATACACACTTAATACATGAGAAAACGGTCCCTAGCAGACTGTTTCAAATATGGCGGCTTGTTACACCGAAAATGAAGAGGCGTGCCGCTTGAACCCCTAATAATCCAAACATATTTGAACTTTAAAGTAGTAAAAAAAACTCCCAGAATGAACTCAAACTAGCATTTTTTTAAAAGCAGGATTAACAATTCATTCAATTTTTTCCCATTTGACTCGTAAACTAGCTGTCCCATTAGCTAGGGACACTTATCGGTGACACATTTCAGAACTATTCTCATTAATCATATACTTTGCACACGAACCACCGCCCACTTGAATTAAGAAATCAAGAATGTACTTATGTGTGAGTGTCATTCGCCGTTTATCTCTGTCGGAACTAGCTCTCCGTCGGGAGAGTGTTGGTTTGGCCTTTCAGCGGCACACTTGCAAGGCTCTGATTGTCCAAAAAGGGATCCCCTCTTTCCCATCTTCTTGCGGCTGTTCACTCTGGACAATGCTCCTAGGGTGATGGTTAGCCAGCCGTGTCGACGGTCCCCATCAGTGATAAGAGTAGGAGCATACGGTGATTTGAGACTCGTAGTAGGATGGGATAGTTTCAAGAGTAGTAGGATGGCCCCAATTAGATTCGCTTTTCTTGATATCTGACTTAGGACAGCTAATCAGCCGTACCAGTGATTGTCTGAGAGATGAGCTTCTCGCCTACACCTCGTGTTGATTATTCAGGATCAGGAATGTTCTGGTCTGAAATGTTAATTCTTAGCCAGTCTTTTTATGCACTCTGGCTGAAAAGGACAGTTCCATCAGGCTGACACGCTCTCTTACCTCACTTGGGGCGTGGCTATTTACTGTACAAGGGTATATGACTCCAAGTTATCTCTTATGACTCCTAAAATAACATTCCTATCTTAAGAAAAATACAACCATAATTCTTTATATTATATGCAAAACGTATTAGATGGAAACCTGACAGATAATGGGGATATTCTGTCTAAGTTACAGTATTTTAGTCTATACCATTTTAATGACACAAAATAAAAAACAATATGACATTAGTTTTCTATAGCTCCATGCTGACCATTCCCCACATTCTTAAGTTACAATTATTGTTCCAGTGTTCACTTTTGACCATGTTATAGTTTCGGCGGGAAAAGCCTGTTAACAAAGACATTCCTTTTGTTCATACTGTAGGGGAGAAAGAGTCCCCTTCTGCTGTAATTTACAACAGCGTGTGAACTGTCGACCATCCAGCAGCTCCTTCCCCCTCTGTGGGCGAGAGAGGGCCTGGTTACTGTCACCCCCGCCAAGCTGATCTGAGCCATTCTGATCCTCATAGGACAGTCATGGCACACATTATACTTTAATGTTGGACAAGACTACAAAGTAACAAAAAGGCTTGCACAAAGACACGAAAAGGCCTGCACAAATATACGAAAAGGCCTGCACAAATATACGAAAAAGCCTGCACAAAGATACGAAAAGGCCTGCACAAATATACGAAAAAGCCTGCACAAAGATACGAAAAGGCCTGCACAGAGATACGAAAAGGCCTTTATAACAGAGGTGGCACAGTGACCAATGTTTGTTTCTGTACTTTCTCAGACAGAATCTAAGTATAATGTGAAGCATAATCTAGCATAATCTCGACATCTTCTTACATACACATCTTATATACAGGTCATGTCATACACATTTCCAAATGCTGACCTCACCAATTGCCGACTAGGCTTTTGTCCCATCTAGATTTCACCTAGATTTCAACACAGCATCATTATTACATCAAGCCTAAGAATACATATCCTCTCTCAGGACCTATTCCAACCATTGATTGAGAAGTGTATCTGAGCTTATAGCCTGAAGGGTTGACTGGATACATAGCGGTAGGTGATAGGAAGGTGACTATATAGACTGATCAGGAGGACGAGAAGAGGAGAGATGATGCAAGACATTGCAAGAGGTGTCTCAAAGCATGAAATGATTAGCGCAGATGGACAGAGATATTTTCAGTCTCTGGAGATTCAAACTAACATCTTTTAGCATATTTTAATATATTTAGCGAGGAAGAAGAGAGTGAATACAGTACACTTTACATTAAGTAGTCTTAAAGCCACAGTCTGCAAGATTTCAAGTAATGTAATTTAAATAAATGCAGGACCACCCCTTGATTTAGAGTGTTTCTTGATTGTTAGTGTGTGTGTGTGTGGTTTGGTTTAACTATCCTTGTCGGTACCAGAAGTCCTCACAAACATAGTAAAAACAAGGAAAATTCTGACAAGTGGGGAGATTTTGCCGGTCCCCACAAGGAAACCAGCTATTTTAGGCTTAGGGGTTAGGGTTAGAGATAGAGTTAGGGGTTTGGAGTTAAGGTTAGGGTTAGGTTAAGGGTTAGGAGTTAGGGGAAATAGGATTTGAACGGGGAATAAAAGATTTGGTCTCCACAAGTATAATAAAACAAATTTGTGTGTGTGTGTGCATAGGTATACAAGTGTGTGTGTAAGAATGTTTGTTTGAGTGTGTATATCATGCAAGTATGTATGTGTTAATGTGTGCATGTTCGTGGAGCCCAGCGACAGCCTGCTGTAGTAATGAATCCGGGCTGGGATGGCTCTGAGGATAGGAGATCATAAATAATCATTTATCCCGCCGTTCCTCTGCTCTGCTCTGCTTAGCAGGCCACTGGGTAGAGAGGCAGGCAGGCGGGCAGGCAGGCAAGCGGGTCGGGTGTGAAACGGCGTGAGGCAAGTCGCAGCTGCACTGGCCAGATCACACATGAGCCCTCCCCTCATACCCTACAGAGACATGGAGCTGGATTCAATCAAACTTGCCTTAGCAAGGTTAATGTGGTATCTCTGTTGACATGACTACTGGCCACACAAACACAAAGTGTGTGCGCACACACACACATACACAGGAGCACACACAGAATTTGTTTGTTGTTAAAACTGAAAGCATCTACCTGCTAGGAAGTAATTAAAGGCTATAAATGCTATTTTTACAGTCTCCAAAACCATGTGACTTTTTGGTTTGACTATGAGTGATGTCTGAATGTACAACGTTTTTCTGGGCTTGAAAATCAATCACAGAGACATGTTTCATATAGGAATGTACAACAAGATACTGTAGATTGACTGATTAGGAAAACAATACAATAGAAGAAGAGAGGGAGATACAGAGATACATGGATAGATGAGGGTAGAGATAGGAAGAGATGAAGAAGAGCGATGAACAGGGAAACAGACCGATGGGGTAATGATGAGAGTAGTAGAATGAAAACGGAAGGTGCAATAAAGAGAGACGGAAAATAATGAAAGGTAAATGAAAATCAAAGCGTGACTATATGGTTATGCGTGTTATTTATCTTTTAATCAATACCTAACTTCCCATTAACTTTTAATGTGTACTTCCAATTGAAGCCTGAAATTAAATAGAGCTGGATGGAAATCAAGAGCATCTAACTGGAGAGCCTGGGGGGAAATTCAGTCATAAACACCGTCGGTCATTACTGGAAAAGGAATAGAGGCTATTGGTTTCTGAAGGAAGAAACACACTCCTTCTGAAGGCAGGGGAAATGGGTGTTTGTCATAGCCTACATACAGTGTCCATATAAGAACATACAGTCTTTCTGTCATAGATATGGTCTCCGTATTAGGACTTACAGCATACTATAATGCTATGCCATGATGACACTGACACACATGTATCACAAACATGCATGTCAGAAGATGTGAAAGAGCACATGGGGGGCTGTAGAAGTATCTAGTTGCAACTTCTGATAATTGCCGTAAATCATTTTTAAGAAAGTAAAGGAAGGTAATGAACGTCTTTCTTAAACACTATGCAAAAAATATAGTCACTCAACATCCCCTATATCCATATATACTGTCGCAATTTTCCCCAACTCTGTTTTACATTTGAATATGATAAAAGTCGTTTTTCAGACTTTTCTGAGTGAGAGGAAGACTGCAAAGAAACAGAATATCACAGAACTCCAACGCATTATGAAAAAGTAGTATAAGTCTTGCATGATACTGAGAACCTGTTTCCAAATACAGTTTGTTTCAAGAGGGGGATCAAGCCTTTCTTTCTCTCTCTGTTCCTTCTCTCTCTCTCACCCCCTCCCCCTCTCTCTTTCTCTGTCTCTCTCCGTCGCTCTCTCTCATTTGTTATGAAGACTAACCACCGCTCCTCTCCTCAACACTCACCGAGCAACATTAATCTACTCTCCACCCTTCTCAGTCTTCTCCACCCGAGCGAAGTGAATAAGGCAGGGAGTTGGAGGGAAGAGGAAACGGCTCTGATTTAATTAATGGCTTCTGCCGCCACGCCGGCCCACGGCTGACTACGTCGCTCAGTGGCGTTTATGATGTATACAATTACATTACGGAGGAACACCGCCACACACAAAGCCTAACCATCACACCTTGGTTCTTTTATTCTCTACTTTAGAAGCTCCTCTTTATTTATGTGTGTTATTGAGACTTTCTTGCACGCATACACACATGCACACACACACTCACACAGACACATAAACCAGTAGATAAAAGATCCTTGCTAAGACTTTAAACCATCGACGAGACATGATAACCTAGATTACACTTCCCAACTGATAATATGGAGTGATAATGGAGCCCAGGATGCTCAAATTAACCATTTCTGAGGTGTAATTTAGCACTCCGGCTATAGTGTCGTCATGGTGATCTAGAATTGAGCATTTAGCTCAAGGAGGTGCTCAGTTGCAAGGTAGCATTTAGCTGGGTTAAGTGTCGAGTTCCGAGCTAGCGTACGCTTAACTCCGTGGAGACGACCTGTCAAGCCCTGGCACAGCGTCAGGCCTCCCCTACCTGATTAATGAGACCTCAAACTGTCGCCCTGACCCCCTTCCTCCCCCTCCCTCCTTTCCTTCCTTCCTTCTTTCACTCGCTCTTCCTCTCGCTACAGCTGCGTCGGCTGCCTCCCTCCAGCGACTGCCGGCAGGCCACCGCTCTGTTGCACAGCTCAAAATCTGCTGAGTAACTCCTTAGCCCCCCCCTCCTTCTTCCTCCACCCCTCCTTCCTCCCTTACTCTACCCGTCCTGGACTTCTGAGGAGGGGAGGTGGAGGGGGGTAGTTGCTGATGTTATGCGGCTCACAGGACTTGCCCGTAAATGAACTCATTTTTCATCCTGCCTCCCCTGTTAATGACTGGCACTTTCCTCACACGGGGCGACTGGAACTCTGAAGAGTGGCCAGAGTGACAGAGCACCATTCATCTGCAGTCCACACCATGCATGGGGAGGCAGGGCCATATAGGACAGATGGAGGGACAGACAGACGGAGTACAGACAGACAGGTAAAAAGAGAGGGACAGTCAGGTACAGAGAAAGACTGACTGAGGAGCGCCTTTCAATTTCACGTGACGGAGTGCCAGGATGAGAGAGAGACAGATGGACACATATATCCCAAGTCATTATCACATGAGAGGAGAGTGCTGAGCAAGGCCATAGAGCAAACTGGCTGACTCACTTAAAGACGCAGAGAGACAGACAACTAAAAAGACCAACACTTCAACAGATAGACAGACAATTAGACAGACAGAGCCGGCCTTAGCCTTCTGGGGGCCCTGCCATTTGTTTCGCTTTGCGGGAAGGTTGGCTCTGGTAGCCGGTTCAAACTGAAAATGACTGTCCTGAATAGCATGTGATAAGTTGGAAAGATCAATCCAACCCCTTACCAGAGGCACTCTGCATGTGGCTTTATGTCTTTATGTTTTCATAAAGTGCATAGGCTGCATTATGAATATGTATGAAACAACAACGAGTAAAACTCACCTTTGATCACATTTGCAAAGTTGCCCTTTCCTCTCTCTGAAATAGAAAACTATGTTAGTAAAATGTTTTAAATTAATACCTCAAAAAAATTGTGCAACAGACAGTGATTAAAAATGTAGGTGTGTGATGGAGACCAACACCCCCCGCTGTTGGACACAAACCTAATTGCAGCGCCACTAGTTCCCCACTATTACATTAGCTGTTGGTGGGATGATGAATCACAGAGTTAGAACAATACTATTATGGGATAGACTGTGACTCAGGTCACAGAGTTGGCACTGCAGGGAAGAAAACAATGTTACGCCTGGAATCTGAGTGCAGGATTAATTATAATTAAGAACTGCTTTTCTGTTTGTTTTACTATGTATACTATGCTGTTCTCTGGTAACATGGGGATTTAGTATACGTACCAAATTGCATCCTATTTCCTATATAGTGCACTACTTTCACACTATAAAGGGAATAGGGTGCCATTTGGGACACAGCCATGGTGGCGTTTTACTTTAGGAACAGTTCATCCGGTTCGCCACCCCTTAGCATTGTGAATCTGGATTTCATGGAAAAGTTTGCTGTGTCTAGAACTATACTGTACAATATAACATGGCAAATAATTTCCTTTCTGTCATTTTTCTGTGCTTTGTAAAAAAACGTATTAACCCTTTACACTCGTGGGAATTGCCCTACAGTGAGCTCCAAAAGTATTGGGGCAGTTTTGGCTCTGTACTCCAGAACTTTGGACTTGAAATTATACAATGACAGGTTTAAGTTGATGGTATTTTCATTCATATCGGGTGAAATGTTTAGAAATAACAGCACTTTTTGTACATAGTCCCCCTATTTGGTCCTATTTCATACTGTGGCACGCAATGTCTACATCAACGGCACCTGGACCCGGACCCGACCTGATGCTTCCAATTGTGGTGTCAGCATTCTGTGAGGACAGATGCTGGGAGACAAGAAGCAAGTACAGGGAGTGAATAACCGACAGGAAACAAAACAAGGACAGCGTCTGGACAGGGGGAACTGACACTGGGATGAACCTGAGGAATAGACAGATATCGGGGAGGCAATCAATAAGTGAGACCAGGTGAGTCCAATGAAGCGCTGATGCGCGTAACGATGGTGACAGGTGTGCGTAATGATGGGCCGCCTGGTGCCCTCGAGCACCAGAGAGGGAGAGCGGGAGCAGGCGTGACACACACAGCAACCATGTTTGATGTATTTGATTCCATTCCACTTATTCCACTTCAGCCATTACCACGAGCCTGTCCTCCCCAATTAAGGTGCCACCAACCTCCTGTGTTACAGATGCACTAATAACGTCCCAAGTAAAACGGGTATAGTCTCGAGTCACGTCCAAGTCGTGCATTCTAAGACCAAATCATGTCCAGTTATACATTTATTCATGTCAAGTCTCAAGACAAGTAAGACAAATCTATAGGCCTACATGCATTGACTTGTTCAACTTCAAAACTTTGTCTATTTATTGAGGAAACCAGACAGACCTTTGAATTGTTAAATCTACAACACATTTTGATTATGTAATAACTAATTTTAACAACAAATTCCAAATGGATGTAACGGCATTCCTCCTCCTCTTCATCCGAAAAGGAGGAGTAGTGATTCGACCAAAATGCAGCGTTGTAGTTCGACATATTATTTATTAAACAAAACAGAAAACACGACGAACACTTGAATAATTACAAAACAATAAACGACGTAGACAGACCTGGACGACGAACTTACATGAAACACGAAGAACGCAATAACAGGAAAACTGACTACATAAAACAAACAAACAAACAAACAAACAAACAAAACCGAAAACAGTCCCGTGTGGCGTAACATACACTGACACAGACACAGGAGACAACCACCCACAACAAACAATGTGAAAACACCTTCCTTAATATGGCTCTCAATCAGAGGAAATGAAAACCACCTGCCTCTAATTGAGAGCCATATCAGGTCACCCTTAAACAAACATAGAAACACATAACATAGACTACCCACCCAAACTCACGTCCTGACCAACTAACACATACAAAACTAACAGAAAACAGGTCAGGAACGTGACAATGGAAGCTTCATACTGTAAGTAAACAATCAATTTCAAGTAATTTTGACGTACCAAAAAGACCAAGGCCTATAGTAATAATTGTTGCTTGATGCCCCATTGCTGGTGAGCTTGAAAAGTAAACTGTTCATATTCTTGATCACCAATTTTTTGGGAGAGCTGCCTATTTACGGAAATCCTCTTGCCCTGCAGTTTGACGCTTGCGCTGCACCCGATTGCACGTGCGATACTATCTCTGGCTGCATTGAGAGTAGCCTAGTCCACAGTGACAAAACATTACGAAACCTGGCCAGATAATTTGAAGTCATCAGTCTCAAGTCAAAGTTGAGTCCCAAGTGAAGTCTCAAGTTACTTTATTTTCTATCTAGTCGAGTATCAAGAATGTGACTCAAGTCCACGCCTCTGCAAACTGGTGTCTTTAAGTGGCCACACACCTCTCCAAAGTGTGCATAGTTCCTAAGCAATTTCAATGTACTTTTATGACTATTTATAAGTAGAGTCTTCAACTGTGAGGTACTTAGAACTCTCCTAACTGTGCCATTGAGGAACTAGAGCAAGTGAAGTTGTAGTTGTTGCCTTTCAAATACAACCCTGTATCCCCACAATCACACAATTACCGTTGTTGTTTATGCAATCCAAAAACGGTCCATCAGAAATCACAATCTGGGTCAGGTGGGCATGATTTGAAAGCTTGTTCTATTGCCAACATGACTAGATAAGTTATAAAACACGATTGTATACTGTTTGGCTTTCACAAGGCAATTCAGAGGAACAGATCATCATTTTGGTGCGCTTAGAAAAGAGTCATGAGAGCATTCAGGTGAGCGTGCTGCAGCAAATGTTCTTCACAATAAACAAGCATAGGCTCATTCTGTTCAGAGCAACCCTGGATGTGACACCATGTCGTCTTGTAACTGTACATCAAACATAGTGATCATAAACGTTGACACTGTATGTGAAATGAGTTTTATGACTCACGGATGTTTGGCTTGCTTGTATGACATCAAAACATTATTTATTCTAATCCTCAATGTCTCATCTTTCAAAATAAATATTCGTCTTACTTTACAGCATTTCCCTCGCTCAGACAACAGAAAAAATGCAAAAGTTGCCCAATTACCGGGAAGGATGTGGGCAACTTTTTGTCTGTGCAATGTTCAAGTTCAGAACCTCTGTCAGTCAAAACCCACAGAGCGCTGTGAAGCGCAAAGCCTGAGCTCTGACGTTATGTATAGCATGCTACTTTACAGCCCCTACACTCCAATCTAGGTGCTTATCAGTGCCCAAATCTGCCATTTTCAACCTGTATACGGGTACGAGTGTAAAGGGCTGCAGCTTTTGAGAGGGCAGTATCTATCGTATTTTCACTGCGCCATTATGTTCTTTGCACCCTTATTCACAACGTATCATTGTGTAACTATTTTTCAATCGAATGTGACACTCTACACACTTCTTCCACACAGATGATTGTAGCTGAAGCATTTCACCATGTTTGATGCCAGTGGGAAGGATAGGAGAGAGAGAGAGAGAGAGAGAGAGGAGAGAGAGAGAGAGAGAGAGAGAGAGAGAGAGAGAGAGAGAGAGAGAGAGAGAGAGAGAGAGAGAGAGAGAGAGAGAGAGAGAGAGAGAGAGAGAGAGAGAGAGAGAGGAGAGAGAGAGAGAGAGAGAGAGAGAGAGAGAGAGAGAGAGAGAGAGAGAGAGAGAGAGAGAGAGGAGAGAGAGAGAGAGAGAGAGAGAGAGGAGAGAGAGAGAGAGAGAGAGAGAGAGAGAGAGAGAGAGAGAGAGAGAGAGAGAGAGAGAGAGAGAGAGAGAGAGAGAGAGAGAGAGAGAGAGGATGACGGAAAGAGAGATGAAGAGAGCGGTTCGCACCAGCCCAGTGTGGCAGATGGAGTCGGCTCAGAGTGACACCAGGCTATGAAGCAACACCTGGAGGAGCCGTTCTGGGCAGCAACACTACATCTGTGGCCATCATCAGGATGAGGGCTGAGGGCTCCAGTAGCCGACAGAAGTGTTGGCACCAGGGCCACAGTGTGGGCGATGCCAGCACAGCTCTCTGTGCCCCATGCCAAAAAGCAGCTCTGAAAACATATCAGTTCGGACTGGAGTGAGACGGGGAAGTAGAGTAGATTTATAGAAGAAGGAAGGAGAGATACATAGGGTACTACAGAGTAGTATACTAACCTGGATTTTGGGGAGCATTTCTATATATGAGTGGTCTTACTGTGTAACCATCGCAGTAAAACTAGGAAAGGAGGTGTGTGGTGTGTATCTGTGTTGCCCATCCATATCCAATGAGATTAATTCTGAAGGGGCCTGAGGAGGTGTGTGTGAGTGCGTGCATGCATGGGCACGCTCCTCACACTCATTTCCATGTCAGTTTGCATGGACAGCTGCTACAAACGGCACGTCACATCATACTACAAGACAATGAAACAACTGTATAAAAGCAAGAACAGACCTGCATTCATGGTCAATTTCAGATAAATTCTCTGTCTGTAGGTCATGCAATTTCGTGAAAAGTATACTATACAACATTACGAGAAGATACCAAGGCAATATTTTGAAAAGAGGGACTGTTTGTAAAGGTTGCAGATGGGGAGATAAGGTGCGTGTCATGGCGGCACAGTGCAATCTTCTTTTATCTTGCTCAGGGAAGAATCGTTTCAGTCTTTTAACCAATCAAATCCGCCATAGAAATGTGCATGCAGTGAATGCAGTACTAACTACCTACTGCCCATCCCTCACGCTACCTGTGAGGGCAGTCTACCTGATGTTTTGTAGGCCTACAGAATCAAAAACGACGATATGATTCTATTACCGAAATACCGAAATAAAGGGCTTGTTTATAACATGTTAACCCCATATTCCTCTGCAGCCCTGCCCCTTCCCGGCATGCAGCTCTCCTGTCCTCTCGGCCCTCCCAGTCGGAGCGCGGCCAGTCAGAAGTCATTACACCCTCTATTAACTCTCGCTCAGCTTCATTAGGCATGCAAATTGAGGAGGGACGGCGACTTGAAAAACTTTCCCCGGCTGCCTCTCTTTCTTTCTCTTTTTCTTTCTTCCCTTCACCATACCCGTTCGCGCTCACACACTCACCAACGTGAGCGTATACTGTAGTGTGTGTGGCGTAACACACTTTGACAAATGCTCTCAAATGTACACCATTCTTAAACTTCCCCCAGGGCAGTGCACAGACCTTTGGTGGGGCAGGTGCTCAAAGTGAACAAAGGGTCTAGTTTGATGTGCAATTCGTTACCTTTAAAGTTGCAAGAGATAAAGAAGCCACCAATCAAAAGGGCACTTTTTTCATACGAGGGTAAAAAGGGCAGGTGATCCAGCACCGATAGAACCCTATCTGTGCAAGTGCCTGTCTCCCCAACTAAACCAGCTTGCTTTTATACACTCCCCAACGTTAGCATGTACTGTGTGCGTTGCATATACACACATACTCACTCACGCGCTGAAATGTGCATGCTCCTAAACGATGGTCACGACGAGGATAGTCACGACCGAGGTAGTCACGCATGTCAGATGGTACCCCCACACGCAGTGCTGGCATGCTCAGCTTCTCTTTCCCCCCTCTGCCTCTGTCACCGCTAACACCCTCCACCCCCAACCACCAATGCTCGCTCTTCTGTTAATAATGCATGCCCCCCCCTCCACCACTCTCTACATTTGGTTTCTCTCCTCCACTATTGACTGCCGAGCGGGAATTCATGCTGCACTCTTTCATTCATCCCTCCCTCACTCGCCTTTATTAGCGTTCCGGCAGGTTAACCGCCACGCAGCGTGCCGCCTGCCGGGCTCCTCACACCATAAACACACCACGACACTCTGGGAATAATGCATATTCGGGCCTTATTATTGGATCCAGGATTTACATCGTCCAGAGCAACATAGGATCAAGGCGTGACATTCTTACGTGATATTCAATGACGGGAACGTAGCTCTCCCTCATCTCCATTTACAGGAACACAGTTCCTTTTCTCTTTCCTCTCCTCTCACATGTCGTAAGCCACCAACATCAGTCGAGGGGCCGGCAGAGGTCATGGCCTGTCTCCGTCGCCTCTGACAACGCAGAAACGCACCAGCGGCGGTGGGATGGCAGGTCAAATTGTGGTGGGATAATGTGCTGTGTCGCGCCACTTCACTTTGAATTGGAACACAGGCTCAAACAGGTGGAAAATGGATTCAGGGCAGAAACAGGGAATCAAACTATGTTACTGTACTGGTATACCCTTTAATATGACCTGACGGACTCTCATTTTAGTCACTGGAACTTAGAATAAAGAGTTGGTAGAGAGACATGAATTCTATTTTTTTGTGAGCGGTGGGGGGGTCACATAGTCACACCACCATGCATAACTATTTAACTGCAGTTATTGGAAAGCATGTACACTTTTACTGACTAGCATAAGCATTTTACTAGCATAAATTAATTTAAATAAAAATGTTTGAAGAATTTTTTATTTTTTTTTATTTTACTCACACTCAAATCCCTGCAAATACATCTGTGTACTATTTCTTGACCACGACAATCAGCTGAAAGGCATTCAAAGTACAGGTTTATTAACCTCCAGCAGCAAGTCAGCAATATGATGCTCCATTCCTATCCAGAGAGAGCATAGAGACACATCCAAAGGTGAGGAGTATAGATGAAACAGTCATTCTGTGGCAGACATCGCCCTCCCTTGGCACAATTTGTAACTACATCTCTGCTTCTAGCTCCTCTACGAGGACAGTAAAGAAGGTTTTACCCATGACTCTGATTACATTGCTGTACTAACAGGGCTTTAATGACCAAATATTTTAATTGCAATCCTGTGATCATTGTTCTCAGTTTGTGGACAACATGTTAATCTTCACTTAAGTGCTCTACACCAAAAAAAGGACGCCACACTGTAAATGAAACTTTCAGAGAGTCGATAGACCATGTAATAGCTTCCCTCTCCTTGATAGCATACTCTACTCTCAACTAAAAGTTCCAAGAGTAATGAACTGGATAGCCCTTTTGGACCCATCAGTTGTGTCAAGACCTTCTTGCTACAATAGTTTTCAACTCATGTGTTGTTCAAATAAACCATCATAGAATGTTGCATTTTCTCCAAAGTAAGACCAGGCATTGCATGTATACCCAGGTACATTTGACGCAGGTGGATAAAGGACGGGATTCAATCCGATCACGTTAGTAGAAAATGCAGCTTTCAAAGGTACACTCTATTTATATATATATATATATGTATATATATACAAAAGTATGTGGACACCCTTTCAAATTAGTGGATTTGGCTATTTCAGCCACACATGTTGCTGACAGGTGTATACAATCGAGCACACAGCTATGCCATCTCCATAGGCAAACTTTGGCAGTAGAATGGCCTTACTGAAGATCTCAGTGACTTTCAACGTGTCACCTTCATAGGATTCCACCTTTCCAACAAGTCAGTTCGTCAAATTCCTGCCCTGCTAGAGCTACCCCGGTCAACTGTAAGTGCTATTATTATGAAGTGGAAACGTCTAGGAGCAACAATGGCTCAGCCGCGAGGTGGTAGGCCTCACAAGCTCACAGAACGGGACCGCTAAGTGCTGAAGTGCATAGCGCGTAAAAATCGTATGTCCTCGGTTGCAACACTCACTACCGAGTTCAGCACAAGAACTGTTTGTCAAGAGCTTCATGAAATGGGTTTCCATGGCCGAGCAGCATCACACAAACCGTGCGCAATGCCAAACGTCGGCTGGAGTGGTGTAAAGCTCGCCTCTATTGGACTCTGGAGCAGTGGAAACACATTCTCTGGAGAGATGAATCACGCTTCACCATCTGGTAGTCCGACAAATGAATCTGGGTTTGGCAGATGCCAGGAAAAACACTACCTGCCCGAATGCATAGTGCCAACTGTAAAGTTTGGTGGAGGAGGAATAATGGTCTGGGGCTGTTTTTAAGGTTTAGTTCCAGTGAAGGGAAATCTTAATGCTACAGCATACAATGACATTCTAGACGATTCTGTGCTTCCAACTTTGTGGCAACAGTTTGGGGAAGGCCCTTTCCTGTTCCAGCATGACAATGCCCCGTGCACAAAGCGAGGTCCATACAGAAATTATTTGTCAAGATCGATGTGGAAGAACTTGACTGGCCTGCACAGAGCCCTGACTTCCATCGAACACCTTTGGGATGAATTGGAACACCGACTGCTAGCCAGACCTAATCGCCCAACATCAGTGCCCGTCCTCACTAATACTCTTTTGGCTGTATGTGGTGGAAAGCCTTCCCAGAAGAGTGCAAAGGGGGGACCAACTCCATATTAATGCCCATGATTTTGGAATGAGATGTTCGGCGAGCAGATGTCCACATACTTTTGGCCATGTAATGTATGTTACCGTGTTCGTGGAGATTGCATTCAAGGTAAACACTGCTTATTTATGTTCAACTGGAAATTACCTCTAAATGTCAATTGCGCTATAGCGTGGTTTCTGATGAAATTCCGGCCAAAATGTAGCTACGTTAACAGTATAAGTTACATCAAACATCCAGTGTGTATTTGATTAGACATGCAGCATGTCCCATTTGATTGTTGTAGTTTGATATGTAAATCTGATTGCCTATTGGCCCCGGATCTGTTTGTGCTCTTGCCAATAGCATTGCTCATTGTCAAGTCATTGTTTGGCATGACAATGAATGACAAGGAGTTGGCATGATAGAACGAACAGACTGCAGTGGCACTCCTGCAACTTCGCAGAAACGTTTCTCTGTCTGAACTCATTCCCCCTGTCAAGTCCTTCTTTGGAGTTGGCGTGACTCTGCGAGAAACTTGCTTGTGCTAAATGGTGGCGTGTCGCGGGGTGCCCGGGGGCCAGGGGCCAGCCGGAGGACAGGTGGCAAGCTAATCATGTGGAAAATGAGGAGTTGGAAGAAGAGTGAGAGGGAGGGGACCGGCCTGCACTCTCAGGACCAGGTCTGCCTGGAGCGGAACCACCACAGTGGCCCTCCTGCCTGCCGGTTCAGCCCCCTCGCCCCTCCATCACCCTGTTGCCATCCATAATGTCCCCAGTCCACCAAGGCCTGTTTTTCTGGTTACTGTTACTGTTGTTCCTGGTTACAGAAAAACAAAGGAAGGCAGTCTGAAGGTTGAAAAATAGTATTCCCCCTGCTTGAGGAGGACCCAGTTTGATCAAAATGTGTTCCTGCCATCATGGTAGACATGATGTTTCTTCTTTGAAACTGTGAAAGTACCTGTATTTTATTGTTTAGTAAGCACTATTTGCGAACTAGGAATCAAACAGGGTACCTTACATGACCTATACTTTCACTTTAGTTCACAGGAAGAAAAGAGCTTGACTAAGTATTTTATAGTGTGAAAAGGTTTCCTATAAGTCAGTCCAAGCCTTTGTAGTGGTGTTTGCACAGAGAGTACTTTGTGCTGGCAGAACTAGACTAGACTACCGCTGTATGCTTCAGTCATCTTGACCACAGGGCCAAAATGGTGGTTGTGTCTAAAATTATAACCTATTCCCTATGTAGCGCATTACTTTTGACCAGAGCCCAGGGCACTACATAGGGAATAGGGTGCCATTTCAGACGCACCCAATGTTTCTCTCCTGTGGTTGCTTATCTTGGAGAAAATGAGAATGGCTACAGGGAGGGAAACCAGGTCAATAAGGCAGCATCTTTCATAAAGCCATATTGCTGTATGTGCTTGCATAACGTCCTGTGGGGAGGTATTGATTAACTATACACCATGAAAGGGGAGGGCTAATCGCTGCCTTCAAATAGCTCTTTAAGTGGCTGTCAAAGTGAGGCCGATCACAGGAGCAAACTGTAGCCTTGTCTTGATCATCAGATTGCGTGGTGTGTTGGTGTGATTTGAGAGAAGCGTTCTAAGCTCAGCTCTCTTTTACCTCTATTCACCTCTGTCCTTGTGCCTCTTCGTTATCATCATCATCATCATCATCAATTTGAGGAACATCATGACCATCGAAATTATCCTTCATCATTTTGGTCAATATCATCATCATCGTTATCATCATCATTTTTAGAAATAACAACTAGCCTACCCCTTCTGACCTTTTCTTGCCTGAACTGAGCTACAGCAATACTGTAGCTATAGTCCCTGTCATGTGAAATGACTTGCACTCCTGGAGTGGGACCCACAGACATTTCTGAATAAATCATTGGTGAACGACAGCCAACAGCCTCTAATTGTTTGTTTTGGAAGGTAATCACATTATTTTGGGAGGAAAAACAGAAGAGAAAAGCTCTGAAACAAATAATCCAAAAAGTCTTCTCCATTATGCATAATTCATGAGAGGCATCAGAAGAGCAGCTGGCATTACTCCTAAAATAACAAGGAGCTATTAGAGAATGGAAATACTCAAGTTCATTCTGGTGTTCTTTTCACTAAACCAGTTTGGAATAACTCAGACAAACTAGGAATTTTCACTATCAACTTTTTGATATTTTAGATTTTTCAGGACTCTACCCGTGGACCCTTGCTTATGATACAGGAATGTTCTATATCACTTTGGATTGTCTTATCTATCATTTGCAATGAAATGTAGGTACTTTGTAATTTACGGTAATCGCCTCGTCTTAATGAATTAAAGTACATGAGGTATTCTCCTGTAGTGTTTCTTAGTTTACTTATCATGAAACCTTCCTAATCCTCTCAACAAGTCAACTAAATTATAAGTGGGCATTTCACACCTCACATTTACATATTACACATTTCCTAATTATTTATTCACAGTGAATATCTTTTGAGACAAAAGACACAGAGAGACGGTGAAATCGGAGAGAAGACGAGTTATACAACTCACCAGAAGGGAAATCTACTTTCTCTGCCCTGGCCATATGCTACCACGGTGACGTTCCATGACGTCGATCTCTCTGTTGACATATACCAGCGGCCTGAGTTTGTGGGGCTTAGGCTGGTCGTCTGTAGGTCCATCTGGGCCACAACTGTCTGTCTATCTGCTGGCCTCTGTAAAACAGGGACAGAGGGAAGCAAACTAGATTGTTCTCTGTCAAGTTTGAATGGCATCAATGCAGCACATGAGAATTGAGAAGCAGACAAGATAAGGTCATCTTTGGTATCAGGTTGGGTACCCAATTGTGCTGAGTTAATACATTTTTACCAGGTAATGTAGTAACACAATAGTATGTCAGATTAAATCTAAGCACTGAAACTTGATGATGTACCAGCTTCAGGACCATGTCATACTCAATTCAGGACCGTATGGCAACCTGGCAACGTGTATTGTTTATTTTATGCCACGTCCATTCAGGTTCCATATGTTCCCTGGGTCAATCTCCTTTTAGAATTAAGTCTGATTTAGGTGACTGGTTCTGCTAGAGCGATTGTCAAAAGTGACAGCACACATTCAGCAGACTGTCAAGTGACACGCATTAAAAGGGATTCAGGATTAGTTGGGCTCCAGTGGACCTTTTCTTCACCCTGGATTTACTTTGCATAGACCATGCTTGAATATTCTCCTGATAAGGATAGCCTGATATGTGGGCTGTGTCCCAAATGGCACCCTATCCCCTATAGTGCACAACTTTTGACCAGAGCCCTACAGGCTATGGCCTGTAGGCAATAGGGTGCCATTTGGGTGCAGTTGTGGTTATTTGAAAGCAGAGGTTCCACCACCTTTATTCTACTGTATATCATATGTATCAATGTATGTGTCATTTTTATCTGTGTATCATGGCCTTTACAATAGTAGACACAAATATTGAAAGTAATAGATTTCTGTACAAAAATTACAGTGTCAAGGCAACCAATGTTGTCAGCCATCATTTGTCTCTATTTTTACAGTTTGCTAGCTACCATACCTTTGCCCCATTAGCCACAATGAGCACGACAATGCATCAATTCAATCTGGCCACTATGTCAGTAATGGTGGGGCACAGAAGGGCATATATCCATTCTATCTATTGTGTTTCTACGGCATGGACAGCGATAGCTGCCAGAGTGGGGTGTGCAGCTGTATTCTAAGCAGCCTCCGGACTGCAGCTAGAGATAGAGTTGTAGGCAAGAAGGAACAGAGGAAGAGAGGGGAGAGAAAGAAGAAGAAAAAAAAGAAGCCTTTTGTCCCTGACCCCCCATTAATCTGAAGAACGTAAGGAAGAGCCAAGGGGATTAAATGTGTTACTCCAAAAGCTTTTTTCTTCTTGCTGTTCAGACTGCAAATTAAAAGATGGGGAAATGTGTGTGGGGGGGAGTGAAAAAAGTGTTAATTGCTTGCCAATCGATAATTCTATAATTACTTTGTGACAAATGGTTCCCTTGCAGTGTCCGGGTGGGTTATCCCAAGCTGGATATTTTTTTTATTTTAAATATACTTAAATTATACTTCATTAATATATGTTAATACTGAACAAAAATATAAAAGCAACATGCAACAATTTCAAAGATTTTACTGAGTTACAGTTCATAAAAGGAATCAGTCAATATAAATAAATTCATTAGGCCCTAATCTATGGATTTCACATGACTGGGCAGGGGCGCAGCCATGTGTGGGCCTGGGAGGGCATAGGCATAGCTCACCCACTGGGGATCCAGGGCCCAGCCAATCAGAATGTGTTTTTCTCAGATCTGTGGCATCGTGCTGTGTTATCAAACTGCACTTTTTAAAGTGTCTCTTTATTGTCCCCAGCACAAGGTGCACCTGTGTAATAAATAATCATGCTGTTTAAACTTCTTATGGCTGCAATCCCGGTAACGGGATGATATGACAACAGCCAGTGAAAGTGCAGGGCGCCAAATTCAAAACAACAGAAATCTCATAATTATAATTCCTCAGACATACATGTGTTTTATACCATTTTAAAGGTACTCTTGTTGTTAATCCCACCAAAGTGTCCGATTTCAAATATGCTTTTCAGCGAAAGCACCACAAACGATTATCACCAAGGTCAGCACCAAGCCACAGAATAAGCACAGACATTTTTCCATCCAAAGATAGCAGTTACAAAAAGCACAAAGAGATAAAGTTAATCACTAACCTTTGATGATCTTCATCAGATGACAGTCATAGGACTTCATGTTACACAATACATGCATGTTTTGTTTGATAAAGTTCATATTTATATAAAAAAATCTGAGTTTACATTGGCGTGTTACGTTCACTAGTTCCAAAAACATCCAGTGATAGTGCATAGCCACATCTATTCAACAGAAATACTCATCATAAATGTAGATGATAATACAAGTTATACACATGAAATTATAGATATACCTCTCCTTAATGCAACCGCTGTGTCAGATTTCAAAAAAACTTTACGGAAAAAGCAAACCATGCAATAATCTGAGACGGCACTCATAACAATAGTCAAATTAGCTGCCATGTTGGAGTCAACAGAAACCAGAAATTACATGATAAACATTCCCTTACCTTTGATGATCTTCATCAGAATGCACTCCCAGGAATCCCAGGTCCACAATAAATGCTTGATTTGTTCGATAATGTCCGTTATTTATGTCCAATTAGCTACTTTGGTTAGCGCGTTTGGTAAACAATTCCAAAGTCACAAAGCGCGTTCACTAAAACGTGACGAAATGTCCAAAAGTTCGGTAACAGTCAGTAGAAACATGTCATAGGATGTATTGAATCAATCTTTAGAATGTTGTTCAAATAAATGTTGAACCGGAGAATTACATTGACTTCAGATGAGCGATGGAACAGAGCTCACTCTCATGTGAACGCGCATGGTGAAAGCATGGTCAGTTCATGGCAGTGGTGACTAATTCTCCTCTCATCCGGCCCCCCTTCACAGTAGAGTCATCAGACAAAGTTCTACAGACTGTTGACACCTAGTGGAATCCGTAGGAAGTGAAAACTCATCCATATCTCGCTGGGAATTCAGTGGGAGCTTGGTTGAAAATCCACCAGCCTCAGAATTTCCACTTCCTGTTTGGATTTTTTCTCAGGTTTTCGCCTGCCATATAAGTTCTGTTATACTCACAGACATAATTCAAACAGTTTTAGAAACTTCAGAGTGTTTTCTATCCAATACTAATAATAATATGCATATATTAGCAACTATGACTGAGGAGCAGGCCGTTTACTCTGGGCACCTCTGTGCACCTTCCATCCAAGCTACTCAATACTACCCCTGCAGTCATAAGAAGTTGATTAGCTTCTTGATATGCCACATCAGTTAGGTGGATGGATTATCTTGGCAAATAAGAAATGCTCACTAACAGGGATGTAAACAAATGTGTATGATTCAATTTAAAAAAAGTTTTTTGTGTGTATGTAGGATTTCTGGGATCTTTTATTTCAGCTCATGAAACATGTGACCAACACTTTACACGTTGCATTAATATTTTTGTTCAGTATATATTGAAATATATTTGTGATACATATACTTAAGTATATATAAAATTATCTAATATGTAACCGTTTTAAATACATGTAATGCATTTAATGACAATTTTATTTGTATTTTATCAGTATTTAAGTATATTAAATACATATAAAATTAGCTCATTTAGGACATTTTTTTGTACTAAAGTATGTTCTTATTATATGAGATAAAGAGCAAACAAATAGACTTTGAATACACCTTAAGTACATTTTATGTATATTTCTCATAAATTAGAAGTATACTAAAATGGTATTTGAATTATAATTCCTGTATTTTCTTTACAAATAAAGTTTATTTACAATGTGTTTCCAGTATACTTTCACAAATACTCAATAACCAGATTAGCTATTGTAATTAGCCATGTAAAGGTTAACTTGATTGACCAAGGCATCTTCTCAGCCAATGTTAACATGCTATTTACAAAGCAGTTGCGGCTGGAGCAAAAATTTACATGTAACCTTTTTTATAATTGTGCACCAGCGGAATTTCACACTTTAGTTGTTCACATTACGGTGATAAATCAACAATAAAAAACATTTTATGTGTAATATGTAATGCGTAATTAAAAGTACAACATTATTCAGTTGGAAAATGAACATCAAAACATTTGACGAAGCAAAATATGAAGAACATAATATTATCAATCAAAACTTCAGCTGCAGATGCTGAGTAATATGCTATTTATTTACATGCATTTTTGAAAGTATACTTTAAATATATTTTGTGGACATAGAGTTAAATATGCTTTTTGAAAGTAAGTACATAAGTGTATTTTCTTGAGGTATGAAAAGGTATACTCTCAGGAAGCATGCTACTCAGCTGTGCATGTTCCCTTATGTCGAACAAACAATCATTATCATTATCAACTTTCTCTGCACTCTTCTGAGCAGGAATTCAGGAAGTACTTCAGAACTCATTATTGGCACTAAAACTTATAATGTAATTGATCACTCACAAGCAGAGTTGCATAAAAAATAAATATTTGCTTCAACTTGAAAACAACTCCAAGTGTAGTTTGAATGAATATACTAAATTACAATGAAAGCTTATGAAATTGAAGTACAATTTAAATAAGTGTAATGATAGTGAACATATAGTATACTTAAAAAAGGAAAAACAATTAATTAAAAGTACACTTTAAATAAGTCTATTGAAGGTTGATGATAGTATATGTATAGTATACTATAAGACTGAAAAAAAACTGTGAATATAAAGTATACCACAGGAGGTTGGTGGCACCATAATTGTGGAGGATGGGCTCGTGGTAATGCCTGGAGCTGTATTGTTGGAATGGTATCAAATAAATGAAACACGTGGTTCCCATGTGTTGATGCCATTCCATTTGCTCTGTTCCAGCCATTATTATGAGCCGTCCTTCCCTCCGCAGCCTCCACTGAAGTACACTTTTATTAAGTGTGTTAAAGTGTAATGATGGTATATTATAGTATACTTCAGGTATACTAGAAAAGTATATCTCATATTTGAAGTATGTTATTTGAATGTGTAATATATTTAAGTAAACGTTAGTATACTTGTAATATATTAAAATAGGAGTGGGTGGGGATGGTTAACGCGATCGGCTGCGATCCGAAAAGGAAATATTTGCTTTTGGGCCTACAAGCGTGGCCACCCAGGCATTGTAACAAGGAATTTGTGTCAGGTTTAAACAAGAAGCCCAGCCCTCTAGGGAACCTTTTAAGGCTCAGAGGAGAATGAGGGGAGAGCTGGTTATGTAGAAAGAATCCAATATTAGATCAGAGTGTAGATCATTGTTTTAAAATACACACATGCACACACAGACACACACATACACACAATGAAAGTTGTAACAAATACATATAAGGATTCTGTCAAAATCATTAAATTATAACTTATACAGCTATTTAAGTCCTGCTTCCAAAGACCAAAGTACCACAGTACCATGTATTTTCTCCCTGATAGTTAATTGATGAATTAATGCTACTGATTGGCCAGCACAGTGTGTGTTAGATTAGAAGTGGAAAATGTACCCCATTGTCTTTTGAGTGACACAGTAAAGCTTTATCTCTTTAACATATCAGGGCCCAATAAGAACTGGGTGTACTTGGCAAGACAGAACAACCCTCTACCACTTTAAAATTGTGCTTTTGATTAAAGCAGCGTTTCCCAAACTCGGTCCTGGGGACCCAAAGGGGTGCACGTTTTGTTTTTTTCCCTAACACTACACAGCTGATTCAAATAAAGAACTCATCGTCAAGCCTTGATTATTTGAATCAGCTGTGTAGTGTTAGGGAAAAAACTCAAACGTGCACCCCTTTGGGTCCCCAGGACCGAGTTTGGGAAACGCTGGATTAAAGTAATCAATAAAACAATACCCACAGTGTGAATTAACAACAAACGTTAGTGCACATTAATCAAACATGCTATCTCGCTGTACTTGTTGGAACAATGTTGGGTCAGACACTTTAGATTAAGTAGCTCCAATACGGTCTAGTCTCATTGAATTTGCATTTCAGATAACAGTTGTGTAACCTCTACGGAATCGGGTATTTAATCACAAGTCTGTGGTTATTGTGTCATTACGTTATTCATTACATCGAGTTACATTAGAACTTATAGGTGCACAAAGGTTCCCGAACCCAGGGCCTATTCCAGAACTAAAGCCCTTTCGATGGAGAATCTCCATTAAGCAACTGGCCCATAGATTATGTTAAAGTAAAGTGTTCTGCAAACCTTTTATCTTCATCTGGAAACTTGTAGTTGACAGTTTACATTTAGTAGTGTCCCTGGAGTAAGACAGCTAGTCAGTTAGCAATCCTTTAGCTCTTCAGTGACATCAAACACTGAAGGGAGGCTTTCTTCTTCAAGAAATCATCATCAACAACATCAACAACAATCTGCCAAGACTGCTACTATTGTGTTTTCTCAATGTAGGCAAAGAACTTTCTCTTTTAGATTGATATTGTAGATTCACAATTGATGTTTGTCAGATCTAGTTTTATCTCGACCAGAGATTGAAGTGATGTTAGTTATTTATTTCTCTATCCAGAGCGATTCCAAACACTTTGGGGGTTTGGGCCTGACAGCATGGAGGCGTCTAGAGGCCTCTGCAGGTCACAGCACCTGACGCCCCCTAGATACCAACGCCAGGGAGAGAGTCAAAGAAGCAAGCCTGAGATTGATGGTCCGCACTCACTCAAGTCAAATCACCTGTCAACCCGCCGTCGACATTGAATCCATTTTGTTTCACGCAGCCATTAACCTTGAAACACCTGGATTCCTTTCCAGCCCTCCCTACGGGCTGGCCCTCGACCTTTGTCCACTTTAGCCGCCTGCCGCCAACCTGTAAATGTATTTGTTTGTTTTAGCTTTGTGTTTTCCTTTCAAAAGCCCACTTTAAACCAGGCAACATTTCTCAGTTGCTCCAAGTTATCAGCACTGAGTGCTTTTAGAAAACACAAATATAACACAGAACCCTTGTCTACAGAGAAAGAAAACAAAGAACCACAGTGAACAACAAAACAACAGCAGCAAATCCAAATATGTGATCCATATTTGGGCATATTGATTCAGGCATTTTGGACAGGCACTTCAGACGGCCCCTCCTGGGGTCCTGTTGTGTTTTAGATGCGTGTTGTTTGTGAGCTTCATGTTTAAGTATCAGAGGAGGGCTAATGAAGTGTGGTGGGAGGGGAGGCAGCTTCAGAGACACAATAAAAAAGCAGAGAAGCGGACCGCTGAACCCGACACAGACAGGGAGGGAGGGACTTTCTGCCTGTTAGCTGTAGCCCAATTTGGAATACAGCCACTATATTCCCATCACTAATAACACTCTTGTTCGAAAGCTCTCTCGCTGAACTATTTGCTTTGATGTAAAGAGAAAACACTGCCTGAGAAAAGCACTGTGATGACAGGGTGTGAGCGTAACTAATATGTACAGGACAGATTATCATCCTTTTGTAGTCTTCAACGCCCCTGAAAAGCAACGAGTAACACGTTTAAGTACATTCTTAGAAGTAAAGGAGCCTGGAGGAACCTTTGGGGGCTCAAAAAATTGCCACACAGGGGGAACCTTTCAAGTTCAATAGGTTCCTTGAGGAACCCCTCTGAACCCTTGTATTAGGTTCAAACCGGAACCTTTATGTGATGGGAGGGGTTCAATTGTGAAAATTTTTAATAATATATTGTAGAGGTGGCAGCCTATCAGAAGATTGGAAGCGTGGCTTTGAGAAAGTTATTTGGGGCTACCCGTTAAAGTAAATGTCATTACTGTTATCATGTTAAGTTTGTAGACAACACATGTCACATTTTCTTGAATATTCATGCATATTACATATTCTAATATAACATAAGTCATGTTTACTTTGCTGATTAAGTATAGTTAAAAATTGGCAAACATTCCGACTGGGATTTGCTTAGGTTTTTGATGAACTCATGCACCTCTGTAAGCCTCATTGAAGCTACAAAACTATCAGTGTGCAATCTAAATGTGATAACAATACAACAGAACATTCAAAGACTCAATCATGGACACTCTTACTGACAGTTGTGGCTGCTTCTTGTGATGCATTGTTGTCTCTACCTTCTTGCCCTTTGTGATGTTGTCTGTGCCCAATAATGTTTGTACTGTGTTTTGTGTTGCTACCACGTTGTGCTACTGCCATGTTGTGTTGCTACCATGTTGTTGCCATGTTGTGTTGCTGCCATGCTATGCTGTTGTCTTACGTCTCTCTTCATGTAGTGTCGTGCTGTCTCTCTTGTCGTGATATGTGCTTTGTCCTATATTTCATTTTTAATCCCAGCCCCTGTCCCCGCAGGAGGCCTTTTGGTAGGCCGTCATTGTAAATAAGAATTTGTTCGTAACTGACTTGCCTAGTTAAATAAAGTTGAAATTAAAAAAATAAAATAACAGATTAACAGGAATGATATTTACTCCCACAGGAGTCCTAAAAATATATTTCTGAAAGCCATGACCCTACCAAACCACACCTCCAGTCCAGGGTTCCTCACCACTAATTCAAAGAGTGTAGGGACCTAGTGCACAACTGAGCAAGAGGACAAGTACATTAGAGTGTCTAGTTTGAGAAACAGATTCCTCACAAGTCCTCAACTGGCAGCTTCATTAAATGGTACCCGCAAACACCAGTCTCAACGTTAACAATGAAGAGGCGACTCCGGGATGATGGCCTTCTAGGCATAGTTCCTCTGTTCAGTGTCTGTGTTCTTTTGCCCATCTTAATCTTCTCTTTTTATTGGCCAGTCTGAGATCTGGCTTTTTCTTTGCAACTCTGCCTAGAAGGCCGGCATCCCGGAGTCGCCTCTTCACGTTGAGACTGGTGTTTGCGAGTACTATTTAATAAAGCTGCCAGTTGAGGACTTGTGAGGAATCTGTTTCTCAAACTAGACACTCTAATGTACTTGTCCTCTTGCTCAGTTGTGCACCGGGGCCTCCCACTCCTCTTTCTATTCTGGTTAGAGCCAGTTTGCGCTGTTCTGTGAAGGGAGTAGTACACAGCATTTTCCGAGCTCTTCAGTTTCTTGACTATTTCTCGCATGGAATAGCCTTAATTTTTCAGAACAAGAATAGACTGATGAGTTTAAGAAAAATAAAAAATTGTTTCTGGCCATTTTGAGCCTGTAATCGAACACACAAATGCGGATGCTCCAGATACTCAACTAGTCTAAAGAAGGCCAGTTGTATTGCTTCTTTAATCAGAACAACAGTTTTCAGCTATGCTAACAAAATTACAAAAGGGTTTTCTAATGATCAATTAGCCTTTTAAAATGATAAACTTGGATTAGCTAACACAGCGTGCCATTGAAACACAGGAGTGATGGTTGCTGTTAATGGGCCTCTGTACGCCTATCTAGATATGCCATAAAAAAATCTGCTGTTTCCAGCTACAATAGTCATTTACGACATTAACAATGTTTACACTGTATTTTTGATCAATTTGATGTTATTTTAATGGACAACAAATGTGCTTTTCTTTCAAAATCAAGGACATTTCTAAGTGACCCCAAACTTTTGAATGGTAGTGTACATGTACATAGCAATTACATCAACTGCCTCGTACTGCTGCACATTGACTCTGTACCGGTACAACTTGTATATAGTCTCCTTACTGTTATTTCATTCTGTTACTATTTCCTTTTTAGCAAATATTTCTCACTTTTTATCTCTGCATTGTTGGGAAAGATAAGCATTTCACGGTAAAATCTTCACCTGTTGTGTTTGGCAACTGTGACAATATTTTTTTATTTCACCTTTATTTAACCAGGTAAGCTAGTTGAGATGTGCTTTTCAGTATTGGCATAAACTGGCCAGATGGAGGATTACAAAGTGAACAATGTTATTTCTGTATCTGTAGCTTAAATACCTCCTTATATCTCTCTATTTTTTGTTAAGCATTTACTTACAAGATTTACATTTCTGAAGTGCTGAATTAGAGTCTGTTGGCCACAGCACCACTAAGATAATCAAGAGCTGAAGTAAGCCTTTATCACAATCCACAATCCCTTATTCCCCTTATTACTAGCCTGTTCAACCGCTCTTTCATATCGTCTAAGATCCCCAAAGATTGGAAAACTGTTGCGGTCATCCCCCTTTTCAAAGGGGGAGACACTCTAGACACAAACTGTTACAGACCTATATCTATCCTACACTGCCTTCCCAAGGTCTTCGAAAGCCAAGTTAACAAACAGATCACCAACCATTTCGAATTCCACTGTACCTTCTCCGCTATGCAATCTGGTTTCCGAGCTAGTCATGGGTGCACCTCAGCCACGCTCAAGGTTCTAAATGATATCATAACCGCCATCGATAAAAGACAATACTGTGTAGCCGTATTCATTGACCTGGCCAAGGCTTTCGACTCTGTCAATCACCACATTCTTATTGGTAGACTCAACAGCCTCGGTTTCTCAAATGACTGCCTCGCCTGGTTCACCAACTACTTCTCAGACAGAGTTCAGTTTGTCAAATCTGGGGGCCTGTTGTCCGGGCCTCTGGCAGTCTCTATGGGGGTGTCACAGCATTCAATTCTCAGGCCGACTCTCTTCTCTATATATATCAATGATGTCGCTCTTGCTGCTGGTGATTCTCTGATCCACCTCTACGCAGACGATACAATTCTGAATACTTCTGGCCCTTCTTTGGACACTGTGCTAACTAACCTCCAAACGAGCTTCAATGCCATACAACTCTCCTTCTGTGGCCTCCAACTGCTGCCCGCACCAGCCCGCCCGTCTAGCATCACTACTCTGGACGGTTCTGACTTAGAATATATGGAAAACTACAAATACCTAGGTGTCTGGTTAGACTGTAATCTCTCCTTCCAGACTCACATTAAGCGTCTCCAATCCCAAATAAAATCTAGAATCAGCTTCCTATTTCGCAACAAAGCATCCTTCACTCACGCCGCCAATCATACCCTTGTAAAACTGACTATCCTACCGATCCTTGACTTCGGCGATGTCATTTACAAAATAGTCTCCAACACTCTATTCAGCAAACTGGATGCAGTCTATCGCAGTGCCATCCGTTTTGTCACCAAAGCCCCATATACCACCCACCACTGCGACCTGTACGCTCTCGTCGCCAGACCCACTGGCTCCAGGTCATCTATAAATCTTTGCTAGGTAAAGCTCCTCCTTATCTCAGCTCACTGGTCACCATAACAACACACACCCGTAGCACACGCTCCAGCTGGTATATCTCACTGGGGAGGCGCACCAGAGGCCTGGTGCGTGGAGCCGGCACAGGTGGCACCGGTCTGGTGACACGCACTTCAGGGCGAGTGCGAGGAGCAGGCACAAGACGTACTGGACTGGGGAGGCGCCCCGGACGCCTGGTGCATGGAGCCAGCACAGGTGGTACCAGACTGGTGACATGCACTTCAGGGAGAGTGCGGAGAGCAGACACAGGACGTACCGGACTGGGAAGGCGCACTAGAGGCCTGATGCGTGGATCCGGCACAGGTGGCACCGGACTGGTGACACGCACTTAAGGGCGAGTGCGGGAAGCCTACACAGGTTGTACCGGACTAGGAAGGCGCACTGGAGGTCAGTTACGTGAAACCGGTGCAGATGGCACCGGACTGGTGTCACGCTCTTCAGCACACCTGTACGGCAGCATTCTCATCGCTACCACCTCTCTCCGGAATCTTTCATCAAATTCCTCCTCCGACTCCCAAACAGGTTCTGGCACTCTCCGCTGCTCGACCGCCAGCTCCATGTGCACACCCCCCCCCCCCCCTTGAGGTTTCTGTGGCCGTGGTCCTCGGTGTCGTTGCTGTCCTTCCATGCTCCTTGGCGACTCCCGCCAAGGACGGCTCGTGTCCTCTCATGTCCTCACAAGTCCAAAACTTCCTTACCTCATTTTCACGCTGCTTGGTCCTTTGTTGGTGGGATATTCTGTCACGATCTTGGAAATGAGCGGACCAAGGCGCAGCGTGAGTAAAGTTCCACATATTTATTTAAGTGAAACTAACAAAACAAAATAACAAACTTACAAAGACCGTGAGGACGTAGTGCCAAACACACTAACAAACAATCAATGTCCCACAAACACAGGTGGGAAAAATGCTACCTAAATATGATCCCCAATTAGAGGCAACGATTACCAGCTGCCTCTAATTGGGAACCAAACCAAAACACCAACATAGACATTTTAAACTAGAACACCCCCTCGTCACGCCCTGACCTACTACACCATAGAGAAACAAGGGCTCTCTATGGTCAGGGCGTGAAAAAGGGTCCCTGAAATGGCAAGAAGTGATGTCCAGAAAATACATCATCGGACATTAAAGGGCACACCTCTTAAAGGGAACACCCACATTAAAGGGAACACCAAGAACCAAAAGCTTAATGTTCAATGTTTGTTAGCCTAACGATTGTGTGGTTTAATGAGATAAGAAATGTACTATACATCACATGTGTGTCTGATGTCTTACATTCAGAGAGCTAGCTGAGGGAACAGTGAGATAACTTTTACTCTCTTCGGTCTGAGTCTTTACTTTTAATTTGAGCACAAATCTACCCCCGCATTTGAATGCATGATTTCTACACTGGGTCTGAGATACCCTGAGAGAATTCCGGCACAGATGGGACATTCTGGGGGAGATAGATAGAAGAGATGAGTCAGGGGCAGGTTGCCAGACAGAGAGAGAGAGAGAGAGAGAGCACGAGCTGGCACACACACATTAAGAGTTGAGTGACAGCCACCAGCAGGTCTTATCACTACAATATGGCACCTTGGCCTGTGCTATTATCTGCAAGATGGTCAGTGGACTGTCCGCCCACCGTCTCCGAGGAGAGGAGCCGCGAGGCTGAGCACTGATTGGGTTTCATCTCAACCCAACCACCTTGGCTTCTCTCCCTCTCCAACTATTGATGTCTTAAACTGCATGGGATTATGTGCTGGAGCAAACGCATGCACATTGCACACATATATTACGAGTACTACTGTAAATTTGACATAAGAGTAACACTTTATTTGAAGAAAAGTGTCTTAACACCTTATAACCCTGTCATAAACATGCCATAATAGCTGACCGAATTTGGCAGCAAGAAATCGCAAAATAAACCAAAATCGAAATAATCCAGCTGCAAAAAAAATGAAATAAATTGTGAGTCGGTGTAATAATCCAAAGGAATGTAGTCCACAGAAGAAGAAAAATTAAATACAATACATGACCAAAAATATGTGGACACCTGCTCATCACACATCTCATTCCAAAATCATGGGCATTAATATGGAGTTGGTCCCCCCTTTGCTGCTGTAACATCTTCCACTCTTCTATGAAGACTTTCCACTAGATGTTGGAACATCGCTGAGAAGAATTGCTTCAATTCAGCCACAAGAGGATTAGTGAGGCCAGGCACTGATGTTGGGCAATTAGGCCTGGCTCGCAGTCGGCAATCCAGTTTCATTCCAAAGGTGTTCGATTGGGTTGGGGTCAGGCTCTGTCCATGCTAGTCAAGTTCTTCCATACCGAGGACAGCATCCCGGAGTCGACTCTTCACTGTTGACGTTGAGACTGGTGTTTTGCGTGTACAATTTAATGAAGCTGCCAGTTGAGGAATTGTGAGGCGTCTGTTTGTCAAACTAGACGCTCTAATGTACTTGTTCTCTTGCTCAGTTGTGCACCGGGGCCTCCCACTCCTCTTTCTATTCTGGTTAGAGCCAGTTTGCGCTGTTCTGATCAATTTGATGTTATTTTAGAAAATGTGCTTTTCTTTCAAAAATAAGAACATTTCTAAGTGAACGGTAGTGTATATGTAGCAGAAAAGCTGTAAAACCAATCCATCAAGGTATGAATCCAAACACCCAGAAAAGGCTACTCTCCTTGATGTTATCCTCACAAATAATCCTGATAGGTATCAGTCTGGGGTTTTCTGTAATGACCTTAGTGATCACTGTTTTACAGCCTGTGTTCGTAATGGCTGCTCGGTGAAACAACCTGCCCTGATCTGTCATAGACGCTTGCTAAAAAACTTGACTTCCTTCATGAACTGGCCTCTGTAACTGGCCTTCCTTCATGAACTGGCCTCGAAGACGCTTGGACCTTCTTTTTTGATATTTTCAGTGGTATTGTTAACAAACACGCCCCCATAAAGAAAATGAGAATTAAAAACAGGTTCAGCCTCTGGTTCGACCATGATCTGGCAGAGATGCTCTACCTCAAGAATTCCATTTGGCAAAAGACTCAGCACACGCATACTCAGGCTGATTGGCTTTCGTTCAGGCAAATTGTTCAAGTTACTTTAAGGAGCAGTGCTCTCTCTGTGGGTCTAACCCCAGGAAGTTCTGGAAAACTGTCACGATCGTGTGGAGGATTGACGGACCAAAACGCAGCTTTAGGAAAATAAGCCATCTCCTTTTTATTTGATGACGAAGGAAAAACGAAACAAAAACACTTAAACACTAAACAAAACAAGAAAACGATCGTGAAGCTAAATAACGATGTGCACACACAGGCTACAAACGTATCACATAGACAACTACTCACAACAAATGAAAGCCTATGGCTACCCTAAATAAGGCTCCCAATCAGAGACAACCGAAATCAGCTGTCTCTAATTGGGAACTCATTCAGGTAACCATAGACTCTCCTAGACAACTAAACATACATAGACAACGCTAGACACATGTACTCAACACAAACCCATATACTACACCCAACAACCCCTTTACCATAGAATCACCCAAAACCAACAAAACACAAACATTCCCCATGTCACACCCTGACCTAACTAAAATAATAAAGAAAACAAAGAATACTAAGGCCAGGGCGTGACATAACCCCCCCCTTAAGGTGCGAACTCCGGGCGCACCATTACACAGTCTAGGGGAGGGTCTGGGTGGGCTTCCATCCACGGTGGCGGCTCCGGCTCTAGTCGTGGTCCCCACGTCACCACAGTCCCTAACCGCCTCCTTAGCTTCCTCCAAATGACCCCCCTCCACATTAACCCCACTGCATTAAGGGGCAGTTCCGGACTAAGGGGCAGCTCCGGACTAAGGGGCAGTACCAGGGTAAGGGACAGTACCAGGGTCAGGGGCAGCTCCGAACTAAGGGGCAGTACCAGGGTAAGGGACAGCACCAGGATAAGGGGCAGCACCAGGATAAGGGGCAGCACCAGGATAAGGGGCAGCACCAGGATAAGGGGCAGCTCCGGACTGAGGAACGGCAGCTCCGGACTGAGGGACTGCAGCTCCGGACTGAGGGACTGCAGCTCCGGACTGAGGGACTGCAGTTCCGGACTGAGGGACTGCAGCTCCGGACTGAGGGACTGCAGCTCCGGACTGAGGGACTGCAGCTCCGGACTGAGGGACGGCCCATGGCTGGCTGACGGATCTGGCTGCTCATGGCTAGCTGACGGATCTGGCTGCTCATGGCTAGCTGACGGATCTGGCTGCTCATGGCTAGCTGACGGATCTGGCTGCTCATGGCTAGCTGACGGATCTGGCTGCTCATGGCTGGCTGACGGATCTGGCTGCTCATGGCTGGCTGACGAATCTGGCTGCTCATGGCTGGCTGATGGATCTGGCTGCTCATGGCTAGCTGACGGATCTGGCTGCTCATGGCTAGCTGACGGATCTGGCTGCTCATGGCTAGCTGACGGATCTGGCTGCTCATGGCTGGCTGATTGATCTGGCTGCTCATGGCTGGCTGGCGGCTCTGGCAGATCCTGTCTGATTGGCGGCTCTGGCAGATCCTGTCTGATTGGCGGCTCTGGCAGATCCTGTCTGACGGACGGCTCTAGCGGCTCCTGTCTGGCGGGCGGCTCTAGCGGCTCCTGTCTGGCGGGCGGCTCAGTAGGCTCATGGCAGACGGGCGGCTTTGCAGGCTCATGGCAGACGGGCGGCTTTGCAGGCTCATTGCAGACGGATGGCTCAGATGGCGCTGGGGAGACGGATGGCTCAGATGGCGCTGGGGAGACGGATGGCTCAGATGGCGCTTGGCAGACGGGCAGTTCAGGCATCGCTGTGCAGACGGCAGACTCCTGCCAGCTGAGGCGCACTGTAGACCTGGTGCGTGGTGCCGGGACTGGTGGTACCGGGCTGGGGACACGCATCTCAGGGCTAGTGCGGGGAGCAGCAACAGGACGCACAGGACTCTGGGGACACACAGGAGGCTTGGTGCGTGGTTTAGGCACTGATGGTAAAGGGCTGGAGACACGCACCATATGGCCGATACGTGGAGCTGAAATGTACCGAACCGGGCTATGCACGCGTACAGGAGACACCGTGCGCTCTACTGCGTAACACGGTGTCTGCCCGTACTCTCGCTCTCCACGGTAAGTACAGGGAGTAGGCGCAGGTTTCCTACCTGACTTCGCCACACTCCCTTTAAGGCCCCCCCCAAGAAATTTTTGGGTTGTACTCACGGGCTTCCAGCCTTGTCTCCGTGCTGCCTCCTCATATCGCCTCCTCTCGGCTTTAGCTGCCTCCAGCTCTTCACGAGGAAGGCGATATTCTCCCGGTTGTGCCCACGGCCCCTTACCATCCAGTATCTCCTCCCATGTCCACGAATCCTGTGTAGGTGGGTCCTGTTGCCGCTTTCCATGCCGCTTGGTCCTGTATTGGTGAGTAGTTCTGTCACGATCGTGTGGAGGATTGACGGACCAAAACGCAGCTTTAGGAAAATAAGCCATCTCCTTTTTATTTGATGACGAAGGAAAAACGAAACAAAAACACTTAAACACTAAACAAAACAAGAAAACGATCGTGAAGCTAAATAACGATGTGCACACACAGGCTACAAACGTATCACATAGATAACTACTCACAACAAATGAAAGCCTATGGCTACCCTAAATAAGGCTCCCAATCAGAGACAACCGAAATCAGCTGTCTCTAATTGGGAACTCATTCAGGTAACCATAGACTCTCCTAGACAACTAAACATACATAGACAACGCTAGACACATGTACTCAACACAAACCCATATACTACACCCAACAACCCCTTTACCATAGAATCACCCAAAACCAACAAAACACAAACATTCCCCATGTCACACCCTGACCTAACTAAAATAATAAAGAAAACAAAGAATACTAAGGCCAGGGCGTGACAAAAACGGTTAAAGACCTGAAGAATAAACCCTCCTCCTCACAGCTGCCCATGTTCCTTAATGTTGATGTAGTTGTTACTGACAAGGAGCACATGGCTGAGCCCTTTAATCACCACTTCATAATGTCAGGATTCCTATTTAACTCAGCCATGCCTCCTTGCCCGTCCAACATTTCCTCATCTCCCACCCCTTCAAATGCAACTAGCCCCGATGCGCATCCCTCTTTTTCCCCTGCTCCGCTACAAAGTTTCTCCCTGCAGGCGGTCACTGAGTCCGAGGTGCTAAAGGAGCTCTTTAAACTTGACCCCAAAAAAGCATCTGGGTCAGAAGGTTTAGATCCTTTCTTCTTTAAAGTTGCTGCCCCTATGTTCCCATTGCTTGGAAGGCAAACACGGTGTATCCTTTATTTAAAGGGGAGTTCAAGCTGATCCTAACTGTTATAGGCCAATTTCTATTTTGCCCTGTTAAACAAAAGTGTATCTATCAACTGACTGGCTTTCTTGATGCTATAGTATTCTCTCTGGTATGCAATCTGGTTTCTGCTCAGGTTATGGTTGTGTCACAGCAACCTTAAAGGGCCTCAATGATGTCACCATTTCCCTTGATTATAAGCAATGTTGTACTGCTATTTTTATTAACTTGGCCAAAGCTTTTGATACGGTAGACCATTCTATTCTTGCTGGCCGGCTTAGTGTCTCTGAGGGGTCTTTGGCCTGGTTTGCTAACTACCTCTCTCGAAGAGTGCAGTGTATAAATTCAGAACATCTGCCAACAAGGGAATACCCGAAGGTTCGATCCTAGGCCCCACGCTCTTCTCAATTTACATTGGCAATATAGCTCAGGCATTAGGAAGCTCTCTCATCCATTTATATGCAGATGATACAGTCTTGTACTCAGCTGGGCCCTCCCCAGAATTTGTTTTAAACGCTCTACAACAAAGCTTTCTTAGTGTACAACAAGCTTTCTCTGCCCTTAACCCTGTTCTGAACATCTCCAAAACAAAGGTCATGTGGTTTGGTAAGAAAAATGCACCTTTCCCCGCAAGTGTGATTACTACCTCTGAGGGTTTAGAGCTTGAGGTAGTCACCTCATACAAGTACTTGGGAGTATGGCTAGATGGTCCTCTCAGCACATATCAAAGCTGCAGGCTAAGGGTAAATCTAGACTTTATTTCCTCTATCATAATCGCTCCACTTTCACCCCAGCTGCCAAACTAACCCTGATTCAGATAACCATCCTACCCATGCTAGATAACGGAGACGGAATGTATAGATCAGCCGGTACGGGTCCTCTAGAGCGGCTAGATGTTCCTTACCATTCGGCCATCAGATTTGCCACCAATGCTCCTTATAGGACATATTACTGCACTCTATACTCCTCCGTAAACTGGTCATCTCTGTATACCCGTCGCAAGACGGTTGATACTTATTTATAAAACCCTCTTAGGCCTCACTCCTCCCTATCTGATATACCTAATGCAGCCCTCATCCTCCACATACAACACCCATTCTGTCAGTCAAATTCTGTTAAAGGTTCCCAAAGCACAAACATCCCTGGGTCGCTTCTCTTTTCAGTTTGCTGCAGTTAGCGACTGGAACGAGCTGCAAAAAACACTCAAACTGGACCGTTTTATCTCCATCTCTTCATTCAAAGACTAAATTGTGGACACTCTTACTGACAGTTGTGTCTGCTTTGCGTGCTGTATTGTTGTCTCTACCTTCTTGCCCTTTGTGCTGTTTTCTGTGCCCAATAATGTTTGTACCATGTTTTGTGCTGCTACCATGTTGAGCTGCTGGCATGCTGTGTTCTTACCATGTTGTTGTCATGTTGTGTTGCTACCATGTTGTGTTGTCATGTGTTGTAGTGTTGTGGTGTCTCTCTTGTCATGATGTGTGTTTTGTCCTATATTTTTATTTTACATTTTTTATCCCAGCCAAGGTCCCCACAGGAGGCCTTTTGCCTTTTGGTAGGCCGTCATTGTAAATAAGAATTTGTTCTTATATGACTTGCCTAGTTGAATAAATGTACAAATAAAATAAACAAAGTAGATAGTTTTAAGACTATTTTATACATCAGTTGAGGCCTCTATACTTTGCATTTGGAAAGTATTCAGACCCTTTAACTTTTCCCACATTTTCTTACGTTACAGCCATATTAAAAATATATATGTTTTATCCTCATCAATCTACACACAGTACCCCATAATGACAAAGCGGAAACAGTTTTTTTATTTATCAATAAAAATTAAAACAGAAATACCTGTCACGTTCCTGACCTATTTCTGTTAGTTTGTTGTATGTGTTAGTTGGTCAGGACGTGAGTTTGGGTGGGCATTCTATGTTTTCTGTTTCTATGTTGGTTTAGGGGTTGCCTGGTATGGCTCTTAATTAGAGGCAGGTGTTTGGCGTTCCTCTAATTAAGAGTCATATTTAGGTAGGTTGTCTCACAGTGTTCGTTGTGGGTGGTTGTCTCCTGTGTCAGTGTTTGTCGCACCATACGGGACTGTTTGTTTTGTGATTCGTCATTTTATGTGTAGGCTATTTTCCCTGTTTGTGCGTTCTTCGTGTTATGTGAGTCCGTCATCCAGGTCTGTCTACGCCGTTTGTTGTTTTGTTAGTTTATTAGTCAAGTTCGTGTTTTCGTGTTTTTTCTTTAATAAATCATGTCTTCAAACTCCGCTGCATTTTGGTTCAATCCCTGCTCCTCCTCATCGGATGAAGAGGAGGAGGAAAACCGTTACAATACCTTATTTACAGAAGTATTCAGATCCTTTGCTATGAGACTCGAAATTGAGCTCAGGTGCATCCTGTTTCCATTATTCATCCTTGAGATGTTTCTACAACTTGATTGGAGTCAACCTGTGGAAAATTAAATTGATTGGACATGATTTGGAAAGGCACACACCTGTCTATATAAGGTCCCACAGTTGACAATGCATGTCAGAGCAAAAACCAAGCCATGAGATTGAAGGAATTGTCCGTAGAGCTCAGAGACGGGATTGTGTAGAGAAATAGATCTGGGGAAGGGTACCAAAACATTTCTGCAGCATTGAAGGTTCCCAAGAACACAGTGGCCTCCATCATTCTTAAATGGAAGAAGTTTGGAACCACCAAGACTCTTCCTAGAGCTGACCGCCCGGCAAAACTGAGCAATCGGGGGAGAAGGGCCTTGGTCAGGGAGGTGACCAAGAACCTGATGGCCACTCTTACAGAGCTCCAGAGTTTCTCTATGGAGTTGGGAGAACCTTCCAGAAGGACAACTGTCTCTTCAGCACTCCACTTATCAGGCCTTTATGGCCAGAAGGAAGTCACTCCTCAGTAAAAAGCACATGACAGCCCGCTTGGAGTTTGCCAAAAGGCACCTAAAGGACACTCAGACCATGAGAAACAAGATTCTCTTGTCTGATGAAACCAAGATTGAACTCTTTGACCTGAATGCCAAGTGTCACGTCTGGAGGAAACCAGGCACCGGTCATCACCTGGCCAATACCATCCCTACGGTGAAGCATGGTGGTGGCAGCATCATGCTGTGGGGATGTTTTTCAGCGGCAGGCACTGGGAGAATAGTCAGGATCGAGGGAAAGATGAACGGAGTAAAGTACAGAGAGATCCTTGATGAAAACCTGCTCCAGAGCGCTCAGGACTTCAGACTGGGGGCGAAGGTTCACCTTCTAACAGGACAATGACCCTAAGTACACAGGCAAGAGTGGCCCAGCCAGAGCCCAGACTTAAACCCGATAGAAGATCTCTGAACAAACCTGAAAGTAGCTGTGCAGCGACGCTCCCCATCCAACCTGACAGCTTGAGGGGATCTGCAGAGAAGAATGGGAGAAACTCCCCAAATATAGGTGTGCCAAGCTTGTAGCGTCATACCGAAGACGATTCAACGCTGTAATTGCTGCCAAAGGTGCTTCAACAAAGTACTGAGTAAAGGGTCTGAATACTTATGTAAATGTGATATTTCAGCTAAAATATGAGGCCCCGAACCTAGCATGAAGTTGTGCCATTTGGCCAGGGGCAAGTTGAGCCAATGGCTAATGAATATACCTCATACATATGATGATAACATTTTGTCAGTTTTATGCGTAATATACATAGTATTTTGTGTGATTTTGTGTGATTAGTCAAGCTCAAATCATGAAAAATGCCTTCCTGAGTTGGGTATGACCCCTTGTAGGCCACAGGCGTAATGCAAGGCATTGATGCTGGGATATGAGGTTACACCAGGGCCTGAGCATATATTAAAAAAATATATATATATATATACAAAGTGAAATTTGTCTCTATGCTTACCCTGTCCCCATGCTCAATTTACCCTATGCCTACAGTATGCTCAATTTACCCCATACCGATGGTCAATTGTACCTTTTGGACAAGCTAAGTTTCCAAAACTGATGTTTACATGAATTCTGATTATTTACAGAGATACACAACATCCTTAAATATATGTAGATATATTTGTTAGAAAGAATACTATATTTCCCTTGATGTAGTGATGCTGAATGTAAAAAATTACTCAACATACCCAACTCTCCCCTACTTTTACTCAAAGAAAAACATATTTGCCAAAGTGGAAAACATTCTTGTAAAAACCTATGCCGAACATTGACATCATTATTTGCATTGGTTAATGTATGTATGATACAACTATATGAGGCAAGGTAATGAGCAGATGTTTGATGGTTTCACAGGCCTATAAAAGGGCGATTGGGCTGCCTGTGGAACGCTTTAGTTTTGATGGATGTTGGGCAGGTGGCAGCCAGTGCGCCACCCTCAGACTGGCACTGTTTATTTATTCAGTCTGCCGTCTGCCCACAGCGCCGGCCACCGGGCAGCATCCGTTAAATTTAGCAGCGTCTAGAGACAAAGTATGCTAATTAAGCTCCTGACTGAGCCTGTTTGGGAGAAACAGAGAAACAGAGAAACATAACACCATCCTTGTCTGAACTTTCAGGGTTTTTTCGCCCCATGGGTCCTCCTAGGTTCTAAAGTGAAGTATAAATAACAGGAGGAAGGAGAGAAATATATATAGAAAAGAGGGTGAGGGGTGTTCCTTTGGGTTATTTTACCATGACTGATCTCATGCAAACAACAGATTTGGTGTTCGTATCTGGTAGGGTATATTTCTAAGTGTGGGATTATCTGGCAGGGGTATTTCTAGGTGTGGGACTGCTCGGTATGCAGTGCTATGACCCTGGCCAGCCCTGTCTCTGCTATCGATCCCCAGGGTGAGAGAAGCATTGTCTCTGCAGACATTAATCACAAATCAGAGTCTAGACCTCTTAAATGGACTCAGGGGGCAGCTTTAAGGGTTGGTGGGTCACCAGGGGAATGACAGTGTCTGTGTAACCTCAAATGTATAATTCCTCAATACCACTGATTTAGTATTGTCATGGGACAAACTGACGACGTCTCTGACCGATAGCCTTATAGTGGGTCAGGTCTCTCTACTATTAGGAATGGTAGTCTAAAATCCTTGGGGGATAAGATCCAAATATCATCAGGCTAGTATTGGAATAAAAAGGGGAATTAAAGTCTTGCCCATATTTGATTTTACATTTGACTTCTTAACTATATTTTTTCCTTTTTCTTTGTAGTATTGTATGTGTTGTATTTCATTTTTTCCAAATAAAATGCTCCTGTCCTCACAGAGGGAGTTGGAGTGGGGGATGTTTGTATTTTGCCTGGAAGCTCCTGGCTGCCCACCGCTGCCATTTTGAATGGGATCCTAAAATCGTTAAGTCTACCACTAACTGTGCCTGTTTCAAACTCACCCTGTTCTAAAGCCTGTCTGAGCATCTCGTCTACCGATCAGTCAGCACAGGAAAGAGCACAGCGGCATGGTAGTGTGATGTGGTTGCATATCAGGCAAATAACATTCTTCCCCCCTGCCTAGCAGCTATGTAGCTCAGCCATCCTACTGTAGGTTGATATCTCGAAAGTGCCATCTGCAATGCATTCGCCGTGGCTGCAGTTCGGGTGCCAACATTTTGGCCTGACTAGTGTTGATAGCAAATTTACCAATTACTTTAAAAGGCATATTAAGCTATGGATAGATAGGGATCCAGGGATTTTTCTCTCTGGTAGAAATCCTCAACTTTGCTCAGGGAAACTTGCTAGCTCAGTTGTATCAGGATCAAAACTGAAACTCTGGCTCACTTTGTCTCCATTTCGACTCAAATTAATTAGACTGAGCTGACACCAGAGCAGATGTGGCGGCTCTGTATTCTGACAGTTGCTTTTTTTCCCAGAGTATCATTATTTCACGCTGTTGTTGTCACTTTAATAACGCTCATTGCATCCCAGCGATTGAGGTATTGATCCACTCAGACCTTTAAAATAAATTATGGATTAAATGTACTTGTCTCCTCTTCCATGTTGGTTTGAGATTTAAAAAAAAATGTATTTTGTTGTGAGGGAGAGGGGAATTGAATATGGATAAAATATATTTGAGTTCCCTCTCTATTAAGTATTTTTGTCTTCCTAACTTCTATCCCTCAACACACTCCCCACTCAAGCACTCAATCACCTTCTAGATTCTAGACAGACTTCAGATAAACATCCTTTTTACAGCCATATACAGTAGTCTCATATTTAGTATACAATACAGAGAATAAAAACTCTCTTGAGCCTAAAATAACAAAGCTATTTTAAATAATGCCTTCGGTGTAAAAAGTCGATTTTTAGCTGTAGCCCTATGGGTAATACCATTGTGTCAAGAAATATTGATTCATTTAAATGTTTTATGAATATACAATATTTCCCATTGCCCATCATTAAAGAAATACAAATGGAATAACAATATCATTGTTTTATTCAACTATTTTATTGAACTCCTGGTAGTAGTGGTAGGGGTAGTGATAGGGATAGGTATGGGTTTGTAAAAAAATATGTTTAGGGAGAAGGTGCAGGGTGGGGAAAAGGAGCGTCTTGGTGATATAAAACATTGATCAGCATTGATTTTGTGTGTCTGTGCATGCTCTGGCCTCTCCGTCTCTCCTCCTCCCCACTCCCCCTCCCCCCTTTCCAGTCGCTCACCTCAATGATGTTTACTCCTGTTTCTTTGTGGGCGGTGTTTTATCGAAGTGGAGGATGGTAAAAATCCATATAATAAATAAATAGAAACAAATAAATGTAATGGTCTCACTGTGAGGAGAAATAGGCTAGTATTGGCATAAGAAAGGGAATGAAAGTAGGCCCTGAAGACAACTGTAAATTATGTTTCCTAAGGATTGGTTGAAAAAGACACGATGAGGGTATACTTGGTTATAGGTCGTCCTGTTTGCATACGCGAGGGAACACTTGGCTGCTTACATTCAGAATCATTGCATGATTGTATTCTACTTTGAGTTTATGTCTGTCAAAAACTCTTGGTGAACACGGTGAGCTGGCAAGCAAAGAAACTCTACTCCAGGCAATATCTACAAAAATAATTCCCCCATTAAGCAATGTTGATTTCAGTTGCTTGGTCGTTGTATGTTGTTGTTCATGGTCTCTCTCTCTCTCTCTTGCTCTCTCTCTCCACACCATTAAGGTTGCTGAATAGCTAAGCCCTGTTCTACTTCAGCATCTTAGATTTCTAGAGCAGTCAGGGATTGGATGTGACTGTGAGCTGCCTTGCTGAGTGTGTCGACCCTCCAGTGAGATCAGTGTGTGTCCCCAACAGAGGTGGGTGGCTCTGAGTGTTTGCCCAGGGTGCGTCTGAAATTGTACTCTATTCCCTTTACAGCGCACTACTTTTGACCAGGGCCCATGTGGCTCTATAAAAGGAATATGGTGGCATTTGGAATGCATCTCCATCCACTGAGCATGGCACAGCAGGTCTCAGGTCTGTGGGAGCGTGTGGCATGGCACAGCAGGTCTCAGGTCTGTGGGAGCGTGTGGCATGGCACAGCAGGTCTCAGGTCTGTGGGAGCGTGTGGCTGAATGTCTGGCCCTCAGCTGTGCCATGCCACACGGCAGCAGGCGGCAACTCTCCAGATGGCTGCTGGTGGAGCGTGGAGGCCACAGGGCTGAAAATCCCATCAAGCCCCAGTTCCAGGCCCGTGCATCGAAAAGATGAAGCGCACCAGCGCGCCAGGGGACAGACACGGCCAAACCCTGACGCATCTCCTCTTCATGTCCTTCTTTCTTTTCCTCCCTCTCTCCATTTTCCATACCTCTTTTTTTCTACTAGGAGAATGATGCAAGCCCAACAAGCTGGAATACGCTACGGTGTTGCCCCCAGGGTCCGTGCCCTGGCTTGTTAAATAAAGGAGCTGACTGGCTGATTGATAGACCCTCACCAGTCCCTGCCCCTCACACGTTTCCCGGTTCACTGCCTTAAATAAGAATCCTTTGTTGGGCAGCCTGGTTTGGGCGGTCGTTAAATGTAGTGTTTGATGGATGGCACCAATTTTCCTCCAAACCCAGATGAGCCACCTAAGCACCTTTTTCCCCCCCTCGTTCCTCCCCAGGTAAACCCCCTGTGCGCGAGAGGACAGGAGTATTCCAAAACGGTATCAATCACACCAAAGCCCACACCGCCGCTACACAATGTTTCAATTATTCCCCACTTCTTGATATCTGACGTCCCATCTCTCCTCTGACTAGGGGGCCAAGGGGAGTGATGGGACGTCACTCCCCCTAGTCAGAGGAGAAAGCCTCCAACCCTCTTATCATCAAAGCGGCCCACCTCTTTATATTCCTAATATTTTTTTATTTATTATTTTCCCAGTTTTCTCCACTTCAATCACCCTGTCTAGTCTACAACACGATCCTCCCCTCCTTACCCCAATGTCCCACAAGCCACACCAACCTCGCAAATAGACAGTCTTCCAAACCATGACGCATGGCTAAGTCCGAAAGGCACGGTTTGAGGTCCGTAGTGGCCGGCCCAGCCGGGGCTGCAGTGGGTCAGAGACCAACAGACAGGCATGCGGGTGGATAGAAGAGATAAATAAATGCGAGCCCATGGTCTCCATAGTGTCAGGTTCATTTGTTACCCAGCGAGGACAGACATTCCCCTCAGACAGGGACAGGGCAACACCAGATGGGAAGTCAGTTCTGTGGCAGAATAAAAACCTTGGGTTAGGGATAAGGATTTTCTTGGCTGTGGGCTTTTATTTCCCTTGTGGAGCGTCTTATCCAAGCACTGTTTCTCTTTTGAACTCTTCTCTCTGCCTCTCCTTTATCTTGTTTTTTTTCCACTGTTTCTTTCCCGTTTTTTTTATGAAATTTGCAATATGTAATGCTGACTCTGTTTTCAAATGCAGTGTACAGTAATTATTTAACACAGCAAGAGCAGTCATTAGATACGATACTGTACATATTTCACTAACAAGTGTCTTTTTCCATTCAATTCATACTTCATTGCTTCTTGGACCTTTATGTAACCTGTAGGTATGATGCAAAAGGAACAGGTCATATTAATCAACAGCAAAACTGACTATGAATACGCTTTGAATATGGACTACAACAGCAACCAGGGTAGAAACTAGAGGTCGACCGATTAATCGGAATGGCCGATTAATTAGGGCCGATTTAAAGTTTTCATAACAATCGGAAATGTGTATTTTTGGACACCGATTTGGCTGATTTAAAAAAAAAAATGTACACCTTTATTTAACTAGGCAAGTCAGTTAAAACCTCTACAGAGTACCTAACCCGGATCCGGGAGCACCCCCCACCCCCCCCCCACACTGATTAGCATCGCTAGCATAGCGTCACAATTAAATAGTAGCATCTAAATATCATTAAATCACAAGTCCAAGACACCCAATGAAAGACACAGATCTTGTGAATAAAACCACCATTTCAGATTTTTTAAATGTTTTACAGGGAAGACACAATATGTAAATCTATTAGCTAAACACGTTAGCAAAAGACACCATTTTCTTACTCCAACAGTTTCTTACTCCGTCAGGTGCTATCACCAATTCGGCTAAACTAAGATATTGATAGCCACTAACCAACAAACAAATTCATAAGATGACAGTCTGATAACATATTTATGGTATAGCATAGTTTTTTTTTTTTAAATGTGCATTTTTCAGGTATAAATCACAGTTCTACATTGCAGCTGCAATCTGATATAGTGCTGATGCAGCTAGAACAATTACAGAGACCAACGTTATATAACTAATTACTTGTATTAAAACATTTCAGAAAAAATACACAGCGTACAGACATTGAAAGCCCAACATCTGGTGAATCCAAACAATGTTTCAGATTTTTTAAATGTTTTATAGCGAAAACAAAATGTAGCGCTAAATTAGCATAACCAGGCCAGCCAGAACCAGCTGGACGCGCCCGACCAGTTCACATGCACGACAGATATATGAAATAACATCGTAAATTGGGTCTTACTATTGCTGATCTTTCATCAGAATGTTGATCAAGGTGTCCTTAGTCCTGATGAGTCGTTCAATCCATTCACAATGGCAACTTCCCCTCTTCATTTAGCCTGGGTACTGGTCGACTGGCACGGTCCCTGTCCAAAGTTAAAAAACTCAAAGAACGGAACACGGCAAAACTCCCGAAAAAATTCTAATAATCTGATTAAACTATATTGAAAAAACATACATTACGGTGATATGGTCACATGTATCAAACAAACTTCGAGACGGAGATAGTTTTCATCCGTAACGTCAGCATAACAAAAGACAATGGCACCTCTAAAACGCGCGTTTCAGAAAACCGGAAGTTGTCGGTCACGCTAAAGAAATAGGTCTTATTTCACGTCAGTACAAGATAAACAAAAAATTTCTCCTCTGACAACTTCCTGACACCCAGAGGAAGACGAATGACGTGTGTTTCGGGTCATAGGTGGCATGACCATATATAGGCAGAGCGTTGAAGCGAGCATACACATCTTGCAATCTTCTTCTGGCTCAGGGAAAGTGCTGTGAAATGACCTGTGTTTCACTCAGAGACAAAATTGGAACGGTTTTAGAAACCATAGCTTGTTTTCTATCCAATGGTATATGGTTATATGCATATAGTAACAGCAATAATTGAATAAGAGGCAGTTTAATCTGTAGAGGCAATTATGCTAATGCGAAACAGCACCCCCTGTATTCTCAAGAAGTTAAGAACACATTCTTATTTTCAATGACGGCCTAGGAATGGTGGGTTAACTGCCTTGTTCAGGGGCAGAACGACAGATTTTTACCTTGTCAGCTCGGGGATTCAATCTTGCAACCTTACGTTTAACTAGTCCAACGCTCTAACCACCTGCCTCTCATTGCACTCCACGAGGAGCCTGCCTGTTACGTGAATGCAGTAAGAAGCCAAGGTAAGTTGCTAGCTAGCATTAAACTTATCTGATAAAAAACAATCAATCATAATCACTAGTTAACTACACATGGTTGATGATATTACTAGTTTATCTAGCGTGTCCTGCGTTGCATATAATTGATGCGGTGCGCATTCGCGAAAAAGGTACCTAACCATAAACATCAATGCCTTTCTTAAAATCAATACACAAGTATATATTTTTAAACCTGCATATTTAGTTAATATTGCCTGCTAATATGAATTTCTTTGTGTCACTTCTCTTGCAACAGAGTCAGGGTATATGCAGCAGTTTGGGCCGCCTGGTTCGTTGCGAACTGTGTGAAGACTATTTCTTCCAAACAAAGACAGCCAACTTCGCCAAACGGGGGATGATTTAACAAAAGCGCATTTGCGAAAAAAGCACAATCGTTGCACGACTGTACCTAACCATAAACATCAATGCCTTTCTTAAAATCAATACACAGAAGTATATATTTTTAAACTTGCATATTTAGCTAAAAGAAATCCAGGTTAGTAGGCAATATTAACCAGGTGAAATTGTGTCACTTCTCTTGCGTTCATTGCACGCAGAGTCAGGGTATATGCAACAGTTTGGGCCGCCTGGCTCGTTGCGAACTAATTTGCCAGAATTTTACGTAATTATGACATAACATTGAAGGTTGTGCAATGTAACAGGAATTTTTAAACTTATGGATGCCACCCGTTAGATAAAATACGGAACAGTTCCGTATTTCACTGAAAGAATAAATGTTTTGTTTTCGAGATGATAGTTTCCGGATTTGACCATATTAATGACGTAAGGCTCGTATTTCTGTGTGTTATTATGTTATAATTAAGTCTATGATTTGATAGAGCAGTCTGACTGAGCGATGGTAGGCAGCAGCACGCTCGTAAGCATTCATTCAAACAGCACTTTCGTGCTTTTTGCCAGCAGCTCTGCTGTTTATGACTTCAAGCCTATCAACTCCCGAGATTAGGCTGGTGTAACCGATGTGAAATGGCTAGCTAGTTAGCGGGGTGCGCGCTAATAGCGTTTCAAACGTCACTCGCTCTGAGACTTGGAGTAGTTGTTCCCCTTGCTCTGCATGGGTAACGCTGCTTCGAGGGTGGCTGTTGTCGATGTTTTCCTCGTTCGAGCCCAGGTAGGAGCGAGGAGAGGGACGGAGGCTATACTCTTACACTGGCAATACTAAAGTGCCTATAAGAACATCCAATAGTCAAAGGTATATGAAATACAAATTGTACAGAGCGAAATAGTCCTATAATTCCTATAATAACTACAACCTAAAACTTTTTACTTGGGAATATTGAAGACTCATGTTAAAAGGAAACACCAGCTTTCATATGTTCTCATGTTCTGAGCAAGGAACTTAAACGTTAGCTTTCTTACATGGCACATATTGCACTTTTACTTTCTTCTCCAACACTTTGTTTTTGCATTATTTAAACCAAATTGAACATGTTTCATTACTTATTTGAGGCTAAATTGATTTTATTGATTTATTATATTAAGTTAAAATAAGTGTTCATTCAGTATTGTTGTAATTGTCATTATTACAAATAAATTTAAATAATCGGCCGATTAATCGGTATCAGCTTTTTTTGAGTCCTCCAATAATCGGTATCGGTATCGGTGTTGAAAAATCATAATCGGTCGACCTCTAGTAGAAACCCCTTTATGAAACCAGCTGGTTGTATACCTCATGCATATCTAGTTCCATGAACATCCACATTACTGGACAGAACTGGTTTAAATATTACAGGGAGCGTTCAACCATACTAATTGGCCCTGTGAACCGAACGGCTCATTCATCAATGTCGTTAATTAGGCACGTTTTAATATCACGCTAATGCCATTGGAATTGATTAGCCAAACGAGATTGAATCAATGAATCTTGCGTTAAACCTCATACAGTCAGGTCAAAAATGATTGGCACCCTTGATAAAGTTTTTTTTAAAGACTGGATAAAAGAAGTAATACAAATATTGAGCTATATTGGATGCTCAAGAAAATTGGAAAATTATATATTTTTATACTAATGCAATTGCTCACAGTAAGAGATTTTGTTTAACAAATATTTTCTCAAAAAGATATGGACCAAAATTATTGCCACCCCTGTTTTCAATACCTTTCAATACCCCACCTTTCGAGGATGACAGCACTGAGACTTTTTACCCAAAAAAGTTCATGAGATTGGAGAACATATTGGAGGGATCATAGACCAACCATTGCTCCATACGGAATATTTCCAGATCCTTGATATCCTTAGTCTCCGCTTATGGACTGCTATCTTCAATTCAAACCACAGGTTTTGAAGATGACTATTGGAAAATGTTGATTTGCGGTTAATAAGAAAAAGGTGGATTTTGATGTGTGCTTGGGGTTAATGTCTTACAGCCAAGTTTCAGCCTCCAGGTGTTTGGTGAAAACTCTGACGATGTGCACTTGAGCAAGGCACCCCGCTTTATGTTAACCCTGATCGTGCTAAATTACTCAAATGAGTTTTTCCATTGGAATTTGTTTGTGCTTTTAGATAATTGAAAGCATAGTGATAACGCATTGGGAAATCAACAAACTGCTGGCTGTCTTTTTGAGTGGGTGAATAAAGGTTCAAATCTCTTTGATCTACATCTCAACCAAATATTACCCAAATGTCCATGTTGAAAGGATGTGGTGTGCACAGTGGGAATGTCCCCAGGACCAGTGGGAGCAAATTAGCCCCATAACATCAAAGATCCACAACCATATTTTACAGTGGGTATGGGGTTCTTTTCGGCTTATGCATCCTTATTTCGATGCCAAACCCACCACTGGTGTGCGTGGCCAAAGAGATCTATTTTCATGTCATCCAACAAATGTGAACACTTGGAGTTTCCTAAACGCCATTGGCACTTGGATTGAAACCGGTGTTATGGTCAGATGACACAAACATAGAGCTCTTTTGCCACGTGCACCGGTGGTGGGTTTCTCTTTGGCCACGTAAATCAAATGGTGGTGGATATTTTATGTTATGGGGCAATTTTTCTTCCACTGGTCCTGTGGCCCTTGCTAGCTCAACAGCATCATGAACTTGACCCAGTATTAGGACACTTTAGCCAAAACCTGGTTGCCTCTGCCAGCAGGCTGAAACTTGGCCGCAACACAATAACCCCAAACACATTAAAATGGTTAACAAATAGTTAATTGTAATGGTAATTGGCCACAAAATCAACATTCTGCAATGGCCATCTCAGTCTCCGAACTTGAACCCCATTGAAAACCTGTGGTTTGGCTTGAAGAAGGCCGTCCATAAGAGTAGACGAAGGATATCAAGGTTCTAGAAAGATCATGTTTGGAGGAATGGTCTAAGATCCCTCCCAATGTGTTCTCATAAAACATTTTTGAAAAAGGCTCAGTACCGTTTTTTACATTGAAAGGTATCGATAACAGGGCAGCCAATATTTTGACCCCTATCTTTTTGGTGAAAAAAAAATATTACTTGTTAAACAAAATCTCAGCATTTGTATTATTTATTTAATACAGTCTTTTTTGCTCATCTTTATCAAGGGTGCCAATACTTTTGGACATGATTATATACTTATGAACACACCTGGGTTCAAATACTATTGTCAATCTTTCATATACTGCACCAGTCAAAAGTTTGGACACACCTACTCATTCCAAGGTTTTTCTTTATTTTTACTATTTTTTACATTGTAGAGTAATAGTGAAGACATCAAAACTATTAAATAGCACATATGGAATCATGTAATAACCAGAAAAGTGTCACGCCTGCTTCCGCTCTCCCTCCCTGGCGCTCGAGGGCGCCAGGCTGCCCAGCACTAAGCACTCCTGCCACCATCATTACGCACACCTGCTTCCCTCGTCACACGCATCAGCGATTCATTGCACTCACCTGGACTCAATCACCTGTGTCATTACCTCCCCTATATCTGTCTGTTCCCCAGCTCTGTTCCTGGCTTCAGCATGGATTGTCGTATGTCTTTGTATTACCCGGTTCTGACGCCGTTCCATGTCTGTGCTAAATTAAATGTTCAACTCTCCGTATCTGCTTCTCATCTCCAGCGTTGGTTCTTACAAAAAGTGTTAAACACATCAAAATATATTTTATATTTGAGATTCTTCAAAGGCGCCACCCTTTGACTGTATTTTTTATGGATCCCCATTAGCTGCTGCCAAAGCAGCAGCTACTCTTCCTTGGGTCCAGCAAAATTAAGGCTCTTTATACAATTTTAAAAACATTACAATACATTCACAGATTTCACAACACACTGTGTGTCCTCAGGCACCAACTCCACCACTACCACATATCTACAGTACTAAATCCATGTGTATGTATAGTGCATATGTTATCGTGTGGGTGTATGCATGTGTCTGTGCCAATGTTTGTGTTACTTCACAGTCCCCGCTGTTTCATAAGGTGTTTATTTATCTGTTTTTTAAATCTAATTTTACTGCTTGATTCACTTACTTGATGTGGAATAGAGTTCCATGTAGTCATGGCTCTACGTAGTACTGTGTGCCTCCCATAGTCTGTTCTGGACTTAGGGACTGTGAAGAGACCTCTTGTGGCATGTCTTGTGGGGTATGCATGGGTGTCCAAGCTGTGTGCCAGTAGTTTAAACAGACAGCTCGGTGCATTCAACTTGATGACAGCTTTGCACACTCTTGGCATTCTCTCAACCAGATTAATGAGGTAGTCACCAGGAATGCATTTCAATTAACAGGTGTGCCATGTTAAAAGTACATTTGTTAACAAGGTATGGTGGTATAGAGAAGATAGCCCTATTTGGTAAAAGACCAAGTCCATATTATGGCAAGAACAGCTCAAATAAGAAAAAGAGAAATTACAGTCCATCACTCCTTTAAAACATGAAGGTCAGGCAATCCAGAAAATCTCAAAAACTCTTTCAGTGCAGTCGCAAAATCTGTCAAGTGCTATGATGAAACTGGCTCTCATGAGGAGAGTAAAGGAAGGGAAGGAAGACCCAGAGTTACCTCTGCTGCAGAGGATAAGTTCATTAGAGTTACCAGCCTCAGAAATTGCAGCACAAATAAAAGCTTCACGGAGTTCAAGTAACAGACACATCTCAACATCAACTGTTCAAAGGAGACTGTGTGAATCAGGCCTTCATGGTCGCATTGCTGCAAAGAAACTACTACTAAAGGACACCAATAAGAAGAAGAGACTTGCTTGGGCTAATAAACACGAGCAATGGACATTCGATTTTTGGTTCCAACCGCCGTCTCTTTTTGAGACGTAGAGTAGGTGAACAGATGATCTCTGCCTGTGTAGTTCCCACCGTGAAGCATGGAGGAGGAGGATTGATGGTGTGGGGGTGCTTTGCTGGTGACACTCTCAGTGATATATTTAGAATTCAAGGCACACTTAATCAGCATGGCTACCACAGCATTCTGCAGTGATACTCCATTCCATCTGGTTTGCGCTTAGTGGGATAATCATTTGTTTTCAACAAGACAATGACCCAACACACCGCCAGGCTGTGTAAGGGCTATTTGACCAAGAAGGAGAGTGATGGAGTGCTGCATCAGATGACCTGGCCTCCACAATCACCCGACCTCATCCCAATTGAGATGGTTTGGGTTGAGTTGGACCCCAGAGTGAAGGAAAAGCAGTCAACAACTGCTCAGCATATGTGAGAACTCCTTCAATACTGGAAGCTGGTTGAGAGAATGCCAAGAGTGTGCAAAGCTGTCATCAAGGCAAAGGGTGGCTACTTTGAAGAATCTCAAATATAAAATATATTTTGATTTGTTTAACACTTTTTTGGTTACTACATGACTTCATATGTGTCATTTCATAGTTTTGATGTCTTCGCTATTATTCTACAATGTAGAAAATAGTTCAAATAAAGAAAAACCCTTGAGTAAGTGTGTCCAATGAGTAGGTGTGTCCAATGAGTAGGTGTGTCCAATGAGTAGGTGTGTCCAAACTTTTGACTGGTACTGTACTTTGAGCAGTTGCTTTAGCCTGTCTGGGAGTGCCAGAACCAGTTATGGTTCTGCCTAGCCACACCAATCCAAAGACTCAGGCCAGCCAACATCACTGCTTCAGGCTCTCTGCGATCACTCAGGGCACTTAACACCGTCTGTTAAGATCTTGATTGAGATAAACTAAAGATTGAGCTAATCAACAAAAAAAGATGGGAGTGCACACCTCATTAGCCCTTGCTCTTTAGTCTGGGTTTAGAAAGCATGGCTCACTTGACTTTGATTTAACCGAGTTTAGGGGCGCTTGCAGAAAAGTCATCAATCCCACACTTTTGCATGGTAATCTAAAGTAATTGCAAGTTATGAATGGGTCCTATCTTTCGTTGTTAAGGTTTAATTTGATCAATGAGGCTTAGAGAGATTACAGTCTTAAAACCAACCTTTTTCATAGACTATTTTAGTTGTAAAACATCTGTTCTAGCCAACTGTAAAGCAAAATTATAAACATTAACAACTGATCATTAGTACCTACTGTGAGAATGACTACTGTATACCTTCATTCTACAAAGGTTTTCCATTCCATATATAGTGCCTTCAGAAAGTATTCAGACCCCTTGATTTTTCCACATTTTGTTACGTTAGTCTTATTATAAAATGGATTAAATAAAACAATTTTCTCAGGAATTTCCTTACGCAATACCCCATAATGACAAAGCTAAAATAGGTTTTCAGAAATGTTTACACATTTATTAAAAACAAAAACAAAAATACCTTATTTACAGAAGTATTCAAACCCTTTGCTATAAGACTTGAAATTGAGCTCAGGTGCATCCTGTTTCCATTGATCATCCTTAAGATGTTTAAACAACTTGATTGGAGTCCACCTGTGGTAAGTTCAATTAATTGGACATGATTTGGAAAGGCACACGCCTGTCTATATAAGGTCCCACAGTTGACAGTGCATGTCAGAGCAAAAACCAAGCCATGAGGTCGAAGGAATTGTCCGTAGAGCTCAGAGACAGGATTGTGTAGAGGCATAGATCTGGGGAAGGGTACCAAAACATTTCTGCAGCATTGAACGTCCCAAAGAACACAGTGGCCTCCATCATTCTTAAATGGAAGAAGTTTAGAAACCCCAAGACTCTTCCTAGAGCTGGCCGCCCGGCCAAACTGAGCAATCGGTGGAGAAGGACCTCGGTCAGGGAGGTGCTCTAGAGTCCCTCAAAGCTCTAGAGTCCCTCTGTGAAGATGGGAGAACCTTCCAGAAGGACAACCATCTCTGCAGCACTCCACCAATTAGGCCTTAATGGTAGAGTGGCCAGACAGAAGCAGCTCCTCAATAAAAGGCACCTGACAGCCCGCCTTGAGTTTGCCAAAAGGCACCTAAAGAATCTCAGACGCTGAGAAACAAGATTATCTGGTCTGATGAAAGTAAGATTCAACTCTTTGGCCTGAAGTAGGATTGAACTCTTTGGCCTGAATGCCAAGTGTCACATCTGGAGGAAATCTTGCACCATCCTAATGGAGAAGCATGGTGCTGGCAGCATCATGCGGTGGGGATGTTTTTCAGCGGCAGGTACGGGGAGACTAGTCAGGAGCGAGGGAAAGATGAACGAAGCAACGTACAGAGAGATCCTTGACGAAAACCTGCTCCAGAGCGCTCGGGACCTCAGACTGGGGAAAAAGTTCACCTTTCAAAAGGACAACGACCCTAAGGGCACAGCCAAGACAACGCAGGAGTGGCTTCAGGACAAGTCTCTGAATGTCCTTGAGTGACCCAGCCAGAGCCCGGACTTGAACCTGATTTGAAAATCTCTGAAGAGACCTGAAAATAGCTGTGCAGCAACACTCCCCATCCAACCTGACAGAGCTTGAGAGGATCTGCAGAGAAGAATGGGAGAAACTCCCCAAATACAGGTGTGCCAAGCTTAGAAAAAACTGTTTTTGCTTTGTGTGTGTAGATTGATGAGATAAAAAACAATAAATTACATGTTTTAATAAGAATGTAAACAAACTAAATGTGGAAAAAGTCAAGGGGTCTGAATACTTTCCGAAGGCACTGTCTATCAACCTGCATTTTGTTGCTCTATATGATGTCTCACAATGTGGTGAATTACATGCTGTTCCTGTCACACAAGGGCAAAATCCATGGATTCAAGACGACTACTGTTCAACCACCCACATTATTTCATATTGTTGTTATGGCTACAGGCTTCTTGGATTGGGCCAATCCAAACCATGGCTTTTCACTTGAAACCACGAGCAAACCAGGCCTATGGGCAAGGGCCATGGAATTCACAGTCAGACAGACAAACCCCGAAACAAGGGTTTTGTTGGGTGGTCCTTGAGTTGAGACACACTGGCACATACTCAGAACAACTGGCGCCTCTCCTCCGCAGATGGGCACACAGGTGGGCACACAGGTGGGCACACAGGTGGGCACACAGGTGGGAGGGAGGGTAGGAGCACTTGCCAGGTTTGTGTCCCCGTCCTGCTCTGTTTGTGTATGGATGTGTGTGTTCCAAGTGATTTGGGTATTTTTTTCCACCTTGCTTTTGGTCACATCTGGACAGTGGTCCACTGTGTGCCTTTGTAAGGCTGTAATATGAATCTACACTGCACTCCAGTGGACAATACAGGTACTATATACATACTACATGATTATTGAATGCACCGGTTTTTCTCCATATCTTTTGTTGTCCACTGGAATAGTTTCAAATACAATGTTTTTTTAAGTGAATTTTTTGTATTTTGCTTGCTATAAAGCTGCAAACACAACAGTTGTAACCGTGGGTTGCTGCGTGTGTGACTTGCCCATGTTAATCGCTTAGAATGTATTGGTTTATAGCAGCAGAAATTGTATGGTCCAGTTACAGGGATATTAAAAATCATAGAATAGTTACCTTCTGTATATCCACACCATTTAAGTAGTAACAAGTGTTTCTTTCCAGAGGACAATGTTTTTGCCTTCACATTAAATATGGATATTCACCCATCCTTTACATAGGCCTCTTGAGGCCTTCTTTAAGAGCATCGTCCGTTCTTCTCCCGTCAACTCTCATCGCCAGCAGCATACCACCCTGCATACCACTACTGGCTTGCTTCTGAAGCTAAGCAGGGTTGGTCCTGGTCAGTCCCTGGATGGGAGACCAGATGCTGCTGGAAGTGGTGTTGGAGGGCCAGTAGGAGGCACTCTTTCCTCTGGTCTAAAAAATATCCCAATGCCCCAGGGCAGTGATTGGGGACACTGCCCTGTGTAGGGTGCCGTCTTTCAGATGGGACGTTAAACGGGTGTCCTGACTCTCTGAGGTCATTAAAGATCCCACGGCACTTATCGTAAGAGTAGGAGTGTTAACCCCGGTGTCCTGGCTAAATTCCCAATCTGGCCCTCTAACCATCATGGTCACCTAATAATCCCCAGTTTACAATTGGCTCATTCATCCCCCTCCTCTCCCCTGTAACTATTCCCCAGGTCGTTGCTGCAAATGAGAACGTGTTCTCAGTCAACTTACCTGGTAAAATAAAATAAATAAATAAATAAAATCCAAAAGTAAAATTGCTTGTCTATCTACTGTGCTATTATAATGAACAAAACAAAACAATCATTGCAGAAAAGCAAACTTCAGTATTGATTTCCTGAAACATACAGACAGCAAATTGATGTGTGTGTCTCCTCAGTGCATGCCATGAGTCTAGATCAATTTCAGTGGGAGGAGTTATTGACAAAGGAAGTGGAGTCGCTCCAGGTTCAGTGGTGTGGACTGCTGTGAATTCCCCGTCAAACCAGACCATAATGCTGTCATAAATGGTCAATACGTAAATTTGCAATAGACTTACAATCACGTTTTCCCTAATTCTGGGTAAAAAAAAGTATATATTAATTTAATACAATTTGCCATTCAGCAGATCTGTTTATGTATAATCTCATTCTGTTTATGTAAGATTCTCTTGTTGCTGTTACCCTATCCATCCACCTTTACCCTCCCCTCACTCTGTGGCCCACCCCTCTAGCCCCAAAACGACTAGATTATCTATTGATCGGAGGCAGCCTCCATGTAACCTGTAGAATTGCTTCATCACTTTGCCATTATCAGCCCATGATGAGCTGATGAAAGCTGCAAAGGTGTCTCCCAAAGGAAATCTTATTCAACAGTGAGCCCTGGACAAATCTGCTTCTTGAAATGGCAAATTCCTCTGAGGTTGCAGAAGGTTGGAGGTTTGATGATACTGTTAGCGACGCAGCAGACACTTTTGAAAGTGGGCATGTAAACTCAGCAAAAAAAGAAACATCCTCTCACTGTCAACTGCGTTCATTTTCAGTAAACTTAACGTGTAAATATTTGTATGAACATAACAAGATTCAACAACTGAGATAAAAACTGAACAAGTTCCACAGACATGTGACTAACAAATGGAATAATGTGTCCCTGAACAAAACAAAGGGGGGTCAAAATCAAAAGTAACAGTCAGTAATTGGTGTGGCCACCAGCTGCATTAAGTACTGCAGTACATCTTCTCCTCATGGACTGCACCAGATTTGCCAGTTCTTGCTGTGAGATGTTACCCCACTCTTCCACCAAGGAACCTGCAAGTTCCCGAACATTTCTGGGGGGAATGGCCCTAGCCCTCACCCTCCGAGCCAACAGGTCCCAGACGTGCTCAATGGGATTGAGATCCATGCTCTTCGCTTGCCATGGCAGAACACTGACATTCCTGTCTTGCAGGAAATCATGCACAGAACGAGCAGTATGGCTGGTGGCATTGTCATGCTGGAGGGTCATGTCAGGATGAGCCTGCAGGAAGGGTACCACATGAGGGAGGAGGATGTCTTCCCTGTAACGCACAGCGTTGAGATTGTCTGCAATGACAACAAGCTCAGCCCGATGATGCTGTGACACACCGCCCCAGATCATAATGGACCCTCCACCTCCAAATCGATCCCGATCCAGAGTGCAGGCCTCGGTGTAACGCTCATTCCTTCGACGATAACGAGAATCCGACCATCGACCCTGGTGAGACAAAATCGTGACTCGTCAGTGAAGAGCACTTTTTGCCAGTCCTGTCTGGTCCGGCGACGGTGGGTTTGTGCCGATAGGCGACGTTGTTGCCGGTGATGTCTGGTGAGGACCTGCCTTACAACAGGCCTACAAGCCCTCAGTCCAGCCTCTCTCAGCCTATTGCGGACAGTCTGAGCACTGATGGAAGGATTGTGCGTTCCTGGTGTAACTCGGGCAGTTGTTGTTGCCATCCTGTACCTGTCCAGCAGGTGTGATGTTCGGATGTACCGATCCTGTGCAGGTGTTGTTACACGTGGTCTGCCACTGCGAGGACAATCAGCTGTCCGTCCTGTCTCCCTGTAATTTATTGCCCTGGCCACATCTGTAGTTCTCATGCCTCCTTGCAGCATTTTTATTTTATTTTTTTATTTAACCTTTATTTAACCAGGTAGGCAAATTGAGAACACGTTCTCATTTACAATTGCGACCTGGCCAAGATAAAGCAAAGCAGTTCGACACATACAACAACACAGAGTTACACATGGAGTAAAACAAACATGCAGTCAATTATACAGTAGAAAAATAAGTCTATATACAATGTGAGCAAATGAGGTGAGATAAGGGAGGTAAAGGCAAAAAATGCCATGGTGGCGAAGTAAATACAATATAGCAAGTAAAACACTGGAATGGTAGATTTGCAGTGGAAGAACGTGCAAAGTAGAAATAGAAATAATGGGGTGCAAAGGAGCAAAATAAATAAATGGATGAATACAGTAGGGGAAGAGGTAGTTGTGTGGGCTAAATTATAGATGGGCTATGTACAGGTGCAGTAATCTGTGAGCTGCTCTGACAGCTGGTGCTTAAAGCTGGTGAGGGAGATAAGTGTTTCAGTTTCAGAGATTTTTGTAGTTCGTTCCAGTCATTGGCAGCAGAGAACTGTAAGGAGAGGCGGCCAAAGGAGGAATTGGCTTTGGGGGTGACCAGAGAGATATACCTGCTGGAGCTTGTGCTACAGGTGGGTGCTGCTATGGTGACCAGCGAACTGAGATAAGGGGGGACTTTACCTAGCAGGGTCTTGTAGATGACCTGGAGCCAGTGGGTTTGGCGACGAGTATGAAGCGAGGGCCAGCCAACGACAGCGTAAGGGTTGCAGTGGTGGATAGTATATGGGGCTTTGGTGACAAAACGGATGGCACTGTGATAAACTGCATCCAATTTATTGAGTAGGGTATTGGAGGCTATTTTGTAAATAACATCGCCAAAGTCAAGGATTGGTAGGATGGTCAGTTTTACGAGGGTATGTTTGGCAGCATGAGTGAAGGATGCTTTGTTGCGAAATAGGAAGCCAATTCTAGATTTAACTTTGGATTGGAGATGTTTGATGTGAGTCTGGAAGGATTGTTTACAGTCTAACCAGACACCTAGGTATTTGTTCAAATATTCAAAGTCAGAACCATTCAGAGTAGTGATGCTGGACGGGCGGGCAGGTGCAGGCAGCGATCGGTTGAAGAGCATACATTTAGTTTTACTTGTATTTAAGAGCAGTTGGAGGTCACGGAAGGAGAGTTGTATGGCATTGAAGCTCGTCTGGAGGGTTGTTAACAGTGTCCAAAGAAGGGCCAGAGTATACAGAATGGTGTCGTCTGCGTAGAGGTGGATCAGAGACTCACCAGCAGCAAGAGCAACATCATTGATGTATACAGAGAAGAGAGTCGGCCCAAGAATTGAACCCTGTGGCACCCCCATAGAGACTGCCAGAGGCCCGGAGAACAGGCCCTCCGATTTGACACACTGAACTCTATCAGAGAAGTAGTTGGTGAACCAGGCGAGGCAATCATTTGAGAAAATTTCCTACTATCTGTAAACTGTTAGTGTCTTAACGACCGTTCCACAGGTGCATGTTCATTAATTGTTTATGGTTCATTGAACAAGCATGGGAAACACTGTTAAAAACGTCTTCAGGATCGGTGTCCCTTCCATGAGACGGTTGAGCTAACGTAGGCTAATGCGATTAGCATGAGGTTGTAAGTAACAAGAACATTTCCCAGGACATAGACATATCTGATATTGGCAGAAAGCTTAAATTCTTATTAATCTAACTGCACTGTCCAATTTACAGTAGCTATTACAGTGAAAGAGTACCATGCTTTTGTTTGAGGAGAGTGCACAATTTTAAACATGAAAAGTTATTAATAAACGAATTAGGCACATTTGGGCAGTCTTGATACAAAACTTTGAACAGAAATGCAATGGTTCATTGGATTAGTCTAAAACTTTGCAAATACTCTGCTGCCATCTAGTGGAAAAAATCTAAATTGCACCTGGGCTGGAATAATACATTATGGCCTCTCTTGCATTTCAAAGATGATGGTACAACAAAATACAAAAGAACGATTGTTTTTTCTTTGTATTATCTTTTACCAGATCTATTGTGTTATATTCTCCTACATTCCTTTCACATTTCCACAAAATTCAAAGTGTTTCCTTTCAAATTAGATTTGGGTATGTCATTTTTGGTGGAAAATTGAAGAAAAGTGGTGGCTCCTTCAGTTAAACACTTTACAATGAAGATCTGTGAAGTTATTTGGATTTTTACGAATTCCCTTTGAAAGACAGGGTCCTGAAAAAGTGCCACCAGGTAAACATAACAAGACCAAAACAATGACCAACACACAGTTAAAAAAATTCTAACAAATTAAAGATGACCATTGTACATTTTAATCATATTAATTAACACAATCCAGGCTATGCATTGAAGACAAAGGAAATAAAGAAGTGGTCAGATGACGCAGATGCTAAGCTACAGTACTGTTTTGTTAGCACAGACTGGAATATGTTCCGGGATTCTTCCGATCGCATTGAGGAGTACACCACATCAGTCACTGGCTTCATCAATAAGTGCATTGATGACGTCGTGCCCACAGTGACTGTACGTACATACCCCAACCAGAAGCCATGGATTACAGGTAACATCCGCACTGAGCTAAAGGGCAGAGCTGCCGATTTCAAAGAGCGGGACTCTAAGCCGGAAAATTATAACAAACCCCGCTTTGCCCTGGACGTGTACTCCGAGCATGTGCTGACCAACTGGCAAGTGTCTTCACTGACATTTTCAACCTTCCCTGACTGAAGCTGTAAGGCTACCCTAGTCCCTATGCCCAAGAACACTGAGGTAACCTGCCTGAATGACTACCGACCCTTAGCACTCATGTCTGTAGAATGATTTGCCACCCAAAGGACATCCAGACAACTTGACACAACTGTGGGAAGCATTGGAGTCAACATGGGCTAGCATCCATGTGGAACGCTTTCGACACCTTGAAAGTCCATTACATGATGAATTGAGGCTGTTCTGAGGGCAAAAGGGTTCAACTCAATATTAGGAAGGTGTCACACCCTAATCTGTTTCACCTGTCTTTGTTTCCACCCCCCTCCAGGTGTCGCCCATCTTTCTCATTATCCCCAGTGTATTTATACCTGTGTTCTTTGTTTATCTGTTGCCAGTTTGTCTTGTCTTACCAGCGTGTTTTCCCATCTCCCTGCTTTCTCAAGTTCTGTTTCTTAGTTCCCCGGTTCTGACCATTCTGCCTGTCCTGACACCGAGCCTGCCTGCCGTTCTGTACATGCCTGACTCTGACCCGTTTACGAACCTCTGCCTGCCCTGACCCCGAGCATGCCTGCTGTTCTGTACCTTATTGACTCTGCCCTGGATTACGGACCTCTGCCTGCCTTTGACCGGTTTTGTGCCTGCCCCCTGTTTGGGTCAATAAACATCTGTGAGTCTAGCTGTCTGCATCTAGGTCTTATCCTGAGTTCTGATAGGTGTTCCTAATGTTTGGTATACTTAGTGTACATGACTCATAAACAGTTCAGCAAGATACTGAAAGACAAAATGCTCAAAACAAATAGACATCAAAATATTAGGTCCAAAGATGTCCTTATGTCATTGAAACAAACTCACCTACACTGAAACACATGTTTCTGTAGCTTTACTGATTTGCATTTTGTCTTTTGACAAATTTGCAACAAAGGACACAAAATAGTAGCCTAAGTACCCGTCTGTTTCTGCTTAGCCAAGAATTTTGCTTTCTTGAATTGCAAAAACAGTTCAGTAGGCCTGAAACACACTTAATTACACAGTAACATTTTGAGGTTGTGTGTAGAAAGAAAAATGTTTAGCATGATTCAGGCTAAGAAAAAAACTATGACATTTATTGACATCATATACTGAGAATATAAAAAGGGCATCTACAAATCCATCCTTCTACAGGAAACTGATTTGGGTGTCACACAAATCTGTAAGAACAAAATAAATTCCATAAAGAAAGTAGAGAAACTTTCCTAATCCATTCTTGGTGGCCATGAATCATACATTGATAGCTTTCAGTACACTCCATAGAATACCCCTTTTTGATTCCAGGTAGAACCATCTACACTCCATAGAATATCCCTTTTTGATTCCAGGTAGAACCATTTTGGGCTCCATGTAGAACCCTCTGTGGAAAGAGCTCCACGTGGAACCCAAAATAGTTCTACAAAGGGTTCTTCTATGGGGACAGATGAAGAACCCTTTTAGGTTCTAGATAGAAACTTTATTTAGAGTACCTTTCTCATTGTTATTAAACTAGCTTTGCCATAGTTCACATGATCTCACTGAGAACAATGTGATCCAATCAAATACTGCAAATCAGACTACATGACTCTCTCCCACCCTCTGGCATATGTGCTTGTGTATATTATGCAATTCACTAGAAGAATCTCATACATGCACTCCATATGCAAACGAACCAAAGCAGTGGTGTCATCTGCAATGACAGTTTCTGCAAACTACGTATATTCCTATTTCACTGCATGCTCTCCTGAAAGCATTTAGTGTTAGAGCAGTTGACTCATTCAAAAAACATCAAGATGCTGACAGAGCCTTTCCTTTCAATTTCAGAGTACACTTCTTTACCCAGACAGGAGATTTTGTATGCGAGCCAAAAACATGCCACTCTTGTAAGGGAATAGTGCTAGACATAAATAGACAATGACTGTCTAAACATGGTGAATCACCACAGGAGGTTGGTGGCACGTTAATTGTGGAAGACTGGCTTGTGGTAATGGCTGTATACAACCTCCGTCATCGGCTTCATCAATAACTGCTTCGACGATGTCGTCGCCACAGTGACCATACGTACATATCCCAACCAGAAGCCACGGATCTGACACTTTCAAGGAGCGGGACACTAACCCGGACGTATATAAGAAATTCCGCTACACCCTCAGACGAACCATTAAACAGGCAAAGCGTCAATACAGGATTAAGATTGAATCCTACTATACCGGCTCTGATGCCCGCCGGATGTGGCAGGGCTTGAAAACTATTACGAACTACAAAGGAAAACCCAGCCGTGAGCTGCCCAGTGACGTGAGCCTACCAGACAAGTTAAATGCCTTTTATGCTCGCTTCGAGGCGAGCTACCCTGAAGCATGCATGAGAGCACCCGCTGTTCCGGATGACTGTGTGATCACGCTCTCCACAGCCAATGTGAGCAAGACCTTTAAACAGGCTAACATTCACCAAGCCGCGGGGCCAGATGGATTACCAGGAAGTGTACTCAAAGCATGCACGGACCAACTGGCAAGTGTCTTCACTGACATTTTCAACCTCTCCCTGACTGAGTCTGTTTCAAGCAGTCCACCATAGTAACTGTGCCCAAGGAAGTGAAGGTAACCTACCTAAATGATTACCGCCCCGTAGCACTCACGTCGGTAGCCATGAAGTGCTTTGAAAGGCTGGTCATGGCTCACATCAACAGCATCATCCCAGATACCCTAGATCAGGTAGTCCCAAACTGGGGTATGCACAATGACGTCGGGGGTACGCCAAATATAAATGTGATCAACCATTTTTTTTTTTTACATTTTCAAACAGTCTATTTATATATTCCAACGGGGCTATACATTTGGGTGAGTTTTTTTCTCGCCTGGGTAGCCTCGTTTCACTGCCAAAAATCGAATTAAACCATCTAGTGTTCAGCGAAATAACAACACAAATGTCAAATACAGGTAGCCTAGTCAAATAATTAACGTCCAATCACATTAACCGTTACTCTCTTGCGGGAATTCCACTAACGGTCCATAGGTAGCCAAACGTAGCTGATGCTCATGTTGGTATCTGTACTGATGGCAAAAAAGCCATGATAGGGAAACATAGTGGATAGGTAACGCGTGTGCAAGCAGTTGCTCCCGACGACACTTGGGTACACTGCAGCATCCACCTAGATGCTCTTGCTGCAAGGGGAATGCCTGACAGCTAGAAAGACGTTTTGGACACTACAGTGAAAATGTTTAACTTTGTTAAAGCAAGGCCCCTGAACTCTCGTGTATTTTCTGCACTATGCAATGATATGGGCAGCGACTATGTAACGCTTTTACAACATACAGAAGTGCACTGGTTAACAAGTGTCAAAGTATTGACAAGTTTTTTTAAATAGAGAGACGAGCTTAAAGTTTTCTTTACTGACCATAATTTTCACTTGTCTGACCGCTTGCATGATGATGAGTTTCTCACACGACTGGCATATCCGGGTGATGTTTTTTCTTGCCTGAATGATCTGAATCATAGAATTATAGGGACTTTCCGCAACTATATTCAATGTGTGTGACGAAATTGAGGCTATGTTTAAGAAGTTGGAGCTCTTCTCTGTCTGCATTAACAAGAACAACACACAGGTCTTTCCATCATTGTATGTGCAAATTAACTCAAGCTTACCGACAATGTCAAATGTGATATAGCGAAGCACCTGAGTTGGGTACGCAATTATGTGTAACTGGTGTGAAATGGCTAGCTAGTTAGCGTTGTGCATTTAAAAAAAAAAAAAAAAAATGTAAAGACCTTGAAGTAGTTGTTTCCCATGCGCTGAAGGGCCAAGGATTTTGTGAAGCGATGGGTAACGATGCTTCGTGGGTGTCAGTTGTTCCCGATGCTTCGTGTGTGCCGAGGGTCCCTGGTTTGAGCCCAGGTAGGGGACGAGGAGAGATTGGAGCAATACTGTTTCATTGATGCTGTTGACCCGGATCACTGGTTGCTGTGGAAAAGGAGGAGGTCAAAAGGGGGTGAGTGCAACTGGTGTGAAATGGCTAGCTAGTTAGCAGGTGCGCGCAAATAGCGTTTCAATCTGTGATCTCACTGGCTCTGAGACCTAGCGGGGAGAGGAGAGGGACGGAAGGAAGATTTACATACGAAGGTACTTTCCCGAAACGGATGACACAAACAACTGGATTCGTTATCCCTTTCATGCCCTGCCTCCAGTCCACTTACCAATATCTGAACAAGAGAGCCTCATCTAAATTTCAACAAATGGTTCTGTGAAATTTTTATTTAATCAGATGTCACAGACAGATTTCTGGATTGGGCTGCACTCAGAGTGTCCTGCCTTTGCAAATCGCGCTTTTAAGTCACTGATGCCCTTTGCAACCACGTACCTATGTTAGAGTGGATTCTCGGCCCTCACTAGCATAAAAAATAAATACAGGCACAGACTGTGTTGTAAATGATTTAAGACTGAGACTCTCTCCAATACAACCCAACATTGCAGTTATGTGCATCCTTTGAAGCATACCCTTCTCATTAACCTGTGGTGAGTTATTCACATTTTTCGACTAACAAATAAGGTTTAATAAGTAAGATGGTTAAATAAAAAGCAAAATGATTGATTACTATTATATTATTATTTATGCCCTGGCCCTATAAGAGCTCTTTGTTACAACCCGGCTCACGGGAAGTGACAAACTCACACTCATTCTTATGTTTAATAAATGTATCGTATAGTGTGTGTGTGTGTGTGTGTGTGTGTGTGTGTGTGTGTGTGTGTGTGTGTGTGTGTGTGTGTGTGTGTGTGTGTGTGTGTGTGTGTGTGTGTGTGTGTGTGTGTGTGGCAGGCTTACAATGAGGCAAAAAACATTTGAGAGTGCGCTGACCCTGGTGCTAGAGGGGGTTGAATGTTCGAAGGGGTACGGGACTATAAAAAGTTTGGGAACCACTGCCCTAGACCCACTCCAATTTGCATACCACCCCAACAGATCCACAGATGACGCAATCTCAATCGCACTCCACACTGCTTTTTCCAACCTGGACAAAAGGAACACCTACAGTTGAAGACGGAAGTTTACATACACCTTAGCCAAATACATTTAAAATTTGTTTTTCACAATTCCTGACATTTAATCATTTAAAAATTCCCTATCTTAGGTCAGTTAGGATCACCACTTTATTTTAAGAATGTGTAATGTCAGAATAATAGTAGAGAGAATTATTTATTTCAGGTTTATTTATTTCATCACATTCCCAGTGGGTCAGAAGTTTACATACACTCAATTAGTATTTGGTAGCATTGCCTTTAAATTGTTTAACTTGAGTCAAACGTTTCGGGTAGCCTTCCACAAGCTTCCCACAATAAGTTGGGTGAATTTTGGCCCATTCCTCCTGACAGAGCTGGTGTAACTGCTCGCACATGCTTTTTCAGTTCTGCCCACAAATCTTCTATAGGATTGAGGTCAGGGCTTTGTGATAGCCACTCAAATACCTTGACTCTGTTGTCCTTAAACCATTTTGCCACAATTTTGGAAGTATGCTTGGGGTCATTGTCCATTTAGAAGACCCATTTGCGACCAAGCTTTACCTTCTTGACTGATGTCTTGAGACGTTGCTTCAATATATCCACATAACTTCCCTCCTCATGATGCCATCTATTTTGTGTAGTGCACCAGTCCATCCTGCAGCAAAGCACCCCCACAACATGATGCTGCCACCCCCGTACTTCACAGTTGGGATGGTGTTCTTCGGCTTGCAAGGCTCCACCTTTTTCCTCCAAACATAACGATGGTCATTATGGCCAAATAGTTATATTTGTGTTACATCAGACCAGAGGACATTTCTCCAAAAAGTACAATCTTTGTCCCAATGTGCAGTTGCAAACCGTAGTCTGGCTTTTTTATGGCGGTTTTGGAGCAATGGCTTCTTCCTTGCTGAGCGGCCTTTCAGGTTATGTCGATATAGAACTCGTTTTACAGTGGATATAGATACTTTGTACCTGTTTCCTCCAGCATATTCACAAGGTCCTTTGATGTTGTTCTGGGATTGATTTGCACTTTTCGCACCAAAGTACATTCATCTCTAGGAGACAGAATGCGTCCCCTTCCTGAGCGGTATGACGGCTGCATGTTCCCATGTTGTTCATACTTGCGTACTATTGTTTGTACAGATGAACGTGGTACCTTCAGGCATTTGGAAATTGTTCCCAAGGATGAACCAGACTTGGAGGTCTACAATTGTTTTTCTGAGGGCTTGGCCGATTTATTTTGATTTTCCCATGATGTCAAGCAAAGAGGCACTGAGTTTGAAGGTAGGTCTTAAAATACATCCACAGGTACACCTCCAATTGACTCAAATGATGTCAATTAGCCTATCAGATGCTTCTAAAGCCATGACATCATTTTCTGGAATTTTCCAATCTGTTTAAAGGCACAGTCAACTTAGTGTATGTAAACTTCTGACCCACTCGAATTGTGATACAGTGAATTACACGTGAAATAATCTGTCTGTAAATAATTTATGGAAAAATTACTTGTGTCATGCACAAAGTAGATGTCCTAACCGACTTGCCAAACTATAGTTTGTTAACAAGAAATGTGTGGAGTGGTTGAAAAACGAGTTTTAATGACTCCAACCTAAGTGTATGTAAACTTCTGACTTCAACTGTATGTGAGAATGTTGTTCATCAACTACAGCTCAGATTTCAACACCATAGTGTCTTCAAAGCTCATCACTAAGCTCAGGACCCTGGGACTGAACACCTCCCTCTGCAACTGGATCCTGGACTTCCTGACGGGCCGCCCTCAGGTGGTAAGGGTAGGCATCACTATGTTTGCTGATGACACAACAGCGGTAGCCCTGATCACCGACAACGATGAGACAGCCTATAGGGAGGAGGTCAGAGACCTGACAGTGTGGTGCCAGGACAACAACCTCTCCCTCAATGTGAGCAAGACAAAGGAGCTGATTATGGACTACAGGAAAAGGCGAGCCGAACAGGCCCCCATTAACATCGACAGTGCTGTAGTAGAGCGGGTCGAGAGTTTCAAGTTCCTTGGTGTCCACATCACCAACAAACTATCATGGTCCAAACACATCAAGTCAGTCGTGAAGAGGGCAGGACAACACCTATTCCCCCTAAAGAGACTGAAAATATTTGACATGGGTCCTCAGATCCTCAAAAAGTTCTACAGCTGCACCATCGAGAGAATCCTGACCGTTTCAACACCGTCTGGTATGGCAACTGCTCGGCATCTGACCGTAAGGCGTTACAGAGGGTACTGCGTATGGCCATATATACTAGGCAGTGTCAGACGAAAGCCCAAGAAATTGTAAAAGACTCCAGTCACCCAAGTCATAGACTGTTCTCTCTGCTACCGCACCTCAAGCGGTACCGGAGCACCAAGTCTAGGACCAAAAGGCACCTTAACAGCTTCCACCCCCAAGCAATAAGACTGCTGAACACTTAATCAAATGGCCACCAGGACTTTTTACAATGACCCCCCCCCCCCATTTGATTTTTACACTGCTGCTACTCGCTGTTTACTATCTATGCATAGTCACTTCACCCCTACCTACATGTACAAATTACGTTGACTTACCAGTACCCCCTGTATATAGCCTCGTTATTGTTATTTTATTGTGTTACTTTCTTATACTTTTTTACTTTAGTTTATTTGCTAAATATTTTCTTAACCAACAGTGCAGTTCAAGAAGGTGTTAAGGGCTTGTAAGTAAGCATTTCACGGTAAGGTGTGTTCGGCGCATGTGAAAAATAAAGTTTGATTTTAAATATCTGTCAGAAATTGTATGTTTTTCTCTACCACATGCTGAAAATTGTGTTGCTTATTAGGATACAAAAACATAAACGTGGCAGTATAGTATTTCTTAAATGGAATTTGGGACAGTCTGGAAGGATATATTGGCATAGTTGTATGTCACAATTAAGTTCACTGCGACTTCATAGCATCTTAAATTATGGATTATTTCATTATTTCCTGCTCAAACATGAATACCTATTTTTTCTAGGATGCCTGAAATATAAAGACATCATATTTAGTTAGGGGTACGATATTACAAGAGAGACACTGAAATATAAAGACATCATATTTAGTTAGGGGTACGATATTACAAGAGAGACACTGAAATATAAAGACATCATATTTAGTTAGGGGTACGATATTACAAGAGAGACACTGAAATATAAAGACATCATATTTAGTTAGGGGTACGATATTACAAGAGAGACACTGAAATATAAAGACATCATATTTAGTTAGGGGTATGATATTACAAGAGAGACACGGAAGTAAATGGATAGTTTGTTAATTGAAACTTTACAAGACTGAGTAGAGTAATTAAGCTTCAAGCACTCAAAAATACGTGTCTAATAACCTACTTCCATGTCAAGGGGTGCATCCCAAATGTCATCCTAATATATATATATATATATATATATATATATATATATATATACTTTTGACCAGGGAGCTGGTCAAAAGTATTGCATTGTATGGGGAATATAGTGCCATTTGGGATACAAACCTAATCACCCACTTCCATGTAAATGTGAACACACAGGAATACGACACCCAACTTCCTGCAAGCTTCAGGTGAAAAGTCTAATGTGCAGCTTGTTTTGGTTAACAGAGTGTCGAGAACCTTAACATAACAACCAGTGACTGAAAAATAACACAGTGTATTATTAAACGCATTGGCACATTGAAAACAAAGTACACAATTTTACGTCACAGTATAAATCTTCCCTTTTCTAGTATGTGTTGATTAATAAATAAAACATGAAAGCATTCAAATATCAGCCTTTAAAGTAACTGTCCAGTTAAAAGCTGTTATATTCTGTTAACTCTTACCCCCAAAAAATGTGTTGACTCATCCTATACCTGTATATGTTGCCAAAGCACAAATTGGAGAGAGAAAAAACCCATCTCAAACATACTAATTCAAAAATGCTTGCTATTTCCTCAGAGCATGATGTCATACTCCGGAGGATGTTGAGCAGGCCAATCAGAGGTCTACTTGCATGAATATATTTAATGACCGGTATATGCCCACACCATTCTGTAGTTGGGGTACGCCTATACCATTCCATAGTAAAGCTGCTTTTTAACATACTTTTTACTTTTTAATTTCTCCAAACTATTTCACTCATAATGTAAGTAATTATACGTAATAATTCATAGAAATCTTAAAAAAGGTATAAAAGGCAGCAGTTCACTATTCTGTTAAATGGTTGAGAATCTGTTATGTCATGCTGAATACATTATTGTCTCTTATGACACAATTGTAATGCATAGGCATATTTGCTTTATTGCAAAGGCACATGTTTGAGCATGCAGGAAAGCTTTCTCCTTGCTCGTTCTTCACTAATAGTGATTCTAAATTTACAAGAACACAAACGGTGTGTGAGCCCTGACTTTAGAGAAAAGACTATAAACAAATTCAAGCAGGCCTAGCTCCAAAGCGTTTCAGCCTTGCATACTCTTCACTAAACCCTGACAAAGTAAGCAATTTCATCAAGATCTACCGGTTAGTCCATAAGGTGCAGAGGCTATATCAAACTGTTCTCCCTTGTAGCTCTGCCAGTGTCCAGCTAGTAGATAGATGTCCCTCTCCTGCTTTCCAGGCACCAACACTGGTGCCACCATGAGGTCGTCCCGTATTAGGAACTTTGAGTCAATCTTATTTATAGGCAGTCTCGTCGCCGGTGTAAATCCACCACAGGGGTCGTATGATGGTGTCCAGCACTTCCCCAGCCAGTTCCAGAACCCTTGAGCCCAATATGCTCTCATGGATATCCACCAACTTGCTATCGTACTCCCAGCGGGGGTTGGAGAACTGCATGGAGGGCATGAAAACCGACAACTCCAGCCAGCGGATGTTGAGCTCACGGTACGGTAAAGTGCGCTCGCCCTCAGTGTGGTTAAGACAGGCATTGCCGCCGATCACGTCCAATCACAACTGGTAGCCAAGAATGCTGATGGTAAGCATGGTGGGAATAAGGGACTTGAGAACTAGCTCATAGCCCCAAAGAGAGACCTGGTCAATGGGCCTGAAGAAGCAGGAGATGTTCTGAAACTGGTAGCTGGAGCGCAGCTTGGCCTGCTCGTTGTAGGGAATAGCCATCTCGGTGTAGCGACGGGTGAACATGCTAGGGTCGCGAAAGGGGTGTTTTGTGCTGAACTGCCAGGGCAGGTAGTTTGTCTCGCCCGCGTCCAGTTTGAAGGAGGACACGCCGTACTTGGATCGTAAGGACCATAGCTGGGAGGCGAATCAATCACGGGCCTCTGGGTTGGTGAAGTCTAGAATGCCCCCGATGCCATTTCATCAGCTTACCAAAGCCGGAAGACGACCTGTAGGTTCTCGGATGAACAGCCCTCTTTCCACACAGGTGTGGAAATTCTCAGTCATAGTTGACCAAAGGGTGTGTCCAGAGAGAGGCCAGAAAGCCGTCTGCTTTGAGCTTCTGAAACATGGCTATAGCGTTGGGAAACTTGGCAGAGTCTAGCTCCAGGTGGTTAACCCTATGCTTGCGGATGTTGGCCGCATACTTCAACAGTTTCTATTGGTCTATGTCAGTATTGTTTAGTGCCCACGTGGACCAGATGGGATGGTGGAACATGGCTTGGAAGGCACCTTGTTGGGCTTTTGAAAGTACCTGCGCACCATGTACTGTGAATGGATGTGACGTCTAAGCCCACACAGACCATGTAGCGGAGTTCAGCACAAGGTGCCTCACCAGGGTTTGACTTGTAGGGGGTGTCATGGTACCTCGCCTGGGCACAGAGTCATTGATCTTAATGGCCGGGGAATTAAACGAGAGCCAGTAGCGCTCCAAGATGCTGCCAAAGCCATTTCGGTTTGAGTCAATTTCACTGGTGACAAAGGGTTTGGGTGCCTGCTGCCCGGAGATAGAGATAGGCAAATGCTGTATGGCAGTCTTGGCTCCACCATACCAATGCAAGACGTTGTAGGTCATGGCGTGCTCCACGTGCAGATTGAGAACAAATTCTTCCCAATGCACACGGTAGTATTGGACTGTATTGCCGAACACTATCTGGATGAAAACTTGAGTTTCCTATCACTGGTGTGTAACAGGTCAGTATCTCCCCCTCCTTAGAACATGAGTCTAAGTCCAGAGTGCCAGACCTGTCATTCAATATTTAAAGAAGAATGATCAATTACATACTGTATCACATTTCTTTGCATTCAAGTATCAGGCTATATTTATGTTAGAGCAGTTAACTAATGATTAGAGATTCTCTGGTACTTTGGAATATTTTTTAGCCAGTAGATCTGGATGAGCTCATGAGCCAAAAGTGCTCCCCGAAAATTGCGTACTACTTCATATGTGCACCACGTCATTGCTCCCTCTCGCACTCTGCTGTGTGTACATGATATGCCTCTTGCTAACTGTCACTAAAATGGTGAGGGGCTGAAGCTCATTAGTTAAACTCAATTTGCTAGGAGGCTGGCCCACATGGGGGAAAATGTAGGGGAAATTACTTGATCAGGCAAATATTGTAAATAATAGACCCCGCCTGGTTGCGAATGATGTAGCCATCCTTGTTGAGGTCCAGAAGTTCTGTCTTGAGTAGTTCAGCCTTGCACAGAGAACCAATGCAATAGCACCATGTGGTCACTGCAGAAATCACCAGCACCAAGCCTAGGACACTTACTACAACTAAGGGCCGAGAGTCCCTTTTCAGTTTCTGCTTGATGGGTTTAGCATTGGTAACTGTTTCCCCTGCACCGTACATTGTGGTCATTGTCAAATCAAAACAAATCAAATTTTATTGGTCACATCCACATGGTTAGCAGATGTTAATGCGAGTGTAGCGAAATGCTCGTGCTTCTAGTTCTGACCGTGCAGTAATATCTAACAAGTAATCTAACCATTTCAGAACAACTACCTTATACACACAAGTGTAAAGGAATTAATAAGAATATGTGCATATAAATATATGGATGAGCGATGGCCGAACGGCATAGGCAAGATGCAGTAGAGTACAGTATATATATATATATATATATATATATATATATATATATATATGAGTAATGTAGGGTATGTAAACATTATATAAAGTGGCATTGTTCAAAGTGACTAGTGATACATTTATTACATCCAATGTTGTATTATTAAAGTGGCTAGAGATTTGAGTCAGTATGTTGGCCCCAGCCACTCAATGTTAGTGATGGCTGTTTAACAGTCTGATGGCCTTGAGATAGAAGCTGTTTTTCAGTCTCTAGGTCCCAGCTTTGATGCACCTGTACTGACCTCGCCTTCTGGATGATAGCGGGTTGAACAGGCAGTGGCTCGGGTGGTTGTCCATCATGGACAAGTTGTACTGGAGGGCATGTAGTTTGCACCTGGTGATGTGTTGTGCAGACCTCACTACCCTCTGGAGAGCCTCACGGTTGTGGGCGAAGCAGTTGCTGTAACAGGCGGTGATACAGTCCTACAGGATGCTCTTAATTGTGCATCTGTAAAAGTTTGTGAGTGTTTTTGGTAACAAGCCACATTTCTTCAGCCTCCTGAGGTTGAAGAGGCGCTGTTGCTCCTTCTTCACCACGCTGTCTGTGTGGGTGGACCATTTCAGTTTGTCCATGGTGTGTACGCCGAGGAACTTAAAACTTTACACCTTCTCCACTACTGTCCCGTCGATGTGGATAGGGGGGTGCCCCCATCTGCTGGTTCCTTAAGTCCACGATCAACTCCTTTGTTTTGTTGACGTTGAGAGTGAGGTTATTTTCCTGACATCACACTCCGAGGGCCCTCACCTCCTCCCTGTAGGTCGTCTCATCGTTGTTGGTAATCAAGCCTACCACTGTAATGTCGTCTGCAAACATGATGATTGAGTTGGAGGCGTGCATGGCCACGCAGTCATTGGTTAACAGGGAGTACAGGAGAGGGCTGAGAACACACCCTTGTGGGGCCCCAGTGTTGAGGATCAGTGGGATGGAGATGTTGTTTCCTACCCTCACCACCTGGTGGCGGTCCGTCAGAAAGTCCAGGACCCAGTTGCACAGGAAGGGGTCGAGACCGAGGGTCTCCAGCTTAATGACGAGTTTGGAGGGTACTATGGTGTTAAATGCTGAGCTGTAATCGATGAACAGCATTCTTACATAGGTATTCCTCTTCTCCAGATGGGTTAGGGCAGTGTGCAGTGTGATTGTGATTGCGTCATGTGTGGACCTATTGGGGCGGTAAGCTAATTGGAGTGGGTCTAGTGTGTCAGGTAGGGTGGAGGTGATATGATCCTTGACTAGTCTCTAGAAGCACTTCATGATGATGGAAGTGAGTGCTATGGGGGGGTAGTCATTTAGCTCAGTTACCTTAGCTTTCTTGGGAAGGGGAACAGTGGTGGCCCTCTTGAAGCATGTGGGAACAGCAGACTGGGATAGGGATTGATTGAAAATGTCCGTAAACAAACCTGCCAGCTGGTCTGTGCATGCTCTGAGGACGCGGCTAGGGATGCCGTCTGGGCCATTAGCCTTGTGAGGGTTAACACATTTAAATGTTTTACTCACGTTGGCTGCGGTGAAGGAGAGCCCGCAGGTTTTGGTAGTGGGCCGTCTCAGTGTCACTGTATTGTCCTTAAAGTGAGCAAAGAAGTTGTTTAGCTTGCTTGGGAGCAAGACATCGGTGTCCGCGACGGGGCTGGTTTGCTTTTGTAATCCATGATTGACTGTAGACCCTGCCACATATGTCTCGTGTCTGAGCCGTTGAATTGCAACTCTACTTTGTCTCTATACTGACGCTTAGCTTGCTTGATTGCCTTGCGGACGGAATAGCTACACTGTTTGTATTTGGTCATATTTCCGGTCGCCTTGCCATGATTAAAAGCAGTGGTTTGCGCTTTCAGTTTTGCGCAAATGCTGCCATCAATCCACTGTTTCTGGTGGGGAAGGTTTTAATAGTCACCATGGGTACAACATCACCGATCCACTTACTAATTAACTCGCTCTCCAAAACAGCGTATACATCAATGTTGTTGTCTGAGGCTATCCGGAACATATCCCAGTTCACGTGATCGAAGCAATCTTGAAGCGTGGAATCAGATTGATTGGACCAGCGTTGAACAGACCTGAGCATGGGCGTTTCCTGTTTTAGTTTCTGTCTATAGGCTGGGAGCAACAAAATGGAGTCGTGGACAGATTTGCCGAAAGGAGGGCGAGGGAGGGCTTTGTATGCGTTGCGGAAGTTAGAGTAGCAATGATCCAGAATTTTGCCAGCCCGGGTCGTGCATTCGATATGCTGATAAAATTTAGGGAGCCTTGTTTTCAGATTAGCCTTGTTAAAATCACCAGCTACAATAAATGTAGGCTCAGGATATGTGGTTTCCAGTTTACATAGAGTCCAATGAAATTCTTTCAGGGCCGTCGAGGTGTCTGCAAGCGGGGGATATACACGGCTGTGATTATAATCGAAGAGAATTCTCTTGGTAGATAATGCGGTCGGCATTTGATTGTAAGGAATTCTAGGTCAGGTGAACAAAAGGACTTGAGTTCCTGTATGTTGTTATGATCACACCACGACTCATACGATACACCCCCGCCCTTCTTCGTACCAGAGAGATGTTTGTTTCTGTCGGCGCGATGCGTGAAGAAACCAGGTGGCTGTACCGACTCTGATAACGTATCCCAAGTGAGCCATGTTTCCGTGAAACAGAGAATGTTACAATCTCTGATGTCTCTCTGGAGGGCAACCGTTGCTCGGATTTTGTCTACCTTGTTGTCAAGAGACTGGACATTGGCGAGTAGTATACTCGGGAGCGGTGAGCGATGTGCCTGTCTACAGAGTCTGACCAGAAGACCGCTCCGTCTGCCCCTTCTGCGGCGCCGTTGTTTTGGGTCGCCTACTGGGATCCGATCCATTGTCCTAGGTGGTGGTCCAAACAGAGGATCCGCTTCGGGAAAGTCGTATTCGTAGCCGTAATGTTGGTAAGTTGACGCTGCTCTTATATCCAATAGTTCTTCCTGGCTGAATGTAATAAGACTTAAGATTTCCTGGGGTAACAGTGTAAGAAATAATACATAAAAAAACAAAATACTGCATAGTTTCCTAAATACGCAAAGCGAGGCGACCATCTCTGTCGGCTCCAGGTGTACAGTGACAGTCCGCCAGTGAAATGGGTTGCCAGGAATCCCTTAAATTTGTGAAAGTATCCTTAAAGTAAAACCGGAGTTCCCTGATTGGCACTCACAATGCATTGAGATACAAAGTGATTTCTTCTGTATGCAGAGACATGTATGAGGCATGACCTTGGAGACTGCCGAGGGAATTTGTCTTGAAATGTTCTTCTTTCAGTAGACATTGCCCCCACTCTTTTCATCTGTTTAACTGCCTGAATGAAAAGAAAGAACTAGCTTTTAGATCAAAGTCTCAAGGCAAAGTTGGCTCAGCAATCCTAGCAGTTCTTCAGATCTAAAATCACTGAGAGGGGGAAGGAAAGAGAGAGAGACAAAGAGAGTTTACTTACTGCTGAGTCCCTCTATATATAATCCAAAATCCACTCACCTATTGTTTGAAATCACTAAGAAAACTTCAAGAGGAGAAGATATAATCACTATATCTCTACAATCATTTTAGGAGATTGCCCTACTGTAACGGGGTGAGTGACTGGTTGCCGGGAAGTCAGGCGCAGGAAATCAGAGATGGGTGATAACAGGAGAACTTTAATATACACCCTGGCCCGAAGGCACAGGCAGCACAAAGCACAACCACGGTAACATGAACCGGATTAAACAAAACAAACAAACCTAGGTTTGAAACAAACCTAGCGCAAGCCAGCCTGTAGCGTAACACCCTACACAAAGAACAATTCCACACACAGACATGGGGGAAGCAGAGGGTAATATACATTTAGTCTGATGACGGAATGTGAACCAGGTGTGCGAGAAAACAAGACAAAACAAATGGAAAATTAAAGGTGGAGCGGCGATGGCTAGAAGACCGGTGACGTCGACCGCCGAACGCCGCCTGAACAAGGAGAGGGACTGACTTCGGCGGAAGTCGTGACACCTACAGCAATACCAACGTGTTTGTTTTGTTCATACATACCTGCTTTTTATGCAAGAAAGGAAATGGTTACACAGACTATTTGCATTGATCCCCCTTATTTTATACTGCTGCTACGCACTATTTATCGTCTATGCATAGTCACTTTACCCCTACCTACATGTACTGTACATATTACACACATTGGCTCGGTACTGGTACTCCCTGTGTATAGCCTCGTTATCGTTATTTTGTTATGTTATTTTTTATTTAGTAAATACTTTCTTAACTGCATTGTTTGTTAAGGGCTTGTAAGTAAGCATTTCACGGTAAGATTTCATTTCACGGTAACCTGTTGTATTCGGCGCATGTGACAAATACATTTGATTTGAGGTCGATTTTGCAATAGAGCTGCAGTATGAATTCAGGCCTACTCTGGGTGTTTTGTTTCCAAATTCAACAAAGCCAAAGAGTGGCACACATACAAAACTCTATGTCCCGCTAAGTCCTTAAAGAGATGGGTGGGGCTAATGCTTAATAGAGTGTGAACGATGCTGAATGTGCGTAGACAAAGAAGAACTCTCCAGTAGGTTTGCCAATACTATTCAAGGGCCATTTTCTCAAAAGTGGGGTTCCAAGTTTATCAACTTTCAAAGCAGATTTATTTTCTCATTGTTCCTCAACTGCAGTGTATGATATACCGTTTTCTAGCTCTGAGTCTCTACTTTTATCCAATGTAAAAAAACACAACTTCAAATTTTGCTGCATAAGAACGAATTGAGGCAGTCAATTCGTCAATTCATATAATGGCCATCATGGAACCTTTGCCCACATTAGTGCAACTTGAGGGAAATGTGTAACCAAAGCAACAACTCCAATCAGCAATGGGGGTATGGTGGGAGGAATGATCAAACCAGGAGACTGGGAGCTTGGCAATGTGCCAACTCATCTGTAAACACACAGAAGCTTCAAACAGACACACACACCTATACACACTCACTTACACTAGAAACTGCAAGGGTCTACTGAGCTAGGCCAATACAAAGCAGGGTGGTTCTGGGTAATTACATGGCTGATGTTAGTTATCAGGGCAAATCAGGAGAGAAATTCAATTTAAGATGCACCAGTCCCAGGGATTTCTGTTCTCTGCCTCTCTCTGAAACCTCTTGCGTGCTGACTTTTATTCCTAACTGCTCTGGGCCTTCATAGCCTGCCTTGGCTGCTGTAGGGTCGATAATGAAGGATGCTTGTAGTTAATTAGCAATCTAATGGTCTAATTCTGTGTTCAACCAGCCTTGCTATAGATTTTTCCCTCAACGGCAACGCTAACCAATCTTGAAGGGTAAGTAGTGGATTTTACATCAACAGGCTGTGGCTCCCAGACACAACATAGCACAAATAGCACAATTATTAGCATACAATTAGGCCTACATGTGATACCAAAGGTTATAACAAAAAAATGCATGATGTCATGTTTTTTAGTCAATGGCCTGTGAAGGTTCTGCATATTAGTTATTTCAGCTGATTTACTATCAGCTAGGCTTGTGCAAATGTCTGCGTGTAATAAACAAAGCAGTCCTGACACGAAACCTGAATGTTTCACTAGATATACAGACATATATATATATATATATATAATATATATATATATAGACAGAACATTGATTTTGTCACAGAACCATTTCTGTGTGGAACTTGAGGAATGTCATGTCGGTGCGTTGTTTGTGTTTCATATTTATTGTTTATTTTATTTATTAAAGCACTCACTCCCTGAACTTGCTTCCCGACTCTCAGCTCACTCTCAGATACACAGCATTTGTCAGTTCGATTACAGGCTCAAAATGGCCAGAAACAAATATTTTCTTCTGAAACTCGTCAGTCTATTCTTGTTCTGAGAAATGAAGGCTATTCCATGCAAGAAATTGCCAAGAAACTGAAGATCTCGTACAACGCTGTGTACTACTCCCTTCACAGAACAGAGCAAACTGGCCCTAACCAGAATAGAAAGAGGTTTCACAACTGAGCAAGAGGACAAGTACATTAGAGTGTCTAGTTTGAGAAACAGATGCCTCAAGTCCTCAACTGGCAGCTTCACTATATAGTACCCACAAAACACCAGTCTCAACGTCAACAGTGAAGAGGCGACTCCGGGATGCTGGCCTTCTAGCACAGTTGCAAAGATAAAGCCATATCTCAGACTGGCCAATAAAAGATTAAGATGGGCAAAAGAACACAGACACTGGACAAAGGAACTCTGCCTAGAAGGCCAGCATCTCAGAGTTGCCTCTTCACTGTTGATGTTGAGACTGGTGTTTTGCGGGTACTATTTAATGAAGCTGCCCTGCAAGTGTATACTTGTCAGACGTCATGATATGTCCTCAGAAGTGTCCACTTCATTTGAGGACTGATGGGATAGGGTGTGTCTTTTAAGTGTTTGGAATGCAGCCCTGATCGTGTCTGGTGTTGGTGGACAAAATCGACATGCGCACCTGAGCAGTCTGGTCAGCATGTTAGGTAATTCATGCGTATGAAATGGTTGGATGGAAACCTGTTTACGATTATCCAAATAACTATCCTTCCTCTGTTACTAAAATCAGACAATACTGTAATTGCCCCCCCACCACAAAGTCCCTCGTCCCCGAGGGAACAAACAAAGTCTCTGAACCGACCCAGAGGTCTCCTTTGCCTGCATGGCCATGATGGTCGCAGAGTTTCCAGATGTGAAACAGGGGGCTTAGTATGTGGCAGGGGGCTGCCCCTCTGGGGCCCAGGGGATGAAGGCAGGGACATGGGGGACAAGGATGAGGGAACAGGGAATACAATCTGTAGCTCCGGGGAATCATGCAGTGACAGGGAGGGAGACTGGGGGAGTGGGCTGTCTGGAGCCTTGTCTGCTGCATCTGGGGAATGTCATTGCCAGAGAGGGGAATTGTGGGGGTCCTTGGGGTTTGGGGAGAAGAGACCCCTCTGTATGGGGCTAACCTGTCCCTTACCCTTTCCAGGATGCTGCAGGGCCCCACCCAGTGGCTGTCCAACTTTGGGCATCTGCCTTTCTTTCTCAGAGGGCTGTAGACCCAGACCAGCTCCCCAGCCACAAAGTGCCTCCCCCGGGTGTACACGTCATAGGTCCTCTTCTGCCTCACCGTGCATTCACCAGCTGCTCTCTGGTGAAGGTGTGGGCTGTCTCCAGGCGGTTCTGAATCTCCGGGAATACTCCGGCCCCAGGGGAACAGGAGGGCTATCCAGGGGCCTACCAAATGCCATCTCTGCAGATCTCTCTCCCCAGCATGAGAAGGGCAGGCGTGCAGGAGGTGGAGTCTTGGACAGCAGAGCGGCATGCCATGAGGACCATAGGCAGGTGCTTGTCCCAGTCATGCTAGTGTTTGGCAGAGATGATGGCCAGCTGCTGTCCAAGCATTTTGTTGAAGCGCTCCACAAGGCCTTCACTTTGAGGATAGAGAGGAGTAGTGCAGGTGCATACTCAGCCTCTCACACATGGTGGCAAACACACAGGACTCAAAGTTTCTGCCTTTGTCGCTGTGGATGGACTCAGCTCCAAACCTGCTGAACATCCCCGCTGCCAGGGCGTGGACGATGATCTTTGTCTCCTGGACAGGCAGAGCATAGGGCTCGAGCCATTTTGTGAAATAGTCCATGGCTGTGAGCACCCAGCGGTTTCCACTGTCTGTGGTGGGGAAAGGCCCAACTACATCCACTCCCACCCTCTCCATGGGAGCCTCAACTGGGAACTGTTGGAGCTGAGCATGAGAGCGGCCTGGAGGGACATTTCTCGCTGTGCAGTTGTCACAGCAGCAGAAAAAGTCCTCCACGTCCCTCTTGTGCCGACCCCAGTAAAAGCCCTGACGGGGGCCACCACCTGCCACCTCTCCTCTCCCATAGCTGACTCCTTCCATGCCTGCTGTAGCACGCCATCAGCCAGCCGCAGTCTCACGGGGCGACCCGGGCTCACGGAGGGATGTGTCATGGAGGTAGCTGGGGGAATGTAACACACAGCCTTAGGTGACAGGGGGCTGGGGAAAAGTCAGGGGCAGCCATGAGTCTCTGGTGCTTTAACTGTTGGAGTAAAGGGGTTGTTGGGTTGTGTGAATGTGACATTAGGGGTTGCCATGGTGACAGCCGGCCCTCCCTGGAAGCTCAGTGTGCCCCTATTTAGGTCTAACTGGCAGCCTGTGCTCCTAAGAAAGTCCAACCCCAGGATACAAGGGTCCTGCACAGCCACCACCCACACAGGATGACGCACAGTCCTGCCTCCTACAGTCAGAATCATTATTCCCTTCCCTTTCATGGGTGCCAGCTCACCTGTGACTGTGCGGAGCTGCACAGTTGTGGGCTCAAACTGAGTCCAACCTGGCACAATATCTGGCCTCACCAGGGTCACTGTGGACCCAGGCTGGGACCAGGGGGTGTGTTTCCTGCCGCATCTAGCGAATCAGCACGAATGAGTTCAGTCCTTTCAGCCACCCATGCATGCGTTTCCGGCTCTGGGCTGCTCTGGGCTGCTCTGCCCCCCCCCCCCCCCCCAGCCTGTGCAGTGGGTCTGTCTCTGCACCCCCACCGCAGCCCCAGCTGAAGCCTCAGCCCACACGAGCTCCCTCTCCAAAGCCATCTCCAAGGCTATCTGCAATGACTCAGGATGAACCAGCTGGGTCTGTATGCGCAGCTCCGTAGGAGAAAGCGCCTGTATGAACTGGTCCCGCGCTAGATCGCTCTGCACAGAGGGGGGCATGTGAGCATATGCCCACCGAGAAAGGCTCTCAATGTCATTAGCTAGCACCCATAGTGGCTCTCCAGGCTGTTACTCAGTTCAGAGTGCAGCAGCGCGGGATGTACACACTGTCCAAAGCACCACCTCAGTGCTCCCATTAAAGCCCCATAATGACGTCTGTCCCTGGGGCTAATCAATATCAAACAGGACAAAGCATCATCTGTGAGGCACAAAGCCAACTGCAGTGCCCTATCCTCATTCTACCACCCTCCAAAATGAGCTAACAGTTCAAACTGAGCATGAAAAGCTTCCCAATCCGCCTTACCGGAGCCTTAGCAGATATGGACACAATATGGAACAGGGCGCCGCCATGTTTGTTTACATCCTGAACCCCAGATTTCTCGTCTGCAGCGTCTACGTCACCCCTTCGGTCCGTTCATCAGAATCCGCGCAAAGCACAGTCGACGAAGCACTCATGCCCGCTTCAGCCGCCATCATTCTAGCGGTCTACCTCAAGCGTTTTTACTTCTGACACCAATGTAATGACCTGGCTAGATCATAAAGGAACAATTGTTCCCACAGAGGCTTGAGTTTACGAATTCACAGTTTATCCACGCAGCCTACTGTTTGGCCGGAGCCCACGCCAAATAAATGAAAGATACCCATATAAAACAACCGTGACCTTCTCTTGTGAAGACCAGACACAAGAAAGAGAACAATAGCTAAAACCCGTCTCTATTCTCTTGGTATGACCTCACTCATGCAATACTATCTGTTTACCACTTGGTGGTGGAACAACACAGCAGAATCAGACTAAGCTGCAACAAAGTTTCAAGCAAACAGTGTTGGTATATGCTTCCTTTATTTCCATTTTAATAACTTGAATTTCAGGTAATATTACTTTACATTGTTACTTTACATTATAAATGAGTTATGAATAAAGCATTAAATTAATCAGCTGTCAAGATCAAAACACTGCAGAAGATCTCTGAAAAATCCAGTACAGTTTATTGAACATGTGGTTAAACTTTCAGCGTAGGCATTCAGACACAAATTCTGGATGAATGATGTAGTATCCAGCCTGGTAAGGTTTCACCACGTTGAAACAGCTGTATCCACCACTGTAACATAAAAACAAACTATACATTTGATATAATATGTGTCGACTGTAGCTGCAATGGCATACAGGTGGTGGAAAAAGCACCCAAATGTCATACTCGAGTAAAAGTAATGATACCTTAATAGAAAATGACTCAAGTGAACCTAGTAAAATACTACTTGAGTAAAAGTCTAAAAGTATTAGGTTTTAAATATACTTAAGTATCAAAAGTAAAAGTTTAAACAATTACAAATTCCTTATATTAAGCAAGCCAGATGGCACCATTTTCTTGTTTTTTTATTTATGGATAGCCAGGGACACAAGTTAAGCATGTGTGTTTAGTGATTCCGCTAGATCACGCTCTTTTGATAAGAGCGTGAATTTAACCATTTTCCTGTCCTGCTAAGCTTTCGAAATGTAACAAATACTTTTGGGTGTCAGAGAAAATGTATGGAGTGAAAAGTACATTATTTTCATTGGGAATGTAATAAAGTAAAAGTAAAAGTTGTCAAAAATATAAATAGTAAAGTGAAGTACAGATAACAAAAAAAACTACTTAAGTAGTACTTCAAGTATTTTTTACTTTACACCACTGATGGCATGGAACTACATTCACTATATAGCCCGACTGTAAATTTGGCTACAGTATTGTGTGTTGCACTTCACACTTGAAACTGTGGATAGTTCAATACTTTATATAGTCTGTAGTGGGCTATTCAAAACAATGTGTTACTGAGAACATGTACTGAGATGTAAGAGCATGTACTGTACCATGAATCCAGTGTAGTATTGGAGCGAGACCTCCGGTAGTGGGCCTGTGGTAGGAGGTGCCTAACGCCTGGGAGGATGCCATTTTGAAGTCCATTCCGATGTTCAATGCCTGAGTTTCTCCTGTCAGAAACAAAGACAGTTTGAATTTCCCAACAAACTAATGCATATAAATTGGATATACCCTTTCAAATTAATTAAGTGTTTACAGTATGGTATTCAAATGGGTAATAAGTAAACAGATATTTTGTATCCGTCAAAAATGGATTGAGACTATGGTTTTTCTATGGGGCTCATACGTTGACATTCATAATTTGTCCATCTTTTTTTACATGTGTAATAAATTGAAATCAGCTTGAACTTGCCTCAGGAGGTCAGGGTTCAAAGGTCACTCTCACCTCAGTCCCTGTGATGAGTGTGGATGGTCACCCCGGTAACACTGGGCATCAGTCAGGTAGCAAGCTGGCCTCTGTTGTAATGACTTGGAGGAATCCATGTGGCTGTAATCAACATCAAGTCGTATTAATCGCAAGTATTATAATAATTACCATTGGAATAAATCCCAGAAAAGAACAGAGAGATCACAATCTTGATTTCAATTTCAATCAGAGCAACATGTGGCAGTATACACTGCATCATTATAATAATACATGCACTGGGTGACTGATTTGGATAAAAAAAACTAAAAGACATAAGGAGTGAAGACCTCATACTTTACCTTTGTATGTTTTTTAGGAGTGGTTGGATTGGCATGTCTCTGATGGAGGGGTCAGTCTTGTGTGGTTTGTGTAGCCAGCCTGCAAGTGGCAGCATGTGCTGTGTTCTTCTGGATGGGCTGAGGGGTGGCATGCGTGGCGGCTCTGTGTCCACAGCACTGAGAGAGCATGCACGTTTGCCATCTTGTGGAAGAAGAGCCACATAAGATCATGCAAAACAAATGTACCACTATGTGCACACGTGCAGGCACGCACGCACATACACACAGACAACAAGGGGGAGATGAGATGATGCTAAGGCAATGATTGGTTGAACAGGTAGAATGGAGCACAGAGTGTCATACCTGGGTGATGCTGAAAAGACAAGTGCCGGACAGGAGGGAAAAGTGGACGGCCGTTGTTTACAGGAGCAGTAGCAACCTGGAACACTGACCGGGAGGCCCTGTGGCTCGCCTGCAATTTCCTGGGCAACAGGAAGTCCTGTATGGGTAGATGGGGAAAGAGAGGAAATAAGACACCCGTCCCTCGGCTCTGAGCACTGAAGATAGATGGATGGTTGGCTCAGGTGACGCATTCCGGATAATTATGGGGACAGTAGTGTAAGAAGAGGATTTGGTAACACTTTACTTGGAGCCTGCGGGTATAAAGCATAATAATGTAGTTACAGTGCATTGTAAGACTTGTCAAAAGCATGTATGCCCTGCTTTTCTCTGTCATAATGATACTGGCTAAATAACAGCCATTTTGGGGTCAGTTGAAGATGTCCTACTACATAACATACCTAACATAACATATTATAATAAGACATTCTAAAGGCTCATACATGCCTATACCAAGTAATAATGCATTACAGAAAATTGTTACATTTGCTTTTTGTGTATGGTCTGTGTGTCTCTACTGTCCCGGGCCAAAAACACATCCGGTTCTATATCTAATATCTATGTGTTACTGTATACACACAATCATTAAGCATTATGTTATGGGTAGGAAAGGTAAAGCTTCCTCGTGATTCTGTTTACATGCCATCTCACGAGGGGAGAGAGGGAAGCATTGAATAATAGATGACATGCAGCTTTCACCCTGTAGAGATGTATGTAAACAATGGCCCTCCAATTAGCGTAAGAGGATTTAGGCCTCATGCTGGGTCAATGAAGAGAGGAAGTGTATAGGGGACAAAGGAGGCAAGAGGAAAAAGTAGCAAACCCACAGGGGGATTTGTTGTCATCTGAAACATCATCCAATCAATTAGAAAACCTCTGATACAATTCAGACATCGAGTATGTGCCATTCTCAGAGTGTTAACCAGGCAGATGTGTGTAGAATGTAGACCGTTGCTATGAAATATGGGTATCAGAGTATTTGAAGGGAACCTGCACAAGGACTTCATAACACAACATTCATAATATTAACAGAATGCATTCATAAGTAGAAGACGTTACACAAAATAGTGTGAAATATGCCGGTATATCAACTTTTAATGCTTATGTCAACAACTGCAAGTTGATATTTCTGTTATGTCAGAGTAATATCACTTGTACTGCAATTAGCATCCACTTCAACTACACTCCATTACTCTTAACCTGTCTATGTGGTTTGTCCTGGCTGTTACCAGTATATTACTATATGTCCTGGTTCTTACCGGTCTGGGGTGGGGGTTATTTCTGCGGTGGGCTGAGGACGGTCTTGGTCGAGTTGGTTTCCCTCGTCCAGGTGAACTGAACTCCTCTGTGTATGTGCTGATTTGGAGCTGGAGAGACATGATCTCCCCAGGAGCCCCAGCCGATATACAGTACCTCTCCTACAAAGAGCTATGTGAATCTCAACCTTTCCAACCCAAGCTGAATCCTCCCTCTCTCTGTCATCTGCTCACTCCTCCCTTGCTTTATTTGTATCCCTCTATCCCTCTACCTCCCTCTCTAGTTCGCCCCCTTCTCATTTATCTTCAAGATATACTGTTGTAGTCTGTCTCTGTCATGAACAATCCTTTTAACTGCACTCAATGTGATCGTTTGCAACAGGACAATAGTTGGAAAGGAGCAATACAAATGTAGGATCTTAATTTGAGCCAGTTTGCTGCATCATGAAAATAATCCTGCAGCAACAGGAAATGTGAATTATTAAGTGGATTATAATTCATGGATATTTTTGTCGGGGTTGAAAATCAAGTATGAAATCTCAGTGGAAATGGCAATTTTTTAAACCTCAAATACACTACAAGTTTAAAATGTCCTGCATTGCAGGAAAGTTATCCTGCAACATGGTGATCAAATTCAGTGGTGGAATAAGTACCCAATTGTCATACTTGAGTAGAAGTGAAGATACCTTAATAGAAAATTACTTTGCGTTTAGTGAGTCCGTCAGATCAGAGGCAGTAGGGATGACCAGGGATGTTCTCTTGAGAAGTGTGTGAATTGGACGATTAGCCTGTCCTGCTAAGCGTTCAAAATGTAATGACTACTTTTGGGTGTCAGGGAAAATGTATGGAGTAAAAATCACATTATTGTCTTCAGGATTGTAGTGAAGTAAAAGTAAAAGTTGTCCAAAATCAAATAGTAAAGTAAAGTACAGATACCCCAAAAAAACGACTTAAGAAGTACTTGAAAGTAGTTTTACTTAAGTACTTTACACCACTGATGAAATTAAGATCCTGCCTCTGTAGGCTAATGTGTTGGGGTAGCTATTCAGTTTTTTATAATCCTTTGAATCCTTTCAACTTTCTACTGCAAGCACATTGTAGAGTTGGTGCCTCAACCTCCCTTATACTGTATGTGGCAGTTGTGAGATGAGCAGCACCCAAGCCAGGAGGAACCAAAGCACTTCTCTTTCTTTCTTTCTCTCTCTCTCTCTCTTTCTCTGAAATCTGAGCAGCCTTCCTTCAACAGGCTCTAAGCTCTCACAGCTCACTGGCCTTGTCTGTCACCCAATGGTCTCTCACCCAATGGCCTGTCACTCAATGGCCCCTGCTTAGATCTCAACCAAGGTTCACCTCTCTACAGTCACCGCTCTTCACATTCATCTATTATTCAGCCAGCGGCTGCAGGGTGTCTTTGTCTCCCCACTGTACCCCCCTGACATGGTCTTTCCAGGTCATTTTCCCCGGAGTGACAGGATCGGGGTAGCCAATTACAATCCAGTCAAAGCAGATAGGTGCACAATGGTGCCAGAACCCGGAAGGCAGTCATGATGAATCTGTTGGACCCTTACAACCTAATTTCAGCTCAATGTACCCTAAAAGCATGAGGATCCACTCAGGTTATATCTCAAATGTAGTGAGCAAGATTTTTCAGAGATATACGGCAACTTCAGAAAGTATTCATACCCCTTTACTTATTCCACAGTTTGTTGTGTTACAGCCTGAATTCAAAATGGATAAATATACAGTACCAGTCAAACATTTGGACACACCTACTCATTCAAGGATTTTTCTTAATTTTTACTATTTTATACATTGTAGAATAATAGTGAAGACATCAAAACTATGAAATAACAAAATACTTTATTTTATATTTGAGATTCTTCAAAGTAGCCACCCTTTGCCTTGATGACAGCTCCGCACACTCTTGGCATTCTCTCAACCAGCTTCACCTGGAATGCTTTTCCAACAGTCTTGAAGGATTTCCCACATATGCTGAGCACTTGTCGGCTGCTTTTCCTTCACTCTGCGGTCTCCCATAGTACAAAAGCCTATCCTATTATATTCTGTGCGAGAAATAAATATTCCAAACATAGTCTGGGACAGTTGTGGGATGCGATAGATCCCAAATTAATACAACCACTAGCATAAAAAAAAAAAACGTTTTACGCATAGTTGCTGACGCAAGAGATAAGAACATTTAGCTTAAAATGTTGATAAACTATTAGGCTATTTCTTCACATTATAAGTGTGTTAATGCGCACATGGTAGTACGCTTTAAGCGCAAATGTTCCATTAGCGGAGAACACCATTATCAAAAGTGACTGAAAATAACAATTATGCTGATTAATGTGCTTAATTTTAAGAAGTTGTTTGGCCACTTTAGTTGTGATACAAACTGTCATGACGCTGGCCTGGGGGTAGGTTTATGACAGTCATAAATACCTCTACCCCCCTTTTTCCTCTCTCTACCCTACTGATGTGACTATTGAAAATCCCTTGGTTAACATGGAGATTCTGGGAACATCAGAAGGTGGGGAGAAATGAACCATATTTTGGTAATCCAACCAGTTGAACATATGCGTTGGTACTTAATGAATATGATGTCAGTTTGGTTGTCATCCGAGACATTCTCATCAATGATAGGATGACATAAACTCTACAGTGGAAAGTCTACACATTATAGTTATCAGATTCACATGGAATTGTTGTGCAATTTAAATGTTTGAATATGAAATTATTCGTGATGGGATGAAATGTGATTTTAGCTTTTAAAATGTGAGAATTGGGTTTTCATGAGTGATTTAGGCCCGACTCAGTGGCCCGCCCACGTGAAGAGAAATTGGTTATAAACTATGAAACACGCCCTCCTCTCCCTTCCTATATAAAGCCCTGATGACAATATAACTCTCTGTTCATTAGGATCACGATCCGATGTCAGAAGGGTTCAGATAATAACTACAGAACAAAGCCAACCTCAGCGTGAGTTTTGGTTGCGAATGGTATGAACTTTGAACTCTTATTCAATACAGAAGTGATACCTCCTAGCCGTTGAGTTAGCAACAGCAGCTGCAAACGTGGGCTGGGAAAGAACAGACAGAGTATCCCGTCTACCACACAACGACGTTACTACAACGTATCCAATTTACCACCAGAGACATTCTTCAAGGGACTCTATTGGGGAACACGGCCTTCCATCTACCACCAACCTACCGAAGCGCAGCCCAGAGTAAATATTTATTGCATTTTCCTTTTCCAAATGGCCGGTAATTTAGAATGCATAAGATTCTGTATTTACAATAGAGTAGTTGCCTACGGCCCGATAGAGACATCGCTTCTCCCTTTGTTCTTCAGTCTTCCCTGTAACGGCTTTCGCTCTCCTCATCCTCGGACGAGGTGAGGAGAGAAGGATCTTCTGACCAAAACGCAGGCTTTGGGAAATAAGCCATCTTTATTATAAAATATGATGGCAACACGAAACGAAACAAAACACTTTCAAAACTTACAAAATAAGAAAACGACGTTGAACGAAACCTGAACATAAACTTACATAACTAAACATAAACTTACGTACAGGAAACGGACGACATCGAAACGAAACGAAACAAACAAACGCTACAGTCCCATGTGGTACGAACATACATACAGACATAGGAGACAATCACCCACAACGAACACTGTGACAACGCCTACCTAAATATGACTCTTAATTAGAGGAACGCCAAACACCTGCCTCTAATTAAGAGCCATATCAGGTAACCCAAAACCAACACAGAAACAGAAAACATAGAATGCCCACCCAACCTCACGTCCTGACCAACTAACACAATTAACAACTAACATAAATAGGTCAGGAACGTGACAGTACCCCCCCCACAAGGTGCGAACTCCGGACGCACCAGCACAAAGTCTAGGGGAGGGTCTGGGTGGGCATCTAACCACGGTGGTGGCTCAGGCTCCGGGCGCGGTTCCCACCCCACCATAATCCATCCTAGCTGCCTCCCTCCAAGAATGTCCACCCTCTTTTTTCCCCCACAAAATCCTCTTAATAATATACCTAATAAGGACAACACCGGGACAGAGAGATAAACCAAGACAGAGGGATAGATAAGAATATAGAGGTAGATGAAGATAGAGAGGGAGATCAGGATAGAGGGGCAACTCCGGACTGAAAGGCAGCTCCGGACAGAGAGACAGCTCTGGACTGATGGGCAGTTCTGGGTATTTAGCCTTTTCAGGCTGAAGGGCAGCTCATGGCTGACTGACGAATCTCGACGCTCATGGCTGGCTGACGGCTCTCGACGCTCATGGCAGGCTGACGGCTCTCGACGCTCATGGCAGGCTGACGGCTCTCGACGCTCATGGCAGGCTGACGGCTCTCGACGCTCATGGCAGGCTGACGGCTCTCGACGCTCATGGCAGGCTGACGGCTCTCGCTGCTCATGGCGCTCTGACGGCTCTGGCTGCTCATGGCGCTCTGACGGCTCTGGCTGCTCATGGCGCTCTGACGGCTCTGGCTGCTCATGGCGCTCTGACGGCTCTGGCTGCTCATGGCTCTCTGACGGCTCTGGCTGCTCATGGCTCTCTGACGGCTCTGGCTGCTCATGGCTCTCTGACGGCTCTGGCTGCTCATGGCTCGCTGGCGGCTCTAGCAGATCCTGTCTGGTTGACAGCTCTGGCGGATCCTGTCTGGTTGGCGGCTCTGGCAGATCCTGTCTGGTTGGCGGCTCTGGCAGATCCTGTCTGGTTGGCGGCTCTGGCAGATCCTGTCTGGTTAGCGGCTCTGGCAGATCCTGTCTGGCTGACGGCTCTAGCGGCTCCTGTCTGGCTGACGGCTCTAGCGGCTCCTGTCTGGCTGACGGCTCTGTAGGCTCATGGCAGACGGGCGGCTTTGCAGGCTCATGGCAGACGGGCGGCTTTGCAGGCTCCTGGCAGACGGATGGCTCAGACGGCGCTGGGGAGACGGATGGCTCAGATGGCGCTGGGGAGACGGATGGCTCAGATGGCGCTGGGGAGACGGATGGCTCAGATGGCGCTGGGGAGACGGATGGCTCAGATGGCGCTGGGGAGACGGATGGCTCTGGCCGGATACGGTGCACTGTAGACCTGGTGCGTGGTGCCGGAACTGGAGGCACCGGGCTAAGGATAAGCACCTTCCTACTAGTGCGGGGAGCAGGGACAGGGCACACTGTATTCTCAAAGCCTACTCTATCCCTGATGCGTGGTACCGGCACTGGTGACGCCGGGCTGAGGACAAGCACATCAGGATTAGTAGGGGGAGAAGATACAGTTTGTACAGGGCTCTGGAGACGCACTAGTAGCTTAGTGCGTGAGGCCGGAACTGGAGGTACCGGGCTAGATACACGCACTACAGGGAGAGTGCGTGGAGGAGGAACAGGGCTCAGGATACGCACTGGTAGCCTAGTGCGTAGTGTATACACTGTAGGTACTAGGCTGGGGCGGGGAGGTGGTGCCGGAAATACCGGACCGTGGAGACGTACTGGCACTCTTGAGCATTGAACCCGCCCAACCTTACCTGGTTGAATGCTCCCGGTCGCCCGACCAGTGCGGGGAGGTGGAATAACCCGCACCGGCCTATGTAGGCGAACCGGGGAAACCATGCGTAAGGCCGGTGCCATGTATGCCGGCCCGAGGAGACGCACTGGAGACCAGACGCGTTGAGCCGGCCTCATGACACCTGGCTCAATACTCAATCTAGCCCTACCAGTGCGGGGAGGTGGAATAACCCGCACTGGGCTATGCACTCGTACAGGAGACACCGTGCGCTCTACTGCGTAACACGGCGCCTGCCCGTACTCCCGCTCTCCACGGTAAGCCTGGGAAGTGGGCGCAAGTCTCCTACCTGCCCTTGGCCCACTACCTCCTAGCCCCCCCCCAAGAAATTTTTGGGAATTACTTACGGGCTTTTTTGGCTTCCGTGCCAGACGCGTTCCCTCATAGCTCCGGTTCCTCTCTCCGGTAGCCTCCGCTCTCCTCAGTGCCTCCAGCTGTTCCCATGGGAGGCGATCTCTACCAGCTAGGATCTCCTCCCATGTGTAGACACCTTTTCCATCCAAAACATCGTCCCATGTCCATCTCTCCTTCTTCTCCTGTCCCTTACTCCGTTTAGTTTTCCCTAGCCGCTTGGTCTTAGCGTGGTGGGTGATTCTGTAACGGCTTTCGCTCTCCTCATCCTCGGACGAGGTGAGGAGAGAAGGATCTTCTGACCAAAACGCAGGCTTTGGGAAATAAGCCATCTTTATTATAAAATATGATGGCAACACGAAACGAAACAAAACACTTTCAAAACTTACAAAATAAGAAAACGACGTTGAACGAAACCTGAACATAAACTTACATAACTAAACATAAACTTACGTACAGGAAACGGACGACATCGAAACGAAACGAAACAAACAAACGCTACAGTCCCATGTGGTACGAACATACATACAGACATAGGAGACAATCACCCACAACGAACACTGTGACAACGCCTACCTAAATATGACTCTTAATTAGAGGAACGCCAAACACCTGCCTCTAATTAAGAGCCATATCAGGTAACCCAAAACCAACACAGAAACAGAAAACATAGAATGCCCACCCAACCTCACGTCCTGACCAACTAACACAATTAACAACTAACATAAATAGGTCAGGAACGTGACATTCCCGCTCTTTCACTCAAACCCAGCCCCCTTTCCTTTGGGTAACCAGCTGTCATATCTGTTCCGTCCCCTAGGGATGTTTTCCTTTATGACATAATTTGTAATCAAGGTATAATTAATTCTGTGTATATGTAATTCTGTGTGATTAGTTAGGTATTTAGTAAATAAATAATTAAACCCAATTTTGTATTGCTGATTCAACTTGTTAGCCAAGGTTCGTGAAGATAACCAAGAATTTACAACTTTCAGATGAGACTGAAATCAGGTGACGATTAATATTGACTGCTATTGATGTAAAATATTACTAGATCTTTAAGAGTTTATTCGGAAGATAACAGCTCTATAAATATTATTTCGTGGTGCTGTCACGTTCCTGACCTATTTCTGTTAGTTTGTTGTATGTGTTAGTTGGTCAGGACGTGAGTTTGGGTGGGCATTCTATGTTTTCTGTTTCTATGTTGGTTTATGGGTTGCCTGGTATGGCTCTTAATTAGAGGCAGGTGTTTGGCGTTCCTCTAATTAAGAGTCATATTTAGGTAGGTTGTTTCACAGTGTTCGTTGTGGGTGGTTGTCTCCTGTGTCAGTGTTTGTCGCACCATACGGGACTGTTTCGGTTTGTTTGTTCATCGTTAATTTATGTGTAGGCTATTTTCCCTGTTCGTGCGTTCTCGTGTTTGATTGTAAGTTCGTATGTCCAGGTTTGTCTACTCCGTTTTGTTATTTTGTTAATTAGTCAAGTGTATTTCGTTTCGTGTTCTTCCGTCTTGTTTATTAAAATCATGTCTTCACAATCCGCTGCATCTTGGTTCCATCACTACTCCTCCTTTTCGGTTGAAGAGGAGGACGACCACCGTTACAGGTGCCCCAATTTTCTAGTTAACTACATTTACATGATTAGCTCAATCAGGTAATATTAATTACAGAGAAAGGAGTTTATAGATTAGCATGTCATATCACTTAATCCGGCATAGCCAAAGACACGACAAAACCTTATAAAACATATAAGCCTATGGGTAAGGCTACATGAGGTGTGTGACAATGACTTGAAAAGGGCATTGTTTCTTATGCAGGTTATCATTCATGGGTATCATGCTGGGTATCATGGGCGGCAGGTAGCCTAGTGGTTAGAGCGTTGGACTTGCAACCAATTGCAAGATCAAATCCCTGAGCTAACCAGGTGAAAATCTGTCGTTCTCCTCCTGAACAAGGCAGTTAACCCACTGTTCCTAGCCTGTCATTGAAAATAAGAATTTGTTCTTAACTGACTTGCCTAGTTAAATAAAGGTTAAAAAAAATACAAATTCACAAGTGAGAATATATACAGTTGAAGTCAGAAGTTTACATACACTTAGGTTTTTAAACTACTCCACAAATGTCTTGTTAACAAACTATAGTTTTGGCAAGTCGGTTAGGACATCTACTTTGTGCATGAGACAAGTAATTTTTCAAACAACAGTTTATAGACAGATTATTTCACTTATTATTCACTGTATCACAATTCCAGTGGGTCAGAAATGTACATACACTAAGTTGACTGTGCCTTTAAACAGCTTGGAAAATTCATGTCATGGCTTTAGAAGCTTCTGATAGGCTAATTGACATAATTTGAGTCAATTGGAGGTGTACCTGTGGATGTATTTCAAGGCCTTCCTTCAAACTCATTGCCTCTTTGCTTGACAACACGGGAAAATCAAAAGAAATCATCCAAGACCTCAGAAAAAATAATTGTATACCTCTGGTTCATCCTTGGTAGCAATTTCCAAACGTCTGAAGGTACCACGTTCATCTGTACAAACAATAGTATGCAAGTATAAAAACCATGGGACCACACAGCCGTCATACCGCTCAGGAAGGAGACGCGTTCTGTCTCCTAGAAATGAACGTACTTTGGTGCGAAAAGTGCAAATCAATCCCAGAACAACAGACAAGGGCCTTGTGAAGATGCTGGAGGAAACAGGTACAGAAGTCTATATATCCACAGTAAAACAAGTCCTATATCGACATAACCTGAAAGGCCGCTCAGCAAGGAAGTAGCCACTGCTCCAAATCCGCCATAAAAAAGCCAGACCACGGTTTGCAACTGCACATGGGGACAAAGATCGTACTTTTTGGAGAAATGTCCTCTGGTCTGATGAAACAAAAATAGAACTGTTTGGCCATAATGACCATCATTGTGTTTGGAGGAAAAAGGAGGAAGCTTGCAAGCCGAAGAACACCATCCCAACCATGAAGCACAGGGGTGGCAGCATCATGTTGTGGGGGTGCTTTGCTTGCATGGCTGTGTGCTCGATTGTATACACCGGTCAGCAACGGGTGTGGCTGAAATAGCCAAACCCACTACTCTGATGGGGTGTACACTTACTTTTGTATATATAGTGTATCTATATATATATAGCTTTCTGTCCGAACAAACTGAGCGACTGGGCAAGAAAAAAGGACCTTGGCCGGGGAGGTGACCAAGAACCCAGTGACCCCTGACAGAACTACAGTTCCTTGACTGAGATGGCAGAACCTGCCTGAAGGACAACAGTCCACCAACAGCACTTCACAAATTTGGGTGAAGTGCTGGAGCAACAGCACTCCACCATTATGGGAGAGTGGCCAGACGGAAGCCACTCTTGAGACAAAAGCACATGACAGCACACCTGGAGTTTTCAAATAGCCACGTGAAAGACTGAGAGCATAAGGCAAAAGATACTGTAGTCTGATGAGACAAAAATTGAACTCCTTGGCCTGAATGCAAAGTGCTATGTCTGGAGAAAACCAGGCACAGCTCATCACCCATCTAATACCATCCCTATCGTGATGCATGGTGGTGGCAGTATCATGTTATGGGGAGGCTTTTCAGCGGCAGGGACTGGGAGACTGGTAATGACAGGGCATCCCATCGTCCCGGGGACGCTAAGAAAAACGTCTGGGACGGCTCAAAACAGATTGTGGGACAGTTCTGGGAGGATAGATCCAAAAATCATACAACCACTATACATTTTTTTGTATTATTTTTTTTTAGCAAGGCTGATGCAACAGATCAGAATGTTTATCTTAAAATGTTGATTGACTATTATTTCTTCACACTGCAGTAGGCTACGTGCGAATGTTCCAAAAGGCATTTAGCGGAACACACCATTCAAAAAAGCGCATTGCAAATGCGAACTGTTTCATGTGACAGAGATGAAAAAAATTGGTTCGAATTTTGGAAAGACGGGAGCTCGAAAGATGCAACAACTAACATGGGATGCTAATATGACTAGGATTGTGTCTTTGGCTGCTAGACAATTAAAGAAAGTTTATTTAAAAACCAATAGAACTTGATAGAAATGCTTATTTTGGCTAGCCAACTTTGAATCAAGGTAAGATTATTCCCTGATGAAGACAGCTTGTCTGTCGAAACGTTGGTTATTAAATTATTGCATCTGAGCTCCTAGAGTGTGCGGCTCTCCTTTTCTTTTTCAAGCGTTCTACACCGCACGACAGCACCTCGCCTAAACAGGTGTCTTTCTTTCACCTCAAGATATGTATCATAAAATGAAGTAAAACCGCCAGTTTTTAAACAATTAAGTTCATGGCTTAACAGTTTCAAAATGCTGTATGCCTCTGCAGGTGGGTGATGTGTGTGGTGCGCAACATACACTGACCTTTCTCTCCGCTCTTGTGACCATTTGATCTGAATGAACCATGTCTCAAGTATCAGTCAATCAATCAAATGTATTTATAAAGCCCTTTTTACATCAGCCGACGTCACAAAGTGCTTACAGAAACCCAGCCTGAAACCCCAAACAGCAAGCAATGCAGATGTTGAAGTACATTAACAGAATCAAGCCTTTAGATGTTAATGTTAATTTTCCGACATTATATTTGTCAAACATTACTGGTGCTTAGCCTATATTTATGTAATTAAAAGTCCCATTGAAGTTTGGCTAAATATTCTGCCACCTCCCTCATGTCAGCATCGGCGTAGACATTTCACCTATGCCTGTGGTTCCCAACCTTTTTCTGTTAATGTACCACCAACTGAATTTTGCTCTTCCCGGACTACCCCTGAAGTACCCAGTTATGTGCATTTAACCAGTAGGCCTATGGTCTCATGAGTCTTCTCATGTACCCCCTATGGATAGGCCAAGTCACCCCAGGGTTCTGGGAACCACTGACCTAGGTTATACTTTGAGATGTAGACTAATTATTTATGTACAGGTAACTGTCAAAATAAAGGAAACACCATAATTAGCTATTAATATTTGTAGTAATGTAGGCAATTTATGCAAAGGATTTTACCTCTCACCAGTCTCGCCATCACCAAAATTACATTATCACAAGCAATTATTATATTAACAATCATTGTGGATCATCCTCTATTGTCCCTAACATCTTTTACTCCTTCCCAACAGTTGTGGGATACGCACATACACCCACACACTCATACACACTCAACCCTTTCCCCCCACACAACGATAGGCTCACATTCTCAACAGTTGCACCATCCCAGAGCCCAACTCAAGAAAGGTCTTGATTTACGAATGCATATACAGTTGCAGCTGTATCAGAAGGCCTGCAAGACATTGCAAAAAAATGGGCAGAAATTGAGAGATTTTATTAACCATTGTCACGTCCTAGATGATGGAGGTCAAATGTACACCTTTTCCCTGAGGACATCCACAACACAGTCCCCTGTATTGACCATATTCCCAAGCATCTCCATGCAGTCAGACTTTTGATTTTGTGCCACCAGGGCAACAATAATATACCCCCTCTCTGAATGTCTGAGTGTGACTCCCTCCCCGTGGGTTACTGCAGCTAGTGTTGCCAGCACTGCCACTGCCTGGGTGGAGGAGCAGCTTTGAAAATGTCCTTGTATATTATGCTCTCCCTTTATGGGGCTTTGGCTTTGCAGGACCAACCCTGCCAAGCAGGCTCAGAATCTTGAGGGGGCAGTGCTACTCTAGGTCTCTGACCGCATTTTGGCTGCATACAGACCTCATACAGCAGGCCCATAAAACAGTTAGGGACTTCTCCTTAGTATCTGGGTCATTCAGGTGGGTGTCTAGGGTATAGAGATGTGGACCGTTGAAAACTGTTTTCTGCCCCTCCCAAAAGATAGAATTTGTAGATAATTGGCCCTCTTTCTGGGACTCACCCACAAACAGGACCAAGCCTGACCTGCTGAGGAGTGACGGACTCCATCCTAGCTGGAGGGGTGCTCTCATCTTATCTACCAACATAGATAGGGCTCTAACTCCTTTAGCCCCACAATGAAATAGGGTGCAGGCCAGGCAGCAGGCTGTTAGCCAACCTGCCAGCTTAGTGGAGTCTGCCAATAGCACAGTCAGTGTAGTCAGCTCAGCCATACCCATACCCATTGAGACTGTGTCTGTGCCTCGACCTAGGTTGGGCAAAACTAAACATGGCGGTGTTCGCCTTAGCAATCTTATTAGGATAAAGACCTCCTCCATTCCTGCCATTATTGAAAGAGATCATGATACCTCACATCTCAAAATAGGGTTACTTAATGTTAGATCTCTCACTTCAAAGGCAGTCATAGTCAATGAACTAATCACTGATCATAATCTTGATGTGATTGGCCTGACTGAAACATGGCTTAAGCCTGATGAATTTACTGTGTTAAATGAGGCCTCACCTCCTGGTTACACTAGTGACCATATCCCCCGTGCATCCCGCAAAGGCGGAGGTGTTGCTAACATTTATGATAGAAAATTTCAATTTACAAAAAAAAAATGACGTTTTCGTCTTTTGAGCTTCTAGTCATGAAATCTATGCAGCCTACTCAATCACTTTTTTATAGCTACTGTTTACAGGCCTCCTGGGCCATATACAGCGTTCCTCTCTGAGTTCCCTGAATTCCTATCAGACCTTGTAGTCATAGCAGATCATATTCTAATTTTTGGTGATTTTAATATTCATATGGAGAAGTCCACAGACCCACTCCAAAAGTCTTTCGGAGCCATCATCGACTCGGTGGGTTTTGTCCAACATGTCTCTGGACCTACTCACTGCCACAGTCATACTCTGGACCTAGTTTTGTCCCATGGAATAAATGTTGTAGATCTTAATGTTTTCCCACATAATCCTGGACTATCGGACCACCATTTTATTACGTTTGCAATCGCAACAAATAATCTGCTCAGACCCCAACCAAGGAGCATCAAAAGTGCTATAAATTCTCAGACAACACAAAAATTCCTTGATGCCCTTCCAGACTCCTTCTGCCTACCCAAGGACGTCGGAGGACAAAAATCAGTTAACCACTTAACTGAGGAACTCAATTTAACCTTGCGCAATACCCTAGATGCAGTTGCACCCCTTAAAATGAAAAACATTTGTCATAAGAAACTAGCTCCCTGGTATACAGAAAATACCCGCGCTTTGAAGCAAGCTTCCAGGAAATTGGAACGGAAATGGCGCCACACCAAACTGGAAGTCTTCCGACTAGCTTGGAAAGACAGTACCGTGCAGTACCGAAGAGCCCTCACTGCTGCTCGATCATCCTACTTTTCCAACTTAATCGAGGAAAATAAGAACAATCCAAAATTTATTTTTGATACTGTTGCAAAGCTAACTAAAAAGCAGCATTCCCCAAGAGAGGATGGCTTTCAATTCAGCAGTAATAAATTCATGAACTTCTTTGAGGAAAAGATCATGACCATTAGAAAGCAAATTACGGACTCCTCTTTGAATCTGCGTATTCCTCCAGGGCTTAGCTGTCCTGGATCTGCACAGCTCTGCCAAAGCCTGGGATCGGGAGAGACACTTAAGTGTTTTAGTACTATATCTCTTGACACAATGATGAAAATAATCATGGCCTCTAAACCTTCAGGCTGCATACTGGATCCTATTCCTACTAAACTGCTGAAAGAGCTGCTTCCTGTGCTTGGCCCTCCTATGTTGAACATAATAAACAGCTCTCTATCCACCGGATGTGTACCAAACTCACTAAAAGTGGTAGTGATAAAGCCTCGCTTGAAAAAGCCAAACCTTGACCCGGAAAATATAAAAAACTATCGGCCTATATCGAATCTTCCATTCCTCTCAAAATTTTTAGAAAAAGCTGTTGCGCAGCAACTCACTGCCTTTCTGAAGACAAACAATGTATACGAAATGCTTCAGTCTGGTTTTAGACCCCATCATAGCACTGAGACTGCACTTGTGAAGGTGGTAAATGACCTTTTGGTGGCGTCAGACCGAGGCTCTGCATCTGTCCTCGTGCTACTAGACCTTAGTGCTGCCTTTGACACCATCGATTACCACATTCTTTTGGAGAGACTGGAAACCCAAATTGGTCTACACGGACCAGTTCTGGCCTGGTTTAGATCTTACCTGTCGGAAAGATATCAGTTTGTCTCTGTGAATGGTTTGTCCTCTGACAAATCAACTGTGCATTTCGGTGTTCCTCAAGGTTCCGTTTTAGGACCACTATTGTTTTCACTATATATTTTACCTCTTGGGGATGTTATTCGAAAACATAATGTTAACTTTCACTGCTATGCGAATGACACACAGCTGTACATTTCAATGAAACATGGTGAAGCCCCAAAATTGCCCTCGCTAGAAGCCTGTGTTTCAGACCTAAGGAAGTGGATGGCTGAAAACTTTCTACTTTTAAACTCGGACAAAACAGAGATGCTTGTTCTAGGTCCCAAGAAACAAAGAGATCTTCTGTTAAATCTGACAATTCATCTTGATGGTTGTAAAGTCATCTCAAATAAAACTGTGAAGGACCTCGGCGTTACTCTTGACCCTGATCTCTCTTTTGACGAACACATCAAGACTGTTTCAAGGACAGCTTTTTTCCATCTACGTAACATTGCAAAAATCAGAAATTTTCTGTCCAAAAATGATGCAGAAAAATTAATCCATGCATTTGTTACTTCTAGGTTAGACTACTGCAATGCTCTACTTTCCGGCTACCCGGATAAAGCACTAAATAAACTTCAGTTAGTGCTAAATACGGCTGCTAGAATCCTGACTAGAACCAAGAAATTTGATCATATTACTCCAGTGCTAGCTTCCCTACACTGGCTTCCTGTTAAGGCAAGGGCTGATTTCAAGGTTTTACTGTTAACCTATGAAGCGTTACATGGGCTTGCTCCTACCTATCTTTCCGAGTTGGTCCTGCCGTACATACCAATACGTACGCTATGGTCACAAGACGCAGGCCTCCTAATTGTCCCTAGAATTTCTAAGCAAACAGCGGGAGGCAGGGCTTTCTCCTATAGATCTCCATTTTTATGGAACGGTCTGCCTACCCATGTGAGAGACGCAGACTCGGTCTCAACCTTTAAGTCTTTACTGAAGACTTATCTCTTCAGTAGGTCATATGATTGAGTGTAGTCTGGCCCAGGAGTGTGAAGGTGAACGGAAAGGCTCTGGAGCAACGAACCGCCCTTGCTGTCTCTGCCTGGCCGGTTCCCCTCTCTCCACTGGGATTCTCTGCCTCTAACCCTGTTACAGGGGCTGAGTCACTGGCTTACTGGTGCTCTTTCATGCCGTCCCTGGGAGGGGTGCGTCACTTGAGTGGGTTGAGTTACTGACGTGATCTTCCTGTCTGGGTTGGCGCCCCCCCTTGGTTTGTGCTGTGGTGGAGATCTTTGTTAGCTATACTCGGCCTTGTCTCAGGATTATAAGTTGGTGGTTGAAGATATCCCTCCAGTGGTGCGGGGGCTGTGCTTTGGCAAAGTGGGTGGGGTTATATCCTTCCTATTTGGCCCTGTCCGGGGGTATCTTCGGATGGGGCCACAGTGTCTCCTGACCGCTCCTGTCTCAGCCTCCAGTATTTATGCTGCAGTAGTTTGTGTCGGGGGGCTAGGGTCAGTTGGTTATACCTGGAGTACTTCTCCTGTCTTATCCAGTGTCCTGTGTGATTTTAAGTATGCTTTCTCTAATTCTCTCGTTCTCTCTTTCTTTCTCTCTCTGAGAACCTGAGCCCTAGGACCATACGTCAGGACTACCGGGCATGACGACTCCCTGCTGCCCCCAGTCCGCCTGGCCTTGCTGCTATTCCAGTTTCAACGGTTCTGCCTGCGGTTACGGAACCCCTACCTGTCCCAGACCTGCTGTTTTCAACTCTTAATGATCGGCTATGAAAAGCCAACTGAGATTTATTCCTGATTATTATTTGACCATGCTTGTCATTTATGAACATTTTGAAAATCTTGGCTCTCTCTAATTTTCTCATTCTCTCTTTCTTTCTCTCGGAGGACATGAGCCCTGGGACCATACGTCGGGACTGCCGGGCGTGGTGGCTCCTTGCTGTCCCCAGTCCGCCTGGCCTTGCTGCTGTTCCGGTTTCAGCTGTTCTGCCTGCGGTTATGGAACCGCCACCTGTCCCAGACCTGTTGTTTTTCAACTCTTAATGATCGGCTATGAAAAGCCAACTGAATACTATTCATGATTATTATTTGACCATGCTTGTCACTTATGAACATTTTTGAACATCTTGGCATAGTTCTGTTATAATCTCCACCCGGCACAGCCAGAAGAGGACTGGCCACCCCTCATAGCCTGGTTCCTCTCTAGGTTTCTTCCTAGGTTTTGGCCTTTCTAGGGAGTTTTTCCTAGCCACCGTGCTTCTACACCTGCATTCTAGCTGTTTGGGGTTTTAGGCTGGGTCTCTGTACAGCACTTCGAGACATTAGCTGATGTACGAAGAGCTATATAAAATAAACTTGATTGATTGATTGATTGACCGTTCCATCAATATAGGATATAATATAGTTGAAAGTCCGTGTTGCCCAGCAACAGCCCCAAAACATCACTGCTCTAGAGGAGATCTGGATGGAGGAATGGGCCAAAATACCAGCAACAGTGTGTGAAAACCTTGTGAAGACTTACAGAAAACGTTTGACCTCTGTCATTGCCAACAAAGGGTATATAACAAAGTATTGAGATAAACTTTTGTTATTGACCAAATACTTATTTTCCACCATAATTTGCAAATAAATTCATTAAAAATCCTACAATGTGATTTTCTGGATTTCTTTTCCTAATTTTGTCTGTCATGGTTGAAGTGGTACCTATGATGAAAATTACAGGCCTCTCTCATCTTTTTAAGTGGGAGAACTTGCACAATTGGTGGCTGACTAAATACTTTTTTGGCCCACTGTATATCCTTACTGACTAATTCAAGTATACCCAGTTTGTTATTTATTGATTTTAACGGATCGGTTTCGACCTTTACCATTCCCGGTGGTGAAAATATTAAATCGTCTTCGTCACGTTTTCGTTTTGAAATCAGTTCCCCTGTCTTACTCTCCGTCATGTTTGGGTGTTGCTTGTTTTCGTAATATTTGTCGATAAATGTCTCTAGTCTTAAGATTTGTTTTGTGTTATTATCCAGATTGAAGGTTATCACCAGATTGTGTAGTGCTAATATTTAATCTAACTTGCCGATATTGAATATTACGTTTTTATCTTAAGGTACTCTACATAACTACGTTCAGCCCGCCATTACCTGCACACAATTTTAGAGAAATAAGGTTTTTGTGCCTATGGAACATATCAGGGATTTGTTTTTCTTCATGAAATATGGGACCGACACTTTACATGTTGCATTTATATTTTTGTTCAGTGTATTTTGCATCCCTCATTTACTCAAGTGTTTCCTTTATTTTGTCAGTTACCTGTACATTTATGCTAAATAGATTTTATTATTATTCCAATGTTGGCCTTTTAAAATGTCTGGCTCAATTGACAGGCCCATTTATATATTTCAGTAGTACTATTATTAGCCTTTTAAAACACTGTGAATGACCAAGGTCCTAGAGTAGACACATTTTTTTTTTCACCTTTATTTAACCAGGTAGGCTAGTTGAGAACAAGTTCTCATTTGCAACTGCGACCTGGCCAAGATAAAGCATAGCAGTGTGAACAGACAACAACACAGAGTTACACATGGAGTAAACAATAAACAAGTCAATAACATGGTAGAAAAAAAGAGAATCTATATACAATGTGTGCAAAAGGCATGAGGTAGGCAATAAATCGAATAATTACAATTTAGCAGATTAACACTGGAGTGATAAATCATCAGATGATCATGTGCAAGTAGAGATACTGGTGTGCAAAAGAGCAGAAAAGTAAATAAATAAAAGCAGTATGGGGGGTGAGGTAGGTAAATTGGGTGGGCTATATACCGATGGACTATGTACAGCTGCAGCGATCGGTTAGCTGCTCGGATAGCGGATGTTTAAAGTTGTTGAGGGAGATAAAAGTCTCCCACTTCAGAGATTTTTGCAATTCGTTCCAGTCGCAGGCAGCAGAGAACTGGAAGGAAAGGCGTCCAAATGAGGTTTTGGCTTTAGGGATGATCAGAGATACACCTGCTGGAGCGCGTGCTACGGGTGGGTGTAGCCATCGTGACCAGTGAACTGAGATAAGGCGGCACTTTACCTAGCATAGCCTTGTAGATGACCTGGAGCCAGTGACGACGAACATGTAGCGAGGGCCAGCCGACTAGGGCATACAGGTCGCAGTGGTGGGTCGTATAAGGTGCTTTAGTAACAAAACGGATGGCACTGTGATAAACTGCATCCAGTTTGCTATTAGTAGAGTATTGGAAGCTATTTTGTAGATGACATCGCCGAAGTCGAGGATCGGTAGGATAGTCAGTTTTACTAGGGTAAGTTTGGCGGCGTGAGTGAAGGAGGCTTTGTTGCGAAATAGAAAGCCGACTCTAGATTTGATTTTGGATTGGAGATGTTTGATATGAGTCTGGAAGGAGAGTTTGCAGTCTAGCCAGACACCTAGGTACTTATAGATGTCCACATATTCTAGGTCGGAACCGTCCAGGGTGGTGATGCTAGTCGGGCGTGCGGGTGCAGGCAGCGAACGGTTGAAAAGCATGCATTTGGTTTTACTAGCGTTTAAGAGCAGTTGGAGGCCACGGAAGGAGTGTTGTATGGCATTGAAGCTCGTTTGGAGGTTAGATAGCACAGTGTCCAAGGAAGGGCCAGAAGTATACAGAATGGTGTCGTCTGCGTAGAGGTGGATCAGGGAATCGCCCGCAGCAAGAGCAACATCATTAATATATACAGAGAAAAGAGTCGGCCCGAGAATTGAACCCTGTGGTACCCCCATAGAGACTGCCAGAGGACCGGACAACATGCCCTCCGATTTGACACACTGAACTCTGTCTGCAAAGTAGTTGGTGAACCAGGCAAGGCAGTCATTAGAAAAACCGAGGCTACTGAGTCTGCCGATAAGAATATGGTGATTGACAGTGTCGAAAGCCTTGGCCAGGTCGATGAAGACGGCTGCACAGTACTGTCTTTTATCGATGGCGGTTATGATATCGTTTAGTACCTTGAGCGTGGCTGAGGTGCACCCGTGACCGGCTCGGAAACCGGATTGCACAGCGGAGAAGGTACGGTGGGATTCGAGATGGTCAGTGATCTGTTTCTTGACTTGGCTTTCGAAGACCTTAGATAGGCAGGGCAGGATGGATATAGGTCTGTAACAGTTTGGGTCCAGGGTGTCTCCCCTTTAGAAGAGAGGGATGACCGCGGCAGCTTTCCAATCCTTGGGGATTTCAGATGATACGAAGGAGAGGTTGAATAGGCTGGTAATCGTGGGTGCGACAATGGCGGCGGACAGTTTCAGAAATAGGGGGTCCAGATTGTCAAGCCCAGCTGATTTGTATGGGTCCAGGTTTTCCAGCTCTTTCAGAACATCTGCTATCTGGATTTGGGTAACGGAGAAGCTGGGGGGGCTTGGGCGAGTAGCAGCAGGGGGGGCGGGTTTGTTTGCCAAGGTTGGAGTCGCCAGGAGGAAGGCATGGCCAGCCGTTGAGAAATGCTTGTTGAAGTTTTCGATTATCACGGATTTATCGGTGGTGACCGTGTTACCTAGCCTCAGTGCAGTGGGCAGCTGGAAGGAGGTGCTCTTGTTCTCCATGGACTTTACAGTATCCCAGAACTTTTTGGAGTTAGAGCTACAGGAGGCAAATTTCTGCTTGAAAAAGCTGGCCTTTGCTTTCCTGACTGACTGCGTGTATTGGTTCCTGACTTCCCTGAACAGATGCATATCGCGGGGGCTCTTCGATGCTATTGCAGTTCGCCACAGGATGTTTTTGTGCTGGTCGAGGGCAGTCAGGTCTGGAGTGAACCAAGGGCTATATCTGTTCTTAGTTCTGCTTTTTTTGAATGGTGAGGAATTAACTTTTAAAGAATGACCAGGCATCCTCAACTGATGGGATGAGGTCAATATCCTTCCAGGGTACCCGGGCCAGGTGGATTAGAAAGGCCTGCTCGCAGAAGTGTTTTAGGGAGCGTTTGACAGTGATGAGGGGTGGTCGTTTGACCGCGGACCCGTAGCGGATACAGGCAATGAGGCAGTGATCGCTGAGATCTTGATTGAAGACAGCAGAGGTGTATTTGGAGGGCAAGTTGGTCAGGATAATGTCTATTAGGGTGCCCATGTTTACGGATTTAGGGTTGTACCTGGTGGGTTCCTTGATGATTTGTGTGAGATTGAGGGCATCTAGCTTAGATTGTAGGACTGCCTGGGTGTTAAGCATATCCCAGTTTAGCTCACCTAACAGAACAAACTCTGAAGCTAGATGGGGAGCGATCAATTCACAGATGGTGTCCAGGGCTATGGTGGGGCACGGGTACAGCGGAGGCAAGCCCAGGCACTGGGTGATGGTAAGAGAGGTTGCATCTCTGGACATGCTGGACTCAATGGGTGAGGTCACCACATGTGTGGGAGGTGGGACAAAGGAGGTATCAGAGGTACGGAGAGTGGAACTACGGGGTCCATTGCAAACCAAAACAATGATAACTAGCCTGAACAACAGTATACAAGGCATATTGATATTTGAGAGAGACATACCGTAAGGCATAAAGTGATTGCAGGTCTTGATTGGGAGAGCTAGCTAAAACAACAGGTGAGATAACAGCAGCTAGTCAGCTAACACAGCAACAGCAGGTAAAAATGGCGACGACTAGGCAGAGAGGGTCGGATTAACTACACACAGAGCCTGAGTTAAAACACAGAGCCGACAGATAAAGCACAAATAAACAGAATGGAGTACCGTGAATTAATGGACAGTCCGGCAGACATCAGCTATGTAGCCAAGTCATCATAGTGTCCAGGGGGCAGCCGTAGATGGAGCAGGGAAGCCGCCACTACGCTAGCACGCGGAGTTTAAAGTTAGTAGCCCGGGGGGTGGTCTGCTCAGACAGAGGGGGTCTGCTCAAACGGAGGCCGGTTGAGGGCACAGCGGATGGGGTATTCGTCTGCAGACCAGACGTGGTCGTGTCGACAGAGAATCCAAGCCGGATGGCGATGGCGAAAGAGAGGTTGTAATTGTAGAATTGTGTTTGCTAACTGGTGCTAGCTTCGTGGCAGTGGCGCTAGCTGCGCTAGCTGCAAGCTAGCTGTGAGGATCAGAAGTAGTGGCTCAGGGATTACGGCAGGAATCCGGCGTTGTTGTCGAGAGACAGTCCGATGCTGGTAAATTGGTGAGTAATATCCAGGCTAATAACAGGGCTGGTGTCTGTGCAGAAGGTATAAGCTGCTAGCAGCGGCTAAAAATGACTAAATAGCTTGTAGCTGATTAGCTGGTTAGCTACTGGGGGTTCTTGAATGTGCTCCAAAGTTAAAAAATAATAGCGATTCCGTATCACATTGGGTGAGGTAGGTTACCGGAAGGTATAATCGAATTAAAAATCGAAAAGAGATAGAAAAAAAAAAATGTTTTTAAATATATACAAGAAATACGAAAAATATAAACGTACATGAGAGGACGAAACAAAACACGTCTACACTGCTACGCTATCTTGGATTCGATTTGATATGTTGGCATATCAAAACAAAAAGTGTGTGTGTGTGTGTGTGTGTGTGTGTGTGTCTATGTTTGTGTTGCTTCACAGTCCCCGCTGTTCAATAAGGTGTTTTTTATCTGTTTTTTTAATCTAATTTCACTGCTTGCATCAGTTACTTGATGTGGAATAGAGTTCCATGCGGTCATTGCTGTATGTATACTGTGCGCCTCTCATAGTCTGTTCTGGACTTGAGGACCGTGAAGAGACCTCTGGTGGCATGTCTTGTGGGGTATGCATGGGTGTTCGAGCTGTGTGCCAGTAGTTTAGAAAGACAGCTCGGTGCATTCAACATGTCAATACCTCTCACAAATACAAGTGGGGATGAAGTCAATCTCTACTTCACTTTGAGCCAGGAGAGATTGACATGCACATTATTAATATTAGCTCTCTGTGTACATCCAAGGGCCAGCCGTGCTACCCTGTTCTGAGCCAATTGCAATTTTCCTTTTTTGTGGCACAAAATTAGGGTCTGAAGGACCTGCCTTGTTGATAGTGTTGTTAAGAATGCAGAGTGGCGCTTTATTATGGACATAATTCTCCTCATCGTAGCTACTATTGTATCAATATGTTTTGACCATGACAGTTTATAATCCAGGGTTACTCCAAGCAGTTTAGCCATCTCAACTTGCTCAATTTCCACTTTATGTATTACAAGATTTAGTTGAGGTTTAGGGTTTAGGGAATGTTTTGTCCCAAATACAATGCTTTTAGTTTTAGAAATATTTAGGGCTAAATTATTCCTTGCCACCCACTCTGAAACTAACTGCAACTCTTTGTTAAGTGTTGCAGTCATTTCAGTCGCTGCAGTAGCTGACGTGTATATTGAGTCAACTGCATACATAGACACTCTGGATTTACTCAAAGCCAGTGGCATGTCATTGGTACAAATTGAAAAAAGCAAGGGGCCTAAACAGCTACCCTGGGGAATTCCTGCTTCTACCTGGATTATGTTTGAGAGGCTTCCATTAAAGAACACGCTCTGTGTTCTGTTAGGCAAGTAACTATTTGTCCACATTATAGCAGGGGGGGTGTAAAGCCACAACACATACGTTTTTCCAGCAGCAGATTTTGATCGATAATGTCAAAAGCTGCACTTAAGTTTAACAAGACAGCCCCACAATAATTTTATCATCAATTTCTCCCTGGCCAATCATCAATAATTTGTGTAAGTGCTGTGCTTGTTGAGTGTCCTTCCCTATAAGCGTGCTGAAAGTCTGTTGTCAATTTGTTTACTGTGAAATAGCATTGTATCTGGTCAAACACCATTTTTCCAGAAGTTTACTAAGGGTTGGTAAAAGGCTGATTGGTCAGTGTAACGCTTGTCGTTGGAATGAGAAGAGGAGGACCAATGCGCATCGTGGTAAGTGTCCATATTGTTTAATACGCAAGAATGAACACTGAACAAAAACAATACAACGACAAACGAACACTCCTGTATGGTGAAAACAAAAAACCATAACAGAAAATACAATCACCCACAAAACACAATGAAAAACAGACTACATAAATATGGCTCCCAATCAGAGACAACGACTGACACCTGCCTCTGATTGAGAACCATAATAGGCCAAACACATAGAAAAAGACAACCTAGACATACAACATAGAATGCCCACCCACATCACACCCTGACCAAACAAAACATAGAAACATACAAAGCAATCTATGGTCAGGGCGTGACAGTCAGCTATTTGAGCCCGTAAAGGGGGCTTTACTATTCTTGGGTAGCGGAATGACTTTCGCTTCCCTCCAGGCCTGAGGGAACACACTTTCTAGTAGGCTTAAATTGAAGATGTGGCAAATAGGAGTGGCAATATCATCTGCTATTATTATCTATCACTCCAGTGTTAATGCTAAATTGTAATTATTTCACCTCCATGGCCTATTTATTGCCATACCTCCCTACTCTTCTACATTTGCACACACTGTACATATATTTTTCTACTGTGTTATTGACTGTACATGTGTTTATGTGTAACTCTGTGTTGTTGTTTTTATCACACTGCCTTGCTTTATCTTGGCCAGGTCACAGTTGAAAATGAGAACTTGTTCTCAACTAGCCTACCTGGTTAAATAAAGGTGAAATAAAAAATAATAATAAAAAAATTGCCACCACTGTATCATCAAAGGTATTACCTAAGTGAGTTTCAGAGATAGTCAGAATTATGAATGTCATCTGTTACAAGCAAGTTACTGACTTCATGGACCTTGTTTCTCAGGCTGCATATGTTAATATGGGCTATTTTTAGCACTTTTCTGGGTTGCTTGATTGTTTTTAATGCTTTACTGGGAAGCGTATCAGAAGTAGACTTACTCATGTTATTTATATTGGAGCTGATAGTGCAGGGTGAGCTGCACAAAGTGGTCTTCCTACTAGGGCACACCGCCTCAGTGCTAAAAGTGTAACTCTGGTTCATAGGCTCATGATTACTGCATATAATAATGTTTGCCAGAGTTACACTGTTAGCACTGAGGCAGTGTGCCCTAGTAGGAATATCACTTTGTGCAGCACTATCAGCAGGAGTATTCAGTGCAATTAGGGGAACATAAATTAAGTTACTTACATTGTGTTTGCCAATGCCCCTAGGATCATGTACATTTGAATCAGCATCATGACGACTCATTGTCACAATGGTAGGGATTAACTTCGCTGGTCTTTGATCATTGAACAGTCATTGTTTCAACTCAGCCTTGAAATACGTGGACAGAGTCCAGGAGCCAAGATGATTTGGATTGACCCTGTGTAACAGTCCTGACCTGTTTTATGTTGTTTTTATGTGTTTATGGTCAGGGCGTTAGTTTTGGGGGGGCAGTCTATGTTATTTGTTTCTATGTTGGTTTTGGTTTGCCTGGTATGGCTCTTGATTAGAGGCAGGTGGTTTGCGTTTTCCTCTAATCAAGAGTCATATTTAGGTAGGGCATTCTCACTGTTTGTTTGTGGGTGATTGTCTCCTGTGTCTGTATGTATGTATGTTCGTACCACATGGGACTGTAGCGTTTGTTTGTTTCGTTTCGATGTCGTCTGTTTCCTGTACGTAAGTTTATGTTTAGTTATGTAAGTTTATGTTCAGGTTTTCGTCAACGTCGTTTTCTTGTTTTGTAGTTTGGAAAGTGTTTTGTTTCGTTTCGTGTTGCCGTCGCATTTATAATAAAGATGGCTTATTTCCCAAATGCTGCGTATTGGTCTGAAGATCCTTCTCTCCTCACCTCATCCGAGGATGAGGAGAGCGTCAGCCGTTACACCCTGTCATTCCTGTAGAGTATCTTCTGTTTCCAGAAGGTGTCAACATTATCTATAAAAGTGAATAGATGGGTGAGAGAAACATTTTATTTAATCCATTTTGACTGTAACACAACAAAATGTGGAATAAGTCAAGGGGTGTGAATACTTTCTGAATGCACTGTGCTGTACATAGAGAGATAGTTACACACCCGGGTTAATTTGACCTCTCTTGTATGGATAATATGTCCTTGCTTGCACAATCCTTCTCACAAACTCCCGATCTCTTGCACTCTAGCACCCATCTCATGCTGGACCCTACAAGTCTGGAGTCATAACCTATGATATCTTGATCATTATCTCACCTAGGCGTTATTACCCTTAATTAGTTGCCAGCTGCCCAATAACAACGGCACAGGACTCAGCTCAATAGTAAGTCCTTAGCCCAAGGTATCACATTAAATAAACACCAAAACACACATCTGACTTTTCCAAAGAACACTGACACATTTCCCACCAACTGGCCAGAGGCATGAATGACAGTCAATAATTGTTATTAAGTCAGTATCTTTCCACCTCTCCCTCACTCTCCCTCTCTCTGTATATATTTGCATCTGACAAACAAAGCACAGATGGTTTCTAATGTCTTATCTGCATACTTTGTTATGTTTTGACAAACAGGGCAGACTGAACAGATAGAGGCGGGTCGGTGAGTTGGTACTCAGCCCAGTAGTTATACTGGTTTGGTTCCATGGAACTCAAGCAAGAACAAAGAATCACTTGAAATGTGCATGAACAGTGCACAAACTATTTAGACCAAAACTAACACAACCCCCAACATGTCTAGTGAGAGGAGAGGAAAGAGAATTTTAATTGTGACATCATTTCTACTACTGGACTCCGAAGACTCCAAATGTGTGTAGTGAGAGGAAAGGGACTTCTAACATTAATCTACAAGTGCTGTAAAATCTGATAACACAGCAAAGATCAACATAACTTTTTTCTGATGTCCCGCGGAGGGTGTACAGCAGAATCCAGCAGCATGCGATACTGACAGAATGACAGGTGAGTGAATGAAACTCCTTCACACAGAACTGTTTAAAAACAGTAGCCACAGGGAATCAGGGGCTGGTACAGACCTGACAAGCCCATACCTGCTTTTGCATCAATGGGAGCTGGGTGCATTTTTATCCAATTATGGATCAGTTAGGTAATTTTGACTGATTGTGAAATGTTCAATGTGCTTCCCGGCAAGAGCTGTGTCAGTCAAATCAAAGTTTATTTGTCACGTGCGCCGAATACAACACTTTACACCTTACAGTGAAATGTTTACTTACAGGATCTAACCAATAGTGCAAACAAGGTATTAGGTGAACAATAGGTAGGTAAAGAAATAAAACAACAGTAAAAAGACAGGCTATATACAGGAGCGAGGCTACATACAGACACCGGTTAGTCAGGCTGATTGAGGTAGTACGTACATGTAGATATGGTTAAAGTGACTATGCATACATGATGAACAGAGAGTAGCAGGAGCGTAAAAGAGGGGTTGGTGGGTGGTGGGTGGCGGGACACAATGCAGATAGCCCGGTTAGCCAATGTGCGTGAGCATTGGTTGGTCGGTCCAATTGAGGTAGTATGTACATGAATGTATAGTTAAAGTGACTATGCATATATGATAAACAGAGAGTAGCAGCAGTGTAAAAAGAGGGGTTGGGGGGGCACACAATGCAAATAGTCCTTGTAGCCATTTGATTACCTGTTCAGGAGTCTTATGGCTTGGGGGTAAAGTTAAACCCTATGCAACCTTTGTACGTTTTGGAACGTAAATGTGAGTCCCTTCAATTTGTATGATGTATTACGTTACCAGACGGAAGTACACAAATTTACACTCAAGTTTATATCTGTTTAAAACGTCTTCAGGATTGGTGCCCCATCCACGGGACGGTTGAGCTAACGTAGGCTAATGCGATCAGCATGAGGTGGTAAATAACAAGAACATTTCCCAGGACATAGACATATCTCATATTCGCAAACAAGCTTAAAACTTCTCACGAGTCACCATCCCGGATCCGGGAGCACCCTCATCAGTAAAAAAGCTGACTAGCATAGCCTAGCATCACAAGTAAATACTAGCATCTAAATATCATGAAATCACAAGTCCAAGACACCAGATGAAAGATACACATCTTGTGAATCCAGCCATCATTTCCGATTTTTTAAATGTTTTACAGCGAAAACACAATATGTATTTCTATTAGTTAACCACGATAGCAAAAGACTCAACCGCATATTTTCACCATTTTTTTACCGCATAGGTAGCTATCACAAATTCGACCAAATAAAGATAGAAATAGTCACTAACCAAGAAACAACTTCATCAGATGACAGTCTTATAACATATTTATTGTATAGCATATGTTTTGTTAGAAAAATTTGCATATTTCAGGTATAAATCATAGTTTTACATTGCAGCCACCATCACAAATCTCACCAAAGGAGCTAGATTAACTACAGAGACCAACGTGAAATACCTAAATACTCATCATAAAACATTTATGAAAAATACATGGTGTACAGCAAATGAAAGACAAACATCTTGTGAATCCAGCCAATATTTCAGATTTTTTTAAGTGTTTTACAGCAAACACAATATAGCATTATATTAGCTTACTACAATAGCCTACCACACAACCACATTCATTCAACGCAACGTTAGCGATAGCTAATAAACCAGCAAAAGATATACATTTTTTCACTAATCTTCACAATCTTCATCAGATGACAGTCCTATAACATCATATTACACAATACATATATGTTTTGTTCGAAAATGTGCATATTTAGCGGCACAAATCGTGGTTTTACAATGTGAATACGTAGTCAAAATGCAAAAATATTGTCCGGAGAAATCTTGGAGAGGCACCTAATCTAATCAAATAACTAATAATAAACTTTACTAAAAAATACATGTTGGACAGCAAATGAAAGATACACTAGTTCTTAATGCAACCGCTGTGTTCGATTTTTAAAAATAACTTTAGTACGACATACAGCTTACGTTATAGCGAGACAGCGCACAAAATCAGGGCGGAAAATACGTCTAAACATTTGACAGAAATACGAAATAACATCATAAATGGTTCCTACTATTTGATGAGCTTCCATCAGAATCTTGTACAAGGTGTCCTTTGTCCAGAATAATTGTTGTTCGGTTGTAGAATGTCCTCTTCATCTGTCGAATTAGCAACCAAAGCTAGCCATGTGGCACAGGAGTGTCCAACTCACCATAACGCAAAACAAAGAAAATACCGAAAATCGCAATAAACTGATATAACTCGGTTTAAAATAACTACTTTATGATGTTTTTTAACACATACATCAACTAAAATCAGAGCCGGAGATATCTAACGTGTATAACGAAAGCTTTTCAGAATGCAATCCAGAGGTCCTTCTCGCACCATGCTGAACAATGAAAAGACTGGTCAGGTCATTCCAAGAGGTCTTATTCGTCTTCAGATAAAGCTATACACCCCATTCCACCTCTCACTGCCTATTGACATCTAGTGGAAGGCGTATGCAGTGCATGTAGACCCATAGATTTCATGCAAATTAATAGGATGGCCCTGGAACAGAGCCCCCGATTTCAGATTTTTCAGTTCCTGACAGGAAGTTTGCTGCAAAATGAGTTCTGTTTTACTCACAGATATAATTCAAACGGTTTTAGAAACTAGAGTGTTTTCTATCCAATAGTAATAATAATATGCATATTGTACGAGCAAGAATTGAGTACAAGGCAGTTTAATTTGGGAACAATTTTTTACAAAGTGAGAACAGCGCCCCCATATTGACAAAATTAAATTATTGTTAATCTAACTGCACTGTCCAATTTACAGTAGCTATTACAGTGAAATAACACCATACTATTGTTTGAGGAGTGTGGACAGTTTTGAACTTGAAAAGTTATTAATAAACCAATTAGGCGCATTTGTCACGATCGTCTTCGTGAGAGAGAGTGGACCAAGGCGCAGCGTGTGCAAAATACATCTTTTATTTTAGAGAAAAGGAAAAAACATGCAACGATCGTGAAGCTAAAGACGTAAGTGCAAACACCAGCTACAAACGTACAACATAGACAACTACCCACAAAAGCCTACTGCCTATGGCTGCCTTAAATATGGCTCCCAATCAGAGACAATGAATGACAGCTGTCTCTGATTGAGAACCAATCTAGGCAGCCATAGACATACCTAGACAACTATACTCTACTCTGCCCCATACACATACAACACCCCTAGACACTACAAAACACATACATTCCATGTCACACCCTGACCTAACTAAAAAACATAAAGAAAACAAAGAATACTAAGGCCAGGGTGTGACAGCATTAGGGCAGTCTTGACACAAAATCTTGAACGGAAATACAATGGTTCATTGGATCAGTCTAAAATTTTGCACTTACATTGCTGCTATCTAATGGGCAAAATCTAAATTGCAACTGGCCTGGAATAATACATTATGGCCTTTCTGTTGCATTTCAAAGATGGTGTCATTTTAGGCGAAAATAGAAAAAACGGTGCGAATCCTTAATGTGGCCAGGTTGGCCTATGGCAGGGGTCCCAACCCAGCCACTACCGTAATTCCCCTGACTCTCAGCAACCCTGCCACCAGGAGTCTTCCCAGCCAATGCCCATTCTGCCACGCGCATTGCCTGAAGTCGGCACAGCCTGTCCCAGGACATCTTAAGTTACCAAGATGGCATAGCAGTCAGACGTCCTTTGTCCTCGTCTTGTCGTATCCCGGATATATATATATATTTACACCTTTCTTCGCATATCTTTATATATTTTATTTTCCAAAAACTCAACTTCAAATCACTTTCCTTCAACCCGCCTCACCAATTTAAAAAAAATGTATTATTTACCTCAAATCTGAAAATCCACAATAGAAGCTAACCAGAAGCTAACCAGAAGCTAGCCAGAAGCTAGCCAGAAGCTAGCCAGAAGCTAACCAACAGCTAGCCAGTTTACTGGCTAACGTTAGTATTTCAGCTAACCACGGTTTGTGGTCTTCAGCTATTCCTTTAGCTCGAAAATCTATCGCCACTTTTGTACAACGCGACTCAGACCAGAACATACCGCACCTATTTTTCTCCATATCCCCGGATTTCAACCGCAAGCTCTGGACATTTACACCTGGATTTCGCAGCTAGCTAGCTACCACCCGTGTGACTATTGGCTTACGTCGATCCCGGAGCAAACATCAATTATTCCAGAGCTAGCCAGCTGAAGAATTTCATCAGCCACTCCTGGGCTACAATCACCTATCCGGACCCGTTTTACTGCCAATGCGGAGCCCCACCGGGCCTTCACGACTGGACTACCGACGTTATCTGCCCGAGGGAGTTATCCAACTGGCACCTCCGTCGCGACGTTACCTGAACGCCCATCTGCTGCCCGCTAATCGTTAGCTGTCTTATTGGCTGCTATCTGAATAAGTCTATCGGACAATTTGTCTTCGGTCACTATAACTATATCTATTTTGCAAATTGGATTGATCCCCTCTACCACACGGAACCCCACTAATCTACCGTCGGAAACGCACGAGGCTAAAAACAGACCTCCATCCTATGCAAGCTTGCTACCGATGGCCCGGCTAGCTGTCTGAATCGCCGTGACCCCAACCAACCTCTACTCACTGGACCCTTATGATCACTCGACTAAGCATGCCTTTCCTTAATGTCAATATGCCTTGTCCATTGCTGTTCTGGTTAGTGTTTATTGGCTTATTTCACTGTAGAGCCTCTAGCCCTGCTCACTATAGCTTATCCAACCTTTCAGTTCCACCACCCACACATGCGATGACATCACCTGGTTTCAATGATGTTTCTAGAGACAATATCTCTCTCATCATCACTCAATACCTAGGTTTACCTCGACTGTATTCACATCCTACCATACCATTGTCTGTACATTATTCCTTGAGGCTATTTTATCGCCCCCAGAAACTTCCTTTTACTCTCTGTTCTATACGTTCTAGACGACCAATTCTCATAGCTTTTAGCCGTAACCTTATCCTACTCCTCCTCTGTTCCTCTGGTGATGTAGAGGTGAATCCAGGCCCTGCAGTGCCTAGCTCCACTCCTATTCCCCAGGCGCTCTCTTTTGATGACTTCTGTAACCGTAAAAGCCTTGGTTTCATGCATGTTAACATTAGAAGCCTCCTCATTAAGTTTGTTTTATTCACTGCTTTAGCACACTCTGCCAACCCGGATGTTCTAGCCGTGTCTGAATTCTGGTTTTGGAAGACCACCAAAAATTCTGACATTTTCATCCCTAACTACAACATTTTCAGACAAGATAGAACGGCCAAAGGGGGCGGTGTTGCAATCTACTGCAAAGATAGCCTGCAGAGTTCTGTCCTACTATCCAGGTCTGTACCGAAACAATTTGAACTTCTACTTTTAAAAATCCACCTCTCTAAAAACAAGTCTCTCACTGTTGCCGCCTGCTATAGACCACCCTCTGCCCCCAGCTGTGCTCTGGACACCATATGTGAACTGATTGCCCCCCATCTATCTTCAGAGCTCATGCTGCTAGGCGACCTAAACTGGAACATGCTTAACACCCCAGCCATCCTACAATCTAAGCTTGGTGCCCTCAATCTCACACAAATGATCAATGAACCTACCAGGTACCACCCCAAAGCCATAAACACGGGCACCCTCATAGATATCATCCTAACCAATTTGCCTTCTAAATACACCTCTCCTGTTTTCAACCAAGATCTCAGCGATCACTGCCTCATTGCCTGCATCCGTAATGGGTCAGCGGTCAAACGACCTCCACTCATTACTGTCAAACTCTCCCTGAAACACTTCAGCGAGCAGGCCTTTCTAATCAACCTGGCCGGGGTATCCTGGAAGGATATTGATCTCATCCCGTCAGTAGAGGATGCCTGGTTATTTTTTTTAAATGCCTTCCTCACCATCTTAAATAAGCATGCCCCATTCAAGAAATTTAGAACCAGGAACAGATATAGCCCTTCGTTCTCTCCAGACCTGACTGCTCTTAACCAACACAAAAACATCCTATGGCGTTCAGCATTAGCATCGAACAGCCCCCGTGATATGCAACTTTTCAGGGAAGCTAGAAACCAATATAGACAGGCAGTTAGAAAAGCCAAGGCTAGCTTTTTCAAGCAGAAATGTGCTTCCTGCAACACAAACTCAAAAAAGTTCTGGGACACTGTAAAGTCCATGAAGAATAAGAGCATCTCCTCCCAGCTGCCCACTGCACTGAAGATAGGAAACACTGTCACCCCTGATAAATCCACTATAATTGAGAATTTCAATAAGTATTTTTCTACGGCTGGCCATGCTTTCCACCTGGCTACCCCTACCCCGGTCAACAGCACTGCACCCCCACAGCTACTCGCCCAAGCCTTCCCCATTTTTCCTTCTCCCAAATCCAGTCAGCTGATGTTCTGAAAGAGCTGCAAAATCTGGACCCCTACAAATCAGCCGGGCTAGATCATCTGGACCCTTTCTTTCTAAAATTATCTGCTGAAATTGTTGCCACCCCTATTACTAGCCTGTTCAACCTCTCTTTCATGTCGTCTGAGATTCCTAAAGATTGGAAAGCAGCTGCGGTCATCCCCCTCTTCAAAGGGGGGGACACTCTTGACCCAAACTGCTACAGACCTATATCTATCCTACCCTGCCTTTCTAAGGTCTTTCGAAAGCCAAGTCAACAAACAGATTACCGACCATTTCGAATCCCACCATACCTTCTCCGCTATGCAATTTGGTTCAGAGCTGGTCATGGGTGCACCTCAGCCATGCTCAAGGTCCTAAACGATATCTTAACCGCCACCGATAAGAAACAATACTGTGCTGCCGTATTCATTGACCTGGCCAAGGCTATAGACTCTGTCAATCACCATATCGGCAGACTCGACAGCCTTGGTTTCTCAAATGATTGCCTAGCCTGGTTCACCAACTACTTCTCTGATAGAGTTCAGTGTGTCAAATTGGAGGGTCTATTATCCGGGCCTCTGGCAGTCTCTATGGGGGTGCCACAGGGTTCAATTTTTGGACCGACTCTCTTCTCTGTATACATCAATGATGTCGCTCTTGCTGCTGGGGAGTCTCTGATCCACCTCTACGCAGACGACACCATTCTGTATACTTCTGGCCCTTCTTTGGACACTGTTAACAACCCTCCAGGCGAGCTTCAATGCCAAACAACTATCCTTCCGTGGCCTCCAATTGCTCTTAAATACAAGTAAAACTAAATGCATGCTCTTCAACCGATCGCTGCCTGCACCTGCCCGCCTGTCCAACATTACTACAGTGGACGGCTCTGACTTAGAATATGTGGACAACTACAAATACCTAGGTGTCTGGTTAGACTGTAAACTCTCCTTCCAGACTCACATCAAACATCTCCAATCCAAAGTTAAATCTAGAATTGGCTTCCTATTCCGCAACAAAGCATCCTTCACTCATGCTGCCAAACATACCCTTTTAAAACTGACCATCCTACCAATCCTCGACATCGGTGATGTCATTTACACACTTATCTCCCTCACTAGCTTTAAGCACCAGCTGTCAGAGCAGCTCACAGATTACTGCACCGGTACATAGCCCATCTATAATTTAGCCCAAACAACTACCTCTTTCCCTACTGTATTAATTTATTTATTTATTTTGCTCCTTTGCACCCCATTATTTATATGTCTACTTTGCACATTCTTCCACTGCAAATCAACCATTCCAGTGTTTTACTTGCTATATTGTATTTACTTCGCCACCATGGCCTTTTTTTTGCCTTCACCTCCCTTATCTCACCTCATTTGCTCACATTGTATATAAACTTATTTTTTTACTGTAGAATTGACTGTATGTTTGTTTTACTCCCTGTGTAACTCTGTGTTGTTGTATGTGTCGAACTGCTTTGCTTTATCTTGGCCTGGTTGCAATTGTAAATGAGAACTTGTTCTCAACTTGCCTACCTGGTTAACTAAAGGTGAAATAAAAAAATAAAAAAATATTCCTGCGGGCTTGGGTAAAGCCTCTGATGTCACTGCCATTCCCGCAGAATACCAGGACCTCCAGGAGGTTTTCAGCAAGGCCCGTAACACCTCACTTCTTCCGCATCAGCCCTATGACTGCGCCATCGACCTTCTCACAGGCACTAAACCGTCTCCACCTGTGGTAAATTCAATTGATTGGACATGATTTGGAAAGGCACACACCTGTCTATATACGGTCCCACAATTGACAGTGCATGTCAGAGCAAAAAACAAGCCATGAGGTTTTAAGGAATTGTCCGTAGAGCTCCAAGACAGGATTGTATCGAGGCACAGATCTGGGGAGTGTACCAAAACATTTCTGCAGCCTTGAAGGTCCCCAAGACCACAGTGGCCTCCATTCTTAAATGGAAGAAGTTTGGAACCACCAATACTCTTCCTAGAGCTGGCCGCCCGGCCAAACTGAGCAATCGGAGGAGAAGGGCGTCGTCAGGGAGGTGACCAAGAACTCGATGGTCACTCTGACAGAGCACCAGAGTTCCTCTGTGGAGATGGGAGAACCTTCCAGAAGGACAACCATCTCTGCAGCATGCCACCAATCAGGCCTTTGTGGTAGAGTGGCCAGATGGAAACCACTCCTCAGTTAAAGGCACATGACAGCCTGCTTGGAGTTTGCCAAAAGGCACCTAAAGGACTCTCAGACAAGGAGAAACACAATTCTCTGGTCTGATGAAACCAAGATTGAACTCTTTGGCCTGAAAGCCAAGCGTCACATCTGGAGGAAACCTGGCACCATCCCTACGGTGAAGCATGGTGGTGGCAGTATCAGCTTGAACCAGATTGAAATCTTTGGAGATACATGAAAATAGCTATGCAGCCATGCTCCCCAGCCAACCTGACAGAGCTTGAGAAAATCTGCAGAGAGGAATGGGAGAAACTCCCCAAATACAGGTGTGCCAAGCTTGTAGCGTCATTCCCAAGAAGTCTCCAGGTTTTAAATCGCTGCTGAAGGTGCTTTAACAAAGTACTGCGTAAAGGGTCTGAATACTTATGTAAATTGATATTTCGGGGGTTTTTTGCTTAAATTTATGGGGTATTGTGTGTAGATTGAGCGGGGGGGAAACTATTTAATTATTAATTATTAATTTAATTATTAACTATTTATTTTAGAATAAGGCTGTAACGGAAAACAAAATGTGGTAAAAGTCAAGGGGTCTGAATACTTTCCGAATGCACTTTATAGGCTGTAGTATTTGTTTTCAACAGAGTGCTGTTTGACTGTTGTACTGCATATAGTGTGTTATTGTTAACATAGCATTTGCCTCAGGCAGGCAGGCAGGTATAACCACTCATTTGCCTGTGGTTTGTAACATTTGCATAAGTGAACGCCTGCCTGACCAAAACAGCATAACTCCTGTTCACCTGAGGAAGCACTTCCTTATTCCAAAGTAACTGTCTAGTGCAATTTTGGACTGTACCTATAATCTGGTTTATTTAGGTAGGTAGACTATGACCCTGTCATGAAAAGAACACATTCAGTACCTTTACTGTGGCCTGGTCACGTGTGGAAATCTGCAAGAATTGGAGAGAAGTAAGGATTATGGTAATAACTCCACATTTCTCTAACAGTTAAATAACATCATAGAAATGATGATGATGATTTCAAATTGTGGTCAATGGTCATGACAGCAATGATGAAGATTGTGATGATGGTTATAGTGATGATGATAATGGGGCAATGGTGGTGATGAAGATGGTGATAATAACGATGATGGCAATGATGATGATGATTATGGTTAAAATCAGGGCTCAATATAAGGGGGTATGTGGGGGTATGCCATAATAAAAAGGGGGAAAAGCATGTCTCTTGTTTTGAAGGGGAAAAAATATATCCTTATTATATACTGAACAAAAATGTGAACACAACATGCAACTATTTCAAAGATTTTACAGAGTTACAGTTCATAGAAGGAAATCAGTCAATTGAAATGAATTCATTAGGCCCTAATCTATGGATTTCACATGACTGGGCAGGGGCGCAGCCATGGGTGGGCCTGGGAGAGCATAGGCCCACCATCTTGGGAGCCAGATCCACCCACTGGGGAACCAGGCCCAACCAATCAGAATGAGAGTTTTCCCACCAAAGGGCTTTATTTCGCGACAATATTTATAGAATAAAGTGGCAATATTTAGAGAATAAAGTCTAAATTACAAAAATGAAGTGGCAATATTTCTAAAATAAAGTCGAAATTTAATTTTGAGAATGAACTAAACATCTTGAGAATAAAGTTGCAGTTATATTTCAAGACTAAAGTAGGGAGTTTGGTTAATTAAGGATCGGACCCTTTTTTTCAATTTTCTCCTTAAATGAAATACCAAAATCTAATTGCCTGTAGCTTAGGACCTGAAGCAAGGATATACATGTTCTTGATATCATTTGAAAAGAAATTCTTAGAATTTTGTGGAAATGTGAAATTAATGTAGGAGAATATAACACATAAAGTCTGGTAAAAGATAATACAAACAAAAAAAACATGCATTTGGAATTTTATTTATGTTTCATCTTTGAAATGCAAGAGTAAGGCCATAATGTATTATTGCAGTTTAGGCACAATTTAGATTTTTTGCTACTAGATGACAGCAGTGTGTGTGCAAAGTTTCAGATTGATCCAATGAAGCATTTCAATACTGGACAATATTTTGTATCAAGTATGCCCAAATGTGCCGAATTGGTCAATTGATACATTTTCAAGTGCATAACTAGGTATGAAGGAGTTTATTTAATAGCTATGTCATCCACAGAGGAGCTAACTTCAAAACGGAAGTACTTTATAAGCACTGAACCAGTCATTCGTGGTGTGATCATGGTTCATGACTTCTAATAACTTTCCTCCTGAATGGAGGGTTCTATTTATTAGTGGCATGTGTGTTGCCCATCAGAAGAGTGTTCTGGAGATTCCCTTACACGTGTTGCAATCTGAGTGACTACTAACTCCTCTGTCACTGTTATCAATAGCAATTTGACTTGTGAGGTCTCTAACCTTCTTACTGATTGTGGCTGGACTGACTGTGCTGGAATTGGTATTGGTACTCAAGGGGACCAGTTGTCCTACCGATGTATTCTGAAATGTTATCCTACAGGAACACATGATTATAGCATTTTACTAGTTGTATTGTAGTTGAATCTACACATGGCAAGGCGTGCCTATTTTTGCCATTTGTTTTGGAGGTGGAACGTCCACTGGACTTCTTTTACGACCAGTGTGTACACCTCCGTAATATCTTAGATATTGTTCTAAGGTTATCCCCGTCCTCTGTGTTCTCCTGGGGAAGTTTACAACTAGATTTGTTATCTGCTCTGGCGGCCTCGTACAGTGTTGCATGTAGTCTCGACCCCCCCATCAGCTGCGATGAGGCTCATCGTGGGTCTGGGCTAGTATTCCCCCCCTTTGTGTCTCGGGACCCCCCCCCCCCCCCACCCCCCCCCACCCCCCCCACCAGCGGTTGGTGTTCGTATCCGAGGTACAAACAAAAAGATCGTACCCTATGTACGAGTTGTCAGCGGATGCGTTGCTCTGAGGATGGCTCTAACCTTTTAACAAAATCTCCTGGTGTTTGTGCCTCAAAACATTCAGTGGCTGTCGAGGCCTGTCAGTCACCACAGCGTCCGCGTGTGGCAACCTCTTCAGTACCTGCAAACTGAGACGAGGATATCTGTCTGTGATATCGCAAGTGTTTCACCAGTGGGAGTCATCGGGTCAGTTGCTGGACTGACGCCATTAGTGTCATTGTAAGGGGTGACAGTCCCCCACAAAGCGGAAGATGTATCATCGGAAGCAGAGTACACTCTGCGCATCAATATTTTTCTTGCTGAGACGGCCGCAGTGCTTGCAGAAGTATCCGAAGGACAAGAGAAGTTCATCTCAACTACCGTGTTGCACAACTTCAAGGAGGAGGGAAATTGCTTATTCACAGAGACTGTTGGCTCAAAATCATGAAAAGAATGGTCAATCGGGTTTGCTGGTGAAATGTGTCGAGATATGGTAATATCTCCTTGGATCTGATTCTGCGCCAGCAGATGTTTCGAAACATCTCTTTCTCAAAGGGTTCTTTGACAAATACCCCTTGTGAATGACTGTGTTGCAGCTAGCATTAGGAGAAGACAGTGTGGTCAGTGGAGAAGGCACTGTGACCTGTGACCATACATAGTTGGTTTCCAATCCATCAGTGGGAGTAACCGATCCATCAAGTCTGCTCCAGGGGTTCAGATTCGAGACTGGTAACATACACAGGGTGAACGAGCAATACGTCCAGGAAGTGTAGTTTCAGCATGATTCTCAATGTGAGAGGCCAGGTAGTCTGGGTGAAACCTCGAAGTGTAGTGTCGGATCATTGCACTTTTAACCAACGTTTAGTTGGCTTCAAAACCCTTTTGAGATCATCAAACAATGAATCAATTAGCACATTACAAGTTAAGCATTCCTCCAGGACTATTTCCAGGTATTGCCGTTTAGAGTCACGTTTAGTGGACATATTCCCCACAAAGTGGAGTGGTTGTTCGCAATGACGTGATGTGCCATTTCTGTTCAAGATGAAAGCAGATTGACTTTTCGGATTTTGAGTGGAGATGGCTTTAGCAAAGCTTTTGACCTTTTTCTTCGCAACCTTTGTATCAGAGTCTATAGATAAAGCCTGTGGGCGTGTTTCTTGATCGAGTAGGCCCTGGATAGGGTCTCGAGTGAGAGCGGGAGAAATTTGATTTTAAACTTCCTTGCTAAGGGTGTTAATTCCTGCAGACCTGGTGTCCAGCAATACCCAGTCTTGTCCTTGTGACTGATCTTTTACCCTTTTCTCAAATTTTCTCGCTTTAGTTCTTCATGTAGTGGAACTTCTAGAGAACATTGGTCTACGTTTTGATCGTCCTTTAACCCTTTGTTACCCTTGTGCTCTGACACTTTGTGTGGGTTGGGTGGAGGAACGTAGCGAACCGGTCAATTGTAGCGGTAGTCGTTTCGATGGCTTCATACTTTACAGTTATTTTGACCGGGGTGGTTATTGAAGTCGTGGTTTCATGGTAGAAACCATTGTTGTGCGTCATTCCTCAACGCTCCAATACCTGATAATGCACCCTCTAACTGGGTTGAGTGCTCCTGGTCAAACTTCTAAACCGAGATGTCAGGGCTCTTAGTGGGCTGATCTTTTGATGCCTCAAAAGCTGTGCTTGCAAGTTCTCCGAGTTGTAAGATAGGCCAGACAATGTGGGCTGTAGGGCCCAAGTAATTAATGAAGGTAGGATACATGTTCGACAGAAACATTCGTTTGAATGGTAACAGCTCTTCCATTCCTGTTTCAGTGAGTAGACCAAAGTAAGCTGAACGAAGCCTATGATAGTAAGCTTGTGGGTGTTCATTCCGAGCTTGTTTGACAGTCTTAGCCAGTGAGCTATCGTGTTTGCGAGTTGCAGAACCACTGAATTCTAATGTCAATGCTGTGGCAAGGTTAGCGTAGTCATTTAGCATGTGTTGCTGTTGTAGACGAACTAACCTCATCACGTGTCTATTTGACATTCACTTCAACAGGTAAACCCTGTCAGAACCCGTAGCGTTCAGGTAGCCATCCAATGCCTCATCTGTCAGCTAGGAACTTCTCAGTATCGTTTGGCTGACCTGGAACGGGGTCAAAGGTGGGGACATTTTTGACGAGTTTGTCAAGGCATTCCGCGCCAAGCGGGTGGAAAGGTTGGCTTTATCCTGTGGGGAAATTGGGGCCGAAAGGTCAAGAGGAGAAGCCAAGCTTTGGCTTTGTTGGCGAAGATGCGCCATATTACTCAGTGCAGAATGGCCAAGAGGAGAAGACTGAGGGACACGAGGGAGGCAAAATCTGAAACCTTCTATTGTCTTCACTCCTTTGACTACCAGGCTCTGGTTGCTTGGTTGGGTAGTCACGCTGCAGCACGTGACCATTCTGGAATTCCACCAGATTGTACCTAAGGGTGGTATTCTGCTGCATTGCATTAGAGTACTAATTTTGGACACGTGAGTGTCTCAATTGCTCCTTTCGGTCTCATACCTATCTGTCATGGTTGCAGATAGAGGTCTTGAGTACGGAGCGAGAGATTTAGTGATGCGATTTCCTCCCTTTGCTTAGAAATCATTATTTCAATCTTCATGACTTGAGTTCTCTCCTCATTCATTTGGTTACCGACTTCAATGAGTCCTGTTTTGTCATCCAACTTAGCTATTGTGTTCATTAACTGATTGTCTTTGATCTGCAGCATTTGGAGTAGAACATTGTTACTTTATTTTATTTACTGTTATTTTACCAGGTAAATTTACTGAGAACACATGCAGCAACAACCTGGGGAATTGTTACAGGGGAGAGGAGGGGGATGAAAGAGCCAATTGGGGATTATTAGGTGACCATGATGGTTTGAGGGCCAGATTGGGAATTTAGCCAGGACACCAGGGTTAACACCCCTACTCTTACAATAAGTGCCATGGGATCTTTAATTACCTTAGAGAGTCAGGACACCCGTTTAACGTCCCATCCGAAAGACGGCAACCTACACAGGGCAGTGTCCCCAATCACTGCCCTGGGATATTTTTTTTTTTTTTTTAGACCAGAGGAAAGAGTGCCTCCTACTGGCCCTCCAACACCACTTCCAGCAGCATCTGGTCTCCCATCCAGGGACTGACCAGGACCAACCCTGCTTAGCTTCAGAAACAAGCCAACAGTGGTATGCAGGGTGGTATGCTGCTGGCTGAGTAACATTCAACAAAACTGCCTGCATGTTATCACATTTCGTGCTTCGTTGTAGATAACTCGACAGATTTATCTAGTTTGGAGTGGACTACATTGTATTTAGTTTTGGCTAAATCGAGTTATTCCTGTAGAAAACAATTTTTTTGAAGATTTTGTGCTCGTTCATCATAAGTATTTGCAGTTACTTTTAATTGTTTCGATTTCAAACGCAGTTCCTCAGCTTGCAGAATGTTTTAATTTCCTGCTTTTGTCAATAGTTGCTCGGTTCTCTCCACCTGTCCCTTCATGTCAGCCATGTCTTGCACGTTGTAACGGCTGTCCTCCTCCTCTTCGGAAGAAGAGGAGGAGTAGGGATTGGACCAAAGCGCAGCATGATAATTTGACATAACGAAGTTTATTAAAGAAAAGACGAAAACCAAAAACACTTCAACAAACTACAAAATAACAAAACGACGTAGACAGACCTGAACATGGAACTTACATAAATACACGAAGAACTCACGAACAGGAACAGACTACAAACAAACGATACAGTCCCGTGTGGTAACATATACGGACACAGGAGACAATCACCCACAAACAAACAGTGTGAACAGCCTACCTTGATATGGTTCTCAATCAGAGGAAACGTCAAACACCTGTCCCTGATTGAGAACCATGTAAGGCTAATTACACCTGACCTAAACATAGAAACACAAAACATAGAATGCCCACCCCAACTCACGCCCTGACCAACTAAACACATACAAAATTAACAGAAAACAGGTCAGGAACGTGACAGAACCCCCCCCTCAAGGTGCGAACTCCGGACGCACCACCAAAAGTCTAAGGGAGGGTCTGGGTGGGCATCTGTCCACGGTGGCGGCAAAGGCTCTGGGCATGGTCCCCATCCCACCATAGTCAAACCCCGCTTTTGTAGCCTCCTCCCAATGACCACCCTCCAAATTAAACCCACCGGATTAAGGGGCAGCACCGGACTAAGGCGCAATACCGGAATGAGGGGCAACACCGGAATGAGGGGCAACACCGGATTGTATGGCGGATCCTGGCTGGCTGGCTCTGGCGGATCCTGGCTGGCTGGCTCTGGCGGATCCTGGCTGGCTGGCTCTGGTGGATCCTGGCTGGCTGGCTCTGGCGGATCCTGGCTGACTGGCTCTGGCGGATCCTGGCTGGATGACGGCTCTGGCGGATCCTGGCTGGATGACGGCTCTGGCTGGTCATGGCTGGATGACGGCTCTGGCTGGTCATGGCTGGATGACGGCTCTGGCTGGTCATGGCTGGATGACGGCTCTGGCTGGTCATGGCTGGATGACGGCTCTGGCTGGTCATGGCTGGATGACGGCCCTGGCTGGTCATGGCTGGATGACGGCCCTGGCTGGTCATGGCTGGATGACGGCTCTGGCTGGTCATGGCTGGATGACGGCTCTGGCTGGTCATGGCTGGCGGAAGGCTCTGGCTGATCCTGTCTGACGGAAGGCTCTGGCTGATCCTGTCTGGCGGAAGGCTCTGGCTGATCCTGACTGGCAGAAGGCTCTGGCTGATCCTGACTGGCAGAAGGCTCTGGCTGATCCTGTCTGGCGGAAGGCTTTGGCTGCTCCTGTCTGGCGGAAGGCTCTAGCGGCTCCTGTCTGGCGGAAGGCTCTAGCGGCTCCTGTCTGGCGGACGGCTCTGTAGGCTCATGGCAGATGGGCGGCTTTGCAGGCTCATGGCAGACGGGCGGCTTTGAAGGCTCAGTACCGACGGGCAGTGCATGCGACGCTTGGCAGACGGACAGTTCAGACGGCGTTGGGCAGACGGGCAGTTGAGGCGCCGCTGGGCAGACGGGCAGTTCAGGCGCCGCTGGGCAGACGGCAGACTCTGGCCGGCTGAGACGCACTGTAGGCCTGGTGCGTGGTACCGGAACTGGAGGTACCGGGCTAAGGACACGCACCATCAGGCTAGTGCGGGGAACAACAACAGGGCACACTGGACTCTCAAGGCGTACTATAGGCCTGGTGTGTGGTACCGGCACTGGTGTTACCGGGCTGAGGGCACGCACATCAGGGCGAGTACGGGGAGAAGGAACAGTGCGTACAGGGCTCTGGAGACGCGCAGGAGGCTTGGTGCGTGGTGTAGGCACTGGTGGTACTGGGCTGGAGACACGCACCATAGGGCTAGTGCGTGGAGGAGGAACAGGGCTCTGGAGACGCACTGGAAGCCTGGTGTGTGGTGTAGGCACAGGTGGTACTGGGCTGGAGCGGGGAGGTGGCGACGGAAATACCGGACCGTGCAGGCGTACTGGCTCCCTTGAGCACTGAGCCTGCCCAACCTTACCTGGTTGTATGCTCCCCGTCGCCCGACCAGTGCGGGGAGGTGGAATAACCCACACCGGGCTATGTAGGCGAACCGGGGACACCATGCGTAAGGCTGGTGCCATGTAAGCCGGCCCAAGGAGACGCACTGGTGGCCAGATATGTAGAGCCGGCTTCATGGCACTTGGCTCAATGCTCATTCTAGCCCTGCCAGTGCGGGGAGGTGGAATAACCCTCACCGGGCTATGCACACGTACAGGAGACACCATGCGCTCTACTGCGTAACACGGTGTCTGCCCGTACTCTCGCTCTCCACGGTAAGTACAGGGAGTGGGCGCAGGTCTCCTACCTGACTTCGCCACTCTCCCTTTTAGCCCCCCCCAATAAATTTTTGGGGTTTACTCACAGGCTTCCTACCGCATCGTCGTGCTGTCTCCATTCGCCGGTATCCCTCCTCGCACTGCGCCAAAGAATCCCAGGCGGGCTCCGGCACTCACCCTGGGTCGATCCCCCACCTGTCGATCTCCTCCCACGTAGTGTAACCCAGATCCTTCTCCTGCTTCCGAGCTAGCTCCTCGAAACGCCGCCTCTCTGCTTTCGCTGCCTCCAGCTCAGCTTTGGGGCGGCGATATTCTCCTGGTTGAGCCCAGGGTCCCTTTCCGTCCAATATTTCCTCCCAAGTCCACGAGTCCTGGTTCTTTGGCCGCTGCTGTTGGTTCCTCTCACGCTGCTTGATCCATGGTTGGTGGGTGATTCTGTAACGGCTGTCCTCCTCCTCTTCGGAAGAAGAAGAGGAGTAGGGATTGGACCAAAGCGCAGCATGATAATTTGACATAACGAAGTTTATTAAAGAAAAGACGAAAACCAAAAACACTTCAACAAACTACAAAATAACAAAACGACGTAGACAGACCTGAACATGGAACTTACATAAATACACGAAGAACTCACGAACAGGAACAGACTACAAACAAACGATACAGTCCCGTGTGGTAACATATACGGACACAGGAGACAATCACCCACAAACAAACAGTGTGAACAGCCTACCTTTATATGGTTCTCAATCAGAGGAAACGTCAAACACCTGTCCCTGATTGAGAACCATATAAGGCTAATTACACCTGACCTAAACATAGAAACACAAAACATAGAATGCCCACCCCAACTCACGCCCTGACCAACTAAACACATACAAAATTAACAGAAAACAGGTCAGGAACGTGACACACGTGTTTCTGCTGAGCACTGCAATACTGGACCAATGCCAATCTGTGATGGCGATACATAAGGGCTAAAGTGGAGAGAACTGTTACAAAGCCTACGTTTGATGGTTGATTTTGGAGAACGTTGTTCGCAATTTCTGCTGTTTTTCCACTAATGGCATAATTAGGGTTTGTATCACTGCTGAGGTCAGAGATCAATCCATTTATGGGTGAGGGTTCACTAATTAGCGGGGGAGTGGGGACTACCCCCTCTGATAGCTTGCACATTATTAGAACATTAAAAAATTGAGAATCATACTTAGGCAGCCGGGGTTTCAAGTGTGTTTTGTGGGTGTTTGTTCCTTGTTAGTGTTTCGCCACACGGGACTGTAACGGTAGTTTCATTTTGTTATTTTGTATCGCATATTGTTTTCGTGTTATTAAATTACCATGGAAACTAACCACTCTGCATATTGGTCCGATCCTTCTCGTCTCTCCTCGTCCGATGAGGAGGACGACATAGACTATCGTTACACTGCAAAGACGATTTTAATCTCTTTATAGACGTTAATGAACTATCACTACTCTATCCGTAATGTGGGAGTTGAACGAATGAATTTGCAAAAGCAAATTGAATTGATTAATCAATGATAATGATACCTGGATAGGCTATCTGGGAATTCAACTTTAATTAACCTTAAAGCGTTGCTTCATCTAGGTTAATATGGAAAAGTTTAAAATGTCTAATTTACTTGGAAGAACCTGAAAAGGTATTTGACAATTTAACTTATTAAATTGAATGAGAAGATTACATACAATCAATTGAGATTGGCTGAATTATCATAAGTGTGAACCGTAGTTCAAACGTTAGGGTACATTCACCACTAGGGTTACTTATTCATAAAGCCACATGGGATTCCCGCGAAGGCGGGACTTCCTTCAGTACTGGGTAGTACTGAATAAGCTTTGCAAAAGCAAATTTGACTGATTCATCAATGTTAATGATAAATCAAACCTGTATAGGCTATTTGGGAATTAAACTTTAATTAACCTGATAACGTTGCTGTATCAAGGTTCATGTGGAAAAGTTTAAATTGTGTCATTTGTAGAAACCAATCAATTTGGATAATATTTCAAATGTCCATTTGAAAAAGGTAAGTCTGGCAATTTTACTTATTAGTTCAATTGAATGAGACATCGATATCCAATCAGTTGAGACTGGCTGGATATCATAAGTAACCACTTGTTAAACGTGATACACGTTGGGTGTCACCTAAATAATTATGTAAAAAAAAAAGGTACTGCTGATTCTTCACCCCCAGGGGTCACTGATCACAGAAAGCTGAAATCAAACGGAAGTACAAAGGGGCGGGACTTCCGTCGCCCAAGACGGAGGAATTACAACGTGACACAGGAAAAACAAAATGGTTGCTCTTCCTTTGTTAGCTTAGCATCTTGTGTAAGCTAATTCTACTTTGTACACTTTCAAGCATAACATCCTTAAACAAGGAAACAGTTTTACTAGTAATCATCTTACGTTCAAACCATTTTCGGCATTCTTCTTTGCTAGCACTAAGTTACCGGAACTCATTGTAATTTTAGGAAAAAGATACGCCTGTGTCCTACCCACGCTACTGAAAATGTGGGGAACTGAGAATTATCGCTTGGTCAGCTAATATCTCCTCAAATTTCAATCGGCTGGCTCTGTGTCCTCGCTCAAGAAATTAATAATGACCGAGTCTACCCGGTTCTGAAACGCGGGAGACAGAAATAGCACGTTTTGCCCAACGCGTCTATTTCTCAAATTTCTATAATTATCTAGATTGTTGTCCAAGTACCAGAAATGTAATCACTAACTTTAAAACACCCTGACATCATCAGATACACGACACCGGGACATTTTCTATGGTCAAACACACAACCAATAATTCCTGTCTAAAGCTCCAATGCTGTATCACATAATCTGGGTGTATAATGGAATCTGCTTTTCAATTTTATATAGGCTGAATCAAAATAAATGCCTCATTCTATCTTAGATTCAAAATGTCGTGTCTGAGTATCATTAAATGTGAAGACTGTTATTTTATCAAATCAATTCTCTGTGTAATTATTATTACGTGAATAAACTAATCATGTAAACTGTAATTAACTAGGGAGTCGGGGCATCATGGGAAAATGTTTATAGAGTCTTTATTTCCCGAATTGACTCTTCAGATATTTTCATATCTCATCGAGTACAGTCTTGTATTAATGTATTATTATTGCCTTATCAGTTCTCATTGCTGAATGTCGCAAACCCTTGGTTATCTGCACGAACCCGAGCATAAATTATGAATCAGCAATATACAAATTGGCTTATTTATTTATTTAATTAACTGCTTGGTCTGGTGTGAATTGAGTCACGGGTGCTTTTATACTTTGGTAGAAAAGGGTAATCTCATCATGTTTGTGCCCACCTGGGTGTGGCTACTGTGCATAAGTTACCATAAAACAATCAATTCTCATTTAGAAGACTAAATCACATTGTTATCTTTTCAAAGGTATTCTTATACTTATTCATTCATCTTATACAACCTTCAGATGTAAACCTGACAGCTGGAAAATGTACACTTTAAAATATATAGTTATGTGTGTTTCCTGTCCTTCATGAGATCACCAAATGAAACACACTCAACATGATTGTCCCTTAAGTGTCCACGGACCCTTCCCACATTCTCAAAAATAGAAATATTGTTTAATTCTCCAATTTTGTTGATTAGGAGTTTTGGGAAGAAGACTGTCTTTGTTCTCCATAGGCTCTCTCCCTCCATACTCCAAGGCAGCGAAGAGAGAGAGTTTCTAGAAGGAATTTATGACCGTTGTAAAACCTGATGTGGGAGAGGGAGTGAGGGGGGAGGCACAATATACACCCCAAAAGGGCCACGTCATGATACCTGTTTGAACGAGTGTATTAGATAATTAAACTGACCCTTACAAAAAAAGATTGCCGTTTTGAAACTGCAGTAAAAGTGCAGTAACGGCAGTCGAATGTGCTATTTTGGACGCAGTAATTGCGGAATAATTAGAATGCACTCGAACTGCAGTTGCACTGCAAAATTACTGCAGTAAAAAAAATGTGTTGTTTTGGTGTCACAATCGTGTGGAGGATTGACGGACCAAAACGCAGCATTAGGAAAATATGCCATCTCCTTTTATTGATAAAGAAGGCAAAACAAAACAAACACACTTACGAACTAATCAAAACAATAAACGATCGTGAAGCTAAATAAACGATGTGCACACACAGGCTACAAACGTTTAACATAGACAACTACTCACATAAAATGAAAGCCTATGGCTACCCTAAATATGGCTCCCAATCAGAGACAACAGAAATCAGCTGTCTCTAATTGGGAACTCATTCAGGCAACCATAGACTCTCCTAGACAACTAAACATACATAGACAATGCTAGACACATGTACTCAACACAAACCCATATACTACACCCAACACCCCCGTTACCATAGAATCACCCAAAACCAACAAAACACAAACATTCCCCATGTCACACCCTGACCTAACTAAAATAATAAAGCAAACAAAGAATACAAAGGCCAGGGCGTGACATTTGGATGCAGTATTTGCACCATACTGCAGTTATACTGCACTCTAACTGCAGTTATACTGTAGTGTACTGCAGTTCCTATATACTGCACTCAAACAGCAATCTTTTCGTAAGGGTATGGCCATTTGTTTGTTTTGACCCTACTTTTTACAACTCACACACACACTCCTGCATGAATACACACCCAAACCGCCCATCTCTACCTATGTATGTAACCACGAATCCTCCTGAAAAGAATCTGTGGACCTTTTCTAGGTCCTAATACTTAGAATAATATGGTAAATATTTGCTAAAAGAGCAACGATTTCCTTCTTACTGAACCCAAGTATAGTTTCACCAGGTCATCATTCAAACTAACAGAGCTCCAGAATTCCTTTGTGGAGATGGGAGAAACTTCCAGAACGACAACCATCTCTGCATCACGCCACCAATCAGGCCTTTATGGTAGATTGGCCAGACGGAAACCACTCTTCAGTAAAAGGCACATGACAGTCCGCTTGGAGTTTGCTAAAAGACACCTAAAGGACTCTCAGACCATCAGAAACATGATTTTCTGGTCTGATGAAACTAAGATTGAACTCTTAGGCCTGAAAGCCAAGTGTCTCGTCTGGAGGAAACCTGGCATCATTCCTACGGTGAAGCATGGTGGTGGCAGCATCTGATGTGGGAATGTTTTTCAGCCAGGATCGAGGGAAAGATGAACGAAGCAAAGTACAGAGAGATCCTTGATGAAAACCTGCTCCAGAGGGCACAGGACCTCAGACTGGGGTGCAGGTTCACTTCCAACAGGAAAACGACTCTAAGCACATAGCCAAGACAACGCAGGAGTGGCTTTGGGACAAGTCTCTGAATGTCCCTTAGTGGCCCAACCAGAGCCCGGACTTGAACCCGATCAAACATCTCTGGAAAGACCTGAAAATGGTTGTGCAGCAACGCTCCCCATCCAACCTGACCGAGCTTGAGAGGATCTGCAAAGAAGAATGGGAGAAACTCCCCAAATACAGGTATGCCAAGCTGGTAACATCAAACTAAAGAAGACTCCAGGCTGTAAACACTGCAAAAGGTGCTTAAACAAAGTACTGAGTAAAGGGTCTGAATACTTATGTAAATGTTATAACTTTTTTTTTATACATTTGCAAAAGTTCTAAAAACTGTTTTTGCTTTGTCATTATGGAGTATTGCGTATAGATTGATGAGGGGGAAAACAATTGAATATGTTTTAGAATAAGGCTGTAACGTAACAAATGTGGAAAAAGTCAAGGGGTTGCATGTCATTATTCTCGAAATATTGCCACTTTATTCTTGAAATATTGTCACTTTATTCTGGAAATATTGCACCTTTATTCAGAAAATATTATTTCGACCTTATTGTCGAAATATTGCAGCTTTATTTTCAAAATATTGCCACTTTTTGAAAGTATTGGCATGCAAAAAATGATAATCTTTGTACCACCACCCCTCGCTTTTTTTGTTTTTTGACTTGGCCCTAATACTCTTCTGCAGTCCAACACTTTACATATTTTTGTTCAGTTTATGAAGCGATCTATAATGACGTGTAACTCCGCAACACTTTAGGCGAAAAACAAGCTTTACATTTCACAAGAAAGACAGGATTCCGATGCACATATGGATATATTTGGTTCATTGACATTGAGGCTGAGCTATGACCTTCTAAAGTCGAGGAGACAAAACAATTGACTTTGCTTGGGAAGTAATCTAATGCGTGACTGTCGCCATCAATTGAGCTAATCACTTTTTGAAAAAGATGTTTAACTAAATTAATACTTGAGGGTTGAAATAAATGATGCTACAATATATTTGTTAGTGGAATAACATTTGTAAAAAATAGTATAGACTTTTCCCCCCCCATACTTATTGTCATGAAATTGCTAATCCAACTGAAAAAATTTGGCGTGGGTCCTCAGATCCTCAAAAAGTTCCACAGCTGCACCATCGAGAGCATCATGACTGGTTGCATCACTGCCTGGTATGGCAACTGCTCGGCCTCCGACCGCAAGGCACTACGAGCGTAGTACGTCACCGGGGCCAGAGGAAGGCTCTAAAAATGGTCAAAGATTCCAGCCACTCTAGTCATAGACTGTTCTTTCTGCTACCGCACGGCAAGCGGTACCGGAGCGCCAAATCTAGGTCCAAAATGGCTTCTTAACAGCTTCAAATGGCTACCCAGATCATTTGCATTGCCCCCCCCACCCCCTCTTTTACGCTGCTGCTACTCTCTGTTTATTATCTATAACTCTATGTACCTATTACCTCGACTAACCGGTGCCTCCGCACATTACTCTGTACCGGTACCCCATGTATATAGCCTCGCTACTGTTATTTTATTGCTGCTCTTTAATTATTTGTAACTTTTTCACTTATCTATTTTTAACTTAACACTTGTTTTTCTTAAAACTGCATTGTTGTATAAGGGCTTGTAAGTAAGCATTTCACTGTCAGGTTGTATTTGACACGTGACAAATACAATTGGATTTGAAAAGATGTAATGAGTCATGTTACACTACATTGAATTACAGGAAATTCTCTTCAAAACAACAAAGAATTTCTACATATTTCTACAATAATTAAAGTAGGCCCAAATACAGGATCCAGTCAGCATTCTTGCGTCCAACCTTGACTTCACACACATCTTTAAATGATTTGGTCTTTCACACTATCTAGTGTCAGTCAGTGGAACAATTCATATTCCCTACAATGGGCTAAATATAGGGTAATTAGTGTGTTTGTGTACTGGAAGAACACTACTGCTATTTTCCATACTTCTTTTATTCCACTTCTTCCCAGTTTTGCCGGTGCAACTAGGCCTACTTATTTGAAGTCTGATATGCCAATAGTTGTCTTTGAAAAACATTTAATGACGGTATGCATTTTTGTAGTCATTTTCATATCAGCTATGTTCTGGACATTGTTGATTGTAAGTCATAAAACATTTGAAAAGAACATATTGAAATGCCCCTTGCCTTAAGTATCTTGTTTTGTCCTTTTAGTACTTCAAACCAATTCGTCAAGTTTTAAATGTTCATTCAACGTTCAAAGCATCCTGAATACACCTGACTTGTGATTGTATTTTCATTCCATTCTGGTCAACATCGTAGATGTTCGCTTTGCTATTTTCTAATACTGAACATAGCATACCCCTTCTTAACAATTAACAAGTTGACCCCTGGTTATGATAGTAATAATAATGTGTCTCTTTCTCCCCAGCTCCGTGGCTTGAAACTTCCCACGGGCTTGACTCCACCCTTCCACCAGTGACCCTTCCCCTTTGCAACCACACGGCGGCGGCATTGACTAGCAACCAGTCCTGTAGCGGTGATGATGAGGTCTTTAAGTACAGAGCCTACACCGTCACCTATCTACTTGTGTTCCCTACAGCTTTGCTTTTCAACAGCGGAGCGCTGTTCGTGTTCCTGCGACTGAGGCCCAAACGCTCTCCCTCTTCCATTCTCATGACCAACCTTGCCCTATCAGACGCATGCTTCTCCCTTACCCTGCCGTTTCGATTGGCCTACTACTTCAGGGGCGCTCACTGGGAACTCCCTGATTGGCTGTGTCGACTCTGTGTGTTCTGCTTCTACCTCAACCTCTACACCAGGTACGCATGTGCATGTAACAGTATAACTTTAGACCGTCCCCTCGCCCCGACACGGGTGCGAACCAGGGACCCTCTGCATACATCAACAACAGTCACCCACAAAGCGTCGTTACCCATCGCTCCACAAAAGCCGCGGCCCTTGCAGAGCAAGGGAAACCACTACTTCTAGGTTTCAGAGCAAGTGACGTAACTGATTGAAACGCTATTAGCGCGTACCCGCTAACTACCTAGCCATTTCACATCCGTTACAAGCACACACACTGCAAAACAGCTGTACACTAAAAAACACAAACACACACACACACACACAGTTATTATAATGTGAGGTGACCCTGCTTGCCCAGAAAGGCACCTAACTAATAAGCTATATTATTATTCCCTATAGCATTCTCTTCCTGACTGGACTGAGCGTGCTCCGTTGGCTGGCCGTGCTGAAGCCTCTTCATCATCGAGCCTTGGCCACGCCCCACCGAGCTTCATTGGCCTGTTTGGGCATCTGGCTGTTTGTGGGTGGAACTTCGGTACCCTTCCTATTTTCGGGGACCAGGGTGAGGGCGGGACTAACACGCTGCTTCGAGCCCCGTAACTCAGCCTCCTGGAAGAGGATCTTCATTCTCAACTACGTGGGCGTGACATTCGGCTTCCTGATCCCATTCGTCACCATCCTTGGTTGCTACGGCAGCATCATCCGCCGACTGACAGCTACAGCCATAAGCCAGAACCTACAGACAGGGAGCCTGAAACGTAGCCAGGGGAGACGTCGTCGCCAGTCTCTGCGTCTAGTCGCCATGGTGATCTGCACATTTCTGCTGTGCTTCCTGCCCTATCACGTGGCTCGCTCGATGCACCTGCACTCTGTGGTGGGCGGGTGGGGCTGCGTTGTTACTGCAACACAGCAGCGGGTGTTGGTGGTGACGCTGTGTCTGGCGGCGGCCAACAGCGTGCTGAACCCTCTGTTGTATTACTGTGCCGGGGAGTCCTTCAGAACGGCCATACGCAACGCCTTGTCACGACAACGGTCCCTCTCCTCCCTCACTCAGGGCAGCTTGCTGTACTCTCACAGGAAGAGGAGTATTCCAACAAGGACTTCAAAACCCACAATGCTAGACACACCCCTCGCTCAACCCCTAACCCTTCCTGAGTCCATACCAGACACACTCAGCCCTGTGAACGACAGTCCATAAAGGGTTCAAAACCTCTCCAGAATCAGAGACACTTTTCTGCATGTGTAAAAGGGAGCCCTGAGGCCTGAACCAGAAACACACACACACCAAAGACTGAACCCTAACATCCTCTAGGAACATAAGACACTAAAGGTTACTACCGTACAAGCGCCACTCTGTTGATCTACGTGCGTGCATGCAGTTGGGTGGAGTTGGATTCTTGGAGTGGCAGAAACATTTTGGTAACATGATATCCTCGCCGGTGCCAATTCCATTCACAAGGGGACGATAGAAACGTTTTTTTATTTGTGTGTTTTAATTTTGTAAACAACAAGGAAGAGTCACCTTCCCTTGCTGATAGTAGCCAGCCATTACCTAGCTGGCATCCTGGCTAGCTGGCTTTAGCCTGGCTAAAAACATAGCAAGCTAGCCTTTTTAGCTTTCTCATCTTTATGTGATATAATCAGAAAAAGTCACATGGCTAGCTAGTTGGCTACTGTCATGACTGTCCTGTGAGGATCACAAAGGGTCAGATCAGCTTGGCAATGGTTGACAATAACCAGACCTTATCTCACCCACAGAAGAGGTGAGGAGGGAACTTGGCCGGTTTGACAGTTCACACCCTGTTGTAAATTACAGGTGAAGAGGGGGGGGGGGGCGTTCTCCCCCTACAGTAAAATCCACGAGAGGAATGTCTTTGTTAACAGGCTTTTCCTGCCGAAACTCTAACAGGGTCAAAAGTGGATACTGGAACAATAATTCTAACATAAGAATGTGGGGAATGGTCAGTGGGGAGTTATAGAAAACTAATGTCATATTGGTTTTGATTTTGTGATGTCGTTAAAAATTATATGGACGAAATACTGTAACTTGGAAAGTATATCCCCTTTATCTGTCAAGTTTCCATCCAATACGTTGTGCATATAATATGAAAAGATGAAAGTGTTTTTGTTAAGATAGGGACATGATTTTTAGAGCCATAATAGAAAATAGTTTTACATAACTTTGTGCATAGTAAGTAAACAGGCCCCAAGTGAGGTTAGAAAGCATGTCAGACTGACAGAGCCGTCCTCTTTGGCCAAAGGGCATAAAAGGACTGCCAACAGAGATTAACATTAGACCAGGAAAGACAGGGAGTTGCAGCCCACATCTAAAGTGGTTTAAACACGGAATCTCAGAGACCAGGAAATGTGAGGCGGGAGCTACATGTTTGAAATGGTTGCAACTTTGAACCTGAATACGAGGTGAAGAAATAAACTCACCTTCCTTTAGACCAGAGAGACGGCGAGCTGCAGCTCATTTCCATCGTGGTGCGAATCCTGAATACCAACACGAGGGGGAAAACAAACTCCCCTCTCAGACAATCCCTGAGACAGCTGATTAGATATCTTGAGTCAAATATCTAGAATAGCAAAACTAAGTGAGACTATCCTACTACGCTCATCACCAATAGGAACTGTCGACATGGCTGGCTAACTATCTTCCAGAGTGAACAACAGTAGAAGACGGGGAAAGGGGAGATCCCTTTCGGACAATCAGAGCCATACAGCTTGCCGATGAAAAGCCAACAACCTTCCCAAGGAGGGCTGGTTCCGACCGAAAAAAGGCTCTCACATGTAAATACATTCATGATTTCTTGTTCAAAATGGGCAGTGGTTCGTGTGCAAACTATATGATTAGTGTAAGAATAATTCTGAAATGTATTGACGATATGTGTCTTTTTCTCTCCCTCTCTCTCCCTCTCCATGTCGTTGTGTAAAAAGCCACCATATTGTAAAAGTCCACTAGGGACCTTTGTCTCATGTATTAAGTGTGAATGTTATCCTGTTATTATTTAGTTAGCTAGTAAATTAATAATTAAACCAATTTGTGTAGTACTGAATCATGAGTACGGCTGGGGTTTTTGAAGATGCATGAGCTTACGAATTATGATATGATAAGATGCCCTGATCTGTTTCACCTGTCTTTGTAATTGTCTCCACCCCCCTCCAGGTGTCGCCCATCTTCCCCATTGTACCCTGTGTTTGTCTTGTTTATTCAAACCTACCAGCATTTTGTGTCTCAGCTCCTGCTTTTTCCAGTTTCTCTTTTTCTCATCCTCCTGGTTTTTGACCCTTGCCTGTCCTGACCCTGTACCCGCCCACCTGACCACTCTGCCTGTCCCTGACCCTGAGCCTGCCGTCCTGTACCTTGGCCTTTACTCTGGATTATTGAACCCTGCCTGCCTTGACCTGTCGTTTGCCTGCCCCTGCTACAATAAACATTGTTACTTCACACAGTCTGCACTTGGGTCTTACCTTGGTACCTGATACATACCTTAGAGTTTAATTGTGGACTTGGTAACTGTTTAAACAACCTCTTCCGTGGTGTCTCAAATCCTAATGTGTTAATTGTTACATGATTCATTTAATCGGGTAACAATTAAACATAGTTAGTGGATTAAATAAATAAGTCGTCAGATTAATGAACGGAAAGTCACGACACTACAGCAAGTTCTACCATTTCACAATAGCCTGTAATCACTAGTTATTACATTTATTATTAAACAAAATACATTTTTGGGTGGATTCTTGTTATCTTCTCATCTGTGGTGAAAGCAAAAGAAGGGTCTCTTGTCCTCCCTTGCTTGCAAGTTTGCTAAACACTGCAAGCTAGCTAACCTTTTAGCTTCCCATATCTCCATGTGAAATAACCAGATTTATAATGAAACATATACCCTGGCAAATATTCTTATACAATGAGTGTACAAAATACCTGCTCTTTCCATGACATAGACTGACCAGGGGAATCCAGGTGAAACTATGATCCCTTATTGATGTCACTTGTTAAATCCCCTTCAATCAGTGTATTATGGCTGCATCCCGCTAACGGGATCGATATGACAACAGCCAGTGAAAGTGCAGGGCGCCAAATTCAAACAACAGAAATCTCATAATTAAAATTCCTCAAACATACGTATGTTTTATATCATTTTAAAGGTAATCTTGTTAATCCCACCAAAGTGTCCGATTTCAAATATGCTTTTCAGCGAAAGCACTACAAACGATTATGTTAGGTCACCACCAAACCACAATAAGCACAGCCATTTTTCCAGCGAAATATAGCAGTCACAAAAAGCAGAAATAGAGATAAAATTAATAACTAACCTTTGATGCTCTTCATCAGATGACACTCATAGGACTTCATGTTACACAATACATGCATGTTTTGTTTGATAAAGTTCATATTTATATAAAAAAATCAGAGTTTACATTGACGCGTTACATTCACTAGTTCCAAAAACATCAAGTGATTTTGCATAGCCACATCGTTTCAACAGAAATACTCATTATAAATGAAAATGATAATACAAGTTATGCACATGGAATTATAGATATACCTCTCCTTAATGCAACCGCTGTGTCAGATTTTTTTTTAAATTACGGAAAAAGCAAACCATGCAATAATCTGAGACGGCGCTCAGAACAATAGCCAAATTAGCCGCCATGTTGGAGTCAACAGAAACCAGAAAATACATGATAAATGTTTCCCTAACTTTGATGAACTTCATCAGAATGCAGTCCTAGGAATCCCAGGTCCACAATAAATGCTTGATTTGTTCGATAATGTCCGTTATTTATGTCCAATTAGCTACTTTGGTTAGCGCATTTGGAAAACAACTCCAAAGTCTCAAAGCGCGTCCACTATAACGTGACGAAATGTCCAAAGTTCCGTAACAGTCAGTAGAAACATGTCAAACGATGTATTGAATCAATCTTAAGAATGTTGTTAACATACATCTTGAATAACGTTCCAACCGGAGAATTACATTGACTTCAGTTGAGAGATGGAACAGAGCTGCCTATCACGTGAACGCGCGTGTTCAATGCGGGGTCACCTCATGGCAGTGATTACTCATTCCTGTCTCCTTCGGCCCCCCTTCACATTAGAGTAATCAGACAAAGTTCTATTGACTGTTGACATCTAGTGGGAGCCGTAGGAAGTGAAAGCTCATCCACATCTCGCTGTAATTTAATTGTTAGCTTGGTTGAAAATCTAGCAGCCTCAGAAAAAATCCAAACAGGAAGTGGAACTTCTCAGGTTTTTGCCTGCCATATGAGTTCTGTTATACTCACGGACATAATTCAAACAGTTTTAGAAACTTCAGAGTGTTTTCTATCCAATACTACCGTTTACTCTGGGCACCTCTGTGCACCTTTCATCCAAGCTACTCAATACTGCCCCTGCAGCCATAAGAAGTTAATGCGTTTCCATTGCATTTTCAGCCATACTGATGGTCACAGAAACTGTTGCTTTATATTGCAAATGTGCCCACTCTGGTCTTGGAACATACGCTTTAGCCAACACCTCGAAGATACAGTGTGGGTAGACTACCTACATTATAAGATTATTATGGATAAGAGATATTATTTGCATTTGTCAAACTTCAGCCAAGCATCAATCATCATAACTTATTTAATCTGTAACCTAATAAACTGCATGGTTTCCAGAGTCGTAGTGGGAGGACGACACTACATATCATCACGTGACTCCAAGTTTACTTCGATATGAAGGTTATAAGATCAATAGTTTCGCATATAGGTGTTTCCACCACAATTTCTCACATAATTAATTTTACCAACACAAATAGTGAATAGATCCTTGCGACATGGCGCCATGCATTATCATGCTGAAACATGAGGTGATGATGGCGGATGAATGGTACAACAATGGGCCTCAGGATCTCGTCACGGTGGCCCTGTGCATTCAAATAGCCATCGATCAGCAAACTGCTCGCCCACACAAACATTGGCACAGACACATGCATACACACACACACACACGATAACATATGCACGATACATACACATGGATTTAGTACTGTAGATATGTGGTAGTGGTGGAGTAGGGGCCTGAGGGCACACATTGTGTTGTGAAATCTGTAAATGTATTGTAATGTTATTAAAATTGTATAAAGTGCCTTAATTTTGCTGGACCCCAGGAAGAGTAGCTGCTGCTTTGACAGCAGCTAATGGGGATCCATAATAAATACAAATGCTCAACGCCATACGTGGTCTGCGGTTGTGAGGCCGGTTGGAACTACTGACAAATTCTCTAAAATGACGTTGGAAATACAGAAATAATCACTTTTTCAAAAACAAGCTCCAAATCATGTTGAAATGGTAGAGAAATTAACATTCAATTATATGGCAACAGCCTTGGTGGACATTCCTGCATTCAGCATGCCAATTACACGCTCCCTCAAAACTTGAGACATGTGTGGCATTGTGTTGTGTGACAAAACTGTGCATTTTAGAGTGGCCTTTTATTGTCCACAGCACAAGGTGTACCTGTGTAATGATCATGCTGTTTAATCAGCTTCTTGATATGCCACACTTGTCAGGTGGATGGATTATATTGGCAAAGGAGAAATGCTCACTAACAGAGATGTAAACAAATTTGTGCACAAAATTTGAGATAAATATTTTTGGGTTGCATATTGAACATTTCTGTGATCTATTATTTCAACTCATGAAACCAACACTTTGCATGGTGTGTTTATATTTTGGTTAGTATTTTCTACAATGGTGGGGGAGTGCCAATATGGAGTAATTTTTACAATTTGTATTTAAAATGTAACCTTTATTTAATTAAGCAAGCCAGAAAAAAATCTTATTTACAATGACGGCCTACACCGGCCAAACCCGGACGACGCTGGGCCAATTGTGTGCCGCCCTATGGGACTCCCAATCACGGCCGGTTGTGAAATGCAGTGCCCAAAAGCCATGGTGGCTTCTAGTGGTGTGTGGGTCAGCCGTTTGTTCACCCGTACCCGCCTGCAATTGCTAATAACCCATCTGCAACCGCAGGAGTGTGTGTGATAAGGTGAAAATATGAGGCCTGCACCCAACCCTAACCCGCTAATTTAGAAAAATTTGCTCAAGGCTACTGTCACAATTTTTGGACATTTTGGTAGGCTATTTGTTAGTTAACTTGTCTATCATTAGACACAGTTTAAGTCGGAAGTTTACATACACTTAGGTTGAAGTCATTAAAATGTGTTTTTCAACCGCTCCACAAATGTATTGTAAACAAACTATAGTTTTGGCAAGTTGGTTAGGACATCAACTTTGTGCATGACACAAGTAATTTTTCCAACAATTGTTTACAGACAGATTATTTCACTTATAATTCACTGTATCACAAATCCAGTGCGTCAGATGTTTACATACACTAAGTTGACTGTGCCTTTAAACAGCTTGGAAAATTCCAGAAAATTATGTCATGGCTTTAGAAGCTTCCGATTGACATCATTTGAGTCAATTGGAGGTGTACCTGTGGATGTATTTCAAGGCCTACCTTCAAACTCAGTGCCTCTTTGCTTGACATCATGGGAAAATCAAAAGAAATCAGCCAAGACCTCAGAAAAACAATTGTAGACCTCCACAAGTCTGGTTCATCCTTGGGAGCAATTTCCAAATGCCTGAACGTACCATCTGTACAAATTTTGTACGCAAGTATAAACACCATGGGGACCACGCAGCCGTCATACCACTCAGAAAGGAGACGCGTTCTGTCTCCTAGAGATGAATGTACTATGGTGCGAAAAGTGCAAATCAATCCCAGAACAACAGCAAAGGACCTTGTGAAGATGCTGGAGGAAACAGGTACAAAAGTATCTATATCCACAGTAAAACGAGTCCTATATTGACATAACCTGAAAGGCAGCTCAGCAAGGAAGAAGCCACTGCTCCAAAACCGTCATAAAAAAGCCAGACTACGGTTTGCAACTGCACATGGGGACAAAGAGCGTACTTTTTGGAGAAATGTCCTCTGGTCTGATGAAACAAAAATAGAACTGTTTGGCCATAATGACCATCGTTATGTTTGGAGGAAAAGGGGGGATGCTTGCAAGCTGAAGAACACCATCCCAACTGTGAAGCACAGTGGCAGCATCATGTTGTGGGGGTGCTTTGCTGCAGGAAGGACTGGTGCACTTCACAAAGAAGATGGCATCATGAGGAAAGGGAAATGATGTGGATATATTGAAGCAACATCTCAAGACATCAGTCAGGAAGTTAAAGCTTGGTTGCAAATGGGGCTTCCAAATGGACAATGACTTAAGTATACCTCCAAAGTTGTGGCAAAATGGCTTAAGAACAACAAAGTCAAGGTATTGGAGTGGCCAAGCCCTGACCTCAATCCTATAGAAAATGTGTGGACAGAACTGAAAAAGTGTGTGCGAGCAAGGTGGCCTACAAACCTGACTCAGTTACACCAGCTCTGTCAGGAGGAATGGGCCAAAATTCACCCACCTTATTGTGGGAAGCTTGTGGAAGGCTACCCAAAACGTTTGACCCAAGTTAAACAATTTAAAGGCAATGCTACCAAATACTAATTGAGTGTATGTAAACTTCTGACCCACTGGGAATGTAATGAAAGAATTAAAAGCAGAAATAAATCATTTTCTCTGCTATTATTCTGATATTTCACATTCTTTAAAATAAAGTGGTGATCCTAACTGACCTAATAACCAACCTAAGACAGGGAATTTTTACTAGGATTAAAAGTCAGGAATTGTGAAAAACTGAGTTTAAATGTATTTGGCTAAGATGTAAGTAAACGTCCGACTTCAACTGTACATGCAGCTTCTCTTCTGTCATTATATGTAGGCCTAGAAGACTAAATAAACCCTTGCTCACCAGAATAATATAAATCAATAAAATTAGTGCTTAAATTAGTGGGGTTTTTCATGTTTTTAATTTAACCTTTATTTAACTAGGCAAGTCAGTTAAGAGTAAATTCTTATTTACAATGACAGGCTACCAAAAGACAAAATACCTCCTGCGGGGACGGCGGCTGTGATTTAAAATAAAAAATATAGGACAAAACACACATTATGACAAGAGAGACCACAGCACTACATAAAGAGAGACCTAAGTCAACACCATAGCATGGCAGCAACACATGACAACACAGCATGGTAGCAACAACACATGACAACAACATGGTAGCAACACAACATGGCAGCAGCACAACATAGTAGCAGCACAAAACATGGTACAAACATTATTGGGCACAGACAACAGTACAAAGGCAAGAAGGTAAAGACAACAATACATCACGCGTAGCAGCCACAACTGTCAGTAAGAGTGTCCATGATTGAGTCTTTGAATGAAGAGATATTTAGTGACCACAGAGAGTCAGGACACCAGTTTTAACGTCCCATCCAAAAGTCAGCACCTTATACAGCCAGTGCAATGTCCCCTTAACTGCCCTGGGATCTCCTTAGACCAAAAGAGAGTGCCCCCTACTGGACCTCCAACACCACTTTCAGCAACATCTGGTATCCCATCCAAGGACCGACCAGGAGAGACTCTGCTTAGCTTCAGAGGTAAAACAGCAGTGGGATGCAGCATCCCTTAAACAGGTGCTTGCTGCATTTATATGCCACACATATGCCACACAAGTTAGCTATTTTAATGTGGGGATATCGTTTGATCCTGATTCACTTACATTACTCTAAAGCCAATTCCTCCTTCGGCCGCCTTTCCCTCCAGTTCTCTGCTGCAAATGACTGGAACGAACTGCAAAAATCACTGAAGCTGGAGACTTATATCTCCCTCACTAGCTTTCAGCACCAGCTGTCAGAGAAGCTCACAGATCACTGCACCTGTACATAGCCCATCTGTAAATAGCACATCCAACTACCTCATCCCCATACTGTTAGCTATGTTATTTATTTTTGCTCCTTTGCACCCCAGTATCTCTACTTGTACACTCATCTTCTGCACATCAATCACTCCAGTGTTTAATTGCTATATTGTAATTATTTCGCCACTATGGCCTATTTATTGCCTTACCTCCATTATCCTACCTCATTTGCACACACTATATATATAGACCTTTTCTACTGTATTATTGACTGTATGTTTGTTTATTCCATGTGTAACTCTGTGTTGTTGTTTGTGTTGCACTGCTTTGCTTTATCTTGGCCAGGTCACAGTTGAAAATGAGAACTTGTTCTCAACTAGCCTACCTGGTTAAATAAAGGTGAAATAAATCAACTTAAAAAAAAATCAACTCTCCATTTCGCAGCTTTTCTCTTATTGAATTCAACTCCGACATTGTTATTTTTGCCTCTGTGAATCGACGTTAACTTTTTCTTCCCTTTCCCAAAAGCATTTATTTGGTGATTGGCGTGTAGGCTATTTACTCTTGTACGGTTAGGCCCTAATGCTTAGGCGTACGTACTAATGCCAGATAGCCTAAAACAATGAAAGAAAAACTTCAATGTAGTCTATAGATATAAATTGCACAAGAATTATACATTTATAGATTTAAGGTATTGTTTTCTCTCCTTATGTTTCCAAAACCGTACCGCAAGTGATGTGTGTTAACGTTTAGAGTAAGCGTCGGGGCTCTTAAAAAGTCCCCAGGGAAAAAGGCTTTATTAGGCTGCACACATGACATTTTTAACAATGTTTTTTTCTAATATAAAGTAGTTCATTGCATCCGTGGTGGAGCCCAGTTTCATAATATTACCATATATCCCAGCTGCCTGCAGTAGTTTTGAAGTGATCACGAAAAAACAGGCCTTATTTTAGGGCATTTTTCACCCTGCCAGCTCATATTAGTTATATTGTGCACTGTGGCACCAACTCACCTTAATCCCATTTTAATCCCATCTAATCCCATTTTGTTGTACTATGTCACAATGGCAGCTTTGCTATAGTTGGCAATGGAGACCTGCTCACGTTATTTATAGTTAAAATGTGAATGACAAAAAAATACTCATGGAACTCTGAGGTTGTCCCATTGTTTACTATAAGGAAATATAGGTATGTCTGTCTATTTTGCCAAATATCTCGCATTGTGTATATTTAGATTTGTAAAAATTGGACACCATTTTAATCATGAGAATCTCCTCTTTCTAATTATGTAAGGCTGGGCAGTGTATCCCGTTGTCATCAAACGCTAGCCCCGAAATACCTTTTGCCCTTGGAGCTCGAAAATGTCATCCCCATAGAGTAACATTAGAAGTGCCCATCCAAGAAGGCTCAAGGTCATTGGCCACTGATAAAAGGACGTCAAATCACGTTATATCTACAGTAGCTTTGATTGGAGTGATCGTGTCAACATCATACTTTCAAAATCTTAGCTAGCAAGCTAGCAGTCACCGATAAATTGGTCCACGTGGAAAACTAAAGGCATAGAAAACATAAATGACTTGGTAACAGGAAATACATTAGAATTCAAAAGCAATTTTGGACTGACCAATATTTTCAAATACATGCAACTTCAAAGTTTTGATTTGAAATCTTTTGGACATCAGAGTTATCTTGAGGGAATCTTATTTGAGTCTGAAAAGTATATTCATATGATAGATGAGATATACAAAACCTTGCAGAGAGCATATATAACTGGCAATATAAAAAATATAAACTATTGGAACCAAGGCTAAAAATAACTGATGTTGAAACAAGATGGAGGGAATGTTGGAGTATAATTTACGAAATTACAGTTAACGAAAATGTATGCTTAATCCATTATAAACTAATGTGTCGAATTTATTATACAAATGACAAAATTCACAAATTCTACAGCACAATGGCAGAGTCATGTCTTAAGTGTAAAACTAACAATGACTCAATAGTCCATACTTTCTGGAAATGCTATGAAGTCCAAAAGTTATGGGCGGAGCTAGAAAGTTGGCTGTCAAAAGTATTGCAATGTAAACATACTTTTAATCTGTCTGTCTGCATATTTCAAGACATGACATATGGGGGTGTAGTGAGATACCCAATGCTAGATGATTCTCTTCTCATCAATCCACCATCATTAACACAATGAAAAAAATCTAATGATTTATTAAATTGGTAGAAATGTAAGGCCATGTGGCAAACAATAATGCAGGCACTAGGGATGAGGGTGTGAGCATGTAGGTCTGGGCAGATGAGATGTAATAGTTGTTTCTGTGCGTCTGTAAATTCAATTGTTGTTCGTATGTGTGTGTTATGTTTGTATCTGGTGTAGGGTCAAAATTATAAAAATTAAGACAAAAATGAATGTCAACACCTTGTCTTGAATGCAACCATCTAATCCAGGCCTACAAAAAGGAGAGACACAAATTGTAAAATATGACGTCCATCTAGTCTGAAGGAGGAAATTATTGTCCCCCAAAAAGCCTTCCAGTGGTGCTGATCTAATGATAAAGACAGTGAATATACACTGCTCAAAAAAATAAAGGGAACACTTAAACAACACAATGTAACTCCAAGTCAATCACACTTCTATGAAATCAAACTGTCCACTTAGGAAGCAACACTGATTGACAATAAATTTCACATGCTGTTGTGCAAATGGAATAGACAAAAGGTGGAAATCATAGGCAATTAGCAAGACACCCCCAAAAAAGGAGTGATTCTGCAGGTGGTGACCACAGACCACTTCTCAGTTCCTATGCTTCCTGGATGATGTTTTGGTCACTTTTGAATGCTGGCGGTGCTCTCACTCTAGTGGTAGCATGAGACGGAGTCTACAACCCACACAAGTGGCTCAGGTAGTGCAGTTGCCCAAATTACTTGTTTAAAACAATCCACACCAATTTTTTTAAAGAAGCTACTGATCCTGTGGCCAAATCATGCTCTCTGGTATGGGTGGATTGGCAATGTGGCAATGTTGACAAATGCCAGATGGGCCGGAGTCGGACCATCTTTTTGTAGGGTGGGCTGGTCGAAATTTACACAATTTATAATTATTATTTTTATTTAAAGGGACACCACTAGTGGCCATGGGCCTGGTAATGATTTTTGTGCAATTTCTCAGTTGACATAATAACATACACTGAGTATACAAAACATTAAGGACACCTGCTCTTTCCATGACATAGACTTATCAGGTGAATTCAGGTGAAAGCTATGATCCCTTATTGATCCACTTCAATCAGTGTAGATGAAGGGGAGGAGACGGGATAAAGAAGGATGTTTAAGCCTTGAGACAATTGAGACATGGATTGTGTATGTGTGCCATTCAGAGGGTGAATGGGCAAGAAAAAAGATTTAAGTACCTTTGAACAAGGTATGGTAGTAGCTGCCAGGCACACCGGTTGTGTCAAGAACAAGCATTTCTGCTGGGTTTTTCACACTCAACAGTTTCCCATATGTATCAAGAATGGTCCACCACCCAAAGGCCATCTAGCCAACTTGACACAACTGTGGGGAGCATTGGAGTCAACATGGGACAGTATCCCTGAGGAAAGCTTTCAACTTCTTGTCCATACAACAGTCAAAAAAATAAATCATAAGGAACAAGGTTTTGAATGTCTGTCCTATATCTAGGAGATATAAGAAAGCTCAGGAAATATTTACGTTTTTTTACACATATTTTACCCCTTATTTTTGTTGGCACAAAACTACCTCCATATTAGTTTGTAGCTCCAAGTGTGACCAACTTGTGATACTTGTGGGGTTCATAGAGCAAATTGGAGAAAACCATTGTGGTCGTGAGAGTCTCCCCTGTCTATAGAGTGTGTAGGCCAAACAGTTCGGATGCTACAGGCGTTTAAGTGAGAAGCAGGAGCGCAACTTTGGCTTTATTCTTTTTTTTAAATTCAGTCGGATAAACACTCCAAACAGCCTACCCAACCGCTCGGGAGGCGTCCGTCCGCATGGCCCTGAAGCACACTGTTGCCTAGGTTTGTATCACATTCCAATTATAAAACTTGGGGGGACAAAAATGCAATTTCAGAATGTGGGGGGGCATGTCCCCTGTCCCCAGTGAAAGTTGTGCCCCTGGTGACACGCAGATGATACGGAAGGGCGGATGCAGTGGATTGAGATGCAGGCCAATCAACAACAAAAAATATATCTCTAGCTTAAATTTAGGGATTTTTTTATTATGTTACTTAGACTGAATTTTTTTAATAGTAAATGACTCATGTAAAAGTCACCCTGTAAAATACTAGCCTACTTGAGTAAAAGTCAAAGGATCTGGTTTTAAATGTACTTGAGTAGGCTACTGTGGTGGGAAAAGTACTAAATGTTCATACTTAATTAAAAGTAAATGCTATACATCAAATTCCAGTTAAAGCAAACCAGACGGCATGATTTTCTTTACAGAAAGAGAGGAGAATACTAGTCTTTCGAACACCAGCCGCTGTTTAGTCAAGTGGGTCGCGCGTCAGCCAAGTAAGGAGGGCGGGACTAGACGCACTTGATCCAATGAACGAGCACTGTGAGAGCTTGATGCGATGGCGTAATGAGGCGAACAGAGAACGCGCAAAATTCGAAAGTGGACCGGAAGTAAAACCAACCGCAGGTCCGCAGACAGCAAGAGGATCCTAATGTTTTCTTCTCTCTTTTTTTTTTTTTTTAAGTATATTGTCCGTTGGCTAAGTTTTAGATAGGCTACATCACGTTTTTATTATAAGTACGTACTAGGTTGGAAAGTTCATTCGTATTCTATCGCTGTTGGTTTGCTTGCAATGAATGTGTTGCATTATCCAGGGCAAGATAGCTAGTTGACTAGCTGTTATTGCTGCTCATAGCTAACGTACCAGCTGGTTTTGTGATTCTAAAACTGTTCCTGCTGTGTCAATCTCTGTTGGATTAGGAAAGAGTCAAGGCGTCGGTATGTTTAAATTCAAATATCAAGGGAGCGTGAAAGATCTGGCGTCTCTCGATCCAATGACCAGTCGCTGCTCCCGCCTCAACCACCTACTGCAGGTGAATATTACTGTCTGGTGTAGCTACTTGATGTACTGCCTTATAGATGGGCTAGTAAGAGAGAATAATCAAAACAACAGTAGAAATACATACTCCTAATCATTTGGTCATAAACTAGCTTGCGACTAATATAGCTACTTAGCTAATTAGCGCAACAGTTAAATGCAGATAAAGGTTCAGTAAGGTCTGAGATGATGGTTGGCAAGCCTCGTTGAATTGATAAGAATGATTCATGTATGCCCCTTTTGCTTTAACACTCCAGGGAAAGATATCCAACCATGGCCTACAGGGTGGGGTGAATGTGACGAGGGAGGAGTTGTTGGACGCTCTAATCCTTCTCTACCAGGAGTGCTCTTCCCCAGACCTGATGAAGATAGAATATGTGGCCAACTTTGTCAACAAGTGTAAGCATTTGATTTGCATCTGTCATTTACTACTGAAGTGTTTTAGTAGTAAAGGATATCATCTTATTCCACTCCTATGTTTAATAGGGATGGGTATTTTACATGTTTTGACTGTTGGAGTACTTGCATGTAAAACAAATATGTGTGCATTTATCTATAGGCCTATGCCAACAGTGTGCAACAATGCCTAATTCATCATAACCATTACAGATAGCATGGCCCATATATATTCAGTCAAGAAAAAAAGCAAGTGCAATTTTAATATTCATTTATTGAAACCGTAATATCAACTGGTTATATCATATTGTGGAACACAATCTTCAGAACCTCAGCAGTGTCGCTTGCTTGTAGAAGCCTATTGCTGTGTAATAGCATAGCCTTGCTTTGTTAATTTAGCAGACAATAGACTGTTATTTCCCGAGCCCTTTTCACAGTCAATTTTATAGAAGAAAAAAATATAGTGTAATATAACAGAATAAAATAGAACCACATATTTTTCCCAAGTGAAACAATTAGACAGAACAATTAGACCGTGCGAAGGGATGTGCATCTCACGTCTGGAAGAGTTATTCTCATAGAGTGATCATTTGAAACGGGGCTCAATTTGGCGAGTTGAAATACTTTTTTTCGGGGTTACAAACCAAGATCTGTCTTTTCGAAAATACAGGTGTTCAATTTAGTTTGTCCTTCCTGTTCTTTGGAATTTTCTAAATGGATTAACAATTCCACATTGAACTCTGCATGGTGGACAATTATGGCCATGACATCTGTTTGGTGAGTAGGCCTATGCTTAATGATTCTGATGAAAATGTCGTTTATGTTTTAATCAAACTAATGTTTTTACGTATTTTCAGTTTCGAACCTGTCTATGTTTAGGGTGGTTATAGGCTAAGCTAACCAATTCTTAATGGCACTAGCAGTTCGCAAAGGAGCCTAAGCGGATAATAGATAGGATGCAATTAGTCCAAAACTGCTGCTCGTGGTTGGAACACATATTTTCCTACTTCATTCAACAAGTCCATTTTGAATTTGTGAACTGTCATCATTTGGCAAGTAATGTAGCTTGTGTATCAGTTAGATAATGTTTTTAAAAGCATTGATTTCTGTAGGCCTAATGGGAGCTTGTGTGCTCACTCAGCACGTGTGTGTAAGTAGCGGTCAGAACGCAGTTGAGTGAATGAGACACTGAGAGGAAAGGGAATTTAGGGAGAAGAACCTGCGATGCTTGGTTTCTTTTTTGCTGTGCCCCCGCAAATGTACATGTACAAATGGAACACTAGAGTCAAAGCAAGTTAATGTTGTCTTCTAGGTGAAATTACACTTGCCTGTTCCGGCGAACCACAAAGCGCATTGCACAAAATACACTGCTCAAAAAAATAAAGGGAACACTTAAACAACACAATGTAACTCCAAGTCAATCACACTTCTGTGAAATCAAACTGTCCACTTAGGAAGCAACACTGATTGACAATAAATTTCACATGCTGTTGTGCAAATGGAATAGACAAAAGGTGGAAATTATAGGCAATTAGCAAGACACCCCCCAAAACAGGAGTGATTCTGCAGGTGGTGACCACAGACCACTTCTCAGTTCCTATGCTTCCTGGCTGATGTTTTGGTCACTTTTGAATGCTGGCGGTGCTCTCACTCTAGTGGTAACATGAGACGGAGTCTACAACCCACACAAGTGGCTCAGGTAGTGCAGTTCATCCAGGATGGCACATCAATGCGAACTATGGCAAAAAGGTTTGCTGTGTCTGTCAGCGTAGTGTCCAGAGCATGCAGGCGCTACCAGGAGACAGGCCAGTACATCAGGAGACGTGGAGGAGGCCGTAGGAGGGCAACAACCCAGCAGCAGGACCGGTACCTCCGCCTTAGTGCAAGAAGGTGCACTGCCAGAGCCCTGCAAAATGACCTCCAGCAGGCCACAAATGTGCATGTGTCTGCTCAAACGGTCAGAAACAGACTCCATGAGGGTGGTATGAGGGCCCGACGTCCACAGGTGGGGGTTGTGCTTACAGCCCAACACCGTGCAGGACGTTTGGCATTTGCCAGAGAACACCAAGATTGGCAAATTCGCCACTGGCGCCCTGTGCTCTTCACAGATGAAAGCAGGTTCACACTGAGCACATGTGACAGACGTGACAGAGTCTGGAGACGCCGTGGAGAACGTTCTGCTGCCTGCAACATCCTCCAGCATGACCGGTTTGGCGATGGGTCAGTCATGGTGTGGGGTGGCATTTCTTTGTGGGGCCGCACAGCCCTCCATGTGCTCGCCAGAGGTAGCCTGACTGCCATTAGGTACCGAGATGAGATCCTCAGACCCCTTGTGAGACCATATGCTGACACATGCACATTTGTGGCCTGCTGGAGGACATTTTGCAGGGCTCTGGCAGTGCACCTTCTTGCACAAAGGCGGAGGTAGCGGTCCTGCTGCTGGGTTGTTGCCCTCCTACGGCCTCCTCCACGTCTCCTGATGTACTGGCCTGTCTCCTGGTAGCGCCTGCATGCTCTGGACACTACGCTGACAGACACAGCAAACCTTTTTGCCACAGTTCGCATTGATGTGCCATCCTGGATGAACTGCACTACCTGAGCCACTTGTGTGGGTTGTAGACTCCGTCTCATGCTACCACTAGAGTGAGAGCACCGCCAGCATTCAAAAGTGACCAAAACATCAGCCAGGAAGCATAGGAACTGAGAAGTGGTCTGTGGTCACCACCTGCAGAATCACTCCTGTTTTGGGGGGTGTCTTGCTAATTGCCTATAATTTCCACCTTTTGTCTATTCCATTTGCACAACAGCATGTAAAATTTATTGTCAATCAGTGTTGCTTCCTAAGTGGACAGTTTGATTTCACAGAAGTGTGATTGACTTGGAGTTACATTGTGTTGTTTAAGTGTTCCCTTAATTTTTTTGAGCAGTGTAGTTTGACAGTATTTGTTGAAAAAAATGATCTCTGTTTAAAGATTGAGCTTTGACCTCTGTTCGAATACTCAATTACTAATGTTTAACTGTGTATGTGTGTGTGACTCTCAGACTCCGAGGTGGTGTCAGAGTTACATGAGTTGCAGCCTGGGTTGCGGGACTTTGAGAAGCGCGGGGTGGTTGGACGTGGCCGCTTTGCTGAAGTACAGGTGGTCCGAGAGAGATCCACAGGAGATGTGTGTGCCTTGAAGGTCATGGAGAAGGCAGGCCTGCGCTCCAATGAAAATGTAAGCTACACAAGTTTTCATTCTGCTCCAATAATAGTTATTAATTGTGGAGGCGTATCCTCACTTCCATGTAAATCATAGAATTTTCACTTAGTCATGCATCAATGTCGAAGAGAGACTGAAATTCAACGTAAATGGAAGTAAGTATTCACCTTTGACTGAGGTGTCAATCTGTGAAAACTGTACCATGTTTGGAAAATATGCATTGTTTGTGGTTTCCTGAAATGTAGTTGACAGGCAGGTGCATTCCCTTCCTCTGTAACTGACATTCTGTTCCTCCCTCAGGTGTTCTATGAGGAGGAGAGGAAGATACTGGCACTGAGCTGCAGCCCCTGGATCCCACGGCTTCTGTACGCCTTCCAGGACCAAGACAATGTCTACCTGGTAACAGTATTGAAATACATAGGTTATGGCCTATGAGTTATTTGTTGAGTTATTGACACCACAATGCTATATCAATATTCAACACAATTTGTCCAAATCTATAGATATTACTAGCGAGAATGCCCCTAAGACAACACCGAAAATGATGGCCATGGCCACTCGTCTGTCTCGCTCGAAAACATTCCGTCGCCCTTGCTTTCACAGAAATGTCTCGTTAAAAACAAGGCAATTTTGCTGGGAACAAATCAGATTCCAGATTGTTTAGGGGTCAGTACAGCGGTGGGCCCCAGGGCCGTTTGCGGCCTGTTTTGTACTTCAATATGGCCTGGGACCCTATATTTACATCCGTAGTTAAATGAATTGATCATGGCATTGCGCTCTATCAATCCAAATGGAACCCGGGTTGCTATTCAATTTTCTTACATAGTCTTATACCTCTCCACTGCTATCCATCAGATGTCCAATAGATGGCGTCATGTACCATATTTTGTATTAGGCTGATAAACAGTACTATAGATTTTCAAAACATGTTATCGATGCATAGTGTTTGCGGGGTATGGATGCTGCCATGTCTTTTCATAACATCAACAAGAATATAAACCGAATGCATGCATAAATAGCATCTATAGGCTTTAGTAGGCCGTCATTCTAAATAAGAATTTGTTCTTAACTGACTTACGTAGCTAAATAAATAATCAAATTGGTTTTGTTCAAACCGTTCATTGGTTTAATTTTCGTTCCTTTGCAGCCTTCTTTGAGCCGCTATTACAATTTTGTGGCCTGTAATGCAATTTCTAAATCCCAAATGTGTCCCTTCAGCCAAAAAGTTGTCATTTTAGATGTTTTTTCCCATTTTACCTAATCAGTACAATTGTGTGTTTCCCTCACTGTACTCCATTTGCTGCTGGAACACTCTGTCCAATTCTTCCTGGGAATTTAGTGGGAGTAGAATATCCAAAACAAATGCCAAGTGAGCAATGCATTGCTGCTCGGAAAGCGAACTGAGTGGCTTAAATTAGAAATTAGTTATTTTCCATGTCTGCTTCAGCTCAGTCAGCCCCCACTCCCAGCTCTGATCTCTGCCCACACTTCCATACTGAGCCCAGTGAAAATACAAAGAATCCTTCTCTACCCAAGTGTCAGACTGCTCCAAAGTGTCTCTCAGTACCCTGTTGCTAGGTAACCTCTTTAGAATGCTGCTGTTCATTCAGACTCCCCGACCATTCATGCGCTGCGGTATGCTCCTCGTTGCTGAACTTTTAACACCCCTACTGGTAGCTGCTGCCTTTATTGCTTCCTGTTTATATTTAGAATGCATGGAACAACGGCAGCACTGGTAGATTTAATTAGAAACGGTTGCTTTGTTATTTTCTACTCCCTATGTATAGCCATGTTGTTTTTACTTATTATTTATAGTTGTTGTTCACAGTGTATTTATTCCTCACTATTTATATTTTTTATAAAAAGTTTATCTTATCTTTAACTCTGTATTGTTGGAAATGGACCCGTAAGTAAGCATTTCACTTTTAGTCTACAGCTGTTGTCTACAAAGCATGTGACAAGTATTTAAATTTGATTTACAGACACATTTTGGAGCTCTTGGTGGTTTAATATGGGACCAATGACCATAGAAACTGTGTTGTCTGCAATGTGGCGTGGTGATACTTATGTCTTTTTTCACAGGGTTTAAAATAAACACAAATGAATGAAGCTGTTTGGCCAGGCTGTTGCAAGACAGCTTCCTGTCTGTCTGATAACATGATTGTCACGTTACTATGCACATGGTTGTGTTTGTGTTTAATTTCCGTGTGTGTGTGTTGATAGGCGATGGATTACCTCCCGGGTGGGGACCTGATGGCCCTGATGAACAGATATGAGGAGCAGTTTGATGAGGCCATGGCCCAGTTTTACCTGGCTGAACTAGTGGAGGCCATCCACGCTGTGCATCAAATGGGTTTTGTCCACAGGTGACTTCCAAATTCCACACTTTTAATACACTCAAATGGGCTGCACACCTCTGTACCGCTAATGTGAATCCCCAGAATAACAACGTGACTTGCAGTGTCAATGTTCATATACGGTTAATACACCACAGGTATAAGAGCAAAATCCTTCTCGCTCTTTGTAAGATCTCTCACCTGGGTTTAAGTCAAATTGTTTTGTTTGGTCTCGCTCCTCCTTGCCCTTCTGTTCCCATTTGCTTTCTCCTGCATTCTCTCACATCCTCCTCGCATCTTTGCTGTTGCAGAGATGTCAAACCAGAGAATGTGCTCATTGACCGCACTGGGCACATCAAGCTGGCAGACTTTGGTTCAGCTGCCAAGCTCACTGCTAATAAAAAGGTAAAAGCTCACACATCAGAATGAATATACTGAAGAGGTTCTCTTAATTTTCCTATTGAATGTCTGAGAAGGTTGTGCCGCAAAAACAAACCAAAAAGCTCATGTAACTACTAAATTGCTGGCTCCATTGAAACAACATGTGAAACCTGTGCAAGGGATGGATTACTACTCAAACATTGGGTTATAACATAATGCAATAGCAGTTATAACTTCCACATAATAACTTTAATTTAGAGATTATTCATGAGGTGAGAGTAACTGAGATGGCTGTTTTGCAGGTGTTTACCCCCGGGGCACCTGTCGGGACGCAGGACTACCTGTCCCCTGAGGTCTTGGGGGCTATGAACGGGGGGTCCCAGTGTAGCTACGGCCTAGAGTGTGACTGGTGGTCACTAGGGATCATCGCCTACGAGATGATCTACATGAAGTCTCCATTCACCGATGGCACCACCACCAAGACCACCCACAATATCATGAACTTCCAGGTAGGGTCCCATTATTATATTCAATACGCACTGTCTGATACTTCTTGCACTGGTCTGGAAGTCTGTAAAAAGGTACGGAATAATAAAGAACTGATATCCTGGAAAAGTAGGTGATTTTTTATTTTGAATCTGTAAAATGGATGGCTATAAAAAACACTTTGAAAAAAGTGATGGAGCTGGGGATGGGGGGGGGGTTACCTGACAAATGATATATGAGGCTGTCTGCTATCTCTTCAGGCAGTCTAAAGGGAAAATAGGCGCAGCAGTTTTACACCAACTACAGTTGTCATATCAAAACATTTAGTGATTCTTGACATCCTTAGCTGCCACAGAGTTATCTGAATTCTATGTTTAAGACCGTTGTGACTCTGCATTCTGTCCCTATTGTTTCCTCCCAGCGTTTTTTGAGGTTCCCCCAGGATCCAAAGGCCAGTAAGCACTTTGTAGACCTGGTTCAGAGTCTACTCTGTGGAGCGCAGGAGCGGCTAGGCTTTGAGGAGCTCCGTTGTCACCCCTTCTTCTCCACTGTGGACTGGAACAAGCTGAGACAAGGTTAACCCTGGCCCCCTCCTAACTGACCAGGGTCGTATTCATTAGCCACCAAATGGAAAACAAATGAGCTTGTCCAATAAGAAACACTTATTTTCATTTTCCGTTTGCGAAACGTTTTCAAACTTATCCGTTGAGTGCCCTGATGAGTATGACCCTGGTTATAAGCTGATCATGGTCCTCTCACCTCAGCCTTGTTTATGAATGTGTGTCTTAAATCTGTTAAGTGTTGCAAGGTAGAGAAGAACCATTTGAAGAAAAACTAGGGTTTGATTTGGTTAAAAGGGATAGTTCACTCAAACTTAAAGCTGGCATGGTTTTCCACTTAGCTTGGTTGTTGATTCACTAAGACAGTTTTTGGATATACAGTATATTTTGCTTACTTCAGTAAATGGCTTGTAGAGCTCTTTCTTATTGATCGATGGAATGCACACACTTGAAATACAGCACTCAAGTGCTTTCCATGCTTCACTATACTACTAAAGGAAACAAATATTGTACACAGTACACTACATACAGCGTAATGCGCACACACACACACACACACAGCTGCTGATCTCTCCTCAACATCCCCCCTCTGGACTAAGCTGGCCTCCTGCCAGACCGTAGCGAATCTCATTATCTCACAACTACTGATGCCACTACTAGTGTGTGTGTGTGTGTGTGTGTGTGTGTGTGTGTGTGTGTGTGATCCCCAGGAGAGCAGGGAAAAGGCTGGACATAAAGCCTGACACTAGGATGAGGGAATATATTAATGAGAGAAACGCTTGTGTGTTACAGCACAGAATCACTCAATAGCATTGACACGTGGTGAGAATGTCATGAGAAGAATGCCAGAGCCTTTGATTGACCAGATATGTGAAATTGCCTCATTGATGCTCACAATATCAGATTGTTGTCAGGGTAAATAGATGAATGTCTGGAATTAGAATTACTGTGGACTATTCTATTTCTGGAAGAGGATTTACTGGAATATCTTTCCTTTCATGGAAGAGCTGTGATTTGTGGACCCTGATTGAAAGAAAATTGTTGCTGAATTCAGTAAGAAATGGAGTCCCGTATCCAAGTACTTGATCATAGAGCTCCTTTGTTTCATTGACATTAAAACACAGCATCGGGATGTTTTGGCGCAGCGGTCTAAGGCACTGCATCTCAGTGCTAGAGGCGTCACTACAGACACCCTGGTTCGAAACCCAGTCTGTATCACAACCGGACCGTGATTGGGAGTCGCATAGGGCGGTGCACAATTGGCCCCGCGTCATTCGGGTTTGGGTGGTGTAGGTCGTCATTGTAAATAAGAATTTGTTCATAACTAACTTGCCTAGTTAAATAAATGTACAAAAAAAAAATATGGGACCTGGGTGGCTATTCACCCACCTAGCTTAATGGGCTATTTGTCAAATATGCTGATCAAAGGAACATTAGTGAATCAAAATACTGCCTCTGCTTTAAAATGCTCTGAAAGACTACCATAAGATGCTGTGATTGGTGTGCGTCTTAAATGCGCGTGTGTGTGTGTTGTGCAAATGTATGAGGCTGGGCTTGTTAATGGTTGAGTGAGTGCAGATAGAGCGCTAGGCTATAGGGCTGTGCTTTGGCGGCTATGGCTCCAGCTGATTAGCCCGAGCTGCTGCAGTGAGAGAGAGGGAGACGCTACAACGTATGTATGGGAGGGAGGGAGGCAGGGGAGAGCAATTTATGAGTGTGTGTGTGTGTGTGAGAGTGCGCGAGTTGCTGCACTACAGCCACGTCGCATGTTTCTTCTCACTTCCCCCGTTTTTTTGTATCTGTTGACTCTTTCCCGGCGTATCTCTCTCGCTCATTCACTCTCTCCCTCGTTCGTTCTTTTCTCCCTCCCCTCCTCCCGCAGCCCTCCCTCCCTTCGTGCCGACGCTCCGCGCCGAAGATGATACCTCCAATTTTGAGGAGCCTCCGGAGAAGCCTCGGCCCCGGCGAGCGGATGCCCAGCGAGACCCCCCGCGGCCGGGCTTCCAGGGCCAGGACCTGCCCTTTCTAGGCTGGTTCTTCAGCAGGGCGTTGACAGCACTGGCCAAGTCTGAGTAAGTACTGTACCTTGACCTGCGTCTGTCAGCCGAACCCCTCTCTGCTTGATAGGCGTCATTCACAGGTGGTGGCAGGTCTGATCTGCCTCGATTAACGCCACAGCAACGCTCTCCAGGTATCATCCAACCATGTCTTTCTATATGCTGCCTGAGTCTATAGGCTGTTTTTTTCCTGCAGTGGCAGTGCTTGGCTGGTGGCTCTATTATGGGCTTGGTGGCTATGTGCTGTGTCAGACGGAATGAGGGGAACTCCTCTCTCCTGTCTCGTTGGAGACAAGCCCCTCTTTCATGCGTTCATCCAGTCATAAACACAGACCGGATTCTGACTGTTTTCACCATTTGAAACAGCTGATTGAGAAAGGTTGGGATTTAGAATGAGACGAGAGGTTTGTCGTCTACCTCTGACTGCTGTGGAGATCAGACACACCAGAGCTGAATGGTAGGAGAACGTTGCTTGCTGATGTTATTGGACTATCAGAGCTGGTTGGTATTCCGGTGAGTGTGTCGATGGCGTGCGCTGCTGTGAGGTGGAGGAGACCCTCCCCTCGCTCCCCTCCTCAGTTGTGTGCATGTTATGGTGCTCTGCCTTTGTTATTGCCGCGCAGTGTATAATGGCTTTGCCAAATTAACAGCGGTGTGGTTTGGTTGGTAATTGACTCAACTAGTCAGTGGCTTGCTGATTCCCTAATAATGTTGCCCCTGGTTAATTTCTAGCACTGACTGTTCCCTCTGGCAGGTTAATTGCAGAATCTGTGGGTGATGATGCAGAAAAGGAACAGAAAGAAGAAAAGGCGCACAAAAAATATGAAACAAAAGGCAGATTAGATTAGTCAGAGAATGGAGGGATGCAGATTGGTGGAGAGAACGTATTTCTATGGAAACGAGGATGTTTTTTTGACCCATCTCTGTATGTCTCTCTTTTTCTCGTGCTCTCGCTCTCTCTCTCTACTCCCTATTTTACATTCATATATTTTATTTTCTCTCCCACGATGATGCATCTTCCTAAGAAACGGCGATCTGTTTTTGGTTTTATTTTTTGCACTGCTTTTAATGGTACCAAACAAGCAGCGCAAACAAGACACAGAAGCTGATTGTGTTAACATATGAGGGCTTGTTGTATATTAAACTGCTCATTAAGCCCAATTAGGGAAAAATGCAGAGCAATCCAGGCAAATGGTCATTTGTTTAGCATAGTGGAAGCAGATGGGAGCTCCTGTAGCTGACAAGTGCTAACATGTAACCACACAGAGCCTGCCCAGCCATCCATCCTGGCTATCTATGAAAATGCAGCCAGCGCTGGCTGTTGATCTATGATCTCTGCACAGTGTGATGGAGGCAGTGATGCCCATCCTGTGTGTTTTGCTGTTCGCCAGCCACCGTCTCTCCCAGGGGCATTGTGATGATGGGGGAAGTATGTTGCTCAGTACGCCCTCAAGGAAAACTGGTGCTGATTGTTGTGGATGCGTGTTATGTCATGTACCTGTGTTTTTGGCATTTCAATGTATCAGTCAGTTTCAATCTGTACTCATGTAATGGTGGTCCTGAGCGCTCTAGGAAAGGTGCTGTTGTATTTACATTGCAATTTTTCTCATGGTTTGTTTGTCGGACCATAGGTCGTTACGTAAACAAGATTCTCTGTGATAGCTAGACATTGACTTGTTGCGGATAGAAGGCTGTGCGTGATGACGTAGTGGCCGTGAAAATAACGTTCGCAGCAGAATTCCTATGTACCGACTACAAGTTAAATGGGTTTCCATCGGATTTTCAATTCAGATGGTTTTGTCACGCAGAAAGTATTCAGACCCCTTGACTTTTCACCCAAAAAATAACGTTATAGCCTTATTTTAAAATGGATTACATAGTTTTCCCCCTCATCATACTACACACAATACCCCATAATGACAAAGCAAAAAAACATATTTTTGAAAATTTTGCAAATGTATTAAATATATATATTTTTTAATGAAATATGACATTTGCGTAAGTATTCAGACTTTTTACTCAGTACTTTGTTGAAGCACTATTGGTAGTGATTACATCCTTGAGTGTACTTGGGTATGATGCTACAAGCTTGACACACCTATATTTGGGGTGTTTCTCCCATTCTTCTCTGCAGATCCTCTCAAGCTCTGTCAGGTTGGATGGGCAGGGTCGCTGCACAGCTATTTTCAGGTCTCTCCAGAGATGTTCGATCGGGTTCAAGTCCGGGCTCTGGCTGGGCCACTTAAGGACATTCAAAGACTTGTCCCGAAGCCACTCCTGCGTTGTCCTGGTTGTATGCTTAGGGTTGTTGTCCTGTTGGAAGGTGAACCTTCGCCCCAGTCCGAGGTCCTGAGCGCTCTGGAGCGGGTTTTCATCAAGGATCTCTCTGTACTTTGCTTCGTTCATCTTTCCCTCGCTCCGGACTAGTCTCCCCGTTCCTTCCGCTGAAGAACATCCCCACAGCACAATACTGTCACGATCATGCTTCACCGTAGGGATGGTGCCAGGTTTCCTCCAGACGTGACGCTTGGCATTCAAGCCAAAGAGTTCAATCTTGGTTTCATCAGAACAGAGAATCTTGTTTCTGATGGTCTGAGAGTCCTCCAAGTGGTCTGTCGTGTGCCTTTTACGTAGGAATGGCTTTAGTCTGGCCGGTCTACAATAAAGGTCTCATTGGTGGAGTGCTGCAGAGATGGTTGTCCTTCTGGAAGGTTCTCCCATCTCCACAGAAGCACTCTTCTGTGGACCATCAGGTTCTTGGTCACCTCCCTGACCAAGGCCCCCCCCCCCATTGCTCAGTTTGGCCAGGCGGCCAGCTCTAGGAAGAGTTCTGGTGGTTTCAAACTTCTTCCATTTAAGAATGGTGGAGGCCACTGTTCTTTGGGACCTTTTTTTGGTACCCTTCCCCATATCTGCGCCTATACACACTTCTATCTCGGGGCGATACAGACAATTCGTTCTACTTGGTCTTGGCACGTGCGCTCTAGCCAACAGCTTGCAGATACAGTGCAGGTAGCCTATAGCCTACATGATGATATTTTTATGAACAAAAAGGTTTGACAAACTGCAGCCAAAGATCAATCATCATGTCATCAGAACAAGACCCTCGATTTTTATTGGAAAGGAGAATCAAGTTCATCACCTTGCACTTTCACTACTCTGTAAAATGTGTAGCCTAATAAACTGCATGGACCACACAACATACAGTGCTTTCAGAAAGTATTCACAAAACTTTTTCAACATTTTGTTCTTACAAAATGTTGTGGCCTGCTGCACATTTGTGGCCTGCTGGAGGTCATTTTGCAGGGCGCTGACTGTGCACCTCCTTGCACAAAGGCGGAGGTAGCGGTCCTGCTGCTGGGTTGTTGCCCTCCTACGGCCTCCTCCACGTCTCCTGATGTACTGGCCTGTCTCCTGGTAGCGCCTGCATGCTCTGGACACTACGCTGACAGACACAGCAAACCTTTTTGCCACAGTTCGCATTGATGTGCCATCCTGGATGAACTGCACTACCTGAGCCACTTGTGTGGGTTGTAGACTCCGTCTCATGCTACCACTAGAGTGAGAGCACCGCCAGCATTCAAAAGTGACCAAAACATCAGCCAGGAAGCATAGGAACTGAGAAGTGGTCTGTGGTCACCACCTGCAGAATCACTCCTGTTTTGGGGGGTGTCTTGCTAATTGCCTATAATTTCCACCTTTTGTCTATTCCATTTGCACAACAGCATGTGAAATTTATTGTCAATCAGTGTTGCTTCCTAAGTGGACAGTTTGATTTCACAGAAGTGTGATTGACTTGGAGTTACATTGTGTTATTTAAGTGTTCCCTTTATTTTTTTGAGCAGTGTAGTTAAAACGTCAACACTATGAAATCACACATATGGAATCATGTAGTAACCAAAAAGTGTTTTATATATATATATAAAATATATTTTATATTTGAGTTTCTTCAAATAGCCACCCTTTGCCTTGATGACAGCTTTGCGCACACTTGGCATTCTCTCAACCAGCTTCATGAGGTAGTCACCAGGAATGCAGTTCAATTAACAGATGTGCCTTAAAAGTTAATTTGTGGAATTTCTTTCCTTCTTTATGCGTTTGAGCCAATCTGTTGTGTTGTGATAAGGTAGGGGGGTATACAAAAGATGGCCCTATTTGGTAAAAGTCCAGATTATGGCAAGAACAGCTGAAATAAGCAAAGATAAACGACAGTCCATCATTACTTTAAGACATGAAGGTCAGTCAATACGGAAAATTTCAAGAACTTTGAAAGTTTCTTCCAGTGCAGTCGCAAAAACCATCAAGCGTTATGATGAAACTGGCTCTCATGAGGACCACCACAGAAAATGAAGACTCAGAGTTACCTCTGCTGCAGATGATAAGTTCGTTAGAGTTACCAGCCTCAGAAATTGCAGCCCAAATAAATGCTTCACAGAGTTCAAGTAACATACACATCTCAACCTCATCTGTTCAGAGGAGACTGTGTGAATCAGGCCTTCATGTTCGAATTGCTGCAAAGAAACCACTACTAAAGGACACCATTAAGAAGAGGAGACTTGCTTGGGCCAAGAAACACGAGCATTGGACATTAGACCGGTGGAAATGTGTTCTTTGGTCTCGAGTTCAAATTTGATTTTTTTGGGTTCCAACCACCGTGTCATTTGTGAGGCGCGGTGTGGGTGAACGGATGATCTCCGCATGTGTATTTCCCACCATAAAGCATAGAGGAGGAGGTGTTATGGTGTGGGGGTGCTTTTCTGGTAACACTGTCTGTGATTTATTTAGAATACAAGGCGCACTTAACCAGCATGGCTACCACAGCATTCTGCAGCGATACGCCATCCCATCTAGTTTCGGCTTAGTGGAACTATCATTTGTTTTTCAACAGGACAATGACCCAACACAACTACAGGCTGTGTAAGGGCTATTTTACCAAGATGGAAAGTGATGGTGTGCTGCATCAGATGACCTGGCCTCCACAATCCCCCGACCTCATCCAAATTGAGATGGTTTGGGATGAGTCGGACCGCAGTGAAGGCTGTTCAAAAAGCATTCCAGTTGAAGCTGGTTGAGAGAATGCCAAGATGTGCAAAGTGGTCATCAAGACAAAGGGTGGCTATTTGAAGAAACTCAAATATAAAATATATTTTGATTTGTTTAACACTTTTTTTGGTTACTGCATGATCCATATGTGTTCATAGTTTTGATGTCTTAACTATTTCTACAATGTAGAAAATAGTCAAAATTAAGAAAAACCCTTGAATGAGTAGGTGTTCTAAAACTTTTGACTGGTAGTGTAGATCTTAACTTGTCTACATTTGGCAAGTTTACCAACAAATTTGTGCTTTCCATCAGGCCCGTCGTGACATTTTTTTATCCGACATGTACTTGCATAAAACGGTTGGATGGAAGCCTGTTTACTCACAGCTTTTATATAGTAATCAGGGAAATATATTCTGTAACAGAAAATACAAATGGTTCTAACATAATCCTTTTTGATGAAAGCTATAAAAACGCGTTTTCCGTCAGAGCTGGCCAGAAAAGTGACATGTGAACAATGGATCAATATCCCTGTGCATTTCATAAGGTTTACACATAGCACTTCATTTCTCTGATATAGCCTACTGTATCTGTAGTGGTGAAGGAATGACACTGGGAGCAAGATTAGCCTTTAATTTTAAAATATAGCTTGAAGAGGTAGGCCTAAACATCATGTGTTTACTCATTTGACAACAAAAACATAGGCTTCATTGTTTTGGGGGCTATGATAATAACGTCAGACTTTCTTCACTTGTTTTTTTAAATGGATTGTTCCATCCTACAAATTCAAGCGGTTGATTTATTGTAACTTTCCTTTAATATCTTAATTAATATCTTGATTACTATGTTAATCATCCCTCATCTTATTACCACAAACTAAGCTTCTAAGCATGAGGATTGACTTCAAAGTCATTGTCTGCCAAATCCAATTTAACTTTTCAGTTTGACTCAACGTAGTCAAGATGGACAGTCATTGTACCAAATTATATTGAGAAGAGAAATGGGCCTAGTTGCTTTGAATTAAATGGTATTAAAAATGTTGAGCTTGAATTGCAGTCATGTAATAGCCTAGTCGATGGCCTATAGTCTGGATTGAAGAAACTATTGAATGCCAGTTAGAATCCAACATATTTGTCAAACTCATGGAGCAAAACCCTTTGCATTCAATTCAAAATGAGATGTGAATGTTTTGTCAAAGAATGGTGCAATGAATGTGTTCTCCCATATGCCTTGTCCCAGGTCAGTGGCTTCAGGCCTCAACTCTCCTGCCAAAACCAACTCCATGGAGAAAAAGCTTCATATTAAAAGCAAAGAACTTCAAGAAACTCAAGACAAATGTCACAAGGTACTGTGCTGCTTAATTTCTTCCCCAGGAAATGGGCCGCATGTAATTGATTCTGAGTGGTGGTCTATATCTATAGTCTCCAGACACTATTGAACCTGAATGTAAACAAATCTTGACACTCTAACAGTATTCCCCTTCTCAGATGAGTTGTTTGCACACACTGATTTTTAATTGATGATCTTATTGAAATATCTCATTGGAATCAGAGATTTGTCGTGGAGTTATAATGTCCATACGTCAGCGTAGCATATACATGGCATACTCTCTAGATGGAAATTGATTTGAGTGCTATAATAACCTATATAGTCAAAAATCTGCTTTTTAACCCAATTCATTACTGTTAATAAATTATGTATTGATTACCAGATGGGGCAGGAGATCTCTCGTGGAATTTACCGTGACATGGGGCAAACTTTGAGCTCCTTTTGAGTGACTATCTCGTCTCATTTGACAAAATGTGTACATCTCTGAGAATAAACATTTCTATATACAACTCTGAAAAATAAACCTTTGAGTCACGGTATATTAGCTAGCTGCGGTGTCCCTTGTGGCTTCCTTCCTAGATGGAGCAGGAGATCTCTAGGTTTCAGCGCAAGATGACTGACCTGGAGTCAGTTCTGCACCAAAAGGATGTGGAGCTCAAAGCCTCTGAGACCCAGAGGACCATCCTGGAGCAGGACCTGGCCACCTACATCACTGAGTGCAGCGTGAGTACCTAATGCTATGTGTCCATCCAAAACTATCCTTACAGTTACAGCTATTTTGCTAGAAAAGACACGTGTTAACTCTGTGTTAAAATATCTAGTTGCATATCTACACATAGTTTCTACATTACAACCTTGTTAATGCGTCCCATATAGTTTAGTATATGCATGACTGATGATAATGCGGTGTCGTCATGCATTTCTCCATTTGATTAGAGTAGACCTACCGCATTATAGGGTGATATATTTGAATGCGTTGTGATTTATTTACTCTGTGTGTGTGTGTGTGTGTTATTTGTGCGTGTTATTTGTGCGTGTGTTTCCACAGAGCTTAAAGCGCAGCCTGGAGGCAGCCCGTGTGGAGGTGTCTCAGGAGGATGACAAGGCTCTACAGCTGCTGCATGACATCAGAGAGCAGAGCAGCAAGCTGCAGGAGATCAAGGAGCAGGTAGAATCCCACTTCAACTTTGACTTCACTTCATCAATCCCTTCCTTACCAGTGAACCGCATGCTTACTGAGTTTTCACCCAAAGGGCCGTACGTATCAAGCATGCGAGAGCAGGGCTCTACAGTGCAACCATTTTACTTGCAATTTTTTGCTGTCCGAAATTTTATTTTAGAAGCAATGTTTAATATCTCATATTTTTCAATGTGCGCCTATATCTTTCAACGTAACGGCACACATGTTCCTTGTAAAAACAAGTCAGCATAGAGCCCTGCAGAGGATGAGTTGGATCAGGTCATGATGTGAATGGCCAAAACTGATCTTTGATACATACAGCACCAAACCTACTAACTAACCCTCTTCCTTTCTGAGTTTTATGCGTCACTGTCCCAAACTCAAGACATGTCCTCTAGAGGTTCTAGTAAAGGAAACACCATTTTGTAGACTTTCCCAAAATCTAGAACACATACAATTCACTCCTATGTCTATGATCAGGACTCTTGCATTTCAGGGAAGTTAGCAACCAATATACACAGGCAGTTAGGAAAGCAAATGCTAGCTTTTTCAAACAGACATTTGCATCCTGTAGCACAAACTCGAAAAAGTTCTGGTACACAGTAAAGTCCATGGAGAATAAGAGCACCTCCTCCCAGCTGCCCACTGCACTGAGGCTAGGAAACACTGTCACCACCGATACATCCACGATAATTGAGAATTTCAATAAGCATTTCTCTACGGCTGGCCATGCTTTCCGCCTGGCTACTCCTACCTCGATCAACAGCCCACCACCCCCCACAGCAACTTGCCCAAGCCTCCCCATTTCTCCACCCAAATTCAGATAGCTGGGCTAGACAATCTGGACCCTCTCTTTCTAAAATTATCCGGCGCAATTGTTGCAACCCCTATTACTAGCCTGTTCAACCTCTCTTTCTAAAATTATCCGGCGCAATTGTTGCAACCCCTATTACTAGCCTGTTCAACCTCTCTTTCGTATCATCTGAGATCCCCAAAGATTGGAAAGCTGCTGCAGTCTTCCCCCTCTTCAAAGGGGGAGACACTCTAGACCCAAACTGTTACAGACCTATATCTGTCCTACCCTGCCTTTCTAAGGTCTTCGAAAGCCAAGTTAACAAACAGATCACCGACCATTTTGAATCACACCGTACCTTCTCCGCTATGCAATCTGGTTCCCGATCTGGTCATGGGTGCACCTCAACCACGCTCAAGGTCCTAAACGATATCATAACCGCCATCGATAAAAGACAATACTGTGCAGCCGTATTCATCGACCTGGCCAAGGCTTTCGACTCTGTCAATCACCACATTCTTATCGGCAGACTCAACAACCTTGGTTTCTCAAATGACTGCCTCGCCTGGTTCACCAGCTACTTCTCAGACAGAGTTCAGTGTGTCAAATTGGAGGGGCTGTTGTCCGGTCCTCGGGCAGTCTCTATGGGTGTGCCACAGGATTCAATTCTCGGGCCGACTCTTTTCTCTGTATACATCATTGATGTCGCTCTTGCTGCTGGTGATTCTCTGATCCACCTCTACGCAGACGACACCATTCTGTATACTTCTGGCCCTTCTTTGGACACTGTGTTAACAAACCTCCAGACGAGCTTCAATGCCATACAACTCTCCTTCCGTGGCCTCCAACTGCTCTTAAATGCAAGTAAAACTAAATGCATGCTCTTCAACCGATCGCTGCCCGCCTGTCCAGCATCACTACTCTGGACGGTTCTGACTTAGAATATGTGGACAACTACAAACTCACACTAAGCATCTCCAATCCAAAATTAAATCTAGAATCGGCTTCTTATTTCGCAACAAAGCATCCTTCACTCATGCTGCCAAACAAACCCTCGTAAAACTGACTCCTACCGATCCATAACTTCGGCGATGTCATTTACAAAATAGCCTCCAACACTCTACTCAGCAAACTGGATGCAGTCTATAACAGTGCCATCTGTTTTGTCACCAAAGCCCCATATACTACCCACCACTGCGACCTGTATGCTCTGGTTGGCTGGCCCTCGCTTCATATTCCTCACCAAACCCACTGTCTCCAGGTCATCTATAAGTCTTTGCTATGTAAAGCCCCGCCTTATCTCAGCTCACTGGTCACCATAGCAGCACCCACCCGTAGCACGCGCTCAAGAAGGTATATTTCACTGGTCACCCCCAAAGCCAATTCCTCCTTTGGCCGCCTTTCCCTCCAGTTCTCTGCTGCCAATGACTGGAAAGAATTGCAAAAATCACTGAAGCTGTAGACTCCTATCTCCCTCACTAACTTTAAGCATCAGCTGTCAGAGCAGCTCACAGATCATTGCACCTGTACATAGCCCATCTGTAAATAGCCCATCCGACTACCTCATCCCCATATTGTTATTTATTTTTTGTCTCCTTTGCACCCCAGTATCTCTACCTGCACATTCATCTTCTGCACATCTACCACTCCAGTGTTTAATTGCTATATTGTAATTACTTCGTCACTACGGCCTATTTATTGCCTTACCTCCATTATCCTACCTCATTTGCACACACTGTATAGATGTTTTCTATTTTGTTATTGACTGTATGTTTGTTTATTCCAAGTGTAACTCTGTGTTGTTGTTTGTGTCGCACTTCTTTGTTTTATCTTGGCCAGGTCGTAGTTGTAAATGAGAACTTGTTCTCAACTTGTCTACCTGGTTAAAAAAAAAAAGTAAAATCCTGCAAGCACTGAATGGTCAGTGAGCACCTTAGTTCATTGTGTAGCCTGTGCCTAGCCAGTCCAGTGTTACTTTTCCACTCTTCCATCTCTCTCATATCTTCATTGTAAGGTCATCAGGACATCCATCATGCAGAATCCCTTTTCATATTTGCAATACATAATGCATATTTTTTTATTTAAGCTTTCATTTAACTAGGCATGTTATTTAAGAGCAAATTCTTACTTTACAATGACGGCCTACACCGGCCAAACCCTCCCCTAACCCAGACGACGCTGGGCCAATTGTGTGCTGCCCTATGGGACTCCTGTTCACAGCCGGTTGGGATATAGCCCGGGATCAAACCAGGGTCTGTAGTCACTCCTCTAGCGCTGAAATGCAGTGCTTAGACTGCTGCGCCACTCGGGAGCTGGATGTGCTCTTTAATACAGTATATATGCTCTTTAATACAGTATATATGCTCTTTAATACAGTATATGTGCTCTTTAATACAGTATATGTGCTCTTTAATACAGTATTATTGCACTCATCACTAACTGTACAGTATCATTGTCTTTATTACCTTATTCTGTGACCCTTCACGTAAATACTGGTCGACAAATGATGCTCATACACACACACTTTGGCATAGAGAGTATGGCTTTATTATGCGGTCCTTTGTAGTAGAGCTGGGAATTGCCATGGACCTTGCAATATTATCATGATACTTAGGTGCCGATATGTATTGCGACTCTCACGATTTGATATGTTTTGGGATTCGATATTGCGATTCGATGTTCTGTACATCTTGCTAACCATATGTCTGCTGCAGAGGCATGAGAGAGCATGAGAGAACACGTTTTGATCAGTCATGGAAATATAATCGCTGAAAACAAATTGACTCCGGGTTTTGGTAAAGGTACAGCCAACTAGCAAAAATAATATTGTGACATTGTCAAAACGATACGATATATCCTAAAAAATGATATCCAGATATGCAACTGTATCGATTTATGTATTCCCTCCATCACTACTTCGTAGCTCAGTTGGTGGAGCATGGCGCTTGTAATGCCAGGGTAGTGGGTCCGATTCCCGGGACACCCATATGTAAAATGTCGCACGCATGACTGTAAGTCACTATGGATAAATGTGTCTGCTAAATGGCAAGTTATTTATAACTCTGTGTCCCTTTAAACAAAGATACAAGGAGACACACACACAAAATCCTTTGTAGAAACTAGCCTAGCGTAGCTCTGCAGTCTCTAACTCTCTGGTCTGGTGTGAATCTCTGGGTGATTGTCTGTGGTCTAGGAGCCAGTGATTGGTCTAGGAGCCAGTGATTGGTCTAGGAGCCAGTGATTGATGCCCTCTAAGGCAGGCAGCAGTGTGAGAGAGTGTTCCACACCCACAGTAGGGATCAGCAGGCTTAGCAAGCCTCTCTTTGTCTGTGATTCATCCTCTCCACATGCTCATATACTATAGAGTGGCAGGTAAGAGGCTTTTAACCCCACCGTCTCAATGAGAGGCTCATTCTACTGCTGTTAGTACAACAAGCCAGCTCTAGTCGGATATTATCAACAATATTATTAGAAGCGGGTATGTGTGAATCATGAAGGGAAAAGACTAAAGAGGATTTTTATTTTAACGGTGTGGTGATTATACGGATGATGTTTTCCGTCCTGAAGAGTGGATGTCATTATAGTAATTATAAAACCTTTTAAAATCCTCCACGACAACTCCGCAGAAATGATGAGCCAGTCACACACACACATTCATGAGACTTTAATTCCCAGGGTCCCAGAATATGTTCATCCTGGCCTGCACACAGTGTAATGCTCTTGAACTACTCCTGACATTTTATTTCCCCTGTGCTCCAGGAGTATAATAATGCCTAGCTAGAGGAGACAGACACACACACCCTGAACCCCTGTCTCTCTCTGTGCACCCTGCCGTAGGAGTACCATGCCCAGCTGGAGGAGATGCAGGTCACCATCCGGCAGCTGGAGGAGGACTTGTCTGCCGCCAGGCGCCGTAGTGACCTGTACGAGTCAGAGCTCCGAGACTCCCGGAACACCAGCGAGGAGCTCAAGAGGAAGGCTGTGGACTACCAGCAGAGGATCCAGAAGGTGTGTGAATACTGAGTAGGACCTCCATGGAGGTGAATACAGGTGCAGTCTGAATGCTAACATGTCGGATCTCTGTCCCCAAGGCGAAGGAGCAGGGTAAAGCTGAGGTGGAGGAGCTCCTTTCCAAACTGGAGAAGGTATGCCCTCCTGTCCATGGGTGAACTGTATTGTGGATTACTCTTCAAAAATCTTTGGGTGTCGAATCAACGTTTTGTATAGTCCCATAGAGAATGAAATGGATAATATTAATAATTGATGTATTGCCTTGCACTGATGCGTTTTTGCCTCAGCCTTCTGCAGATATTAGGTCCCATTATTAATAGATCAATTTCACACATTGGCATTACAGTCAGCTAATCTTTCATACTGTTTTTCAGACCAATGCTGAACAGCAAGTGAAAATCCTGGAACTCCAAGACAAACTCTCCAAGGTATATTTTCTAAAGTACATAGCGCACACACACACACACACAGGGGTCCTGGATGTCACCGTAGAATAGCTTAGTGAGCCCAAATGAATGGTTAGTCATCAGCTGTCACCACTGTGGTCCAATAGGTACATACAGTTGAAGTCGGAAGTTTACATACACTTAGGTTGGAGTCATTAAAACTTGTTTTTCAACCACTCCACAAACTTCTTGTTAACAAGCAATAGTTTTGGCAAGTCGGTTAGGATATCTACTTTGTAAACTTCTGTCCCACTGGGAATGTGATGAAATAAATAAAAGCTGAAATAAATCATTCTCTCTACTATTATTCTGACATTTCACATTCTTAAAATGAAGTGGTGATCCTAACTGACCTAAGACAGGGAATTTTTACTAGGATTAAATGTCAGGATTTGTGAAAATCTGAGATTAAATGTATTTGGCTAAGGTGTATGTAAACTTCTGACTTCAACTGTAGCTTTGAATAGCTTCTGATGTAATCAGTCATTGACATTCACAGTTCACTGAAGTTGTGGGTACAAACGTTTCTTGGCTAAATGGCAGTGCCATTTATTTATATTGTGTCATGCCCTTGCTGCCTGTGTTCTTGGGAATAAAAAGGTATGAATCCTAATGGGCTTTGTTGTCTCCACACAATGTTGAATTTGACCCTTGACCCTCAGGCGGTGAAAGCCAGTACAGAAGCCACAGAGCTGCTGCAGAACATCCGGCAGGCTAAAGAACGTCTGGAGCAGGAGCTTGAGCGGCTGCGCGGCAAGGCCGACCCCAGCGACACCCTCCGACGACGTCTCAGAGAGACCGAGGTACGGTTGCTCATGTGTTGTGTTTATGTAAAAACATTATTTGTTTTGAATTGTAATGATTTATTGTGTTACATCCATGTACTGTATTTCAGTCACAGGAGGTCGGTGGCACCTTAATTGGGGAGGACGGGCTCGTGTTTATGGCTGGAGCGGAATTAGTGGAATAGTATCAAACACATGGTTTCTATGCGCTTGATGCCATTCCATTCACTGCATTCCAGGCGTTATTATGAGTCGTCCACCCCTCAGCAGCCTCCACTGATTTCAGTGTTGTTGACTGTCATGTGGGTATTATTAAGAACTTGTTGTGTGTCCTGCAGGAGGGCAGGAAGACCCTGGAGAACCAGGTGAAGCGTCTGGAGATGGTGGAGCGACGAGAGAACAAGCTGAAGGATGACATCCAGACTAAATCCCAGCAGATCCAGCAGATGGCTGATAAGATCCTGGTGAGAGCCAAGGGATAAGTCCCCTCTTAATACCCTGACCCCCCCCCTCCACTCTTCAATCCCTCTCTATACTACCTTTATCCTAGAGCATAGATTAAAGCATGTACACACACACACACACACACACACACACACATAGGGAATGTCCTGCTTGCTGCCCCATGGCATGCACACACCCATTTCTATCACTTTGGATGTCCCGCCTGCTGCCACGAAGAAACCACGGCTCACACAGGCGACGTCTTTCCTGGCGCGCACCGGCCCGGGCTGCATGCCAACATGAACGGCCACCGCTACCACCGTGTCATGGATAAACAGCTCTTCCAAGCAAGTGTCTCTGTCATGGACTGAGTGGCAGTGTGGATAGTGTTTTCATCCATATTTTGTTGTATGATTTTGTAGGTCTTTGTTGTTACCTTGCGTGATATATGTGTGTGTGTTTGTTTGTACAGGAGCTGGAGGAGAACTTGAGGGAGACCCAGTCAACAGCCCAGCGGATGGAGGCTCACCTGGTCCAGAAGGAGAGGCTCTATGAGGACAAAATTAAGGTAGAGAGGACTTTAAGTCAGCCTGCAAATCATGGTCTCAAGGATATCTTTCTGTATTGAAAAGTGTGGCCAAGTGAGCGTACTAGTGACTTGGCTTTCTTGGTCCCCCTGAACTAGGTGTACTGTTCGATTGGGCACACCATAGCAAAACAGTTTGCAACAGAAATAAATACATCTGTGTTCTTATTGGACATGGTCAGGTAGTACCTTCGCATTGCACTCAGTTTTATAACATTTTGAACACTGCCCAGGTTCTGGAGGCCCAGATGAAGGTGGACCTGGCAGACAAGGAGAGCCTGGAGTCCAAACGGGCCCAGCACGAGGAAGAGGCCCGGGAGAAGTGTAAACTCCTCAGTGAACAGAAAGCGGTAAGGATTAATATAAATAATACAATGTGTTTGACTTCTTTCTCTCTGCCAGGCTCATCAGCTCTGTTCAAGCAGGGAAACTATGCTAATAGACAAAAAATGAAACAAGGTGCAGCTGGAAAAGTTAACTAGCATACTTGCTTTGTACTTTTTAATTGACTGCGCTCTTTGATTGTAGCCTGTTCTTTACTATATTGCTGCGCAAAGCTGTGTAGATTCTCCATAGAGTACGTGCAGGGCAGTACAGTCCAACACTGTTTGCTTTTGTGAGGGGGGAAATCTCTCTGCGAATATCAATGTGATGACTGCAGCTAATAGAGGAGATGGGAAAATTGTATGACTCACATAGGCTACATGTTATAGAACAGCAGTGAGCCAATTAGACTCCCAATTATGGGGCCGTGTGGGCGAGAGCCTCCGAGACCTCTGCCACAGCTTTTGTTTGTTTGAAGACAGATTCTCTGACATGTTTATGGGCTAAGTTTTTGTTTTGTTTGGCGCTCCACTCAATTTGTCGAAGGGAATGCTGTCAAGGCTGGGATTTAATTCGGAGTATTCCATTACATGGGGTCACTCTGCAAAGTCCAAGCTTAAGTCTGTAATCTAGTTAACGTGATAGACTTGAGTTATCTACCGCTAATAGGTTTTATCATCAGAGCCAGACGACATTTGACATTGACAGAAAGGGTTTTTGGTCTGAATGTAACATTAGCCTATGTATTAGTTTAGCATTTCAGTACAGGGCAATTCCACGGTAACAGAGTGACACTGAGACTCCGACTTTTCACTTTAAAATGTATGTCAAACAAAAACCAATGGTTGCCAAGTTAAACGAACCATACAACTCTATACACAATGACTACCTCATCACACCGTTACCGTCAAATTGCTCTACAGTAGCTACATTCAGGGCCATATATTTAATGATATGGCTTTTATATTAAGTCCCAGTCTGAATATATGGCTCTGGCTACAAATTTCAACCCCCCAAAAAATTGGCAGCTTCAGGTGTCTGTTTTCATGGAAATGATAAACAATCAACATAGCTTTTTGTGTGTGTTGTACAAATGCGGTCAAATATATTGGCACCCTTGCATTTTCCATTAGAGTGCAATGGAGCAGAATGTTCTGTATTTTTCTTTTTAAAACTGGTTGGATGCCTATTTTTACCAATAGGCACCTGCAGCTTACCACAGTTGAGAGAAATTACACAGTAAACAAGAATCATTGCTGTGCAAACATATACTCGTGTAAACACCCACCGTTTTCAATTACAACTTATTTTAGAAGAAAGACTGCAAGGATGCTGATACATTTGACCACATCTGTAAGCTGTAATCGTGCTTATTCATAAATGGATAGAATCACATTGCATCCATGTCTCAATTATTCACACCCTGGCACAATTTTCACATTATGTTCCCTTAAATTGAAATGGAGGGGGGGGAGCCTTAAATGGGTTGTGATTTCATGGATCTAAGTCAGCCTGTTTGTGTTGCACTTCCTTTTTTCCAGACCATCAACGCCATGGACTCCAAGATGAAGAATCTGGAGCAGCGGATCACCGAGCTTTCTGAGGCCAACAAGTTAGCCGCTAACAGTAGCATCTACACTCAGAAAAACATGTGAGTACTAACAGTAGCATCTACACTCAGAAAAACATGTGAGTACTAACAGTAGCATCTACACTCAGAAAAACATGTGAGTACTAACAGTAGCATCTATACCCAGAACAAAAACATGTCGGTACTAACAGTAGCATCTACACTCAGAAAAACATGTGAGTACTAACAGTAGCATCTATACCCAGAGCAAAAACATGTCAGTACTAACAGTAGCATCTACACTCAGAAAAACATGTGAGTACTAACAGTAGCATCTATACCCAGAGCAAAAACATGTCAGTACTAACAGTAGCATCTATACCCAGAACAAAAACATGTCAGTACTAACAGTAGCATCTATACCCAGAGCAAAAACATGTCAGTACTAACAGTAGCATCTACACTCAGAAAAACATGTGAGTACTAACAGTAGCATCTATACCCAGAACAAAAACATGTCAGTACTAACAGTAGCATCTACACTCAGAAAAACATGTGAGTACTAACAGTAGCATCTACACTCAGAAAAACATGTGAGTACTAACAGTAGCATCTACACTCAGAAAAACATGTGAGTACTAACAGTAGCATCTATACCCAGAACAAAAACATGTCAGTACTAACAGTAGCATCTACACTCAGAAAAACATGTGAGTACTAACAGTAGCATCTATACCCAGAACAAAAACATGTCAGTACTAACAGTAGCATCTATACCCAGAGCAAAAACATGTCAGTACTAACAGTAGCATCTATACCCAGAACAAAAACATGTCAGTACTAACAGTAGCATCTACACTCAGAAAAACATGTGAGTACTAACAGTAGCATCTATACCCAGAGCAAAAACATGTCAGTACTAACAGTAGCATCTATACCCAGAACAAAAACATGTCAGTACTAACAGTAGCATCTATACCCAGAACAAAAACATGTCAGTACTAACAGTAGCATCTGTACCCAGAACAAAAACATGTCAGTACTAACAGTAGCATCTACACTCAGAAAAACATGTGAGTACTAACAGTAGCATCTATACCCAGAACAAAAACATGTCAGTACTAACAGTAGCATCTATACCCAGAAAAACATGTCAGTACTAACAGTAGCATCTATACCCAGAGCAAAAAACATGTCAGTACTAACAGTAGAATCTATACCCAGAGCAAAAAAACATGTCAGTACTAACAGTAGAATCTATACCCAGAGCAAAAAACATGTCAGTACTAACAGTAGCATCTACACTCAGAACAAAAACATGTCAGTACTAACAGTAGCATCTATACCCAGAACAAAAAACATGTCAGTGTGGTGGTCTTTAGAATAGCTTTATTTTCCCATGAGGGAACTTCTTATTTGGAGTGGTTCAAAAGACAACAAACATAGCAGGCCACGCAGTACACCTACTAGACACAAATCGTAGTCTCACCAGACAGACATGCCCGCCTGAGGACAAAGTTACACAAATAATAAACAGCTAGGACAGGGCTGATAAGAAGCCCAATATTTCATTATACAAATAAACATATTTATCATACCAATGATCCCAAACTCTTGAGTGATGTTTCACATTTGTACTCAGCGAAGGTTGTACAGCTGAATACATAGATTCAATACAGTGCAGTGGCCATTAATACCCTTAGCTCCCCCCCCCCCCCCCCCCCCCGCCTTCCACAAAGATGTACTTCAGTACTTTTCCATCACCCAGGATCCCTCTGTGCTCCTCCGTGCATATCACAGGCTTATCATTCAGGAGAGGCCTTGGGTTATTGGGAGTACACATTCCTGCAGTCAACTACATAATTACACTTCTCATACACAGAGATTTAACCTAACTCTCATTTCTATCTCTAAGGATATATCAAAATGATATATTCATACTAAGAGAATATAATTATATAAAACAGTAACTTACAATCTATCAGGACAATACAACATTTTAAACCTTCATGTGCAATAGTGTAGGACTTCCCTTGGTTAGCAATCTCAGGTTAGCAAAACCAAAGAGTTGGTGATCTTGTAGCAGTCTGATGGTCAGACTCGCCTCACAGCAACATTTATGGAGATGAGCAGCGGCTATGGACAATCCATGCCCCTCAATCCACTACTGTCTCCTCCCCCGCCGACTTGTTGCCCCAGCTAGCCCCTCTCGACGGAGTAGCTAGCTAGGCTCTCTCTGCTAGTGGCAATTGCATCCTGCATGGATACCTGGGGATCAGACAAAATGCTAAACGGTCCTTTGGTTGGCACCTTTTATGTTGTTCATTAGTTGGTACTACCACTTCTATGCACTGCACATGCATTTTTACATATATTATATGCATAAAGTCAACAAAACAGACAGGAGACGGAACTGACACCAGCCATCGCCATTACAGCGCCAGAAAAACAAATTAAAAAAGACTCCACACCCAACTAAACTCCATCCCCCTCGGTTCTCTTTCAATCATATCATTTCCACCCCATCCCTTCAGAGAACCAAAGTTGCATACATAACCAGACAGGTTTACTGTTGTTACCCAAAGAATGCATTTTTTGGTTGAAACCTCAATGGTCTCCCTCTCTCTGTCTGACTGTGGTTGTGGCAGGAAAGCCCAGGAGGAGATGATCTCGGAGCTGAGGCAGCAGAAGTTCTACCTAGAGTCCCAGGCGGGGAAGCTGGAGGCCCAGAACGCCAAGCTGGAGGAGCACCTTGAGAAGATGAGTCAGCAGGAGCAAAGCAAGAGGAGCCGTCTGCTGGAGCTGGAGACCAGACTCCGAGAGGTCAGAGTTGATCTAAATTGAATAAAATGTATTGATCCCCAGAGGGGAATTTGGATAAATAGGGGAGAAGCAAGGGAAGAGAAGGGCCCCCTGTATTGTACACAGTAAGACTATGGGCTGGCTTCCCAGACACTAATTAAGCTGAGACTATGAAGCATATTTGTGCTTTTGAAATTGCTTTTGTTGTCTAGGGCAAAGCTTAATCAGTGTCTGGGAAACCAGCCCAAAAAGTGTTGACTTTGGCTGGCATTTACACAAGGCTACTTGCATGCAACTTCAGTTTCAAGTAATACAGTGCCTTCGGAAAATATTCAAACCCCCTTTCCACATTTTGTTACGTTACAGCCTCATTCGAAAATTCATTAAGTGGTATTTTTTCCCCTCATCAATCTGCACACACCACCCCATTTATTTATTTATTTATATTATTTTACCCATTTTTCTCCCCAATTTCGTGTATCCAATTGGTAGTTACAGTCCTGTTCCATTGCTGCAACTCCCGAAGGACTCGGGAGAGGCGAAGGTCGAGAGACGTGCGTCCTCCGAAACACAACCCAGTCAAGCTGCACTGCTTCTTGACACAATGCCCGCTTAACCCGGAAGCCAGCCGCACCAATGTGTCGGAGGAAGCACCATAAAATTGGCGACCATGTCAGCGTACATTGCGCCCGGCCTGCCACAGGAGTCGCTAGTGCGCGATGGGACGGGAACATCCCAGCCGCCCCATGGGTCTCCCGGTCACTGCCGGCTGCGACAGAGCCTGGACTCGAACCAGGTTCTCTAGTGTCACAGCTAGCACTGCAATGCAGTGCTTTAGACCACTGCGCATAAAACAGGTTTTTAGACATTTCTGCTAACTTATTAAAAATTAAACGCTGAAAAAGACATTTACATAAGTATTCAGACCCTTTACTCAGTACTTTGTTAAGCACCTTTGGCAGCAATTACAGCCTCGAGCTTTCTTGGGTATGACACTACAAGCTTGGCACATCTGCAGATCCTCTTAAGCTCTGTCTCTCCAGAGATGTTAAATCGGGTTCAAGCCCGGGCTCTGGCTGAGCCACTCAAGGACATTCAAAGATTTGTCCTGTTGGAAGGTGAACCTTTGCCCCAGTCTGAGGTCTGGAGTGCTCTGGAGCAGGTTTTCATCAAGGTTTTCTGACTAGTCTCCCAGTCCCTGCCGCTGAAAAACATCCCCACAGCATGATGCTGCCACCACCATGCTTGGGATGGTGCCAGATTCCCTCTAGACGTGACACTTGGCATTCAGGCCAAACAGTTCAATCTTGGTTTCATCAGACCAGAGAATCTTGTTTCTCATGGTCTGAGAGTCCTTTAGGTGCCTTTTTGCAAACTCCAAGCGGGCTGGCATGTGTCTTTTACTGAGGAGTGGCTTCCTTCTGGCCACTCTACCATAAAGGCCTGATTGGTGGAGTGCTGCAGAGATGGTTGTCCTTCTGGAAGGTTCTCCCATCTCCACAGAAGCACTCTTGAGCTCTGTCAGAGTGACCATCAGGTTCTTGGTCAACTCTGACCAAGGGTCAACTCTGACCCTGACCAAGGCCCTTCTCCCCCGATTGCTCAGTTTGGCCGGGCGGCCAGCTCTAGGAAGAGTCTTTGTGGTTCCAAACTTCTTCCATTTAAGAATGATGGAGGCCACTGTGTTCTTGGGGACCTTCAATGCTGCAGGAAGTTTTTGGTATCCTTCCCGAGATCTGTGCCTCGACACAATCCTGTCTCGGAGCTCCACGGACAATTCCTTCAACCTCATGGCTTGGTTTTTGCTCTGACATGCACTGTCAACTGTGGGACCTTTTTTAAATAGACAGGTGTGTGTCTTTCCAAATCATGTCCAATCAATTGAATTTACCAAAGGTGGACTCCAATCAAGTTGTAGAAACATCTCAATGATGATCAATGGAAACAGGTTGCGCACCTGAGCTCAATTTCGAGTCTCATAGCAAAAGGGCTGAATACCTATGTAAATAAGGTATTTCTGTTTTTTATTTTTTATAAATCAGCAAAAATGGCTAAACCTGTTTTTGCTTTGTCATTATGGGGTATTGTGTGTAGATTGCTGAGGATTTTAATATTTTTTTTTATCCCTTTTAGAATAAGGCTGTAACTTAACAAAATGTGGAAAAAGTCAATGAGTCTGAATACTTTCTGAAGGTACAGTATTTCACCTCAAGCAACTTTACTCTTCTAAAGAAACAATTCATGAAACAAGGTGCAGTAAATTTACCCACACCCTTGTATTATCCGATCAAATCCAAAGCAATGCCATGACCCTTCAACCTTTGGTGTTCTAGATGGGCCTGGAGCACGAAGAGCAGAAGCTGGAGATCAAGCGCCAGGTGACGGAGTTGACGTTGTCGCTGCAGGAGCGGGAGTCCCAGATTAGCGGGCTGCAGGCGGCACGCCACGCCCTGGAGAACCAGCTGCAGCAGGCCAAGACAGAGCTGGAGGACACCACCGCCGAGGCCGAGGAGGAGATCACTGCCCTCAGGGTGAGAGGAAAGGACGTTGGCAGTTCAACGAGACACACACACACACACACACACACACCCTGTCATGTAAATCACACCAGAGATCAAGACTTTTGTTTTATTTTTTTCAGGCCCACAGAGATGAAATCCAACGCAAGTTTGACGCCCTGAGAGACAGTTGCTCAGTAAGTAAAATTTGTCGGAATTACAATTTCAGTAAATGTCAGTATAGATTAGAATGTACGTTCTCGCAATGATTGAATTCCGTTCAGTCGTTGCTTTTGTTCCTCACCCCCACCACCAGGTGATCACAGATCTGGAGGAGCAGCTGACCCAGCTGAGCCAGGAGAACGCCGAGCTGAACAGACAGAACTTCTACCTGTCCAAGCAGCTGGACGAGGTCACGGACGAGACGGACGACCGCCTGCAGCTGGGACAGGACGTGGACCGCCTCCGCCGCGAGGTGGCCGACCGTGAGATGCACCTCAACAACCAGAAACAGGTGACGGACGTCTGCTCATCATTTGTTTCCTGTACCTTCCAGAATGTTTGTTAAATGTTTGTGATACGCTCCATGACTGCTTGGTCACTTAGAAATGTCCTTGTTTTTGAAAGAAAGGCAAATTTTTTGTCCATTAACATAACATCAAATTGATCAGAAATACAGTGTAGAGATTGTTAATGTTGTAAATGACTATTGTAGCTGGAAACGGCTGATTTATAATGGAATATTTACATAGGTGTACAGAGGCCCATTATCAGCACCCATCACTACTGTGTGCCAATGGCACGTTGTGTTAGCTAATCCAAGTTTATGTGAAGAGGTGACTCCGGGATGCTGGCCTTCTAGGCAGGGTTGCAAAGAAAAAGCCATATCTCAGACTGGCCAATAAAAAAAAAAGATTAAGATGGGCAAAAGAACACGGACACTGGACAGAGGAACTGCCTAGAAGGCCAGCATCGCGGAGTCACCTCTTCACTGTTGACGTTGAGACTGGTGTTTTGCGGGTACTATTTAATGAAGCTGCCAGTTGAGGACTTGTGAGGCATCTGTTTCTCAAACTAGACACTCTAATGTACTTGTCCTCTTGCTCAGTTGTGCACCGGAGCCTCCCACTCCTCTTTCTATTCTGGTTAGAGCCAGTTTGTGCCTTTCTGTGAAGGGAGTTGTACACAGCGTTGTACGAGATCTTCAGTTTCTTGGCAATTTCTCACATGGAATAGCCTTCATTTCTCAGAACAACAATAGACTGACGAGTTTCAGAAGAAAGTTCTTTGTTTCTGGCCATCAATTGGATTTAAAATGATAAACTTGGATTAGCTAACACAACATGCCGTTGGCACACAGGAGTGATTGTTGCTGATAATGGGCCTCTGCGCCTATGTAGATATTCCATTAAAAATCAGCCGTTTCCAGCTTCAATAGTCATTTACAACATTAACAATGTCTACACTGTATTTCTGATCAATTTGATGTTATTTTAATGGACAGAAAATTAGCTTTTCTTCAAAAACAAGCACATTTCTAAGTGACCCCAAACATTTGAACGGTAGTGTATATACACAGACTCAGCATAGGAAGTGACTAGTGTATCAGCTCGTTATTGCAAACGAGAATGAGTTCTCTACTTCTCAGTGACTTACCTGGTTACATAAAGGCAAAATCAAACAAGTGACTGGTGTGCCTGTAGAACATTGAGACTCTGAAGACGACGTGCAGCATGCTGGAGGAGCAGGTTGTGGAGCTGGAGAGTCTGAATGATGAGCTGCTGGAGAAGGAGAGACAGTGGGAGGCCTGGAGGGGAGCCCTGGAGGATGAGAAGAACCAGGCCGAGAGGAGGACCCGAGACATGCAGCGCCTGATGGACAACGAGAAGCAGAATAGGTAGACACACCCACACGCACGCCAGATTATCATACACACGTCAAGCAAGCGTCATACATGCGTGCGCACAGGCCTCATATATGCACACACGTGTCTTACACGCTTCATACATAAACGCACACACAATACAGTACATACAAAGGTGCTCATGTCACATTTACATATGCAAATGCCTGCACACACAAAACCTGCATCACACACACTACAAACCTACTGCTACCCACACACAGCTGTGCGCACACAGGGAGTGTTAAGTTTCCATGTGTGTGTAGGTTGCGTGCAGACCAGCGCAGTACCGAGTCCCGCCAGGCAGTGGAGCTAGCGGTCAGGGAGCACACGGCGGAGATCGTGGCTCTGCAGCAAGCCCTGAAAGAACAGAGACTGAAGGCCGAGAGTCTCTCTGATACGGTGAGTCTCGTCTATAGCGTGACACTAGCGACAGCAGGTCCATGGGTTTGATTCTCGCTGGGGTCACATATGTAGAAAAACAATATGTACTCACTGTACCGAATCACTTTGGATAAAAGTGTCTGCCAAATGGCATATATTATATTTTCCTACACAACCTTTGAACTTGTGGTTGTGTGTGCTGTCAGCTGAATGACCTGGAGAAGAAGCACGCCATGCTGGAGATGAATGCCCGCACCCTGCAGCAAAAACTGGAGACGGAGAGGGAGCTGAAGCAGAGGCTGATGGACGAGGTAGAGAGCACTCCCCAAACATTCACACAAACATCAATAGATACACAATATTGGATTTCATTTACCCAAAGTAAGTAAGCCTTGTCCGAGCCAGGACGGCCCATAGGGCAGGAGCCTGTCTCCTGTTTGTAGTGTGAGGCAGCTTAATGTACAGTTACACCCCTGGTCAGGACGCTAGTCTAATTTACACAAAAAGTTACAGAAAATAGCTTTTAGATTGTCTTGGAATGATGTGTGTTTGTGTGGTGACCTCCCCACCACAGCAAGGCAAGCTACAGCAGCAGATGGACCTACAGAAGAGCCACATCTTTCGTCTGACACAAGGCCTGCAGGAGGCTCTGGACCAGACTGACCTGCTGAAGACTGAGAGGACCGACCTGGAGTACCAGCTGGAGAACATCCAGGTAACATTACACTCAGTCCCACTCAGACTGTTTTGAACACTGCTGAGCCCAGCTGTTGTCAGCTGGCCTGGGTCGTATTCATTCGGCACCAAACAGACTGAAAAAGGAAGGTACTATGTGGTCTTGTCCAATAAGAAACGCTTATTTCCGTTTTTTGAAACGTCCGCCGTAGTTGCTGGAATGGCTCAGCTCTTACAGCTAATTCCATGTGAGAGGTTAGCTGGTAGCCTGATGCATTTATATTGACATTTGATTCTTTCTCCTGCCACAGGCTGTTTATTCTCATGAGAAAGTCAAGATGGAGGGCACCATTTCTCAGCAGACCAAGCTGATTGACTTCCTCCAGGCCAAAATGGATCAGCCCACCAAGAAAAAGAAGGTGAGATAACTCCGCGATGACGGCGAATGGCGCAGTCTGCGTAGGGAGCAGATGGTTGTTGTTCTTCGACGGGGACACACAGGCTCAAACACACACACAATACATCTTAATGTTACTGCGCGTGAAATGAATGCCACACAGGTCCGTGGCTCCTTCTGAAACTCCAGGTCCCTCGAACTCGAGCTCCCTCTCTCTCCTGCCAGGGTATCTTCGGGCGGCGGCGTGATGAGCTGGCGCCCAATGGGAACGGGGCTGGGGGTTCCGGGGCACAGGCCCAGCCAGCACTGCCCATGCAGTACAGTGACATGAAGGTGGCCCTGGAGAAGGAAAGGACACGCTGCTCAGACCTGGAGGACGCCCTGCAGAAGATGAGGATAGAGCTGAGATCACTAAGAGAAGAAGGTGGGTGGTGTCGCCAACAATCTTATTACAGGACATATGCCCATATTCATAAAGCCTCTGAAAGCAGGAGTGCTTATCTGGGATCAGGTCCTCCCTGTTCATGCAATAAGGGATGGGGAGGTGTGGTATATGGTTAATATACCACGGCTAAGGGCTGTTCTTATGTGCGACGCAACGCGCAGTGCCTGGATATAGCCCTTAGCCGTGGTATGTTGGCCGTACACCACAAACACCTGAGGTTCCTTATTCCTATTATAAACTGGTTACCGATGTAGTTAGAGCAGTAAAAATAAATGTTTTGTCATACCCGTGGTATACAGTCTGATATGCCACGGCTGTCAGCCAATCAGCATTCAGGGCTCGAACCACCCAGTTTATAATATGAATTATTATCGAAAAGGCCAAACTGATCCTAGGTCAGCACTCCTGTGAGTTGTTTGTGAATCCATGCCCTGATGATTGTCATAGTGTCTGGCTCAAATCCTTCTCGCTGACATATTAGGGAGAGCAGTCCAGTGGAATGCTGACTTTATTCACCCTGTCTTCTTCAGGGAAGGGAGGACACATTTTTAGAAGTATTTCAACAGGGTGATTGTATATTAATGATGGAGACAATGTACAGGAAGCAATGTTTCTGGTGTGTCGAAGTGTGCCAGGTGTAGCCTAAAGCTTAACGTTTCCTCCCTCCCAGCGGCCCATTTTAAAGCCTCAGAGCACGCCCCGGCCACGCCAGCCTCCGCCCGCCAGCAGATCCTCATGTCGGCCATCGTCAAGTCCCCCGAGCGCCAGCCCAACCCCAGCAGCCTCCTGGCACCCTCTAGCTCTGCGCGGTGCAAGGAGAGCTCCACGCCCGAAGGTAAGTCCCACAGCCCCTGCTCTCAGCCTGTGTGTCTCTTCTCTCTCGCCACTTTTAGAACTCTTCATTTTCTTTCTCTCTCATTCTGCTCACAGAGAAGCGAAGGGTAACTTTTGAAAGTAAGTGTATTCCCAGTTTGAAACTGTTGTGAAGAGGTAAGCATCTTCCATCTCATTGTGCTTGTTGTAATCATCAAGTAAAATGTTAGTTGTCACATGCGCCAAATACAAGTATTTAAACTGAAATACTTCCTTACGAGCCCTTTCCCAGCAATGCAGTTAAAAAGCAAGAACATTTACAAATAGATAACAATAAAATAGTAACACAATAAAAATAACATTAACGAGGCTATATATAGCCTATACACAAGGCGTACCAGTACCGAGTGTACTGGTGTACGAGGTAGCTGTGGTTATTGATTGAGGTAACTATGTACAGTTGAAGTCAGAAGTTTACATACACTTAGGTTGGAGTCATTAAAACTTGTTTCTCTACACATTTCTTGTTAACAAACTACAGTTTTGGCAAGTCGGTTAGGACATCAACTTTGTGCATGACACAAGTAATTTTTCCAACAATTGTTTACAGACAGATTATTTCACTTTAAATTCACTGTATCACAATTCCAGTGGGTCAGAAGTTTACATACACTAAGTTGACTGTGCCTTTAAACAGCTTGGAAATTCCAGAAAATGATGTCATGGCTTTAGAAGCTTCTGATAGGCTAATTGACATAATTTGAGTCAATTGGAGGTGTACCCGTGGATGTATTTCAAGGCCTACCTTCAAACTCAGTGCCTCTTTGCCTGACATGGGAAAATCAAAAGGAATCAGCCAAGACCTCCGAAAACAAATTGTAGACCTCCACAAGTCTGGTTCATCCTTGGGAGCAATTTCCAAATGCCTGAAGGTACCACGTTCATCTGTACAAACAATAGTACACAAGTATAAACACCATGGTACCACGCAGCCGTCATACCGCTCAGGAAGGAGACGCGTTCTGTCTCCTAGAGATGAATGTACTTTGGTGCAAAAAGTGCAACTCAATCCCAGAACAACAGCAAAGGACCTTGTAAAGATGCTGGAGGAAACAGGTACAAAAGTATCTATATCCACAGTAAAACGAGTCCTATATTGACATAACCTGAAAGGCCGCTCAGCAAGGAAGCAGCCACTCCTCTAAAACCGCCATAGAAAAGCCAGACTACGGTTTGCAACTGCACATGGGGACAAAAATCGTAATTTTTGGAGAAATGTCCTCTGGTCTGATGAAACAAAAATACAACTGTTTGACCATAATGACCATCGTTATGTTTGGAGGAAAAGGGGGGAGGCTTGCAAGCTGAAGAACCGTGAAGCACGGGGGTGACAGCATCATGTTGTGGGGGTGCTTTGCTGCAGTAGTGGCTGGTGCACTTCACAAAATTGATGGCATCATGAGGAGGAAAATTATGTGGATATATTGAAGCAACATCTCAAGACATGAAATGTGTGGGCAGAACTGAAAAAGCATGTGCGAGCAAGGAGGCCTACAAACCTGACTCAGTTACACCAGCTCTGTAAGGAGGAATGGGCCAAAATTCACCCAACTTATTCTGAGAAGCTTGTGGAAGGCTATCCGACACATTTGTGTTAAACATGTTAAATAATTTAAACGCAATAGACTCAATTAGTATTTGGTAGCATGTAAACTTCTGACCCACTGGGAATGTGATGAAGGAAATAAAAGCTGAAATAAATCATTCTCTACGATTATTCTGACATTTCACATTCTTAACATGAAGTGGTGATCCTAACTGACCTAAGACAATTTTTACTAGGATTAAATGTCATGAATTGTGAAAAACTGAGTTTAAATGTATTTGGCTAAGGTGTATGTAAACTTCCGACTTCAAATGTTCGTGTTGGTTTGGTGATTGATTGATTGAAGAACTATGTACATGTAGAAAGGGGGTAAAAAGCAGAACGTCTGGGTAGCTGTCTAATTAACTGTTCAACAGGCTTTAGGTTAGAAGCGGTTCAGGAGCCTTTTTGCTCCCAGACTTGGTGCTCCGGTACCGCTTGCTGTGAGATAGCAGAGAGAACAGACTTCAACTTGGGTGGCAGCAGTCTTTGACAATTTTTAGGCCCTTCCTCTGACACCGCATGGTATAGAGGTCATGGATGCCAGGAAGCTCAGCCCAGGTAGCTCAGCCCGCTACCTTCTGTAGCGCCTTGCGGTCGGATGCCGAGCAGCAGCCAGTCAAGATGCTCTCAGTGGTGCAGCTGTAGAACTTTTTGAGGATCTAAGGGCCCATCTTTTCAGCCTCTTGAGGTGGAAGAGGCTTTGTCGTGCCCTCTTCACGACTGTGTTGGTGTGTTTGTACCATGAGTCCTTAGTGATGTGGACTCCGAGGAACTTGAAGCTGTCTCCACTCCAGCCCCGTCGATGGGAATGGGGGCGTGTTCGCTCTCCGTTTCCGCTAGTCCACTATCTGCTTTTTTTGTCTTGCAGATGTTGAGGGCAAGGTTTTTGTCCTGGCACCACATTGCTAGGTCTCTAACCTCCTCCCTGTAGGCTGTCTCATCGTCGGTGATCAGGCCTGCCACCGTTGTGTCGTTGTTAGGTACCAGTGTGCGGCAATGTAGTTGTGGGTGAACGTGAAGTACAGGAGAGGGCTAAGCACACACCCCTGGGGGCCCCCGTGTTGAGGGTCAGTGTGGTGGATGTGTTGTTGCTTACCCTCACCACCTGGGGGCAGCCCTTCAAAGTCCAGTATCCAATTGCAGAGGGAGGTGTTTAATCCCAGGGTCCTTAGTTTAGTGATGAGCTTGGAGTGTTGAACGCTGAGCTGTAGTCAACGAACCACATTCTCACGTACAGTACGTGTTCCTTTTGTCCAGGTGGGAAAGTGCATTAGAGATTGCGTCATCTGTGGATCTATGGCGTCTTGGTAATCCGTCTTGCCCTGCGGCCTTGTGAACGTCGATCTGTTTAAAGGTCTTACTCACATTGGCTACGGAGAGCGGGATCAACCCCCTCCCTTCAACTGGTTCATGGGGCACATTTACAACACTAGTCTGCATCTGAGATGCATGTGATGCTGGGAGGGTTATTGACTGAAGGAACAAGTGTCTCTAAAGTATTAGTATTTAGTAGGCAACAGTATGGAGGCAAAAATAGAGAGTGCTTGAGAAGGCTCTCAGGAAAGGCTCCATGCCAGTTGGTAAACAATGTGGGGTTGGTTCTTGGCAAATGTAACCGCCATTAAGTTATATTGAAATCTGTGCCGAACGCCCTCAAAAAGCAAAGACGGGGTTGCGGTTCAGGACTTCTGGTTTACAGTTGTTAAGACCCACCCCCTCCTGGACTAGACCCCCAGCAGCACTTTTGACTGGAAAATAAAGTGTGTCCTTTGACCAGCCTTTCTTTCTGCAAAGTGAAGTAGATCTGAAACCATCTCTTTTACAAATACTATAGTTAAAAGTACATAAACCCATTGTCATTTGCATGAATCGACTCATAACCATGGTTATGTCGCTAGAACCGAAAAATATGCACGTGCAGGAAATTAATTCCTATGCCTCATATAGTACTCTCTTTGTCTTGCTGTCAAAACATTTTTGCTTTCTCTTGTCAGGAGCTTTTAAGTGACACAAACAATACGCAAACTATGTGCATGCTGCAAAACTCAGTCATTCTAGTTTTCACTCATTGTCACTCTGTTGTTGTAGAGTACGGGCGTCGCGTGAAGGAGAGGATGCACCACAACATCCCCCATCGCTTCACCGTGGGACTCAACATGAGGGCCACCAAGTGTTCTGTTTGCCTGGACACCGTGCACTTTGGACGCCAGGCCGCCACCTGCCTAGGTTAGTAGTCCTAATGGGCTTTACTGCCTTTCTTTCTCTGCCACCATAGCACTGCTGTTGCGCTCATGAGCAATGTCCCAGACCACTGCATTATGTTCATTAACCGTGTTTCAACTATTTCTTTCAACCAAACTTCCCTTTCTTGTGGTCATTATGTTGAATACATTTTTTTATTATTCCCGACACTCGTGTACAGGTATGAAGATGCAATGCAATAGAGTACTTGTTTTCAGCCAACATAACTGAAGAAAATCACTCCTCCACAATACATGTATTTCCTTCTCTCTCTCCCTGGTCTTCTGTAGAGTGCAACACCCTCTGCCACCCCAAGTGCTCGCCCTGCCTCCCTGCCACGTGCGGCCTGCCGGCGGAGTACGCCACCCACTTCTCAGAGGCGTTGTGTCGGGAGAAGGCCAGCTCCCCTGCCCTGCAGCTCAAAGAGGCCACTGGCCACGTTCGCCTGGAGGGATGGATGAAACAACCCAGGTCTGTGTTCTCACAGTAGCGTCTTTATTATGGACATTCTACTGTTTTTTACCTACCTTACCTTGCTTTATGTAGAACACTTTGAGAATTTGTTGGAAAGTGGTTTGAAAATGAAACGTCTTCCTCCTCCTTTTCATCTGTCTTGGGCACGAGCACTGGGTAGACCCCTTGACAGGGGAAATGTAACACCTCTGAATTGTAAGGTGTGTGTCTCTGCAGGAACTCCAAGCGTGGCCAGCAGGGCTGGGAGAGGAAGTACGTGGTGCTGGACGGGACCAAGGTGTCCATCTTCGACGCTGAACCCAGAGAAGGTACTGCTCCTTGACTTAACTCGCCTTTTTCTTTCACCAGACTGTTTTGGCAGTGTTTTCATGACCCGTGGCCTCCTGGATCATATTCAATAGGCAACAGTCTGAAACAGAGAGGGTTCTACCTGGACTTGTAGCTGGCCTGGTAGCGTTGCATAACGTTTTGCTACAGTGGCCCTAGTAAATGTACTTCTGGTGTGTTTCCAGACTCTCTGAAGCCAGAGGAGGAGTTTGAGCTGTGTCTTCCTGATGGAGAGGTGACCATCCACGGAGCAGTGGGCGCCTCGGAGCTCATCAACACGGCCAAGTCGGGTACAATGCACTTATAGATACTGTACACATGTAGATTAGAGTCCACCGGTGTTTGTCTTGGACAGACAAAAGTGCTGGTACTCGTTTTGTGCCGGTACTGTTTATATTTAGGTGCAGGAGCGCCACAATACTTGTGAGCTAATATTCTATAAGAGGAACAGGAGCTCAAGCAGTAGAACATTTTGAGGTGCCGGTACTCAGCTCCGGTGAGCTCCTGCCCAAGTCGAGCACTGGGATCCACCTGCCTAATGCACTTGGAGATCAGAGTAGAACTTCTGTTTCCCAGAAAACACCATCTGGAACACACTAAGTTAATGAACACCTGACCTCTCCCTACATCCTAACTTGTGCAAAACTACCTAAACTGATCCTATTTGATGACTCTTTGCAGGAGTAATTGCACAGTCGTCAAGTAGCTAAACTGCTGAGCCTGCCGCTGTTTTGTATTTGAATGTGATCTGTAGTCTCTGTCCCTTCACTCTCTTATCTTGCTTCTGTCTGTGTGCAGACACCCCGTACATCCTGAAGCTGGAGTCTCACCCACACACCACCTGTTGGCCCGGCCAGTCCCTGTACTTCATGGCTCCCAGCTTCCCAGACAAGCAGCGCTGGGTGGCTGTCCTGGAGTCAGTCGTAGCCGGCAGCAGGGGCTCCAAGGACAAGTTGGAGGCTGACGCGGTGAGTGGACGTGCTTGTGTGCATATCTCGAAAGCCGTCTTCAATCTCTAGTCGGGTTGATATTTGAAGTGTTGTTACTTTCGAGGTCTCTGCCGGAGTTCTCCTACTAGTTTACAGATGGAACCCACACTCAAACATGAGAGAGCAAGACTTTCTTGGTGTTTGCCGAGAGAATAGGGTGTTCTCCCACTCAATAGTATCTCTTTCTCTCCCCTTCCCACCCCTTTCCCTCTCTCTTTGTCTGCATGTTGTTCCTCTACCGTCTGTGTTTGTGGATGTTGTCAATGATTTTATGCGTGAATACATATTTTACACATGCTGTATGTGTAAAATACACTGGGGTGTTGTTGACCACACTGTAGACAGCTGTTCCTAAAAGACAGAAGAACCTCTCCCCACTGGTCCAGGTAAAGAGCTGCACGAGCCTCTGCCTTATGCTTGGGCCCAAGCGTATGCTTTGATTGACAGAGCATGCAGTAAACACACTTACTGTATACATACCCATGCACACACACTACACATTCAACATGTCAGTCACACGTACAGTGCAAGCACACGCTCTCTCGACCCTGAAGAGCAGCCACATACCCACACAATGCAGCACCCATGCAGTGCATGTATGTGAGACGACACTGCTGTGCAGCTTTGTCCGCCGGCGTCATGCATGCACGTCCAGAGTCATATACGCCACATCCGCCCATGCAGCCCTGCGATACAATTGATAGATTGATTGGTCGATCAATTGGTTTGTCTGGTGTACCATTTTGATATCTTCCTGTTTTTCTTTTCTTGCGTGAAATGTTGTATGGAAATTGGAACGTGCTACATAAGTAAAATCGTTATAGTTATTGCAAACCCACCCCCAATTGCCCATATCCATCCCCATGTTGTCACCTGCTTCACCCCTGCAAACCACTTGCCTCTGTCACATCCACTGTATACTGTAGGCTTTATGACCCTCACAACTTCCTGCATTGACATTAGTAGATACTGGGGGCTTTGTCTTGGTAAAATGCAAGGTTAGGTTTACACGTCACGATTCCTGACCTGGCCTGTGTTCCTCTCCCTCTCCGATGACAGAAACTGTTGGGTAACTCTCTGCTGAAGCTGGAAGGAGACGATCGACTGGACATTAACTGTACCCTGCCCCTCACCGACCAGGTACGTGTGCGAGTTTTATGCAGGATTGTGCTTCACTATGCATACAGAACCAGGAAACTTACCCAGGGAACTGGGTAAGTGATTGGGAATTGATTTAAATCTTACCTGAAGTTTCACATTGGCTTTCTCTCTCCCCCGCCATAGATAGTGTTGGTTGGCTCTGAGGAGGGTCTGTATGCCCTGAACGTCATTAAGAACAGCCTGACTCACATCCCCGGCCTGGCCTCCGTCTTCCAGATCCAGATTATCAAGGAGCACGACAAGCTGCTCATAATTACTGGTCAGTATTGTGGACAAACTCTGCCTACTATTATAGGCTTTAGCTTTGTGAGCTACTGGAAACATGGTCTTGAAAAAATAGACCCCATTTCCAATATCAGGAATATGCGAGTATCAAACCTGGCTTGCAGATTTGTGTTAGCTCCCCAAGCTAAAGCCTGATAGAAAGCATGGGCTCTGGGAGTTAAAATCTGTCTTCAGGTCTCAGAATGTGTCCTTAGCTGGCTGGCCTGCTTAAATAAAGCTTAAATAAACAGGCAAGTTACTCAGCATGTGAGTGTAGTTCACTGAATCATCTCCGCTACAGTACTTGCAGTTTAGCAGTACTGCGATTCTGAATCGTGTTAGTGTAGTGCAATAACTGATGAAACTGATCACAAATGTGTTCTATTGGATGGAGGATGCAGTTGGTACTGTATGTGTTTGTTGCTGATATCTGTACCATCTCCCGTCCAGGAGAGGAGCGGGCCCTGTGTCTGGTGGAGATCAAGAAGGTGAAGCAGTCTCTGTCTCAGTCCCATCTCCCGGCCCAGCCAGATCTCAGCCCATACATCTTTGAGACCGTCAAGGGATGCCACCTCTTCTCCTCTGGCAAGGTGAGCCACGGATTTGCGATTCTTAACTTTTCTTCGTGGATTTTTCACCTTATCGAAATAGGACGATGTTGTTTTCTGGGGTAAAACTTTGTTTCAATCATAGCAAATTATTCAAGCACCGTTTCATGTTGTCTGTGCCTTCCTTGAAACTGTGGACACAACTGATTATGCCGTATTTCTGGAGTGATCGTTGTCCCGACTGTGTTGTTATTGGCCCTTGTGCAGATTGAGAATGGCACGTGTATCTGTGCCGCCATGCCCAACAAGATCACCATCCTGCGCTACAACGACAGCCTCAATAAGTTCTGCATCAGGAAAGAGATTGAGACGTCAGAGCCCTGCAGCTGTATCCACTTCACAGGCTACAGCATCATCATCGGCACCAACAAGTTCTACGAGATGGAGATGAAGCAGTACGTGCTGGAAGGTAGGTCAGCAACTCATCACACAGGATACAACATGTTCAAGGTACACTGTTATCTCGGGATAACTAGGGTGTTTTTCATTAGGCACCAAACAGACTGAAACAGGGAGAGATTACCTGGTTCTTTTTTTGTATAATTGGTTGATTGATTGGTTTGGGGACCTCTCTCTTGCAGAGTTCCTGGATAAGAACGATGTGACGTTGGCCTCGGCCATCTTTGCGGCCTCCTCCCACAGTTTCCCCATCTCCATCATCCAGGTCACCCAGGCACCGCAGAAAGACGAGTACCTGCTCTGCTTCCACGGTCAGACATGTTTCATACACACTTCTATAGGCCGTGTGCGTGCGTGCGTGCGTCTTTGTCTTTCCGTTAGGAGAATGTGGTGCCGGATATTTGAGAAATTCACCGGGCCCATATGCATTGGCTGCATAACCTGATTAGGTGCTCAGAATGACAGAAATCACATTTAGAGTATGGTAGTTCATCTTAACAGAACATGCAACTCGAGGATGCAACGACGTGTGTCCTTCCTACTTAATTCTGATGCGCACTTTGAAGATGTCAGAATAACTGTCCACGTTTACTGTTCCTCAGACAACAAGACGAGTAACGAACAGCAGTTGGCCTGGGCTATATAAAACAAATATTAAAAACCAAGTAGGCTGATCCAACCGATCAGAATGTTTAGCTTGAAATGTTGATGAACTATTATTTTTTCACATTATAAGCGTAGCAATGCACACAAGGCAGTAGACTATGTGCGACTGTTTGTTCTATAATGCAATTAGCGGGAAAACACTGACAAAAATGCACTGCACATGATGTGAGTGGTTTAATGTGATAGAAATGAAAATATCCGTTAGCAATTTAGAAAGGGAGGAGATCTAAAGATGCAAACACTAGTATTGGTTGCTAATATGACTAGGATTGTGCCTTTGGCTACTGGACAATGAAAGTAAGTTGATTTGAAAAGCAATACAACATGAGAGAAATATGTTACTGGTTTCAATGGAATATGGAAGTCTCAATAAAATAATTGCCTCAAAGTTTTATGGTCGGATTTTGGCTAGGCTACTTTGAAGCAAGGTAAAACATGCCTCATAATATGAAGTAAAAATGTTAATTTTCAACCAATGAAGTATGTTTTCAAGTGCATACTGCCTCCAGCTCATTGCAAAGTGATGCGCGGAAGCCTGCTTCCTGTTTCCAATGCACTTGAATGGCGAAAGGAAGCGCGCTTCAATTACCAGTTGAGAAATAAAAGAGTGGCTGTTTTTAATCATGGCCATCATAACTGTTTTTAATCATGGCCATCATAACTGTTTTTAATCATGGCCATCATAACTGTTTTTAATCATGGCCATCAAAACTGTTTTTAACACGCCTTTGCCTTTCGAATTGTTGCGCAATGATTGGTCTTACATTATAAAAGCGCGTTTCACTCCCGAAACAAATTTAACTAGCTGTTTGAGGAGCTGTAGCAGCAGCTCATCCGCTGACAGATTATCCGCTCAAGCTAGGCTCTGTATCTGTAGGCTGCGTACGTGTAATAATATAAATAATGACTACGCGCTCATTTAATTCCACTAAATTATGCAAATGAACTTATAGGCCGATACACATGTCCGGTCAAATGTATTTCCATCGACTGGTATATCCATCAATGAATTTAGAAAAGCCGACTTTTTTTCGGCTTTTCTTCCTTTTTTTTATCGTCCAGAAGCCGTTTTTTACTGTTTAAAGGAAACCCTGGTGCGTGTGCAGGAGAGATGGCGTGTGTGAGAGAGGGAGAGTGCCTGTGCTGTCTTTATGATTATGTAATGACTGAGTAGTGTAGCCATGCTCTGATGACTGCTAAAAATGTCAACATAGTTTGCAATGCACACCAGCAGTATCACTTATTTCTATTGTGATGATTCCTTATCCAGAGTTCGGGGTGTTTGTGGACGCATACGGCCGCAGGAGTCGAAGTGAGGACATCAAATGGAGCCGTCTGCCTCTCTCGTTTGGTAAGTCAAAATCATTTTACATCTGAAACTATCATCTCGCAGGGATCCAAACGAAAGCATTGTAGAATTGCCATCTAGAAAAGTGTTATAATAAGAAATATATAGGGGCTTGTAACACAGTGCACCTCTCCATATCAGCCTACAGAGAACCCTACCTGTTTGTGACCTACTTCAACTCGTTGGATGTGATCGAGGTCCAGGGCCACTCTGCTCTAGGGTAAGATCACCTCACTGATCCTTTACTTAACTGCAACCCTGAGCTAGTTAACATAACATTGTAAGAAATCAATGGGGTGTATTGTGTCTTGGTCAGGGCCCACTCGTACGCTCACCTGGACATCCCCAACCCGCGCTACCTGGGCCCAGCCATCTCCTCCGGAGCCATTTACCTGGCATCGTCCTACCAGAACAAGCTCCGGGTCATCTGCTGTAAGGGCAACCTGGGACAGGAGGGGGAGCTGCAGAGGAATGGCACTGGACGCAGGTACGTTAATATGGCTCTTTCTTCCGGGATTTGGAGCAACAATGGGGATTCTTCATTCTGTCACTGCACCTTCTGTTGGCTGAGCTGGTTAGTGGAGGCAGGATTGGGCCGGGTCATGGTTACAGTGTGACTTCCCTTCTCTCTAATTTCACCCATTGTTTAAATTCCACCAGGAATCACTGAAGTGCACGATGATGGTGTGGAGCTTCTCACAGGTGGCACACTTGCTGCATGGGTTGGCATACAAATGACATACAGTAGGTTGGCATGCAGGTGGCATAGGTTGGCGTACAGGTGGCATAGGTTGGCGTACAGGTGGCATAGGTTGGCGTACAGGTGGCATAGGTTGGCGTACAGGTGGCATAGGTTGGCGTACAGGTGGCATAGGTTGGCGTACAGGTGGCATAGGTTGGCGTACAGGTGGCATAGGTTGGCGTACAGGTGGCATAGGTTGGCGTACAGGTGGCATAGGTTGGCGTACAGGTGGCATAGGTTGGCGTACAGGTGGCATACAGGTGGCATAGGTTGGCATACAGTTGATATAGTTTGGCAAACAGTTGATATAGTTTGGCAAACAGGTGGCATAGGTTAGCGTACATAACTGGTGAACTATCTGGTGATGGTGTTCCATCTGCTACACCATCTGAGACCTGGATTAATACTAGCCTCTGTTCTTTGCAGGAGGAAGATTTCATTTTTTATTTGTAACAAAGCCTAAGTAAGGCAATTTTTATTCAAAATGGCCCCTGTGTGATGTTATAATAAAATATTTAAAATAAAGTATGGACACTTCTTGTATTTTCTGAGACTTCCTATATCAACCAATCAAGCACCTGCATTAATGTACATAATATTGCAGTGACTGTGTGTTTAGAGTTAGCTGATTTGACCACCGTACCATATAGTGCTTTATGATGTTTAAAGAACAGTAGAGAGGGTTCATTGCTATTTTTTCTCATCTTCATCAAAAATACAGTACAAAGACCGAATTCGAAAAAGCCATCCCAAATGTAATTTGTCAACCCTCATTCAGCCGTTATCCATACATGGAAAAGTGTTGTACTCTCTCTGTGCAATTTAGGGCTGAAAAATGAGTGTTGATTAGAATGCTAAATAAAGTGTAGGTGTGCCACCTCTGTGCAGGTCACGGATGGAAAAAGACCAGCTACAATTTTCATATCACTGAATCCATGATCCTCTGTGGACTATAGAATTGGAGATGTGACTTCTGGAGCTAACATGGTGACGATATGACGCAATCTCTTTAGCTCGCTATCCATTGGTGGAACCAAATGTGCAGTCAGCCATGTCTCATTTTTCTCCGTTGCACTTGCTCATTCTAGTCTCCTACTGTGACAGAGTGTGGCTAACAAATTACCTGTCTGCATTATCTCCAGGGATTTCAATGAGAATTGCTTTCTCCACATCCAAAGCCGTTGCTCGCTGCAGTCATTATTTAATTTTACAGAGCTATTGAGGGTATTACACTAGCCGTAGTTTTGATTGACATAAGCTTAATATGCATTTACACTGACGTTAAGAACAGCTGCTTTTTCCATGACAGACTGACTGGGTGAATCCAGGTGAAAGCTACGATCCCTTATTGATGTCACTTGTTAAATCCACTTCAATCAGTGTAGATGAAGGGGAGTAGATAAGTTAAAGCTTTTTAAGCCTTGAGACAATTGAGACATGGATTGGGTGTGTGTGGGCCATTCAGAGGGTGAATGGGCAAGACAAAATATTTAAGTGCCTTTGAACCGGGGTATGGTAGTAGGTGCCAGGTGCACTGGTTTGTGTCAAGAACTGCAATGCTGCTGGGTTTATTCACGCTCAACAGTTTCCTGTGCGTATCAAGTATGGTCCACCACCCAACGGACATCCAGCCAACTTCACACAACTGTGGGTTCTATTGGAGTCAACATGGAAAGGCATCCCTTGTGAACCGCTTTCGACACCGTGTAGTCCATTCCCTGATAAATTAAGACTGTTCTGAGAGCAAAGGTCTGCAACTCAATATTAGGAAGATGTTCCTAATGTTTGGTATAATCAGTGTATATTTAATTGACCACTTTGTACCAATCACTTCTGCAAGCTGGATGCATAAGTTGCTCTTCCATGGTTCTTGTTCATACAGATAGTTCCCCTCCCATGACCCCAGCAGTACACTATGCAATGCTTTCTTGACACCATCTTTGATGGTCTAACAAAATGTTTACCCTGTGATCTTTGTCATGTGGTTCCTCTCCATCTCCAAAATGGGTCTCTCCACCCCCTTTCCGTCCGCAGCCCCAACAAGCGTGGGCCGCCTTCCTACAACGAGCACATCACCAAGCGCCTGGCGGCCAGCCCCGCGTTGCACAGTGACCCAGGCACGCCGCGCCGCTACCGCGAGGCCCGCACCGAGTTCCGCCGCGATAAGTCGCCCGGCCGCCCGCCGCACTCAGTGGAGAGGGAGAAGTCTCCCAGTGGTAGGATGATGATGGACCCCCGTCTGGCCAGGTCTCCAGGAAGGGCCATGGGGGGTGACCTACGCCTTGACCGCTCCCCAGGGAAGCTGATGGACCGGGACGTGAGGAGGGAGAGGTCACCCGGCCGGGGGTTCGAGGAGCAGCAGCCTGGAGTTCGTCAGAGACTCCACACTAGCTCCGGTCGCACGCCCCTCACCACTGTCAACAAGGTGAGACTGTAGACTATGTACAGAATACTTCCCAGAGTCCTATGTACTTCCCTTGCCCACATTACAGGACATAACTTGAGTGGTATAGAGGTGCATTACTTTTGATCAAAGGCCTATGGTCCCATGCTCTGTCTTTTAAAAAATAGTTTCTATGGATATGCTGACTCACTTAAATGTATTTTTCAATAAGACGTTCCTATTCCAGTGATATTGTTACGGAACCAATTACTAGCCTATGGATATTGTTACACTCGTTAGGGGTCTTAGGCCTAGTTAACCGGTCTGTAACCTGAATGAATGTGTGCATTTATGTGAGAAATCAGTGTATGCGCCTAGATGTTGAATGTTCAGCTCTGTCTCTCTCGACCTCTTGGTCGGCCAGTCCAAGCGGATTATTATTTGTTTTCGGTGGAGGCGAAAAAGGAAAGTGCAAACAAGCATGCCCAAACAAGATTCAAAACCAAACGAAAGGCCGCAGCCACACAGCTCTCCAAGCTGGCACTCTGACTGATCACCTCAATTGGCAGCACCTGATGTGCACTCAGCGCCTGGATGAGATTGCTGCTGCCCCCTGGGGGAATAGTGTGGAAGTGTATACTGGATAGTGGGTTTGCCTATGTCCTAACACTAACCTTTACTCTAACCTTATCACCTGACCCTATTTGTCTCTGATCTTTCTGTACAGGTGTGGGATCAGTCATCTGTTTGAGTGACAGCAGCGCTACATCAATCAGAAGAGTGACATCCCCAGCACAGCACATCACTCAGTTCTTACCAGGGTTAGGGAAGAGGAGCGGGGTCAGAATACTGCATCACCTAGAGAGCCCAATAGGAAAAGCAGCTAAAGCGTTGATGACCTACTGTCGATGCTGAATGTCCTGTGTATGGGTTTTTACTAGAATAAATAATAAAAAAATAATAATAATGTTGATATACATTAACAAATAAAAAAAAGTATCCAACATTTAAAGTCAGCAAGGACCAAAACATAACATTTGTCACAAACACTGACAAAAACGCTTGGAATATCTGCAAAATTAAATCCTGGAAACAGCACTTACAGATGAGGCTTCAGAGTTTAGAAACACAACTAAATGTTCTCCTGGATTTGCTCTCACCCTGTGCATATCAGCTAGATCAGTGGTGGGCATCTCCTAGGGATGCAGTGTGTGCAGTCTTTTGTTACAGCCCAGCACGAACACACCTCATTCAAATAATCAACTAATCCTAGTCTTTGATTTACATCAAGTGTAATTAGGTGTGTGTGTTAGAGATGATATGGAATAAAGTCTACACACACACAGCGGCCTTCTAGTATTAGTCCATCCCTGAGCTAGATGACTACAGCTGACACACTAAAACTGCGCTACCCACAATCCCCAGCACCAGCTGGCTCTCGGGCCTTTATAAATCATCACGATGCTATTTGACACTGTAAATAGGCAGACTTAGGTTTAGTCCGAAATTGCACCCTACTCCAAATATAGTGCACTACTTTTGTAAAAAGTAGTACACTTTTTATAAAGATTAGGATGCCATTTCAGACTGAGCCTGACTTTTTATAGATACTGAAAGGGAACCTCAAGGCTGGAAAAGCCACGTCTATTTTTGTTAAAGAGAAAAGTGATTGTTGTGTGTCCTCTTGAATGTCAAATGAATATTATTCTTTTAAAAACGTCCTTTATCAAGTGAGCATTTTGCCCTGGTCCCATCTTGTGTAATGCACTTCCACACGCAAAAGCAAACTTACATGCGGCTTGAGAAATCATTAAGCTTACAACCCACTACTTGAATATTTCTTTTTTTACCCCAATCTCCCCTTACCTTGTGTATACCCTCCAAATTGTTGTTTGTGATTGATCGGTGAAGAAAATCATGTTCTTTGATTAACTGATTCTTAAGGCATGGATGTACTTAAATGAGAATGGAAAATACATATCCTATGATCTTCAACTTCATTTCAGTGAACTACATGCGATTTGACACTGGAGCATGAGCGATTAAAGAAAGAAAGCTACATGTTTTAGTTAGCCTTCAATTTCCATTTTCTTTCAAATCCTCCTGAGCTATTATGAGCGACATTTTCCTACTGCTAAACACCTCTCGTGCAGAAAGAACAAATATGGTATTTTCAGTCACATAAGCCTACTCTTTATACTTTAATATATCTACTTACTTTTGATTTACTTATTCTTGACATAAAAAAAAAAATCTCATTTTTATTTATTTATTTCTATTCAACCAAATTCAGTGTAGCACTGAAAGGTCATGTAGCAAATGCTTTTGGAACAGATTGGCTTACATGTGCAATAAGAAAGCTTTTGCTCACATCCTCTATACACAGAAGCAGACATTTTTTGTTTTACTCAGCATCAGGGTGGGAGTGAACAGGGTTGTAAATCGATTTTAATTTCAGACTTGCTTATCAATTTACCATCTGCTACGTAAGTCCAGCCTTCTACTGTTTCAGATTTCAGAAACTTTGCTGGACCAAAATACCAGTGATGCACAGATGTGAGCTTAACTTTAGATATGTGCATTTGGCGGATTCCGTTTAGACGAGGAACATGTCGCCCTGTGCTCGATATGAAGATATTGATGTCTTACAAATGCTAACAAAAGATGTACTAGCTTTCCCTGTAGAGTTTTGTCACAATATTAAACATAACCACTGTCTTTAATTGCTGGCGTATATCCTGTGTGGCCTATGTGGAATCGTGCGAGAAAGAGCGATTGTGTAAGAAAGAGGGAGAAATAGATTTTGTGTGTGTGTGTTCATGTCCAGTATGTTAGGGTAACAATGCACATTTGGTATTCACTAGCTGCCCCAGCCTCACTGTGACGCCATTCCATTCTAGAGCCACTGGCATGCAGAGCAGCAGCGGCTATTTGTGTCTTAAACTGGGAATAACTCTGAGGAGAAAGACAGCTGCCTGCCTGCCCAGGAACAATTGTTCATCTGAGAGGGGTGGGTGAGTGAGGGGCATACAAACCTGAAATGTAATCTTCATACATGTTGCTTTAAAGTTTAGATGTAGACAGCTGTAATGGTCTAAATTAGGGGGAGCTTATACAGTTCTGTTTCACTGTATGTACATGTGAGTAACCTGTACAGGTGTGAAATGGAAATGTGTTTTTTTGCATATTCCACTCCCTCTGAGACACCCTCAGAGAATGAGTTCACAGCCAGGTGATCAGCCATTATCAACGGTGACCATGGAGAAGTTAGGGTTAAGTGCCTTGTCGGCTCAGGCATTCGACCCACAAACCGTTTGCTTACTGGCCCAATACCTCTAACCGCCAGGCTACCTATCTGACTTTTCGACCTCAAATTAACAAGTTACTAGAGACTCCTTCCATGCTGTGAAGGGACAGAGATTATGGCAGAAGTGACATATGCTACTTAGACATTGACTAGTTGTTAAACACCTGGCTGAAAGTGAGAAGATTGACAATGATGAGGTGAAGAAGGCTTTCAGCACATCAGGACCTTTATATAGACAAGCCCCCCACCCAGACAATGTTGGGAGATTCTGCCCCTGCCCTGGCCCTAACACCCTATTCACTGATTGGCACTTTAGCACTTTCCCTTGCCAGCATGACAGGATCTGACAGGAGTGGTACTGGGTGACTTGTGAACTCTAATTGACACATTGTAAGGCGCTGTTCTCCGTCTCAACAGGGTCACACTTAAGTATTGGAACCCAGCTAATGTTGCGCTGCAGAGTTTGGAATGTGAAACTGGGTGCAAATGATTTTGAACATCTTCCTTTCCTGGTCTCCTCTCGTTAAAGAGTTTGTTCACAGAAAATACAAATTGACATGATTTTCCAGCTACCTTGGCTGCTGTTTTTAAACATGTAAAATACACACGCTTATGATACAAAGTTGCATGCTCTAAAACAGTTAAAGATTTATGTGAAGAGAGTTAACTAGCTATGACCGCTTGAGTGAAGTGTGGGCTCTGTAAATGAGTGATATGTATAGAAGCATGTGAGAGATGTGACTGGGCTTGCTCCACTGTTAACCCAGCGTGCCAGTCACACTCCTGACAGCGGCAGGGCTATAAATAATGGCTTAATAAGCTAATATATGTCCACACTGCCTTTCATCTTTAAAATTATTGTTTTATTGGCCTTAGACAAACAAATGAACATGTAATGACGGCATAAACACACATCTAACAAATGGAAGAGCATAGAGGTAGTGGTAGTAGCCTAGTAGAGGTAGATAGGCTACTAGCTGCCAAAAACCTTTTTCGCCGAGCTGTACTGCGCTGGCCTGATTACAGAACCAGCACAGTACAATTTGGGTCAGCATGATGGTGTGAAAAGGGTGTAACCTACTAGGTAATCGGGACTATGCTTCCGCTAAAACCACAACCACTCAACAGCTGGCTCTTAGTTCCTCTAGTTATGTCTAGAGTGCAAAGAACCTTGGCGTGACTCTGTACAACACCCAGTCGTTCTCTGCGAATGTCAAAGCAGTGACTCACTCCTGCGGGTTTATGATCTACAACAGGGTCCCCCAACTTGCGGCCCGAGGGCGGTTTTATTTGGCCCCCCAGGTTTTTTGAGCAAAACCATTTATTTAAATGTTTTATTATTTTCATTGTTGGACTTATAAGACTGTAAAAACACCAGGAAATGAGCTCCAAGGGATTTTAATGTAAGAAATCAGTTCCCAAGTATTCCCACGCATAATAGACACATGATTGTATACAAATGTAAGCAAGGTTTGAAATAATTATGTTTTAGTCAAACATGTTTGGGCTTCTTGCAGTCAATTTGCAGTCTACAAATTATTTGTAATTATATACTTGGTGATTCAAGCCCTGAATGCTGATTGTCTGACAGGTGTGGTATATCAGACCGTATACCACGGGTGTGACAAAACATTTATTTGTAATATGCTAATTACGTTGGTAACCAGTTTATAATAGCAATAAGGCACCTCAGGGGTTTGTGGTATATGGCCAATAGACAACAGCTAAGGACTGTATCCAGGCACTCCACGTTGCATCGTGTGTTAGAACAGCCCTTAGCCATGGTATATTGGCCATGTACCACACGCCCTCGGCCTTATTGCTTAATTATGTTGCGGCCCCCCAACCATCTGCTCAAGACAAAAATCGTAGAGTACGACCCTACCTCACACAGGAAGCGGCACAGATCCTAATCCAGGCACTTGTCATCCCCCATCTGGACTACTGCAACTGTCTCCTGGCTGGGCTCACTGTTTGTGCCATCAAACCCCTGAAACTTATCCAGAACGCTGCAGCCGGCCTGGTGTTCAACCTCTCCCATGTCACTCCACTCCTCTGTACACTCCACTGGCTTCCAGTCGAAGCTCGCATCCACTACAAGATCATGGTACTTGCCTATGGAGCAGCAAGAGGAACTGCCCCTCCCTACCTTCAGGCTATTGCCAAATCCTACACCTCAACCGAGTACTCTGTTCTGCCACCTCTGGTGTCTTGGCCCTCCCACCCCTAAGGGAGGGCAGCTCCCACTCAGCCCAGTCCAAGCTCTTCTCTGTCCTGGCACCACAATGGTGGAACCAGCTTCCCCCTGAAACTAGGACAGCAGAGTCCCTGCCCATCTTCCGAAAACATCTGAAACCCTACCTATTCAAAGAGTATGTTAAATAATCCCACAGCACACCCTCCTCACCCCACCTCCCACCTTACTAGTTCTGCATTTGCTGATAGCGACTGTATTGAAGAAAAATGTACTTACTATGACTGAGATATGTGGTTGTACCACCTAGCTATCTGAAGATGAATGCACAAACTATAAGTCACTCTGGATAAGAGTGTCTGTTAAATGACTCAAATGTCTGTACACACACACACACAATATGGGCTGTGGATTGAACCGGCATCACGTCTGCTTTGAGGTTGTGAGGCATCACTCACTCATACTGTCAGCAGCACTTTTAAAGCAGGGTAGGAGAGAGAGGGGAATATGCCATGTTCTCTCGGGGTAGGAAAGAGAGATTGGGTTCCTTTAAACCCCCCCTAGAGTCCGTCAGTTTAAGCTAGAGATATCTGTTCGGATGCGTCTCAATCCACTGCATCCGCCGATATCGCACTTCCACATCTGCAGTGAAGGGTGGCAGAGCTAGAGCAGTGTTTGTCAGACCATGAGACATCCCGGAAATTGGTCTTCTCATGAAAATGTATTTTACCTAAAGGACAAATTCACTATTTTATCAAAATATTTTATTTTTATACCTAAAGGGGTCCTAAAATTCAAAATCAAATAGCTAAAAGATCCATAGTATGACCTTCCAACAATTCCATATGTCAGCTTAACCTTCAGCATGCAAGGTCCTGTTATTCTAAACCACTGTTATTCCACTCTGAGAGCTGACAATGAACTTTGGGGCAGAGGGCAATCGGGATTATTCTCTCTGTGTGTGTGTGTGTGGGTGTGCGCGCGTCCCCCTGTGTGTGGGTTGTCATTTACCTGTCACTTCCTAAAGAAGGCATGGTTTATTTATATCGTCCAGTAGAATGGAGTGCATGTAGGCTACATAAGGCCAGACAAAGCACTCTCCATTGTTCAGTTGCATTTTGGGAGTCCCATTGTTCTGTTCATCACCCATCTCCTCCAGCTCCAGCTATGGTAAGTGCCTGTCCTGTTCTATGCCACTGTATGATTTCACACTGTCAGCTATGTCAAGGGGGTGGTTGTAGGGGAAAGGAAATTATTCATGTAAAACTCTGCTAAGTCCTTAGAGGAAGCAGCTATACAGGTAGATAGACGTGTAGTTAGATCGATTGACGATGGTAGCTTGGATGATGATGACAACTGTTCGAATCAATAAAGGAATCTGTTAGATGTCATATTTTCTTTGATAGTGTTCTAGAAAATTAACTTTCTATCTGTTCAGTATTTCCAGTATGTTTCCTTCATACATGTAAAGTATTTTAAGTTGGGCGTGATCACGCCTTAAATCATAGTATCTAGTTTAGTTAGTTCAAGGCATGGTCCTGGCAAAGACCGTTCTATCCCAAACATAACAGTTGTATTGTGTCGATACACTGACGCTAGTATAAATCTGGGTAGATCTGCTCCTGGAAGACCACAGTGTGTGCAGGCTTTTGCTCCAGCCCTCTATGTTTTATGGATATACCTCTCCTTTCCACCTCTCTCCAAAGGCCCCCAAGAAGGCAAAGAAGAAGTCAGCGGACTCTAACTCCAATGTGTTTTCGATTTTTGAGCAGTCTCAGATCCAGGAGTTCAAGGAGGTAATAATCTGTCTCTTCCCTTATTACCATGACGACAGTCCATCGATCACACTGCACCCTTTTCGGTCTGGTTTGTTTGTCATCGTCCTAGTGCCCAACCCATTCTGCCTCTACTGTTCAGATTGAATCACACTATCGGGCCAACCCGAACTACTATGCTAGCTCAGACATTTTCTTTTCACATTGTCCTTTCAAGCACAGTTCCAGCAACTATGGTGAATGTTTAACCAGGCCGCCTAATACAGCTCAGTTTGGCCCTGTAGTGTGAATCAGGCATCTCTGTAAGCCTGTAGGTTTACCTATCCCTCTGTTCATCACCTTTCATGAGTTGTCCATTTTCCACCTGTCTCTCTGCCCTTATCATGAATTCCAGGCGTGTGGTATGAGCGGTGTCGCTCTTTAAATCATGGCCAGGCATTCAGGCCATGTCATCAGTGATTAGGCAGGGCTGGGGATTGAATGGGAAATATGCCCTGGCCTGGATGCCACTCTTAAACCCCAGGGAGTAACATAGTATGAATACAGTAACTAAGAATAAAGGCTTAGAAAAAAGGAATGTCCAGAGATCCATGTTCCAGACAAAGAGCATCGGTGGGATCGTTTGGACAACGATTTCTGGCATGGAGATAACGCGTGGTCCACTTGACCAAACACCGGCACATTGACTGATTTGATATGCAGAGTGGCTCCAACTGTAGCCCATGGGATTTACTGTCACTCTCCTCCCAACACATACACACACAGACAAACTCTAGTTACTGGAGTCGTTTTCATGTCTCCCATTAAGTGTTCACCTCCATATTGACAGGCATTCACCATCATGGACCAGAACAGAGATGGATTCATTGACAAAAATGACCTGAGGGACACCTTTGCTGCACTGGGTGGGTTGAAGATGTATTCTATCATTTATCTATTTGGTCAGTAAGAATGTATTCCCGTTTACAATAACGACCTGGCCATAACGAAAGCAATGGTACTGACCCATGTCTCTGTAACAGGGCGGCTCAACGTGAAGCAGGAGGAGATAGATGAGATGCTGAAAGAGGCGTCCGGCCCCGTCAACTTCACCATCTTCCTCACCATGTTCGGGGAGAAGCTGAAAGGTGAGGTGTGCAAACAAGGGATGCATTCAGTTGGTTAAATGTCGTGCTACATTTTGCAACGGTACTTTGTGCTACATTTTGCAACAGTGTCACTTCCTCCCAAACGTTTAACAGATGAGTTGCCTGAATCCTAATTTGAATGACATTTTCCCTCTGAATTTTGTATGTTGAACTCTTATATTGTCCACGTCTGCCTCCCATCGACTTAGTTCTAATTAGACGTTTTCTCTGTGTAGGCGCTGATCCAGAGGAGACTATCCTCAATGCTTTTAAAGTATTTGACCCAGAAGGAAAAGGGGTCCTGAGGAAGGACTTGTGAGTACTCGTGTTAGTGTAAACGGGTCTATAGGGTTACAGCTTTGTGGAGAGGGTTAATGTAATCCTAAATGCCTTGTTCTTGCTCGTCTTCAGTGTGACAGAGATGCTGACAACACAAGCGGACAGATTTTCTCCTGAAGAGGTTAGAGCACAACCAATTTACACTAAACGCAATATAACCTATATACTGTCCACACACACATTGTACACATTGACCCATTGTAAATTCAACTATTGAAATACAACAGACAAACCATTTTAAATAAACAACTCATCGCCACTCATAATCAGTAACTTAACATAGTTCATGCATAAACATGTTGCGTGTTGCTTCGAAAATGTTGTGAAGTGCATGATGTGTACGTCAGTGATTGAGTCACTAAATCTTCTCGCTGGTTTTCACAGATGGAGCAGATGTTTGCAGCCTTCCCACCAGACGTGGCAGGAAATCTAGACTACAAAAACCTTGTGCACATCATCACACACGGAGAAGAGAAGGACCAGGAGTAACGAACTCACTGCTCCTTCAGCGTGTCTCAGTGATAGAAATACAAGCTCTAGACAAGAGATAATCTAGCGCTTCTATTTCTATGGTCAAAACACCTATCGGCAGTCATCTATCATCTCCAGGCTCCATCCACGGTCCTGTGTGCTTGCCCCGCCCACTTACATATTCAGATCAGGTGAAGCTCCACAGTGGAAGGGGAGAAAAGGGAACAGAGGGAAACTCACTGGCCTCTACCTTCTACAAAAGGCTCGAGACACTTTTCAACTGGCCTCCTTTCGTGATGCATTACGTTTGCCGCTCATCAGTAGTGGTTATGTCAGTGTTTTTCAAACTGTCCTCGGGACCCTAAGGGGTGCACGTTTTGGTTTTTGCCTGTAACACTACACAGCTAATTCAAATGACCAGAGCGTGATGATTAGTTGATTATTTGAATCAGCTGTGTAGTGCTAGGGCAAAAAACACAACATACACCACTTGGGGTCCCGAGGACTGAGTTTGGGAAACGCTGCCTTAAGCCAACTGCCAAGCCAAATGTGTGTAAATGGTTGAATACAGGCTACAGCTATTATACAATCTGATCACTGTCCAATAAATCACTTTAAATCATGTCTTTTGTCCACCTGTTATTTCTTGCACCTTACGATAATACATTTTGATTTTGAAGCCGCTAACAGCTATTAGATGCTCTTCGTTTACTTGATTGACTAATGACACATTAGAAAGAATGTCATATGTTAAAAGTGACATTCTGTATCAACTCAACAAATCTAGTATATGTATCAATGGGTGTATGCTTCCTTAAATTATTAAATTAACCTCTAACAATTTGTCCAAGTTTATCACATAACTGCTGCTGCCACCCTGTGTTGTAAATAGGTCAAACAAAAAATATAGTTTACATCAGGGGTTAATGACAATCAGTGTGGGTTGTAAATAGTCCATAAGCAGACTTTTCCTAATACTAACAGCCCACTAGGCGAGTTTGAGGTTCAATCGATCTCTTCATTGAGGAAGAGCTTTTCAACTGGTTTATAAACTGATTCAGGGTTTTAGCTTGGTTTTGTCAAAAGTCCTGCCCAGCAGCTGAGGGTATGATGGATCCCCTAAGACTAAGAGCATGTAGCCTTCTGTATTTAGAGAGGAGCCAGTGAGGTAGCAGAGATGGCTGTCTTCTGACATCAGACTGGGCTTCAAGGTACAGAGGGGACTGACACTGTCCAAACATGGGGTTTGGTTAGGAAAGACAAAGCCCCTGTGTTTATTTTAGTTCATGTGATGACGTGACGGGGTAACGTTACACCGCATGATGCATCAAACAGGCAGACAATAAGCTGCCAGCAAGTGATCCCCCTAAAGCCTGTTGTTGCTCCAATGAGCTGATGCCTGGCCATGCTGGGAGACTTTGGCCAGAGGTGCAAAGTCCTGAGTCACCCACTGTTTGTTAGTTCATTGTCCAAAATGAAGCATCGTTCCTGGGGTGGGGGACTAGGGATAAGGGCCTAGCTGAGCTGTGGTATTTCCAACGATTATGGGAACAAACCTGTTCAAAAGTGTGTGTGTGTTTGTAGTGGTGACCATATTACTGCAACACTGGTAGTCATGAGTCATGACCACAGTAAAATTTCACATAACGATTGAGTCACTGTAATCTCCTTTTATGCACTCTGGACATGCTTGGGTAGTGCCCAACTTGCTAACGACCATCAGGTAAACTCCGTTTTTCACAATTCCTGACATTTAATCCTAGTAAAAATTCCTTGTCTTAAGGTCAGTTAGGATCACCACTTTATTTTAAGAATGTGAAATGTCAGAATAATAGTAGAGAGAATGATTTATTTCAGATTTTATTTCTTTCATCACATTTCCAGTGGGTCAGAAGTTTACATACACTCAATTAGTATTTGGTAGAATTGCCTTTAAAATGTTTAACTTCGGTCAAATGTTTTAGGTAGCCTTCCACAAGCTTCCCACAATAAGTTGGGTGAATTTTGTCCCATTCCTCCTGACAGAGCTAGTGTAACTGAGTCAGGTTTGTAGGCCTCCTTGCACGCACACGCTTTTTCAGTTCTGCCCACAAATGTTCTATAGGATTGAGGTCAGTGCTTTGTGATGGCCACTCCAATACCTTGACTTTGTTGTCCTTAAGCCTTTTTGCCACAACTTTGGAAGTATGCTTGGGGTCATTGTCCATTTGGAAGACCCATTTGTGACCAAGCTTTAACTTCCTGACTGATGTCTTGAGATGTTGCTTCAATATATCCACATCATGTTCCTCCTCATGATGACATCTATTTTGTGAAGTGTACCAGTCCCTCCTGCAGCAAAGCACCCCCACAACATGATGCTGCCACCCCCGTGCTTCACGGTTGGGATGGTGTTCTTCAGCTTGCAAGCCTCCCCCTTTTCCTCCAAACATAACGATGGTCATTATGGCCAAACAATTCTATTTTTGTTTCATCAGACCAGAGGACATTTCTCCAAAAAGTACAATCTTTGTCCCCATGTGCAGTTGCAAACCGTAGTCTGGCTTTTTTTATGGCGGTTTTGGAGGAGTGGCTTCATCCTTGCTGAGCGGCCTATCGGGTTATGTTGATATAGGACTCGTTTTACTGTGGATATAGATACTTTTGTACCTGTTTCCTCCAGCATCTTCACAAGGTCCTTTGCTGTTGTTCTGGGATTGATTTGCACTTTTCGCACCAAAGTACGTTCATCTCTAGGAGACAATGTGTCTCCTTCCTGAGGGGTATGATGGCTGCGTCGTACCATGGTGTTTATACTTGCGTACTATTGTTTGTACAGATGAACGTGGTGCATTCAGGCATTTGGAAATTGCTCCCAAGGATGAACCAGACTTGTGGGGGTCTTGGCTGATTTCTTTTGATTTTCCCATGATGTCAAGCAAAGAGGTACTGAGTTTGAAGGTAGGCCTTGAAATACATTCACAGGTACACCTCCAATTGACTCAAATTATGTCAATTAGCCTATCAGAAGCTTCCAAAGCCATGACATAATTTTCTGGAATTTTCCAAGCTGTTTCAAGGCTTGTAAACTTCTGACCCACTGGAATTGTGAAACAGTGAATTATAAGTGAAATAATCCTCAAACAATTGTTGGAAAAATTACTTGTGTCATGCACAAAGTAGATGTCCTAACCGACTTGCCAAAACTATAGTTTGTTAACAAGACATTGTGGAGTGGTTGAAAAACAAGTTATAATGACTCCAAAATAAGGGTATGTAAACTTCTGACTTCAACTGTAGGTGAGGGCGAAGTGACTATGCATAGGTAACAAACAAACAGTGAGTAGCAGCAGTGTGTGGGAGGGGGTGTCCGGTGGCGATTTTTATGAATTGTTCAGCAGTCTAATGGCTTGGGGGTAGAAGCTATTGAGGAGGCTTTTGGTCCTAGACTTGACGCTCTGGTTCTGCTTTCCGTGCGGTAGCAGAGAAAACAGTCTAACTTGGTGACTGGAGTCTCTGACAATTTTATGGCCTTTCCTCTGACACCGCTTATTATATAGGTCCTGGATGGCAGGAAGCTTGGCCCCAGTGATGTACTGGGTCGTTCGCACTACCCTCTGTTGCGCCTTACGGTCAGATGCCGAGCAGTTGCCATACCAGGCGGTGATGCAACCGGTCAGGATGCTCTCGATGGTGCAGCTTTCAAACTTTTTGTCGATCTGAGTACCCATGCCAAATATTTTCAGTCTCCTGAGGGGGAAAAGATTTTGTCGTGCCCTCTTCACGACTGTCTTGGTATGTTTGGACCATGATAGTTCGCTGGTGATGTGGACACCAAGGAACTTGAAACTCTCAAACCGCTCCACCGGCTACAACAAACAATTTTTCAGATGAGATTGCATTAGTCACCAGTCTAGGCCACCTAGCCTTCGATTTTTAGGTTGGTGAATTATTATTTTTAACTTCTCACTGTTAATTGGTATTTCACAAACGTATTCTCGTTTTATATATATATATATATATATATATATATATATATATATATATATATATATTTATATAAAAACGAGAATACGTTTGTGAAATACGTAAACGTATTCTCGTTTTTTATATATATATATATATATATATATATATATATATATATATATATATATATATATATATATTGTAGCGACCCGCACAGACAGCTGTGTGTTATGTGTTAGGCTAGTAGGTGGTTGTGTTCGCGGGGTCCGACATGTCAATCAACCTGCTATCTGCCAATCACGGGAATGCCTGGAATGTTCTGATGCCGGGCATCCTGGCGGTTGGCGGAGTGGCGTGGAGGGGGGTTGGGCAGGGGGATGGAGCATTGGAAGTTAAGACCAGGTTTTGCCTTTGTTCTCTCTCTTACGTCTGGGCTTCACAAGAGAAGGTCACGATTGGCTTGTGGGTTATCTTTCATTTATTTGGCGTGGGCTACGGCCAAACAGTAGCCTGTGTAAAGTTGGTTTAATAAACCGTCCATTCGTAAACTCAATCCTCTGTCTGGACAGTTGTTCTTTTATGATCTAGTCAGGTCATTACAATATATATATATATATATATATATATATATATATATATATATATATATATATATATATATATATATATATATATATATATATATATATATTTTATATATATATATATATATATATTTTATATATATATATATATATTTTATATATATATATTTTATATATATATATTTTATATATATATATATATATATATTATATATATAAAAACGAGAATACGTTTGTGAATTGAGTAACCTACTGGTAATTTTTTGCGTTATAAAAAGTAATAATGCAAGTCCGTGGGTCTTATGCTAGCGAGGATCGAATATAAAGATCTTCAGGTGGACTTTAGAATATGGTAACGAAACAGGCAAGGAGCTGGTCTCGAACCCACGACATTCTAGCCCGAAATCCAGCGCGTTATCGATTGTGCCACAAAAGCAAGCTCAAGCGGCTAAATCGATATCCGCGGTTATAAATCCAGGGTCGTTACAATACTTTAGAAGAAAAAAAAATTACATTCTTAAATAATTCCATGATGATCCCTTTGGACGCATTGCCAATTCTTGAACCGGTTAAGTGTTCATCAGAGTTCTACAGACTGGCTGGAATGGCGCAACACAAGATCGGGTTGATTTATTATTTAGGCCAGGGTTTCCCAGCCTACATGGACAATCAAATCAAATCAAGTTTATTTTATATAGCCCTTCGTACATCAGCTAATATCTCGAAGTGCTGTACAGAAACCCAGCCTAAAACCCCAAACAGCAAGCAATGCAGGTGTAGAAGCACGGTGGCTATGAAAAACTCCCTAGAAAGGCCAAAACCTAGGAAGAAACCTAGAGAGGAACCAGGCTATGAGGGGTGGCCAGTCTTCTTCTGGCTGTGCCGGGTGGAGATTATAACAGAACATGGCCAAGATGTTCAAAATGTTCATAAATGACAAGCATGGTCAAATAATAATCAGGAATAAATGTCAGTTGGCTTTTCAATTCATCCATACATGGACGAGATGCATACCATTTATCTCCAATAAATAGAAATAGACATTGGTTGGAAATTGGAATTGTGTGCGTGTCACTTATCTTCTCACCAAATTTTGAGCTTCCCTAAGCCCAAAACAACTGGCTGAGCCAGGGGCTGCCATTTCGCTGAAAAAAAGAATCCCATATTGTAGCTTTAATCACAACATCCCTAGTAAAAAAAAAAAAAAGAAAAATCGCCCACTGCCGCTAGATGGCAGAGTACCGCTAAAAGTTTAAATGCACCAGCCTGCTGGTAAAACTTGGAGGCTCCAGGTGGGGGCGAGCTGCGTGTCCCCATGAGTGCATTTGTCTCCTCCTCGATTGTAGCAGGCAGCAGCTAAATTGAAAACTTATTTGCTGCATTCAGATCACTGGAATTTCTGTATAGCAGCCACGGCGTAGACAGATCTGTGCTACCAACAATCGAATCAAAGGACAACCGCCTCGGTTTGCAGAGTAGAACCGACTCCTGCTGCTACCACCATGGATGATTTAGGTAAATTTGATTGTTGTTATTTCCTGGCTAGAGCTATCGAATTGTTTCCCATCTTTTCTTACTGCCAGATTACCTGGATATCGCTCATTCCTCGGCGCACAACAAATCTGTTAATAGCTATAGCACAGGACAACAAATGTCGCTAACGTTATAGCCAGTTGCTAACGTTAACGTTATACCCAGCTGTAGCTATCCTATTACTATCCTATTACACAGCGTGGGAATCGGCAGGTTGGAGGCCCGCTGTGGTTCCGAAATTTAGATTTTTGCCTTGGCGTCATGGAGGGAGGAATATGCTAGACATCCAATTCGTGATTATTGTGAACTCCTGCTAGCTGTGAAGCAATGCTCCCACATGTGTTTTGAAAACCCAATTTGAACATAATGTTAGCAATGTACATGCACATTATGATTCAGTCTCTAGTTTTTAACTGCCTCGTCACATATTAGTTGATTTGCATATCAACTTTTTAATTACATGACAGATTGTCAATCGGATTTTGCGAGTCGGTATGCAGTTTTGCCCGCCCGCTGTTGACGGGCAATGCAACTAAATGATGACAGCGACTATGCATGCACTCATCTTGCAACACTCGCACTTTTCATGACATTAGGTATCTGGTGACCGAGGTGCACACCTCTCCTACTTTACAAGTTGGGGCGTTTGTTGAACCATAATTGTATAGCCTCAGGTTTGAAGAAATCTGTTAATTCTAGTTCTCTGCTCCCGTTTGTTTTCTTTTTGCCTCTACTTATTTAAAGAGTTCATGCTTATCTCTCAATGTAGATGTTTTATATTGAATATTTCTGTTACCTTTATTTATTTTACCTGTAACTGTGTGAGCATCTGGGTTTCCCCTCTGTCCTGTCCTATTTGATCTAAGCCAATTATGGGGTCCATGTACAGATGATGAGTACGGAGTTAATTTTGATATTTGAGGGCCGGTCATGCAGAAACACAACGCCCCCCAGCCCAGTTTGGACTCGTGGGGTTCATTGTGCATGCTGTCCACAGTGTGACACCATCTGTTGTCTTACAAAATAAATGAATCTGCTTTTACAATGAACGTCCTAGCTCCACACGAACTGACCAAGGCTTATGGGCAGATCAGTGTCAGCTAGCAACTTTAATGTGCTTATCATTGAATAGTGGTGAATACCTGAATTAACTCGCCTCCCAAAATAGCTAGCCTACAATACATGCTATCGGTTTTCTGCTAACAGCATGGAATGGTTGTACTGTTGCTTCTGTCATCATTTGGGAACATGCACACTTGATTAGAGAAAGCATTCCCAGTTCATAATTGTATCAGAGTCTCAAAATAGACTACAGTATTGTGTTTACAGGTTTGCACACCCAACTCTCGCACTCATTCAGCAATGCAATATTGCAGGGGGGAAATCGTATTTGTGGGTGTGTGGGTCTAGGTTTGTCTGTTGGACATGGAAACCATGAGGTTAAATTTTGTCAGTCATCTGAAAAACACATTATTGGATGCAAAAAAAAAAGCATTTAATTGGATGCTAAAAAGGGTTCAGAATAACAGCTTAACTTCAAGACAGGTAATAAACTGTTCTGTAAAAGACACATGGCTCATGCTGTTATGGTATTGATATAGGATGCCATGTAATGTGAGGCCCCCTTTACATTTACATTTACATTTAAGTCATTTAGCAGACGCTCTTATCCAGAGCGACTTACAAATTGGTGCATTCACCCTTTAAAGGTCTCATGCGATTTTGGATGTTAAAAAAATTGCCGTGCCGACATTTGCAGGACTGAGCGAAGCGGCATCACATGAAATGCACGAGAACAGCATCGTACCTACTGAGTCTTTTGCCTGATTCACATACTATAGGGGACAACCTGAGCCGTACTGTACTGGCTCAGATAAATTCTTTTCACATTGTCCTTTCCAGCAACTATGGTGGATGCATAACCAGGTCAGCCCACTCCACTCGGTTTTGCTCAGTTTGACTTGGCTCAGTAGTGTGAAAAGGGTCGTAGTTTGTTTTCCAATGGAGTTGAAAGGGCCACTAACAACTTACCTATGTGACTGCGCCCACCTCAGTGGCGTAGGTGAAATCATACACATCTTCTAAATGACCAAAGGGAAATCACCCTCCCTTCCAAATGTTATCCTTAGTGTCCAAAGAAAATCACGCCATGAATGTCTGTCACACTAAACCCTGTCCATATTTAATGGACACCCAAAAGGAATCCTATCCCCTACATAGTCCACTACTTTTGACCTGAGCTCTATGGACCCTTGTCGAAAATAGTGCACTATATAGGGAATATGTTGCCATTTGGGATGCAGAACCGTCTCCACTTATGTAGTTGAAGGGCTTCTCCTTAAAGTCCTCCCTCAAAAATTAGAGTTGCACAATCCAGTGTGGCTTTATGACCATGCAGGGAGGGGTTGTAAATGTTGTCATAGGCATTCTGAATTGATTTTGGGTGGGTTTGAGAGGCACAACACATCTCAGAGAATGGAAGTTAAGCTGTATCTTATACTGCCCATTTCATAATAGAACCACTTGGTAATTCATGTCTTTTTTACCCTTGCTTTTACCCTTGCTTTTTTACCCTTGCTTTTTTTACCCTTGCTTTTTAGTTAATCTCATGGCTGAATTAGAGTTTAGGACCAAACTTTACCAATTAATTACTCAGTTATTTAATTGAAAAAGGACTGGTAATTGAAAAAGGACTGGTAAAGTTAAATGTTTACCTGGAAGGTTTAGCCTAGGTAGGCAGAGGTATTTCATGAAAAGAGGGGCCAGCAAGTTCGTCCTCCTCTCTCTCTGAAGTGCTGAGGCGGCAGCCCCCAGGTAGCCTCTCTCTCTCTCTCTCACACACACACTTTATGGACTCTGTTTGTCCATTTCTGGCACTCACTCAAACCACACAACCCCGACCCAGGCCGGGCTCCTATGCATCAACAAACCACACACACAAACCCAGGAGGAGGATGAGAAGTGTGGTCTCACACTGACTTTTGAGCACACCCTACTTCATACTCCTCTTAAATGTGTTTGCTAACTTGTCAGTGAGTGGATGTGAGAGGCAAAAACACACAAGACCACTCAACTAGTGTTATGTGCCATGTGTTCCACATTTTTACATTTACACTGCACAAGAATATAAACTAAACATGTAAAGTGTTGGTCCCATGTTTCATGAGCTGAAATAAAAGATCCCAGAAATGTTCCATACGCACAAAAGCTTATTTCTCTCAAATTCTGTGCATAAATGTGTTTACATCTCTGTTAATGAACATTTTTCATTTGCCAAGATAATCCATCCATCTAACAGGTGTGGCATATGAGGAAGTTGATTAAACAGCATGATACAGGAGACAATAAAAGGCCACTCTGACATGTGCAGTTTTGTCACACTACACAATTATACAGATGTCTTAAGTTTTGAGGGAGTGTACAATTGGCATGCTGACAGCAACATCGTTTTAGAGAATTTGGTAGTACGTCCAACCGGCCACACAACTGCAGACCACGTGTAACCACGCCAGCCCAGGACCTCCACATCCGGCTTCTTCACCGGCGGGATCGTCTGAGACCAGCCACCCGGACAGCTGATGAAATTCTGAGTTTGCACAACCGAAGAATTTCTACACAAACTGTCAAAAACCGTCTCAGGGAAGCTCATCTGCATACATATCCTCACCAGGGTCTTGACCTGACTCCAGTTCGGCGTCGGAACTGAGTTCCAAGCGGGCAAATGCTCACTTTCGATGGCCACTGGTACGCTGGAGAAGTGTGCTCTTCACGGACGAATCCCGGTTTCAACTTTATCTTGCAGAAGGCATACAGAGTGTATGGCGTCGTGTGGGCGAGCGGTTTGCTGATGTCAATGTTGTGAACAGAGTGCCCCATGGTGGCAGTGGTGGGTTTATGGTATGGGCAGGCATAAGCTACGGCCAACAAACACAATTGCATTTTATTGATGGCAATTTGAAGGCACAGAGATACCGTGACGAGATCCTGAAGGCCCATTGTCGTGCCATTCATCCGCCGCCATCACCTCATGTTTCAGCATGGTATTGCGCAGCCCCATGTCGCAAGGATCATGCCGCCTTAACCAGCTGCAGCATTGGAGCAAGCACATGGACAACCAGAGCTTTCACAGCACTGTGAGTTACACCTAGAGGTGCAATCTCAAAAATGTATTTCCCCTGTTACCACAGTATAAAGATATGCAAACAACCGATGCACACACAATTGTCCTTACTCCCTCACTCACTGTGACTAAGTGCAAACAATACACTCAACCCCCCCCCCCCCCCCCCCCCTCTCCGTTTGGCCTTGACAATCAATGCCTTTTAGCAGAAATCAAACTTCAAATTGTGCCTCTAATAAAGCACACACACGTGCTCTATTTAAGTGATAATGCCAGAGAAGCCGGTGTTCGGAGGATATTTTGGCACGGGTGTTGTTAGGCCCAAGACAAAGTCGAGCACTATGCCGTTCTGCACGATGCGTTTCTAGGATTAGGGTTATAGTGTAGCTCTACATCAGCACATCCACCACTACCACACCCTCAACTTCCAATTTCACATCTGAATGTGAAATGGCCCCCTGCTAAATGTATATGTATGTGTGTTTCATCAAAAGCTAAAACAGGCCAGTTTGAAGTGCCGTTGGTGCACCAAGAGGACTGGGCTGAGTGAGGTAACTCGTTGTTACCCCTAAATGAGAACTGACATACATAGACTCCTCCTGTCATCTGGTTCTAATGTTCACCATTACACTGCACATGGGACCACTACATGAGTGTGTGTGTGTGTGTGTGTGTGTGTGTGTGTGTGTGTGTGTGTGTGTGTGTGTGTGTGTGTGTGTGTGTGTGTGTGTGTGTGTGTGTGTGTGTGTATGTTGATAAGGTAAAATGTTGGCCTAAGTTTATGGGAGTAGAATATGCTTGACATGGACAGTGTGTTTTACTGTATTTTAAAGGGCTTCTGTCTGTGTTGTGTGAGTGAGAGGGCTCAGTGGAATGTCTTAGTTGTCACTGTCTGTTTGTCAGTCTTGGCGTATGAGGCGGAGGGAGATGGCCCGAGGGCCAATGTGTCATTTCCTGTCGTAATGCAAAGCACAGCAGCCTCATGTCTCTGAGTCTGACTTGATCTGTGTGCCTCCCACTGCAGCCCTATGGGTCTGACTGGGTCTGTGTGCCTCTGCAGCCCTATGGGTCTGACTGGGTCTGTGTGCCTCTGCAGCCCTATGGGTCTGACTGGGTCTGTGTGCCTCTGCAGCCCTATGGGTCTGACTGGGTCTGTGTGCCTCTGCAACCCTATGGGTCTGACTGTGTCTGTGTGCCTCTGCAACCCTATGGGTCTGACTGTGTCTGTGTGCCTCTGCAGCCCTATGGGTCTGACTGGGTCTGTGTGCCTCTGCAGCCCTATGGGTCTGTGTGCCTCTGCAGCCCTATGGGTCTGACTGGCTCTGTGTGCCTCTGCAGCCCTATGGGTCTGACTGGCTCTGTGTGCCTCTGCAGCCCTATGGGTCTGACTGGGTCTGTGTGCCTCTGCAACCCTATGGGTCTGACTGGGTCTGTGTGCCTCTGCAGCCCTATGGGTCTGACTGGGTCTGTGTGCCTCTGCAGCCCTATGGGTCTGACTGGGTCTGTGTGCCTCTGACCTATGTGTAGCCTTTGTCTGGGAGGCTGCATGTGACTGAGTGCTTTCTTGCGTGTGTGTGTCTGTGGTGAGGCGTAAGTGACCGGGGCTAGAGAAGCACAGTGACTTGTGCTTCAGGTACTTCTAAGACTATTATTCCTTGACTAAAAAGCACTTTGTAAGGAGAATCTTCATTGAAATGGCTGTTCAGTCCAGGACTAGGATTATTATAAGTCCGGTAAACAGACCCCAAACATTCCAAATATTATGTAGTCTTAACTTTAAGATTCACAAGTTCTATCCGTCACTTGTGGGAAAATGTGGTTCTGTCTAAATGTGGCCATGCCCACATCTAAATCTTTCCTTTTCTAGTGGTAAGTGAGAAGTAGCCTATGACGGGTAAGTATTCAGACCCCTTGACTTTTTCCACATTTTGTTACATTACAGCCTTATTCTAAAATGGGTTAAATGAAAGCAATCCTCAGCGATCGACACACAATACCCCATAATGACAAAGCGGGGAAGAAAAAAAATGTTGGTCAATTTATCACTTGTTTAGCATTTGGTGAAGGCGCAGTTAAGCGTTAGAGGCAGAAAAGAATAGGTCTACATTTCTAACATGTTTTCACTTTGTCATTACGGGTGAGTGGGTGAGAATAATCTATTTCATCCATTTTTGAAAAAGGCTGTAACATAACAAAATGTGGAAAAAGTCAAGGGGTCTGAATACTTTCCAAAGGCACTGTAGACGTTCAACAAAGTCCTCCACTTGAAATAATCACTCAAAGTTGGTGTCGGTTTTTCTGAAGTAGCATTCTCTTTTTCTTCCTTTGTGGTGGTGACAATGCCTGTGACCTACGCCCAACATTTTAGGTCAGCTACAAAACAATCACGTCTATGTACACTGAAACAACTACTGCTAGGACAGACCACAAAACAATGCCGGTACAAACTTCAACCAAACACCTCTGAAATGAACAATCGCCATAATACTGCAGCGTCACAGGGCGTATGTGGAAAAGATAACCTGTCGAAGAGAATTCACACATTGAAATAGCCAAACACTTCAAAGGCCTAACTTCACTGAGGAGGAGGAGGAGGTAACAGCTGTTTCAGAGCTAGTGAAAGGGCGTAACAGGCGTTTTTAAGGCCCGACTTCATCCGTCAAACAGCACACTGTCCTCCTGTATTTGGGGGGCCAGCACAATGCAGTCCTTTTATTAGGTGTGTGTGTGTGCGTTCGTTCTTATGTGGAGTTCTGAGAATGAACAACATGCGCGGACGGTGGAGAGCTCCTGTAGGTTCCAATCATCTGCCGGATCCAGTTAGAAGGCGAGCTGGACCAATCCAAACTCAATTTCTAGTTGGCTCCTCTGACAACACTGATTACAGATTAGGACTATAACCCACTGCTGCAGGAGATGGGATTTCTACGTCTACGGAAACAGATTTCCAGGCCAACTACTGCTTAATAGAAGCCTCCCGTTCTCAGTCCCAACCCTTTCACCCTCTCACTCTCCCTCTCTGGCACTTAAACAGCACTGATTGTTTTCCAGCCGATGATGTGGCCTGGCGGGATGTTTGCCTGAACTTTATGGCGTTTCGTGGGCCGTCCCCCTCCTCCTTCTCTTATTGTGTCCAAGACGGAGGTTGACAAAGGCAGGCCTGTCTCAGACCCTGTGATCTACACTGGCCTCCAGAACAGAGACAGCACCGCTCAGAGCCCAGGCAGAGACGAACATCAAGTTGGTCAGTGGTCTAGTCAGCAGCACCCAACCCCATGGACCAGTATGTCTAGATCTAGTAAAGTGTTCAGTCAAGCCTCTTGCTTGTCGTAAACAGTGTGGATTCTTATGCATCTCTGCAAATTTCGCAAAATAAGACATGGGTTGTGGTCATTCACGCAAGTTCTATTCCCAGAAATGCACGCAATAGTTTGAAAACATTGCATTTGGTCTTGGTCATTTGTTTATGGATTAGTGATGAGAAGCTGAAACTAGAGTGAAGTGTGAGATCAAGAGTAGGGTAGAGAAAACGTAAGTGGGTCTCGCCCTGTGAAGCAATGTTTGATCTCTCTAGAGTTGGTACAATATCCCGGAGGATCTTTGACCTCAGTTGTGTTCATTAAGCACGAAACGGAAGGAAACAAACTGAAACAGAGAGGGACTACCCGAACTTGTGTCCAATGAGAAACACGTTTTTGTTTTTCATTGAAAAACGTTTTGCAACTATGTTCCCTTGTGAATACGACACAGGACTTTTCTGGTGGATCATTAATTGAGATGTTTTTATTGCTTATGTTCTAGATTGCAATGTGGATGTGCACAGGGCCCTGGCCAGAAGTGTTTCTAGTGCTGCACTGGTGCTTGAGCATGGCGCAAGTGTTTGGATGTTACTCTACTTTGGTTACAGTAGAGGATGTCTGGGCCACATAGCCCGAGGCTATGTGTTAAAGCCTTTTGAAATTATTGCTGTGGCCAAGGGCTCACTTGAAAAAGCGATGCCCATCGATCTCAATGCGACCTAAATTTAAAGCATGAGAGTGTGTGTGTGTGTGTGTTTGGAGAGTCCCATCTGAAGAGTGAAGTACTCTGGGTCATTTTCGCTTAAAGTATGTCTGTGTGCTTGCGTGTCAAGTCATTATTTTGAAAACCGTATGGGTAGCCATGCATGTCATACTCCATCCAGAAATATTCTAATGCTCCTAATAAGTCTCTAATTAGCCTGACTGAACAATATTTGTATCTTAAGGTGCAATTCTGGGGCTGAAATCCGGTATCTGTGACCAACAGATGCATATCTGTATTCCCAGGCATGTGAAATCCATAGATTAGGGCCTAATGAATTTATTTCAATTGATTGATTTCCTCGTATGAACTGTAACTCAGTAAAAACATTGAAATTGTTGCGTTTTGCATTTATATTTTTGTTCCGTGCATTTAGTAGGGCGAGGACAATACCAGTTTCGCGATACTCATTAGTATCATCGCAAGGAAACAAAACAAGAAGCGAATATCTTTAGGAAAACAGCCCTAATGTTGGAAACAATGTCATCCAGGCGCATTTGTTTATTTCCCATTTATTTTCCAAGCTAAAGCACACCTTATTTTACAGGATGTTTTTAAAGGACCAAACAGTTGGGTCTGCTTCGTGTTGTAATTTTTGCCGTGGAAAAAACATCACGAAACTGGTATCGTCCCGGCCCTACTTTTTAGAACATACTGTTTAGTAAAAAAGACATACTGTTTAGTAAAAAAGACATACTGTTTAGTAAAAAAGACATACTGTTTAGTAAAAAAGACATACTGTTTAGTAAAAAAGACATACTGTTTAGTAAAAAAGACATACTGTTTAGTAAAAAAGACATACTGTTTAGTAAAAAAGACATACTGTTTAGTAAAAAAGACATACTGTTTAGTAAAAAAGACATACTGTTTAGTAAAAAAGACATACTGTTTAGTAAAAAAGACATACTGTTTAGTAAAAAAGACATACTGTTTAGTAAAAAAGACATACTGTGCTTCTCATCAGTACTGAGAAGGCATCATCTTAGATGCGTGATCACACTTGTTCCCCGCCGTTCGTTCATTTTTCGAGAGAGCGTCCCCTATTCTGATGATCAGCTCTTGTCAAACAAGGCTAGCTGTGAGAATATTATTCTCTTCCTCAATAGTGTGCAGTGAATTCAACTAGATTAAAAGCCGAAATGAATATGAATTCCTGGCATTTAACCCTTTAACTCGTTGGAACTGGCCTGTATGCATAGGGATAATTTGAAATGTTTCTTACAGAATAAATATGAAAAGCATATGCATAACCAGTAGTCAAAATAAAGAACCCTTGAATGAGTAGGTGTGTCCAAACTTTTGACTGGTACTGTAGCTTGAAGATTAAAAAAAAAAATAGTAATGTGCAAATATTGTGCAATCCAGGTGTGCAAAGCTCTTAGACTTACCCAGAAAGAGTCCCAGGTTTAATCGCTGCCAAAGGGTGTTCTAACGTGTATTAACTCAGGGGTGTGAATACTTATTTAAATTCTATATTTTTGTATTTCATTTTTCAATAAATTGGCAATAATGCTATAATGTATCACTTGTTTAGCATTTGGTGAAGGCGCAGTTAAGCGTTGGAGGCAGAAAAGAATAGGTCTACATTTCTAACATGTTTTCACTTTGTCATTATGGGTGAGTGGGTGAGAATAATCTATTTCATCCATTTAGAATTCAGGCTGTAACACAACAAAATGTGGAATAAATCAAGGGTTCTGAATACTTTCTGAAGGGTCTGTAGCTAAGTTCTAAAATACTATCTTACAGTGCTATGCTTTCACAAGGCAATTCAGACAAACCGATCAGAACTTTGGTGCTCATTGAAAGGAGTCATGTGCCATGGCAAATTTTCTTCACAATAACAGACATACTGTAGGATCATTCTGTTCAGAACAACCCATGGTATGTCATCTTGTAACTGTACATCAAACATAGTGATCATAAACATTGACACTGTATATAACATGAGTTGCATGATTTGGATTTATGGGTGTTTGGCTTGCTTGTATGACATCAATGCAGTATTTATTATAATCCTCAATGCCTCATCTTTCAAAATAAATCAAGTCATTTTAATATACAGAATTTCCCTCACTCAGACAACAAACATTTGCAGAAGTTGCCCAATTGCCGGCAGAGATGGGGCCACTTCTTGTCACGCGCGTTGCTCAAGTTCAGAATGGCTGTTAGTGAAAACCCATACAGCGCTGTGAAGCGCAGAGCCAAAGCTCTGACATCATGTATGGCATGTTACTATACAGCCACTACGTTACAATTTAGACGCTTATAGAGCCCCACAGTGGAGGTGTCATAATACCCATAAAAGCTAGCAGTCAAACAGGAAAATGGTTCCAATTGGTTTTCCACCATTCATTTTTCCCATAGGGGATTTTAGAAACACTTAAAATAAGGGATGTGTTTAGTGAAGGCTTATCACGGCGTGACGTTTTGATAACCATGTAAATCTCTCTCGGACAAGGTGATTTATCAATATATTCAGCTCTATTTGGTCTCTTGATTCGAAAAATGCTAATTTGCATCAAAGTAGACATCATGCAAAACTACAAATCCCTGCAAGCTCCTGCACATCATCTCTAGCTGAGACTTTTGCTAACAAATATTGTGTGTATTTAAAGCTTGCACAAGACAGAATTGTCCATTTTGAAAGAAATTTTGCCAATATATTCATTACTAAATTTAGCTAACATTAGATAAGAATCCAGAGATTCTTACCTTTGCCTCGATTCGGCAGTATTGTCCAGATCATCATGTAATTTATAGTTCTTTATGATAGCCACGCTATCAAAACGTCACACCAGGGTAAGCTTACACAAAACACAGCCCTTATTTTAAATGTTTCTAAAATCCCCTATGGGAAAAATGAATGGTAGACAAACGATTGGAACCATGACTCATACTGTGGTACTCTATTGATGCCCAAATCTGCCATTTTCAACCCGTACAGGGGTATAAGTGTAAAGGGCTACATCATACACATTTTTAGAAATTTCACATATTTTAAGACATTCTATTTTCGTATACCCAAAAAGCCTGCTATTTAGAACGCAAGTATGGGTATTCTTACACGGCAAGTGATTGGCAGTGGTTAAGTTTCTCTAGTCTCATGCCTCAGCTGTATAGCAAACAAAGTGGCGGGGTGCCTGTTTTATTTTTGTTTGAAACCCAGATTGCCCCTTAAACCCTTTAAAAATATATTTTCTGAAATCCATTATGTAATTGGCTCATCCAGGTTTGCAGTTTGGGTGGTTTGCCCTGTCCATAGCATGTGTATGGTGAGGTTGCCTGTGTGAGTGTTTGCACTTGTTTAGTGGTACTAGGCACCTGTGAATATTGTAGCAGAAGCAGCTGGAACCAATGATGCACACACCATTTCAACAGGCAAGAGCCTTCTGCTGCCTGCCACTGATCTGGAGGTATGGGTGTGGGGGTGTGTAGGGGATCTCTCCTCAAATAGCTTGCCAGCTCGGCTCATGTCATATTCAAAAGCCACTCTGCTGACTGTAAACCGTTTTAGTCAACTTACTCTGATGCTGCAGGATCAACACTGTAAAGGCATTTAGTATTAAATCAGGAAAGCTTTACCTACTGGTTGCCTACAGATGTAGGATCTTAATTTGAGCCAGTTTGCTACAGCAGGAAAATAATCCTGAAGCAACATGAAATGTGAAGTATTATGTGGATTATAATCAATGCCCATTTTTTGTACGGGTTGATGTATTTTTCTTTAGGGAAAATTACATCTGACTTTTTAAAGTGGAAATATACTACAAGTTTGCATTTCCTGTTTTTTCGGCAACAAAAGAGTGATCAAATTAAGATCCTACATCTTTATATCAGAATGTACTTTCTAAATCTCTGCTCAAGTGTTCAACTCATTGGAGAACCAACAGCCTTTGAAACATATGAGCAGGGTCATTTTTACCTTTATTTAATCTTTCCCATGACTTCTGCAATCCTCTCACCTTCCCCTTTTTCTTCCTTGCTTTCTTGCCCGTCAAACTCCTATATTCTCTCTCTATCTACCCCGCCCCCCTCGCTTTCTCGTATCTAAAAAGCGAGCAGGCGATAGCATGTCAGTAATTCCCAGCTCACCTCGTTGCCCATCAGTTAAGACGATGAAGGGAAGGAAGAGAAAGTGGGGACATACATGCACAGATAGATAGATAGATAGATAGAAGGCAGGAATGTTCAACAACCTAAACCATGGCAGATTCTCTCTCCATCTTTCACTCACTCTGTCCATTCTCTTGTTGAGATGACTGTTTGACATACTGTATTATGGCTTATTACAATACATGTCCCTATACCAAGTAGCCTATTTTCAAGATGAGAACACACACAACACAATGACATTTAAAGTACTCGTGTTGACCTCCCATTCTGCATAACAGTGCCCCCACCTTTCTCCCTCTCTCGCTTAAAACCCAATGACATTTAAAACCTCACTGTTGACTTCCCATTCTGCATAACAGTCCCTTTCTCTCTTTCACGATCTTTTAACAATTCAATGTCGCCCTCTTCAGTCTGCAACAGACACTGGTTGATCTAGAATGAAGCAGAATGGTGAACAAGACTACTGAAACCCATATTAGCTCATGGCATCTATATTTTATATACTAAGCAGCTACACATAATATCATCCAGCATGAACATGTATAGTGAATAAAACATTTCTGGCTTACATAAGAGAATAATTAAGTGATATTGCCCGAGAAGCCGGTGTTTGGAGGATATATTGTCACGGGTGTTGTTAGGCTCAAGACAAAGTCGAGGGCCTGCAAACCGTGCTAATATATCCTTCAAACACTGGCGTCGAAGGCATTATCACTTTTATACAACGGGTTACCAACATATTCAAATAATGATTGACATATTTTCATTAAAAACATTATTTTGCTAAATGTATTCATACTATTTCATCCTTCCACAAGATATAGTCCCGACACAAATCTAGTGTTGCTACCTAACCCAGCTGGTCGTTCCTTCTATCGGTTCGGTTGCCAGAGACGCGACCCAGTCGTTCAGTCTTTTTGTTCTGTATCTATGGACGCGTCCCAGTCGTTTGTTCTAAATGTTCCATTGCCATACTGGCTGGCAACGTTCTTATCCCTTGTTTGCTAGTTAGACAACTACGGCTAGCTTACAGTCACGTCAAACAGTGCAGCCAGAATAACAACAGTAGCTGCATTTGCATTTGTTTAAGCTGTTTTCTAGTGACATTTATTTGGATACATCAATAACAATGAGCAAATGAGGCACGATAGCTAACACAATCACTTCAAACTGAAGCTGGAAAGACTGAAAGCTAGCTGCACTTCGTTTCACCTTTTTTCAATTGACATTTCTTTGTATATATCCATAAGAATTATGCCAGCTCATTCGTGATTTGGACTAGCCTAGAAACGCCGCGTCTAGAAACGCTGCCTGCCTGTCTGTCTCATCCGGACACGTTCATTACTATGGGACAGCTGGAGATCGAATTACAATTTTGAAAGAATGTTGCAAATGTTGGAGAGACAGACAGCAAGGTTTATACAAATCTCTGCTGTTGAATACTAAATGTTATTCTAAAAGAAATGTGAGATAATGTCTAGATGATTTTTATAGTAGAGATCACGTTTATAAAGTGCCTGGCTGGGCTGATGAGACTGTGGATTGCGCAATAAAATGTAACAGAGTAAATAGGCTTTTTAACATCATAGATTTAGCCGGTGGTAACTTGTGGAATAGACACCAGCTGGAATGAGGTTTTAACCAATCAGCATTCAGGATTAGACTCACCCGTTGTGTAAATCCTCTTAAGGATCGAACCCTTTTTTTTTTTTTTTGTCCCCTAAAATGACATACCTGAATCTAACTGCCTGTAGTTCAGGCACTGAAGCAAGGATATGCATATTCTTGATACCATTTGAAAGGAAACACTTTGAGGTTTGTAGAAATGTGAAATTAATATAGGAGAATATAACACATTAGATCTGGTAAAAGATAATTGTACCATCATCTTTGAAATGCAAGAGAAAGGCCATAATGTATTATTCCAGCCCAGGCACAATTTAGACTTTGGCCACTAGATGGCAGCAGTGTATGTCCAAAGTTTTAGACTGATCCAATGAACCATTCAATTTCTGTTCAGAATTTTGTATCAAGACTGCCCAAATGTGCCTAATTTGTTTATTAATAACTTTTCAAGTTCATAACTGTGCACTCTCCTCAAACAATAGCATGGTATTATTTCACTGGAATAGCAACTGTAAATTCGACAGTGCAGTTAGATTAACATGAATTGAAGCTTTCTGCCAATATCAGATATGTCTATGTCCTGGGAAATGTTCTTGTTACTTACAACCTCATGCTAATCGCATTAGCCTACGTTAGCTCAACCGTCCCGCGGGGGACCCACCAATCCTGTAGAGGATTTATAAATTGACGACATGCTCCGATGGAGAGTTTTGTCTGTTGTGTTAGTGTGGAAAAGTGATTTTGTTTGCTAATTGTAGCCTAAAAGCAAGGCATTTTTGAAGACACAATCATTTACGATGGCAAAGGCCTGCTTTTTAGCTGGGTGGGTAGAAAATGGGACCTAGTGGGTAGCACTGAGATAGCCTACCCAAAGAAAGTGCAGAAAACATTTTGGCTCACTATTTAAAAAGAAGATGTAGAACAAGCTGTAGGATGAAAAATACCAGAGTTGTGGCGCAGGTACAGCTGACTAGCGCTAGCAAACGCTACCTAGCAACAACAACAAACAAAAAACATGTTTTATTTTTATTTTATTTATTTATTTATTTTTATTACAAATCGGTACTTCGAATCAAAGTATAGATATAATATAGTCCAAAATAATATTGCGATATGTAACTTTATTAATAACACATGGTAATGCACTCAAAGTTTATCTTCATTCCCTCTTCTCGTCCTGTACTCTCACTCTTCTCTTAAATCCCTTGTCTCTTTTTCCTCTGTCTGGATCTCTTCCATCTTCCTGCCGTCTTCTCCTAAAAAAAAACACACCGTTAATTTGAACAGGGAAGGAGTCCCCACGGTCTCACCAACCCACGTTTGCGCTCTAGGGAGGAGCTTCCCCTCTCTCTCTGTGTTTCTAACTCTCTCTCTCTTCCCTGTCTGGCCTGGTAATGAATCCTAAGTGACTCTATGCTCAAGGCGGCATCGTAATAAATAAATAAAAACCGCTCACCATTAATATAAACAGAGAGGGAGTCTCCACGATCACACCAACCCACTTCTAGCCTTCTCTCTCTCTCAGATCTCTTTCCATTCTCTTTTCTTTGTGTTGTGGCACCCTTCAACTAACCTATCTTGGCTTACAGGCTTCACTTCATTCAGATGTAGTAGGCCTATTTTTCAGTATTTGGTTACGATGCACTGCAAGGAAAAATCTAGAACCTTCTTTATGGTTGCTGATCCTGCAGTTTGGTCATGCTCTTCACCCAAGCACATAAAGCTCTGGTGGTGTGTATATTTAGGGGCTTTAGGCTTCTTATTTTAGCCAGGGGGTCGCTCAACCTCTTACCCGGGGGCTCAAGTCACCCTAGTTACCGTCTGTGGGGCGACTGGTTTATGAACTTCAATACGGCTCATATCTTTTTACCGTATTACATTTAGGAAATGTATTCTGTCCGTGATGTTCTCCTCCAAAGGTGTCAGCGTTTTTTCAAGGGAAGAGGATTTGTTTAGTATGCAGAGGTTGAAATGCTATCTCCCAGCTGCAGGCGACTCAAGGAGACACTACCTCATTCGGGGTACTATTAACTTTGCTGCAGTTTCATTCCCGGCCACTGAGGGACTTAGTTCCAGACAGGAGTGCACGGTCCTTGGCCAAGTTCCAATATGCACACTTAGTCAATGATGCTATGTATTTGCCAATGAGAGGCTTTGAAGCCACCAGTCGTTTTATATTGGTACTCCCCAGAAGGAGCAGTCCTCCATAGAAATTAATGGAATTCTACAGTATTTCAATTAAATGTATTTAAGTATTTTGTTGTTGTAGTGGGGACAATAACATTAGTACTTTCAAAAAATGTACTTTAAGGAAAATGTTTTTATACATTTTTTATATGAATGTTTAGCTCACATAATATCATTTAAAAGTAAGCATTAAGGTGTCTGTAATAGCATAAAAGTGGCAAAAACAAATGTAGAAATTAATAAATGCATTTTTATAGCTTTCCAAAATATGTTTTACACTGGTGGGAGAATGCCAAAATGGAGGTGCGGTGGCTTCAAAACAGAGGCCCCTATTAGTCATTTAGTCTATAAGTAAATCATTGCTTAGAATTAATTCCCAATACAGTGTCTTCAGAAAGTATTTACACCCTTGACTCTAACCACATTTTGTTGTGTTAGTCTGAATTTAAAGTAGATTAAATAGCGATTTTGTGTCACTGGCCTACACACAATACCCCATAATATCAAAGTGGACATGGGAGTTCAAGAGTAAAAATTAGCTTAACAAGTCATATTATAAATTGCACGGACTCATTCTGTGGGCCAAAATACTGTTTAACATGATTTTTGAATGACTATCTCATCTCTGTAGTCCACACATACAATTATCTGTAAGGTCCCTCAGTCGAGCAGTGAATTTCAAACTGAGATGCAACCACAAAGACCAGGGAGGTTTTCCAATGCCTCACAAAGATGGTAGGTGGGTAAAAAATGTAAGCAAACATTGAATGTCCCTTTGAGCATGATGAAGTTATTAATTACACTTGAATGGTGTATCAATACACCCAGTCACTACAATGATACAGGCATCCTTCCTAACGCTTAGGGATTTCACCATGAGGCCAATGCTGACTTTAAAACAGTTTGAGTTAAATGGTTGTGATTGGAGAAAACCGAGGATGGACCAAGGACATTGTAGTTACTCCACAATACTAACCTAAATGGCCGAGGTGAAAAGAAGGAGGCCTGTACAGAATAAAAATATTCCAAACATCCTGTTTGCAACAAGGCACTAAAGTAAAACTGCAAAAAATGTGGCAAAGAAGTTAAGTACTGTATACAAAGTTATGTTTGGGGCAAATACAACACATCACTGTTTCACTCTTCATATTTTCAAGTATGGTGGTGGCTGTATCATGTTATGGGTATGCATGTGCTTGTCATTGGCAAGGACTAGGGAGGTTTTTAGGATAAAAAGAAACGAAATAGAGCTAAGCACAACAAAATCCTAGAGGAAAACCTGGTTGTCTAATTTCCAACAGATACTGGGAGACATATTCACCTTTCAACAGGACAACAACACAAGGCCAAATATACAGTGCATTTGGAAAGTATTCAGACCCCTTGACTTTTTCCACATTTTGTTACGCTACAGCCTTATTCTAAAATTGATTAAATATACTTTTTTCCTTATCAATCTACACACAATACCCCATAAGGACAAAGCAAAAATATATATATATATTTTTTTTTAATTAAAGCCTCGAGTCTTCTTGGGTATGACACTACAGGCTTGGCACACCTGTATTTGGGGAGTATCTCCCATTCTTCTCTGCAGATACTCTCAAACTCTGTCAAGTTGGATGGGGAGCGTTGCTGAACGGCTTTTTTCAGGTCTCCAGAGATGTTCGATCGGGTTCAAGTCCATGCTCTGGCTGGGCCACTCAAGGACATTCAAAGACTTGTTCCATAGCCACTCCTGCATTGTCTTGACTGTGTGCTAAGGGTTGTTGTCCTGTTGGAAGGTAAACTTTTGCCCCAGTCTAGAGTCCTGAGCGCTCTGGTGCAGGTTTTCATCAAGGATCTCTCTGTACTTTGCTCCGTTCATCTTTGCCTCGATTCTGACTAGTGTCCCAGTCCCTGCCTCTGAAAAACATCCCCATAGCATGATGCTGCCACCACCATGCTTCACCGTAGGGATGGTGCCAGGTTTCCTCCAGACGTGACACTTGGCATTCAGGCCAAAGAGTTCAATCTTGGTTTTATCAGACCATGGAAACTTGTTTTTCATCTCCACAGAGGAACTCTGGAGCTCTGTCAGAGTGATCATCAGGTTCTTGGTCAACTCCCTGACCAAGGCCCTTCTCCCCCAATTGCTCATTTTAGCCGGGCGGCCAGCTCTAGGAAGAGTCTTGGTGGTTTCAAACTTCTTCCATTTAAGAATGACGCCCACTGTGTTCTTGGGAACCTTCAATGATGAAGAAATGTTTTGGTACCCTTCCCCAGATTTGTACCTCAACACAATCCTGTCTTGGAGCTCTCCAGACAATACCTTCGACCCCATGGCTTGGTTTATGCTCTGACATGCACTGTCAACTGTAGGACCTTATATGGACAGCTGTGTGCCTTCCCAAATAATGTCCGATCAATGGAATTTACCACAGGTGGACTCCTATCAAGTTGTAGAAACATCTCAATGATGATCAATGGAAACAGGATGCACCTGAGCTCATAGCAAAGGATCTGGGGATCTGAATACTTTCCGAATGCACTTGTACACTGGAGTTCTTACCAAGATGACAATGGATGTTCCTGAGTGGCATATGGCAAGATTTGAAAATGGACGTCTAGCAATGATCCTCAACCAACTTGACAGATATTTAAGAATTGTAATGTTTAAATATTGTACAATCCAGGTGTGCAAAGCTCTTAGAGACTTACACAGAAAGACTCAACTGTAATTGCTGCCAGAGGTTATTCTAACATGTATTGATTGACTCAGGGGTGTGAATACTTATGTAAATGAGATATTTCTGGATTTCATTTGAAATACATTTGCGAAAAACTCTAAAAACATGTTTACACTTTGTCATTGTGGGGTATTGTGTGTAGTTGGGTGAGATTGTATATTGTTTTCTCCTCCATTTTGAATTCAAGCTGTAACACAACTACATGTGGAACAAGTCAAGGGATATGAGTACTTTCTGAAGGCAGTGTATGTTGTTTCATTCTGAGTGATATTTGAGTTTGGATATTGTAACAGAGCCATGCGAATGGCTGGCTATAAGCTGATGTGTTATGGCATGTTCCCCCTCAATCCTTTGGCATGGAGGACTGACACGGGCCTTTTTGTACGGGCCTCCACACAAATGCTAATGTCTACAGCAATAAAAAATAAAAACTGCCTCCGTATTGCACAACCTGTTGCAATCAGTTTCCTTCATGATCTGAGCCCTCAGAACTACCAGAAATAATAACTGGAGGCTGGCCTTGTCCTAACGACTGTCCCACTTCCACTTTTTTGCTGGCAGGTGTACTAGCACACAACCTTCCACACAAAAACCTTCAGAAACCCCTTTTACTTGAAATCAAACGGTAATGCATCTTTGAGCGTTTTCGTTGCCCAGCAAGAAGCCCTCTGGGCAGTTAGTTTGTTGTTAGACTATCTATCTCCCCTGAGAGGGAGTATCTGGCTGCAGTTAAATAAACACCCGGCTCTACTGTATCCAGAATCAAATCCTCTGGAATGTCTACACTGTCTCAGAGTTGTTGAGCAAACCCTTCTGCTTCGGAAACCCTGTCATCATCTGGCATGCTAATGACGTTAACTCCAGCCAAAGTGGATCTGTTCAGTAGCGATCACCACTGTCTGTCTTTGGCATCCATGATTCCTTGGACCATGGGATACTGTCTCAGCCTCTCCGTACTGATGAGGGAGTGTGTTGTGTTATGTTTTTAAATGAATTGGTCACTAAAGTCAAGTGCACCTGGACTGAACCTTGACATATCTTCCATCATTTTCACAACTTTTTCACAACGTTGTTTTTCCCAGGCTTTGGTGTGATAAGTTGTCGAGTTCGCTCTACTTGCCTAGTTAGCCGACCGTTCTCTGCGGCAGTCGTGTGAGTGAGAACAAACTCTTACCTCAGCCTTCATGGAGCCAAGAACACTGAAACGTCAAAGTTGCATTGCTAGGAGTAAACCTAATCCTCCCGCTGCTACCAAAGTGACGCCTCCCCTCTTCCCTCCCTCCCCTCCCGTCTCAGTCTCTCATTACCAGTCTCTGGTGCTAGTTAAGGGTAGCAGTTCCTGCCTGTCAGCCAGTGTGTTTGGGTTGCGTTCTTCTTCCCAGTCTTCCTCTGCATTCCTGCCTTCGTCCTTCCGGGGTGTGTATGTGCTAGTCTTTATCGCCTCAGGTATGTCATTTCCACTGATGTGAGTCTCATGGTTTTCTTTTATTTATCACCTTTTGTCGGCATCAGTTTTCAGCGCGTAATGTTTCAGTCATCTTATCAGTTGTTTGGTTCATTGTGGCAGTGTATTGTTGACTTCTTATAGTTTAGGTGCATATCATTCACAGTTCATTTATGGATGGGCTTTTGTTTGTTTTTCTGATTTAATGTTCTGACTGAAGCAGAGTCTACTTAAGACAGTAGGGTAAGTATTATTAGTGAAGAAGGGGGATTGCATTGCACACAGTTTCACACACTTGTGATATCAGAGGCATCGATTTAAGACATTAAGAGAAGTGATCACCATGTAGGGACATGGGTGTGTAACAGTAGAGAAGGTTTACAGAGTGGGTGTGGATGATGTCGTCTTCCTCAAGTTCTTTTCAATGCCCACAAACTGTCTGGGAGGCTAATTGGCTTGCCGTTTTGTTACCTCTGATATAATGGCTGCATTTAGAGGGGAGCTGGGGATGTGTGGTGTTGAATCCCAAATTGGGGTTGGTCTATTTTTCCAAGGCATTGAACAGGCATGATCTAGATGAACCAATCAAAGGTGGAAAGCAACAATTGGTTGGCCGTGAATACAACCTGGGCAGTAGGCTTACTCCTTAGATTAAGGTATACTTAAAATGATTCACGAAATGTTTATAAGTAGTATATAAACTGTTTATTAATAGTTTGTTTAAAGGGTGCCTTAATGTAAAGCGTTACCATAAATCCTTAATAAAGTCAACATTTTAATGTTAAGTTACCAAAGCTTTCACGTGTCGCCACTGTTCACTTCACACTCTATTCTTGGCAGTGGAACTCTGGGAGCAGCAGAGTGAGTGAGTGAAGCAGTGTAAGTGTACTACAGCAGGGTAAATGAGTAACCAAAGGAGTGGTGCTGAGTGGTGACATAGTCCAGATGATTCAGTGAAGTGGATTACTTACTAGTCTGCTGCAATGGCTGAATGTTACTCCCACAACAATTAAGTTTGAAACTTCAGTAGATTAGTGGTTTACTGTCCTGCACAACATTGTGGTACATTAGATGATGGGAGATCTAGGGACAGGATAGCCTACGTTTTAAAATGAAACCTCTCCTTGAGAGATGCAATCAAACAAGCAAAGGGGATTTCCCAATGTGGAGTGTTGTCAATCTTGTCAGTGATTTTCTGTTTACGCCAGGTCAACTCTTGGTTTTAAGATTGCCACTTGCTGCGTTTAAAAAAAAAAATGGATCTTACTCTCTATGTTCTTAGATGCTTTGCTGGCGGACTTGGAGTCGACAACCTCCCACATCTCCAAGCGGCCGGTGTTTCTGCCGGACGAGACGCCCTACTCTTTCCCCACGGCAGGACCGGCCTCGCCCCCTGTACCCCAACCTCCCTCTGCTGAGGCCCTGAACGGAACCGCCCTCGACCCCCTAGAATCCACCCGCTCATCCACACAGGTACATACTCATATACACCTTTGTGTGCCCATACAGTACATACCCAAAAGGCAGGTGTGGTTCAGGCTTTTGTTCAAGTAAGTTACATACCTGGTTCAACTAATAAAGTATTGGTGAAGACTATGAATGGATGATCAAAAGCCTGTATCCACATGACCCTTTGACGGTACAGTTGAACACCCCTGACATACACTCATTTACCACATGAGCCATCTAGACCAATCACATACTGCACTTCTAAATGTGTGTCTTAACTCTATTTCTTGAACTGCATTGTTGGTTAAGGGCTTGTATGTAAGCAATAGATTTTGATTTGTACCTACCCTTTCTTAGTCCTACAGCAGTAGCTCCCCCTTACCCCAAAGTGAAGACGACCACGTCTACAGGTAATAATGCTAATAATAACAATACACTTTTGTTTGTGTAGTGTCGCAAGACAAAATGAACATCAGATGTCTGTTACTGATGTTTGTGTCTCTCTGTTGGTTTCTGCAGCTTCCCCAACAAGCAAAAGAGTGCAGAGGCTGCCATGAGCTCCTTCCTGGGCAGCAACTTGTCGGAGTTGGACCGGCTGCTTCTGGAGCTCAACGCTGTGCAACACAACACGCCCTCCTTCCCGACTGAGGGTACGCTATACCATTATGACTGTATCCCAAATGGCACCCTATTTCCTAAATAGTGCACTGCTTTTGACCAGGGCTCACGGGTCCAAAACCCTTTTTGGTACATAAAGCACTTAGCAGGCACTTTGTCTGTGTTGTTGAAACTAAGGGAATACTGTATGTAAAGATGTATTTTTCTCCATCTGTGTTGCAGAGGAGACAGCCCCGCCCCTCCCCTCTAGCAGCACCACCCACTATGTGCAGGAGAACGGGGTTTCGGGGGCCGGCAAGGTGCCTCCCCCCACCATGGAGAAACCCAAGCGCAGCGTGGCCACCAGGGTCATTGAAGATGTGCGCCCCAGCGTTGAGAGCCTTCTGGACGAGCTAGAAAGTTCTGTGCCCTCCCCCATGTAAGTATTAAGGCGTCCTTGTGCTTCCCAGTTTGAGCATATATTATGACGACATTTTGTGATGTTTTTGTTCATTTTGGTCTTCGGCAAGGGTTTTTCCATCTGTTCGTGGACACACAAAAAAACGTCACAAAATGACGCCCCTTCGTCAGTGATTAATCAGCAGTAGGGATTCTTTAATTCAGTTTTTATCATTTCACTTGAGAAATACTGCACCAACCTTAGATGTAAAATTGCACGACTAAGATCTCCTTGACAAAAACGTCAAAATTAATGACAGATTTCTTGAGTTATGTTAGATTAATTCGGACTATTTTGTGAAAGTGTATACTGGCTGCGTCATCTCTAGATGGATAAATTGTACTATTGCCGTAAAAACGTTCCTATCCCCAGAAATGGGGGACAATTGACAGCAAAGCAGTAACACTACACCTCAAGTTCCGGAAGACCGTTTAATCTTGCACACTGGTTGTGCTATTCTCCTTTGTGTTTCTCATGTTTGACTGTGGTCATTTATGGCCTAATGTTTGTTGTTTTTATTTGATTTCTAGCCCCACCCCCTTGGTGGAGTTTACGGAGGGGGGGGAGGAGACGCCCTCCCAGCTGCAGGCCAGAATCTCTGCCTCCTCCGCCACGCGGGAGCTCGACGAGCTCATGGCCTCGCTGTCCGACTTCAAAGTCCAGAGCAATGTAAGTTTCACAGAAATATTATTTTTACCAGGATGTGTCTATATGTGTATGTATATACAGTACCAGTCAAAAGTTTGGACACACCTACTCATTCAAAGGTTTCATAGACATCAAAACTATGAAAATAACACACATGGAATCATGTAGTAACCAAAAAAGTGTTAAACAAATCAAAATATATTTCAGATTTTAGATTCTTCAAAGTAGCCACCCTTTGCCTTGATGACAGCTTTGCACACTCTTGTCATTCTCTCAACCAGCTTCACCTGGAATGCTTTTCCAACAGTCTTAAAGGAGTTCCCACGTGTGCTGAGCACTTGTTGGCTACTCTGCGTCTCACAAAGACAAGACGGTTGGAACCAAAAATCTCAAATTTGGACTTATCAGACCAAAATACAGATTTCCACCGGTCTAATGTACATTGCTCCTTTTTCTTGGCCCAAGAAAGTCTCTTCTTATTATTGGTGTCCTTTAGTAGTGGTTTCTTAGCAGGAATTTGACCATGAAGGCCTCATTTCACCATGAAGGTCTCCTCTGAACAGTTGATGTTGAGATGTGTCTGTTACTTGAACTCTGTGAGGCATTTATTTGGGTCGAAATTTCAAATCAAATCCAAGTTTATTTTTTTCACGTGCGCCGAATACAACAGGTGTAGACCTTACAGTGAAATGCTTATTTACAGGTTCTAGCCAACAGTGCAAAGGTGTTAGGTGAACAATAGGTAAGTAAAGAAATAAAACAACAGTAAAAAGACAGGCTATAAAAGTAGCGAGGCTACATACAGACAGCGGTTAGTCAGGCTGATTGAGGTAGTATGTACATGTAGATATGGTGAAAGTAACTATGCATTTTCGATGAACAGAGAGTAGCAGTAGCGTAAAAGAGGGGTTGGCGGGTGGTGGGTGGCAGGACACAATGCAGATAGCCCGGTTAGCCAATGTGCGGGAGCACTGGTTGGTCGGCCCAATTGAGGTAGTATGTACATGAATGTATAGTTAAAGTGACTATGCATATATGATAAACAGAGAATAGCAGCAGCGTAAAAAGAGGGGTTGTGGGGGCACACAATGCAAATAGTCCGGGTAGCCATTTGATTACCTGTTCAGGAGTCTTATGGCTTGGGGGTAAAAACTGTTGAGAAGCCTTTTTGTCCTACACTTGGCACTCCGGTACCGCTTGCCAAGCGGTAGTAGAGAGAACAGTTTATGACTGGCTGGGGTCTTTGACAATTTTTAGGGCCTTCCTCTGATACCGCCTGGTGTAGAGGTCCTGGATGGCAGGCAGCTTAGCCCCAGTGATGTACTGGGCCGTAAACACTACCCTCAGTAGTGCCTTGCGGTCAGAGGCCGAGTAATTGCCGTACCAGGCAGTGATGCAACCAGTCAGGATGTTCTCGATGGTGAAGCTGTAGAACCTTTTGAGGATCTGAGGACGCATGCCAAATCCTTTTAGTTTCCTGAGGGGGATTAGGCTTTGTAGTGTCCTCTTCACGACCGTCTTGGTGTGTTTGGCCCATTCTAGTTTGTTGTTGATATGGACACCAAAGAACTTGAAGCTCTCAACCTGCTCCACTACAGCCCCGTCGATGAGAATGGGGGCGTGCTCGGTCCTCCTTTTCCTTTAGTCCACAATCATCTCCTTAGTCTTGGTTACGTTGAGGGATAGGTTGTTATTCTGGCACCACCCGGCCAGGTCTCTGACCTCCTCCCTATAGGTTTTCTCGTCGTTGTCTGTGATCAGGCCTACCACTGTTGTGTCGTATACAAACTTAATGATGGTGCTGGAGTCGTGCTTGGCCATGCAGTCGTGGGTGAACAGGGAGTACAGGAAGGGACTGAGCACGCACCCCTGTGGAGCTCCAGAGTTGAGGATCAGCTTGGCAGATGTGTTGCTACCTACCCTCACCACCTGGGGTCGGCCCGTCAGGAAGTCCAGGGTCCAGTTGCAGAGGGAGATGTTTAGTCCCATGATCCTTAGCTTAGTGATGAGCTTTGAGGGTACTATGGTGTTGAGCGCTGAGCTGTAGTCAATGAGTAGCATTCTCACATAAGTGTTCCTTTTGTCCAGGTGGGAAAGGGCAGTGTGGAGTGCAATAGAGATTGCATCATCATCATCATCATCATCATCATCATAAGCCAGCAGCATACCACCCTGCATACCACTGCTGGCTTGCTTCTGAAGCTAATCAGGGTTGGTCCTGGTCAGTCCCTGGATGGGAGACCAGATGCTGCTGGAAGTGGTGTTGGAGGGCCAGTAGGAGGCACTCTTTCCTCTGGTCTAAAAAAATATCCCAATGCCCCAGGGCAGTGATTGGGGACACTGCCCTGTGTAGGGTGCCGTCTTTCGGATGGGACGTTAAACGGGTGTCCTGACTCTCTGAGGTCATTAAAGATCCCATTGCACTTATCGTAAGAGTAGGGGTGTTAACCCCGGTGTCCTGGCTAAATTCCCAATCTGGCCCTCAAACCATCATGGTCACCTAATAATCCCCAGTTTACAATTGGCTCATTCATCCCCCTCCTCTCCCCTGTAACTATTCCCCAGGTCGTTGCTGCAAATGAGAACGTGTTCTCAGTCAACTTACCTGGTAAAATAACGGTAAAATAAAAAATAAATAAATAAAAATCTGTGGATCTGTTTGGGCGGAATGCAAATTGGAGTGGGTCTAGGGTTTCTGGGATAATGGTATTGATGTGAGCCATGACCAACCTTTCAAAGCACTTCATGGCTACGGACGTGAGTGCTACGGGTCTGTAGTCATTTAATCAGGTATCCTTTGTGTTCTTGGGCACAGGGACTATGGTGGTCAGCTTGAAACATGTTGGTATTACAGACTCAAACAGGGACATGTTGATAATGTCAGTGAAGACACCTGCCAGTTGGTCAGCACATGCCCGGAGCACACGTCCTGGTAATGCGTCTGGCCCCGCACCCTTGTATATGTTGATCTGTTTAAAGGTCTTACGTTGGCTACGGAGAGCGTGATCACACAGTCATCCGGAATAGCTAATGCTCTCATGCATGCCTCAGTGTTGCTTGCCTCGAAGCGAGCATAGAAGTAATTTAGCTCGTCTGGTAGGCTCGTGTCACTGGGCAACTCGCAGCTGTGCTTCCCTTTGTAGGCTGTAATAGTTTGCAAGCCCTGTCACATAAGACGAGCGTCGGAGTCGGTGTAGTATGACTCAATCTTAGCCCTGTATTGACGCTTTGCCTGTTTGATGGTTCGTTGGAGGGCATAGCAGGATTTCTTGTAAGCTTCCGGGTTAGAGTCCCGCACCTTGAAAGCGGCAGCTCTACCCTTTAGCTCAGTGCGAATTTTGCCTGTAATCTATGGCTTCTGGTTGGGGTATGTACGTACAGTCACTGTGGGGACGACATCCTCAATGCACTTATTGAGAAAGTACGTGACTGATGTGGTGTACCCCTCAATGCCATCGGAAGAATCCCGTAACACGTTCCAGTCTGTGCTAGCAAAACAGTCCTGTAGTTTAGCATCTGCTTCATCTGACCACTTTTTTATAACTAAGTCACTGGTGCTTCCTGCTTTGAGTTTTGCTTGTAAGCAGGCATCAGGAGGATAGAGTTGTGGTCGGATTTATTTGTGGAGTACAGGTGATCTAGAATTTTTTCCCCTCTGGTTGCACATTTAACATGTTGATGAAACTCTAGGCAAGTAGTGTGGCCTGCAATTTATCACAATATACTCTACTTCAGGCGAGCAAAATCTAGAGACTTCCTTAGATTTCGTGCACCAGCTGTTGTTTACAAATATGCACAGACTGCCTCCCCTCGTCTTACCGGAGTGTGCTGTTCTATCTTGCCGGTGCAGCGTATATCCTGCTAGCTGAATATCCATGTCGTCATTCAGCCACGATTCCGTGAAACATAGGATACTACAGTTTTTTATATCCCGTTGGTAGGATATTCGTAATCATACCTCGTCTAATTTATTGTCGAATGATTGTACATTGGTGAGTAGTATTGACGGTAACGACAGCTTTCCCAGTTGCCTTCTCCGGGTCCTGACCAGGCAACCAGCTCTTTGTCCTCTGTACCTGCGTCGCTTCCTCTTGCAAATAACGGGGATGTCGGCCCTGTGGGGTGTTTGGTGAATGTCTTGTGCGTCGTCCTTGTTGTATAAAAATCTTTGTCTAATCCGAGGTGAGTGATCGCTGTCCTGATATCCAGAAGCTCTTTTTTGCCGTAAGATACGGTGGCAGAAACATGTACAAAATAAGTTACAAATAACGCTAAAAAAACACATAATAGCACAATTGGTTGGGCGCCCGTAAAACTGCAGCCATTTCTTCTGGCTGGTAACTTATCCTCTACAGCAGAGGCAACTCTGGGTCTTCCTTTCCTGAGGCAGTCCTCATGAGGGCCAGTTTCATCATAGCGCTTGATGGTTTTTGCGACTGCACTTGAAGAAACTTTCAAAGTATTGACATTTTCCGGACTGACTGACCTTCATGTCTTAAACTGATGATGGACTGTCATTTCTATTTGCTTATTTGAGCTGTTCTTGCCATAATATGGACTTTTACCAAATAGGGCTATTTTCTGTATACCACCCCTACCTTGTCACAAAACAACTGATTGGCTCAAACACATTAAGAAGGAAGGAAATTCCACCTATTAACATTTTAACAAGGCACACCTGTTAATTGAAATGCATTCCAGTTGACTACCCCATGAAGCTGGTTGAGAGAATGCCAAGAGTGTGCAAAGCTGTCATAAAGGCAAAGGGTGGCTACTTTGAAGAATCTCAAATATAAAATATATTTTTATTTCTTGTGTCACTTTTTTGGTTACTACATGATTCCATATGTGTTAATACATAGTTTTGTTGTCTTCACTATTATTCTACAATGTGGAAAGTAGTAAAAATAAAGAAAAACCCTTGAATGAGTAGGTGTGTCCAAACTTTTGACTGGTGCTGTATGTGCGTATGTACAGTACTAGTCAAAAGTTTGGACACACCTACTTATTCAACGGTGTAGAGATGGATAGGAAAGAGAGGTAGGCAGATGCAGATGGGTGAAGGGACAAACTGTAGGGTGAAATGTGCAGTCAAATGAATGGTGCATGTGTTGCTTTTTAAAGGTTGGTTGTATATTGATTTTTAGCATGGATGTGGGGTTCTTCACACAGGTAGATTGCTGTAGTGTTGCTGTGGTCTAGACTCTAATGTACATTCGGTCAGGCATTTCCTACCATTTACCTTATTGATCCCACAATACAACAATTTATGTACACTGTGATGCAATGAGTGTGGAATGTGAATTATTTGTATATCCATCACTGTGATATATATAAGGCCAATTTTCACACAGCTTTATTGAGGAAGTTGTCATGATTCATTTGCCATGGTGCATGTCTGCCGCTGTGGCAACTTCCCTTTTCTACCTCTCCTCAAACCATTTCCCCTTTTTTTCTCCCTGTCTTCTATTATTGTTTCTGTGCTGCCCATCCTCCAGTCTGGTTCTCAGTTGTCTGTCAATATGAATACCCTCCTGATCAGTCAAGGATCAGAACCTGCCTCCTTGGAGACTAAGTCACCTGCAGCCCCTGCTTCCCCAGTAGTTGTAACCAGAGACCCAACTGGGCCTGGTGAACTGCAGCTGGAGCCCCCCAGTGACACGTCCCCCTCCTGTAACCCTGTTCCTTTAGAACTCCACATAGATGAAGGTGCCTGCTCTGGCCTTCCCTCCTCCACCCCCCTCTCAGCTGCTTCAGCCTCCTCCGTTTTGTTGGCCTCGTCCCAGAGCCTCCAGTACACCCAGATTCACACACAGCTGGAAGGAGTTACTGATCCCAGAGTGAGAACTACACTGACCTCCCACATGGAGTCCCTCACTGTGGTCTCTAACACCACAAGCCACACTTTGCCAAAGACCCACTATCCTTCTGTTGCCCCCGTTGTAAAGTACAACAGTCCTGCAGTGGATACAAAGACCACCAAGATGCCTAGTCCAGTAACTGTTGCCAAGACCCCTAGTCTGGTACCTTTTGCCAAGACCCTTAGTCCCATGACTCTTGTCAAGACCCCTAGTCCTATAACTGTTGCCAAGACTCTTGGTCCAGTTATGGTTGCTAAGAGCCCCAGTCCTGTTCCGATTCCTAAAAGCCTCAGTCCTCTTCCAGTTGCCAAGAGCCCCCGTCCAGTTCTGGTTGCTAAGAGCCCCATTCCTGTTAGTGTTGCTAAGAGTCCCACTTCTAAAATGATCACCCTTCCTCAGTCAGCCTCCATTGATCCATCTTCCCCACTGAAGGAGAAGCATCCAGAAACACCTGCTGCTCAGCTAGCAGAGCCCCCTACTGCATGTCCTGACTTGGGGATAACATGGCCATGTCGGGAGCCCTTGCTGGAGGACACGCTTGACAGATTGCTTTCCTTCGACTTTACCCTGCCAGAGGGAGAAGTGGAGCATGCCAAGAAGACCCATCAGGACAAAGAGGAGCTTTATGCCATGGCAGGAGACAAGGAAAGGACTTGGGAGGACAAGGAAAGTATTAACCCAAGGCACAGCACGTCCCTGGACGGGCGCGAGGGGACAATTAACCTCCTTAACAAGGCCAGCTGGATGGACGACTGTTTGACCCCCTCGACGTGCCCAGGAACCCCCGAGACCACCCTGGACCTGCCCCTGAACCAGCCTTCGGCCGTGGAGAGGCTGTCCACCTCGGGCCAAGTACGATGCTCCCTTCCAACAGACCACACACCCGCAACAACGCTCTCCCAAAATATGCTGGCACGTGAGATTAAAGGCTCTAAGACACCGTATGGTTTATCTTTTATTAGGCCAAGTTTGAGGCCAAATCCCCACTTTGACACATTTCATCTTTCCCATGTATCCTGGCACTGGTGGTGTCACACACTGATAGGTGTAACGGAGCCAGTAACATACAGAGATGATAATGATCAATAATATATATGATGCCATTGGATTTTTATCTGAGGATGGCTCATTCTAGCCTGGTGGAATCAGTCTGATTGCTAAATTCACCATCCTTTTTCACTTCACTTATATGTCTGGGATTTCTCATCTTCGAGTCTGTGTCTGTAATGGGGCATTATTCAAAACTAACTTGTCAGCGATTGGATCACCTTCAACCAATCAGAGGATTGCCTAATTCAAAGCAAAGTTTGACTGAATTGTTTTTTGTCCTAAACCCACCCACTGTTTCTGAGAGGATGCTGATTGGACCGTCAATTTTCTGGCTTATTCCAAATGCCCATCTTTTGGATTAAGCCACGATCAGACTGTGTCCACTAGGCTCATTCAAATTCAATTTAGCTCTGTTACAGTATGTCAGTTATTATCAAGTTGAAGTGATTGAGATGGGCTCTTATTTTGGGAGAGTGACTCACATGAACACAACATGAGGACACAAGGACTTGAATATATAGGGCATCTTGTCAAAGTTTTACCTGAGAAGGGATGCATGGAATTTGTATTTTCTGCCTTGTGTAGAATGTTGGCTATTGTGAACTTCACAAGGATATACAGTGCCTTCGGAAAGTATTCAAACCCCTTGACTTTTTCCAAATGTTATGTTACAGCCTTATTCTAAAATTGATTAAATTGTTTTTTTCTCATCAATCTACACACAATACCCCATAATGACAAAGCACAAACAGGTTTTTAGAAATTTTAGCTAATTTGTCAAATAAAATAAAATAAATATCACATTTACATAGGTATTGAGATCCTTTACTCAGTACTTTGTTGAAGCACCTTTGGCAGTGATTGCAGCCTCAAGTCTTCTTGGGTGTCATACAAGCTTTGCACACCTGTATTTGGGGAGTTTCTCCCATTCTTCTCTGCAGATCCTCTAAAACTCTGTCAAGTTGCATGGGGAGCGTTGCTGCACAGCTATTTTCAGATCTCTCCAGAGATGTTCGATAGGGTTCAAGTCCGGGCTCTGGCTGGGCCACTCAAGGACGTTCAGAGACTTGTCCCTAAGCCATTCCTTCGTTTTCTTGGCTGTGTGCTGTGGGTCATTGTCCTGTTGGAAGGTGAATATTCGCCCCATTCTGAGGTCCTGAGCGCTCTGGGGCAGGTTTTCATCAAGGATCTCTCTGTACTTTGCTCTGTTCATCTTTGCCTCGATCCTGACCAGTCTCCCAGTCCCTGCCGCTGAAAAACATCCCCACAGCAACTGTGTTCTTGGGGACCTTCAATGCTGCAGAAATTTTTTGGTACCCTTCCTCAGATCTGTGCCTCGACACAATCTTGTCTTGAAGCTCTACGGACAATTCCTTCAACCTCATGGATGGGTTTTTGCTCTGACATGCACTGTCAACTGTAGGACCTTATATAGACAGGTGTGTGCCTTTCCAAATCATGTCCAATCAATTGAATTTACCACAGGTGGACTCCTATCAAGTTGTAGAGACATCTCAAGGATGATCAATGGAAACAGGATGCACCTGAGCTCAATTTCGAGTCTCAAAGCAAAGGGTCTGAATACTTATGTAAATAAGATATTTCAAAAATAAAAATATGTATATTTGCAAAAATGTCAAAAAATCTGTTAAAGCTTTTTCATTATGGTCAAGGGGGTTAACTGCCTACCGTGGTCCATGTGGAAATGTCCGCTGTGTGTTGTTTATGGCTCTATTGCACGTCTCAACTTGCAGTTGTCACTTGGAGTGATGCAATCCTTCACCGCACTGTTGTGTGTAGCTTGCCACCTCATGTCAATATGCTGGATTATATGCCTCCTAATATATTATATATGCTATTTAGCAGAGGAGGTCCTGCTACAGAGGACCTCCTCAAGTCACCATACATGTACACTAACACACTTGGGGCTGTATTTTCAACAAACCTAACTCAATGGTCAATCTTAGCGCTGGCGGTAGCGCTATAGGTTTGGGAGTGTGTCAGAAATATTTTAGTTATTTTCACAACCGGAATTATGGGTGCAGTAGCTGGCGATGGCAAAAGGGCTGGGTTTTGATGAATAAACAAGTTGTAGGTATGTCAAGGCATGTCACTGGCCAATCAGAACATGCTCCATGGCTAAATATTTCTTCAAGTTCTGTATTTACGATCTTTTATGTTTTGTGTTGTCATCAACTCCAATTCGAATGTTAGTCCGTTATAGCCTAGTTTGTTAAATAAATCAAATCAAATTTTATTTGTCACATGCGCAGAATACAACAGGTATAGACCTTACAATGAAATGCTTACTTACAAGCCCTTAACCAACAATGCAGAATTAGTTTTTTTAAAGAAAGAAAAGTAACAAATCCTTACAAGGCACCCAGATCTCCTTCCGCGATATCTCCATCTCTTTCTCTTGCGAATGACGGGGATGAGGCCCTCGTCGGGTGTCTGGAGTAAATCCCTCTCGTCCGACTCATTAAAGAAAAATTATTTGTCCAGTTCAAGGTCAGTAATCGCTGTTCTGATGTCCAGAAGCTCTTTTCGGACATAAGAGACGGTAGCAGCAACATTATGTACAAAATAAGTTACAAACAATGCGAAAAAACAAACAAAATAGCATGGTTGGTTAAGAGCCCATAAAACGCAGCCATCCCCCTCTGGCGCCATTATCTAGGTTTGGCGTAGCCTACAGAAACAAAATAACAAAATGTATGTAGGCCTATTCCATCTTTGCTAAATATGTTGAAGATGTTTGCAGTCCACATTGTATGAAGCCTAATTGTATGGCTTCAATTTGGAAATATATTGTTAAATATAACATTCACACTGGCTAGGCCTACTGTAAATTGCATTATGTCTGAGCCATAGACATGCCAAATGTTGTTAATAAGTTAGATTAAATTCGCTATTGATACGGCTTATAATCAAAATCTAGACAAAACGAAACCGCAGCTTCGTCCAAAATAATAACGGGAGCTAAAATAATGATAAATGGGATGTCTACTCACTATTTTTGCTGCTCCCAAACTTGATCATTTAATAAAGTTTTGGTGATTTCATATTTATTTCAACGCAGTCTTATGAGCGAAATCCTTTATTGACAGGCTGCTATTTGGCGAATGCATTGGTCCGCTGTTGATATGGCCGTATAGGAGGACTGAATAGTATAGATGAGCGTGTCTTTGGTAATCGTACGAGGTGCACTCTTTGAAAATGGGCATGGATAACCTACTTGAACAAGCGAAATTAATTATGCAGGTGTGTAGATTGTGAATCATAAAAAAGCATGAAGGCAAAAAAACTCATATTTTAAGGCACTCTCAGTAGGCCATTTAAAACCTCTTTATTCATAGGCGACTTGGTTAATGCATGGCCAGGATAAAAATACACACTTATCCGAAGCTGCTAAACCAGCCTTGATTAAGGGGAAGGTAGGCTATGCATGTTCTTTTATAAAATGAAATGAAATGGGAGGGAAATCAATACTTTTTTAATGTTTCTAAATATGAGATTCACTGGCGCAAAAGGCACATTTCTCGTTCCATAGGGACTGTGCGTCATGGCTGGATAGGCTGTGCTTCCACTCTCCAAATCCATGCGTTTCCATTAAGACCTGCTTTTGGTGGGTCTTAACATTTCCCTTCAGCGCTGCATGAAATTGTCACCTTTGCTCTTGTTTTTAAGAACACACCTCAAATATTGCCACCCATCTCAGCGAGCTGATGTTAGACAGGTAAAATCCCGAACCTGGTGTAAAGGTTGGAAAATGCCAATTTTTACATGACGAAATTGCAAACTAACATGTGTTTGACACTTGTGCCTCCTTAGCGGCAGCCGAAAATAGAGCCTGTGGTGTTAAGGAAGAATAATTTGATTTGATTTGACCGTGTTACCGCTTCTTCCAGGTGACTTGAAGAAGGTCTGTATTTGCACCATGTTGTCTCACTACGGGTGTTCCACAGGGCTAGGTACTACACACATTCTCTGTGCACATGTTTGGGTGGAGAAGGGACAAACCTAAAACATGCGAGTGGAGCAGAGAGGGTTTATATGGGCCTGTGGAACCAAGTTTTAGAATCTGTTTTCAAGGACATTAGCTACTTCTCTACAGTGACATTACTACAAGAATCTAAGACCATCGGTTTTGCTGCTTGCATTTTACGCCTGCCTGTGTATTGCATGAGCATTAGAGTTCTAGTCGTTGTTTTGCACATCGTGTATTTTACATTTACATTTTAGTCATTATCTTATCCAGAGTGACTTACAGTAGCATTTAGGATTAAGTGCCTTGCTCAAGGATCACATCAACAGATTTTTCATCTAATCAGCTCGGGGTTCAAACCAGTGGCCGTTTGGTTATTGGCCCAAAGCTGTTAACCGCTAGGCTACCTGCTGCCCTGTATGTTTTTGCGCTGAGAAGAATGGACGTTTGCTAAGTGTTTTCAATCACCCAGCATGCTTACACGTGTGAAATAGACTGCCTCGGAAAAGAGTGTAATGGAATGGAGTCGAGTGGAGTGCCGTTTGACTTTTGCGATCAGCCGGCCTGGCCTGAAGGATTGTGCTTCCTGGTGTTTTATGCCTGGCTCTGCAGCATCCCCGATATGTGCGTCATCATGGGAGGTATGGGGAAGCACCACCATGCCCCCCCCCCCCCCCCCCCCCCTCTTACTTCATTCTACCCAACTCTGTAGCTCAAGTCGGTTATCCGCCGCACCAAAGAGACGCCCAACGTGCACCCCATGTACCGAGACGGGCATGTGTTAAGGCGTAAACTGGGTCCTGTCATCTTCACCAAGAGCAGTTCCCAGGACTGTCTCATCGCAGAGCTGCAGGGCAAGCTGGGAATCGAACGCGCCGTTGAGCGCCGACGCAAGAAGCAGTCAGACGACTGGCTCACTGAGGGGGTCATCGTCATGAACAACCCGCAGCGCATGCGGGAAGCCAGGGCCTCGCCGGTGGTGGACAAGGTACAGAGATGTGGCCGGAGCCAGTGCTAAGTCATCTCATTTGGCCAAATTTGGACCGACTAGTTGTTGAGCATTACAGCACCTTCCAGTAGCGTGTTCCTTGATTAGTGCTGTTATTCTAGAGTAACGTTATCAAGGCAATGTTCTATACCACACAGATGGACTATGACTAGCGAACAGTTTCTCAACCGTATTCTTCTGTAACCACTTGTTGATGTTGTTTTGCTCCACCTGAGGCTTTCTATTTCCTGTGGTTTCATTTCACTCATTTTTGATGTCTCTCTCTTGCTCTCTGTCTCTTCCCACACCCAGATCGTCATCCCTCCTGACTCGCCTGTCCCTCAGAGAAAAGTCATCCCCCCTCCGCAGTCCCCCCCGGCGCCCAAAAAGCAAACCCCTGTCAAGCAGACCCCTCCGCCCCTGCCTCCTCCCCCACCCCCCTCGCGCCCTCCCAGGGTACCCACCCCTCCCCCGTCATGCACCCCTTCCCCCCCACCTGTGGAGCATCAGCCCACCCCTCCCTGGATGCCGACCCCCAGAGAGCCCACCCCTCCATCCAGGGAACCTGCCCCGCCCAAAAACCCCAGCCCCCCGCCCAAGTCTGTCACCCCGCCCCCTCCGCCCAAGGTCTTTGTGTCTGTTGGCTGCCAGACTGAGTACGATCCCATCTTCCCACCAATGGAGGCATGGAACACTGAATCCACCCTGTTCGTTTATCCTTCTGTTTTCTCTATTTCTCCCGTTCTCTCTTTGGCCTATTCTGCCTCTCACCTCTTTCTTTTCTCACTATCACCAACTTTATTCTCTATATCGTGGTTTGTATTGAGTCCTCTGTCTGAGTGGACATGTGTTGTCAAAACCAAAACTCTTCACTGTGAGTGTGTGTGTGGAGAAAACAGATGTATTTTGGGCCCTATCTCTAGCCACTTCTCCACCAAGAGTCTAGGAGAGGGGTTGTGATAAGGAAGGAGCTCTTTAAGGATGTGTGAAATCCATTCTGTAGAGATGAAAGAGTATGACATCCAGGCTGGCGAGTGAACCGTCTCGGTTTTTGGAGAATGGCGCCCGGCGGCGCCAACTTGGGCCATGTCGTTCCTTGAAATCAGTATCGGGTGGTTGGTGGGGAACAGACATCATGGCTCTCTCCTTGATATTACAGCCACGCTGTCCTGATTCCTGTCATGTCGCTGGAATGGTTCCCACCTCCCAAAGGACTTGCCTCCACCATAGGCATTTCAGACCTAACGTTTGACTGTTTAACTTGCCAAGCCCTTTTGACCAAGCCCAAATCTGAACAGGTTGAAATAACTTGACTCGTGATTTAGCTGACTGCATAGTGTTCTGTTAAGACACTGTTATTATATGCCACTATTTCTCTTCATATCTAATATCATATTCGACCTACCCCTTTCTCAATAACAAACACATCAAGGTCCAAGCCAAGTTGGTATTTGATTTTACTCCAGATGGAAGGGTGGCTGTTTAGTGAGGGTTGCCTTTCGTCAGTGAAATTTGCCTGTACGTGACTGTTAGTCCCTGTGTGCGTGCGTGTGTGCGTTTATGTGTGTGTGCACGTTTTTTGTAAGCAGTAGGCCCACTGACAGGCTATTTTTTCCCTCTGTGGAATTTGACTGGGTCAGGAAGCTCCAATGACCAAACCATTTGAGAAGTGTAGTTCCCTCCCACCTTGCTTCTGCCCATCAACAACGCACAGACAATCAATAGGCTCTATAGGTAGCTAATAAGCAGAGTTACTCTTGGAGACAGTAGTCAGATTGAAGTTTCCCAGGGTTGGACTGCAGTGCTTTATGTAATGTCAGCTTTTATGCGATGAGCCGAACATGTTCTTTCTAGCCTGGCATGCATGCCGGCGGCATTCTCCATTTCAGCCATTAAAAAGACTGATTTCTGTGGCACGTCACATAAGCCCAGGGAGAGTGTGTTCTGTTTCGTCAAGATTAATTACTGTTGTGTCTATGAAGACTCAGTTAAATTCAAGAGGCTTGATCCCAGGGGAGCAATTACGTTCAGATGTAATCAGCAGAGTTGTTGAAGAGTGACTCTTCTACGCTTTAATTGGGTTGTGTGTGATTTGAGCAGAACATGAGTTGGGAAGGGATCTCTATTGGTGGAACTGTGTTGTTTGCATGTGTACGTTTCTACATGCGAGTGTTAGTGTGTCTGCGTATTGTCTGCGTGTCTGTTTCTGTGCGTCTGTTTCTTTCTCTGACATGTCTGTCTGTGTGTGACCCGTCCACAGATTCTGGCCCAGGGGAAGAGCTTGCCCACGGCTCCCCCCAAACAGGCCAACAAGCTGGACAACATGCTGGGAAGCCTCCAGTCAGACCTCCATAAACTGGGCGTCCAGACCGTGGCCAAGGGAGTGTGTGGGGCCTGCAACAAGCCCATAGTTGGACAGGTGACCTTACGCGCACGCACGCACGCACACACACACACACACACACACACACACACACACACACACAGGCCATATTCACACACTTACATGCACCCTTTACTGTGCTTATTACATACATTTTTGGGTCCCCGTTGAATTTATTCCTAGATCCATTTTGACTGCTCGCGGTCAATACCACAGTAGGTGTGAATAATGTACTCATGATTAGATTGAGCTGCCTACATAGCTCGCATGGTTTGCATTCCTCCATATAATCAATGTTTGCTGGTAATGGAAATAAGGTTAAGTACTTTGTCCACCATACGAAGGTCACTGTTCCACAGTGAGGGCTGAATCTGAACTGGAGATATGCACCATTAACCGGTGGAAATCAATCATACATTGATGTCAATGGGACATTGGCATAGTCATACGCACATCTCTGATAAGGATTCACCCATGGGGCCCGTATTCATAAAGACTCCTAGTTGGAGCGCTGATCCGGGATCAGGGGTCTTTTAGATCCTAATGATTACGTTTACATGCACAGGGGGTACCTGATCCTACTCTGAGGCGGTTTATGAATGCGTTTCCAGATTCACAAAATCTTAGGTTAAGGCTCCTGGTTTAGATTTGTGATGCGTCTGTCTTGTGCCCTCCCTGTGCCCAGGTGGTGACCGCCATGGGGCGCACGTGGCACCCGGAGCACTTTGTGTGTACCCACTGTCAGGAGGAGATCGGTTCCAGGAACTTCTTTGAGCGGGACGGAGCGCCGTACTGTGAGAAGGACTACCACAACCTGTTCTCCCCACGCTGCCACTACTGTAACGGACCTATCCTGGACGTTAGTATTACACACACACACACACACACACACACACACACACACACACACTGGTGCTGCTACTACTGCAACAGACCTATGCTGGACGTCAGTATTACACACATACACACACACATACACACACATTATGCCACCTTGAATCCCACAGACCCAGCTTTGAGCCATTCTTCTCCACCCGTCATCTCTGTTTCTGTCTCACTCCACACGTCAACACTCACTCATATTCTTGCTCTGACACACTGCAGCATGTGTATGAGTCACTGCACACATGAACACACACGTGCATGCGCACACACGCACACGCACACACACACACACACACTGCCTGGGGTGAGGCACCACAGCAGAAGGGGAGAGCGACTGGACTTTAGCCTCGGGATATGTCAGATTAGTCCCGGTGGAGACAAGCTTCCTCATTGGTCCAGGGTTGTGTATTCATATAACTCCTTTATCTCTCCTTTCTTTCTATTTCTCTCTCTCTTCACGCTGCTATGTCCACACTAGACACACTGCTCTATACTACTGTCGTCAGCCTCGCTAGTGCTGCCATCTGCTGGATATAAAATAAATGGGCAAAAGGCCTAAAACCTTGATTTTAGGAATTCAATCTGCTGCTAACTGGCCTCGGAAACTGCAACAGCAGTGACTAGGGTCTGGGATTAAAGACTGACTCTCTTGTTAGCTTTGAAAAGGGGGAAAAAATTGTTCCAGGGAGGCACCTCTTCGGGTGATTTGCAGGCAAAAGCTTTGCGGTGGTTTTAGTGAAGGTAGTTGATGCAAACTAGCCACTTGCGAAATGAACTCATTAAAAATGACCTTAATGATCTCCATCTTGCTAGCTACTATTTTGTGTCCGGGGGTAGCAACAAGCAGATAAGACAGCGACGTGGTTCCTCTATCATAGCTTTCAGCTGGATTCACCTGGTCAGTCTATGTCATGGAAAAGGCAGGTGTTCTTAATGGCTTGTATACTCGGTGTATGCTAACTGCATCTAGGGAAAAATATTGAGCTTTTTTTGCCCCCTACAGAAAGTGGTGACGGCACTGGACAGGAACTGGCATCCAGAACACTTCTTCTGTGCTCAGTGTGGAGCTTTCTTTGGTCCAGAGGGTAAGCTATCTCTCTCCCCTTCTCTCTCTCTCCTCTCCTCTTCTCTGTTCTTCTATCTTTCTCTCTTCTTTTGCTCTCTGTCTCCTCTTCTTCTCTTCTCCTCTCCATTTTTCTCTCTGTCGTCTTAAGGCGGTGTCCTTCTCTGCCCGTCCTCCACAGGCTTCCATGAGAAGGATGGGAAGGCGTACTGTCGGAAGGACTACTTTGACATGTTTGCACCCAAATGTGGAGGCTGTGCCCGTGCCATTCTGGAGAACTACATATCAGCCCTCAACTCCCTCTGGCACCCTGAGTGCTTCGTCTGCAGAGTAAGTGGGTGTATGCTGTGGTGTTATTCTAAGCGTATTATCCCGCATCTACATATGGTGAGACATACAGGTAACGGCCAAATAAATGAAATGCCAACATAGTGACTTAATAGGGCGTTAGGCCACCACCAGCCGCCGGCTTCAATGCGCCTTGACATAGATTCTACAAGTGTCTGGAACTCTATTGGAGGGATGTGACACCATTCTTCCACGAGAAATTCCATCATTTGTTGTTTTGTTGATGGTGGCGCCGCTCCAGAATCTTCCATAAGCTTTCAATGGGGTTGAGATCTGGTGACTGAGACGGCCATGGCATATGATTTACATAGTTTTCATGCTCATCAAACCATTTAGTGACTGCTCGTGCCCTGTGGATGGGGGCGTTGTCATCCTGGAAGAGGCCACTCCTATCAGGATAGAAATGATTCACCATAGATTGAAGGTGATCACTCATAATGGCTGTGTGTTATTGGCATTTACCTTGCCCTCTAAGGGGTTGAGCAGACCTAAACCATGTCCGAAAAATGCACTCCACCCCATAACAGAGCTGCCAGAAACCTCATTTACTCGTGAGTTTCCTTTATTTTGGCAGTTACCTGTAGCTTCCATAGCTTTCATACAGTTATTGAAAAAAAAGTATTTAGAAAAACGGTATAGAAAGCCTTGATTGCCTCAGCCATTTTGTGACAACCTCCTTTCCTTCTCTTCCCACCTCTGTGCATTACAGGAGTGCTTCACCCCCTTTGTAAATGGGAGCTTCTTTGAGCACGAGGGCCAGCCATACTGCGAGGGCCACTACCACGAGCGCCGCGGCTCCCTCTGCTCGGGCTGTCAGAAGCCCATCACGGGCCGCTGCATCACAGCCATGGCCAAGAAGTTCCACCCCGAGCACTTTGTCTGTGCCTTCTGCCTTAAGCAGCTCAATAACGGCACCTTCAAGGAGCAGAATGACAAACCATACTGCCAGGGCTGCTTCATCAAGCTCTTTAGCTAGTGAGCTAACCCACTCCCCAGTTGTGTGTGTGTGTGTGTGTGTGTGTGTGTGTGTGTGTGTGTGTGTGTGTGTGTGTGTGTGTGTGTGTGTGTGTGTGTGGTGTGTGTGTGCCTGCGTTTGTGCGCCTTCGTGTGTGCATGCTTTGTCCCAATTCTCTACGGTTCAGCCCTAAGTGTGCACTTGCACCCTTCATGAATTTAATTGGAAATGACAGTTGTATGAAATATAGTGGAAACTCCAGCCCATGCCTACACCAATCCAATGCTTTAAAATGTGTGGCGAGGAGTACACGGGAAGAGAATTGGGGACGGACGTGTGTGTGTGTGTGTGTGTGTGTGTGTGTGTGTGTGTGTGTGTGTGTGTGTGTGTGTGTGTGTGTGTGTGTGTGTGTGTGTCAAAAGGTAAAGACTTGGATAGAAGGTGGCTATGATGAGGAAGCAGAGGGTTGTCCCTTACTGTGCATGTAGCTGAGATGAGACTGGCCATTAGAAAAGCTCCCCTACAGTCACCTGGAGGTTACTGCAGACAGGACTCAATGCTCAACAGAGCCTTCAGGGCCGTGGGGTTGACATTTCAAGAGTTCCAGAAAGCATGAGGTTTAAAGCGAGCCCAAAGAGATTTTTGTAAATGTAAAACGAGCAAGAGAAGCCATTTTTGTGTGAGAGGCAGTTTTTATGTTCTGTTCGATTTATTTTCCTGTCCTAATAATGGTAGACTGCGTTATCATGTGACCGACGTGTGGAGGTCAGGTTATAGGGGTCCTGGGATGGGTTTAGACAGGTGTTCAGGCAGTACTTAGTACACATAGAATGTTGTTGACATTCACTAGGATGCGTTTTGCCTAATAGTCCAAATTATGCAGTATGTCGGTGCCATTGCAAATGCACACCTATGAACTGTCTCTTGATCTCAAACGCAAACACACACACAGAGACACATACTTTATACTCTGAGAAGAGGTAAAGCTCTTGTCTCCTCTTTCCCTCCTCCCTTTCTCTTCACTTCTCTGTAAGACCAGTTCAAACACTTGGTGCTCACTCAACTCAATCATAGATTCCTCTCTCTGTGGCCCTCTTGGGGCCATTTTACAGCCTGGTATGGTCACGATATCAGGGTCCTATTTTTGTACACTTTTCCTATGGAAATGTTCATATACTAACAAGGACGGCTCAGCGGAATAGATTTAGTACATCCGTTTTCCTTTTCCCTGTTTGCTTAATTTTTCCAATGGAACTGTACAAAACTCTCAAATGTGTTTGTACAAAACAGACACGTTGTTTAGACACACATACTCACACTCTTTCTCCAGATTACTGCTCTTTTTGATGTGCTATGGACTCTCCGTTTCTATTTTCTGTAGATCAGTCTTTGCGCCACCGATCTCATATGAATTCTCATTCATGTCATCTGATTTGAAAAGAATGTGCATTTGAATACTGTCTTTCCGTTGATGTGGACAGAGGGTGGCGCTGTTTGGGTGAGTGTTGGCGACCTCTCATCTCGGAGGCACTCTGCTCGTCCCTTACTTTCCATCCGCTTTGGGTAGGGAGGCAGCTCTTAGCCTGGCAACCAAACTTAGCACAGCGTTCTTCAGTCTGGTGTGACCGGGCTAGGCTTCTCCATTCCTAAAGGGAAGCAGGACAAAATACTAGAGCATGTTGATTTGAAACAACATGTTAATTGTGTGTATTTTGCCTTTTTATTTGCTACTGTATTCGCCCACACATTTATCCAAGTCTTAAAAGGAATAATTCAGAGTGAATGGGGAGTGCTTTTCTTGGGGCAATGTTTTGTTGTACATTTAGCTACTGACAATGTGTGTGTTTTCCCTCAGATACTTCAAAAGTAAGTAATAGAGGGAGACTTGGTCCTTTTAATGTACGGGGGTAGGATTGGTTTTTAACCTCACTGCTTATTGACTGATTGAGCAACACACATTCTGCAATACAAGTTGTGTGGAGATTTTGTCAGCATTTTCTGCATATTTTTAGTACAATCACAATATTAAATTGACTTTAACATACTTGGTTTAGTGGCATGGAGCAGTATTGTCACTGTATGATTTTGAGCTCTGTAGCTAACACTGATATGCAAAGAGCTGGCTCTATGGACAAGGACATAAATGGACCCTAATACACACACACACACACACTAGGTTGATTTCCAGGCAACAGGGCCATTTCTAACCATGTGTCCCTGAAATGCCCTCAGAGTCACATGGTAATCTGGACACACAGGTCTGCAGTCAGTACCTAGTCTGTTTCCCAAATGGCACCCTATTCCCTATAAAGTCTACTGCTTTTGACTAGGGCCCATAGGGCTCTGGTCAAAAGTAGTGCCCCATTTAGGGAATAGGGTGCCGTTTGGTATGCAATACATGTCAATAATGGCATCCAAATCTCCTCATTACCTGATCCCAAATCACTGCAGTGGGTCAGGTTTGAGCATACTTTTTTTTATATGTACGTAATTGATTTACTTATTTCATCATCCACTGTTAATTTTTTTCAAGTGACCTTCTAATGTTGCATATTTGAATCATTGTGAAGCAGGTGATTTTAACTTTACACATGTTGCTTATATTTTTATGCTAAATCTTCATTTTTTTTATGGTTTCCAACCCAATTGTCATCACTTGGCATGTTGGTTGTGGTATATATATACACACATACGTTTCATTTTCATTTCTTAACACTTTGAAAGAATAAAGATAATTGTGCTAGTGCCAAATTTTCAATGCAATGTCTTTAACACTGTTGAGGTATATGGCGCACTTCCAAGTCCTTGCTGCGATCGGATTGGTGAAGCCATTTTTGATGTCGTAGAACAACATTGGCTGGATCAGCCAGTGTCATGGGGTGCATCTCAAACATCTAAATTGGCTCCCTCTCCTCTGCTTATTTCCTCCATATGTGTTGATGTGAAAGTACTGGACAGGTGAAAGCAAACCCCTCGAATACAACCTCAATATAGCTTACAGTGAAGTGTAAATAAAGATGAGACAAATAGGGAAGCCATTTTAGACTATTGAGATGCACCTCTGGCTTTTGGGTGTCAGTAAAAGAGAGGCAAATAACTTAGAGGGGGCAAACTGAGGATGGCCTCACAGCACAGTATAGTCGGCAGATTAAAGGTGTATAGTAATTGTTGCTTTATAATTACTACATGTTACTATTGGGTGTTTTTTGTGTCTGGCCTCCTCAGGCTGGGGTGCCATTTCTGGTGATGTTTGGAACGGTTTTGTTTCTTCAACCCGCTGAGACATGGGTTTTTAAAGCACTTTCAGCCTTGCTATGCCATAGATTCCTTGAGCTTCTCTAGTAGTGCAACTGTGTTGACATGAACATGATGAATCTACAGAGGGGCATTTCACCTAGCTTGGTTAATGAGGAATGCTGCTAACATAATATTCTAATTTAATTTTGAAATTCATAGACTGAGGTGTAACAGAAGAAGGGTTAGTACTACTTCATATTGACTCTGTTTTAAGTCAGGCTCTCTTTCTAAGCCATTAAATCCTAAATTGTTCAAGTTAGTGTGCCAAATAATGTATCAAGCTCAATGAAATATCCCTCTGGTAGCCTTTATAGCCATGCTTTGGAGACCGGAGACACAGACAATGAAAACAAGTGTAGGTGCTGCCAGGGTGCCTGAATCTAGCCCTGGACAGTTACAGTTCAAAGTTGAATGAGTTCCTCAATCAAGGGGAAATTACTGGAACGATTTCTTGAGTAGCCATGACCACAGGTTTAGGCACCAGCCCAAATGTGTAATGCAACAAATGGAGCCCTTTAAAGAGAGGCTTGAGAGCATGTTACTTTGGTGTATCTCTAGACACCCTATGTAATTTTATTTTATTTTATCTACACCCTATGTAAATCATCAGGGATTGTAATTATTATTATTTTTTGCTACATTTATTTATCCTATTACATTTCTTTGCTTTAGTTCTATGCTCTCTCTGTTGACTCAGAAATCCCAGGCCTAAGTGGGAAGCAACCCGTCTGCCTAGGCAGACTACTCTCAAAGCCTTTTTATTTTAATGTTTACAAGTTAACCTTGTCATTTGATCCCCTTAATTTATCTGAAAGGAACTATTTTCCCCCAATATTCCTGAGTGGCACAGCGGTCTAAGGCTCTGCATCGCAGTGCTAGAGGTGTCACTACAGACCCTGGTTCGATCCCGGGCTGTATCACGACCGGCTGTGATCGGGAGTGCCATAGGGTGGCGCACAATTTGCCCTGCGTCATACGGGTTTGTCCGGGGTAGGCTGTCATTGTAAATAAGAATTTGTTCTTAACTGACTTGCCTAGTTAAATAAAAAAGTGATTTTGTTTTTTCCTTTCCTCTTGCCTGTTTTATTTGCCCATGTACCTCTGTTGTCATGTTTTATGGGATGGCTATACGGTACCTGATTGCTGATCATTTTTAATTCAATGTGATTGATGCCAATAAATAAAATGTTTATTTCTGACACTCATTGTTTTTGTCTCAACTACTATGCACACAAGACACACAATGAATGCACAGAGCTAAGACTATGAGCAGATAGGTTGCTTGTTTTTCTTTTGATCTTGACAAACTTACGTCCCCAATCTAGTCTGCATTTCCTGCCTTGCTCGTTCTGGAAATCCACAGCCGGTGTGGACAGGGGCATAAAACGACCGCACCCACGGATAGCAACCGACAAAAAGATTGACACAGCTGGCCAATCATGTCTGTGGACCATAGTAGTCGTAGTGGATTGTGATTGGCTGTTTGTGCTGTATATTACTTGTGCGCTTCTTCTGTGGTTCTCTTTCTTTCACGCGTCCTTGGTAAGAGGTAAGGAATTTTCATGGCCTTGATTCTTTATGTAGGTTTACATGTTAAAATGTATTTCGCTGTATTATTTGATAAGATACTTTGATTACGTTAAACGACAGTACTGTGACAATGTCAAAAGATCAATTGGATGACTTAATTTTTGTGTGTTTCGTCTGTGCGGCCTATTTAGCACACTCGCTGTGTGGGTTGCCGCCATGTGCGACCATTATTTCCGTGACATTTTAGCTAGCTAAACTTGCTTGTAACCAATAATGGGAAAATATTTTCACCTTAAAGCCACTTCCAATAAAAAGTCGGAACTAGTTTATCTAGCTATAGTTATGTATGTTGCCTACGTTATGTATTTGCTACGTCAGCTAACTGCTAAAGCTAGTCCTATTTTTCAGTGTATTAGCGTTAGCTAGGTGAGTAGCGTTAGGGACTGCCAGTTTATCTAGATGGTTACTAGCAAGGTTGGTGCTTACTGTGATTGTAACTTTACTTTAGTTGTGAATCTGCTACCTGTCTAACGTAGTTTTATTTTCCATAGAAAATCTTGTCTTTAAACCAGCTGTTTAAGCGATCCTTCGAAGCACTACAAAGATGCCGAGGGAAGACAGGACCACGTGGAAGTCCAACTATTTTATGAAAATCATCGTACGTTGAAACAATTGAGCACTTTTGATGCACGAAAGTGTATAAACTATGGAACGCCGTTTGGGGTTTTGCGTGTAAAAAACACGTAAAATAAGCTTGTTGGCCAATCGGGACCTGTATGACGTCACATAATAATTTAACGCATTCATAATTATTTTGCGGAACTATTACACATTGATTACTCGCTCGTATTTCATATGTCACAACGATTAATCGAAACGTATGCTATGATGCAGTTGTCTCGCGCATCTACAGTGCTGGTCATAAAAAGGCTAGCAAGCTTATGGATGCCAACAATGGTTTTCTCAAAACATAGCAAACCGACATCTGTTTCAGTAGCTATTGTTAACTAGCAAACTATACAGCTAGGTGCCATCTAAAATAATCCAAATTTATAAGACTATTTATTTAAATAATTTTGGACTCATCTATTTGAAGCTCACCACGATAGTGGAGTTTGCGTTATTACTACAAAATAAATATAAGCCATTGACAGTGGTGCAAATTAATACAAATAGTATAATTATGCCAATTGAATAGATCATGCTGAACAAGATTGGGATGTTATAGAAAATCAACAAAAGACATCTGAACTCACTATTATACTTTAGAATTACTTTGGGGACATACTTTATGAACTCTACAGCCTTACCTATGGATTGTGGCTCAATGACATGGTATCATTTGACTCAGTGACACCCAGAGAACATTAGTGTCGTAGCTCTTATTGTGGGAATCTGAATTGAGCCACATTTATTGTCAATCTGTGTATTGAACACTATTCCAGAGGAGGAGGTTATAGTCTTGGTTATTGATTATTGAGTAGACTGATACACCATTTCTTGATCCCAGTCCTTACCTAAAGTTGGGCAGTGCAATATGAATGTCAATACACACAATAGGCTGACTGGGGAGGGGGGATATCAGTCCCGTGACTGAGCTAAAGCTAGCTAGCTACCACAGATGTTGTACAATGGAACTGTTATTTGACATGTTAAATAAGCTTTTAGTTCCACATGTCAGGGTTTCGACAGTCATCTTTTAACACGCAAAGACCCGAACGGCATTCCATAATAAACCAGTTTATGATTGACCATGTACAAAGCAGGATAAGTTACAGTGCATTTTGTTCAGTACTGCTCTGTCGTTCCCCCTGCGCACAGAAACCTGTCTCCTCGCTATCCCGGTCTGCCTCCATCCCACGGCTGACGGGGACGCATGGTCTCAGACACTTTTGTGCAGATGTTGTAGCCAACTAAATAAAGCTTTTGCAGTCTTATCCCCATGGTAGTGGGTTTACATTTCCTCAAGCAGTGAAATTTAGAAGTAGTTGGTCTCACTTTTACTTTTCTCTTTGCAGCAATTGCTGGATGACTATCCCAAATGTTTTATTGTCGGCGCCGACAATGTGGGCTCCAAGCAGATGCAGGCCATCCGTCTGTCCTTGCGTGGGAAGGCTGTGGTGCTCATGGGTAAAAACACCATGATGCGCAAAGCCATCCGCGGCCACTTGGAGAACAACCCCGCCTTGGAGAAGTAAGTTCAAAGCAAACACATTTTGGTCTAAGAGGCTGACCATAGTTGCATTCACTAGGAAGTCAAAGGGACATTTACATTACATTTTACATTTAAGTCATTTAGCGGACGCTCAGCCTGAAGTTGGCAATAAGATAAGCTTGTTATCAATATAGGTTGCAAAATTTTTTGCAGCTTTGTGCATTCGTGAACACGACCCAGTTATCAAAGGCTGAAATGCTGCTATCAAGCCCATGGATTGGCTATTTATGAAGCAGGATAAGTTACAGTGCAGCGTGTTCAGTACTGCTCTGTCGTTCCCCCTGCACAAAGAAACCTGTCTCCTACTATCCCTGTCTGTCTGCATCCCACGGCTGGCAGGGACGCTTGGTCTCAGACAAGTGTTTTCTCAGTCTTGTTAATCATGTATCATTATCCGTTGGGTTGGATTGAGATGTTAATTGTTGCCGTCTTCACAGGTTGCTGCCTCACATCAAAGGAAATGTGGGCTTTGTCTTCACCAAGGAGGACCTGGCTGAGATCAGGGACATGCTGCTGGCCAACAAGGTGACTGCAGTGTTGGATGCTCTGGTCTAGCAGGGAATTGTCAAGGTTTGTCCCAAATGGCACTTGTAGCGTACTACTTTTGACCAGGGCAATATATAGTGATAGTGTGCCGTTTGGACCAAATATGATTATTTACTAATGCAATGAAGCCCTCAATGTACATTCCAGATTTTGGATTATGCCTAAAGATGAGATGGCGACGCAGGATAAGTTACAGTGCAGCTTGTTAAGTGCTGCTCTGTCGTTCCCCCTGCACACATAAACTAGTTTCCTACTATCCCTGTCTGTCTGCATCCCACAGCTGACGGGGACGCTTGGTCTCAGACACTGTCCTGTGGATTTTGCTCGGGTCTCGTGGGCAGTCAATTGGCATGCGTCCATGGACTTAACACTTTCTTGAATGATCACTTACCTCAGACACTGCCCCTCAGGTGCCAGCTGCTGCCCGTGCCGGCGCTATTGCCCCCTGTGACGTGACTGTGCCAGCCCAGAACACTGGGCTGGGTCCTGAGAAGACTTCCTTCTTCCAGGCCCTGGGCATCACCACCAAGATCTCCAGAGGAACTATTGAAATATTGGTGAGTGTGGCAACTGCTTATTGGGCTCTACTATAAACTAGTGGGATTGTTGCATTCAGTCATCAAAATAAGACATTCTTCAGTGATGAGACGATGACGAGTCGGAATGGGACACTGTCTGTCTCTGGGGTAACTGGGTCAGGGTCACGTTCTGTGTCTTTGGTTTCAGGTCCCCAGAGCAGTGTGTCCTTTCACTTGAAGACATCGAGGCATTTGTCTGAGAAGGGTTTCTTCTTGAGTTGATAAATTGTTGCGAGGCTTGTGTGGATGTGTAATGCACTGTTTATAGTAGGATATGTATAATATTTTATTCTCTAGAAAACAATGAAAACGGTGTTTCTGAAAATGAAACACTGTTGACTAAATGCCTGCTTCACTTCTCCCTACAGAGCGACGTGATGCTCATCAAGCCTGGAGACAAGGTGGGAGCCAGCGAGGCCACGCTCCTCAACATGTTGAACATCTCTCCCTTCTCCTTCGGTCTGCTCATCCAGCAGGTGTATGACAGCGGTAGTGTCTACAGCCCTGAGGTGCTCGACATTACTGAGGATGCTCTGCACGCCAGGTTCCTGGAGGTGAGGAAGCATATACACAATGCCTTGTAAGGTCACTTTGGGTCCATAATCCAAAGCCCGTTGTATTATTGGTGCGTTGGGTAGTAAGTGAAATGGACTGAAGTGTAGCGCTGTGTCTTAATAGGTTGTCATTGGGTCCCCTTCCTCCATAGTCTTCGTCCATATCTAAAGTTATGAAAACAAGTAACACTGGGCCATTGGAAGAGGAATGCAACAGAAGCTGTGAAATCGGGCCATTTTTTTCCCCCCTTTTGGCTTTTGGGTAGCAGGATAAGTTACAGTGCAGCTTGTTCGGTGCTACTCTGTCGTTCCCCCTGCACACATCAACTAGTTTCCTACTATCCCTGTCTGTCTGCATCCCACGGCTGGCAGGGACGCTTGGTCTCAGACAAATCTAAATGTGTTGAACAGACTTGATTGACGCGCTGTAAGTTGCTGTCATACCTGACAACTTTGTATCTTTCAGGGTGTGCGTAACATAGCCAGTGTGTGTCTGGCAATCGGATACCCCACTCTGGCCTCTGTCCCTCACACCATCATCAACGGATACAAGAGGGTCCTGGCAGTCGCCGTGGAGACTGATTACTCCTTCCCCCTGGCAGACAAGGTATGTCGTCCCACCCACATTTGGACCACATGGTATTGAAATGGATGACGGGCCAAATACTAGCCCAGTGCACAAACAGTTGCTGTAGGGCGTAAATAATTGTAAAAGTAATATGGTTGTAGCTCCACCTTGCCCTCCAGGCTAAGGAATGTTCACATCGCTTATGCCTATCAAATCCTTTGCTCTAACATTTACATGGGGATTAGGGGCCACTTTGTCCCAGTTGCAGGATAAGTTACAGTGCAGCTTGTTAAGTGCTACTCTGTCGTTCCCCCTGCACACATCAACTAGTTTCCTACTATCCCTGTCTGTCTGCATCCCACGGCTGGCAGGGACGCTTGGTCTCAGACACTAGGTTGCCCATCGGCATATTTTGTCCATAACTTTCTATATTTTAGTTACCATTGCTTCTCTACCCCCTTTTACTCCCAGGTGAAGGCCTACCTGGCTGACCCCACTGCCTTCGCTGTAGCTGCTCCTGTGGCTGCGGCAGAGACGGCTGCTGCCCCAGCCGCTGCTAAAGAAGAGGCCAAGGAGGAGTCTGAGGAGGGCTCGGACGACGACATGGGCTTTGGCCTATTTGATTAGACGGCAGTAAACTCCACTCCTATGGTTGCTGACCAAATTCAAGAAGATCGTTGAGTTTTAAATAAAATCTAGAAAATTATTTCACGTTTGTGTATGTTTTACCAAAGTTGCTAAGTGTAAAGTCAGGTTCTTGCCACAGCCACAACCTGATTGGTGTGGCTGGCACATCTGAATGAGAAGGTTCTTGTCAAGTTAAGTCAGACACCATGTATTGTAAAACCTGTAGTAGTGAACTAGCTGCTTGGCTATTTAGTCTTGTGGACTGGAGGATGTCCATGTTCCCAATAGATTCCTATGGGTACAGAAATTAAACCCGGAGTGCCTTTGGGTAGAGTTGTATGATCAGTTCTGTTCTTTCTGAACATGTCTTGCACAGGTTGAGGAATGACCTCAGATATTTGGTGTATGGTACAGCATTTGACCTGAGAAGCAGCATATGGTGCGGTGTCTGCCGGAAGTAGTACATAAAAAAAGCTTGTCTAACTTCTGAAGCCAGCAAGAAGCTACTCAAAGCAACAACAAAAAAGATTTACAATCTAGAATAAATAACAATAGAAAGGTTCAGAACTTGTGTGAAACGGCAAATAAAAATCTAATATGGATGGCGTTAAGAGATGGGAGGGGTTGAATGGAGCTGAAGTGTCATGATCATTATAAAGAGCGGACCAAGATGCAGCGTGGTATGTTTCCATCTTTATTTGGAAGAGAAACTTAAACAATGCTTAAAACTAAACGTGAAGCTCACTGTAGTGCACGCAGGCAACTAGACCTAGACAAGATCCCACAAAGGGGAAATGGCTGCCTAAATATGATCCCCAATCAGAGACAATGGACAGCTGCCTCTGATTGGGAACCATGCCAAAATAGAAATATAATCACCTAGATGACCCACCCTAGTCACACCCCGACCTAACCAACATAGAGAATAAAAAGCTCTCTGGTCAGGGCGTGACATGAAGGTTGGGACTAATAACAAGATAATGTAAAATGTACTGTCCATAAAACATATCGGTTCAGAACTTTTGTGAAAGAGCACAGTTTGAAAGGTATGGCAAATACAAATCAAACTCGATGGAAATCAGAAATAGATGGGAGAGATTGAGGGAAGATGAAGGACTGGTGTAAAAACAAACAAAATATAGCTATTGTAAAATAGATTGTGTCCATTAATGTATATAGTATGTATAAGCTGGAAGTAGAAACCTAAGTGTTGTTGGTCACTAGTTTACTCAAATTAGGGGAGGGGTGGTAGGGTTAGAAATTAATAAAGGAAAATATATTTTAAGAATGGTTGAAAGTTTTAATGACTTCAATCTATGTAAACTTCCGATTTCAACTGTATATATATATATACACTGCTCCAAAAAATAAAGGGAACACTTAAACAACACAATGTAACTCCCAAGTCAATCACACTTCTGTGAAATCAAACTGTCCACTTAGGAAGCAACACTGATTGACAATACATTTCACATGCTGTTGTGCAAATGGAATAGACAAAAGGTGGAAATTATAGGCAATTAGCAAGACACCCCCCAAAACAGGAGTGATTCTGCAGGTGGTGACCACAGACCACTTCTCAGTTCCTATGCTTCCTGGCTGATGTTTTGGTCACTTTTGAATGCTGGCGGTGCTCTCACTCTAGTGGTAGCATGAGACGGAGTCTACAACCCACACAAGTGGCTCAGGTAGTGCAGTTCATCCAGGATGGCACATCAATGCGAACTGTGGCAAAAAGGTTTGCTGTGTCTGTCAGCGTAGTGTCCAGAGCATGCAGGCGCTACCAGGAGACAGGCCAGTACATCAGGAGACGTAGAGGAGGCCGTAGGAGGGCAACAACCCAGCAGCAGGACCGGTACCTCCGCCTTAGTGCAAGAAGGTGCACTGCCAGAGCCCTGCAAAATGACCTCCAGCAGGCCACAAATGTGCATGTGTCAGCATATTGTCTCACAAGGCGTCTGAGGATCTCATCTCGGTACCTAATGGCAGTCAGGCTACCTCTGGCGAGCACATGGAGGGCTGTGCGGCCCCACAAAGAAATGCCACCCCACACCATGACTGACCCATCGCCAAACCGGTCATTCTGGAGGATGTTGCAGGCAGCAGAACGTTCTCCACGGCGTCTCCAGACTCTGTCACGTGCTCATGTGCTCAGTGTGAACCTGCTTTCATCTGTGAAGAGCACAGGGCGCCAGTGGCGAATTTGCCAATCTTGGTGTTCTCTGGCAAATGCCAAACGTCCTGTACGGTGTTGGGCTGTAAGCACAACCCCCACCTGTGGACGTCGGGCCCTCATACCACCCTCATGGAGTCTGTTTCTGACCGTTTGAGCAGACACATGCACATTTGTGGCCTGCTGGAGGTCATTTTGCAGGGCTCTGGCAGTGCACCTCCTTGCACTAAGGCGGAGGTACCGGTCCTGCTGCTGGGTTGTTGCCCTCCTACGGCCTCCTCCACGTCTCCTGATGTACTGGCCTGTCTCCTGGTAGCGGCTCCATGCTCTGGACACTACGCTGACAGACACAGCAAACCTTTTTGCCACAGTTCGCATTGATGTGCCATCCTGGATGAACTGCACTACCTGAGCCACTTGTGTGGGTTGTAGACTCCGTCTCTTGCTACCACTAGAGTGAGAGCACCGCCAGCATTCAAAAGTGACCAAAACATCAGCCAGGAAGCATAGGAACTGAGAAGTGGTCTGTGGTCACCACCTGCAGAATCACTCCTGTTTTGGGGGGTGTCTTGCTAATTGCCTATAATTTCCACCTTTTGTCTATTCCATTTGCACAACAGCATGTGAAATGTATTGTCAATCAGTGTTGCTTCCTAAGTGGACAGTTTGATTTCACAGAAGTGTGATTGACTTGGAGTTGCATTGTGTTGTTTAAGTGTTCCCTTTATTTTTTTGAGCAGTGTATATACTGTATATCTGTATATATATATATACAGTTGAAGTCGGAAGTTTACATACACTTAGGTTTGTGTCATTAATACTTGTTTTTAAACCAGTCCACAAATGTCTTGTTAACAAACTATAGTTTTGGCAAGTCGGTTAGGACATCTGAAAAGTGCAAATCAATCCCAGAACAACAACAAAGGACCTTGTGAAGATGCTAGAGGAAACAGGTACAAAAGTATCTATATCCACAGTAAAACGAGTCCTATATCAACATAACCTGAAAGGCTGCTCAGCAAGGAAGAAGCCACTGCTCCAAACCGCCATAAAAAAGCCAGACTACGGTTTGCAACTGCACAGGGTGACAAAAATTGTACTTTTTGGAGAAATGTTCTCTAGTCTAATAAAATAGAAATATTTGGCCATAATGACCATCGTTATGTTTGAGGAAAAAGGGGGAGTTGCTATCCGAAGAACACCATCCCAACCGTGAAGCATGGTGGTGGCAGCATCATGTTGTGGGGGTGCTTTGCTGCATAAGGGACTGGTGCACTTCACAAAATAGATGGCATCATGAGGAAAGGGAAATGATGTGGATATATTGAAGCAACATCTCAAGACATCAGTCAGGAAGTTAAAGCTTGGTCACAAATGGGGCTTCCAAATGGACAATGACCCCAAGCATACTTCCAAAGTTATGGCTTCAGGACAACAAAGTCAAGGTATTGGAGTGGCCATCACAAAGCCCTGACCTCAATCCTATAGAACATTTGTGGGCAGAACTGAAAAAGTGTGTGCAAGCAAGGGGGCCTACAAACCTGACTCAGTTACACCAGCTCTGTCAGGAGGAATGGCCAAAATTCACCCAACTTATTGTGGAAGGCGACCCAAAATGTTTGACCCAAGTTAAACAATTTAAAGGCAATGCTACCAAATACTAATTGAGTTTATGTACACTTCTGACCCACTGGGAATGTGATGAAAGAAATAAAAGCTGAAATAAATTGTTCTCTCTACTATTATTCTGACATTTCACATTCTTAAAATAAAGTAGTGATCCTAACTGACCTAAAACAGGTATCTTTACTGGGATTAAATGTCAGGAATTGTGAAAAACTGAGTTTAAATGTATTTGGCTAATGTGTATGTAAACTTCCGACTTCAACTGTATATACAATACTGTTCAAAAGTTTGTGGTCACTTAGAAATGTCCTTGTTTTGAAAGAAAAGCAATTTTTTTTTAATGGAATATCTATATAGGTGTACAGAGGCCCATTATCTGGCCTTCTTTAGACTAGTTGAGTATCTGGAGCAGCAGCATTTGTGGGTTGAACTACAGGCTCAAAATGGCCAGAAACAAATAACTTTCTTCTGAAACTTGTCAGTCTATTCTTGTTCTGAGAAATGAAGTCTATTCCATGCGAGAAATTGCCAAGAAACTGAAGATCTCGTACAACGCTGTGTACTACTCCCTTCACAGAACAGAGCAAACTGTCTCTAACCAGAATGGAAAGAGGAGTGGGAGGCCCCGATGCACAACTGAGCAAGAGGACAAGTACATTCGTGTCTAGTTTGAGAAACAGAGGCCTCACAAGTCCTCAACTGGCAGCTTCATTAAATAGTACCTGCAAAACACCAGTCTCAACGTTTTGGCGCTCCGGTACCGCTTGCCATGCCACATTGGAAAGAGTCTATGACTTGGGTAGCTGGAGTTTTTTTGGGACACCACCTAGTATATAGGTCCTAGATGGCTGGAATTTCGCCCCAGTGATGTACTGGGCCATACACACTACCCTCTGTAGAGCCTTACGGTTGGATGCCGAGCTGTTGCCATAGCAGGCAGTGATTCAACCGGTCAGGATGCTCTCGATGGTGCTGTAGAACTTTTTGAGGATCTGTAGATCCAGGCCAAATCTTTTCAGTCTCCTGAGGGGGGAAAGGTGTTGTCGTGCCCTCTTCACAACTGTCTTGGTGTGTTTGGACCATGTAAGTTTGTTGGTGATGTGGACGCCAAGGAACTTGAAGCTCTCAATCTGCTCCACTACAGCCCCGTCGATGTGAATGGGGGCGTGCTTGGCCCTCCTTTTCCTGTAGTCCACGATCAGCTCCTTTGTCTTGCTCACATTGAGGGAGAGGTTGTTGTCCTGGCTCCATACTGCCCTATAGGCTGTCTCATTGTGGTCAGTGATCAGGCCTACCACTGTTGTGTTGTCAGCAAATTTAATGATGGTGTTGGAGTCGTGCTTGGCCACGCAGTCGTGGGTGAATAGGGAGTACAGGAGGGGACTAAGCACACACCCCTAAGGATCAACGTGGCAAATGTGTTGTTGCCTACCCTTACCACCTGAAGGCGGCCCGTCAGGAAGTCCAGGATCCAGTTGCAGAGGGAGGCGTTTAGTCCCAGGATCCTTAGCATAGTGATGAGCTTTGTGGGCACTATGGTGTTGAACGTTGAGTTGTAGTCAACGAACAACATTCTCACATAGGTGTTCCTTTTGTCCAGGTGGGATAGGGCAGTGTGGAGTGTGATTGAGATTGTGTCATCTGTGGATCTGTTGAGGCGGTATGCGAATTGGAGTGGGTCTTGGGTGTTGAGTTTTTACTCTGAGGATTAGAACCTAACGGACATTATGAAAGCTTAACCAAGTTTAATTCTTCCCAGAGGGTCAATACAGCTGCATTATACAAAACATGTTTCCACCAACACAAGTATATATACTCCAATTTAGATGCACTCCTCCTTCTCTCCAACCCTGACATCTGTTATGGTTCGACAGGAAGATGAGGTGATGGGATAATCAACCGTTACTCCTCCCTTAAGGTGACCTGACCTGACCTCAACCGCCTTGATGCCTAATCCTAAAATTTCCACCCGTGTCACCTATAGAAACTCCCTTAATTGCATCCCCTCTACCCAGCACGTTCCAAAGCCATCTGGCTCCTACAGATAACCATTTAACTTCTAATGTAAAAACCAGTCTCTATCTCTCCTCAGATACTATAGTATTACTCCTGATGTATCATCTCTCTAGTATAACAATGTTCCATGTTTAACCCAGAATCTAACAAGGGTTTCCGGGATGATGGGGTTGATGTGAGCCATGACCAGCCTTTCAAAGCACTTCATGGCTACCGATGTGAGTGCTATGGGGCGGTAGTCATTTAGGCAGGTTACCTTCAGGCACAGGGACTATGGTGGTCTGCTTGAAACATGTACAGTAACAGTCAAAGGTTTGGACACACCTACTCATATAGTGAAAACAATAGTGGTCCTAAAACGGAACCTTGAGGAACACCGAAATGTACAGTTGATTTGTCAGAGGACAAAACAGTCACAGAGACAAACTGATATCTTTCCGACAGATAAGATCTAAACCAGGCCAGAACTTGTCCGTGTAGACCAATTTGGGTTTCCAATCTCTCCAAAAGAATGTGGTGATCGATGGTATCAAAGGCAGCACTAAGGTCTAGTAGCACGAGGACAGATGCAGAGCCTCGGTCTGACGCCATTAAAAGGTAATTTACCACCTTCACAAGTGCAGTCTCAGTGCTGTGATGGGGTCTAAAAACAGACTGAAGCATTTCGTATACATTGTTTGTCTTCAGGAAGGCAGTGAGTTGCTGCACAACAGCTTTTTCAATTTTTTTGGAGAGGAATGGAAGATTCGATATAGGCCGATAGTTTTTTAAATATTTTCTGGGTCAAGGTTTGGCTTTTTCAAGAGAGGCTTTATTACTGCCACTTTTAGTGAGTTTGGTACACATCCGGTGGATAGAGATTGCAAAGTAAATGATTTGTATAAACTACCGGTCAAAAGTTTTAGAACACCTACTCATTTATGGGTTTTTCTTTATTTTTACTATTTTCTACATTGTAGAATAATAGTGAAGACATCAAAACTATGAAATAACACATATGGAGTCATGTAGTAACCAAAAAAGTGTTAAACAAATCAAAATATATTTCAGATTTTAGATTCTTCAAAGTAGCCACTCTTTGCCTTGATGACAGCTTTGCACACTCTTGGCATTCTCTCAACCAGCTTCACCTTGAATGCTTTTCCAACAGTCTTGAAGGAGTTCCCATGTATTCTGAGCACTAGTTGGCAGCTTTTCCTTCACTATGCGGTCCAATTCATCCCAAACCATCTCAATTGGGCTGAGGTCGTGTGATTGTGGAGGCCAGGTCAACTGATACAGCATTCCATCACTCCTTCTTGGTCAAAAAGCCCTTATACAGCCTGGAGGTGTGTTGGGTCATTGTCCTGTTGAAAATCAAATGATTGTCTCAATAAGTGCAAACCAGATAGGATGGCATATCGCTGCCCAATGCTGTGGTAACTATGCTGGTTAAGTGTGCCTTGAATTCTAAATAAATCACTGACAGTGTCACCAGCAAAGTACCCCCACACCATCACACCTCCTCCTCCATGCTTCACGGTGGGAACTACACATGCAGAGATCATCCATTCACCTACACTGCATCTCACAAAGACACAGCGGTTAGAAACAAAAATCTCAAATTTGGACTGATCAGACCAAAGGACAGATTCCCACCGGTCTAATGTCCATTGCCCGTGTTTCTTGGCCCAAGCAAGTCTCTTATTATTATTAGTGTCCTTTAGTAGTGGTTTCTTTGCAGCAATTATAGGACGAAGGCCTGATTCACATGGTCTCCTCTGAACAGTTGATGTTGAGATGTGTCTGTTATTTGAACTCTGTGAAGCATTTATTTGGGCTGCAATTTATGAGTCTGGTAAATCTAATAAACTTATCCTCTGCAGCAGAGGTAACTCTGGGTCTTCCTTTCCTGTATCGGTCCTCATGAGAGCCAGTTTCATCATAGCGCTTGATGGTTTTTGCGACTGCACTTGAAGAAACTTTCAAAGTTATTGAAATGTTCCGCATTGACTGACCTTCATGTCTTAAAGTAATGATGACTGTCGTTTCTCTTTGCTTATTTCAGCTGTTCTTACCATAATCTGGACTTGGTCTTTTACCAAATAGGGCTATCTTCTGTGTACCACCCCTATCTTGTCACAACACAACTGATAGGATCAAACGCATTAAGGAAAGAAAATTCCACAAACTTTTAACAAGTGTCATGACTGTCCTGTGAGGATCTCCAAGAGTCATATCAGCTTGGCAATGGTTGACAATAACAACATCCCCCACAGATCCCCACAGAGGGGAGGAGGGAACTGGTGTGGGGGTTTTGATACCTCCACAACCTGTCGTAAATTAAGGAGAAGGGGTGGCTCTTTCTCCCCCTTTGGTATCAACTAAAGGAATGTCCTATGTCTCCAGATACTTTTGCCGCCCAAAACTCTAACGTCCACGAAGTGAATAACGGAACAATATTTCTACCATAACAATATGGGAAATGGTCAGAGGGAACTATGGAAAACAAATGTAATATTGGTTTTCATTTTGGGATGTCATTAAAAACTGTATGGATGAAATACTGTAACTTGGAAAGTATATCCCTTTTTATCTGTCAAGTTTCCATACAATACGTTGTGCATATAATATGAAACAATTATTAATGTATTGTTGTTAACAGGAATGTGATTTTAGAAGGTATAAGATAATCTATCTCCTATAAACTGTGCATAAATAAGTAGCCACGCTCTGAGTGAGATTGGAGAGATTTCCAGATGGATGGAGCCGTCCCCTTCGGCCAGAGTACATAAAAAGCCTTGGTAACGAAATTAACATTAGACCAGAAAAGCGTGGAGCGGTCGCTACACATCTGAAATGGTTGGAACTTTGAACCTCAACACGAGGTGAAGAAAATGAACTCACCTACCAGTCCAGGACATCGGCAGTCTGCAGCTGCGCGTGTAAAGTGGTTTGGAACTTTGACTATCTACCCGAGGTGTAGAGAGGAGAACTCCCCTCTCAGACAATCACTGGTACAGCTAAGTATCTGTTCTGAGAAATGAACACCCAATGGAGAACGGACAACTAAGAAGAAGGACATTGAGACCTCTTGTGGACAATCAGAGCCTTACACATGAGGAGACCCAAACAAACCCTTTTCCAAGGAGGCTTGGTTCCGACAAAGATAAACAACGAATGAATGCATTCATATGTAAATACATTCATGATTTCTTACTCTAAATGGGCGATGGTTCATGTGCCAAGTATTGGGATCATGTGAGAGTAGTTTCCAAGTGTATCCAAGTGTTGTGTCTCCCTTTCCCTTTCTCTCTACCCCTCCCTCTTTTGGTAAACAAGCAGTCATATTTTGTCAGTTCACTAGGGACCTTTGTCTCATGTAAAGGGCGTATGTTTATTCTGTGTTATTATTTAGTTAGCTAGTAAATAAATAATTCAACTAATTTGTGTAGTACTGAATCATGAGCAAGGCTGGGGTTTTTGCAGATCCCATTAGGTTACGACTATTCAGAATGATGATATGATAAGAGGTTATGATTAATATGTTGACTGTTTTATGGATGTTGTAGGTAAAGACCTTATAGAGTTTAATTCGGGAGATGGTAACTCTTTAAACAACTTATTCCGTGGTGCCCCAAATCCTACTGAGTTATTTGTTCATTATTAATTGAATCGGGTAACAATTAAACATAGTTAGTGGATTGAATAAATAACAGTCATCAGATTAATGAAAGTAAAGTCACGACACAAGGCACACCTGTTAATTGAAATGCATTCCAGGTGACTTCCTCATGAATCTGGTTGAGAGAATGCCAAGAGTGTGCAAAGCTGTCATCAAGGCAAAGGGTGGCTACTTATTTGTTTAACACTTTTTTGGTTACTACATGATTCCATATGTGTTATTTCATAGTTTTGATGTTTTCACTATTATTCTACAATGTAGAAAATAGTAAAAAAATAAAGAAGAACACTGGAATGAGTAGGTGTGTCCAAACTTTGACTGGTACTGTAGGCATTACAGACTCGGTCAGGGAGACATTGAAAATGTCAGTGAAGACACTAACCAGTTCACTACACCCGCAATAAAAATTGCCTATTTATTGCCTTACCTCCCTTATCTTACCTTATTTAAACACACTGTATATATACTTTTTTTCTATTGTGTTATTGACTGTATGTTTGTTTATTCCATGTGTAACTCTGTTGTTGTTTGTGTCGCACTGCTTTGCTTTATCTTGGCCAGGTCGCAGTTGTAAATGAGAACTTGTTCTCAACTAGCCTACCTGGTTAAATAAAGGTGAAATATATATAGTTTTTAAATAACATCTACTAAATATGTGTATGTGACCAATAAAATGTGATTTGATTTGATCAAAAACCCTTCCCTCCACATGGTATCATAAGCTTTCTCAAAGTCAAAATACACAACACTCATCACCTCTTTTATTGACAGGGCCTTGGCTATCTCTGTACTAACTGTCACCAGGGCATCCATGGCAGACCCCCCTCTCCTGAAACCACTCTGTGCTACGCTCATCAAACCCCTAACTTCCACAAAACACATCATCCTACTCACTACCATCTTTTCCATCAACTTACACGTTGGAAGTCAGCGCGATGGGCCTAGGTTTTACAAATGGCAACACCACCGCACGTTTCCACCCGGCAGGTATCACCCCAGTCCTCCACACCTTATTATATAACCCTAACACTGCTTCCAACACACTGTTCGGTGCATGCTTAAACAACACATAACACACCCTATCTTCTCCAGGAGCAGTCTGCCCTCAAACACCTTTGTCATCTCAAACAGAAAACTCTGCATCCATAGCTTCTCCTGACTCCCCTTTTTCTGAAAACATCTCCATGCTCCTTTCAATCTAACCTACGTCTCCTCTTACTCTCATCACATAGGTGCTCACATCCATGAACCTCTAAAAAATGCACCACCTAGCACATTTGACATTTCTTTACTGCAATTCCAGCATTTTTACACTTCCACATAATGAAAACATTTTCTAAACCGCACCAATTTCAGTCCCTCAAGCAATAGTGGAGCAAAATTCCCACCATGCCTCCCTTTTCGCCGTCTTAATCATTCTTCTCGTCATCGCTCTCTTCCTTCTGTCAAGCCATTATTAATTACCCATAGAGCTATATCCCTTTCCTGCACCACCTATGAGCATTCATCTGTCCACCATGGCACTACCCGCTGTCTTCCTCCCCCAGAACACACTGGCACGGTCATATCTGCAGCTGATATAATTACAGACTTTACTGCCTCAGCGCACTCATTCGCAGACCCCTCCATTGGTCACTTTTGTCCCGCCCGCTCGTACTGCATTTACTTATTCTTCGATGAGGTTTAACGGCGGTTGGCATCCAATACATTTTGCATTACCGCCACTAACTAGACTGGGGTATAACTCCGTTATACTTTGCTTAAAAAAAACAACATTAAAATAGGAAATAAATCAACAAATACCCTACCATCTAACCCTACACTCATTAAAAACCCACCCCCCTACTCCACTATTTCAATCTATCTAGACCTATCTCAGGCCAACAGCCTGAAAGGACAGGACACCACCACTCAACACACCCTGTAACTCTTCTGACGTCAAGTCTCGTACACCCAAATACTTCTCTGCAGCTTCCACCATAACCTACATTTTCTGTGACTTGCGTCCCTGCCGTACAGTTGATAACCATTTCTATAAACGCAAAAAATCCAATCTTACTGAAACATATCCCTTGTTGGCCTATTCCTCTGTACTGGTACAGTTCTACTACTCACACCACTACTCTCAGGATACCTCCACCTTGACACATCTTCCTCTACTTTCCTCACTGCCTTAGCATATGACAACTTCTGCACTACTCTAACCCTGGTAACCTCAACCTGCCTCTCTCGCACCAGACATTTCTGATCCCCAGCCCCATGGGCACCGCTACAATTAATACATAGTGCTTCTTCCCTCAATGCTACACATTCCTTTGTCTCATGCCCTTCCGCACACTTCTCACACCTAGAAGCCTCCCTCCTACACACTTCTGCCACATGCCCATAAGCTTGACACCTGTAACACCATAATGTATTCGGCACAAAAGCTCATATGGGATAACTTATATATCCTAACATCACTTTGTCGGGCAAAGACTCAAAATCAAAACAAACACAAAAACAGACAAAGACTCTTCTGTTTCACCACTCACGCCACTGTGTCTGTGTCGCACCAAACGACGAGCATCACAGGAATCTTCCCCTTCAGTTGGTCAACTTTCACATTTACAACTAGCCCAGTAATCACTCCTTTCAATGGCGCCCTTTTCTCGAGAGCAAAACAATTCACGTCTCTTGTCCCCATTTGTTTGAGGCGGAGCACCTGCTCCCTCTGACCAACAGAAACACAAACAATTATCACAAGACCATTTCTGGTGACCTTCACCGATTCCACAGCACCCAACTCTGTTTTCACCCACCCAGAAACCAAAAATGGATCAGCAAAAAGGCACCTCACTTCCATTTCTCCTCCTGTCTTCGATCTGACATACAGCTTGCTTATACAGTGCCTTCTGAAAGTTTTCAGACCCCTTGACTTTTTCAACATTTTGTTACGTTACAGCCTTATTCTAAAATTGATTAAATTGTTTTTTCCCCCCTCATCAATCTACACACAATACCCCATAATGACAAAGCAAAAACATTTTTGCTAATTCATATTTTAAAAAACCCTGAAATATTCCATTTACATAAGTTTTCAGACCCTTTACTCAGTACTTTGTTGAAGCCCCTTTGACAGCGATTAAGCCTTGAGTCTTCTTGGGTATGACGCTACAAGCTTGGCACACCTGTATTTGGGGAGTTTCTCACATTCTTCTCTGCAGATCCTCTCAAGCTATTTTCAGGTCTCTCCAGAGATGTTCAATTGGGTTCTGGCTGGGCCACTCAAGGACATTCAGAGACTTGTCCCTAAGCCACTCCTGCATTGTCTTGGCTGTGTACTTAGGGTCATTGTCCTTTTGGAAGGTGAACTTTGGCCCCAGTCTGAGGTCATGAGCGCTCTGGAGCAGGTTTTCATTAAGGATCTCTCTGTACTTTGCTCCTTTCATCTTTGCCTCGATCCTGACTAGTCTCCCAGTCCCTGCCGCTGAAAAACATCCCCACAGCATGATGCTGCCATCACCATGCTTCACCATCGGGATGATGCAAGGTTTACTCCAGATGTGACGCTTGGCATTCAAGCCAAAGAAGTTTGATCTTGGTTTCATCAGACCATAGAATCTTGTTTCTCATGGTCAGAAAGTCTTTAGGTGCCTTTTGGCTAACCTAGCTGGGCAGTGCATCTCTTGGTCTGTCTGTGTCTTGCTTGTTTGCCAGCCACTTCCAGGACTTTGTTCTGTGCCTTTGTGCATGACAAAAGTGAGAGGGAAATAGAACTATTTATTACGTTTGATAAACGCCAACGGGCAACAGTGTTTATAAACTGCAGCTTGAAAAAGATAACCGTGTCGAGCGTGAACATGTGTTCATATGCGCGTGCACGAAATGAAACTCGCGCTTTCCAGCAGCAACCTCTGTGGTAACCAGTCCAGACAATATATGGGCGTGATGGCACTCCTCATAGGCGCACATAATTTTAAAACAAGACAACGATTATCAAGTATCTCAGTCAAGATTTAGTTACAACTCTGGACTAATGCAAGATGGAAAGCAATGGATTAACACTGACTATTGATTTATATATTGAATTTAAAATGTTGATTAGCTGGGCAGACTGGGCAATATGGATGCACATCTCTCAGTAAATAATAACCATCAAGTATTCAGCCAAGCCATAGTATAAATAGTATTTTATATTTTAAAATGTATAAAATCAAATCTGGGGGAGCCAGTTTGAATGGGCCTGATGCAGCTGATAAAATGTATAATAGTATTGTTATCTATAATTTACAGGTGCTATGCTTAAGTTTGTTAGTAGAGGATCCTCAGCCAGTACAAGCACAGACTCAGTTGGTCCACATCCAGCCAGTACTAACACAGACCCAGTACAGCTGGCTTCAGCAAGTACTAACACAGACCCAGTACAGCTGGCTTCAGCAAGTACTAACACAGACCCAGTACAGCTGGCTTCAGCCAGGACTAACACAGACCCAGTACAGCTGGCCTCAGCAAATACTAACACAGACCCAGTACTGGCAGTTTCAGCAAGTACTAACACAGACCCAGTACTGGCAGTTTCAGCAAGTACTAACACAGACCCAGTACAGCCGTCTTCAGCAAGTACCAACACAGACCCAGTACAGCTGGCTTCAGCAAGTACTAACACAGACCCAGTACAGCTGGCTTCAGCCAGGACTAACACAGACCCAGTACAGCTGGCCTCAGCAAATACTAACACAGACCCAGTACAGCTGTCTTCAGCAAGTACCAACACAGACCCAGTACAGCTGGCTTCAGCAAGTACTAACATAGACCCGTGAGCCATGTAAAGCCAAGGCAGCAGCTACTCTTCCTGGGGTCCAGAAAAATTAAGGCAGTTAAACAATTTTAAAAACATTACAATACATTCACAAAAGATTTCACAACACACTAAGTGTATGCCCTCAGGCCCCTACTCCACTACTACATATCTACAACACAAAATCCATGTGTAAAAAATCTAATCTAATCAAATGTATTGGTCACATACACATGGTTAGCAGATGTTATTGTGAGTGTAGCGAAATGCTTGTGCTTCTAGTTCCAACAGTGCAGCAACATCTAACAAGTAACATCTAATAATTCCACAACAAATACCTAATACACACAATTCTAAATAAAGGAATGGAATAAGAATATATAAATATATGGATGAGCAATGTCAGAGCACATAGGCTAAGATGCAATAGTATAGAATACAGTATATACATATGAGATGAGTAATGCAAGATATGTAAACATTTTTAAAGTGGCATTATTAAACTGACTAGTGTTCCATTTATTAAGGTAGCCAATGATTTCAAGTCTGTATGTAGGCAGCAGCCTCTCTGTGTTAGTGATGGCTGTTTAACAGTCTGATGGCATTGAGATAGAAGCTGTTTTTCAGTCTTTCGGTCCCAGCTTTGATGAACCTGTACTGACCTCGCCTTCTGGATGATAGCGAGGTGAACAGGCAGTGGCTTGGGTGGTTGTTGTCCTTGATTATCTTTTTGGCCTTCCTGTGACATCGGGTGCTGTAGGTGTCCTGGAGGGCAGGTAGTTTGCCCCTGGTGATGCGTTGTGCAGACCGCACCACCCTCTAGAGAGCCCTGCGGTTGTGGGCGCTGCAGTTGCCGTACCAGGCGGTGATACAGCCCGACAGGATGCTTTCAATTGTGCATCTGTAAAAGTTTGTGAGGGTTTTAGTTGACAAGCCACAGTTCTACCAGCCTCCTGAGGTTGAAGAGGCGCTGTTGTGCCTTCTTCACCACACTGTCTATGTGGGTGGACTATTTCAGTTTGTCGGTGATGTGAACGCCAAGGAACTTTCCACCTTCTCCACTGCTGTCCTGTCGATGTAGATAGGGGGGTGCTCCCTCTTCTATTTCCTGAAGTCCACGATAATCTCCTTTGTTTTGTTGACAATGAGTGAGAGGTTATTTTCCTGACACCACACTCCGAGAGCGCTAACCTCCTCCCTGTAGGCTGTCTCGTCGTTGTTGGTAATCAATCCTACTACTGTTGTATTGTCTGCAAACTTGATGATTGAGTTGGAGGTGCATGGCCAAGCAGTCATGGGGGAACAGGGAGTACAGGATGGGGCTGAGCACACACCCTTGTGGGGCCCCAGTGTTGAGGATCAGCGAAGTGGAGATGTTGTTTCCTACCTTCACCACCTTAGGGCGTCCCTTCAGGAAGTCCAGGATCCAATTGCACAGGGCGGGTTGAGGCCCAGGGCCTCAAGCTTAATGATGAGGTTGGAGGGCACTATGGTGTTGAATGCTGAGCTGTAGTCAATGAACAGCATTCTTACATAGGTATTCCTCTTGTCCAGATGGGATAGGGCAGTGTGCAGTGTGATGGTGATTGCATTGTCTGTGGACCTGTTGGGGCGGTAAGCAGATTGAAGTGGGTCTAGGGTGACAGGTAAGGTGGAGGTTATATGATCCTTAACTAGCCTCTCAAAGCACTTCATGATGACGGAAGTGAGTGCTACAGGGCGATAGTCATTTTGTTCAGTTACCTTTGCATTCTTGGGTACAGGAACAATGGTGGCCATCTTGAAGCATGTGGGGACAGCAGACAGGGATAGGGAGAGATTGAATATGTCCGTAAACACACCATACGTGTGTATAGTGCGTATGTTATCGTGTGTGTGTATGCATATGTCTGTGCCTATGTTTGTGTTACTTTACAGTCCCTGCTGTTACACTGAACCCCCCCCCTTTTGTACACTGCTGCTACTCGCTGTTTATTATCTATGCATAGTCACTTCACCCCTACCAACATGTACAAATTACCTTCAACTAACCTGCACCCCCACACACTGACTCGGTACCGGTACCCCCTGTATATAGCCTTGTTATTGTTATTGTGTTACTTGTTATTCTTATTTTTTTTACTTTAGTCTATTTGGTAAATATTTTCTTAACTCTTCTTGAACTGCACTGTTGGTTAAGGGCTTGTAAGTAAGCATTTCACGGTAAGGTCTACACTTGTTGTATTCGGCACATTGATTTGTTCCAGAATGTGTATTATTGACTGTTTTTTTAAATAACATTTTACTGCTTGCATCAGTTACTTGATATGGAATAGAGTTCCATGTATACATGGCTCTATGTAATACCGTGAGCCTCTCATAGTCTGTTCTGGACTTGGGGACTGTGAAGAGACCTCTGGTGGCATGTCTTGTGGGGTATGCTTGGGTGTCCGAGCTGTGTGCCAGTAGTTCTAACAGACAGCTCGGTGCATTCAACATGTCAATATCTCTCACAAATACAAGTATTGATGAAGTTAATCTCTCATCCACTTTGAGCCAGGAGAGATTGACATGCACATTTTTCATGTTAGCTCTCTGTATACATCCAAGGGCCAGCCGTGCTGCCCTGTTCTGAGCCAATTGCAATTTTCCTAAGTCCTTCTTGGTGGCACCTGACCACAACTGAACAATAGTCAGGTGCGACAAAACTAGGACCTGTGTGACATGCCTTGTTGATAGTGCTGTTTAGAAGGTAGAGTAGGGATTTATTATGGACAGACTTCTCCCCATTTTAGCTACTGTTGTATCAATATGTTTTTCTCCTGAGTAGAATGGACCACCCTTTTACTGTGACACAACAGTACAAGCAATTATGTACTGTGCAATAAATGTACACACATTAAAAAACATTGTTGACAAATAACTGACATAATATCTTATAGAAATATTTTCAATTATTCTTTGTATGATAAGTAGTATCAAATATATCGATAGTTATGCAAATTTCTTATCATTTTCGCCCTAGTTATTCTTTTAGAAAGTATGTAGGAAAGGACTCTAATTCTAAAGGATTCCAAAAATCCGTGATCCGGAAGTGCGTAGTTATTCTTGCCCGCGTCACAGGGGTGTCATGCAGCGTTCAAAACAACTGGGAGTTCGGAACTCGGTCCCGGAAATCTCTGACTTCCGAGCTTTCAAAACAACTGAGAACTCGGGGAAAAATATATATTTTAACGGTTATCGAACTCGGAATTCCAACTCAGGAACTCGGGCCTTTTTCTTGAGCTCCGACTTTCCGACCTTAAGATAACTGACGTCATGATTTTACCTCGTATTTTTTCGAGTTCCTAGTTGTTTTGAACGCGGCACTAGAAAGAAGCACTAGTTCCGGAGTTGGAATTCCGAGTTTAATGACCATTCAAATCGATTGTTCCTAGTCAGAGCTCGTTTTTCCCCGAGTTCCCAGTTGGTTTGAACGCGGCAGTAGTGAGCTAGCTGGAGGAAGGAACACTCACAGTCCACTATGGCGGAGGTAAATTGCGTTCACATTTGTGTTTTAACTGTGTGTATTGAGACAATTACAACTATATTATAAGCCGTGTCTGACGAAATTAGATATCACCATTTGGTGACTGCCTGTACTGTGGTGCTTGGTCTACTAGCCTAGCAAACTAGGTACGTTAGTTAGCTCTCTACCTGTCCAGGGCCTGGTTTCCCAAAAACATCTTAAGGCCCATAAAAGTCTGTCTGAAGCAGAGATATGTAACGTTAGCTAGCTAGCTTTTCCCATTAACTCAATAACTAGAATTCTGATGGATTCAAGTTATCCCATGAGATGTTTTCTCAAGTCATGCTTTCCTCACTTAATTTATGCTTTACCCCTCTCAGACGCACAGCTTGCAGGAGCTGCAGCAACAAGCAGCCGTCGCCTCCAAAGTGTATGTCCAGAGGGACTACAACTCGGGTAAAATCTGCAAGTTCCAGACCAAGTTCCCCTCGGAGCTGGAGTCCAGGGTATGATAACTCACTAGTGCTGAGCGATTCGGTTCGATTATAAATCGTTTCGGTTCGATTATAAACAAATAATCACGGTTTTTGATTGTTTTTGTTTTACATTAAATGCACTAGGCATTGTGGGTTGAATGCTGGAACACAGAATAAAACAATAAGTCACATGATGGTATAGCTGGCCATTTACTGCTTATCACCTATTAACCATCATTTTTTCACAACTTTAATAAAATATTTCAGTTTTGTATATTACATTTTTATTTTATAGAGCTGATGCCTATGCTATCTGACTATTTTATAAATACTAACGTTAAATACTTAATAATATATATCTAATGTTAGCTAAATGTAGTAATTAATTAATTGGCTACATTTCTTTAAATGGACAATTCTGTTAACTGTCTTGTGCAAGTTTTGAATTGACACAATACCTGTTAGCAAAGGTGTCAGCTAGAGATGGCGTGCAGGAGCTTTGTGTGATGTCTACTTTGATGCTAATTAGCATTTTCAAATCTGAGAGTAAGTAGAGACAGATATATTGATTAATGTCACCTTGTCCAAGTGAGATTTACATGGTTATCAAAACATCACGCCAGGGTAAGCCTACACGAAATATAGCGCTTATTTGAAGTGTTTCAAAAATACCCTATGGTGGAAAAACGAGTGGAACCATTTCCCTATTTGACCGCTAGGTTTTATGGGTATTATGACACCTCCACTGTGGGGCTCTATATATCACCTCACAATCGCACATCCTTCTCTCTTCGGTAGCAGGCTTAAAACAAACAGACCAGACAAGTAGATGCGCAATTGATTATTGACCACATTTTATGCACTAAACTATAAAATATTAGACTGTTGGAAACAGCAACTACCTACTACATCGCATAGTTCAGGCTGGATCTGATTTATCTCTAGAGAAACTGTGTGATGTGCGCATTGAACTCACAGAAGGAAAAAAACGAAATGGAATTCAAAAAGACGAAATGGAATTCAAATAATTGAACTGATGCCGGTCGATTAGTTGTTTTAAAAAAACGGGGGGAAACGGGAAAATACCTGAAATTCCGGTTAATCGCTCAGCACTTTAAAACACACGCACACAGATTTGGTTTGGCTGGTAGGGATATCCTTGTCCCATTGCGCACCAGCGACTCCTGTGGCGGGCCGGGCGCAGTGCACGCTAACTAAGGTTGCCAGGTGCACGGTGTTTCCTCCAACACATTGGCTGGCTTCCGGGTTGGATGCGCGCTGTGTTAAGAAGCAGTGTGGCTTGGTTGGGTTGTATTTCGGAGGAAGCATGGCTTTCGTCTCTCCCGAGCCCGTACGGGAGTTGTAGCGATGAGACAAGATAGTAATTACTAACAATTGGATACCACGAAATACAGTGTTCACCCTTATTAGCACCTGAATTAGTATGTATGGAAACAACTAGCTACTCACCTGTTTCCTTTTCAAATGTGTACATTTGGCCATGCAGACCTTTTACTGAGGGCATTATTTTTTCAGGTTGATAAGCAGCAGGTGGGCATTATTTTTTCAGGTTGATAAGCAGCAGTTTGAGGAGACGATGCAGACACTTAACAACCTTTACGCAGAGGCTGAGAAAATTGGTGGCAAGTCTTACCTGGAGGGCTGCTTGGCCTGCATGACAGCCTACACAATCTTCCTCTGTATGGAGACCCACTATGAGAAAGTAGGTCCCTAAGTCTTTAACTTTACTGACTTTATTGTTCCTGTGGGGAAATTTTGTTGCAGTATCATGTACACGCTTAAATACAAAACTAATTGACGGTACAACTTTCATAAGTTACATACCAATAAAAAGAGACTAGCCTGCTGGCCTTACTGGGTTAATAGGAATATTAGCACAAGCTATTTAGGAGCGATATCACACCTGGCGCAAATTTATTGTCTTGTTCAGTTTTTTCCTGCCGAGGGGATAAAAGGAACTAGACAATATGTAGGCCAAGGGTTGGTATAATAAAATAATTAAAAAGCAATCTGGGTCCCAAATGTCACCCTATGGGTACTGGTCAAAAGTATTGCACTTTTTAGGGAAAAGGGTGTCATTTGGGACTTAACCAATGTTGAATGACACGTGGACCAGTGGCCATATTGGATGTAGTCTTTTTATGAGGCCAAGCCATGAATGGGTGAAAGGGCTTACTTTTTTTGTCTCTAGGTATTGAAGAAAATCGCTAGGTTCGTCAAGGAGCAGAATGAGAAGATCTACGCTCCTCTGGGACTCCTGCTGACAGACCCAATAGAGAGAGGTCTCAGGGTTGTATCCATTACTGTCTTTGAGGCTCACACAAACAGAGGGTACATTCCAAATTGCCCTGGTCTGGTCAAAAGTACTGCGCTATATAGGGTATAGGATGCCATTTGGGACACACACTCAGACCTTTCTTGTGTACCCTTCTTTAATGTCCTGCTGGATCCCAGTTTCCTTAACTAACCCCCTCACCAGGTTGAAATCACAATTTTTGAGGACAGAAGTATTGGCTCCGGAAGATGAACCACACCAAAGGTGAGTGTTGTCAGGGAAATCATTCACCTCATTGAAATGAGCTTTCTTCTCAACCTGCACTCTTAACAGGGGATATCAATGGAAAAATGTACTTAGTTTCACAGCAACCTCACTAAAGTTTCTAAATAACTAGAAAGGATGGAAGAATATTGACTTGTAGATGCTGTCAAATGACATGTCTTGATTCCCTCTGGTTAACGAGCAGCAATTATAAGAAATGTTATTTCACGATCACAGCTCTTGGCCTACAGCTATAAGCTATCAAGACTTCCTTCACAGTATTCTTAATTTGACATTTGTTTGTTTTTGCTCTCATGCAGGATGGCCTATTTGACCTGGTGCATCCCAATTATCTCACCACACCCATCAATAATTCCTTCTGGATGTAGATGGATGTCCTTCTGGATGTAGATAATTGTTTTTATTTATTTCACAAAAGGGATGGGCTATGTGTGCTAGTAATCTATATCCCGCTGAAACAAACACTCCCTGTTTTTACATGTTTATTGAGATTATTAATTTGAACATGTGAAAATGTCTTATTCTAGTTAACCAAGACCACACCTTTAGTATGAATGGTGCCGTTTTGTTTTATATTGCCATTTTAAACTCTTACTCATTAAAGGTGCATTGTGTAATATCTCCAAATACTAATAGCCTTTAAAGGTATAGTTCACCCACAGTTTTTAAACCTGTGTTTAATATACCCTCTTTGGTTCACCAAAATTACAACATTAGCAAGATGGTTCCTTACCTTGACAGTAGTCTACGGGCCAGGAGAAACTGTAATCCACAACAATACATATTTTTCTACTAAGCTGCTGACACCAACTGGGTGATTCTCACGAAGCTGGCACTTTACAACAAGAAATAAACTTATTTTCCACCATAATTCCTCTAAGATTAGGATCTCTAGTTATTTATTTCATAATTATTATGTTTATTTATCAGATATTATGCATTTCCACAACTACCAATGCAAAAATTTTCATAACCGCAAAAATTTTCGAATTCCCAAAAAAGTAATAAACCAATTTCTATATATTTTGTAACATTGCTCACCTAATGAAAAGGCCTGAGTTAAACACTGAAAACAAATATATTTCAAATTAAATTATTCATGTGTTTTGTAATTTTTCATGACTGCAACGCACAACCTTTTCTGAATCTTGTTTTTTGGTAATAATTACTTGTTTTTATGTAAACCTATTTGGATAAAGAACAAAAGGCACACTATCAGATGAAGTGAAAATTACAAGTATACATTTAACTTTTTGTAGTATTTCCTAAATATTGGTTTATTACGGTAATGAAAAGCTGGATCTGGAAATGAGAATACATGTTTTTGTAGTGAGTGTTGCATAGTTTGCAGTTTAAAAACTACTGAGCTCTTAGTCATCATCAAAATGTGTCATTTGTCAATCCCAAATGATTTGGGTAATATGAAAATCACTGGTCTTAATACAATTGACTAAAATCCATTAATTTAGCATAAGTACTGTAATTACGTGCATGTATTTTCAAAAGTGAAAGTGGACTTAAGCATAAAACGGTGACTTTTTTTACAGGTAATATTGGGATGTGGATGTGTGTGGTTCTACGGTATTTTAGATGGGTTTCTAAATTGAATGGCACCTTATGGGCATCTTATGGGCAAATGGCATAACATGATATGTCTATATAGTATCTAAATATGTGGGATTTTAACCAAAAAGAGAGGTAAAACTGTCGAAATGGGGGATATCCTCCTTTAAGTGGCGGGGCTGCTCTTTGTTGAAACAAACTCCAGATTGTGGCTTTAAGTAAATTAAATGGGGTTTACACCCATAATTCTTTGATCCTACTTAATCGAATAACTGATGTTTTACCAAAAATCTATACAATAGGTGTAATCTGTAGTTCTGGTAAATAATTAGTTACCACCACAGCACACCCATTGACTATACATTAAAATTAGGTTATTATCGTTACCCGAAATTAAGTTTCTCATTAACGAAAGACCTAAAAGTGATGTGGTAATGAGAGGCACTTAGCTCAGTCTGCTGTCTCCTATTGCTTGCAAACAATTGACCACATCACTAAAGCCCATTCATGCCTCCATGCTGGTAAGGTGACAGTTCTCTACGTTTTCCCCAATATGAGCTTTTTTCTCATTTTGGTAATGAGGTTGTAAAGGGGAGAATAAGATCCTCATTCTGAAGACAAATAAAGATTAAATTAACTTGTGTTCATGTAAGGACTACTTCTCTAGATGATGCATCATGGGTGAATAAAACTCTATAAAAAATGAATATAGGAGTTTTTACAGCCATTTGAAAAAGTTTTACGGTAATGAGAAACATGTCCACAGACACTGTTTTTACGTAAAAAATATTATAGTTTAATGTAAACTTCAACTAGTAAATCATTTTTTTGATTTATCCTCAAACTACAGAAACATTGTGTTTGTTCAAATAAGTTAGGTTTTTCTAGTATTAGTAGTACCATTTTGTAAAATTACCCAATTTTAATCCGGATGCATTTTGGTAATGAGAATTTGGGGTGAAAATGTAAGGCAATATGCCATAAACTAAGCATCTTAGAATTCTGAATGATTGTTGCAGATGCATCATGGTTTTATAACTCAATTTGTTACTGCCATGGTTAAAACTTGTTTCATGAGAATCACCCAACTGCTAACTTGAGCATTAATGACCAAAAACAATGAGAGGGGAATGGGGCAGTTCTAGTGCATTCCAACTTGTGGATTTTTGTTCTTGGCGGTTGCAAACTTAAAACAGTAACAACATTTCAATCCTGCTAAGTTTCTGGTTTTATGATTTGTAATTTCCGGTATTACTAAATTGTACTCCTCAAAAACCAACAAAGTTCATGCTAAAATGTGACATACTGCACCTTTTATTCAGCCTCCTGTCATTTTGTATGCCATTTTCATGAAGAGAACTAATTGAGTTGGTGTGGGTGTACTTTTGGTCACCTTAGATGCGGGCTATTCAATATGAACTTGTTTCCTATGCATCATGTTGTGTGGGTCTGCATAATATTATGAAGATGTCTGTTCTGTAGTGACTGTTGACCGGTGTTTTAAGCACACAGGTTACCTGTTATTACCAATATGAATCAGGTTTTCACACTGGCTAGTTTAATTTATGAATGTGTAAGAAAAGGTTCAAAATCACTTACCTAGATCTGACCTCAATATTGTCACTGCTTAGCTTGACTAAATGTGAATTGACAGGAATTGGGACTCCAACCCTGACTGTGGTTTAACATAATTATGAAGAGTTTTTAGACTACCCCATATCCTTGATGTTGTCCAATTATGTGTAAATAATTATTGACCACAACACAAAATCACCTCAGAAACCTTAAGCATGCTTTGACTCTCAATGGTGTATACGACTGCCTGTTAATTCCTAATTATTGTTTGTTCTTATATGTACTGTATCTATTAATAAACTATTTTCTTGAAAAATCTGAAAAGCCATACTCAATTAAATATAGCATACATCAAATTGCATACATTTTTGTTTTTACTAGATCACCTGTGATGGTAGCTAGCTAGACAAAATGGCAAATGAGTCCTTACCACTTAATAGCAGTTAACAATATTCTGCATTCAATGGCATAATCGTTCATTAGCAATATAATGAAATGCAGTTTATGGATGCATTCTGCACCTGCTCATAAGGGGGTGCATTTACACAGATGGAACCAACAGTAATTATTTGGAAGGGGCTGGCTACTTTTTCTGTTTAAGCATTGGCTGCCTATGGTTGGTTGTGGTATTGGGTGTCTGTTGTGTTCAAAGGTTGTAATGCTTTAACCATGTACATTTCTCTCAGACAAGGTGACTTAAAAAATATAATACATGTTTTTTTCGTAATTTTGACACCCTTTTCTCCCCAATTTCGTGATTACGATATTGTCTCATCGCTGTAACTCCCCGACGGGCTCGGGGGAGGCGAAGGTCGACCTGCTCGCTTAACCTGGAAGCCAGCTGCACCAATGTGTCGGAGGAAACACCGTTCAACTGACAACCGAAGTCGGCCTGCAGGCAGTCGGCCTGCCGCCATGAGTCGCTAGAGCACAATGAGCCAAGTAAATCCCCCTCAAATTTGATGTCATTGTATGTGATATTGTCAATATTAATATTCTTTGAAATTAATTAATCATGTAACTCCTCCCAGAAAGTGGTAATATGATCACAGGAAAATAAAATATGTTCAGTAGTTTCAATTTCATTCCCACAAAATGTTGTCATTACGCTCTACATTGAATTTCAATCTTAAAAATGTATTTGACAGATAACTAGTTTAGAAATTTTAAATGGTTCTCTTTGGCCTTGGGTAATATAGAGAAAGACAAATATTTGTATTTTCTTGGTTACAGAAACAAACAATTTGACAGTTTCTTTAACAGTTCTGGGAAGAATTATTTCTTATCCTGCAAACAGCCATTTATGTATAAAGACGCATCTGAATGTAATAACATCCCTTTCATCAGCAGTACAAGACTAGAAGTAATAGCATTTATGACTACAATATTGCTTGGGGCGATAAGGAAAGTAATGTTTTATCTTAGACATTATAGCTGAGGATATTATAACTTTCATCTAAAAGATTTGGTCTTTTACAGATATTTATTTTCATTCATTCTTACATCTCTTAGCTCCCGAGTGGTGCAGCGGTCTAAGGCACTGCATCTCAGTGCTAGATGCATCACTACAGACCATGGTTCGATAACGGGCTGTATCACAACCTATGATCGGAAGTCCCACAGGGTGGCACACAATTGGCCCAGCATCGTCCGGGTTAGGGGAGGGTTTGGCCGGGGTAGGCCGTCATTGTAAAATAATAAGTTGTTCCTAACTGACTTGCCTAGTTAAGTAAAAGAAAAAAGAAAGACTGGTCTTGTTACGGTACAGAATACACCTGTTATTCCATATCGGTGTGTTATGTGGAGTTGTGTTTATATGCCGATTTCCTGTATAATAACACTTGTTGGTGAAGTGCAGAACGTTTCACAGGTAATTTGTTAATATTAAAGTAACATCTAAGCAAGAAATCTATTCCAATCTTTTTAAAGATGGAAGCAGGGACACTGAACCACAGGCCATCCATATCACAGAGAAAATGTATTTATTGATTGATTTAACCTTTTATTTAACTATACGGACTACCAAAAGGCAAAAGGACTCCAGCGGGGATGGGGGCTGGGATTAAAGATAAAAAATAAATTATAAATATAGGACAAAACACACATCACAAGAGACAATACAACACTACATAAAGAGAGGCCTAAGCCAACAACATAGCAAGGCAGCAACACATGACAACACAGCATGGTAGCAACACAACATGACAACATGGTAGCAGCCCAAAACATGGTACAAACATTATTGGGCACAGACAATAGCACAAAGGGCAAGAAGGTATAGACAACAATACATCACGCAAAGCAGCCACAACTGTCAGTAAGAGTGTCCATGATTGAGTCTTTGAATGAAGAGATTGAGATAAAACTGTCCAGTTTGAGTGTTTCTTGCAGCTCGTTCCAGTCGTTAGCTGCAGCAAACTGAAAAGACGATCGACCCAGAGATGTGCTTTCGGGAGCTTTAACAGAATGTGACTAGCAGAACGGGTGTTGTATGTGGAGGATGATGGCTGCAGTAGATATCTCAGATAGGGGGGAGTGGGGCCTAAGAGGTCCTCACAAAATAATGTAACGTTTCATTACAATACTAACCACTTTATTCTAAACATACCATTCATACATTCGAAATCAAAAACATTCAAGCCCCCATCATTGTAAGGTCTTAAAACATCACCCTTATGTAGTGAACATTGTTCTTCCTAATATAATTGACGTTAGTTTGGTTTATAATTTTTATAACAGCTAGTGATAAAGCTGGGTAAATTATCCTAGACAAACTTTCAATTTTTGTCTGTAAAATTCTTCCAAATATAGATACTCTTTGAAGGCAACTGTTATTAACATTGGCTTTCAATAAATTGTTTCACGATATTATGTAATTAAATGAATGGATGGTCATGTATGGCCATAAACTCACATTTATTCATATTTTGCCTCAAACCTGAGAAGAGATTGACTAAATTGATAGCTAAGGGGATCTGTTCTTCGTCCTAAAGAAAAATAGTTGTATCATCTGCCAGTTGACTAATTATGGATTTTCCCATAACATTACGTTTTTTTATATTCTCATCAAGATTCAATAACCCTTATTAAGAGATGTATGGATTGTCGGGCATTCCAATCATGTGATTGTTTGACAAAACAAAGCTTTGGACATCATTGATCACGTGCTTCTGATCAACTAATACAATCATTGGCACACTGCTTCGAAGTAAACTGCTTAGCGATTTTAACGCATCCCTCAGGGCTCCGGTATCAAATGTAACATCACTATTACTTAGCCACCTTTTCAACTGACAAACTAAGGTCAGAATAAAATATTTGATTAGAATCCATAGATCAGCATTGCATAATTGTAACGGCTTAATTGAACAACTTGTGTTCAGCATTTGCTAGCTAACGTTTGCAACTGGCATTAGAATTTAGCTAGCCTAAGCAATTAGGCACTGTACTGTACTGGACAAAGCCTCCTGCCCCCTGTAAATGTGTGATATAGCTAATTTATACTGAACAAAAATATAAACGCAACATGTAAAGTGTTGGACTCATGTTTCATGAGCTGAAATAAAATATCCTGAAATTGTCCATATGCACAAAAATCTTATTTTCTCTCCAATTTTGTGCACACATTTGTTTACATCCCTGTTAGTGAACATTTCTCCTTTGCCAAGATAATTCATCCACCTGACAGGTGTGGCATATCAAGAAGCTGATTAAACAGCATGATCAATACACAGGTGCACCTTGTGCTGGGGACAATAAAAGGCCACTCTAAAATGAGAAGTTTTGTCACACAACACAATGCCACCAATGTCTCAAGTTTTGAGACAGTATGCAATTGCTGAGCTGACTGCAGGAATGTCCACTAGAGCTGTTGCCAGAGAATTGAATGTTCATTTCTCTACCATAAGCCACCTCCAATGTCGTTTTAGAGAATATGGCAGTACATCCAACCAGCCTCACAACTGCAGAACACGTGTAGCCACGCAAGCCCTGGACCTCCACATTTTTTATTTTATTTATTTATTTTACCGTTATTTTACCAGGTAAGTTGACTGAGAACACGTTCTCATTTGCAGCAACGACCTGGGGAATAGTTACAGGGGAGAGGAGGGGGATGAATGAGCCAATTGTAAATTGGGGATTATTGGCTTCTTCACCTGCGGTATCGTCTGAGACCAGCCACCCAGTAAACTGATGAAACTGAGGAGTATTTCTGTCTGTAATAAAGCCCATTTGTGGGGGGGAAACTCATTCTGAGTGGCTGGGCCTGGCTCCCCCTGCCCAGTCTTGTGAAATACATTCATTAGGCCCTAATCTATGGATTTCAATTGACTGATTTCCTAATATGAACTGTAACTCAGTAAAATGGTTGTGTTTTATATTTTTGTTCAGTATAGTTAGGTGCATTAGCCTGGCTAGCTAACCAATACTGCACTTTCTGAACAAAGTGTGCTAGCTAACTGTAGCATTGAGTTGTCACACTGAGTCAACTGTATCCCCAACGTTGGTCATGAAGTAGACCAGTGTTTTCCCAACCCTGGTGCTCGAGTACCCTCAACAGTACACATTTGTATTGTAACCCTGGACATGCACACATGATTCAACTGGTCATCTAATCATCAAGCCCTCAATGAGCTGAATTAGTTGTGTTTTTCAATGGCTACAACTCCCTCTGGCCACCCTGGCATCTCCTTCTTTTGATGGCTGTTAACTTCCCAAGCAAGAAAATGCATCTGTTCGCACAGTCCTAGAAGAACTGAACGCTTACCTACAGATAGAGAACCAGAAAAGGTATGCTGACATTTCCTGCATTCTGTCACAATCATGAATTGTATAATTCATTTAATTTGCCTTGTGGGACACCTTCCCTGGCAGTGACATTTAGCATTGATTGCCTTTAAATACCAGTGGCATTTAGCTATGTGTCGCAGATCATAATGCACCTATATGTGATCAAAGTCTATTTGTGAGTTGATGTCACCTACTTGCTACAGTTTATATGCCAGATAATGTGTGATAACCAACGATCTTTCTTGTCTGGCATTATTACTGGACTTTAGAGGTTTGCCCATACAAACCGCCGCCATAGTTTCTTCAACTAACCTGGTATTGGTGATACTCTCTTCGTTCCTGATTCTGGAAAACAGTTATCTTATAAATGTCCGTGTCTAGTTGCAGGTGGTTCTACAAACATCAGAGAACTCAGAAAGATAGTAAATCCATGTTTTGTATTGAGTGAGCATGTAAATCTTGGTGGGGCAAAAAAAAAAAAAATGCCAGCAAAGCCACTACACAACACTAAACAATACATTAATTGCACTATAACGGTGACAAATGGTGCCCACAAACTGTTAGGGCCTACATAAAGCTGTCCCAACAGCAGAGTTCTATCAGCACCTTACCACTGCTACACCTGACTATCAGCGGAGCCTTGTCTTGCAGCAAAACAGTTAATTCAGCCTCATTTACTGCCTTTAAAAAAAACCATAGCTGATATGGCTGACTTGTTTAAATAAATGTGGTTTGTACTGACAATTGAGATGTACAAACTATGGCATAAGGGAACGACGAGCGGATAAGAGGCAATCCGTCATTTAGATTAAGACATTAATGAGCGAGCTAGGATGGACGTTGTGAACTATTTGTTCAGCGTTTTTTAAATGTACAGCGACAGAATTCAGAACATGGGCTGTTCGTACATTATTCTTCCTGTACACCAAGTCAGAGCTGTAGGATAAGTAACTGGGCCATATAAGCAGACAATGAAAGCTCTTACAATATTCGATGATTACATTTATCTAAAACAGGCTATAGTCTACATGTGCACGTGCACCACCAAGTCAGAACGGTAAGCGAAATTAAGAGGGGTAAATGGACCAAATTATTAGGGTGAGGCACATGGGCTACTAACATCTTACTACACAACATACACTTAGTATTACTTTCTTAGCTACAGTATACATATCTCCCTGGCATATTACATCATTTATACAGCAGGATACAAGACATTTTTGGACTCACCTTGTGCTGTGCTCACTTCCTTCCAAACCACTCATTGTTGAATTTGCGATTTCTAACTTCTTGTGTAATGTTTATGCCCAATGGCCGATGAACACCGATACGTTTTATCTATAATTTCTCTTCATTATTTATCTTCATATGACAAGGACTGAAAAGCATTTACCTTGATTAAGATGAAGCTACTGTACATATAACGTGATTTTACGTCATTTTATCTGTGGCCAATGACCTTGAGGATTCTTGGATGGGTACTTCTACTGTATCTCTATGTCAGCACCCAAAGGGCTCGAATTTTCAAGGTCTCCCCTTAGGCTTCGCGGTGATGTAGTTTCCCCATGAGTGACAGGACACTGAGCCAATCACGGTGCAACTCTCCATATTTTCTGCTGGCTTGCCCCACCACCACAGAAAGCACTGAGCTGGGCTGAAACACCGGCATTTTGGAGGTGCCTTACTCAAAAAAACAAAAACAGACCATGTTTGTATGCTGCTTTATTAACTCAATTATATATATTTTTTAAATTACATTGTTTGCAAACTGATACGTGACACGTATTAATGTCAAAATAACATGCAAAACAGGCAAGTCCCTTCCAAAAAAAATTATATTGTTCTTATTTTTTCGCAAAAATGTGGGGCTCAAATCCCCTGTTCTGAATGACAAGTCGCCACTGCTCTTGCACGTGTCTAGATATTTGTTTTGGTCGCGCTGTATGACTCGTTATATACTTCTACAGGTGGCGGCGAAACTAGTTCCCACGAAGACGCAAGAAAATGTGCAGCAGCTAAGATGCCAAGGCGCGGTTTTCTCTGGTGTTTGTAGAACCACTTGCAACTGGACACGGACATTTTTATAAGAACTGTTTTCCAGAATCGAGAACGAAGAGAGTATCGCCAATACCAGGTTAGTTGAACATTTATGGCAACGTTTTTATATAGGCAAACCGGTAACTTCCAGTAATGGACTCCAACATTTTATTGGTTGTATTACATTATCTGGCGTGCAAACCGTTGCAAGTCACCCACCATATTCTGAATAAGGTTTGATTTGAGAATTCGCTACCTGATTCACAGAACCACAGAGAAGCACACTAACTTCGCCACCTTCTGTGTGGGTGGGTGAGGGCTGGAGCTGCAGGGTAGTCATCTGCTACTCGCCCCACAGGTAGAGCACACACAACAAGGTCTTACATTCATGTCTCCCTTGTAAAATAAGTCTTCTGACCTTCAATGGGACTTCCTGGATAAACAGCTGTCAAATACAAATTCATATGATGTATTATCAGGTCACACTGTAACTTAAAATTATCCAAGCCTGGCTGCCAAAGTAGTTCTAAAGGAACTGCATGGTATAGGGGCATCTTAATGTGAATTTTTGCCCATTACTTTCACAACGTTACATGATGACTTTAGTATGGTGTGTGGGGGACGACAGCTTATACGAGGAGGCTCCCAGAGAGGTATGGTGATGCAGAGCAGCAAAATGCCCCCCAGACCCAACCCCCGGGCCGGAAGAGCGGAGGTAACACCAAACGCCCCGATAAGGCCATCTACATCCCCAAGGCGGCCAGGGACAGGCAGCGGGACAGCGGCGGTTCCCTCCACGTACCACCAGCAGGGGTGGACCTCGACCTGCCCCTGCCCACTCTCAGCTGCACCTCCTCGGGCTGCACCTCGCCCTCGGAGTCCTGCTGCTCCTGCCCCTGCTCCTCAGACACCACAGAGGGAATGTGTAGGAGTAGGTGACATATGTGGGTAGATATCACACTGTTGGACAGTAGATGTAGTGGTGTGGTGGTAACATAAGATACATGGATAACATATGGAGATGGAGGATGGTTGAGCATTGGAGTGACGAACCACATGTTGACATGGGTCATGGGACCGTGGTGATGGAGGTCTACTGGGGGACGTTCTGGCCCTCTGACCCTTTGACCCTTGTATATTCTCCATTTTGCTGACAGATTGACGAGACATAAGGGCGCCTACTGGGCGCTTTGACACACTAGATTTATAGTCTACCCATTCCACTAGAAAAGCATACATACCAGAGAAATATGCCTGGGGTGGCTGGACACTAATGAACAAGAAACACATAGTCTGCTGATTCCATTTGAGTGAAACTGACCAGACACATAGACGCCTATAAGCAATTGGATGCCCTAGAGATGGGGGGGCACAAAGAGTGCATTGATTTAGTGGTGAAGGGAGGGGATACAGAGTATGTTGACACACTAAGACAGAGGGTCTGACCACTATTATAATTTAACTGAAAGCAGATGATGGCCGTTAGTATGCGTGAACAAGCAGGAAGCCTGAACTAAAAAGAGAATGATGGCACAAAGAATAGGGGAAGTATGTTTATTTGCATATGGGGTGGACTCATATGCTATTTGGGTATAAAGAGAGCGAACCAGTGCTCTGGGAGTGGGGGTTCCGTGGGACTTCCGAGATGGTTATACTATTGTAAATAAAAGCATGTTTTGATTTCACAAGTTCTGATAAAGCGTTATATTTCTGAGATGATTTTCCACGACAAATGCCATCAGAAACGCCATCCAACTCCAACCAGGACAGTGTGCCCTCTATTACCTCTAACGCTGGGCAGGAGGACGACTTAATTCGCTTCTCAGCAGAGGAGGCCTGCCCCTGGCCCCCTGCCTGGGACCAGACTGTGTCCTACTTCATGGCTGTAACTCTGGAGGACCAGACTGAGAAAGAGGAGGAAGAAGTAGCAGAAGAGGTACTGAAGGAGGAGGAGTCTGTGTGCAGTAGCAACGTGGCCCCCCACCAACACCATGCCTCGCATACAACACCAGCCAAGGATGCTGCTGGCGACACTGCTGATTTTAGCCGAAACGTACAGTAACTAGGTTTCCATCCAATTAGCAACAGATTTTCGTTGTAATATTCTAAAATCGGCATAAAATAATTTACTCACCAGAGTTTCTATCAAATTGGCTTGTTTCGGATAAAAAGCTGTGCGTGATAACGTAGTGCGCATAAAAATAACTTTTGTGGTTAAATTACCATGTACAGAATTTTAAAAAAGACCAGTTAAATGCGTTTACATCACATTTTCAACTGTACTTATGGTTATGTCACAAATTTTGCGTTATATTGCAAATGTGCCCACTCTGGTCTTGGCACATCCGCTCTAGCCAACAGCTCGCACATACAGTGCGGGTAGACTACCTAAATGCTGAGATTATTTTGGATAAGAGAGAGAATTTTTATTTGTCAAACAGCAGCCAAGCATCAATGATAATGACACCAGAATAAGACTCAATATTTATTGGAAAAGAGCAAGCTCATCACTGTGCACTTTCATCACCCTCTGAAGTTCATCATAATTTATTTATTCTGTAGCCTAGTAAACTGCATGCTTTCCCAAGGTGCATAGAGGTGTTTCACCTGCCATTTCTCGCAATAATAATTTTACCATCAACTTTTGGAAAGTTTAAATTAGCTGTTTCCATCAGGCCTGTCGTGACATTTATCTGACATATAGTTTACTCACATAAAAAGGTTGGATGGAAACCTGTTTAATGTCGTGAAGTTCTGACAAATTCCATGACAGTAGAGTGGGGGAGGGGGTGATCTATGGGGATTGTATCATTTCTGTTCTTCAAATGACTAAAATGTTGTTGTTTTTGCTAAATCTGTATGAAAATGGAACAAAAATTACCATGACATTTTAGATTGTCCTCAAGTTAAATACATAGAAACTTTGGAGGCATAGACTATATACAGTATTGTCTAAGATATAGGCTATATTTCACATGTATTATATTTAAAGGGATTACTGAGAAACACTTAATTGGGATAGGTATATCTGTCAATAACTGGTTGAATTTCTCGTCAGATCACAGCCCACTTGACAGAGACAGACGTGGCCATCGATCACAGCCACAACGACTACTCGTGTTTTGGGAACGTGTGGCTCAACCAGGACGAGTATGCCCACGTTATCGAGATCTACGGGTTCCCGGCCGTGTTCAAAACAGACGACCTGCTGGATGCCTTTGCAGACTACAGGTAAAATCCTTGGAGTAGGGTGACGTTGCCCCTAGATGCTGATCTTGGATCAGTTTTACCTTTTCCTCACTGATGGTTAGGATTGGGGGAAGGGAAGCTTATCCTGGATCTGTACCGAAGGGAAACCTCACCCTGCAGCACAGGTGAAAGCCTCCCCAAGCCACTCACTAAAGCCGACAGCACACTCACAAAGACTGGGAGAGAGACAGACAGCCCATCTTGGTCTGTCTTTCAGTGACGGGGGCATGAAGATTATGTGGATGGACAACACTCGCGCCCTAGGCGTGTTCTCCAGTCAATCTTCAGGTATGGTTTTTGAGTATGTATTTTTTTCATCTTTTGAGTTGTTTTTAAAGTAACTGCCCAGTGTAAATCTAACTTTATTTAAAGTTCATATTCTGTTAACTCCTATCCAAATAATGTTGACATTTTTTTGTGTGTGGCTAAAGCATAAATTGAAGAGAAAAAAACACTTCAAAAATCCCACCTCAAACTTCTATCTCAGACTGTTTCATAAATGCTTGCTATTTCCTCATAGAACATGTCATCTCCTTGGGGAGGATGAGCTGGCCAGTCAGTGATCTAGAGGAGGATGAGCTGGCCAATCAACGGTCTACTTGCGTGAATATTTTAATGACCAGTGTACACTCTAGAGGTCGACCGATTAATCGGAATGGCCGATTAATTAGGGCCGATTTCAAGTTTTCATAACAATCGGAAATCGTTATTTTTGGGCGCAGATTTTTTTTAAATTTATTTTTAAAAATATTTTTTTATTTTTTATATACCTTTTATTTAACTAGGCAAGTCAGTTAAGAACACGTTCTTATTTTCAATGACGGCCTAGGAACGGTGGGTTAACTGCCTTGTTCAGGGGCAGAACGACAGATTTTCACCTTGTCAGCTCGGGGGATCCAATCTTGCAACCTTACAGTTAACTAGTCCAACGCAATAACGACCTGCCTCTCTCTAGTTGCACTCCACAAGTTACGCGAATGCAGTAAGCTGCTAGCTAGCATTAAACTTATATTATAAAAAACAATCAATCATAACCACTAGTTAACTACACATGGTTGATGATATTACTAGATATTAACTAGCGTGTCCTGCGTTGCATATAATCTGACTGAGCATACAAGCATACAAGTATCTAAGTATCTGACTGAGCGGTGGTAGGCAGAAGCAGGCACGTAAACATTCATTCAAACAGCACTTTCTTGCGTTTTGCCAGCAGCTCTTCCTTGTGCGTCAAGCATTGTGCCTATCAACTCCCGAGATGAGGCTGGTGTAACCGAAGTGAAATGGCTAGCTAGTTAGTGCGCGCTAATAGCGTTTCTAACGTCACTCGCTCTGAGCCTTCTAGTAGTTGTTCCCCTTGCTCTGCATGGGTAACTCTGCTTCGATGGTGGCTGTTGTCGTTGTGTTGCTGGTTCGAGCCCAGGGAGGAGCGAGGAGAGGAACGGAAGCTATACTGTTACACTTGCAATACTAAAGTGCCTATAAGAACATCCAATAGTCAAAGGTTAATGAAATACAAATCGTATAGAGGGAAATAGTCCTATAATTCCTATTTCAACCTAAAACTTCTTACCTGGGAATATTGAAGACTCATGTTAAAAGGAACCACCAGCTTTCATATGTTCTCATGTTCTGAGCAAGGAACTGAAATGTTAGCTTTCTTACATAGCACATATTCCACTTTTACTTTCTTCTCCAACACTTTGTTTTTGCATTATTTAAACCAAATTGAACATGTTTCATTATTTACTTGAGGCTAAATTGATTTTATTGATGTATTATATTAAGTTAAAATAAGTGTTCATGCAGTATTGTTGTAATTGTCATTATTACAAATAAAAAAAATCGCCCGATTAATCGGTATCGGCTTTTTTGGTCCTCCAATAATCGGTAGCGGTATCGGCGTTGAAAAATCATAATCAGTCGACCTCTCGTACACTCACACAGAATAGCTGCTTTTTAACATAGCTTCCCTTACAATATTGTTTAATTAACTATTTCACTCTCATATTGTAAGTAATTATAGGTCATATTTCATAGAAATCTGGAAACACTAGGCAGTTACTTTAAGTTATATTGTACTCCAATATGAGTCACGAGTCCCTTTTGGCACATTGGAGTTAGGTGTGTGACCTTCTGACGATCGGTGAAGGGAAGTTGGTATTCTTTCTTATGACATCAGAGATTAAAATCTTTGAATCAGTTCCTGTGTTTGTTAAGCCCTCCATGCACTTTCCATTCGGCACCCTCTCCTGAAGACACGCACTCTGTCTGACAGTAGCAAGAAGGCCAAAAGGAAAGCCATGAGATGCGCAGGTATTGTTCTTGTTTTTTGATCCATCTGTACTGTAACAGAAAGTAAGTGGTCTGTCGTGCTTTCGTTGTGAATAGCTAACTTATTACCATATTAATACCATGTTATTACCTCTTTCCTTGCTCTAATGTAAAGTCCTTCTGTATTTCCCAGAGTTTATCCAGCCGGTAAAGGAGAGGCCATGGACAGACTCTGCGGTGGCCCCGAGCACGGTGACCACAACCCTGGGGCTGCGGAGAGGTGGAGCGCTCTCACAACATTTCTGACCGCTACAGCAGGTGAAATGACATTTCAACGTAGGCTCAGACATGCAAAGTAAACCACAGAATCGGGACGACTAAACTGCGTTATCGGGCCTCACACTGCAATATATTTTATTCACATTGTTGCTCATGATCACATATTGCTGAGTCTCAGTTTAAGAAATCAAGAACATGTCATGGTTTGCTTGTTGAATTATTTTTATTGGAGAAAATATGATGCAAGCACAAAATGCTTTAAAACATTCAACTGTGTATACAGTATAGGATAATCACCCATCTAGTAAAGAGCACCCTTGTAAAATAAAGGGCCCTGAAGTTGCAGTATCACAAAAATAGGACAAAAGAATGCAAAGATGCATTTTCACATGTCATTTGTGACTTGTACAATCAAGAAAACAAACATAAGAGTCCCTGACGGTAATAATTTAATTAAATGGATGTTTGAAAAATGAACTAAGCTGAGCAAGATATGGTGATAAGACTGAAATGTATATGTATCTTAGAATCCTAAGATGAAAAGTATTAAATATATTGCCAGAGTTGATATTAGGAGATGCAAGATACACTATGTTAACTTGAGGCAGAATCCCAACACAAATTACATGAATAACTAACTCCCTTTCACCTAAATCATGCTGTTTGTCGCCAATTTAGTCAAAAGTTTGTGTACATTTTAACTTGGGGATTCTGCCTTAAATGCTCATTGCCTCTTTAGAGACGTGAAAATGCAGGTTTGATGTGAGGGGAAAAAAGTTTCTCCTTAGTGGTAGCTGTACGGTTGTAATAATACTGACATATCCTTAGTGATTACCGTACAGCAAGAAAGAAATCAGTTCTTCCTATTTTATATTCACAATGGCTTCTACCACATTATCACGCCATAGACTTGCAAATAATATTCTCAGTGGATGTAAGACTATTCCGCTACTTTCCCCATCCCCACTTCATAGGCACGTGCACTGGTGGCCCATGCGTCTGTCATCCATGTCTATTTATTTATTTAATCATTTTGACATTAACCCTCCAAAAAGTCTAATGCTTCTTAGGTAGTTCTATGAGTTTTAGTTTAGAAAACAATCTCCGCAGAAGCGACAGTTACAGGGATGGTAACAAAAAGCTTGATTGTCGTAGCGACATCAGGGGAAACTGGGCAGAAGGGAGTTGTTACAGAACTGCTGTATTTGAAGCACATCTTTAATTGAGCCTCTCATTCTCCTTAATTGCCGGCCTCAAAACATTACGGAAAGAGACTAACTGTATAGGAAGCTCTGGGGTAGTGCTGATCGATTAGTGATTTTGGAGGTCTGTTCGGTTTTGGTTCAATTATTTAAAAAATAATCACAGTTTTGATAATTTTTTAAAACATTCAATGCATTGTGGGTTGAATGCTGTTACACAGAATAAAACAATGAATAAAAGTCCCATGGTGGTAGACTGCCCATTACTGCTTATCAATTACTAACCATAATTTATTCACATTACTTTAATAAAATATTTCAGTTGTGTTGTATATTTAAAACATTTTTTTTAATGAATTTATTATTTAATTCCAAGTCATCTCATCTCTATAGAGCTGCTGCCTAATGCTGTCTGAAAAAAAATCACTATTTTGTAGTTCTTCAAATGAAATAAGGCACACTTATGACGGCTGAATAACAACTATGAACCACTTAGATCATGTGTTTACCTCACGGAACAACTGCTGCTCTCTATATCCCTTAATGATCGCACATTCTTCTCTTGTGTAGCAGTCATTACAGAAACACAGAACGGATCTGATTTATCTTTAGAGAAACTGTGTGCATTGAGCTTACAGGAAAAAAAACGGAACTAAATGAAATACAAATAATTGATTCAACGTCAGTTGTTTAAAAAACGAAAAATAACACATTTCAGTTAATCACTCAGCACTCCTCTGGGGACAGGGCGTCTGCAAACTGGACAGACAATATATTGATAGATGCAAATAGGTTATCATCTTTAGCAGACAACAGTTCTTTAGAGATTGAACAGAAAAAGGGTCAAACTCATTGCGGGGGGGGGGGGGGGGGGGTCCAGAGAAACAGCATTACGCTAGTGTTCATAGGTGCATAGCTAATTGCCTGCTCAACACACTGTCCTAATTTTAAAAAAAATAAACAATACAGTACACTGTCTCAAAGTGGAACAGGTGTTGAAAAATATTACTTTTTTCCCTTACGGTGGACCACAAAGGTTGGGTACATGTAACTAAATAGCTCTAATTTGATAGCACCAGCACTCTGCTGTACATGTGACAGAAATTTGTGAGATCAGTAAAGACAGAGTTGCTTCTTCAAGCTGGATCTTTAAACCAGTTTTTGTCCCGTCTGCAACGTCCTTATATAAAACGTTGGCACTGAGGTGAGCTTTGCTTTTCAATTTTCATCCAGCACCGTTAGGGAGGGAACAGACGGGACAGCGCTCCCTCTAGAGGTTGGTAATTTCACAACAGTCTTGCTGGTCATTCATCAGTTTCGCAAAATAAATTGTTCCTCCCGGTCTTTCCATTGAGTCCGTCCACACTACCTGTGTCCCAGCTGGTTATTCACGAGGCCACGGAAAGAGGATTCTTCTGTCTCAGAACTCATTGAGCCACCTGAAGAGGAGAGACAAACGGGACACATGAAGAACTGCACTCATTGGTGGGCACAGGGTACATTGGTTGTCAATAGAAATGAATCTGTATAGTTACAATAGTAGAAATACTTCAATCACTGAAGTCTTCACCAGCCTTCTCTTTTAACTGAACTGATAGTTTTCATGATCTTTCACAGGAATGCCAGGCTACAACTGGACGACACACCTGATGTCCTTGCTAATACATAACAGTCAAACCAGTGGCTTGTTCCTGTTTTCAAGTTCCTATTGTTAATGCCACTGTAGCACTCAAGTGCCTGATTCACACTATAGGGCCAACCTAAACCATACTATGCTGGCTTGGATATTTTCTTTTCACGTGGTCTTTTCTAGCATGGTTCCAACAATGGGGGGGGGGGGTTTGGCGAAAGTTATGTGTTTTACTTTGTAATTTGTTCTATGCCAACCACTTACATGTCAGTTTAACACCCTGAATGCGTCCATACATAGATGGATAAGGTAATACTCAGAGTTGGTGATGCATCGCAAACAGAGGCACCAGTTGTATAATTCCTATCAGTGGAGGCTGCTGAGGGAAGGACGGCTCATAATAATGGCTGGAACGGAGCAAATAGAATGGCATCAAACGCATGGAAACCACGTGTTTGATGTGGTTGATACTATTCCGCTCCAGCCATAACCACAAGCCAGCCCTCCCCAATTAAGGTGCCACCAACCTCCTGTGATTCCTATTAAGTGTAATTTATACCCTGCGTACTTGCATAGCAAAAATATGTGAAGGTGCAGTGACTTAAATAAAATGTAAAGATGACATTAAATTAACACAGAGATTTTCTGTCTGGAGACAGGAATAAAAAGGCAGGATGTGGACAATTTTGTTAGGAAAGCAAAGCAACTCTATCATTTATGTTGTAGGTTTCAGATAAATGTATAGGTGATTAATTTACTTTTTGTAAAACAATCTATGTAAATACAGTTTGATTTGATAAATTGCAGCGACTTCATTTGTAACTTGACGCAACTTTTCAGGATCGCCGTTTTGCACTCTTACGTTGTGTATGTGCCTAGGGTATAAATTAGGCATTCATCATGTGAAATGTTCAATTAACAACTGTGAAGAAAAATAAACTAAAAGCGTGTTGAGGTGTGAAATTTATTTTCATAAGCATTGTTGTCTTCTGAAAGACATTAAATTCCAGACAGAATAGAGTGGTGTATATTTTTCCCCCAATGCTAAAAACGGCCACACACAAACATCTGAATCAATCAAGTTGAGCAATACACTAGATGAGGCAGGTAGCCTAGTGGTTAAGAGCGTTGGGCCAGTAATCGAAAGGCGCTGGTCCAAATAACCGAGCTGTCAAGGAGAAAAGTCTGTGTCCTTGAGCAAGACCGGGATGCCGTACTATTAAAACATTTATTTCAATTTTGCGATTGCCTTTTCACGCATTTATTTTCTCTGAATTTAAACCTCTTCGGAATGTGGTCATCCATAGACAAAATGGCTTTGAACAAGACAAGTGTCCAGCACATTCAATAATGTTGTAGCCAGTAAGCTCCAGTCTCTCACCGATATAACAGTTGTACATCCATATCCTGTGGCCGTCGTATCGACACCTGCACTTCATAACGTTGTTGGTGTAGTCGGACTCTGCTACCTCAAAGTTTGGGTTGATCACAACCTAGGGAGAGAAACAACGTATTGATGATGTTATCAGAGCACCCACATACTCTTGCCATGACCAAAAGACCGATCTGTGTTGGCAGCGACTATTAGTGAAATTCTAACATTTATAAAATGCTGGGAAAGTGACCAGCAGAATGACTAAAAGTGGATTCCATTGAAATGAATCGACTCCTGTTAACCCCATGGAATAAGAAGTGGAAAGAACTGTCACTACTCCAAGCTTATTACACTGAACAAAAGTATAAATGCAACATGCAACAATTTCAAAGATTTTACTGAGTTACAGTTATAAGGAAATAAGTGAATTTTAAACACAACCCAACCAAGCTGCACTGCTTCTTAACACAGCGCGCATCCAACCCGTAAGCCAGCCGCACCAATGTGTCAGAGGAAACACCGTGCACCTGGTGACCTTGGTTAGCGTGCACTGCGCCCGGCCTGCCACAGGAGTCGCTGGTGCGCGATGAGACAAGGATATCCCTACCGGCCAAACCCTCCCTAACGACGCTAGGCCAATTGTGCGTCGCCCCAAGGACCTCCCAGTCGCGGCCGGCTGCGACAGAGCCTGGGCGCGAACCCAGCAAGGACCTTGCTCCCATATCATATTTGGATGTAGAGATTTGCATGCCTATCCTAACATAATTGTTATTTTAAATGATGGAAGAAATGTTTTGTTGTTTGAAATAAGACAAATTAAATACGATTCTCACCTGGAAGATGTAGTCTCCTGGCACAACGTCTGTCACATCTATCCACTGACAGTCAATGTCGTGTCTGTACGTATCCCAGCACCCAACAGTGATGCCCTGCTGCCCGAAGTTAGCACACTCGTACCTCTTCTCAATACCTGCCCGGCCAGAGAGACAACAGTGCTAAAGTAGAGAATCAGGAACATAGACGAGGTTTCTCATGATCATTTTCATCATTTGTTTTTCACATTAAAGCCTCTTTACCCTCTTCACATTGGGTGTCCTCCAGACAGAAGCTGGCCTTGTGTCCCTCTGCCACCTTGGTGCCGTTGAGGCTCAGTAGGTCATAGTGGGTGAACACTTCCATGCTGTGGTAGTGCCTGGACAGGGAGACGGAGAAAGTCCATCATCATCATCACCACCCTCCTTATCGTCATCATCATAACCAGCCTGTACACCCACAGCAGGCACTGCCTCCACATGACTACAAATCAGACCACAAATCTATGATCGCACAAGACTGCGACAATGACCACCCTCTCCAGAGGACTTTTATTGCAGCACGGTGATTGTTTTCAACTCACGTAACACAACGATGCTCGCTTGCATGCCATTGTCCAACCCCTCCTTCATCATACCTTCCACTACTTAACTCAATGACTAAAACTGAAGGGCCCAGGAATTCATCCTCCCGTCCTATGCAATGTTTCTATACCTGTGGCACTCGTGCCAGATCCAGGAGTGGTGTGCGGCCTTGGGGCGAAAGTCTGTCAGTCCGTTGTTGTGTATCTGGGAGGAGAAGCGCAGCAGGCGGCGGTAGGAGGACGATGTGGCGGCGGCGGCGCTGCTGGACAGACAGTGCTCCTCGTTGGCACACTGCAGTATGTACATGGGCCGGTCCTCCAGGTACGTGGTGTGTTCCACCACCTGGGCGTTTAGAACCAAGTCGGGGGCCGCTGTATGCCGAGGCAGAGGATAGGTTGTTGTTAATATGAAGATCAGAGCCTGCACTTTGAATAGAGACCCAATCAAGGATTCAAACAACAGCAAAATGGCCGCCCAACACTTTTTGGGGGTAACATGGACTTGTCCAAGAACAACATTATTATTTATTTTTTAATGTTTTGCAATGGTGTGCCATAATGAATGCGACCCAGCTATTGTAAGTGACTTACTCTCAGAGCAGGAGACTCCAGCAGCGAAGCGTCCTCCCCCTCGGGGGCAGTCGAGGTGTTTCCCATGATGGAGGCACTGGGCCAGAGTCATCTCCGTCCCCGAGCACCTGACCCCGCTCATCACCACGTCATCAGCACTCACGTCTCCTGGCCAGTACCACGTCTCCTGGTAGTGAGAAATAACACAGACAAACCGATCAAACATAGGCCGAGCTTCAATTCTTCCAACTCAAAATGGACAACTGTCATTTCATGATCCTACCACAAGAGGTTTCCCTATCTACATTTCCATCCTTGCAAGTCGTGAGACTGCACAGCTATTGTTGCGACACGGGAACATCTGCCTAGATGTAGTTGATTGTCATCGTCCAAAACCCCTTCACAAGATAGACATAGAAGTATATTGGTTAGGCCACTTTTTCCTTGGAGGATGTTTTCTAGATTTCATGTTTCTGGTGAGACTTTATAAAGCAAGTAGCAAGATCCTTAAGGAAACAAAGTCTCTCCGTCTGAAGTCAAATGTTGCTATGTCGAGAGAGAGAGATAATGTATTACATCTGTCCTCATGGATCTGACTCAGTATAAAGAGGCTATCATCTGTATGTCTCTGACAACGCCCAAAGCCAAGGGAATACTCCTGTAAGACTCATTATTTCCAGGGTCTCCCACGGAAGGAGTAAGTATGGGTGGGTTGGAGGGAAGGAGGGGGGCTAGGGAGATCTACGGAACAGAGTTTTAGACTTTGGTATCATATGTTCCATCTGCTCTTCTGCCTGCAGAAACACTTAGTCTGCGTCACTAATGGAACCCTATTCTCCTGCTTTTGACCAGTCACTATATAGGGAATCTGGTACCATTAGGACGCAACCTTAGAGTGGGTTGAGTCACTGAGGTGATCTTCCTGTCCGGGTTGGCGCCCCCCTCGGGTTCGTGCCGTGGGGGAGATCTTCGTGGGCTATACTCAGCCTTGTCTCAGGGTATTAAGTTGGTGGTTTAAAGATATCCCTCTAGTGGTGTGGGGGCTGTGCTTTGGCAAAGTGGGTGGGGTTATATCCTGCCTGGTTGGGCCTGTCTGGAGGTATTGTCGGACGGGGCCACTGTCTCACGACCCCTCCTGTCTCAGCCTACAGTATTTATGTTGCAATAGTTTGTGTCGGGGGTGGGTGGGGGGGGGCTAGGGCCAGTCTGTTATATCTGGAGTATTTCTCCTGTCTTATCCGGTGTCCTGTGTGAATTTAAGTATGCTCCCTCTAATTCTCTCTCTCTCTCTTTTCTCACCCCTGAGCCCTATGACCATGCCTCGGGAGTACCTGGCCTGATGACTCCTTGCTGTCCCCAGTCCACCTGGTCGTGCTGCTGCTGCTCCTGTCCTGTCCTGTCCTGTCCTGTCCTGTCCTGTCCTGTCCGTCTGTCCGTCTGTCTGTCTGTCTGTCTGTCTGTCTGTCTGTCTGTCTGTCTGTCTGTCTGTTAGGTCCAAATACATTTAAAGGATCCCCAAACACATAATGACACTTTAATGTAAACTGCCATTAAAAGGGGCATTAGTACACAATCATCAAAGTCACACTTAATCATGCAATTACTGTGCAAAAGAGTTCTATCAGCCCAGTCCAATTTCCAGTCATTAAACTCTCCCACCCATCAACCCAGTTCTTCCATGATTCATAAATACTTTCCAGACGTATATCACCACTGCCAGTGGCATTCAGCAGTTGTTAGTACACTGCAAATTATAGAAAGTCTCTCAAACTGTAGAACCGCAAGCAAAAATGTATATAGAACGCAGATAGTGCTTTCCTTTCGGGCGTGTATCGAGGTGCTTTCCTTAGAGTGGTGTATCACACTGTGGGACTAAAGACAGCTCTTGAATCACCCTTTAAATACAACAAATAATCAAAATAGCAGCACTAATCAGCAGATAAGCGTACCTACCCTACATAGTTTGCTGATGGTTGTAGGCCAATGAAACTTCAAAGAGCAGGAATGAACTCCCCACCACCAAATGTACACTGTTCAAGTACGCCATATAGCCATAGACCTATACATGTGAAGTTTATAGTATCCCAGGCTAGCCTTTCCTCACTCCATCACCTCAGTCAGTGTGGAGACAATAAGCTCTAAGGTCAGTGTGGAGACTCTAAGCTCTAAGGTCAGTGTGGAGACAATAAGCTCTAAGGTCAGTGTGGAGACTCTAAGGTCAGAGCCTCTTTTACTTTCCTTCAGTGAACATCTCCAGCTGTTTACAGCTAAATGGTGTATATAAGAGCCATATGGATATATGGGGTTTGCTGGTGGCATATATATAACTGAGGCCCACTTGATGATGTACTTTTACGAAGACTATTTCCCAACATCCACACTAGGATGAAAACCCATGCTGATCTGTGAGGTCCAATCACAAAATCATACAAAATGTATAATTGACCCTTTTAATATTATTATATGTTGTGGATACTTACACAGAAGCATATTTACCCTTTGTCAAAGAATGTTAGGCTCTTGATTGTCTGGCTGCCCAGCCAATGTGATGAGATTTTGTTGTGTATAAACTCACCTGGAAGGCGTTGTTGGCAAAACCGAGACCCAGCTGTCTGCACACGACTGTAGCCTCTATGGTGCCCCAGCTGTCACTGCACACCGTACCCCATACCAACGAGCCGTTCTTCTCCGCCAGCACCTCCACACGCCCCTCAAATGGGTTCCGCCCACCGCTCAGACGCAGCTGCAAGCAGAGATTAGATGTTTATAAAGGCAGTCCCATTCTGCTCATATATTTGGTGTTTATTGGACAGGGTAGAGATAGAGAGGGAACACAGGAGGAGAAAGTGCTGAAATAGCAGTGGGTCCGATTCGAACCCACGCTGCAGAGTATGTGTTCTGGGTCAGTGACTTAAACCGCTAGATCACCCACTAGGCCACAGATGATCTGTTTATTATGAGCCCAAAAATCCACTTGATTCAAAGAGGTAGTATATTCCCTCACATCTGTGTTAAGTATTCTGTTCTGCATAGAAAACTCAAAATATTTGCCATAAATCCTATCTTTAGGTTTTACCTAAAGTATTTTCAGAGGCAATAAAACATCAAATATTTCTTATATTATGAAAATGTGGCAATAATGTGTGGTTGGTGTCAATAGTGAAATCAGAATAACAAAAAAACACATCCACGGATGACATAAAACAAACATTTACAAATGGCAATGGTTGGCAATAGAGTTATATGACTTATATGAGTAATATACAAGTAACATACAAGTACTATAGAAGTTTTATATGAGTAACACACGTACTATATGAGTACTTATGAGTAATACCAGTGATGTAAACCCTGGATGACTGACAGGGGGTGCAGTATTGAAGCCATCGTGCAGCCATCTTGGTACTCCTCCATTGTAAAAATATACTTTTTGGAGAATATCTTCTCCCCGAGCTGCTGACGACTATTTCAATCTGCACATACAAGAGTAATAAAGGCCCAGTGCACTAGTTTTGTGATCAGCACCCTTACTTCCCGCGGCTATTTCTACCTCTGGCTTCAAAGCCTCTCAACGGTCAATACATAGCATCAGTAATCCAGGGTTTATATAAATCATTGTGTAATACCCATACAGTGCATTCGGAAAGTATTCTGACCACTTCACTTTTTCCACATTTTGTTACGTTACAGCCTTGTTCTAAAATTGATGAAATTGTTTTTTTTTTCTCTCAAAAATCTACACACAATACCCATAATGACAAACCAAAAACAGTTTTTTTGAAATGTTTGTAAAAGTATAAAAAAGAAAAAGTAAATATCACATTTACATAAGTATTCAGACCCATTACTCAGTATTTTGTTGAAGCACCTTTGCAGCAATTACAGCCTCGAGTCTTCTTGGATATGACGCTACAAGCTTGGCACACCTGTATTTGGGAAGTTTCTCCCATTCTTCTTTGCAGATCCTCTCAAGCGCTGTCAGGTTGGATGGGGAGCGTCGCTGCACAGCTATTTTCAGGTCTCTGAGAGATGTTGGATCGGGTTCTGGCTGGGCCACTCAAGGACATTCAGATACTTGTCCCGAAGCCACTTTTGCGTTGTCTTGGCTGTGTGCTTAGGGTCCTTGTCCTGTTGGAAGGTGATTCTTCACCCAGTCTGATGCCCTGAGCGCTCTTGGGCAGGTTTCCATCAAGGATCTCTCTGTACTTTGCTCCGTTCATTTTTCCCTCAATCCTGACTAGTCTCCCAGGCCCTGTCGCTGAAAAACAAACCCCACAGCATGATGCTACCACCACCACGCTTCACCGTAGGGATGGTATTGGCCAGGTGATGAGCAGTGCCTGGTTTCCTTCAGGCGTGACGCTTGGTATTCAGGCCAAAGAGTTCAATCTTGGTTTCATCAGACTAGAGAATCTTGTTTCTCATGGTCTGAGAGTCTATTAGATGCCTTTTTGCAAACTCCAAGCAGCCTGTCATGTTTCCATCTGACCACTTTACCATAAAGGCCTGATTGGTGGAGTGCTGCAGAGATGGTTGTCCTTCTGGAAGGTTCTCCCATTTTCACAGAGATACTCTGGAGCTCTGTCAGAGTGACCATCGGTTTCTTGGTCACCTCCCTGACCAAGGCCCTTTTCCCCGATTGCTCAGTTTGCCGAGCGGCCAGCTCTAGGGAGATTCTTGGTGGTTCTAAACTTCTTCCATTTAAGAATGATGGAGGCCACTGTGTTATTGTGGACCTTCAATGCTGCAGACATTTTTTGGTACCCTTCCCCAGATCTGTGCCTCGACACAATCCTGTCTCAAAGCTCTACGGACAATTCCTTCGACCTCATAGCTAGGTTGTTTCTCTGACATGCACTGTCAACTGTGGGACCTTAAATAGACAGGTGTGGGCCTTTCCAAATCATGTCCAATTCAATTGAATTTAACACAGGTGGACTCCAATCAAGTTTTAGAAACATCTCAAGGATGATCATTGGAAATTGGATGCACCTGAGCTCAATTTCCGAGTCTCCTAGCAAAGGGTCTGAATACTTGTAAATAAGGTATTTCCATTTTTTTTACTTTATAAATTTGCTAACATTTCTAAAAAACTGTTTTCGCTTTGTCATTATGGGGTATTGTATGTAGATTTATGAGGGAAAATATTACTTGAATTTGCAGCAACATGCAGTGGGCATGTGCTAGGTCTACTCACTCTGTTCTGGAAGCCCATGGCAGGAACATTACATCTAACTGCAGCATCCTCCTCGTGACTGCAGCCCAGGGCATCTCTGTTGAAGTAGCACTCAGTGAGGGATTTCTCAAAGCCAGAACACTTCACCTCATTCATATGGACCGGGCCCATTCCTACAGGGGAGAGAAGACACACTGGGAGTCAGATCCATCCCACTCGCAATCACAGAATTAAATATGTATCTATGCTTTCAATAATCCAGGACACAGACACTGGACTGGTTTCCCAGACACAGATTTAACGTAGTTCAGGATTAAAAAGCATTCTCAACAAAGAGTCCTCCAATGAAAAAGCTTTTTAGTTCAGGACTAGGCTAAATATGTGTCTGGGAAACCGGTCCACTATGTTTAATTGAATAGCAGTAATGCCTAACAGGAGTAGAAATCCCACTGAGAGTGGATATCAACTCTCCTGCCAATTTTAAGCAAACTCTGACCCATTCAAGTGGGGCACTTGGGAACATTAAACTGTTCTCTCTCTTTTTAAAACTTTGTCAAGTCAAAATAATTCATGTAAATAAAAATGGATTTTCCACAATATAATGTGTGATCACTCCCTTCCTGCTGTGTCTGTCTCCAGCATATGACAGGACAGGAACATTTCTCTGGCAGTGTTTGCTCTGTAACTAGAGCCAGGGTGGTCCGAGACACACACTGACAGCAGATCAAGAAAACAGAAAATACACTATCCTCTGTTACTGTGTGGTTATACAGTATCTGAATAGTGGATGGCAGAGGTGGTTGGTCTGAGACTTGGATCACTATGGATAAGCGCTTGCATATTCCATTACAGCAGATTTATGTACTTGAATGGGAGAGACAGAGAGAGAGAGAGTGGAGACCTACCTTGTCCCAGTTTGCCTCCAGCGAGGACCTCCTTGGCACTACCGAAGCCCAGTTCTCGACACACCACGGTGGCTGCCTCCAGGTTCCAGCTGTCGTCGCAGACGGTGCCCCATTCACCATTTTTCAGCACTTCCACTCGCCCTTCCCCTATGTTGGCCCCGCCTCTCAGACGCACCAGGGGTTGCTGTAGAAACGATTAACCGTGTTAGGCCTACTGTTACTGAGAAACAATAGTTTACAATCACTTGGCATAGTTAAAATATCCAATTACTTTGAAACGTGTTTATGTAGTCTTTACAGAAACAGTCCAGTAACTCATATTTGGATTTTGTTTGTTGAACCACACAAAGATAAACAGTATCTTATTGTTCCATACATCTGAGCTTATTGTGAATCACAGAGAGAGAGAAGGAGAGAGTTTGAGATCTCAGTGTATCTATTTTCTCTTTCGTCCAGAGCCCATGACTCATCTGTGAAGTGTTCGAACACAGTGTTCTGCAGTCTCTAAGTTGAATCACATGCAACGTGATACAAAACAGCACAGCACATAATGGAGAAATCAAAGAGTGGATTTTATAGGAAAGATCACTAAATCAAACTGTAATTGTAACTGCTTCCTTACATTAATTAACATTAACAACTAAGGTTTGTCGTTCATAATTTTCTTCTCTTCTGAATGCTTTCCAATTCAATACAAGATGCCAGAGACAGCTCAAACTCTAGTAACATCACATCTCCATCATAAGCAGTCTCTTGCACAGAGGTCCTATGAATCACAGTTCTATGCTCTCTCTCGTTCCAGATGATCCAACCTACCTCCACCCTGTAGGCCTTGCTGAAGCCCTGGGCATGGCTGGGAGCAAAGGCACGTCCTGGAACACAGTTGACCACCACGGGCAAGCCCTTCTCACAGGTGGCATTCCTCCTCAGCTCCACCTTGTGGCCCAGCTTACAGCCATGCAGGCTAGCCTCGTTCCCCGTGCAGTTCACCCCGAAGCCCCAGTAGTTCTTCTTCCTGCGCTTGGACAGCAGCCTGAGACAGGAAACAAAGAGACTGAGTTGAGTCGAGTTGAATTTAGTTGAATTGCACAGAATTTAAGTAGTTAATTTTTCTCTTTTAGCCTGCTGTGAAAACATGAACTTGTCTACAGTACCTGATGAGGAAACATTATACCAACTTTTGTTTTTTAATACATAAAATGGTACCCTACCCCTCATTAATACATTTACCCAGATGAACCTGGGAGGTTTAAAAGTTTGTTTTATTGACTGTTTTAGTACAAAGTACAATGGGAGTATTGTAGTCAAAACAACATGCAATTCCCATCAGTGGGGACTGCTGAGGGAAGGACGGCTCATAATAATGGCTGAAACGGAGCAAATGGAATGGCATCAAACACATGGAAACCATATGTTTGATGTATTTGATACCATTCCACTGATTCCTCTCCAGCCATTACCACAAGCCCCTCCCCAATTAAGGTCCCACCTCCTGTGATTCCATTACCATTCCCATTACCAGTCCAAGTCATTCATGGTCCAAATGTGAAACAAAATACTTTTGTGAGAATATTAGTGGACACACACAGTGTGATTGTTGCACAACCACTTTCTCTTCTGCTCCAGTTAACACCACTTCTCTCAGAAGTACCACATGAGTTTTAGTGACCACAGAGTCAGGGCCTTAGTTTAATATCTCATTAGAGACATGACCCTTTGTAGAGCCACCAAATGGGATGAGTGCCCCCTACTGGCCCCCCACACTACTTCCAACAGCATCTGGTGGTACAAGGACCAACCCCCTCCCCTAGAAGAGGGCCAATAGAGGGATACAGGCCAGAATAGTTTGGCTGCCTGCTGGAATAAACAATCTGTCTGATTTAAAGGAGAGATTCCATTTTTTTATATATATTTTTTCATCTGTATTTTGGATGTAAATGGCATGTTATAGAAGTGTCCAGGTGTGCAGGTCTTTAGACGCTCTACACATGAAATTGTGTCATTTCAAACTTTATCGCAACGTTATATTACATTTTGTTTGACCCAAGCAAAACTTTTCCATGTGCGCATGCAAAGGCTATCGCTTCGAGTCCAACTAAATTGAATATGACGAGAGAGAGACATTTGGGAGCACTTCATGAAGTCTGCATGTATCTTTCCCTCTTTTCTGTTATGCTGCTCACTTGTAGACTTTAGTGTTGTATCTTTTCTCTCCAGGGAAGCCGTACATCCCACAGATGACCCGGCTATTCATCTCAGTCCACTCCAAGTCACAGATCTGTCTCCACTTCCCCCCGTCCTTCACCTCCAGGTAGCCCTCCGTCATGGGAACCCTTTTACGCTGGGAGGAGATGGCCCGGATACGCACATCTTCCACCTGGACATTCAGACTCTGCAGAAAGAGAGAGATACAGAGTCCCTGGATCAGCCACAGTCATTCAATCATATATTATTTCACTTGAAGATTATCAATGAAAGATTCGGGACAGTGCAGCCATGGCATGGAGCCCTATTGAGGCCTTATTCTTCATTTTTGAAGACATATTTGCCTTTAAAACCTCTACGGGATTGGCGTCCCTATAACCGGGACGCTTGAGCTAATGTGCGCTAATATGATTAGCATGACGTTGTAAGTAACAGCAGATCTTACAGGACATAGACATGTCTTATATGGGCAGAAAGCTTAAATTCTTGTTAATCTAACTGCACTGTAAAATTTACAGTAGCTACATTGTGTATTACCATATAATTTTTGTATGTTTTCTATAGTTATGTACTTGAAAATATATCACTTGACCAATTCGGCACATTTTGGGCAGACTTGATACAAAATATTGTCCAGTATTGCAATGCTTCACTGGATCAATCTGAAACGTTGCACACACACTGCTGCCATCTAGTGACCTAAATCTAAATTGTGCCTAAACTGCAATATTATATTATGGCCTTTCTCTTGCATTTCAAAGATGATGGAACAAAACAAAAACATTGAAAACGCATGTTTATTTGTTTGTATTATCTTTTATTATTAATGTGTTATATTCTCCTACATTAATTTCACATTTCCACAAACGTCAAAGTGTTTCCTTTCAAATGGTATCAGGAATATGCATATCTCTGCTTTAGGTCCTGAGTTACAGGCAGTTAGATTTGAGAATGTCATTTTAAGCGAAAATTAAAAAAAAGGGTCCAATCCTTTTAAACTGCAATGCCTTACTTAACCCTATGAATGTCTAGAATTTGTTGTGCTCTGTCACCAACTTGACCAGAGAGGTGAGTTCAGGGTAAGGTGTATCGAGGGCCAGGTTAATACACGCATCATCAATTTGTTTTACTTGGTGACTTTTCACTTCCTGTCGGTCTATGTTAAGCAACGTTTGAGAAAGTAAATGAGATGTTGAAAATGTAATTGATTGGGACTAGGGGAATGGCATTTGCATAATCAATCATTCAATTATGTTTTCCCATTGATCTTCGCTCAATTATAATCAAATCAGTAAAATACAAAGTGGGACTGCAAAAACACCATCTTAAAGCTATCTTGATCCAACATAACAAAAATCTGAATTGCGTGTATTTTATTTAACCTTTATTTAACTAAGCAAGCCAGTTAAGAACAAATTCTTAATTACAATGACGGCCTACCCCGGCCAATTGTTGGTCCAATTGTGTGTCGCCCTATGAGACTCCCAATCACGGATGGTTGTGATTCAGCCTAGAATCTAACCAGGGTCTGTAGTGATGCCTCTAGCACTGAGATGCAGTGCCTTAGACCTCTGCGCCACTCGGGAGCCCAAGCTACACCAAGCTTTTCACCAAGGTACAATAACAGTCGAGACAAAAGCTGTTGCCTGAGGGCTGAAGTAAGCTGAGGGTGGTCCCCTAACCCTAAAGTATGGGGCTAACCCTAAACCCAACCGGTCAGTAGAGGGGTCATGGTCCTCAGTTACCCTCCTCTGTCTGTCCTGAGAACCCTTAAAGGAGAGCGGCGTCTTCACATTTGAGGAAAAGGGAAAGGGGGATACATAGTCAGTTGTACAACTGAATGCCTTCAACTGAAATGTGTCTTCCGCATTTAACCCAACCCCTCTGACTCTGTTCAGCCCCATAAGCCCATAGAACCATAGACCCACAGTCTAACTCCTGGCTGTAATGTGTATGTGGAGACATGAAGTGCTCAGTGCCAACCCTCTAAAAACTCATTTGATAAGCCATAAATGCTGAGCTCAGCCTTTTCTTCAACAGCCAGTCGTCTCGCCTGCTAAGAAAGACAGTCCAACATTTCTGTGTGAATCCAGAAACATTAGCATTTAGTAAAAATGGGGGTGGTTTTCTGGAAATGGCGTCAGCCTTTGGGAATGTTCGTATTCCCTCGACACCAAAAATGTAGTGGTGAACGGAAAGACGTGATTGAGTCAAGACTGTTTATGCAGTGACCCCAGTCACCCGACTACTGACTACATTGGCAAGAGAGAAGACAGTCTTTCATACATTTAAATCCCGACGGTCACTTTATCACTGTGAGTTTCTGTCAACAAAGCAGAGCAAGGCAGGGTGAACGTGGTCAAGGGAGAGAGGGCCTTGAAAGGACGTTAGAAGCAAAGTGGGCGAGGTTTCTCTCTATAATGTAAATACATGACGGGCGGAGGGGAAGCCGGTTTGAAGTGGGGGCTCTTAAAACCATCTCAGTGTTTGGTTTGGCAGAATGGTCCAAAAGGAAACCAAATGGCTGAGAATGTGAGGTGCAAGGGGGACACATGAGACCTGCAGCTGGGATGCATATACACTCATTTCCCCGAAACGAGACCACCAGACATAACACCGGCATCACAGTTTGCTCAAGGCCCACCTAAAACTACACCTTGTTTAGGAATGTGGAAATTGTGCTTATCAAACATAGAAACACTCTTTTGGGAAGGTTCAGACACAAATGTCTCAGAACTAGTGACCTTCATTAATGACTAATATTGTTATCATCCCTAGCCTTGGTGATTGTGTTATGACCTCTCCCAAGGAAGTTCATTCTCTTTGGACCGTGGTTAGCTCCTACTCATCTCGGGGGTCAGACGACTGTAGTCATACTAAAGGTCTTACTCGAGGTGTCATTAAAAAGAAATGCATCCCCTTCCCCAACGTAACAAATATTTTCACATGACCCTCCCCTTGTACTGTAAAATATTTTGCGCACCCTCCCCCTTCATAAAATGTATTCAAAAATAATTATTACCAACATAAATAACAAGAACCATAGCAAACCCTGTGTTTATAAACGCGGATATCAACTTTATCACTTCAGCATGGTTTTGTGGCACAGTCGATACAATGCAGGGCTAAGAAGGTTGAGGGTTCGCTGACCACAACAGAGGAGCTCACTCTCCCTGCCTGTTTCATTACACTACGATCAGAGCCGTCTGCAGACAATGATCAGCTAGAGGGCAATCAGATTTCCAACTAAATTATATTTTTGTAAAGATGACTGAAAATTAAAACATTAATTTACCTTGATTAGATAAGTGTTCACCCCCCTGAGTCAATACATGTTAGAAAAACCTTTGGCAGCGATTACAGCTGTGAGTCTTCTTGGGTAAGCCTCATAAGAGCTCTGCACAACTAGATTGTGCAATAGTTAACCATTATTCTTTTCAGAATTCCTCAAGCTCTGTCAAAGAGTTGGGGATCATGGCTAGACAGCAATTTTCAAGTCTTGCCATAGATTTTCAAGCAGATTTAAGTCAAAACTGTAACATGGCCACTCAGGACATTTACAGATGTTGTATATATGGGGGACAAAGGAAGGGCAGTCATTCAAAAATCATGTCAACTCCTATTATTTCGCACAGAGTGAGTCCATATAACTTCTTCTGTGATTTGTTAAGCCAAAATGTACTTCTGAACTAATTTAGGCTTGCCTACACAAAGGGGTGAATACTAATTTTAAAAATTGATAGAATTTCACTTTGACATAATGGAGAATTTTATGTAGATCAATGACAAGAACATATAATTACATATATTTCAAGCACAGTTCCATAGGGTGTAGACTTTCCATAGGCACTGTATGTGGCCACACTATATAGGACAACTTGGAAGAATGATGATCAGCAACAGCCAGACTGGGCTGCTACTGTGTCTTTCTATAATCTGTCCAGAGTAGACCCACAACTGATACAAATGGAATGAAACATTCAAATAACAGGGCTTTTGCACCATCATTCAAATGTCATTTTACATTTACATTTTAGTCATTTAGCAGACGCTCTTATCCAGAGTGACTTACAGTTAGTGCATTCATCTTAAGATAGCTAGGTGTAACAACCACATATCACAGTCGTAGTAAATACGTTTTTCCTCAATAAAGTAGCTATAAGCAAGGTCAGAACTAGTAAGTGGGGGGAAAAAGCGAGAATACGAGAATGAAGAGGTGAGGAGGTGGTGCAAGGGGGTGTCGTTGGATTATTTAAGATACACTTTGAATAGGTAGGGTTTGAGATATTTTCAGAAGATGGGCAGGGACTCTGCTGTCCTAGCTTCAGGGAGAAGCTGGCTCCACCATTGGGGTGCCAGGACAGAGAATAGCTTTGACTGGGCTGAGTGTGCGCTGCCTTGACCTAGCGGTGGGAGGGCTAAGAGAGGTTTTGAGCATATCCCTGAAGGGGGGGGGGGGGGGGGGGGGGGGGGGGGAAATCCTCTTGCTGCTCTGTAGACAAGTACCAAAGGTTCTTTGCACTCTGGGAGGGGGACACCGTGGAGCTGTCAACCGTGATGGAGAGGACTTGGAGCGGGCAGGCCTTACCCGGGAGGAAGAGAAGCTCCGTTTTGTCGAGGTTGAGCTTGAGGTGGTGGGCCGACATCCAAGCTGAGATATCTGCCAGGCACACAGAGATGCGTGTCGCCACCTGGGTGTCAGAAGGGGCGAAGGAGAAAAGTAGTTGAGTGTCATCCGCATAGCAACGATAGGAGAGACCATGTGAGGATAGGACGGAGCCGAGTGACTTGGTGTATAGAGAGATGAGGAGAGGGCCTAGAACCGAGCCCTGGGGGACACCAGCAGTAAATGGTGCAGACACAGATCTTCTCCACGTCACCTGGTAGGAGCGGCCTTCCAGGTAGGATGCAATCCAAGAGTGTGCAAAGCCTGAGACGCCCAGCTCTGAGAGGGTTCACGATGTCAAAGGCAGCAGATCTGAACAAACGACCCACCTACCACTATTGTCACCATGAATGGCTGATAGAGGGGAAGATAGACAGTTGACTGATAGACTATATTGACCTGTGGTATAGTGCATGCGTACTGCATAAGGGTAGTACTAAAACATTGGGGAGGCGCATGCAAGCAGATGAGGAAATGTGCCTATATGGAAGACCTTATATAGTATAGTAGACCTGCAAAATGGCTAATCTGAGTCAGGAAAAAACACACACTACTCTCCCCAAAGCAAAAAAAAAGTTTGACAATCCTCCCCTATTTTGGACCAGCCCACCCCACCCCAGTAAATTTCGAACTGTCCCTTGGTAGGCCATCATTCTAAATAAGAATTTGTTCTTAACTGACTTGCCGAGTTAAATAAAGGTTCAATTACAAAAATCCAAATAATAATTAAATCATAACTAAAAACATGTGTTTGTGGGAGTTGCTTAGGTCAACATACTTGTGTCGCAAAACAAATATGCAAATAAACTATTCATCTATTTCTGTTTAGTCCTCAGTTCTCATCTTTGCAACCTAATGCTAACCTGAACTGACCTTTCGCCGATAGGGCCCAATAAGCATGTTTGTATGATTCATCCTAAGACTATTCACAAACAACATAAATCTTACAACTCTTATGTCCAAGTAAATATGTCCAAAAGTGGTCATTGCCAGTTCGATGGACCTCTCAAAGTAGAAATGGAATTACTGCTGGACTGGACATGTCCTTATGTAAGTTAGACTTTTAATACCCGACTGATTCCTCAACCATTTCCACAGCAGCCATCTGGAACAAGGCGGAATGTTTTCCTGTCTGGGTTCCCCATCCATCAGTAGGTGTCTATGTGAATGTGAGGCAGGCCACGGTCATTCCAGTAACTGACTAATTCAGCCTGAAGCTACTGTGCATTTCTTTCCTCTCATTCACCCCACTGCCCGACTGTGCTTCACGTTGGGCTTACACGTGCCTGTCTTCTCTTACTAAACATGGGGGGAAATTAATGTTAATCATGCTGCAGCAGTTTAGTAGCAAAAAATTATTTTAAATTACTTTCACATCTGCCCCTAGCCCTGCCGTTTCGAAGGCCTTTCCTCATAAATGACTGGAAACTGGATTGGCTCTGCTGGTGTGTGTGTGTGCGTGTTTGCTTGCATGCACACGTTTGTGTGTTTCGCATCTGGAATATCTATTATTGTGTAACACCGAGACAGAAAGTACAAGGATCACCCCCACACACACAAGGACAAGCCCAGCAAACCAAGTCCCAACAGTCCTACCAGCAGGCTAAACCATTATGTGTCCAGTCAATGGACAGCACCACACACACAGAGCATGTCGTCACATTCCAGTCTGAAACTGCTCTTACAGTGGCAGCCCTTAGAGCCTCGATGAGTGAATGGAGACTTAGTAGTGAAAAAGGTAGTGCCACATTAAATAGGGTCCAAAATGATTGACACCCTTGATAAAGATGACTGTATCAAATAAATAATTCAAACACAGAGGTATTTTGTATGCTCAAAAAGATTTGAAATTATATTATTTTATACGAATACAACTGCTCAGAGAAAGAGATTTTGTTTAACATGTAATCTTTATTTCTCATTTTTTTTAATACCTCACCTTGCGAGGATAATAGCACTGAGCCCTTTTCAAAAATGTCTTATGAGATTAGAGACCGTGTTGGGAGGGATCTTAGATCGTTCCTCCATACAGAATCTTTCCAGATCCTTGGTATCCTTCATATGTGCTTATGGGCTGCCCTCTTCAGTTCAAACCACAGGTTTTCAATGCATCCAGAGACTGTCAATTAACCATTTCTTTGTGGATTTTGATGTTGTGCTTGGGGTTATTGTCTTCATAGCCACGGGGAAGTAGTTTGGGGGTGGGGGTGCCACAATTATTTTTTCCATGGGGGGGGGGGGGGATTTTTTGTCTTGTCTTGCTTGAAGATCGACATGTGGCCATCGAGCTTCTATGGCAAAGGGAACCATGTCCTTGTACTGATTAAAGTTCATAAAGGAAAACCACCCAAAAACTATCTTTTAGTATTTGTTTCATTAGTCCATTGTTGATATTGTCCCAAAATGTTTTTCATGTTAGCAATTAGATTTTCAAGATACATAACTTTCAAAATGCAGAAATAAAGACGGTATGCACCATAACGGCTGTACAGTTGAAGTCGGAAGTTTACAAACACTTAGGTTGGAGTCATTAAAACTCGTTTTTCAACCACTCCACAAATTTCTTGTTAACAAAATATAGTTTTGGCAAGTCGGTTAGGACATCTACTTTGTGCATGACACAAGTAATTTTCCCAACAATTGTTTACAGACAGATTATTTCACTTTAAATTCACTGTATCACAATTCCAGTGGGTCAGAAGTTTACATACACTAAGTTGACTGTGCCTTTAAACAGCTTGGAAAATCCCAGAAAATTATGTCATGCCTTTAGAAGCTTCTGATAGGCTAATTGACATAATTTGAGTCAATTGGAGGTGTACCTGTGGATGTATTTCAAGGCCTACCTTCAAAATCAGTGCCTCTTTGCGTGACATCATGGGAAGATCAAAAGAAATCAGCCAAGAACTCAGAAAAACAATTGTAGACCTCCACAACTCTGGTTCATCCTTGGGAGCAATTTCCAAACGCCTGGAGGTACCACGTTCATCTGTACAACAATAGTACGCAAGTATAAACACCATGGTACCACGCAGCCATCATACCGCTCAGAAAGGAGACGTGTTCTATCTCTTAGAGATGAACGTACTTTGGTGTGAAAAGTGCAAATCAATCCCAGAACAACAGCAAAGGACCTTCTGAAGATGCTGGAGGAAACAGGTACACAAGTATCTATATCCACAGCAAAAAATAAAAATCTATATCAACATAACCTGAAAGGCCGCTCAGCAAGGAAGAAGCCACTGCTCCAAAACCGCCATAAAAAAAGCCAGACTACGGTTTGCAACTGCATATGGGGACAAAGATTGTACTTTTTGGATAAATGTCCTTTGGTCTGATGAAACAAAAATAGAACTGTTTGGCCATAATGACCATCGTTATGTTTGGAGGAAAAAGGGGGAGGCTTGCAAGCCTAAGAACACCATCCCAACCGTGAAGCACAGGGGTGGCAGCATTATGTTGTGGGGGTGCTTTGCTGCAGGAGGGACTGGTGCACTTCACAAAATAGATGGCATCATGAGGAAAGAAAATTATGTGGGTATATAGAAGCAACATCTCAAGACATCAGTCAGGAAGTTAAAGCTTGGTCGCAAATGGGTCTTCCAAATGGACAATGACCCCAAGCATACTTCCAAAGTTGTGGAAAAATGGCTTAAGGACAACAAAGTCAAGGTATTAGAATGGCCACCACAAAGGCCAGACCTCAATCCTATAGAACATTTGTGGGCAGAACTGAAAAAGCGTGTGCGAGCAAGGAGGCCTACAAACCTGACTCAGTTACACCAGCTCTGTCAGGAGGAATGGGCCAAAATTCACCCAACTTATTGTGGGAAGGAAGGTTGTGGAAGGCTACCCGAAGTTGACCCAAGTTAAACAATTTAAAGGTGCTATCAATGCTATCAAATAAATATTGTAAAAAAAAAGCTGAAATAAATCATTCTCTCTACTATTATTCTGACATTTCACATTCTTAAAATAAAGTGGTGATCCTAACTGACCTAAGACATGGAATTTTTACAAGGATTAAATGTCAGGAATTGTGAAAAACTGAGTTTATATGTATTTGGCTAAGGTGTATGTAAACTTCCGACTTCAACTGTATATCTTGAAAACTTGAATGCTGACGTGCAACACATTTTGGGACAATATCAACAATGGACTAATAAAACAAATACCAAAAGATTGTTTTGTGGGGCCCCAGGACCTGTGGAAGGACGCAAAATAGCCCCATAACGTAAAAAATCTACCACCATATTTTACAGTAGGTATGAGGTTCTTTTCTGCTCATGCATTCTCATTTCGATGCCAAACCCATCACTGGTGTATGTGGCCAAAGAACTCTCTTTTCCCGTCATTCAACTTAATGTAAATGCCTGGTGTTTGCTAAAATGCATTGGCACTTGGATTAGAACCGGTGCTTTGGTCAGATGACATGAAAATAGAACTCGTTGGCCACGCACACCAGTGGTGGGTTTGGTGTCGAAATGAGAATGCATAAGCAGAAAAGAACCCCATACCTACTGTAAAAATATGGCAACCTCGTCTCAGAGCATTTTGTATGATTCTGTACGTAAATCTGTGATACTCAATTTAGTATGATATGTTATCTTTCGTATGGTATGTATTAATTTGTGGATGTCCATCATCCATTTCGTATGATAGCTAGGTGGCTAACGTTAGCTAGGTGGCTAATGCTAACGTTAGATAGGTGGCTAACTTTAGCTAGGCTAGGGGTTAGGGTAAAGGTTAGGAGTTAGGTTAAAGGGTTATGGTTAAGGTTAGGGGAAGGGTTAGCTAACATACTAAGTACTTGCAAAGTAGCTAAAAAGTAGTAAGTAGTTGCAAAGTTGCTTATTAGCTCAAATGCAAAAGTTGTCCATGATGAGATTCGAAAACACAACCTTTGAGTTGCAAGACGTTTGCGTTATACACCCACCCATCTATTCATCCAAGCACAAGTACCATTCTGTCTTATGTAAGCATACCACATTTTTATTATTTATTTATTTATTTAACTTTTATGTAACAAGGCAAGTCAGTTAAAAACAAATTCTTATTTACAATGACGGCCTACCCCGGCCAAACCCTAACGCAGACGACGCTGGGCCAATTGTGCGCCGCCCTATGGGACTCCCAATCACAGCCGGGTTGTGATACAGCCTGGAATCAAACCAGGGTCTGTAGTGACGCCTCTAGCACTGAGATGCAGTGCCTTAGACCGCTGTGCCATACGGGAGCCAAATGTAACATATCTTACTAATTTGAGTGTCCCAGATTTATATGTACTATTTTATGTGGAGTCTATGGTGGTGGATCTTTGATGTTATGGGGCTATTTCGCTTCCACTGTTCCTGGGGTGCTTGTTACGGTCAACGGCATCATGAACTTTACCCAGTACCAGGACATTTTAACTAAAAACCTGATTGCCTCTGTCAAGAGGCTGAGACTTGGCCGCAAGTGGATCTTCCAGCAACCCCAAGCACACATCAAAATCCACAAATAAATGGTTAATTGCTGACAAAATCTATATTTTGCCATGTCCATCTCAGTCTCCAGACTTGAAACACATTGAAAACCTGTGGTTTGAATTAAAGAGGGCATTCCATAACCACAGATGAAGGATATCAAGGATCTGGAAGGGTTCTGTATGGAGGAATGGTCTAAGATCCCTCCCAATGTGGCCTCCAACTCATAAAACATTTTAGAAAAAGGCTCAGTGCCGATATCCTCACAAGGTGAGGTTTTGAAAGGTATTGAAAACACGGGAGTTAACAATCTACCGTTTGAGATTTTTTCCATTACTTTTTAAACAAAATCTCTTTCTCTGAGCATTGTATTAGTAAAAAATAATATCCTTTCCCAGTTTTTTTGAGCATACAATATAGGTCAGTATTGGAACTATTTATTTTATACAGTCATTTTTGCTCATCTTTTTAAGGGTGTCAATATTTTCGGACCCAACTGTATATGAAATCTGTTATCAAATATATTATTAGTCTTATCATCATTATTTGTATGTTGTACACACACACACACACCTTGAGCTAATACCAGGAGGAATCTAACTAACAAGGGGAGTCTTGTTAGCAACAGAATCTTCAGAGCTAGCAGCAGTTTGACCCCTAGCCTCTACCCCTTAGGCCTAGGCTGTCCTGTAGTGTAAATAAACCGAGGCTGAAAACCTGCACAATGACTTCCACAGCTTGTTGTTTCCTCATCTCATTTACAAATTTTCCTGTGATAAAAACAGAACATAAGGCCAGGGTTGTTTATGACTGCAACATGCCAAGCATGGATGAACACATGGGAAACAATGCCACTGCCTGCTAGCTGCGCATCATCATTTGGAGGATATACTAAACCTTAAATGATTTGGTACAGCTGTCGAACATGAGACGTTAGGGAAAGCAGTGAGTGAGGACATTCTGTTCCGATTGCCACCGAGGGAAACAACCGTCTAATACACGGTCCTTGTTCTTCAGCCAAATATGCAACATTCCTTTCTCCCTTCGCTCACGAGGCTCCCCTGAAGCCTGTCTCAAACTCTCCAACTCTACCGTGTCACACGGAATTTTGGAAACACCTTTTTTTGCCCGGTTGAAAAATGCAACCTTTGCCCCCCCGTAGCTGTATATGGACCTCAAAGGTCTGCTGCTAGGCAGTCTGTTGACAGTATGTTTGGCCAGGAGCAACAGACAGAATCGTAATCGACATCTGGAGAGTGTTAGCAGCTGCTGCTTCGCTCTTTTTATGGAAGGACTTCAGATCATGTGTTGTCATAACTCATAAGTACTTGGGGGAAGACCTCTCGGTCAATACCTGCAATGACTCGGGAAAGAACTAATCAAATCCTGCAAAGACTTTACACTCTTAGTGACGATTTCCCAAACACAGATTAAGCCTAGTCCTGGATTAAAAAGCACTTTTAATTGAGATTCTCCATTGAGAATGATTTTTTGTCCAGGACTAGGCTTAATCTGGGTCCAGGAAACCTCCCCCTTAAGGCTTGGACTCACCATAGTCTTCAAAAGAGTTAATATTGCATGGGTGTTGGTGTGTCTCTGAAAAGATCATTCCTGAAAATTCATCATACACGATCATGAAGCGTAATCAAATACCTTGTAGATACTGTTGGCAGGCTCATTTAAAAAAACAGCAAGAAAATGTTTTGATAAACATATACTTACACAGCAAAATGATATCTGTAAATTGAACACTGTGGGCACTTTTGAAGTGTTTATGTGAGAATCACCAGAAAGTGTTGAATTTACACTTTTCAAAGTGTTGTCCTTTGAACATTGATACTTTCCAACACCAGGCTTGCACCAGGCATGCGAAATCAGGCTTGCAAATCACATTATGCTGGCTTGCAATGTGATGTGCAGAGTGGGGATATCCAACATTTGGAATTTATATTCACCCGTAACCTGCATTCAGAATGACTGCCAGGTTGGGAAGACTAAGACATGAGATTACCTTAAGCATCTAAACTCAAACAAACATTTCAGTAAAGGGTGCAATAAATCCATATAACAGATTTGATTAGCGTAGAAGAATGTATGTTATTTATATTTGATTAGCAGTCGATTAATTAATCAATCAATGTACATGCAAAAACATAGATATTGAAACAAACAATACAAAAGATCTAACTGCAATAGAGCATGCTGGGAAATATGATAATGATGGGCATGGTTTTGGTTTAAAACTGGTTATTAATGCCAACACTGTGGTTCTTTTACACCAATAAGTGGTAATTTAACACTTACAGAGTTAATGTAACACCTGAATTGACACTAGAAATATTCAGCTGAAAAATCAACACTAGGTAACACTGGTCAATTTGACACCCTGATGGAAGAACTGGTTTTTTAACAGCTTAAAAAGCAACACCAGCTGGCGTTCAGTTCGTACATAGTAACACAAAGTAACACCACATCAACACCAAAACTGCTTACACCAGGATATGAACACTGACGATTTTGCTTTGTAGCATCATATGATATATTGCCCATATCGTGTATAATAAGACCCATGGAATATCCCTCCACATCGAGATGTACCTCCCAGGTAACCGTCTGAGACCCAACTCCCTAGGCCACCTTGGCGATTGGTTCCATGTGTGGCAAGCCATTATCCCCACGTGCATGTGAACTATTGCGTGAGCAGCTGTCCTTGTTGAATCATGGCGTTAGTTAGCTAATGATAAACAACGCTTCCTGCCCACCTCCTAATGTTTGGGTCTGAAGAGAGAAGCCCCCATTAGATGACTTCATTCAGTTCATTCTTTGGCTTCATCCTTTGGCTTCTTGGAGGAACCAAACAGAGGACAAACAGACCTACAGTATACAAAGCAGAGACCAAATATCACACAACGACTCCTACTAAGATATACAACACTAGCGTAAGCACAAGCCAATTCTCATTAGCGACATAGCACAGCAGAGCTGAGTCAGGCACAGTATCCATCTAGTTCCATTGTCAAAACATGGCTGACACTGACCAAAAAAGGTCAACATGAGGCGGCACCAAAGAAAGGCTAACGTCACTGACAGGAAATAGCTAAATGACCGGGGTCAAAGCAAAGCGTCCGGGACTAGTCTGATGGTCTGGGATGCTCTGCTTGGATAGAACTAACACATACAAGGAGAATCTGCCTGGAGCAGAACTTAACAACTGAGATGATTTATAAGGACTAAATGCTAGGAGACACCTGAAAGTCCCAGTGTGAAGTGAGATGGACGAAATGGTCATAAGCTACTATATCATGACATTTAAGTTTTGCGTAATTAACAAAAAATATGTCTGTGAAACAATTATCAGAAGATTAGAATAATTCAGTGTCTTTCCACCGAAAGATCATTGATTTATTTGAAATGACAGAAAGACAACTTTTAGTCACCTGCAGTACTCATGTCTTTAATATGGACAACCTATCATTTGTGGTAAAGGCTTAATTTAATTGCCAGATCTGTGTGGTCTTGTTCTTTTTTGACAGCTAACTAGTGTAAAGTACACACAGATACTTGCATACATAGACACACACACACACACACACACACACACACACACACACACACACACACACACACACACACACACACACACACACACACACACACACACACACACACACACACACACACACACACACACACACACACACACACACACACACACACACACACACAACACGCATACACAAAACAAACAAACCTTTGACAATCAGAGAACCCCCAAAATACTCAAAGACCTTTCTAAATAGTGCTTTTTTGTTTTTACTTTTAACTTCAGGACAGGCTACAGCATTACAAGATAGGAATATCTCTGATAAAATATGAATAACTGAATTAGCACGTAACACGGGTTTGTCTGGTTGGGTCTAACTAGGCTACATAAAGACATATTGACACAGTCAGGTCAGGTCGTGACCTGGTCGGAAGCCCTGAATAGAATACCACTTCATCCCATGAATGAATGGAAGACAGTCACTCACAGGAGCTGCTTGTGCCTGTTTCTGACGCAAGGTCAGGCCTGGTGAAGGGTCGAAATGACACCTTTTCCCATTCCACTCCCATTCCACTCCCCTGCTAGTTGAAAGACTGGTCAGTCCAGGGAAATATTGACAGGGTGGGGACAGTTAGCTGTAATAACACCCATATAAAGGTAAACAGAAACAGGGCACAAATAAACAGCGGGTGCCAAAGCAGGCATCTAGGTAGTAAAAGAACAGGGTAAAGTTTGATGGGGATTCATCTATTGAACTAGCGTTGCCCACTTAGATTCCACGCTAAAGCTTATGAATGATTCCTGACGCATCTATATAGGCCTTATAAAAGGCGTGTGAAGGCTTCATTAAGCCTTGAAAGTAGTAAATGTCATGACCACGTGTCCTATTTCACTGCCTCTCGTCCTCCACTCTCCATTTTCAAATCAAATCGTATTTGTCACATGCGCCGAATACAACAGGTGTAGTAGACCTTACAGTGAATTGCTTAGTTACAAGCCCTTAACCAACAATGCTTTAAGAAGTTAATAAAAAAGTAAAGTGTTAAGTGAAAAATAGATAAGTTATTTATTTATTTATTTATTTATTAAAGTAACAAATAATTAACAGCAGCAGTAAAATAACAAGCGAGGCTATATACAGGGGGTACCGGTACAGAGTCAATGTGCTGGGGCACCGGTTAGTTGAGGTAATTGAGGTAATATGTACATGTAGGTAGAGTTAAAGTGACTACGCATAGATAATAAACAGAGTAGCAGCAGTGTAAAAGAGGGGTCTGGGTAGCCCTTTGATGAGCTGTTCAGGAGTCTTATGGCTTGGGGTTAGAAGCTGTGTTAAGAAGCCTTTTGGACCTCGACTTGGCGCTCCGGTACCGCTTGCCGTGCGGTAGTAGAGAAAACAGTCTATGACTAGGCTGGCTGGAGTCTTTGACAATTTTTAGGGCCTTCCTCTGACACCAACTGATATAGAGGTCCTGGATGACAGGAAGCTTGGCCCTAGCTTCCTCATCCTTTCTCATTGAGTTGGTCATTTAATGAGAAAGATACACAGGGATCTGAGACATCCTCCAGAGCCGTGTTATCTTATGAAGCCTAGTGAAAACACAGACACTGAGGGAGAATCCACATAAATTTTAAACCGGGAAACACTGCCAATTCTCTAGTCTAGCTCAGTATGTGGCATTTGACTATCCTGCTGCTCTCAACTGCTAACTGTTAAAAAGATCAACCACAGACTGGCCTTTCAGCTTTAGATGGCTTTAAACTCTTATTTAAAGTCAAACACATTCAAGGGAAACACAAACACTACTGGATGAGCTAGGCTCACATAAATGGCCATACTCATGCTATTCATCGCTCCTGTCGGACGGCAGGAGTTTTAGATTAGTGTTGAAGTGTCCCATGTTAAAACAGAAATGCCTCCCTCCTCCCTTTAGGTATATAAATCCCACTCAGACTTTCCGTCTGGCACAGAGGTGCTTTCATTAATGGGATGGTTTTCCCCCTGTGTGTGCGTATGTGTGTGTGTGCACCAGTGTGTGCGCCAGTGTGTTATATACACTGTCGTTATCTCCTCCACACCAGTTAGAGTCTGGTTCTCTGTGAGTCACCTGGTTAGCATCCCAGATGCCAGAGAGGAGGTCGTTACCGTGGTTACGCCAGAAAGAAGGGCGTATTATGGTAAAGTCATCAGGCCACAGACCAACCATTGCTCAGTGGGCTAGAATGTCTCTGGTTTCCTGTTGTAGGCAAATGTGAGAGCACTAATGGAAGATTTAACATGTGGCCCACCTGTGTCACGTCTGTTGACATTCTATGATGTCACGTTTCCATCCCACCGCAAAACCTGCTTCTCTGTGAGTTCAGGGCATTCCAAGTCAAAACTTAGTGTGATCCCTTAACTTAGCTAAGGCTGTTTTCAACTCCCAGCGAACTGCCAAAATCAATACAGATACAGTCAAACTTGAGTTAAACTAAACTCGAGCTTTAGTGCTGTGGACATGCTGATTGAAGTCACACAGACCCTCTCAATGAACAAACATTACCAACGAAATGTGTCTCTGTTGGTGCTAAGTGAACTGAACTTTCCCTACAGGAACTCCTGATCTTCCTGTCCGGGTTGGCACCCCCCCTTGGGTTCGTGACGTGGGGGAGATCTTTATGGGCTATACTCGGCCTTGTCTCAGGGTAGTAGGTTGGTGGTTGAAGATATCCCTCTAGTGGTGTGGGGGCTGTGCTTTGGCAAAGTGGGTGGTGTTATATCCTGCCTGGTTGGCCCTGTCCGGGGGTATGGTCGGCAGGGCCTCAGTGTCTCCCGACCCCTCCTGTCTCAGCCTCCAGTATTTATGCTGCAATAGTTTGTGTCGGGGGGCTAGGGTCAGTCTGTATATCTGGAGTATTTCTCCTGTCTTATCCGGTGTATTGTTTGAATTTAAGTATGCTCCCTCTAATTCTCTATCTCTCTCTCTTCTCTCGGAGGACCTGAGCCCTAGAACTATGCCTCAGGACTACCTGGCCTGATGACTCCTTGCTGTCCCCAGTCCACCGCGTTATGCTGCTGGAAACTGGAGAGTTTCAACTGTTCTGCCTTCGGCTATGGAACCCTGACCTGTTCACCGGACGTGCTACCTTGTCCCGAACCTGCTGTTTTTGACTATCTCTCTCTACCGCACCTGCTGTCTCTAACTCTGAATGGTTGGCTATGAAAAGCCAACTGACATTTACTCCTGAGGTGCTGACCTGTTGCACCCTCTACAACACTGTGATTATTATTATCTGACCCTGCTGGTCATCTATGTACGTTTGAACATCTTGGCCATGTTCTGTTATAATCTCCACCCGGAACAGCCAGAAGAGGACTGGCCATCCCTCAGAGCCTGGTTCCTCTCTAGGTTTCTTCCTAGGTTCTGGCCTTTCTAGGGAGTTTTTCTTAGCCACCGTGCTTCTACATCTGCATTGCTTGCTGTTTGGGGTTTTAGGCTGGGTTCCTGCACAGCACATTGTGACATCGGCTGATGTAAAAAGGGCTTTACAATCACAGTCCAGACCTTTTAAGGCAGGGATCATGAACTAGATTCAGCCACAGGCTGATTTTTTCTTGCGTGGATGGTCGGGAGGCCAGAACATATTTACAAATAATTTGTAGACTGCAAATTAACTGCAAGAAGCCCAAACAGATATAATGTTTGACTAAAACATAATCATTTAAAATCTTGCTTACATTTGTATACGATCACGTGTCTCTCTATTATGCATGTGAATACTTGATTTCTTTAATTAAAATCCCTTGGAGCTGATTTCCTGGTGTTTTTACAGTCTTTTATGTCCAACAACAGAAAAAAACGAAAATGAAAAAGAAATATATATTTAATTGTTTTGCTCAGAAAACATGCAGGCCAAATAAAACCACCTGCAACCTAATTCGGCGCGCGGGCCACCAGTTGGGAAACCCTGTTTTAAGGGAACCCCTTCTGCTTGTCTGGCTGGAATGTGATATCATGGAAACTAGGTTTAACGAAATGGTTTACTGTAAGTAGGGCTGTGGCGGTCATGACATTTTGTCAGCTAGTTATTGTCATGCAAATTACTGCCGGTCTCACGGTAATGGTAGCCGGCTAGTGATGGCTATTTAACTGTTTGATGGCCTTGAGATAGAAGCTGTTTTTCAGTCTCTCGGTCCCAGCTTTGATGCACCTGTTTTGATCTCGCATTCTGGATGGTAGCGGGTTGAAAAGGCCGTGGCTTGTGTGGTTGATGTCCTTGATGATCTTTTTGGCCTTCCTGTGACATCGGGTGCTGTAGGTGTCCTGGAGGTTAGGCAGTGTGCCCCCGGTGATGCGTTGGGCAGACCGCATCACCCTCTGGAGAGCCCTGCGTTTGCGGCCACTGCAGTTGCCGTACCAGGTGGTGATACAGCCCGACAGGATGCTCTCAATTGTGCATCTGTAAAAGTTTGAGAGGGTCTTAGGGGCCAAGCAATTTCTTCAGCCTTCTGAGGTTGAAGAGACGCTGTTGCGCCTTCTTCACCACACTGTCTGTGTGGGTGGACCATTTCAGATTGTCAGTGATGTGTACGCTGAGGAACTTGAAGCTTTTCACCTTCTCCACTGCGGTCCCGTTGATGTGGATAGGGGCGTGCTCTCTCTGCTGTTTCCTGAAGTCCACGATCAGCTCCTTCGTTTTGTTGATGTTGAGGGAGAGGTTATTTTCAGGCCTACAACTGTTGTGTCGTCTGCAAACTTGAGGTTTGAGTTGGAGGCATGCGTGGCCACGCAGTCATGGGTGAACAGGGAGTACAGGAGGGGGCTGAGCACACACCCTTGTGGGGCCCCTGTGTTGAGGATCAGTGAAGTGGAGATGTTGTTTCCTACCTTCACCACCTGGGGGCGGTCCGTCAGGAAGTCCAATACCCAGTTGCACAGGGCGGGGTTAAGACCCAGGGCCTCAAGCTTAATAATGAGCTTGGAGGGTACTATGGTGTTGAAGGCTGAGCTATAGTCAATTACATATGTATTCCTCTTGTCCAGACGGGACAGGGCAGTGTGCAGTGCGATGGCGATTGCATGGTCTGTGGATCTATTTGGGCGGTATGCAAATTGAATTAGGTCCAGGGTGTCAGTTAATGGAGAGGTGATATGATCCTTAACTAGCATCTCAAAGCACTTCTTGATGACAGAAGTGAGTGCTACAGGGCGATAGTAATATAGTTCAGTTACCTTTGCTTTCTTGGGTACAGGAACAATGGTAGACACCTTGAAACAAGTGTGGACAGCAGACTGAGATAGGAAGAGATTGAATATGTCCGTAAACACTCCAGCCAGCTGGTCTGCGCATGCTCTGAGGATAAGGCTAGGGATGCTGTCTGGGCTGGCAGCCTTGCGAGGGTTAACACGTTTGAATGGCTTACTCACTTCGGCCACGGAGAACGAGAGCCCACAGTTCTTGGGAGCGGGTCGCGTCGGTGGCACTGTGTTATCATCAAAGCGGGCGAAGAAGGTGTTTAGCTTGTCCGGGAGCAAGACGTCGATGTCCGCAACGTGGCTGGTTTTCACTTTGTAATCTGTGATTGTCTGTAGACCCTGCAACATACGTCTCGTGTCCGAGTCGTACAATTGCAACTCCACTTTGTCTCTGTACTGACGTTTTGCCTGTTTGATTGCCTTATGGAGGGAATAACTACACTGTTTCTATTCAAACATATTCCCAGTCACCTTGCCATGGTTAAATGCAGTGGTTATCCACGGTTTCTGATTTGGGTAGGTTTTAATAATCACAGTGGGAACAACATCCCCTAAACACTTCCTGATGAACTCAGTCACTGTGTCCGTGTATATATCAATGTTATTATCCGAGGCTACCCAGAACATACCTCAGTCCACGTGATCAAAACAATCTTGAAGCATAGATTCCGATTGGTCAGACCACCGTTGAATAGACCTTAGCACGGGTACTTCCTGTTTGAGTTTCTGCCTATAGGAAGGGATGAGCAAAAGGAGTCATTATCTGGTTTGCCGAAGGGAGGGCGGGGTAGGGCCTTGTAGACACCCCGGAAGTTGGAGTAGCAATGGTTGAGTGTTTTAGCAGCGCGAGTACTTCATGTTAACAGAACTTCGGTCGGGTTTTCCTGAAATTTGCTTTGTTAAAATCCCCAGCTACAATAAATGCGGTCCAGTGTAGTTCCTTGAGGGGCGTCATTGTATTGGCTTGAGGGGGAATATAGACGGCTATGACTATAACCGAAAATAATTATCTTGGGAGGTAATACGGGATTTAATTGTGAGGTATTCTAGGTCGGGTGAACAAAAGGACTTGAGTTTCTGTACGTTATCACAATCACACCATGAGTAGTTAATCATGAAACATACAGCTCCGTCTTTCTTCCAGGAGAGTTCTTTATTCCTGTCTGCGTGATGTACTGAGAACCCAGCTGGCTGTATGGATAGGGACAGTATATCCAGAGAGAGCCATGATTCTGTGAAACAGAGTGTTACAGTTCCTGATGTCTCTCTGGAAGGAGATCCTCGCTCTGAGCTTGTCTACTTTATTGGCCAGAGACTGAACATTAGCAAGTAATATACTCGTAAGCGGTGGATGGTGTGTGCTCCTCCTGAGTCGGACTAGAAGTCCACTCTGAATACCTCTTCTCTGCCAACGGCGTCTTAGAGCAGCTTCTGGGATAAGTTCAATTGCCCTGGGGGGTACAAACAAAGGATCCAATTCGGGAAAGTCGTATTCCTGGTCGTAATGCTGGTGAGTTACCACCACTCTGCTATCCAAAAGTTATTTCCGGCTGTATGTAATAACACAAAAAATGTTCTGGGCTAATAATGTAAAAAATAACACAAAAAAAAAATGAAATACTGCAAAGTTGCTTAGGAGCTAGAAACAGCTAGATGCAGAGCTGCCGTGTCTGTTGGCGCCATCTTCCTTTACCAGACAAGGTATGCTTATAAGTCCCGTGCCATTATGTTATATTATATGATTTTATAGTAAGAAGAATATAATTGCACCTAGCTGAATAAAATAGAAAGGATATTTTTCCCATTCCTGAACTAGTGAGCATATGAAGTGGCTATGCTGAGCGTAAAAGTGATCATTTGAAACAGGTCCTTTATGCTAGATTTAGAGTTATTTTGAAACTTTAGTTGTGAATTATACAAACCTTAGAATGTCTTAGAAATCAAAACATATATGGGCTGCATGGTGCGACTATAGGCTATTGATGATTTGGGAAAGTAGTAAAAAAGCTTGCGCTCTGTTCCCTGCCCCAGGTTGCACACGCTGTTCTCTCATCAAGCGATCATATTTCACCCATCAGATAATACTTCATTTAATCTTATCTTTACTAAAATGTAAAATGAGTTTCGATTTAGAATGGCCTATTATCAACTGGGCAGGAACAGGGGCAGGGGGGAAGAAACATGTTATCCGTATCCACTCGAATAGTGAATGGAGGCCGCTTTCCCATGGTTCATTTTTCAATCATGCTGGGAAGGCTACTCCGGTTTATAGTGAAGTATGTGCTTAATATAAGCAGCTGAGAAATAAATAAAGTAGCAGCTGGGATCCTTCTCTTTCTAGTGGCAGTCATCAAAACTCTTCTTTCACACGGGATTGCATATAGAAATGTCTGGGCTTATAAGAACACTTATTTCAGTCTACGCATCAACCCGTTTGAGGAGCATGCAACCTCTTTCTGTGCGACAGGTGATACTCCGCCCCAACTCTGTATGCCATGGGCTCTCCAACCCTGTTCCTGCAACTACCCAGTGCTTAATTTGTGAAGCCAAGTGAAATCTGTTCGGGAACATCGATAGTAACATGTTTTCACAACTAAACATATTTCATTAAACTGTTGGCCCTCAGTTTTCTTCTGCTGTGCGTAATATTAAGTTAGGCTATTAGACTACGTATTGTATAACGGCACAATCATTATATTCATTCCGTTTTTTGGGGGAGGGCTGTATATGCTGTATAGGTGTTTTGAATGAATCATCACCTTAGAAAGCGCTGTCCATTTAGTTGGTTTGGCTTTGAAACAACATCCACAACGACCATGTTTTCCACTCAGTTCCAACCCGTTTTTTTTTTACTTCTTTCTTCAAATTGATCATCACAGTGAGGTGATTTTTAAAGAATCATACTGTTTTGATGATGTGTTTGATGTGATTTTCAATTGCATTTATGTCAGAGTGGTTAGAGGGACAATAGAGCCCTCGGGACCAGGCCATTAGCGACCAGATGGTCGTTAGCAAGTTGGGTACTACCAACGCATGTCCAGAGCGCATAAAAGGAGATTACCATGACTCAAAGGTCACATGGAATTCGACTGCGGTCAAGACTCATGACTGCCTGTGTGGCCTGCAATACGGTCACCGCAACCGAGCTAACTGTAAGACATTTCCACACTAGATCTCTGATATCAAGGAATTATTACTCTGTTTATTATTCAAACTTCAAACACATATTCCCATGTCCTGCATTGCTGTGAAATTGCTACACAAGCACCTTAACAGCATCCAATCAAAGCAAAGATGCAATCATGTAGATGGCGTGTGTGCGCGGCCTGCGTACATACCTGTGTGCATTTCCATGTGTGTGTGCATTTTTCTATGTGCTCACACGTGTGTGTGTATGTTTTAAGGCTTACTTCCACATTGTCGGTGAGGGTACTGATGAATTTGAAGCCGGGGATTCGTCTCTGGCTACACACCACTCCCACGTCCTCAGAGTGTTTGCAGTCGGAAACTCCGAAGCCATTGGACTCACACTGGGCCAGGGTTCTCTCTAGTCCCGAACAGTGGACGTTGTCCAACCAGATCCGACCTACGAACAATGGGGGACAGAGACATATTCTCTGATGACCACATGAAGGTAAGGGGACCCTCTCCATTCTCCATTCTCAATGGACGTTGGCTGCATGGATGGAGAAGTCATCGGCGCACACCATGCCCCATTTTAGGCTTCAACAGACAACACCTTTGGGTAACAATTTGGGCCTGTCTAGTTATCAACCTTCATTGTACAGTATATTCTCCGTTGAACATTATTTTAAGTCCAGGACTAGGCTTAATGAGTTCATGACAACTCACCTATTGCTTAGGTTAGATTGACTACTTCATGCAAGAAATAAGTGTTACAGAATTCCAGTTGCCATCACTTGTAAAGAAAAACATTTATGGCTCTTTAGACTAATCTAAATGGTCTACTGTTCTCTTCAGATTCTGATAGGGCATATTAACTCAGCCTTTTGAGATTTTAAATGTTGCAGAATTGCTCCTGGAATGTCGGGCCTGTGCTGGTGGATATCCACACCTTATTTCTATGTTCCCTGTGAAAAAAAGTATAGCTTTCCCAGTGAACAACGCTTCAGTCTACATATTTCAAGATCAAGAAATCATCTGGGCACATGCAGTGAACTAGACACCACTGACATTATATGGGGCAGTCATGGGGTAGCTTCCCATTTCTGTAGTTTCCCATACTTCGCAGTATGTTGGAAACACCCGCTTTTAGCTACAGAAAGTCAACATACGAGAATACCCCTAGAGTCTGCGAGAGCGGGGGAGGAAGATGACTCATCGGCTGACAACATGGTAACGACTGGACCGGAAACGACTACGAGTAATGAGAGCACAGCACAAGAGATCACCACAGCAACTGTCACAAGTTCCGCTGCAACAGCAGGCCACAAACAGATGCAGGTATGTGTCTGTGGTTGGAGGAAAGTTACATCACACCATGGGTTGAGGATCCACCAGGGGAAGAAGGGGTGTCTGGGTAAAGAGAGACAGAGGCCTCGCATTGATCACTTTCTGCGAAAGCGATCAAATCAGTCGAATGAAGCACAGCAACTGGACGCAAACCATAGTTTGCAGTGCATCAGTACCACTGTCATGGAGGACATAAACTCAAGCACCGAAGTAACAACTGAGGTGGAACCAACAACAGGAGTGGAACTCACCCAGCCTCCCAGACCTGCAGTCGAGAGGAGACTACCAGGGCACAGACCGTATGTGAAGTGGCCTGGCGCCAGTGACAAGAAGTTGTGGGAAGCAGTGAATACTGACCTTACCTTGACCCTCGAGAAACTTCGAGGCACACTGGAGAAGAAGTTGGAGAGGATGGGGGACATCATCTATGAGTACGGGGCAGAAAGCTTTGGAGTGCAAGAGGCAAAAGGCGGGAGAAAGGTTCCAACCCCACCAGTTTCCAGGAGGCAACAAGAAATCAAGCGCCTCGTTCAAGAAAGGAGACAGCTTAAGAAACAGTGGAAGAAGGCCTCGGAAGTGGAAAAGGAGGGCATAGAGGCACTTCAGGCTGACATTAAAACCCGGTTGGCATCCCTCCGTAGAGCAGAGAACCTACGGAAACGCAGAAGGAAGAAAGAACAAACTAGAACTCGATTCTATAAAGATCCCTTCAAGTTCCTTAAAAGTCTCTTCACGAAGGAAAAAAGTGGAGCTCTAAAAACAACAAAGAAAGACCTAGAGGAGCACCTGATAACAACAAACTTTGACTCAAAGCGACATGAACATCTGGCCATCCCATCAGATATCCCACCCATTGAACCCCCGGAACATCATATTGAGACCAGCCCTCCGACATGGAAAGAGGTGGAAAACACAGTTCGACGGGCAAGAACAGCATCAGCCCCGGGGCCAAATGGAGTCCCGTACAAAGTGTATAAGAACGCACCAGACGTCCTGAGGGTCCTCTGGAGGCTTATGAGAACAGCTTGGCAGAAGAAGATAATACCCAAAGTGTGGCGTAGGGCAGGCGGGGTCCTGATCCCTAAGGAGAAGGATGCAGTGAACATCAGCCAATTCCGCCCAATCTCCTTACTGAATGTCGAGGGTAAAATCTTCTTTAGGGTCATTGCCCAGAGGATGTCCGAGTACCTGCAAAGGAATGCGTACGTCGATACATCTGTACAGAAGGCAGGAATATCAGGGTTCTCTGGCTGCTTGGAACACTCCAGCATGATCTGGCACCAGATCCAAATGGCCAAGGTGGAGAAAAGGGACCTCCACGTAGTCTTCCTCGACCTCGCCAATGCATTTGGCTCTGTGCCCCATGAACTCCTGTGGTCTGCCTTCAGATTTTTCCACATACCGGACACCATCACAACGCTGGTGAAGTCGTACTTCAAGGATCTGCAGTTCTGCTTCACCACCTCAGAGTTCACCACCTCATGGCAGTGCCTGAATGTAGGTATAATGGCGGGATGTACCATTTCTCCGTTGGCATTCATAATGGCAATGGAGGTTATCATCAGATCCTCAAAATGGGTTGCTGGTGGACAGCGAGTCGACTCTGGTTTCCGCCTCCCTCCACTCAGAGCCTACATGGACGACATTACAACATTGACCACCACTGTCCCATGCACCAGGAGACTGCTCAGAAAACTCGAGGAGAACATCAGCTGGGCCCGTATGAAGATTAAACCATCCAAGTCACGCAGCATCTCGATTGTGAAGGGAGTACTCTCTGACCTGAAATTCTTCATCGGAGATGACCAAATCCCAACAGTGTCTGAGCAGCCGGTAAAAAGCCTTGGAAGGTGGTATGATGCAAGCCTGAAGGACAAAGACCAGGTGCAACAGCTGCGCAAAGACATCAGTAGTAGCCTACAGTCCATCGACAACACCCAGCTACCTGGAAAGTTAAAGGCCTGGTGTCTGCAGTTTGGTCTCCTACCCCGGGTGTTGTGGCCCCTAGCAGTGTATGAGGTTCCAATCTCAACAGTGGAGAAGATGGAAAGAGGAGTCACAGGCTACTTAAAGAAGTGGCTCGGAGTTCCACGATGCCTTACCACCATAGGCCTCTATGGAGATGGTGTCCTCAAGCTGCCCCTCACCAGTCTAACAGAGGAATTCAAGTGTGCAAAAACCAGGCTCCAGATTACACTGAATGAATCTCGAGACCCAGTGGTGAGCAACAACGCGCCGACCTTGGCAACTGGGCGCAAATGGAGGCCAGGAAAAGCAGTCCAGGAGGCAACAGCAGCCCTCAGACATGCTGACATTGTGGGTCATGTTCAGCAAGGGAGAGGAGGCCTTGGGCTAACTAGCCGTGCTGCTTGGAGTAAGGCCACTGCACCAGAGCGGCGGAAGATGGTAGTGCAGGAAGTACGCCATCAGGAGGAGGCTGCAAGGTGGGCCAAGGCAGTCTCTCTTGCCAAACAGGGACAGTGGACTCGATGGGACAGTGTGGAGAAGAGGAAGATCAGCTGGAAGGATCTGTGGGCCATGGAAGCGAGGCGGTTGAGCTTTTCCATCAGAGCAACATATGACGTCCTTCCAACACCAGTTAATCTTCACCAATGGTATGGTGAAGATCCGGACTGTGCCCTCTGTTCCATGCCAGCCAACCTCAGGCACATTCTCACAGGGTGTAAAACAAGCCTCACCCAAGGACGCTACACTTGGCGTCACAACCAAGTCCTTAAAAACCTTGCGTCCGCCCTGGAGGACAAGCGAGCTGCCACCAACTCCCTACCACCCCCAGCAGCATCACACCCCTTACGGACGACCTTTGTCCGCGAAGGGGCTAAACCACCGAAGAGCGGCTCTACACCATTAGAGCGAGACCAGCTGCGCTTGGCCCGCGACTGGAAAATGCTAGCTGACATTGGCCGGCAACTTGTGTTTCCTCCGGAGATCGCAACCACCACCCTAAGACCTGACATGGTGCTCTGGTCCCATTCGCTCAAGAAGGTCTTCATCATTGAGCTCACAGTACCCTGGGAGGACTCAGTAGATGAGGCTTATGAGCGGAAACATCTGCGCTATGCCAATCTAGCTGCCGAAGCACGGCATCATGGCTGGAACACAGAAGTCCGACCAGTGGAGGTGGGCTGCAGAGGTTTTGTGGCGACATCTACAACCAGACTGCTTAGAGACCTGGGAATTAAGGGCCAGAGCCAGCGTTCGGCAATCAAAGCTGTATCAGAGGCGGCAGAAGGCAGCAGTCAATGGCTCTGGATGAAGAGGAAAGACCCCAGCTGGGCCCCGAAGTGAGAGGGCCAGGAGGTATGCGGTCAACAATGCTTGACTCAGGGAGGAAGACGCCCCTGCCATGCATAGTCCCATGGGATGTTGGCTATCAACAACAACGCAACTCCTATGACTAATTGGGAATGGGACGCAAGCGTAGGATTGATCACCCTGTCGCTGGCCGCCTTTGGGGAGGGTGTATAGTGTGAAAGGCCGAAACACCCTAGGAACCAAAGGTACACTACTGACGATGCGCTCCCCAAATTTCACCAGTCTCACTGTTCATGAACTCTTGGAAGTGCTTGCACAAAGGATAGTAACATCTCATCCTGTGTTCTTGGAATCATATGACTTCTATCTCAGCAGCTCAGAACAGAATGTGATTTGTCCTATGGAAATCCCGGGACTAATGCAGCACGTTTCCCCTGTCTTGGACCATAATCCCTCAAAAAGCAATGTTTTACCCACTACAGTCTATCTGATACACACCAGTCAAACCCTACGTGAGGAAAACGATTGGCAACTGGAAACACACTAAGCCAGACGCATAGACATAATCTCATCCTCCCCCTTGTCTTGAAGATCTCTAGTACAGTCATATGTCTAATTACTTTCCCAACTCCATAATTCTGACTGAAGGTTGTAAATGAGACAGTATGTATGGAGTTGCATGAAGCTCCGGCTGCTCTCTATAAAAGCTAGATGATTGATGTTATTAACACTACCGCCTCTTGTTAATGACTCGTGTTCCCATTGAGACTTCGTCTCCTTGCTATGCTAATCATAGTTCCTGCAAAGAGTGACATACTGTATCTCACCTATGTATCTTCCGGTTGTAATAGAACAGGTTAAAAGCGTTGGGCCAGTAACCGAAAGATCGCTGGTTTGAATCACCAAGCTGATTAGGTGAAAAATATGTCGTTGTGCCCTTGAGCAAGGCACTTAATCCTAATTGCTCCTGTAAGTCACTCTGGATAAGAGCGACTCCCCTTTCTGGGATACATGTATTTGTTTCAAAATATATAATTTCTCTGAACTATCCCTTTAAGTAAAGTCTCAATGGTCAGAGTGGATTTCAGATTCCAACATGTTACTGAACCATCTCTTCTCCCTGTGTTCCTTACCTTCTCCCTTGCCATACTTGGAAGAAGGAGACCAGGATACAGCCTCCACGTAGCCCAACTCCCTGCACACGACGTTGGCTGCATGGATGGAGAAGTCATCGTCGCACACCGTGCCCCACTCTCCATTATAGTACACTTCAACCCGGCCCTCGTAGTGCTTGTGTTTGTCCCCTGCCAGACGCAGCTGGATGATGGGGGTGCCAGGGGGTAGCTTCGTATCCAACTGGGCCTGGCAAAGTGCCCACACACAGAGAAGTGTGGCCAGGCGGCACAGGAGAGAGCAAGGAGACGGCATTGCTAGGAATGGGCAGGGAACTCACCACACTGTACTGTAGGCCACCTGGAGGAGGGAGACACAGACCAGAGTGACCAATGAATGACTGCAATAAGCAACGTGATGTATTATGTCGTGGGTATTTAACTTAATTTAGGTAACTTTTGCAGGCCACATCAAATCGACTCGTGGGCCAGATTTGGACCACAGGCCGCCAGTTGAAGATCATTGTAATATGCTATGGGTTGCATAAATATTTATTTTTACAGCTTTTAACAATTGAAGGATTTCTGAAATTATTGAACATCTACTCTGTACCAACAGAAAACAGACATGTATTCAATGGACCGCTACAGTTTGGGTTAGAGGTCGACCGATTAACCGGAATGGCCGATTAATTAAGGCCGATTTCAAGTTTTCATAACAATCGGAAATCGGTATTTATGGACACCGATCTGGCCGTTTCTTTTTTTTTTACATCTTTATTTAATCTTTATTTAACTAGGCAAGTCAGGTAAGAACACATTCTTACTTTCAATGACGGCCTAGGAACGGTGGGTTAACTGCCTCATTCAGGGGCAGAACGACAGATTTTTACCTTGTCAGCTCAGGGGATTCAATCTTGCAACCTTACAGTTAACTAGTCCAACGCTCTAACCACCTGATGACATTGCACTCCACGAGTAGCCTGCCTGTTACACGAATGCAGTAAGCCAAGGTAAGTTGCTAGCTAGCATTAAACTTATCTTATAAAAAACAAACAATGAATCAATCAATCATAATCACTAGTTAACTACACATGGTTGATGATATTACTAGTTTATCTAGCGTGTCCTGCGTTGTATATAATCGATGCGGTCCGTATCGTTGCTCCAATGTGTACCAAACCATAAACATCACTGCCTTTCTTAAAATCAATACACAGAAGTATATATTTTTAAACCTGCATATTTAGCTAAAAGAAATCCAGGTTAGCAGGCAATATTAACCAGGTGAAATTGTGTCACTTCGCTTGCGTTCATTGCACGCAGAGTCAGTGTATATGCTACAGTTTGGGCCGCCTAATTTGCCAGAATTTTACGTAATTATGACATAACATTGAAGGTTGTGCAATGTAACAGGAATATTTAGACTTATGGATGCCACCCGTTAGATAAAATACGGAACGGTTCCGTGTTTCACTGAAAGAATAAACGTCTTGTTTTTGAGATGATAGTTTCCGGATTCGACCACATTAATGACCTAAGGCTTGTATTTCTGTGTGTTATTATGTTATTACTAAGTCTATGATTTGATAGAGCAGTATGACTGAGCGATGGTAGGCAGCAGCACGCTCGTAAGCATTCATTCAAACAGCACTTTCCTGCGTTTTGCCAGAAGTTTTTTGCTGTGCTTCAAGCCTATCAACTCCCGAGATTAGGCTGGTGTAACCGATGTGAAATGGCTAGCTAGTTAGCGGGGTGCGCGCTAATAGCGTTTCAAACGTCACTCGCTCTGAGACTTGGAGTAGTTATTCCCCTTGCTCTGCATGGGTAACGCTGCTTCGAGGGTGGCTGTTGTCGTTGTGTTCCTGGTTCGAGCCCAGGTAGGAGCGAGGAGAGGGATGGAAGCTATACTGTTACACTGGCAATACTAAAGTGCCTATAAGAACATCCAATAGTCAAATGTATATGAAATACAAATCGTATAGAGAGAAATAGTCCTATAATTCCTATAATAACTACAACCTAAAACTTCTTACCTGGGAATATTGAAGACTCATGTTAAAAGGAACCACCAGCTTTCATATATTCTCATGTTCTGAGCAAGGAACTTAAACGTTAGCTTTCTTACATGGCACATATTGCACTTTTACTTTCTTCTCCAACACTTTGTTTTTGCATTATTTAAACCAAATTGAACATCTTTCGTTATTTATTTGAGGCTAAATAGGTTTTATTGATGTATTATATTAAGTTAAAATAAGTGTTCATTCAGTATTGTTGTAATTGTCATTATTACAAGTAAATGGGTAAAAAAAGAATCGGCCGATTAATCGGTATCGGCTTTTTTTGGTCCTCCAATTATTGGTATCTGCGTTGAAAAATCATAATCGGTCGACCTCTAGTAAGGGTGGTGAGTGGTTTGAGTCAAGCACTCAGGATGCGTTTTGCATTTTATCGGACAGAAATAAGTCCTCTTGTGTTTTGAGCATCATAGGCAGTCGTCAGCATCAAATCATTAGAGACTGACTATTTGGCAGACATTCAACCTCACAGCCTTCTCCAACAATCTAGAATTAACCACAATTCCAGGCCAGGGTAGACTGAGCAATGTTGGAGGATTGGGGATGGTGGGAGCAAAACAAATCTCTCGCGGTGAGCAATGTTCACAGCAGAGGAGAGATTTTTAGTTTCATGGATAGATACAGTAGATGGGTGGATCGATTGATAGATAGATCGGTGGGTGGATGGATGGGAAGATTTCCCCATTCAGTTCAAAGTCCACAATACACCATAATACATTTTAGAGAAAACAAATCGACTGCTGCTTCTATGTCATGGCAATGTTACTGCTTTGCTTCACCATTTACTGACAGAGGTATGTGTAGGGTTGTCAGCAGTGCAGGCTTTTCTCCTGTTGCTGGGCTGAAGGGAACGGCATGTCCCAGACAGAGACTCAACTTTGTGGGCCTAATGCGTTTCACATGTGGTTGTGTTTTGTATGCTCCTATGTTTTAATCTCTGCCTGGACCGGAGATCCTACTACCCCTCTGGGCTGTGGAACCAGATAACGGGAACGTTTGCTTTACCTCTCTTTTCAGCCAGGCCATGGAAGTGTCAACGGAGAGAAGTATTCCATTCAGCCCTGCACGTAAGGGGAGGTAGTAGCCCTGCACGTAAGCCCCAGCCTAGGGGCAACTAACCCTGTCGACGTCATGGTAAAGACAAACAAACTGCTGAGGTAGCAAACTTGGGGGGGCAATGGTCAAAATGATCAGCCTTAATTAATCAAATACTCATAAATATCTTTGTTTTCCCTTAATATTATATATAACCCGAACCACGGCCGGCCCGCTCATTAGGCAGGATTAGGTGGCTGTCTATGACGGCAGATTGACGAGGCGGAATTTTCTGAGCTAAACTGACCAAGACGCACCTCCAACAACAACACATAAAACCTCACATAAATATGCCCAAAAACAATGACAATTTCTCTCAACCAGTGGGATATGGGCTTTTTAGGTGAGCTCTAATGCCGCCCTGTGATAAACAGTGGCCACTTTGTCAAAGGCAGGGGCACAAGATATTCAGCTTGCCCATCCCCAGCGCGCCGCTGCGGCGCTCCACCAACGTTCCATCAAAAAAATATTCTAACATAAATCACGTAGCAGATATAGGATATGGTAGAACGAGTATGTGGCCTTTTCTGTAGTCTACAGGCTGGAGGTAAAATGTACGACAATGTAATGAGATGGACACTTTTTACATCATGCAGGTGTCTCTGATCAAATAGCCTAACCTAAATGGCGCCCAATCAAAAAAGAAATGCACTGTAACATTAACAAACAACATATCCTAAAAACAGGACAGGTCAAAGTAAAATGGACAATATGGAATGGACAATCACAACTGTTGTCCAGGAGTTTCACACCATTGCCATGATCAGTGGTTTCAAGTTTGTATAGGTCAATTTTTGACCAGCAGATCATAGCGAAAAATAAAATACATCTGCATTTCCCACTGTGTAAACACATTGCAAATAGGCTCACAATAACTGATCAAATTGGGTAGCTTATATTCAGAGCTTACGTAGCTAAAATGACAAGTCACAGGAATCAGGTCTAATAAAGCCAATGAGAAAGCCAGTTGTACAAATGGTGGGTCTACCACATGGATGGGCATTTATAAAATACAAAAGTGTGTGGACACCCCTTCAAATTAGTGGATTCGGCCGTTGCTGACAGGTGTATACAATCGAGCACACAGCCATGCAATCTCCATTGACAAACATTGGCAGTAAAATGTCCTTACTGAAGAGCTCAGTGACTTTCAATGAGGCACTGTCATAGGATGTGACATCAGTTCGTCAAATTTATGCCCTGCTAGGGCTGCCCCGCTAGGGCTGCCCCGGTCAACTGTAAGTGCTGTTATTGTGAAGTGGAAACGTCTAGGAGCAACAACAGCTCAACCGTTGAATTGGTAGGCCACACAAGCTCACCGAACAGGACCGCTGAGTGCTGAAGCACATAATGCATAAAAATCGTCTGTCCTCTGTTGCAACACTCAATAACGAATTCCAAACGGCCTCTGGAAGCAACGTCAGGAGCTTCATGAAATGAGTTTCCATGGCAGAGCAGCCACACAAAAGCCTAAGATCACCAAGCGCAATGCCTAGCGTTGGTTAGGCATTCGCAAAGCTTGCCGCCATTGGACTCTGGAGCAGTGGAAACGTGTTCTCTGGAGTGATGAATCACGCTCGACCATCTGGCAGTCCGACGAACGAATCTGGGTTTGGCGGATGCCAGTACAACGCTACCTGCCCCAATGCATAGTGCCAACTGTACAGTTTGGTGGAGGAGGAATAATGGTCTGGGGCTGGTTTCCTTGGTTTGGGCTAGGCCCCTTAGTTTCAGTAAAGGGAAATCTTAAAGCTGCAGTATACAAATACATTCAAGACGATTCTGTGCTTCCAACTTTATGGCAACTTGAAGGCCCTTTCCTGTTTCAGCATGACACTGCCCCCTTGCACAAAGCGAGGTCCATACAGAAATGGTTTGTCGAGATCAGTGTGGAAGAACTTGACAGGCCTGCACAGAGCCCTGACCTCAACCCCATCGAATACCTTTGGGATGAATTGGAACGCCGACTGCGAGCCAGGCCTAATCGCCCAACATCAGTGCCCGACCTCACTAAGGCTCTTGTGGCTGAATGGAAGCAAGTCCCCACAGCAATGTTCCAACATCTAGTGGAAAGCCTTCCCAGAAGAGTGGAGGCTGTTGTAGCAGCAAAGGGGGGGACTAACTCCACATTAATGCCCATGATTTTGGAATGAGATGTTCGACGAGCAGGTGTCCACATACTTTTGGCCATATAGGTTATGTATTTTAAACATACGCAAAATCTGTCTTTTCACCTTTCATTCAGAACCTAAATTGAACCTAACTTCAACGTCTGGAAAATACGTATTTTACATGTCTTTTCAACATAATTTTTCTTACTGGAACTATTCTGGTTTTCTAGGGGTGGTGTGATTTTTTGGTCTCGCCTAGGGTGGCAGAATGGCAAGGACCAGCCCTGACCCGGACGTTTCTTATATGGAACATATTAAGAGGGATTTGTCAGCACTTTTTCAACATTTCTGACTGGCTTTCAATCTTTCCCTGACCTTACAGTAACCGTCTGCAACCACAATGTGGCTCTGATTTCATATTCCCAAGCTGCAATCACTTTAGCAGCAGTAAAAAAAAGTACTTAATTTTATGAAATAGTGAAGTAATATACAGTCACCACAAATGATTGACACCCTTGATAAAATAAATAAAGGTTAAATAAATTTAAAAAATAAAGATGAGCAAAAAAGACTAATAAAATAAATAATACAAATACTGAGCTATATTGTATGCTACATTTTTGGGGGAAATTATTTTATACTGACACAATTGCTCAGAGAAATACATTTTATTTAGCAAGTCAAAAATGATTGGTACCCCTGTTTTCAACATGTTTTGCACTCTCCCCTTTCTATAATGTTTAATGATTGGACAACACATTGAAAGGGATCTTAGATGATTCCTCCATACAGAATCTTTCCAGATCATTGATATCCTTTGGTCTGCGCTTATGGACTGCCCTATTCAATTCAAACCACAGCTTTTCAAAGGGGTTCAAGTCCAGAGACTGAGATGGCCATTGCAAAATGTAGATTTTGTGGTCAATAAACCATTTCTTTCTGGATTTTGATGTGTGCTTGTGGTCATTGTCTTGCTGGAAGATAGTTTCAGCTTCTCGGCAGAGGCAAGCAGGTTTTTTACTCAAATGTCCTGGTACTTGGTAGAGTTCATGATGCAGTTTTACTTAACAAGGGTCCTAGGATCAGTGAAAACAAAACAACCCCATAACATCAAGATCTATCACCATATTTTACAGTAGGTATAAGGTTATTTTCTGCACATCCATCATTCTTTTGACACCAAACCCACCTCTGGTTTGAGTGGCCAAAGACATCTTCATCGACCTGGCCAAGGCTTTCGACTCTGTCAATCATTGCATTCTTATAGACAGACTCAATAGCCTTGGTTTCTCAAATGACTGCCTCGCCTGGTTCACCAATTACTTCTCAGATAGAGCTCAGAGTGTCAAATCGGAGGGCCTGTTGTCCGGACCTCTGGCAGTCTCTATGGGGGTGCCACAGGGTTCAATTCTCGGGCAAACTCTTTTCTCTGTATTTATCAATGATGTCACTCTTGCTGCGGGTGATTCCCTGATCCACCTCTACGTAGACGACACCATTCTGTATACACCTGGCCCTTCTTTGGACACTGTGTTAACAAACCTCCAAACGAGCTTCAATGCCATACAGCACTTCTTCCGTGGCCTCCAATGCTTTTAAATGTTAGTGAAACTAAATGCATGCTCTTCAACCAACTGTTGCCCGCACCTGCCCGCCCGACTAGCATCACTACTCTGGACGGTTCTGACTTAGAATATGTGGACATCTACAAATACCTACCGGTAGGTGTCTGTTTAGACCGTAAACTCTCCTTCCAGACTCACATTAAGCATCTCCAATCCAAAATTACATCTAGAATCGGCTTCCTATTTCACAACGAAGCCTCCTTCACTCATGCTGCCAAACATACCCTCGTAAAACTGACTATCCTACCGATCCTCGACTTTGGCGATGTCATTTACAAAATAGTCTCCAACACTATACTCAGCAAATTGGATGCAGTCTATCACAGTGCCATCCGTTTTGTCACCAAAGCCCCATATACTACTCACCACTGCGACCTGTATGCTCTCGTTGGCTGGCCCTCAATACAAATTTGTCGCCAAACCCACTGGCTCTAGGTCCTCTATAAGTCTTTGCTAGGTAAAGCCCCGCCTTATCTCAGCTCACTGGTCACCATAGCAACACCCACCTGTAGTACGCACTCCAGCAGGTATATTTCACTGGTCATCCCCAAAGCCAACACTTCCTTTGCCCGCCTTCCTTACAGTTCTCTGCTGCCAATGACTGGAACGAATTGCAAAAATCTCTGAAGCTGGAGTCTGATATCTCCCTCTCTAACTTTAAGCATCAGCTGTCAGAGCAGCTTACCGATCACTGTACCTGTACACAGCCAATCTGTAAATAGCACACCCAACTACCTCATCCCCATATTGTTATTTATCCTCTTGCTCTTTGCACCCCAGTATCTCTACTTGCACATCATCTGCACATCTATCACTCCAGTGTTAATGCTAAATTGTAATTATTTCACCTCTATTTATTGCCTACCTCCCTACTCTTCTACATTTGCACACACTGTACATAGATTTGTCTATTGTGTTATTGACTGTATGCTTGTTTATGTGTAACTCTGTGTTGTTGTTTTTGTCGCACTTTGCTTTATCTTGGCCAGGTCGCAGTTGTAAATGAGAACTTGTTCTCAACTGGCCTACCTGGTTAAATAAAGGTGAAATAAAAACTAAAATCTATTTTTGTCTCATCTGACCATAGGACTCGGTTCAACCCTAGTGCCAATGTCGTTTAGCAAACTCCAGGTGTTTACATTTGTTGGTCGCTTTCAATAAAATAAAATAGAACTGTCAACACTTCCAAAGAGCCTATTGTCATGGGGGTGGCATCTAATTGTAGATTCGGAGACTTGATGACCCCAAGTTGACACCCAGTTCTGTATTTCTCCAACTGTGGCCCTTGGATTTTCCTTTGCCTCCTGAACCATCTTCCTCACTGTGTGTGGGGACAAGATACACATCCGTCCAAATCCAACAGGTCTACCACTGTTCCAGTGATTTTAAACTGAGATTTAAAAAAAATAATAAGTAGAATGTTAATGCAGATGTTATTTCTAAGAATCTTTAGGGGTGCCTATAATTTTGACAACTATCTTTTTTTGTGTTTATTTGTATTACTTGTTAAACAAAATCACTTCCTTTGAGCAATTGTATTAGTGTAAAATAATATCATTTCCCAACATTTTTTGCCAAACAATATAGCTTAGTATTTGTATTATTATTTATTTATTTTATACAGTCTTTATCAAGGGGGACAATAATTTAGGAGTGGACTGTAAATAACTCAGGCAGTAAAGACCACCTATCAAAGCCCCGGCAACCGTTTTCCAGCAAAAGGCAGACAAAGATAAGTCTCCCCCCCCCCCCCCCCCCCCCCTATTAGCAGATAATGATAATCTTCTCCCAAAATAAAAAAGAATTAGACAGGCCCAACCACTAGACTAAAAATAGACCAGCCCTTCTGGCATTTGCCTGAAATGCCAGATGGCCAGTCCCCCCTGCTCAACTACACAAAGCAAGTTATGGCAAGGGTAGAGAATTTCCTAAAGTTGACTTGGATAGCTATTAGCGTACTAGGGGGTAACTAGCCCCACTTAAGAACAATGTCTAATTGCTGACACAAAAAAGCAACAAAACAAAAAATGATTTAGGCGAATAAACTATAGAGGGAAATAAATGGCTACAGTTGACACTTTTTAAAGTTATTTCATGAACTGTTGTTTTTAGAAAAAAAAATGTTTTTTAAAAGTACCGGGTAACTTCAAGATTTTCCCGTTATTTATTTAAAATGCTCTGCATCTGGAACAGCTATAATGTGCATAAAAAATACCCACTTACTTGAAGAAATGCCGAAGATGATCTCGCGCCAAAAAGAGCAGCGTTTCAATCGAATTGGGCTTCTCAGTGTCTAGGCTGCAGCAGTGATGTCGTCAAGCCTTCACTCCGGTCGTTCCTCGAAACGTTCTCCTCCCTTAATATCTATGGAAGCGGAGTCCTGCAGTCATGACGTCTTCGGCATCCTTCCCGCCCCCTTGTCCACAGGAGGGTTATGAAACAACTGAACTTGGCTTGTTGTAGCACTAGTATAAAGTTCGGCCAGTTGCTAGGGGAAGAAAACAACATTTCCACCAAAACAAATAGGTTATATTTCCATAAAGGCTTGCTAAATTGATCCCCATAAAATAGACTTTACATTGCACCAGACAATATAAAAGACTAGTAGGCATAGGCCTGCCCTACATCACAGGCTACATAAGCTACAAACACATTCTCTCACCTCAATGAGCCTAATATTAGAATGCTTTCCAGCAGCTTATAAACAAAGACAATTCCAGAAGTGTAAACAATATCCTGTGAACAATAAGCTTCTGAAGTGACAACCCCTGGATGTAGATCTGGGAAATGTGATGGAAGTTTTTAACATAAAGACCGATGCTTGAGATAGATTGGCTGCCTAGCACCTCACTCTGTTGAGTTTCTCAGGTTTCTGACTCTGTCTATCTTTAAAATACATAATTTCATCCTGATCTGTCAATGATCCTGTGTGTGTGTGTGTGTGTGTGTGTGTGTGTGTGTGTGTGTGTGTGTGTGTGTGTGTGTGTGTGTGTGTGTGTGTGTGTGTGTGTCAATAGCAGGTGATATAATGTATTCCACTCGTGTCCTTTCACCATTTTACCATACCAGATCTGTGATTTCCTCAAGGAAGGAAAATATTCAAATGGTATTCAAACAGGACCATAGAGTGAGCCTACTCTATCCTGAAGTTGATATTGCCGTGCTGTTCCCCCATCAAGTGGCCAACAGAGAGTAGGCCCCTGCAGGAGTGTGATCATACCCAATACAGACTTTGGCTGGAGCCTTCACACCTGCTCTGTGAATTCCTTTTAATAAAAAATAGATAAAATACTATCAAAAATATTTTCTCAAACAATCTAAGTGGAGTCAACCTGCATGTTTGGTTGGTGTTTACATGGTAAAATATTTTGGATATTAACTTCAGTTATTAATTATCATTTTAAAAAAAATATTATACACCCAGAACTTTACCTGTCATCATTTATTGCTGGTATTATGGAATCCAAAGTTCAGTTGTAGAAGGCCAGAGAAGGCCACTTAAAAGGCCAAAGAGCTACATTGTACCTCAGAGGTGCACAAACAATTTTTCTCAAGCTGTCTTCAAGAACAGAAATAAAGATATTTCAGTGATTTGATGTCCTGATGTTCTAGTTGTGATTCCAAACCACATGGCAAGGACCCAACTAACGATGAAAACATATGAAATGTATCGTCTGATTCTAGTAGCGTAGCAGAAGGAAAGCTTTCTGCACAATGGAGATAAGGACTTGATCTAGTGCAACATTGTCACATTCTCTACCTAGATAGAGCATAACCTACAAACAAAAGGTTGACAGTGGTTATTATTCTAGTAAAGTAAATACAAGAAAAGGCTAAATTAGTAAACACTGGTGTGGTACTTATGCCAAGGTGTCAGTTTGTTCCACTGGACTGTGGCTTGGGTTTATTGATACAGCATTGACAAAGCACTTCACTTGTAACAGTTTGTATCACTGAGCTTGAATCAGAGAAACAAAGAATTGACTACGTAAGAGGAATGAATGGCAACCAGAACTCCGAATAGAAATGTTATATACAAGGTCATCCTTATTCCCAAATTATCCCTATCAAGACTGTTCCGTACGCATTTTTTTATTGGTAACTGTATTGTCCTTCATTGTACTTTGCTTCAACTGCTATGTTTTATGACTATTATATCGCTGTCTGTATTATTGATTCACTATAACATACGCTGCATGTCTGTGTTTAGGCTCAAAGAGGCTCTCTAGGGAGAGAGGGAAGGGGAACAGAAAGGGGAAACCTAGTCAGTTGTACAACTGAATGCATTCCACTGAAATGTGTCTTCCGCATTTAACCCAATACCCTCTGAATCAGAGAGGTGCGGGGCGGGGGCTGCCATAATCGACATCCATGTTTTCGGCGACAGGGGGACAGTGGGTTAACTGCCTTGCTCAGGGGCAGAACGACAGATTTTTACCTTGTCAGCTCAGGGATTCGATCCAGCAACCTTTCGGTTACTGGCCCGAACACTGCCTCTGATGAGTCTCTGTGGGGTTGAGAGAGGACGACACTGCCTCTAAGATGAATCTCTCAGGGGAACATGACAGTAACACAAAAGCTAAAAGGTGGGAGGAAAGGGAGAAAGAGAGTGAGTGGGTGCGTGCATGCATGCATGGGTGGGTGCATGCGTGAGTACACTGTAGCATTTATGCTCCGAGTTTGTATATTACATCATCATTAGACAGAGTAGACTAGAGACTGAAGGTCTGACTCTGTTGTGTTGAAGCCCAATCCAGCTGGAAAGACGAGACTCCCCTCTACCCAGCTGTGTTCCCATGAAGAGTACCCAGTCTATGAAACTACCATTTAAATTCAGCAAGAAAGACGTATCTACCAAACAGAGGTACAAGAGCTATATCTTAAAATAATCAAATGCCCATATGATATTTATAAACCTGTGTGTGTGTGTGTTTGTGTGTGTGTGTCAAGGGATTGCACATTTATTTTAATAACTATGTAGCTTGTTATTTGATATCAACTTCAAACTGCAGTTTGTGGTCGATGCTCTAGATCTTTTATGTAGCTCCATGAGATATACTCTATATACCCGTATTAATTATTATTATAGTTTGAAGGCAAAGCACACGTGTTTCATGTGTATAGCATATGTTAAAGTATCTTTGTTTGCTCATGTCTGTTATCACCACATGTCTGGAGGAGGTGCTTGGTTTTCTGTATTAACAATGCAACATTATTTGGAAAAACTCTTGTTACCGTATTCGTTGTTTGAACAAATATGTTTCATAATATAGACAATATAGGCTTTAATCCATATTCCTTGTGTCTTACCCCTTAGCTCATGTGGCTGAACAAAAGAGCACTATGACAAGAATATCTTAACAAATCCATCAACGGAGTAGTGACATATCCTGTTTATAATTGTACTTTTGCTCTCTTGAAGAATCGTTTGAAACTGACATGTTTTGTTTTCATCTTTCCTTTAGCTAGACACAGCATAGGGAGCTGTGGTTGTAAGCTTGGCTTTCTGCAGTGCAGCCACAGTTAAGTTTCTCTGCATGACCTTTGGAAAACAGAACAAATATTTTCTACCATCTCCATAATACTTGAGTTGCCAAATCTTTCCCTTGCCCTCAAAGCCCATCACTGTTAATGTTGTAGGCTCTGAGAATAACTTTTGCAGAAAACACTAATTATTATGACAGATTATGACGGATCTGTAAACTATATACTAATGCAGATGTGGATTCTTGTTAAGTTAGATGTTCTCAGAGCGAACAAAAAGCTAACTGGTGGCCAAACAGCACAACGACTAGTTCCTTTAATGTTATGGCAATGTAGAGGACTGGTTCCTTTCAACCTTTAGGACTACAAGGACCTACAGTACAGTATGTGGACATGGAACTGTCCCCAAGCCCACTTTAGGTGCTACCTAACTGAGTCATAGTTTGGGAGCCATTGCCTTATCATACCTGTTTCACGAATCCTCATCATCCTCCTCATCATCATCAGTACCTTCAACTGCCAAATGTTATTATTGTGCCAAATAAAGGGGTTTCAGGAGGAGGTATCATGACTTAAAGGTCTGACTTTGAAGTTGCTTGTCATTCTATCACTGCAGTATGTGTACATTTTATATTGTATGAAAATAATATATTTTTATTGGATTGTTCATACAGTATTTGTAAAGTGGAGGAACGAAACGTGCACAGATTCTATGATGTTTACTGATTGATGTATACACTGCTCAAAAAAATAAAGGAAACACTTAAACAACACAATGTAACTCCAAGTAAATCACACTTCTGTGAAATCAAACTGTCCACTTAGGAAGCAACACTGATTGACAATATATTTCACATGCTGTTGTGCAAATGGAATGGACAAAAGGTGGAAATTATAGGCAATTAGCAAGACACCCCCAATAAAGTAATGGTTCTGCAAGTGGTGACCACAGACCACTTCTCAGTTCCTATGCTTCCTGGCTGATGTTTTGGTCACTTTTGAATGCTGGCGGTGCTTTCACTCTAGTGGTAGCATGAGATGGAGTCTACAACCCACACAAGTGGCTCAGGTAGTGCAGCTCATCCAGGATGGCACATCAATGCGAGCTGTGGCAAGAAGGTTTGCTGTGTCTGTCAGCGTAGTGTCCAGAGCATGGAGGCGCTTCCAGGAGACAGGCCAGTACATCAGGAGACGTGGAGGAGGCTGTAGGAGGGCAACAACCCAGCAGCAGGACCGCTACTTCAGCCTTTGTGCAAGGAGGAGCAGATGGAGCACTGCCAGAGCCCTGCAAAATGACCTCCAGCAGGCCACAAATGTGCATGTGTCTGCTCAAACGGTCAGAAACAGACTCCATGAGGGTGGTATGAGGGCCCGACGTCCACAGGTGGGGGTTGTGCTTACAGCCCAACACCGTGCAGGACGTTTGGCATTTGCCAGAGAACACCAAGATTGGCAAATTCGCCACTGGCTCCCTGTGCTCTTCACAGATGAAAGCAGGTTCACACTGAGCACATGAGCACATGTGACAGACGTGACAGAGTCTGGAGACGCCGTGGAGAACGTTCTGCTGCCTGCAACATCCTCCAGCATGACCGGTTTGGCGGTGGGTCAGTCATGGTGTGGGGTGGCATTTCTTTGGGGGGCCGCACAGCCCTCCATGTGCTCGCCAGAGGTAGCCTGACTGCCATTAGGTACCGAGATGAGATCCTCAGACACCTTGTGAGACCATATGCTGGTGCGGTTGGCCCTGGGTTCCTCCTAATGCAAGACAATACTAGACCTCATGTGGCTGGAGTGTGTCAGCAGTTCCTGCAAGAGGAAGGCATTGATGCTATGGACTGGCCCGCCCGTTCCCCAGACCTGAATCCAATTGAGCACATCTGGGACATCATGTCTCGCTCCATCCACAAACGCCACGTTGCACCACAGACTGTCCATGAGTTGGCGGATGCTTTAGTCCAGGTCTGGGAGGAGATCCCTCAGGAGACCATCCTCCACCTCACCAGGAGCATTCCCAGGCGTTGTAGGGAGGTCATACAGGCACGTGGAGGCCACACACACTACTGAGCCTCATTTTGACTTGTTTTAAGGACATTACATCAAAGTTGGATCAGCCTGTAGTGTGGTTTTCCACTTTAATTTTGAGTGTGACTCCAAATCCAGACCTCCATGGGTTGATAAATTTGATTTACATTGATCATTTTTGTGTGATTTTGTTGTCAGCACATTCAACTATGTAAATAAAAAAGTATTTAATAAGAATATTTCATTCATTCAGATCTAGGATGTGTTATTTTAGTGTTCCCTTAATTTTTTTGAGCAGTGTATATATTTTGTGCAGAAGGCATTTCCTGAATAAAAATGATCATCATTGTGAACTTTTTTTACTTCAGTAAAACTATTAAAACTTTTAGGCTGGGATTTACCTGGACACACACATACACACACACACAGGTTTATAAATATCATATGGGCATATGATTATGTGCTGTATTTTAAGATATAGCTCTTGTACCTCTGTTTGGTATATACTTCTTTCATTTTTTGCTGAATTTAAATGGAAGTTTCATATGTATGTACAGAGTAAGGTGTACAATCTCATGTTTTTTCCAGAGACCAACAGCAGAGATCAGAGTCAGATATTCCCAGTGGTCGGTCTGCCCAGCATCACACACACCTGGCCTTTATATAGTCAGGGTGAGATGATTTATATTGGTCTTGATTACCTCAGTGAAGTTATAGTTCTACAATATGTTGAAATAACTTTGGTGTTCCTTCGATCTGAACTTTTACATTTTGTGTGTTCAGACACTTGGGAGAGAATGTCATCACATTTGCGAGGAATGAGCTGAGTTCAGAACAAGAGGATTCTGAGTTCAGATCACCCAGGATTATTTTGAAGTCAGAGAGAGGACGAGGAAATGGTGGACGCTGAAGATGAGAAGCAGGAGCGCAGTGTCAGAGATGGGGTTATGAAGATTACCATGCATGTCCTGAGGAACATGAAGCAGAAGATGCTTGCTGACACGCTGGAGAAAAATAAGAGGTCTTAATCAGCCAAACAAAGTCTATCAGTTTAAAAATCCCAATAGTTGGTTGCCTGTAATCAGATTAAGTATCAATTATCATAAGGTCCCAAATAAATAAAAACATTTTGTGCAGACTTTCAGCTTGAAATCCTGAATACAGTACATAAAATCTCTGGTAACGTATGTCCTCTACATTGTTAGAATCACAGCCCAGATATGTATTGTTATTTCTTTAATTCCTTGATGTTTGTAAGGTAAATATTTCCCTTTGTTGAACATTTATTTGTCAAATGTCGACAAAGTTCTGCTTTATGAGTGAACTCATTTAAACTAAGTAGACTTTACGTCACAGATTTAGCTTAAACATGCACACTAATTAGTCAAATTAAAATTAAACATTTATCACACAGGTGTTTATGTACTCAGTACTGCATATTTTACTCTATATATAACACCTTCAGTAGTCATTTTTTACCTCAGACATTTTGATGAAAGTTTTTGAAAGTCTTGTGGCACTGTTGAAATTGAGTGTTTACTGACTGTTACTGCAGTAAGACATTGTTTAATACTAAAATAAACTACATGACCAAAAGTATGTGGACACCTGCTTGTCAAACATCTCATTGCAAAGTCATGGGAATTAATATGGAGGTGGTCCCCCATTGCTGCAACAACAGCCTCCACTCTTCTGGGAAGGCTTTCTACTAGTTGTTGGAACATTATTGCGGGGACTTGCTTCCATTCAGCCACAAGAGAATTAGTGAGTTCGTGCACTGATTTTGGGCGATTAGGCCTGGCTCGCAGTCGGCGTTCCAATTCATCCCAAAGGTGTTCGATGGGGTTGAGGTCAGGGCTCTGTGCAGGCCAGTCAAGTTCTTCCACACTGATCTCAACAAACCATTTCTGTATGGACCTCGCTTTGTGCCCGGGGGCATTGTCATGCTGAAACAGGAAAGGGCCTTCCCCAAACTGTTGCCACAAAGTTGGAAGCACAGAATCGTCTAGAATGTCAGTGTATGGTTAGCGTTGAGATTTCCCTTCACTGGAACTAAGGGGCCTAGCCCGAACCATGAAAACCAGCCCCAGACCATTATTCTTCATCCACCAAATGTTACAATTGGCACTATGCATTGGGGCAGGTAGCGTTCTCCTGGCATCCGCCAAACTCCGATTCGTCCAGCGGATGGTGCCAGATGGTGAAGCGTGATGTGGTTGAAATAGCCTAATCCACTAATTTGAAGGGGTGTCCACATACAACATATACACTAAGGCTGGGATTAAATCCAAGGCGCGTTAAACGGCAGCACATTGCTCTTCACTTTTGAAGGTCAGCCGACATGCGCAGCATTTACTGTGAATGTGATCTCCATGAACGTCAGGGAAATTGCCTTTAGGCACTTCGGCTGTGCAGTGCGCTACTCTATAGAGTGCCTCGAATTTAAATCCCAGCCTAAAAGTTATACTGAAGTAAAAAAAAGTTCACAATAATGATCATTTTTATTCAGGAAATACCTTCTGCACAAAAAAAAATATATATCAATCAGTAACCATCATAGAATCTGTGCACGTTTCGTTCCTCCACTTTACAAGTACTGTATGAACAATCCAATAAAATTATATTATTTTCATACAATATAAAATGTACACATACTGCAGTGATAGAATGACAAGCAACTTCAAAGTCAGACCTTTAAGTCATGATACCTCCTCCTGAAACCCCTTTATTTGGCACAACAATAACATTTGGCAGTTGAAGGTACTGATGATGATGAGGAGGATGATGATGATTCATGAAACAGGTATGATAAGGCAATGGCTCCCAAACTATGACTCAGTTAGGTAGCACCTAAAGTGGGCTTGGGGACAGTTCCATGTCCACATACTGTACTGTAGGTCCTTGTAGTCCTAAAGGTTGAAAGGAACCAGTCCTCTACATTGCCATAACATTAAAGGAACTAGTCGTTGTGCTGTTTGGTCACCAGTTAGCTTTTTGTTCGCTCTGAGGACATCTAACTTAACAAGAATCCACATCTGCATTAGTATATAGTTTACAGATCCGCCATAATCTGTCATAATAATTAGTGTTTTCTGCTAAAGTTATTCTCAGAGCCTACAACATTAACAGTGATGGGCTTTGAGGGCAAGGGAAAGATTTGGCAACTCAAGTATTATGGAGATGGTAGAAAATATTTGTCCTGTTTTCCAAAGGTCATGTAGAGAAACTTAACTGTGGCTGCACTGCAGAAATCCAAGCTTACAACCACAGCTCCCTATGCTGTGTCTAGCTAAAGGAAAGATGAAAACAAAACATGTCAGTTTCAAACGATTCTTAAAGAGAGCAAAAGTACAATTATAAACAGGATATGTCACTACTCCGTTGATGGATTTGTTAAGATATTCTTGTCATAGTGCTCTTTTGTTCAGCCACATGAGCTAAGGGGTAAGACACAAGGAATATGGATTAAAGCCTATATTGTCTATATTATGAAACATATTTGTTCAAACAACGAATACGGTAACAAGAGTTTTTCCAAATAATGTTGCATTGTTAATACAGAAAACCAAGCACCTCCTCCAGACATGTGGTGATAACAGACATGAGCAAACAAAGATACTTTAACATATGCTGTACACATGAAACACGTGTGCTTTGCCTTCAAACTATAATAATAATTAATATGGGTATATAGAGTATATCTCATGGAGCTACATAAAAGATCTAGAGCATCGACCACAAACTGCAGTTTGAAGTTGATATCAAATAACAAGAAGCTACATAGTTATTAAAATAAATGTGCAATCCCTTGATCGATAAAAAAAAAAAGTATACTAGCATACCGCTAAAAGCATGTCCTACCTAAAGAAAGGTACAAAACAATAGAAGATAAAATGAGAGTAGATCGAATCGGTAACTCTATAAAATAAAAAATGGATCGCTCTCCATCTCTAGTAGTTACTAGAATAGCAGCAGAATGATTGTGTAAAGTCTAAACCCGTGGAACGCAAGCGATTGCAAAACGAGAGCCACCAACTGATTGATTGTTGATCTCTTTCCCTGTATCAGCAGAAGAATGTCCCCCAAACCCTTTCTGGATCACACGTCTCTGTCTCATTCTTCAAAACTGATCATCCATGATGTGGAACATACTTTACAAACACACCCCACAGTACGCAACGCAACTTACAAGCAGATCCCTCACATAGTCCCACGACAGGGAGAAATCGACAGTAATGTCCATACTATGCTTTATTTATGCAAAAGTTACGATTTGGCCCCACATGCGTATAACAGCTGCACATGCACATTACAATTTGCCACATCAATACTTCAATTGGTCATAAAAAACATATACTCATAGCTGTTTCGCAGTTTATTTGTTCCATTCGAGAGACAGCGGGTGAATACCGCCGTCACTCCCTGTGTGTATAAGTTATAATAGCAGAGACTGGTTCAGATTGTGTTGATGTGTGGACAGTCATTTACTGGTGGTGGGGATGGTTAGGCCTTGGCTGCAACGGTAAGGCAGAGAGGAGAGATGTTGGTGGAACAGTACATCCAAGAACTCCAAAGTTCATGATATCAGGTATCAGTCCAACGTTCCGAGCTTTGCTATTAGTTCGTCACAGATTTTCGTGAGCTCCTCAATTTCTTGGTTCTGTGAAGAATAGAGAGATAGGTAGAGATTGTTCAATCAAAGACTCAGCATTTAAATTGTTTTTTTGTGACTAACAAATGCGACATCATGAAACACTTCCTGGTCGAAATGCGCCATTTTGTGCTTCTCATTTGGAACCATTGATAACTAACATAATTCTTGTATCCAGTTATTCTTTTACTATCAATTATTCCTACAGACACATTTTCCCTTAGGGATAAAGTCAAGCCAAGTCAAGTCAATTTAACTCATGTCAAGTCAAGTACCTTCTGATGGAGGGCTCTCTCCAAAGAGTCCACCTTCATCTGCTCCTTCCTCAGGCTGGCATGAAGAGCCACACTCTCTGAGTCGGCTCTGGAGCGCACTTGGGCGATATCTTCATTTGCTCTGCAACACAGCAGAGAGCGGAACATTAAAGAAAGAAAAGAAAGAAAAAAAAGAAGACCTCACAAAGAAATGAGAGAGTGAACAATAGAAAGATAATGTCCCTCGCCTCAAAAGTACATAGCCAAATGAACAATAGACTAGATAAAGTGATATATTTATAATGATCAGATATTTCACATTGAAACTTTTACCGTCTCAATCCCTAGAGTCGAGACTCAAATCATATAAAACGTCTGCTGAAAAAGCAGTCTAGACACAAGAAATACTAGACTATCGTTACTTGTCTAGTTTTTCCTCTGCGTGGATCTTGAGTGTGTGGTATCTCTGTTCTTCCTGTCTGACGCGGACCAGGTACTCCTGGGCACACTTCTTCAGCACCTCTTCATTCTGCACGCGCACGCACACGCACACACAGACAGAAAAAAACGGAGAACTGAATAACCTTGTATCTCCATTACAGATAGTAATTTTGCAAGCAACAGTCAGATACAGAAAAAACAGTGATGCTAATAATACCATTTCATCCCATTAATAAGTGCTTTTCCAAACATTAAAGGACTCTGTACATCATAACATCAATAAAATTATAAAAACATGAAGTACAAAAGGTTAAGTACAACGTCTAGTTTGATTTGAGTTGTCATCTAACGTGATTCAATGTGAAATCAACAACAAAAAATTGCCATGTCATTGGATTTCAATTAAAAGTTGGATGAAAAAAATACGAAATTCCCTTACGTTGAATACTTTTAGCAAATCCAATTAGTTTCCAAGTCATCACATCAATTTTTGGGGTTGAAATGACGTGAAAACAACATTGATTAAAACAGTTTTTGCCCAATGGGTCACATTTTTATTTTATTTTTTATATTGTATTTTTGCATTTTCCAATTAAGAACATTCAAAACAAAAGTGAAAAGATATTAGACAGCAAAAGGACAAAGTGACAGTAACAGAGGAGCGTAACAAAAAAATAAAAATTATAATAAAAATTGTATATACAAACATACAATAAATAAGTCATAATAAAGAGTAAAATAAATAATAATGAGACATTGGATCACATGGTCACCTGCTGTAAGCTACATATTATACATTACGTGTGAAACATTATATAAGGATTATATAGAGATTTAATCAATGTGATGTGAGGGGAGATTCTCCATATAGTCAATAAAAGGTTGCCAAATTCTGTAAAATGTCACTAACTTATTCCTCAAGCAGTAAGTGATTTTCTCCAGTGGGATACAACTATTAATTTCCGATAGTCACATTGCAACTGGCAGGGAGGAATCCAATTTCCATTTCAAGGCAATAAATTTCTTGGCAAACGCTAGCAATATTTCTGTTAGCTTTATAGTATGACTTTGCCTAAGATTGGAGTTAGTACAGTTACCCAGTAGACAGACCTCTGGGTCTAAAGGGAATGCAACCCCGTGAATTGAGGATATGGTGTCGCACACCCCCTGCCAGAAACCGTGTAGTTTTGAACACTGCCAAGTGGAATGGAGGAATGTTCCTTCATCTGAGCCACATCTAAAACATAGGGAGGAGATATCAGGGTTGAACTTGTGCAGTCTAGATGGGGTGATATTGAGCTGATGGAGGAAATTAAACTGGATCAATCTGTATCTAGAGTTCAATGTGGATGTAACACCATCCCTGCATAGGTCACTCCATAGACCCTCATCAAGATCAATACCCAGATCTTTTTCCCATCTAAGTCGGGGTTTATCTAGCTTAGGCAGTGTTAGTCCTGACATAAGAGCATCGTAAACACGGGAAATGGTCTTGAACAGTGGTTGGTCTGCATGGCAGAGTTGTTCAATAGGTGACACCTTAGGTAGGTTCCATTGTCCCTTGAGAGTCACCCTAATAAAGTTTCGTAGTTGTAGGTAGCTAAAGAAGTCCCTGTTAGGCAAGTGATATTTCTGTTTCAGCTGTTCAAAAGACATAAGAAGTCCCTCCTCGTAACAATGTTCCAAAAGAGTGATCCCCTTATCAGACCATGGTCTAAAGTTACTATTCTGGAAAAACATAGGGATCAATCTATTGCTCCATAAAGGGGTTTTAGGGGAAAGAAATCCCTCTCATCTGAACAGCTCATGCAGTTTGCACCATGCCAGGACAGAATGTATGATTCAAGTGTTGTCTGTGATGGTTTTTATAGATTTTCTGTCCCATTTGTAAAACAATTCTGCCCCAGTGTCATCATTTACCTCAGACTTTTCCATGTTCAACCATGAGGGAGAGGGACCATTGTCAAACCTCTGAGCCAGAAACCTAGACTGTGCAGCCCAGTAGTACATTCCAAAATTGGGGAGGTTTAAGCCCCCTTGACCGTAATCAAGGGTCAGTTTATCCAGGCCAACCCTAGGGGTTTTGCCGTGCCAGATAAACCGTCTGGTCAGCTTGTCGAGAGAGGAAAAGAATGCTGCGGGAACAGGGATAGGGAGAGATTGAAACAAATATAGAAATATGGGCAGGACATTCATTTTAATTACATTGATTCTACCCAGTAGAGTGAGAGGCAAGTCCATCCATTTACAAAGGTCACCCTCCACCTTTTGCAACAAGCTGGCCAGATGGAGTTTATATAGGTTGTTCAGGTTACCATCCACCATTATGCCCAAATATGTGAAGCCCATTGTTGACCATCTAAAACGAAACTTGTGCTTGATGGTATGGTGGTCAAAGACAGACAATGGTAAGATTTCGCTTTTATCAAAATTGACCTTATATCCAGAGAAAGAACTATAACACTGTAGTAGGATCTGCAAGTGAGAGAGGGAGTGTTCTGGGCAATCATAGCTTTAGGAGATTTGTAGAGTGATTTTATCAAATTTACAAACACGGTACCTAAACCAAACTTTTACAAGACGCGAAAGAGGTATGGCCATTCAACCCTATCAAAGGCCTTTTCAGAGTCGAGGGAGACTGCGACACTAGGTATTTTGTTTTTGTTAGCAGGGTGAATAATATCAAAGAACCTTCTGAGATTATTGGAGGACAATCTATTAATTATGAAGCCAGTCTGATCTGGGTTGACCAACAGGGGAAGACATGACTCCAGTCTCATAGATAGCATCTTGGTGACCAGTTTACAATCCGTGTTTAAGGAGGTAGATTGGTCTATAGGAGGCGCACTTTAGCGAGTTTTTCCCTTTCTTGTGGATTTCAGTAATCACTGCTTGAGAGAAAGACAGTTGTCTTCCCCAGCTTTTTTAAGTACCTCCATAAGGTAGGGGACCAACAGCTCCCTAAATTCTTTATAGAACTCTGGAGGGAAGCCATCCTCCCCAGGAGATTTATTAGAAGGTAAGGATTTAATGGCCTCCAACAATTCAGGAACTGAGAACTGTTCACTCAGGCGCTCTCTGTCTTCCTCTGACAGGCATGGGAGGTTGAGAGTGGAGAGAAAGGAGTCGATCTCTGATAGATCATCGCTTGATTGGTAAGTGTAGAGGTCTTCGTAATATTTCTTAAAAGTATCATTAATTTCAGTAGGGTCGAAAGATATCTCATTAGTAAGAGTTTCTATAGCATTAATTGTCCTCTTACTTTCAGTTGCCATGGCAACACTTTGTGTGCTTTCTCTCTAAGCTCGTAATAACGCTGTTTTGATTTAGTGATGGCCCTTTCAGCTTGATATGTGTTCAGAATATTATATTTCAGTTTTTTATTTACCAAAATATAGATATAGATCTTTAGTCGGGCCTCTTTGGTAGGTTAGAGATTTCAGATTCAAGGACATTCAGTTCCGCACCGCGTTTTCTCTTCAGCCCTTTAGTATAGGAAATGATCTGTCCCCTCAGATAGGACTTCAATGTGTCCCAAAGAATGAAACTGTCAGGAGCGGAGGGTTTGTTTGTCAAAGTAAAAATACTGATCTGCTCTTTGATGAATGCACAAAATTCAGGTTGCTTTAGGAGTGTAGAATTTAGTCTTCATCTATATGCTCCATTTACCTTGGTAGGAATGGAGATTGATAATACCAGAGGAGAATGGTCACTAAGCAATCTGGGGAGATACTCGATATCTAACACTCTATGAAACAGTTGGGTCGATAGTAAAAAGTTATCTATGCGTGTGTGTTGTGTGGGTGTGAATAAAGAGAGTAGTCCCTATTCTGTGGGTGCAACTGTCTCCAGATGTCTAGCAAATTAAGATCTTTCATGAATGACACGGTGAGCTTGCCGGCTTTGGTAAGAAGTGAGGGTTTATCAGAGGACCTATCAAGAACTGTATCTAAACAAAAATGAAAATCTACTCCAACCAGTAGCCATCCTGGTGGTGCTTGAGCAACCTGAAGGAAGACATTCTGAATAAACATATGGTCATCGAAGTTAGGAGCATAGATATTCAATAGGGTCCAAGACTCTGAAAACACATGCCCCTGCACAAAAAGAAACCTGCCCGAGGGATCAGAGATGGTGTTGTTGACGCAGAAGGGGATGTGTCTACTTATCAAAATTGCAGTTCCTCTTGCTTTGGAGTTAAAAGAGGACACAAAAACTTGTCTTACCCATTCCCTCTTCAATTTCTTGTGTTCACTGGCTGTAAGATGGGTTTCTTGTAAAAACACAATGTCAGCCTTAAATTTCTTAAGGTATGATTAGACTATTTTCCTCTTAAATCGGGCTGTTAAGACCTTTTACGTTGAATGTGACATATTTTATTGGATTAAGCATAGGTTGGGTTTCAAATATGTAACCGAATGGAGATATCTCATATGTAAATAGTCAGGAAATGTTTCAACTTTGGTTTGAACACTGAAGTGACCTATGTGTCTCTTTAGGAAGGAAACAACAATAAACATAGAAAAAGAAAAAAAACGAGAAACCCCACCCACGGACTAAAACAACAATCCCAACAATCAAAAATGAATACACCTGTAGAGATACGTTGTTGCTCGCTTTCCATCTTGCTCTTACTAGCTAAACCTTGGTGTAAACTAAAACCAGAGAGCTCTCTAAGTTGAAAACAAACGTTGTGAATAGACATTATGGCTGAATATTTACTACCCACAGTAAGGGCTGCTTGAGTCTCTTTTCAGGAGAGGAGAAACATAAATGGGGGGGAAAGCAGTGGGCCTAAGCCCACTAATTTGCTTCGCCCAGTGGATATTGACTAAACCAAAATATACTCTCCTGTAAATGTAATAGAACTCACCCCGGGGGAAAAAATGGTTAGTTGAAAATGTACAAATCAATTATAGTGACCGGATAGCGGGGTAAACGGATCCAAATTCCAAGAAGATATCAGCAGTTCAGTCCCAGGACAGCACGGATAAGAAAAAACTAAAAAACTGCATCTTATCCCCCAGAGAGACCATCCTGGTTCAGACGCGGTTCAGTTCTTTGAGAAAAGTGAACACTTCTCCCGGTGTGTTGAAGAGATGGCTTCGGCCTTTGTACTGAACTTTCATCCGCGCAGGGTGGATGAGGTAGTTGGTGATGTTCTTCTCCTTCAGTGCTTTGGCGGCAGGTCTGACCCCTCGAGAACCGCGCTCATATCCGGGAAAAGGCTGACCCTCTTGCCATCGATAGTGATGTCCCCTCTGGCTCTTGCGAGTTGCAATATCTTCTCTCTGTCCTGGAAACGGAGGAACCTGATCAGGATGGCCCGTGGGGGCTCATTTGGCCGGGGTTTCTGCGCTGATGTTCTGTGGGTGCGTTCGATTTCCAACGGCTTGGTGAAGTTGATTATACCTAGGACATCAGGGATCCATTGAGTGAAGAAAAGGACCGGGTCACGGCCCTTGCTGTCCTCTTTCAATCCCACCATATAGATATTGCTACGTCTACTCTGGTTCTCCATCTGATCTACTTTGTTTTTGAGGTAGGCATTTTCCTTCTGCAGTTGTATCAGAACCTGGTCATGTCGAGTGATGGTGTCTTCAACTGTGCTAATGAGCAACTCAGCCTCAGTCGTTCTCAAAAGGAGATCATTCATGGATGATTTCAGGTCGTCAATGGAAGAATGGAGTTCAGACGATTTCTTGTCAATTTCCAGAGAAAGACCTTTGTTACCATCCTGAATTTCCCGGAGGAGAGTAGCCAGCATTGCGAGACTACCGAGAGCAACAGTCTGGAACTGTCGTCTGAGTTATGAGGGCTAATGCTAATCTTGCTAGCTGTAGCATTATCGTTATCTTGGGAATCAACAACGTTTTGGTCGTCCTTCTTGCCTCTTGGTCGGAAGTCCATGGCTCTTTGGGAAGGTAAGTACTTGACAATTTATCAGCCGATGTTAGAATATTGTTTCAACGTTGTTATTTAGGTAATAATAGAATAACTTTGAAGAGCTCGGTTTGTCAATGTCTGCTCAGCTCCGCGGCATCACGTGCTCACTCACACTCACATTCTTAAACCTTCTCTCTAGTCTAGTGTTAACACGTAGCTTACCTTCTTAAAGCCTTCCAGGACGGTCTTCATGTTCTCGTAGCGTCTGAAGAGGTCCGAGAGTGAGCGCTCCACGGAGTTGAGGTCAGCCAGGGCCTGGTCCCGCTCCAGGATCACCTGCTGGACGCTCTTCTGGGAGCCCAGGACACTCCTCTTGTGCTGCTCGTCCTCTGTAAAGGTCACAGGTCAGACAGTTGAGGGACATCCAAACAAGGGTGTGTCTCAATAGTCTAAATAGGCTTGTTATTATCGTTTAGTTCCATGGATTTGCACTGATGTGGAATTAAATGGGCTGGTGAAAGCCATAAGCTGGTAGACATCCACCATATTGCTTTCATCTATCCCATGATTTCATATCAGTGCAGATAAAATGAACTCCTCAAGAACTTACCAATCATCTGTGCAACGGTTTTCTCGTACTCTGCCACTATTTTCCTACAAGAGACAGATAAACACAGGAGAAATATGAATAAAAATGAAAAGGATTATTTTCAGTCTAAAAGGTTTCTTGTGAGTTTGTCTCTGTTATATTCTAAATATGATTATGTTTGAATTATGGCAAACTAAAGCAACAGCGCCATATAATACCTCATCTCTAACACCTCCATGTGGCTTTCTTCATACTTTCTCTTCCATTCATTGGCTTCTATCTCTTTAGTGATTATCTGTTGGGGAGAAATCACTCTAGGGTTAGAAGAGGCTTGACAGCCAGGCATCCATTTGCTTGCTACTTGTTGATTATTTAAGCATGTTGACTATCGTATAATTTAACAGAAGTACTGTAGTATGTGTTGAGTATTACAGTGACAGTCTGCAATCAAGGAACTGAGCCTTTAGCTCAGAGGGCTAGCTTGGTGTTACCTAGGTTGTGTTCATTAGGGCAGGCAATGGGAAATGTGGAAATGTTTTTTATTGAAAAATGTGCATTTCTTATTAGTCAAAGTAGTCCCTCCCTATTTCCGTTTGGTGCCTAATGATCACGACCCAGGTTTAATCAGTCAGTTACTGTACCTCCTCTCTGATCAAGGTGAGCACTGCTGCTTTGTCCATCTCACTTTGCGATATGGTCTCCAGGGAGGAAGGACTGCCTTTATCATCGTGACCCTCACAGCCAATCAACTTTGGCCCTGGGGTGATTGACAACTCTTCATTCTGTAGACACCAAGGACAAAACATGTCAGTCTGGTCTCTAATGCAAACTGGCTTCTATTGACAAATTATGACAACTAACAAATCAAAAGATCTAGGCCAGGGATGGGTACCGTAATTTCCGGACTATAAGCCGCTACTTTTTTCCCACGCTATGAACCTCGCGGTTTATACAATGATGCGGCTAATTTATGTTTTTTTTTTTTCCCCCACAGGATTCACGCCGCCAAAAAACTGAGCACCGTCACATAATGTGACGTAAATCGAGCGCGCTCAAACTTCCCATCATTCTGATTACGGTAGTCATTTTGTCACCCTCATCATGGCAAAGACACGGAGAAATGCATATGATGCAGCTTTCAAGTTGAAGGCGATTGATCTGGCTGTTGGAAAAGGAAATAGAGCTGCTGCCCGGGAGCTTGGCCTTAATGAGTCGATGATAAGACGTTGGAAACAGCAGCGTGAGGAACTGACTCAGTGCAAAAAGACAACAAAAGCTTTCAGAGAAGAAAAGCAGAAGGCCCAAACTAGAAAATTAGTTTGAAGACTGGGTCAACACACAGAGAGCAGACGGCCGAGGTGTTTCAACTGTGCAGATCCGACTGAAAGCCAAAACAATCGCCACCGCAATGAAGTTTGACTTTCTTGGTAGGCTGCTATTTACTGCTATTTTTTAAATTTTTGTTACAAGCCGTGTTTCGTTAAAGCCTATTTATTTTTGTTACAAGCCGTGTTTCGTTTAAAAGCCTATTTATTTTTGTTACAAGCCGTGTTTCGTTTAAAGGCTGTGTAAAGTTCATTTGTTTCAATGTACCGGTAGGCACTTGCGGCTTATAGACATGTGCGGTTTATTTATGTACAAAATACATATTTTTAAAAAATTCAGTGGGTACAGATTATATTCAGATGCGCTTAATAGTCCAGCAATTACGGTAACTGTCTGCCCGTGTGCCGCATAGGCCCTCTTTTTAAGGCGTGCGGATCAATTTCCAAAAACGGGGCCCTCGACCCCAATGTATTTCGGGGTCAGGGTCTCAACTTACTGTTGAGAGTTAAAATAGTAGAATACACAAGGTGCAATTTCAAAATTTGGTTGTGCATCAACAGTTTTTCTCTTGTTTTGTTAGTCACTGACATTCACTCAATTAGCCTTGTCAGCTAACAATTTTTAGATTGGTAAGTTAGTCTAGACAGCTATCTGATATAGTAATCATGGCCGAATACTGACCGGCACGTGCCCAGGGGCCCTGACCTCGGGGGGGCCCCCCATTGATTTTGCAAGTCACTCTCACTCAGATAATATTAATATGGCATAAGTCATGGCAAAATGTGTAGAATTATTTTTCTCTCTACCTCATGGCAAAATGAGTATAATTGCATGAAATGTGTTAAAACATTTCAAAATGTTCTCTCTGCCCCATGGCAAAATGTGTCGAATTGCAGAAAACGTGCTTTAAAACGACAAAATGTTCTTTACGCCCCATGGCAAAATATGTATAATTTAAACAAATGCTACATTTCTCTCCGCTGTCAAGAAGGGGCCCAGTAAAATGATTTGTCGGCGAGGTGGAAAAGGCTAGAACCGGCCTTGGCTACTGGTATAATGCATTTAGTTAGGAGAGTTAAGTAGTTTAACTGCACAAATGGAGTGATTGCACAAGTCAGTTGACTGCATGTGTGGGTATGAATGAGGGTACGCTGACCCACGAGCCACTGTGGCCCCTCATGACGAGTTCAAATTCTTTGTGGCCTCACCCCCATCAAAGTTGGCCAGCCCTGATCTAGGCCTACTTACCGAAGTGCAAATGTCTTTCTCATCCATACAGTGTGTTATCCTCGCCTGTGGACCTGAGGGGGGAAAAAATAATATTGAATCAGTATCATGAATCAGGGGATGGAGAGGGAATGTTATTGTACTCAACACTTGATTTTCAATGGCCAATAGGTGGCAGTAAAACCCAATGTGAGATTCAACAATCCAAGAGGCTCTCCAGAAGCTGCTTTTATGCTTTGTCTAGGACTGCTTCTTGCATTCAGCTGTTTGTTTTCTTGCCCCTTTAAGCAGAGTCCCTTTGACTATGACTTGATTATTGGACACATCTAAAACCGGGGTTCACAAGCTTTTCACTCATGTCCCCCTTCCATCATTGGGGAACATCCTGTACATCTTATATGTGTTCATGTGATATCTGAGTGACTCAAACATTACAACAAAATCAATGGGCAAAAAAAACAAGCTAAAAAATGTTAGCTGACATGAGCTAGTTGATCTGGACAAGTTCAAAATACTGTAGCTCTCTAAGGTCTGCAACATCACAAGAGGAAAACTGCTTATGTACTACCCAGGTTCGAAATTGCACCTTGTGGATGCTACTATTACAACGTTCAAGAGTAAGTTGAAAGCCCGACTGAGTTCCTTAAAAAAGCAAAAGGAACTCAGCTAATAATATAACTACACTCAATCACTGTTAGCAAAACAGCCAGTTCTGAACAATGTATGCCTGAGCGAGCAGACTTTTAGGGTCCCTCGGCTACACATATACTGCAATGTAAACTTGCGAACTTGTCAAGCCTCGAGCGCTACCTTCAGAGAGAGCGCACAACACTCGCCCGACAGTTGCCCCCCTTTAAAGCAGGGCTGTGTAAACAGAATTGTCTCCTTGAGCCAACACTCTTACAGTAATAGCATAGCAATGTTTTTGAAACAGCTAAAATGTACAGACATTTTCCTTAATTTTAAGACTTGTTTTATTTCGTTTTTAACCTGACGTTGTAGCCGTAGCTTTGAATTTGTTTATTTTTGCTTGACTGCACTGAGCTACTGAGGTCCAACCCAGGGAATTATCAGCATTTCTAGTCACAATTTGCTTGGATCTCATAATATAACGTCCATAATATTGATAAAATGAACCCTGGTTTGTTCTGAGATAACTTTAATACGGTACCTAGTGTAAGCCAAAGAGCTCATGGTTCAGCTAAACGTCAGCTACAGCTAGCACGTTTACGTGAAGATGTAGAACATATTTTGTTTCGCTAACTAGATAGCTAATGTTACCTTGCTGTGTAGCCTATATTATAATATGAATTACCCTGTATGATAGCTTTACTGTACTTTTATATTCGTATGGGTGGGTAGCTGAGGAACCCCAAACTCTGTTATTTTATATTGAGGTGGTGTTGAGTTTTGATAACTGGTCGTGGGATTTGCTAGCAACAACATTTCATGCAATTCTACTACACTTTATATGACTGGAGACATAGCTAGGCAACATATTTTTTAATAAAACACAAATTAGAAGCCTACTCTGATGACTGACAAACAGATCAGTGAAAACGACCTTGTCTTGAATGCAAAAAATCTACAGCCTACGAAAAGGGGAGACACAAATTGTACAATATGACGTCCATCTAGCCTGGAGGAGGACATTATTGTCCCCCCAAAAACTTTCCAGTGGTACTGATCCAATGATAAAGACAGTGAATATGCTTGCACTCGAGGGATAGGCCAATGATCTCCGCTCTTGCCAATAAATTGTGTTCGCTCAATTGGGAGTTGAGAATTTTGATAACTAGAGACAGATTTGTCTTTTCTTTGTCTTCTCTTTTCAGCAATAGCCATTTGATTTTTAAACTGTTTTTCCTACTATTGTATTTTGAAATATTGCGATAGGCCAAGGTCTATTTAATTGTTTTTCTGACTGCTGCAACTCAACAATCAGCTATTTGCTGCGCGCTTAAAATGATCCACAGCTCATTTTGAAAAGAAGCTAATGATTCTCTGTGGCAAAATCATGCTCTCTGGTGTAGTATTTTGAAAGATTGTATTTATTTCTGTATAGGCACGAGTAATTATATAGCTATTTGGGCAGATTTAAATCAATTTACTTTCATGGAAGCTTATCTTCCCCTAGCCTATTGGACGTGTCACCTGTGCCGACATCAATGTGAAAGTAACCTGTGCATAAAACAGCTGGCCTCGAGGCTTACAAGGCCAAGTTCAACGCCGATATCAGATTCAAAGCAATCGGCGCACTGCCTAAAAGGCTGACTGACAAAGCAAACTCTGTCTCTGCTTTCTTAAAGTAAGAGAAAGGCATGCAGACTGGCAGCTTCTCTCGGGATGATGCTCTGCATGGTCCTAAAGCCAGCCTCCTAATATGCTAAACAGCCTTTACATTTTAATCGGGATTGGAATGATTTGCGTCTACTTTAGTGTAGCCTACTTTTACATTTTTTGGTCTTGAGCTAGGCGACTGCCATACCCAACTGATGCCCCTGCATGAGAGCAAACCAAATGTACCATCCAGCAGCGCCTGGCTTTTGACATTGGATTGGTTGGCTGGGCCTTTGGCACACGCTGAGTCTTCCTCCACCTCGGCCTCCTCCTTGGCTTTCTGGCCCATGATGCCACTGCAAGCCAGCTTTTCCTCATCGGTGGCATGGCGAACACGGCGGGGCATTCCTTGAACCTGGGACACCACCGCATCCTCTTCCTGTAAACAAGAGAATGCAGTGCCAGCGTGCCGTCAGTCTAGAAGACTCTAGAGGAAGATAGAACACTGATGTGATGGTACTAACTGTCATTACCGTATTAAATTCAATGTATTCCATCTGATAGGCGGTGAAGATCATTCTATAATTAAAGCCATAATCTGTAAAATGTGCATACTGTACCCTCAGAGAATAAGTCTACCAACAGAAAATCATAAACAATGCAGCAATATTCCAAGGTGCATTCTATATGCATTTCATCATGCAAATAGTACTTGATTTCTCTGATATTATAGGATTTTTGTTTGTCTTTTCAAAGCGTTACATGTGGGGGGTCACTTGAAGTAGTTTGATAGTCTATTGAAGTACAATGGGAGGTCAAAAGACGTGATGGCACACGGCCTCTATAGACCGATAAACAGTGCTGAGAGATGAGTAATGCATCTGTCAACACGCCAGGGTTGTACTGCAGTGCTAGAGACACACTGATGAGTGTGTGAGAAAGGGAAAGGCACTGGTCAGCATGAGAGAGAAGTGTGTGTGTGTGTGTAAATGAGATGAGGTAACCTACTGAGTAATAACAATTGCAGTGACACTGCAGCAAGGTTATATTCAGCTGATATTGCGCTGATATTGCACACACACACACACACACACACACACACACACACACACACACACACACACACACACACACACACACACACACACACACACACACACACACACACACACACACACACACACACACACACACACACACACACCTGATTGCAGACATCCAGGACCAGGGACTGGTTTTCATACTTCTTCACCTTACAAGAATTCCTAGAGGAAGAACACAGGCAGGGGATTTGTGAATAAAAAATATAGCATTGGTTATTGGGGCACTCAGCTAAGATGACATGTTTACTTGACATGTAATTGTTCAGGACAGGTATCTAATAAATAGCTGTTGTCTAAATATGGATTATACTGTAAACACTACAGGTCCCATTGGTCTGGTCAGTGTTGCACACTACAGCACTGTTAAAAATCCTATGCTGATAGAAATCTGCTATTTAACTTTGCAAAGAGTAACAAGGCAACCGTTCAGGAAATAGCCAACTAGCTAATGAATCCTTGTTTTTCAAGGAGGGTTCACGTGCCAACAAGCAGGAGTGCAGGTCACTAAAAGCATCTTCACTGAGCTCTCATCGCGACAACACATGCAATGGGACAGAAAGCAAAGACGGCATACCAAGCGAGAGATTGAGTGGTGGAAGAGCGAGTACTACTTACAATAGAAAACAGAGAAACTTCACTTGTTCAGTGGTCCTGAGGCGAACAAACACAAGGTGGAAGGAGAAGCAGAGAAGGGGTGCGTGATAGACAGACAGTGGAGGTTGGTTGGGTAGATGGGAGGGAGGGAGGGGAAACAGCGGTGGCACAGAGAACATTTTGGGAATGAAGGATGAAGGAGAGAGAAGGAGGAGTGAGTAGAGGTGTTCTGCTCAGCATTAGAGATGAAGGAGTTAGGTTTCTAGGGGCTGAGGGTTTGGCAGCGGGCGTCTGACCCAAACATTAGGATGCCAGTGACTTCGTAAAAGGCTAAAAGAGATCCAGTAACTGCTGCACCACCTAAAACTAGTTTAAACTGGTGTGAAAACCACAAAGGAGGGCTTGATATCACATACTGTAGGATAATGACAAGGAAGACAATTTCATGTTTTTCTTCTTGCTAGGACAAAGCACATTTCTGAAAACAGAATTACCCTGAAGAAGGCTACACTAGTGGTGGAACACAACGCATGCTTTGGATTGACGTGCTGAAATGCCGAGCTGTGGGTGTAGTGGACTTACTTGATGATCCTGTCCTTGCTTTTCTTTGGAGGCTGGCGCATTTTCTTCTCCTCCTCTAGAGGGCGATCCAGCTTTGGTTTCACTGCTTCCTCTGCTGGCCTCTCAGGGGTATCCTGGGAAGTTGGGTTTTCACTGCCCAGGGGTTTAGATGGCTTAAAGGGTTCCGCTGAGTCGTCAAAGTTCTGAGGATCAAAGCTGTAGGATCCTTTGGGCAGAACTGGGGAACTGCTCATTTTGCAACCACCACCCCCAAAGGGGTTAAAATTAGGGTCATCCCACTGGTTGGGGTCAAACTTATAAGTGGACTTGGGAATTGGAACGTCATCCAAACTTAAGGAGGCACATGGCACGGAAAGCAGTTCCGAAGCTGTTTCTGAAACTGGCTCTGCTACTGGTTCAGCTACGACTGGTTCGGGTGTCGGCGTCGGGGCAGGTGCAGTCGTTGTTGCTTTGGCCTTTGGTTTCTTGGCGGCGAGCTTGCTGCCAGGCTTTTTACCCAGCCTCCTTGGCTGTGTTTTCTTTACCTCGCCTGCCTCGTCTAACCCAAACTCCATCTTCACAGGCTTGGTCTCCTCTGATGCCTCCGACGATAACTCTTTGACCTCCTCAACCTCCATTTTAGGTGAGGAACTAGTCCCACAAAGCGGTGGAGAAGAGCTACGTACAGGCAAAGGCTCCAGTTTGGGAAAGGAGCTACTTACAGGTAGCGCCTCAAGTGTGGGCAGGGCATCAGCTGCAAAAGCTGGGGGGGAGTTCTGTATCTTGGAGCCTCCAATGGCGAACGGGTTAAAGCTGTCGTCAAACTGGTCCGGGTCGAAGTTGTAGCTAGCCTTAGGGATTGTGATGATGTCAATGTCCCCGTCCCCCTGTGTGCTAGTCTCGCTCAGGGCTCCCTTTATTTTCAGGGAAGGGGGCTTGGTTTTAGGGATTTTAGTGAGTTTGGCCTGCGGTTCAGAGATGGTCTCAATGGGGTGTCCATTACAAACTGGCTCTGTGCTGCTGGACAGTGGCCTCTCTTCCTCGGGTTGACCTAAGTCCAGAGAAGTAGCCAGTGGCTTCTCCTCAGGTAGGCCTAAGTCCAGAGAGGTAGCATTTGGCCTCTCATCAGGTCGATCTAAGTTCAGAGCAGGACTGGTCATTGCTTCTCCATTGGCATGTGCTGGTGGGTCTGCTGTGGAGGGTTGAACCTCGGCAGTGTCTGTTTTGGGAAGCATTTGGGGCCCCTTCTTAGGGTCCATTGGGGCCTCCTCCTTAGGGTCCACGGGGGCCTCCTCCTTAGGGTCCACGGGGGCCTCCTCCTCAGGAGCCAAGGGGGGCTCAGCCTGGCCCATATTCTGGTTAAAGAGGCTATGAGCTGGATCCCCGGCTAGGCCAGACACCATCAGCTGTTCATCCTCCTCCTCCAGGGTATCTGGTGAAAGCAGGAGAGAGGATACGAAAAGTCGACTCAAAAACCAGTAGTAGCTGCAAGAACATAAATAAAAAACACAAATGCAAAAGACGATGATCAAAAATGTAATTTGGAGTGTGATGTAATTTCAACAAAAAAGCCTTCTCAAGGCAGGTTGCAACAGATATTAAAAGATGATAATATTCCTTGGTTGCTACCAATCTCACAGTAACATAAAGTTGCATCTATTTCCATGGTTACGCTTTTCTTTAAAGGCCAAATAACATAACAATACATTTGCTTGTTCTGGAAACTGTAATAAGGGAATATGGAAAAGCCAGGTCAGATTGAGAGTGTATGTCTTGAGGGAGCTGTTGCTGTTGTTGCTTTTGCAACACTGCCCAGAGGAATGTACAAATGTTTCCTGATGGCCGTCATCGTCACAGTTTTCATGCAACAGTCTGTTGCTAAGAAACAGGGGGCAGCAAAGGCCCTAGTTTATTTATATACAGTGGGGTGGAAGAATTAATATGCTACAGTGTTTAATGCAGCTTTGATCCTCTTATTCAAAATATTTAGAGCTAATCATCACTAAGCAAAGTCAAATCTTTCCATCAGTATGTTTACGTACGTGTGAATGGGTGTGGTGTGTGTGTGTGTGCGCGTGGACAGAGAGAACAAGAGGGCCGCAAAGTGAGGTACAATTTATAGGATCTTGATTTGAGCCAGTTTGCTACAGTAGGAAAATAATCCTGCAGCAACAGGAAATGTGAATTATTATGTGGATTTTAAATAATGGACATTTTTGAAGGGGTTGATACATTTTTCATGAGGCAAAATCAAGTCTGAAAACGTGGAAATTACAAACTTCACCCTTACAAAAAAAGATTGCCGTTTTGAAACGGCAGTAAAAGTACACTAACTGCAGTCGACTGTTGTATTTTGGACGCAGTAATTGCAGAATATCTGCACTCTGCAATCTTTTTTCGTAAGGGCAGAAGCCTTTTTAAACCTCAAATACACAACACGTTTTACATTTCCTGCATTGCAAATGAAGATCCTACATCTGTACACAGCTTGGACAGAGCAGATCTGGTTAACTGCTCTATAGTCAGTTCATCAAAGTTCAGATCCCTGCACCCAGGAATTCAAGGTAAAGTTATTGAATCCATATTTAATGGAGATAGGGAACATGGCTATATTGCTATATTATCAAGAACACCTATTTCTGATAAGCAGTTTTGCTGTAGTGTCATCATTTTTCAAAGCCTCTACTATGCCATTATTAAGTTGGGAACCTGATACTGCAATAATACTAAGACTAACTCTCACTGGACAGAAGTACTTTTGTACTCATTTGATACAAATAATCATAGTATAAAGGAAAATACAGTTATATATTTCAGAATATACGTTATACTTATTGTCGGCACTGGGGTTTTTAGTTCAACCCTAAAACAATATAGCAGTCGCTTCTTTTCCTTCAGTAGCCAAAAGCAGCACTAAGGACCTAAAGTAGAACAAGACGAGACAGTGGGGCAAGACAATACATTCCCCAAGTTAAGAGTGGTTATATAAGCTCTCTCACCAGGTCTGAACACTGGCAATCAACTTTCTCTTATTTAAGACCAACCAAAAGCTGGTTTTATCGGTAAGGCAGTTGGTTATGGCATGCATTTTGAAAGCCTATCCAGTCGTGATGCACACTGCGCGTATGCGCATGGAACAACAGTAGCCTAATGTGCTTTTGGTGCCTGTATACTTTGTATTTAGAAACATAAAAAACAAATGAGTGCGATCTGATTTGGAAGATGGTTCCAGGATGTTCATAAAACATAGGCCTATTTGAGAGCAGTACAACGTGAGTGGACATTCTCCCTTTCTCTTTACATTGGATCTTTGTCCTGCTACTGTGAAAAGTTTCGTAAAACCCTCCATAGAAAAGATGTTCGTAAAACCCTCCATAGTCTGCCTCGTTTTAATATTATATGCCCACAGGGAGAAATGATGGTGTTTGTAAGTGTGACATAGCCTATTTAAAACAAGTTGTTGTTTTGTTTAGAATTTGATTTAAATAATTAATTCTCTCTCTTATTAGGCCTTATCAATAATGAATTTAAACTTGCTTATTGACTATGTTTGGCATGTCCATGCTCAGCCATAATGCAATTTACAGTAGGCCTAGCCCCTATATCAGAGCGAATGCTTGTGCATTCATCAAAACCCAGTCCTTTCGCAAGTGCGCAGATAATTATGATAGTGAAAATAGCAGAAATATTTCTGACACACCCCTGCTTAGATTAGCCGTTACGTTAGGTTGTTAAAATAGAACCCATAATGTTTTAGTTTGAAAGAAAATGTCCTGCAATTTTTACCATTTTGCCATGGGGCGGAGAGAACATTTAGCAATTTTATAACTCATTTCATGCAATTTTACTTGTTTTTCCATGGGGCGGAGAAGAATGTGCAGTTTACAACTAACCACATTTTAAAATTGCACCACACTCCTCTTTATAGACGTATAGACATTATTTCTGTCTATAAATCCTACAACATTCTTTTACTTTACTTATTGACGAGATAGTTAAGTATTCAGAGAGTAGGACAAACAACAAAGTTGGTTATTTTTGTGTACACTACTAAACGTTTCTAAAAGTACTTGCAGCTTCATCCTAGCCTGTTGCCAGGTCTGTTTGTGCTGTCTTGCCAACTCATATGGTCTTTATTGGCAAGACAGCACAAGCAGATCTGGGACCATTAGCAAAGCAGCACAAACAAATCCTGGAACAGGCTAGCTTCATGCTGCCAAGAACAGTCTATTTCAAAACGGGCCAGTGAGCTAGAGTTCAATCTTCTCCGCAGCTGGCTGCGTGAGCAAGAGGAGGAGTGAGGAAACATCAGGAGAATGTTTGTGGTTGTGGAATAGAACAGAAGACAACTCCCTCGGTGCGTGCTGCCAGCGAATGCAGCCTTTTCCGACTCCACGGCTCACGAACGACACTTTCACTACCCCGGGCAGTGAGCAAACAAAGATAGCCTGGACACATACTAGCCTGTGCTACGCAATCCCACTCAAAGCAGTTTCAGACCCCTTGCTTTTACAGTCCCATATCAAAACACAGTGAAGGGAACCGAAACAAAGCTCTCAGAGACGAAGAAATACTTATTTAAAAGTAACTTTGACAGAGTGAAAAGCAGCACGGCTGTCCAACTAAACTACGCCTGCTCAAATACTTCCAAACCAGTCTGAAATCCAGCGGGTATGTGGTTGCATTGCATGCACTCTCTATGAGTTTTGAGACCATCTAAATTATCACCAACATCTACTGGACATCATACAATAACAGGGTTTGAAATGAAATGTTTCAAGTATTGTAAGTAGGTTACTTCAAAATATTGGGACTGGGAGTAATTTGGAAACCACTGTTGCTTCACTGACTTGTAATGGGCTCATAGATCCAAAGTGGATCAATATATTGGAGATATTTCTAGATCCCTCACAGGGTAAGTCACTCTCATGACTTGAAACCCCCCTCACAGACAATTGAAAACAAAGAGGAGCAACTGCTTTTGTTCACGGCTGACCTCCCGAATTCCATAGTCCAAAGCCAATTCTTACGCAGGCCGTGATACAATTCTCTACCCTTCTCCAATGTTAACATTTTATTTGAGCCACACATGCTATTGTTTTGGAGTGGCCTCCCTCAGTTTGACCTGAATGGCAAATATAAGTCCTGTATTCAGCCGATGACTTCCTACCGGGCACAGACGTCAATTCACAGTCTATTCTGCATTGGTTCAAGGTAGAGTGATTGAAATGACGTGGAAACGACGTTGATTCAACCAGTGTGTGCCCAGTGGGTTCTCTCTCACAACAAGCGGAATTGTTGGTGTGAATAAGGTCATTGTGTAGTTTAATATCAACCTTTAAGTGCTGTGTAACTTTAATGGTCTTTGTGAATGTCTAACGGTCAGATGGAAACCTAGAGAAGTACGGTAGGCAAACAAAGCACATCTGTCTTCAATTACAGCGGCAAGGTACACTTCCCTCCGTTTGGCCACATGTCAGACGGAACATAGTTAAAATAGCTTTACAGTAGGTGCAGTTTAATCTAATGCAGTAGCAGTCCTTTGAGAGCAAATGCAATCTGCAGTTTCAGTTGAGAAAACATTATTGATCGACATCAAAAGGTCTGAAGGACTAAACTACTTGATTCCACCAAACACGGTATTTTGTTTATGAAAACAGCATATTGAAAACCACATCTGAGGTGACTGTTAAAAGTTGAAGCACCATGAAAGCGCGCGCGCACACACGGTTCCCCACAGGAAGTGCAAGACAGAGAGACAAAATCTCTATTGTTGCCATGGAAACTCCAAAGGAAGCCAGCCAGCTAATGCATTCTCTACACGTGAGTGTCAGTCAGTGGTGCGTGGGTGTGGGAGTGAACTGAAGAGGTGGTTGGGGTGTGTGGTAGGCCATGCCATGTACTGTAGATGTTGTGAGGGACTATTTTGTGCAATAATATCCCAACAATATCCCTTACTGTGAAGCTGCTCTGTGTGGTATGTCATTATGATATAGTTGTATGATGTCATGTTGTTGTTTTTGTTGAACTTAATGAAATACGTGCAAGTGATTTTCAGCATGTTTTGTGCCTACTTCTCTCTTTCTGTCGTTGTGTGTTGAAGGCTAGCAGCAGTGCTCTCACCTGCTCTTTCAGTGGCGAGGTTCTCCAGCTCTCCTGGGACACTGAGTGGAGCGTGGACAGGACTCTGAGCCTCTGGGGTCGCAAAGTGGCCCTCTGAGTCCGAACTGGAAGAGAGAGAACGAGAGAAAGAGAGCGAGAGAAACAGACAAAGACAGAGGTAGATGAGTTTGGTCATACCACTAGAATATCTGGAAATACAAACTATTGTAAAAATATCATTCTAGGGGCCTCCCGGGTGACGCAGTGGTCTAGAGCACTGCATCGCAGTGCTAACTGCGCCACCAGAGTCTCTGGGTTCGCCCCCAGGCTCTGTCGCAGCCGGCCGCGACCGGGAGGTCCGTGGGGCGACGCACAATTGGGCTAGCGTCGTCCGGGTAAGGGAGGGTTTGGCCGGTAGGGATTTCCTTGTCTCATCGCGCTCCAGCGACTCCTGTGGCGGGCTGGGCGCAGTGCGTGCTAACCAAGGGGGCCAGGTGCACGGTGTTTCCTCCGACACATTGGTGCGGCTGGCTTCCGGGTTGGAGGCGCGCTGTGTTAAAGAAGCAGTGCGGCTTGGTTGGGTTGTGCTTCGGAGGACGCATGACTTTCGACCTTCGTCTCTCCCGAGCCCGTACGGGAGTTGTAGCGATGAGACAAGATAGTAATTACTAGCGATTGGATACCACGAAAATTGGGGAGAAAAGGGGATAAAAATGTAAAGAAAAGAAAAAAAAGAAAAAAAAGAAAAAAAAAGAATATCATTCTAGTATGTGTACTAGTGCAGATGTTCTAGTATGTGTACTAGTGTAGATGTTCTAGTATGTGTACTAGTGTAGATGTTCTAGTATGTGTACTAGTGTAGATGTTCTAGTATGTGTACTAGTGTAGATGTTCTTGTATGTGTACTAGTGTAGATGTTCTAGTATGTGTACTAGTGTAGATGTTCTAGTATGTGTACTAGTGCAGATGTTCTAGTATGTGTACTAGTGTAGATGTTCTAGTATGTGTACTAGTGCAGATGTTCTAGTATGTGTACTAGTGTAGATGTTCTAGTATGTGTACTAGTGTAGATGTTCTAGTATGTGTACTAGTGCAGATGTTCTTGTATGTGTACTAGTGTAGATGTTCTAGTATGTGTACTAGTGCAGATGTTCTAGTATGTGTACTAGTGTAGATGTTCTAGTATGTGTACTAGTGCAGATGTTCTTGTATGTGTACTAGTGTAGATGTTCTACTATGTGTACTAGTGTAGATCTTCTAGTATGTGTACTAGTGCAGATGTTCTAGTATGTGTACTAGTGTAGATGTTCCAGTATGTGTACTAGTGTAGATGTTCTAGTATGTGTACTAGTGTAGATGTTCTAGTATGTGTACTAGTGTAGATGTTCTAGTATGTGTACTAGTGCAGATGTTCTAGTATGTGTACTAGTGCAGATGTTCTAGTATGTGTACTAGTGTAGATGTTTTAGTATGTGTACCAGTGTAGATGTTCTAGTATGTGTACTAGTGTAGATGTTCTAGTATGTGTACTAGTGTAGATGTTCTAGTATGTGTACTAGTGTAGATGTTCTAGTATGTGTACTAGTGCAGATGTTCTAGTATGTGTACTAGTGTAGATGTTCCAGTATGTGTACTAGTGTAGATGTTCTAGTATGTGTACTAGTGTAGATGTTCTAGTATGTGTACTAGTGTAGATGTTCTAGTATGTGTACTAGTGCAGATGTTCTAGTATGTGTACTAGTGCAGATGTTCTAGTAAGTGTACTAGTGCAGATGTTCTAGTATGTGTACCAGTGTAGATGTTTTAGTATGTGTACCAGTGTAGATGTTCTAGTATGTGTACTAGTGTAGATGTTCTAGTATGTGTACTAGTGTAGATGTTCTAGTATGTGTACTAGTGTAGATGTTCTAGTATGTGTACTAGTGCAGATGTTCTAGTATGTGTACTAGTGTAGATGTTTTAGTATGTGTACCAGTGTAGATGTTCTAGTATGTGTACTAGTGTAGATGTTCCAGTATGTGTACTAGTGTAGATGTTCTAGTATGTGTACTAGTGTAGATGTTCTAGTATGTGTACTAGTGTAGATGTTCTAGTATGTGTACTAGTGTAGATGTTCTAGTATGTGTACTAGTGTAGATGTTCTAGTATGTGTACTAGTGCAGATGTTCTAGTATGTGTACTAGTGCAGATGTTCTAGTATGTGTACTAGTGTAGATGTTCTAGTATGTGTACTAGTGTAGATGTTCTAGTATGTGTACTAGTGCAGATGTTTTAGTATGTGTACCAGTGTAGATGTTCTAGTATGTGTACTAGTGTAGATGTTCTAGTATGTGTACAAGTGCAGATGTTCTAGTATGTGTACTAGTGCAGATGTTCTAGTATGTGTACTAGTGTAGATGTTCTAGTATGTGTACTAGTGTAGATGTTCTAGTATGTGTACTAGTGCAGATGTTCTAGTATGTGTACTAGTGCAGATGTTCTAGTATGTGTACTAGTGCAGATGTTCTAGTATGTGTACTAGTGCAGATGTTCTAGTATGTGTACTAGTGCAGATGTTCTAGTATGTGTACTAGTGCAGATGTTCTAGTATGTGTACTAGTGTAGATGTTCTAGTATGTGTACTAGTGTAGATGTTCTAGTATGTGTACTAGTGTAGATGTTCTAGTATGTGTACTAGTGCAGATGTTCTAGTATGTGTACTAGTGTAGATGTTCTAGTATGTGTACTAGTGCAGATGTTCTAGTATGTGTACTAGTGTAGATGTTCTAGTATGTGTACTATTGCAGATGTTCTAGTATGTGTACTAGTGCAGATGTTCTAGTATGTGTACTAGTGTAGATGTTCTAGTATGTGTACTAGTGTAGATGTTACTAGTATGTGTACTAGTGTAGATGTTCTAGTATGTGTACTAGTGCAGATGTTCTAGTATGTGTACTAGTGTAGATGTTCTAGTATGTGTACTAGTGTAGATGTTCTTGTATGTGTACTAGTGTAGATGTTCTTGTATGTGTACTAGTGTAGATGTTCTTGTATGTGTACTAGTGTAGATGTTCTAGTAGGTGTACTAGTGTAGATGTTCTAGTATGTGTACTAGTGCAGATGTTCTAGTATGTGTACTAGTGCAGATGTTCTAGTATGTGTACTAGTGTAGATGTTCTAGTATGTGTACTAGTGTAGATGTTCTACTATGTGTACTAGTGTAGATGTTCTAGTATGTGTACTAGTGCAGATGTTCTAGTATGTGTACTAGTGCAGATGTTCTAGTATGTGTACTAGTGCAGATGTTCTAGTATGTGTACTAGTGCAGATGTTCTAGTATGTGTACTAGTGCAGATGTTCTAGTATGTGTACTAGTGTAGATGTTCTAGTATGTGTACTAGTACAGATGTTCTAGTATGTGTACTAGTGTAGATGTTCTAGTATGTGTACTAGTGTAGATGTTCTTGTATGTGTACTAGTGTAGATGTTCTACTATGTGTACTAGTGTAGATGTTCTAGTATGTGTACTAGTGCAGATGTTCTAGTATGTGTACTAGTGTAGATGTTCTAGTATGTGTACTAGTGTAGATGTTCTAGTATGTGTACTAGTGTAGATGTTCTAGTATGTGTACTAGTGTAGATGTTCTAGTATGTGTACTAGTGTAGATGTTCTTGTATGTGTACTAGTGTAGATGTTCTTGTATGTGTACTAGTGTAGATGTTCTAGTATGTGTACTAGTGTAGATGTTCTAGTATGTGTACTAGTGTAGATGTTCTTGTATGTGTACTAGTGTAGATGTTCTAGTATGTGTACTAGTGCAGATGTTCTAGTATGTGTACTAGTGCAGATGTTCTAGTATGTGTACTAGTGTAGATGTTCTAGTATGTGTACTAGTGTAGATGTTCTAGTATGTGTACTAGTGCAGATGTTCTAGTATGTGTACTAGTGTAGATGTTCTAGTATGTGTACTAGTGTAGATGTTCTAGTATGTGTACTAGTGTAGATGTTCTTGTATGTGTACTCATTCAATGCAATGTGTTTGCATACCTGTCATGTGCAAAACCAGTTGGCTACAACTGATAAACAACTAGCAGTAGTATCTGAGATCCAATGTTGTGCTATAGGTATAGCAATTAAACACGGCTATAAAAACATATATACTGCACGATCATCTCTATCTGTCGCTATCACAAAGCCGTGAGTGATAACACTATCATCAAAGGCAGGGTAGTGTTTTGCCCCAACAAGGAACAGGAGACAGAGGGCACATTGTGTGCTATATATCACTTGTTGTACCTGTCTGCGGTGCTGGGGAATAACAAAGTACCTGAGGCATTGTGAAATACTTCCAACAAACGTCACACACGCACACATTAACCAGTAAGCCTCTAAAACAACAACAGACATGTCTGTTTGGAAGAACCACATAGTAGAACAAAACGGTGTAATGGTCAAATGCATTTTCTTCTCTTTCTCTCTCTCTCTCTGCTCATTCCCCCTTTACGCTTCGATCACACCGACAGCGTCATTGCATTTTGGTACGCCAGAATTACATTTATTTCCAATGAAACGCTGCACTTTCATTGCAGCATTGTGTTGCAGAGGCAGTTGCAGTACGTTCGCTGTGGTGCATACGTTGGATTTATTGAACCTATGTGTCAAACTGTCTGCGTAGGCGGCCTGACAGAAATGGTAGCAGAAGGTGAATGTTGAACTTTTGTTGCATACATATCCAGATGATGCTGAGCACCATTGTGCGCCAGGACACTGTCGGTGTGATTGAAGTGTTAGAACTACACCGACTCACAAACCCCACAGGTGGAAAGGCAAAGCAGGTGCCACTATCACCCTCCTTCCCCCATGACACCCCCTCTCCCCCATATGACACCCCCTCTCCCCCTCCTTCCCCCATATGACACCCCCTCTCCCCCTCCTTCCCCATATGACACCCCCTCTCCCCCTCCTTCCCCCCATATGACACCACCTCTCCCCCTCCTTCCCCCATATGACACCCCCTCCCCCTCCTTCCCCCATATGACACCCCCTCTCCCCCTCCTTCCCCCATATGACACCTCCTCTCCTCCTCCTTCCCCCATATGACACCCTCTCTCCCCCTCCTTCCCCATATGACACCCCCTCTCCTCCTCCATCCCCCATATGACACCCCCTCTCCCCCTCCTTCCCCCATATGACACCCCCTCTCCCCCTCCTTCCCCCATATGACACCCCCTCTCCCCCTCCTTCCCCATATGACACCCCCTCTCCCCCTCCTTCCCCCATATGACACCCCCTCTCCCCCTCCTTCCCCCATATGACACCTCCTCTCCTCCTCCTTCCCCCATATGACACCCTCTCTCCCCCTCCTTCCCCATATGACACCCCCTCCTTCCCCCATATGACACCCCCTCTCCCCCTCCTTCCCCCATATGACACCCCCTCTCCCCCTCCTTCCCCATATGACACCCCCTCTCCCCCTCCTTCCCCCATATGACACCCCCTCTCCCCCTCCTTCCCCATATGACACCCCCTCTCCCCCTCCTTCCCCCCATATGACACCACCTCTCCCCCTCCTTCCCCCATATGACACCCCTCTCCCCCTCCTTCCCCCATATGACACCCCCTCTCCCCCTCCTTCCCCCATATGACACCTCCTCTCCTCCTCCTTCCCCCATATGACACCCTCTCTCCCCCTCCTTCCCCATATGACACCCCCTCTCCTCCTCCATCCCCCATATGACACCCCCTCTCCCCCTCCTTCCCCCATATGACACCCCCTCTCCCCCTCCTTCCCCCATATGACACCCCCTCTCCCCCTCCTTCCCCATATGACACCCCCTCTCCCCCTCCTTCCCCCATATGACACCTCATCTCCTCCTCCTTCCCCCATATGACACCCCCTCTCCTCCTCCATCCCCCATATGACACCCCCTCTCCCCCTCCTTCCCCCATATGACACCTCCTCTCCTCCTCCTTCCCCCATATGACACCCCCTCTCCCCCTATATGACACCCCCTCTCCCCCTCCTTCCCCCATATGACACCCCCTCTCCTCCTCCTTCCCCCATATGACACACCCTCTCCCCCTCCTTCCCCCATATGACACCCCCTCTCCCCCTCCTTCCCCCATATGACACCCCCTCTCCCCCTCCTTCCCCCATATGACACCCCCTCTCCTCCTCCTTCCCCCATATGACACCCCCTCTCCCCCTCCTTCCCCATATGACACCCCCTCTCCCCATCCTTCCCCCATATGACACCCTCTCTCCCCCTCCTTCCCCCATATGACACCCCCTCTCCCCCTTCTTCCCCCATATGACACCCCTTCTCTCGCTCTTTCCCCCATATGACACCCCCTCTCTCCCTCCAGCTGGCTTGTGGGTCTCTCACTCAGAATGCTTTAAGGCTCCAATGTAGCCAACAAACACACTCGCCTGCACCCTTGAGATCCATCTTCCTCCTCTTCCTCTCGCTTCCCTCGAAGGGGCAGCTGTCCATCCTCCTCCTTCACTCCCTGGCCCTCCTCCTCCTCACCATCCTCTCCCTCCCCTGCTCCCCGGACTGCCGTCCACGTCCACTTTGCCCAAGACACGGGCGACAGCCAAGACATCCTCCTTGGCACTGTTTTCGGTTTCCTCCCTTGGTCTGAATAGCGTAGACACTATCTTCTTGCGTTGTGTCTAGATAGACTAAATCCGTCCTGTAGTGTCTGAATAGACCCTTTCTGTTTGAGTTGTCTTCAATGGTTAACCAGTTGTTTCTATCTTCTTCTCTCCCTCTTAAAGATGGCAAAACAAACCACCAGTTGTTCTTCACATCTTAGTAGTAGCTCCTCCTGGCTGTTCTCTTCTTCATGTTAGTCCGTTTCCCCTGAAGGCGCTCCTTCCACTCTGCTGTTGATGTTCTGTTTGGCAACCTTTTCTCAGAGGGTGACAGAATAGAAAGAGGCTTCCAGTGCTGTCGCCTTCTCTTGCTCCGACTCACCCTCTCTTACTGTCTGTCACGCTCCCTCGCTCTCTGCCTCTGTGGCAGTCAGAATACCACAGCAATGATCAGCTGGCTTCCAGAGTGCTGCCTAGCGCGCACTCTCACTCTCCCCCATGCTGTCTACATCAGGGCCAGTCCACTGTGAAAGAACATGGGGGGAGAAAGGAAGCTTGCGTCTTCAAAAGATTGCTGTGCTCCCTGGGCCAGTGAGTGTGGCGGCCCCTGTGGTGACAGAGTGGTAGCTTCCAGTCAGGCAGCTGTTCCACTCATGCAAAAAGCAGAAGAGGGAAAACGAACTGGGGCTGAGGAGAGTCTGGTGTTGCAGAGTGGTGGAGTCGGTGGAGCTTCACGTTTTACAGCACAGAGGGTTTTGGAATGTATTCTCCCAAGCTCCCCGCCCTCAGGCTGTTTAACCGTTAACCGTTTCCCTCCTCCTCCGACCCGACAAGGCGGCAACAGCCAGCCATGCATGACTGGACCAGACCGGAGAAACCTGTTCTTTCTCATTGCCCCCAGTTCCTCCCTGGTTCACGGACTCAATGGCCCCTTGTCACTCTCTCTGGCTCATTGTCTCAATAGTCATCGATTTCCTTTTCCTAATTTCCTTAGGATGCTATTTCCCTTTCCTAATTTTCCTAGGAAATGTTCCTGTCCTTCATGAAAAGGCAAAATAATTCGGCCAAATTCGAACCCTATCTTTTCTTAGCCTAGCGGTAACGAGCGTTGGGTCAGTAACCAAAATGTCGCTGGTTCGAATCCACAAGCCGGCAATGTGCAAAAATCTGCCGTTCTGCCCTTGAGCAAGGCAGCGAACAACAACGGTTCCTTAGGAGCCGATGACGTGGACGTCGATTAAGGCAGCCCCCCCGCACCTCTCTGATTCAGAGGGTTTGGGTTAAATGAGGAAGACACATTTCGGTTGAATGCATTTAGTTGCGCAACTGACTAGGTACCCCCTTTCCCTTCCCTTCCCTCAAGCCGATCAATTGTCACCAAGAAAAGGCGAGGAAGCCATTTTAAATGATTGGGACACAACCTCACCGATACCACTGATGGCTGCTTGAAATAATAGAAGAGCCTGGGGATGCCAGCTGTTTGTTCCCCTCCAGTGATTTATGCTCAAGCTGACATCAATCATTATGCTTCAGTTAAAGAACCACGAGAGCGCAGCCTGTCCATTGTAGAAGAGGGAAACTTGTTTACCCTGACAGAATTCTTTCCACCACGGAGAGGGTGAAGGCTCTCTCTAGTTGAGGTTTTTGCCGTCTGGTTTGAAGATGTGCTTGAGAAAGGGAGTTCCAACTTCTAACTCAGAATAAAACAATTGATAATATATATCATTCTATTGTGTTTTCCTACATTGGAGAGTTATTGGTGATTCTATCAATGTTGTATTTCTGATCAGTTTTCCAGGTATTTTCCATCGTGTTAAAAGACTAATACGCCTTAGCAAACTCTCTAAAGTGTTTGTTGTCTGAAATACCCGCCTGGACAACATGCGGTCTCCTACCGACTACTACTGCAGTGAGGAAATGAGGTGAGGGTGGTGTAAGGACAGTTCAAACCAAAAAGCAGGAAAAGGTCAAAGTGATCCAGAGAGAGTTGTGACACATGGTGACCCAGGTTTGTACAGCATTCAGATACATTACCGCTGACGGTCACCAGAGATCCACATTATCGTCTAATCTACACCAGTCAATGAGATTCAGTCAAAACTGCCCAACTGAACAGCCTGTCCAAAGTGTTGAACTAAATTTAGCGATAAAACATATACATATTAGCGTACCTATAATCATACTATTCCATCAATAACCTTCATCAGCATCAAAACAAAAATAATTGAGGTTACCCGCATACACGTCACACATGGCCACTTCACTGCTATATTACGAAACATCAAAGAAGGATCGCTTGATTGAAATGCTAAGGCTGAGCTTGTTCATTCTAGTATAAAGACGACAGCCATACACATCAATGAAAATGGTGAGGCAATGGTCTGTGGGGCACATGGGCCCCGTTCCAAACAGGATGCTACCCAGTCTTGAAAGGTATGCTGCTGTTACCTGCTTCTCCACTACTGCTGCTCAGGAGGATCTGAGACTGACGTTCTGTTATATAACCCGAGGAGAGCTACATGGACATGCTTCCTATTTCAAACACACACCGAAAGTTATGAAGCTGAGGAAAACAGAAACCACATGCCACTGAAATGAGCAGTTACGAAATCATGTCCCACTTTAAACGAACAATATCTGTTAAGGCTTAATGAAGCTGTCGTAAAGCCTTTATAAAGCCTGTAGAATAACTAAGGGGTGCTAGGACTGCTGACAGTGGCAATTAGATTAGAGATTAGAAAACCTTTATTGTCCATTTAAGTTTACACTAAATGGAAAATTGTTTTTGGTGTTCTGGCTCACATTAAAAGGAATTTAAGTAGTAATCTGAAGATTGCTGCTGGTGTCTGTTACCAGCTACCATCTACTGTTGTGCCCTTGAGCAAAGCACTTCATCCCAAAGTTGGGAAAGACAGATGATACACTTGGAGACAAAGTACTAGTCTAATATATTCAAGAAACCTGTTTAAAAAACACGACTTTCCTCAACTTTTTGGGGGGGATTTCTAAACTATTCAAAGAAGGGAGTGTAGTGTGTGTGTGTGTGTGTGTGTGTATCTAATTGGCTGAAGGGTGTTTCCAGTGGAGCAGACCAGACCCTAGCTATTAAAGCTCCAGACAGGTTCCACCCAGCCTGCAGCCACTGGCCTGGCTTCATCTGTTAGATCCCTTTGTTGCTGTTGGGGAGGCAGGGAAATAAAGGTGGACGCTTCTATATGTGAGGAATTCCAACAAGCCCGTTTCAATGGGGGAGTGGCCTGACTACCGTCTGACTCCAGATGTATGGGTAAAAGGGATCCTCTCTGAGACAACAGTGAGCCAAATACACACAGACAGACAGTGAGACAGTCACACACACACACACACACACACACACACACACACACACACACACACACACACACACACACACACACACACACACACACGTAAAGAAGACAGCAAAGGAATATAACACATCCCCTAACACGTTGTCTCACTGTCTCATCAAGGCACGTCCTCACTGACCGTAGCAACATCTCACTTGTTTCTGCTTTTCTCAACACAGATGTCACCAACAAAAACCCATCTATGTTGAGTCTTGATGTCAATCTTACTGAACATCCAATAATAACAACAACCTGGTATAGCAGGCCTTGCACAACAGCCCAGCCTGCTAACATCGTGTCTCTAGTGAGCCAAGCTGGGAGGAACAATAACAAGCGTTCGGAAGTAGAAGTCCTTTTTGGCTGCATGCCCTCATGTGCTACTTCCTTTGTTCTCTTTTACCAAACAGGTTGGAACTAAGATTGAGATGTCCGTTAGTTAGGGAGGTGAATACATCTGCAACACAGATAACGCTAGTTCGTTAACACATACACACATGCATGTTTGGGAGACGCCCAACTCTCTCTTTCTCTGATCTTGCCACCCTCAAACAGGTTCACGCACGCTTTCATTTACACACACAAACAATGGTTGCATTCGTAGTGGGGTTTTGTATTAGGCAGCCCCTCTGTCTGCCCTCACTGGTGCTATTTCTGTCTCCAGGCAGAGGGAAGGTCTGTTATGTAAGGCAGGGCCCTTATTTCCTACTTCTCCACTGCAGTCACAGTCATGTCCTCCCCTATACTAAGTCTTTTTTTCTCTCCAAACTTCTCATGATGGGAACTTTGTAGCTGCTTGGTGTGATTCACGGTATTCATAAGGGGATGTGACCTCTCTCTGAGAGAGAGGGAGATCAAGAGAGAGGGAGAGAGAAAGAGTGAGAGACAGGATAAATAATACGTAACACATTTTATATGTATTTTATTAGTTTATACCAGCATCTGTCGGCTGTTGTAAGCTCCTATTTTGCATAGCCATATGGGGAAGTGACTCTATTTTGAGCGCAGTGATAATGATCATTATTCTGTTCTCCCACAGCACATGCTGCACCTGTCCAAAAACCTGACAGGGAAAATCACCACCCACTGCACAACACAGGCCCAAAAATACAACATCTTATAACAGTTACCTCAGGTGTCTGTAACAAACTACAACAAAACATTTGCCTACTTGTTGTCTTTTGTTCATGTATTGTCAGAGAGTTGTAAAGATGGGTGAAATGTAAGTCGTTTTTCTAGTCTACACAGTTTGAGGAAGTGGAGGAGACCACATCCGCCTACAGACATGACTATATGTATGGTGACATCTAAACTGCTATCCAATCATGACTTGAGGCAGACCAACCACCTTTCCTGTTTATGCCTCCATCTGTTCTATCAGCCATGTGTCTACCTAGTATGTAAGGTTACATTTAGCCTGGTCCCAGATCCGTTTCTTCTGTCTTGCCAATTCAAAATCAAATCAAATTTTATGTCACGTGCACCGAATACAGCTGTTTGTACCATGTTTTGTGCTGCTACTATGTTGTGTTGCTACCATGTTGTCATGTGTTGCTACCATGCTGTGTTGTCATGTGTTGCTACCTTGCTATGTTGTCTTAGGTCTCTCTTTATGTAGTGTTGTGTTGTCTCTTGTCGTGATGTGTGTTTTGTCCTATATTTATAATGTTATTTAAAATATATATATATATAATTTAATCCCAGCCCCCATCCCCGCAGGACTTTTGCCTTTTGGTAGGCCTTCACTGTAAATAAGAATTTGTTCTTAACTGACTTGCCTAGTTAAATGAAGGTTAAATAAAAAATAAAATAAATAAAACTGGTGTAGACTTTACCGTGAAATGCTGCTAGGGTCACTGTCACACCAGCACAAACTGATCTGGGACCAGCTACGCTATGGGCCCTGGTGGTCAAAAGTTGTGAACTACAGGTATATAGGGAATGGGGTGCCATTTTAGATGAAACCTAAATATGATAAGCCTTGCCTTATACAGTCTCCCCATGGAAAATCACCTTCATGTGATGAGAGAGCCATCTGGTGGCAGAAACAGTTCTGATTCTGCTCCAATTCTGCTCCAACCCCAATTCTGTGGCTGCCCTGAATTGCATTTCTGTTTACCTCTTTAATAATATACAGCTATATGGAATAATATCTATGATACTGTATGTGAATGTGGTAAATCATACAACAGTCTCAAATAAGGTTATTTTTGGTTTCACATTGTCATACTTCACTAGTCTTGTGATGTATTCACTCAGCTATTTGGAACAAAATTGAGAAAGGAGGTTGTACTTGTGTTGCACTTGAGAAATAAATTTGCTAAATCGCCCCTGTGAGTCCTATAAGAATCAGGCAGTGGGTGTGCTAGTATGGATACTGGAACATAGCCAAGGCCTTGAGCACCTGTTTGCAGTGTGCCCCAGCCAGCCCTGCCCAATCCAGGACACTGTATACGGCAAATGCGGAGAGGACAAAGTCCTATCTGATGTGACAGCACACACAGATACTTCCTGTCTGAAGTGACCCATGTTTGCAATGCAAATATGATGTGTGAAGGGCTTTTATAGTGGGAGCCTTTGCATTTTTTACCTGAGTAAACACCAGGGAATCAAATGATAGGCATATCCTGTTTTAGAAGGATAGTTCAGCTCACCCAGGACAACATCTGACTTATTGTATAAATTGGGTGAACTATCCATGTAGTTAAGCTTTTTAGATGATACAGCAATAAGTCACCACAGCTTGAGTTTAGTAAAGTATTATCTTTATCTTATGTATTAGTAATGGGGGGGGAAAATCGATACAGTTACATATTGCAATATTATTTTTGGTTGATATTATATCAATATTTGACTCGATTTGTAAAACAATATATACTGTACATTTGATTATTTTTGTTGCTACTGTAGTTAGCGTTAGCTAGCGCTAGTCGGCTGTACCTGCGCCAAAACTCAGAAATTGTTCATCCTACAGCTTGTTCTGCATCTTCTTTTGAAATTGTAAGCCAAACATGTTTTCAGCACTTTTATTTCCCAGACTGACCTAAACTCGTTGTCTCGTGCTCTCTCTTGTCTCTCTAAAGCAGACATATAGTGAGCAATCTGTTTGGAACATCAAGTCGCAATAGAATCGCAGTATCGAATCGCAATACAATATAGAATCGTGGGGATCGTGAGAATCGCAATACATATCGCATCTGCACCTAAGTACAGTGATAATATCGTATCTTGAGGTCTCTGGCAGTTCCCAGCCCTACTACAGTATTTATAAGATTGACCGTAGAAAGTGGAAGAACCTGACACTCATTTCCACAGGGCAGGAACAAAAGGTCCCCTGTGGCAGAAGATTCAGAAGAAAAGGTCCACCTTTTCTCAATGTTCCCCCCCGCTTCACAGAGCCTGATTTAGATCAGCTAACCGGGTTTACAGGACTGTCTATAGAAGAACTTCTGTTGATACATAAATGACTTATCTTAATCAAGACTGATCGACTCTATAATTCCAAATGCCACATTCATCACATGCAATTAGCTGAGCATCTTATCGATTCAACACTGTGATCGGATATGGATCTACCTAACCTAGTCAATCAGTAACAGCTTACCACAATATTGATCTATGGTAGCCTACTGAACTAAAGCCTTGGGAGCCAACACAACTCTTCAAGTCTCAGGCAAGGTTTATTCATAAAACAAGTAAGGGTTCCCAAACACCTCCATTACATTAACAGTAATGCAGCATTTATTTATCTTCTAGTGTGAGGTACAGTTTACAGTTGGTAAAAGGGTAAAAGCATGAGGGTCAAATGCATCCATTACGCCCGCTGTCTCATCTGCTATTGAAACGGCATATCCATAGAAATAGAATTAGAGTACATTGACTTGACTGGGATTCTCTATTCCATTAATTCTATTTCTGTGGGTATAACCTGCAGGGGGCAGAGTGGTCCCCTTTAAGAGAGACAACTCCTCATATAAACATTGACAGTACAGGAGCCACTTCACACAGTGAGATCTATCAGTCGGACAGCTAAATGTTCCTTTCGTCAACAAAACATGACAAGACAACTGAGGGTCTCTGTTTCAATCAACAACTGTAAAATGACAAATCTCAGTTCAGTACATGCGCACGCACGCACGCACGCGCACACACGCGCACACACACACACACACACACTCACACACGAACAAACAAACAAACAGGCAAGGATGTACTAGAGGGTACAGTAGACAAACATGCTTGACACTGTACATTTCCAGGCTGTTTGAAGACTTATCATTGAGTGTGTGAATATTTGCATGTGTGTGCAAGAGCTTGTCTCAACAGACCATTCATTCACACTAGTTTTAAACACATGGAGGTGACAACACACTGCATACACTGACTGTTTGCTTATAGTGTATGCTTATAATACACAGTATAACTCTTATAATACACAGTATAACTCGTATAATACACAGCATAACAAGCAACTGATCTCCATCCATTTCCCACAGCTACCTTGTCATTATAAATCCTGAAATGTATCAATCGATTTGAATAATAAGACACATAACTTGCATAAACTAGCAAAGACTGTATCGTTACACTATCAATCCGTAAAACATAGCATAATGATAATATTGTTATACTGTAATAGTTGAAATGTAGACATTGATTAGCTAAAGTCTCCCCGACACTTTGTTTTGAACAAAGATTATACTATGTTTTAAGCTACTTCCTTTCTGGTCAACAAACACTGTGACAGGTCACAAACGCATCAGTCATAGCCTATTCTTAGCTTCTTCACTCGTCAGGCCACAACAACGTTGACAAACCAGAACATCGTCAATTCCGCAAACAAGACGCCACAACCTCTGACAAACAATAGCTCCTGAAACATTCAGCATGAATATCATTGACCCAATAGCTAATTTAAAATAGTCCACTCCACAACTGAGTGAGGCCATTTTGACACGCCTCTGTAGAAGTACTGTTATTAGACAGTTGTCAAACTTCTATTGCTGTTACTGTAAGTACAGGTATTAGAGAACAGTTACTTCACTCACATGCTACTTGTCTTCCTCTTGGTTGAGTTTGCGGCCCCGTCGGTCTTCTTCTGTTGGGACTGAGAGCCCCCCATGTTGACAGCAGCTTTCTTTACCCCTCTAAGGGAACTGGGCCTTTACCTGTCTGTCTGTAAGTCTATACAACTGCGTGCTCCTTTTAAGTGTGCACGTGTGTGTGTGTGGGTGTGGGTCATCCCAGGTCAAGTTAGCCAGCGTACTGTCCCATCCGTGTTTCTCTGACTACTGCTGCAGTGAATGACGCTGCAATGTCCATCCGAAACAGCCCTGATATCCTGCCAGGCTCTCTCTTCTGGCCCAAGCCTCCTCCCTCCCATAGACTTATTGCTCCCTCATTCCCTGCCTTTACTTCTTTCTTTTTCTCCCTGTCCCCTCCTCCTTCACCTCAAGCACACACACGCACGCGCAGGCGCAAACACCAGGGAACAGACTGTGGTAAGCATTCGACTGGGAGTTATTGTACACTATACTACATCCAGGTGGAGACAATCAAGGAAGGAGGCTGGAACGTACAGTACGTAAACCAGGTCAAGTTTCTTCGTCATAAAGTGATGTCATGTGGGTATAACCCAGGTTGTGTCCTAAATGTTGCCCTATTCCCTATACTATAGTGTACTACTACTACTATAGTGTACTATCCATATGGCTCTGTTCAAAATTAGGACACCATATAAGGAATAGGGGTTCCATTTGGGACTCAGCCCCAGATAGCAGGCACACAACAAGTCATGAGAGCAAACAGGACTCTGCTTGATGTGACGACGTGGTGTTACTTACTTCTGGTTCAACCTGTTTAGCAAGGATGGATGGTTCCATGTTTTGACTCAAATCTAAATGTCAACAGCAGTCCAGTCATACAATTTATTACATTTATTACAATTTAATACATGGAGAAAATCGGACCTCTCTGAAATGAAAATGGATGACCCTACCTTGAGAAAAATATAAAAATATATTTGACCGAAACCCTCCCTGAACGCTTGAAAAAAATACAATCGACCCTCCCCTATACCCAAAATAATCATTAGAAACCAAGTGGATAGCAGAGAATATGTGTACCGTTTACACTCACTTCCTGGACAGACCAGAGCCTTAGATATGCAGTTTTAGAAACTGTTCCTCGTCCTGTAAGCATTACATGGCAACGCAGACATTTTAATAGCACACGGGGCTGCAGGCCAGAAGGTTGTGGGTTCGTAGACCACCATGGACAGAGCAGGGGTGAATCTATTATCGTATTTGCAGGTCAATCTAAAAAAATGCCTTTTATAAACATTTCATGCAATTCTACATAATTGTACATATTAGCAGAATATTTTTTTAATACCCCACAAATGACCAAAATTACAGGCTAAGAATGGACAGAGAGATAGGCCTGTGTTCATCTAATCTTATTTCTCCAATACTAAATCAGTGTGTATTGTTTGCGCACAAGGCCTAATCATTTAAAAGAAAATCGAAAGAAACCTTTGACTCTTCTCCTGAACTGCCACTGTAGCCCTACACAGCACAGCTATAGGTTAAGCAGCACACAAAAACGTTTTTGATAGCAAGAGCAGAGCAGGCCGGGGCTCAGGGTTGGAATATCTAGTGCTGTGTGTAATGCAACCTACTTTTATTCACACCATCCCAGCAGCTATCTTAGAAATGGAACCTTGCTCTGTGCTTCTCCCAGCATGCACTTCGTAGCCTATAGGCTATGGATCATTTGATTGTGACCACACTAAATAGCCTATAGTCGCCGATATATAGCCTAATAAGCAACTAATTCTAAAACACTGAGAAATATTGAAATGTCATCAATCACAAATGACATGACCCTCCCCTGGACTAGATTTCTTTTTAAATACTAAACCCTCCCCTTGACTGAAATTGAAAAGGCATGACCCTCCCCCATTTCCCTCCATTTTCCTCCATGTCCATTTCGATCCATCCCTTATCATGGAGTGATTATCTGACCAAAAAGCATGCATGCAATTCCTGCAATTGCAAGTTGTGGTATTTGGAAACCCATTGGATTAGATGTTTTCCCATCTATTTCAAATGTTACGGTACTTTATTGCACAGATATGTGCTCTTTAGCGTGAACAAAAAGTATGTGTTAGCATACAGTAACACAAACGATGCAACTTGGTGTGACAAGGAGGAGACATATGTAACACAAGATGTACTTCCTTTCTTACAGTTATGAACCCACACTGGATCAATGCCATGAATAAAATCAATACCTTATATCTGTTTGTCAAAGAACCATGGGAAAACTTTAAGACAACTTTGTTTCAGGATTCAAGCTCACACAAGCCAGCAAAAACAGGTTCTGCTGCTCACACTGACTAATCCTTTTAGTTGTTTTTAATTTACCACAGCATAATGCTTCATTTCAGATTAACAGTCTATCTGGCAGGGTTGGGCAGTCAAATCCTGTTGAACACAATCAGTTTAGAAAGTGAATGAATTCTATTCATTCATGAAGACCCTTAATGGGTAGTGTTAATTCAATCAATTCATGAATTCATCAGTAGTTTCAAGTTTCAGAAAATATAACACAGGGATTGAGATTAAGGGTTGCCCTATTGCCTGAGGCAAGTGACCTCAGTGGTCACGCAAGTTGAGACTGCTCCGTGTTTGCCCCATCGGGTATGTGATTTTTTGTTTACTGATAACAACCAAAATGAAGTAGTCTGGTCGTCTTCCAGCTACTTTGTATTTTCGGGCAAACGATCATAATCATCGGGCAACCCAAAAATGACCTTTCAGACCTTAATGTCAATCCCTGAAAACATTAGCACGATTCCCTTAACACTGTAACAACACTGCCACAATGCTGCTCCGGTGACCTGTGCATAACAACAACGGTCAAAGTGAGGTCACTGTCACATTGTAGTCATAAATACCAGACACCTCTCTATCACACACACACACACACACACACACACACACACACACACACACACACACACACACACACACACACACACACACACACACACACACACACACACACACACACACACACACACACACACACACACACACACCTTGCCATCTCTACTGTAATGATTGCATACTAGCTAGCCATTAAAAGGTAAAAACTATCTGCTACAGACATACCTGGCCATGTTTCCTATAGATACTACCTATCAGAGATACAGTAAGAAGAAGCACGCATCTTCATTGACCAATAATAGCATCATGGTAGGAGGACTATTTGTCTGTGCAGTTCGTGTTCCCAATACCGATGGCAAATATAGCCTTTTAGCCCACGCCATGGCATTGTCACCTCGCCACCTTGCTTTCACAGAACAATTTAGAATTATTTTCAAAGAGGTTCAATGATCTTCATAGATAATTTTCACGTTCAGTTACATGTTTAAGAACATCAAATCCAACACTGCTTGAAATGAATTTGCTTCAACTTTTTATCCATCCATCCTTTTGAGAACCGATTTAGTGAATCGTTATTTTACTGTAATCAGTTCGGGACTGTATGTTATTACATATAGCGGCATTTTAAACAGGTTGACAGGAAATGTCAGCAAAGACTAGGTATGAACAGCCTGACATCTAGTGGTAAACTAAGATAAATGGCATAGTTTTTTGAGGGGGGGGGTTAGGGGGTAGATCAGCTTTAAAATATTGCAGATAGATTGTATCAATGTTATTGTCTGCCTCACTTCCAACCCCCCATATATATATTTTTGCAGATATATACACATACATAAATACATAAATATATATACACATCTTTTTAAAATATTTCCTTAATTATCCTCCAACCCTACCACCCCTCCCCCAATTGGAGCAAACTAGTGAACAACAACTCTTAGGCCTGCATTTCCAGCTTATACATACTATATACAGTTTATGGACACAGTCTATTTTACAATCGTTTTATTTTGTTTGTTTTAACTCTTGTCTTTCCTCTACCCCTCCCATATATTTATGATGTCCATCCATTTTGATTTCTATTTGCCATATCTTTCAAACTGTGCTATTTCAAAAACGTTCTGAACCCATGTACTTTTTTACAGACACAGTATGTTTTACATTAGTTACCTTGTTGTTATTAGTCCCAACCTTCAGCTCCGTTCAAACATTGTTGGTAGTTGTTACAGGCATGACATGATTTCCCAAGGTTTGTCATCAAGATCTTCAACATCATAATTACAGAACTTTTTTACACTTTATAGTGTACTTGCTTTTAGGGATGTTGACTCCCCTACTCATACAGTCGGCCTAATTGCCACGATGGAACTAATAATGACCACTAGTGTGGGTCTAATGTGACATCATGTTAAAGGAATCCAAATCCATTCCGTACGTGTTTAAAGGTGTTATGATGGGGAGGTTACTAGGCAACCTCACACACAGACCAGACACATCTGGTGTAGGCCTACAGTACATCCTGGCCAGGGGCAGTGACAGTGCAGTCTTCCTCAGCGTTTCCATTGAGAGGCAGGGGACCATGAGCAATGCGTGGATGTGAAACAGCACAGTGTTGATTCAATGTCTCCCTAGCACTTCCTACTCAACAAATGATAACTCACCCACATCAGCGCAGCCAAATTGCTAGGGGCAACACTTAAAAACAACAAGCTCCTGAAGTCCCTTCCACAACCACAAGTCTATAAATGGCAGGGTCATGGTAGTCTGGGAATCTCTCCCTGTAAACTCCCTTTTCTAATACTGCCTGCTCACATATTACAATGATTCTTTTCTAATACTGATCACATAATCCATTGTTTTCCCCTAGTGTTACTCAAACGGTTAGGCCTCATGAGCTCAATATAAATGGATTAAATTCAATTGGATTCCTTCACCTCCCAAGAGAACTTCTACATTCCAGTTCTCCAAAATGGGAACATTTGTGGGAATTTCTTTTGATTCCAAGAAACCGCAGCTTGCTTCCATTCCACATGTGAAAGAGCGGACTGGGGCTGTACCTAAAAATATTATGTGCCGTCAAATCCTTACTTCCTCAATCCATGTTTCCTCAATTCCCCTCAAAGCCCATTGGAGGAGAGGATCCGAGGATCCCCCCTCTGACCTCCTTCAATGAGCTTTGATAGGAATTCAGAAAGAAAATGACAGAGGAAGAAAAGCTTTGGCATTTAGAAACATTTTCAGACACAGCCATATGTTGGCTGCTCCTGCCCATTTAACCCCTACTTCCTGTTCAGCTGAGCCTCAGCCTCTGCCTGGGGTGTGTCTGAGAGTGACCTCATCTTCCTTCCAGCTCTGAGGGCCTCAGAAATGCCAAAAACACTACAGCACATGATGCAATGTGAATGCAAGTTCGAGGCAACCAGTAAGCCAAAATGGATTGTTTCTATGAGTTCTTCACTCGTATTCATTCAGTCATAATGTAACTGAAAGAAAACACATGGAAGGAAATGAACGTTCCAGCACGCTGGTTGTCAGTTTTTGACCCTCCGTCTGAGCTGTGCTCTTTCTGGATATACACTGTTTTTGTGTGCGGTGAAAGAGGATTGTGTGTGTCACTGTGTGCGAGCGTGTGTAAGCCATGAGTAGCACCCTGTTCACTTCAGACAGACTTTACATTGCCTTATGTATAGTGCTGTGTGTGTACGGTTGAGCCTTGCCTTGTGTTGGCTACTGGAACGTTGGTCATTGGTCAACAAGTGGAAAATCTGTGGAAAGAATTTCCTGTTGATGGACAATATCCACAATAAATTGAATTATTAATCAATCAATGTGAGAATCACATTGTGAGAAAGGCACATGCACTGTTGTGTGGTGTGTGTGTGTGTGTGTGTGTGTGTGTGTGTGTGTGTGTGTGTGTGTGTGTGTGTGTGTGTGTGTGTGTGTGTGTGTACACGCGAAAGTGAAATCCTTGACCAAAACACAGGTTTAGAACCCCTCTACATTGTTCAGATAGAGTGACATTGTAACTCTATCCTCCAGTCCTCTTATTAGCTCCCCTACTTCAAAGAATCTCAAGCTACCTTACTTTACATGAAGTCACCTTTCAGTCAGATGGGTTTTTCTTACTAGCAGGGTTGAAACAGTGCAGCCTGGCTGTGTTAGCCTAGAATTCAATCAAACCTGTCCTGCAGAAACCTAAGCCACTGCACTCAAACATGAACTAATGGTGTTAGGTAACTAATAGGCTGCCCCCACAAAAAGCAGGTCCAGACTTTTTAATTTCACAGCTTTCCTTTTCATCCAAATAAAGGAACGCATTTTAAGTGTGTTTAATTAGAGCAGGGATTAATTATCCCGTGGTTGAATAAGACTTACATATACACAATACAAACACGTGTTAGAAAAGCCGAAAACAACAGGTTTACAGGCATGAAAAAGTACAAACTAGCAGTGCACACACATGATCCACGACACCGGCTGTGGTGTCAGCTCAGCTAGTTGTTTCCAGAGTTAAAGAGCTTATAACATTGCCAGACTCTCACACTGTAAGAGTGAAAGAAAGTAATTAAAAGGATAAATTCTTTAATAGTAATCCTCCCTTGCCAGAACCCCCATCTAGACAGTTAATGCAGAGTTTTGGAAAATTAGGCATTACATTTGATTCAAGCAGAATTGACAGGCTACAAAAAGAAGGATGATTCAGTGGAAGACATATTTTGCTCTCATTGAGTCTCATTCCTCTGGGACTACTGATAACCTATATATTATAGAAAGTAAAAGATATTTGCATGTGAAAATGTCGTGGGATGCATTTGCTCCATTGATTCCCCTATGTGGTTGCACTTTACTTGAACCCATGTTATATGGGCTACAAAAAACTGTTATAATCATGACACAACAAATGAACAATCATGACTAGCCAACTTGTGTGATCTTATGCTAACTGACTTTACATGGTCATAATAGCCTACTTTCAATAAAACAGAACTATATATCATAAACAAGAAACTACAGGGCCTGTGTTAGTCCATGTAGGATTCATAGGAAACTTGAACAGATGAGACTATGCTTTCAAATCATGTTTTAAAAATGAATTGCTCTCATGGAACGTTACTCTATAAGTAGATATTGTGATTATAGCCTAGTCTTTGGTGTCTGCACATACGCTGTGTGACTTTTAACATGCAAGTACTGTCATGTCGCCCGTGATCTTGTGCCAAAGTGAGTTAAATAACTTTTAAAGCAAAATTATACTTCAAAATGTAATATAATTAACATTCCAAATTTGCTATGTGATTTTACATTTTAGTAGATGCCATCACGATACATAACACAACGGTATCACTATCCATCTAACAGTATTGCGCTTTACATTTTTACAGGCAAAAACAGTCAACACAGGGCTGGCGATTATAGCCAATAGTCCAAAAGTTAAATGTCCTACCTTTCCAGTGAATTTACCGGATAAATTCGCAACCCAACTTTCAAGAGACGTCAAAGATGGTGTTATGAAGTTATTTTCTTCACTATGAAAACGTCCCTTGCAAAACACGATGTGATGGGCAGTCCAATGTCCCAACGCGTTCTTCAAAGAGAACTGTCCTGTGGCGTATATTCCACGCGGTGGGTGACGCGGATAAATGGGGAAATTAACTTTCTGGGGGCTATGTGCCAGGAATGTGATTTAAAGACACAGTCAGTTAATTTACGACATGAATCTTACAGATAGGAACACAATGCGTGGTCACCTCTCTTTGGAGTGCAAGGCTAAATAGGCAACAGTGTGGCATGGAGTCTACAGTAGCTATTATATAAGCCAATTGGCTGCAGCAGACAGTAAAATCCTTGCAGGATTTATTTATGTTGTTCATAATTTAATGAAAGTAAACACATACACGTGCTAAATTGCAACTAGGACATGGTCCAGCAAAAAGTGTGAATAAGCAGAAAAGCAGCTTTAATTAAAAGTTGTTCACAGTTTCCATATTTGTAAACAAATTAGAACAAGCCCATAATCCTACAGTACATTTTAAATGCATTCTTATGCAAACAGTGCATTAGGTATCGACCAAAAATAACAGTTTATGTAAATTAGTCATCTCCAGATCAATTCACAATTCAGATTAAAATCACCATTTATTCAAAGTGCATTTACAGGAAGCCTCAATACACTTTACAGAAAAATAAATACAAATTAAGCCATAAAAATGTAATGCATCCAGTCTCCTCTAGTAGATACACAACTCAAAAGATCCATCCTTTACATCAGGGGTGGGCAACTCCAGTCCTCCTGGGCCTGATTGGTGTCACACTTTTTCTCCATCCCTAGCAAACACAGCTGACTAATCAAATTGCATTCTAAACTGAAGATCATGATTAGGTGTTTATTGGAGTCAGGTGTGTTAGCCAGGGCAAAACTGTGACACTGATCAGGCCCTCGAGGACTGGAATTGCCCACCCCTGCTTTACATGGACATTTGGAGATGCTAGAGAAGGATTCCCTTCCCCTCATAGATTTCTCTCAAAAGCAGCAACACGGTATCCTCAGAATCCCTGAAACACACAAGAAAACATAAGATAATGCAGAAAGCTAAAGAAAACATGTAAGCTAGTTCAATACAGCATGAGTCAGAGTCAACACTAGCTCAGTTGTTATTACCAGTAGCAGAGATGGCTCTGAATGGCAAACAGATACTCATTGAAGCTCTCTAGGGGTTTCTCTTGAAGGACGTAATCAAACCGACGTCCACCATTCAACATTCCAAAACTGCTATTCTTCATCTCTGTAGGTGAGACGGTATCGTTTTGGGCCCTACTACCTGGAAAAGAGTATTGATGGAACATTCCGCTAACACAGTTCAAATGTTATTGTCTCCTTTTTGTCTTTAGGACAGCTGTTGTCTTTAGGACAGCTGTTTTTAGTCAAGACCATCGTGTTTTTAACGTAATATGTAATTGTTGTGCTGTATGTGTGTTTATAGTTTTGTTTAATGTTGTGTTAGTGTATGTAAGTTGTTTTGTCTGAAACATTGTTCTTCCTGCTGCTATTGTACCAGGTCTCTCTTGGAAAAGAGATATTATCTCAATGAGAAAAAACTGTATTGATAAAAGGTAAATAAAAAAATATAAAAATAAAGGGACATTTGGTTGTATAGTACATACAAAAAGTCACACAAGGGACAAATTACACCGAAAAATCATTATATTACATTAAGTTGCTTTTAAAGGCCTACCTGTTTAGTAATGCTGTAATTACTAGAGTAACAACAGTGGAATTTATTTTAGGGAATATGAAGAATAAAGTAATGCATGTATGGAAAACCATTGCACATGGTTCCTAATAAATGAGTGAATAAATTAATGAGCGAACAAAAGTAATACATAAATGAGACCAATCTCTCACCTTCTGACTCCTGAGGTGGCAGTGCAGATGTGGTTCCTACACTGGCCACTGGGTGAAGTGTGTTGACAGGTAGTGTGGTGAGGGTCTGCCACACACCACGGAGAGTACTGATGGAGAGCAGCAGATCTGAGCTGACTCGCATCAAGCTGTCTTTCAGCTCTGGGGGACACAATGTCAACACAGGGTCACTGCATGGGAGCACAAGGTGGATGAAAGCTTCCACACGCTCATTGCATAGCAACGATGTAGGTCAGTGTTTTAAATGATCATGCAGGTCAGAGCTTTAGTAATGCTTGCTTAGGGTCTTAACAAAAAGCTCATGACATATGGGGCTACCATATCTTTGTAATATTCAGATCAAAGCTTCACGCCTCAGGTCTCACCGAGATGCATCCTCTTCCTGCCCTTGTGATGTGGGATTAGCATTGGGGGAAGGTCCACCCCTGGAGACAACACCATGGGCTCAATCCTGAAGGCCACCGGGTCAAACTGCAAGGAGGAAAAAAACATTGTCAGGTCCTTATGAATATTCATGACTTTGATTGACTTTAGCTCCGCTAAGCATTTTTATTAACATATGATCGATAAACATACTGGATGGAAGATGTTGTAGAAGCTCTTGCAGGTGGGGAGGCTGTATTTGGGGTCGATCCTCTTCAGGCCGCGCACCGTTAGGAACATCCCTATAGGAGAACCCAAGGCAAAGAAGGCCTGCGGCTGGAAGGCCAGCTGAGGGTACACAATGGACACCTGGGCAGGAAGGTAATACTAATTCAGTATGCTCCATGTATAAATTCTGATACATTTCTTCACTTTCTGTAACTAAGCATGGATATCAAAACTCACCAACATTTTAAATGTAATTTAATTAATTTAGATTTTCAGTTGTAATAGTTGGGCCTCATGTTAACTGCATCCAGACATTCTATTAAATATATTGTCTTTAATCCATAATTTGGCTTTGAGTGTTGTTTTTGTGTTGTTTGTTGTTTAAATCATCTGTTCACTGAATTTGGTACACAAAACAATGTATACTTTTTAGCCAATAGTTCTGAAAGTTGTGCTCACAAGCCATAAGCGGTCCCCGAAAATTGTGTACTACTTCACATATGTGCAGATATGTGCACCATGGCATTGCTCTCTCTCGCTCTACTGTATGTGCATGTGTACATGTTACAGTATGCAGTCACTGTTGTTGTTTGTTTACCTGGCCAATGCCAATGTCAAAGTACTTGTAATCCACTGGGCTGGTTGAGGGGACGTCTGAAAGGAGCGTTGGTTGTTCTTGGACCTGGGAATACACACCTGGAACTGGCTGGGACGTTCCTGTCCTGGATTCCTGCTTCTGGGCCGAAGGATAGATGGATAGATTAGATAGCTCCAATAACAATCTAAACAATATAACTTCATCAGACTGCTGGTTCCAGCATTCAGCCAATTTACAAACAGTTAGGATGGAATATTGTCAGGGTTAAGACGGACAGGAAGCTACGCACAATGGATCCAATAGACTGGAATGTCAGATCAAAGAAGCTTGATTTTTAAAACTAGGTGAACATTTCACATGATGGCTATGTTTGACAATGAATGGATCCATTTGGAAGTGGATAGGATTTCATACTTCTCTCCATCTCTTCAACAAGCACATGATCTTCTTGCGAGGCCCCAAGGGTATTCCCAAGTCCTTCAAGTCCGTCTCCGAACAGAGAGCCTAGTCAATAGACAGAGGACACACACACAGTTAGAAAGTCAAAGACACACACACACACACTGTAAGGGCTGTCGTTCTCCTCATCCTCGGACGAGGAGAGGAGAGAAGGATCATCAGACCAAAATGCAGCATTAGGGAAATAAGCCATCTCTTTATTTGAAAACGATGATGGCAACACGAAAAACAAAACACTTTCAAAAATACAAAACAAGAAAACGAAGTAGACGAAACCTGAACATAAACTTACATAACTAAACGTAACACTTACGGACAGGAAACAGACTACATCAAAATAAACGAACGAACAACCGAACAGTCCCGTATGGTGCAAAACATAACACAGATACGGAAGACAATCACCCACAAACAAACAGTGAGAACACCCTACCTAAATATGACTCTTAATTAGAGGAAAACGCAAAACACCTGCCTCTAATTAAGAGCCATACCAGGCAACCAAAACCAACATAGAAACAGAAAACATAGACTGCCCACCCAAAACACACGCCCTGACCATAAACACATACAAAAACAACATAAAACAGGTCAGGAACGTTACAGAACCCCCCCCTCAAGGTGCGAACGCCGGGCGCACCAGCACAAAGTCCAGGGGAGGGTCTGGGTGGGCAGTTGACCACGGTGGTGGCTCAGGCTCTGGACGCTGTCCCCACACCACCATAGTCACTCCCCGCTTCTGTCTTCCCCTCCCAATGACCACCCTAAAACTAACATCCCCTAAATGAACGGCCAGCACCGGGACAAGGGGTAGCACCGGGACAAGGGGCAGCACCGGGACAAGGGGCAGCACCGGGACAAGGGGCAGCACCGGGACAAGGGGCAGCACCGGGACAAGGGGCAGCACCGGGACAAGGGGCAGCACCGGGACAAGGGGCAGCACCGGGACAAGGGGCAGCACCGGGACAAGGGGCAGCACCGGGGCAAGGGGCAGGTCCCGGCTGATATACTCAGGCAGATCCTGACTGAACGGCTCTCGACGCTCATGGCTGGCTGACGGCTCTCGACGCTCATGGCTGGCTGACGGCTCTCGACGCTCATGGCTGGCTGACGGCTCTCGACGCTCATGGCTGGCTGACGGCTCTCGACGCTCATGGCTGGCTGACGGCTCTCGACGCTCATGGCAGGCTGACGGCTCTCGACGCTCATGGCAGGCTGACGGCTCTCGAAGCTCATGGCAGGCTGACGGCTCTCGACGCTCATGGCAGGCTGACGGCTCTCGACGCTCATGGCAGGCTGACGGCTCTCGACGCTCATGGCAGGACGGCTCTGGCTGGTCATGGCAGGACGGCTCTGGCTGGTCATGGCAGGACGGCTCTGGCTGGTCATGGCAGGACGGCTCTGGCTGGTCATGGCAGGACGGCTCTGGCTGACTGAGACGCACTCTAGGCCTGGTGCGTGGTACCGGAACTGGAGGTACCGGGCTGGAGACACGCACCATAGGGAGAGTGCGTGGAAGAGGAACAGGGCTCTGGAGATGCACTGGAAGCCTGGTGCGTGGTGTAGGCACTGGTGGTACTGAGCTGGGGTGGGAAGGTGGCGCCGGATATACCGGACCGTGAAGGAGGACACGTGCTCTTGAGCACCGAGCCTCCCCAACCTTACCAGGTTGAATGATCCCCGTAGCCCTGCCAGTGCGGCGAGGTGGAATAGCCCGCACTGGGCTATGCAGGCGAACCGGGGACACCACCTGTAAGGCTGGTGCCATGTACGCCGGCCCGAGGAGACGTACTGGAGACCAGATACGTTGGGCCGGCTTCATGGCACTCGGCTCGATGCCCAACCTAGCCCTCCCAGTGCGGCAAGGTGGAATAGCCCGCACTGGGCTAAGCACGCGTACTGGGGACACCGTGCGCTTTACCGCATAACACGGTGTCTGACCAGTACGACGCCCTCTTACTCCACGGCAAGCCCGGGGAGTTGGCTCAGGTATCCAACCCGGCTTCGCCACACTCCCCTTTAGCCCCCCCCCCCCCCCAAGAAATTTTTGGGTGAGCCTCTCGGGCTTCCAGCCTCTCCTATGTGCTGCCTCCTCATACCAGCGCTCCTGGGCTGTGGCTGCCTTCCTCTCCTCCCGAGAGCGGCGATTCTCTCCAACCCTTCCCCAGGGTCCCTTTCCGTCCATGATCTCCCAAGACCATTCCTCCTGTGTCCAGTGCTTTAGTTCCTTTTCTCTCTCCTCAATCCGCTTGGTCCTGTTATGGTGGGTGATTCTGTAAGGGCTGTCGTTCTCCTCATCCTCGGACGAGGAGAGGAGAGAAGGATCATCAGACCAAAATGCAGCATTAGGGAAATAAGCCATCTCTTTATTTGAAAACGATGATGGCAACACGAAAAACAAAACACTTTCAAAAATACAAAACAAGAAAACGAAGTAGACGAAACCTGAACATAAACTTACATAACTAAACGTAACACTTACGGACAGGAAACAGACTACATCAAAATAAACGAACGAACAACCGAACAGTCCCGTATGGTGCAAAACATAACACAGATACGGAAGACAATCACCCACAAACAAACAGTGAGAACACCCTACCTAAATATGACTCTTAATTAGAGGAAAACGCAAAACACCTGCCTCTAATTAAGAGCCATACCAGGCAACCAAAACCAACATAGAAACAGAAAACATAGACTGCCCACCCAAAACACACGCCCTGACCATAAACACATACAAAAACAACATAAAACAGGTCAGGAACGTTACAGAACCCCCCCCTCAAGGTGCGAACGCCGGGCGCACCAGCACAAAGTCCAGGGGAGGGTCTGGGTGGGCAGTTGACCACGGTGGTGGCTCAGGCTCTGGACGCTGTCCCCACACCACCATAGTCACTCCCCGCTTCTGTCTTCCCCTCCCAATGACCACCCTAAAACTAACATCCCCTAAATGAACGGCCAGCACCGGGACAAGGGGTAGCACCGGGACAAGGGGCAGCACCGGGACAAGGGGCAGCACCGGGACAAGGGGCAGCACCGGGACAAGGGGCAGCACCGGGACAAGGGGCAGCACCGGGACAAGGGGCAGCACCGGGACAAGGGGCAGCACCGGGACAAGGGGCAGCACCGGTACAAGGGGCAGCACCGGGACAAGGGGCAGCACCGGGACAAGGGGCAGCACCGGGACAAGGGGCAGGTCCCGGCTGATATACTCAGGCAGATCCTGACTGAACGGCTCTCGACGCTCATGGCTGGCTGACGGCTCTCGACGCTCATGGCTGGCTGACGGCTCTCGACGCTCATGGCTGGCTGACGGCTCTCGACGCTCATGGCTGGCTGACGGCTCTCGACGCTCATGGCTGGCTGACGGCTCTCGACGCTCATGGCAGGCTGACGGCTCTCGACGCTCATGGCAGGCTGACGGCTCTCGAAGCTCATGGCAGGCTGACGGCTCTTGACGCTCATGGCAGGCTGACGGCTCTCGACGCTCATGGCAGGCTGACGGCTCTCGACGCTCATGGCAGGACGGCTCTGGCTGGTCATGGCAGGACGGCTCTGGCTGGTCATGGCAGGACGGCTCTGGCTGGTCATGGCAGGACGGCTCTGGCTGGTCATGGCAGGACGGCTCTGGCTGACTGAGACGCACTCTAGGCCTGGTGCGTGGTACCGGAACTGGAGGTACCGGGCTGGAGACACGCACCATAGGGAGAGTGCGTGGAAGAGGAACAGGGCTCTGGAGATGCACTGGAAGCCTGGTGCGTGGTGTAGGCACTGGTGGTACTGAGCTGGGGTGGGAAGGTGGCGCCGGATATACCGGACCGTGAAGGAGGACACGTGCTCTTGAGCACCGAGCCTCCCCAACCTTACCAGGTTGAATGATCCCCGTAGCCCTGCCAGTGCGGCGAGGTGGAATAGCCCGCACTGGGCTATGCAGGCGAACCGGGGACACCACCTGTAAGGCTGGTGCCATGTACGCCGGCCCGAGGAGACGTACTGGAGACCAGATACGTTGGGCCGGCTTCATGGCACTCGGCTCGATGCCCAACCTAGCCCTCCCAGTGCGGCAAGGTGGAATAGCCCGCACTGGGCTAAGCACGCGTACTGGGGACACCGTGCGCTTTACCGCATAACACGGTGTCTGACCAGTACGACGCCCTCTTACTCCACGGCAAGCCCGGGGAGTTGGCTCAGGTATCCAACCCGGCTTCGCCACACTCCCCTTTAGCCCCCCCCCCCCCCAAGAAATTTTTGGGTGAGCCTCTCGGGCTTCCAGCCTCTCCTATGTGCTGCCTCCTCATACCAGCGCTCCTGGGCTGTGGCTGCCTTCCTCTCCTCCCGAGAGCGGCGATTCTCTCCAACCCTTCCCCAGGGTCCCTTTCCGTCCATGATCTCCCAAGACCATTCCTCCTGTGTCCAGTGCTTTAGTTCCTTTTCTCTCTCCTCAATCCGCTTGGTCCTGTTATGGTGGGTGATTCTGTAAGGGCTGTCGTTCTCCTCATCCTCGGACGAGGAGAGGAGAGAAGGATCATCAGACCAAAATGCAGCATTAGGGAAATAAGCCATCTCTTTATTTGAAAACGATGATGGCAACACGAAAAACAAAACACTTTCAAAAATACAAAACAAGAAAACGAAGTAGACGAAACCTGAACATAAACTTACATAACTAAACGTAACACTTACGGACAGGAAACAGACTACATCAAAATAAACGAACGAACAACCGAACAGTCCCGTATGGTGCAAACCATAACACAGATACGGAAGACAATCACCCACAAACAAACAGTGAGAACACCCTACCTAAATATGACTCTTAATTAGAGGAAAACGCAAAACACCTGCCTCTAATTAAGAGCCATACCAGGCAACCAAAACCAACATAGAAACAGAAAACATAGACTGCCCACCCAAAACACACGCCCTGACCATAAACACATACAAAAACAACATAAAACAGGTCAGGAACGTTACACACACACACACACACACACACACACACACACGCAGGCTTACCAGTGATTCTAAGTCCATCTGCTCCTTTGTAAGCATTTGGAAAAACTTGCCCAATCCGAAATTCCTAAGTGTTTCCTCAAAGCTCTCAAAGTTAATGGAGGTTGCTTCACTTGGGCTGCTGACGCTACTCTGAAGCAGAAGAAATATAGGATCAACATTGAGCTAATCAGAATAAATATGCTGGTGGTTGTGGCCATGGCCAAAATGTAGCTGTACATTTTATCAGTTGCCTACTACTTACTATCTTTTCATCTGTGTTATGTATTTCTTGATTTGTCAGAAGGTCAAAGAGGATCAGAGAACCTAGAAAAGTCATATTAATAAAGAATATGAATTACTATAATGGTTATTAATACTACACTCCTAGACAAAATGGTACTATCTGGAACCAAAAAGGGTTCTTCAGCTCTCCCCATAGGAGAACCTTTTGAATAACTCTTTTTGGTTCCAGGTAGAACCTTTTACACAGAGGGTTCTACACATATCCCATAAGAGTTCTACCTGGTAACCAAAAAGGGTTCCCCTATGGGGACAGCTGAAGAACCCTTTTGGAAACTTTTTTTCTAAGAGTGCAGTTCTTCCTAATAAAGTCAGAAGAAAAAGTTAGGAGAGGTCTATGAGGTACTGACCCAGACTGTGTCCAGTCAGTGACACTGCACCAGTGAATTGTGGGTGGCGCTGAAGGAATACGTGGTGTAGGCGGTTGATCTCTGAGGCCACGGTGTCTATGATGGTCTGGCAGTAGGTGGGGCTGTTGTAGAAGAACAGGTCCAGCACCGTGCCGTTGCTGAACTGACGCAGACGACTGATGCTGGGCAGGGTGATCCTCTGGATATCCCTGTTGGTAGGAGGAAGGTAAGAAAGTTTGTGTTTGTGTGCGTGCCATTCTTTTGTGTGAAAAACCACAAAACCCAGTAAACAGACGATTTAAACAACAACCAACACAAAAACAGCACTCAAAGCCAAATGATGGAACAGTCCAAGGTCTTACTCGTCCACCCCAGTGGCGTCCCCATGCAGCACCCGGTGCCAGTTGACTGGCAGGAACTCCACACGGCCCATGTGGGCACCATCTTGGCTCTGCTTGAAGTGACTGCTCAGCAGGCTGAGTGAAGCATCGCGGAAATCATTCACTACAGTCGGTAGAGAGTGCTTTAGTATGTTTGTGATATGCTTTTGCATGTTGGTACAGTTAACTGGTAGGCCTTTTGTTTCAAGTAATATGGTCATCTTAACCTATCAAGTCTGCATTAATCAATGTATGGGAATGTTTGTGAGCAAAAAAGGAATTGTGAAAAAGGGAAAAAGCAGAGTGCAGGTAAAGTTTTAGAGGTAGGGGTCAAAGGTTATAGACACACCACATTGAACGACCCCACGCAGCTGGATGTCACAGGCCGGTCCAATGCCATGTACCATGAAGACAAGGTGGTCCACTTGGTAAGGCTCTCCTGAATGACCAACAACACAAATTGGGTCCACTGTGTAAGGAATTGTAATTTGGTATCATGTAAATACCAACGTGCACATGGTCCAATGCATTGGATGCTCCACAACTTGAGTTCTCTGTAAACAATGCAATATCCATTGTTCAGGCCAATTCCCAGTAATGTTTGCAGGAGACACAAATAGAAGTACAGTACAGGTGTGAGAACCTCACACAGAGGTGTAGAAATCAAAGCCCATTGTGAAGATAGAGGCCTATACATTTGCGGGCTTACCTTCAGGTATCTCTATTGAAATACCCTCCAGCCCCCTTTTTACGGTCCTGGGTCGACTTTGCTCAGAGTCAGAGGGGAAGCTTATCCAGTACCTAGAGGGGATTGTCTGTTGCTGTGTCATAAGCTAACGGAGACAGAGCAAGGAATAGAAACTTTGTTGCATTTTATTTTACAGTCCAATATTTGCATCTCTACAGACAAACCATGCAGGTACTAGTAACAGTAAGATAGTGTCACTAAGATATACTGTGCTTCTGTCCATGTCAGTTATGGATGGGAGAGGGGGTCATACCATACGGCTGTGCAACACCACCGTTTCTCCAGTGGGGAATTCTAACTTCCTCGTCCAGTCATTCAGCGTCACTGATATCATGTAAGCCTCCTGTGAATAAAGTGATGCAAATGTAACGGACCCTGGTCTCCTGCACTCCAGGCATTAGCTCCGGGAGGTAACACAAGTCTTGGGTTATGTGGTTGACCAAGGTTCAAACCCGGTCAGTCATACTGTATATGTTACTGACAATATTACCAAGGTTTGATTGACAGATTAAAAAGGTCATTACCAATCCGCAGTATACCCCTTTCAGACAGTAGAAAGAAGTAAATACTGGCCCCGCAAAACTATGGTACGAAGATAAACACCAAGTTATCAAGGTAGATACTGTATCACTTTGTAATGATTTGCATTTTGTGTGCATCTGATATGGCACCTATATAGTGCACTTCTATTGACCAGGGCCCTGTATACTGTATAGGGAACACGTTGTCGTTTCAGACTGTGTCCTACCTCCAGGACGAGGCTGGTGTGCTCTGGGTAAGGGGTGTAGGAGATATCCTTGTCTCCTTTGTGGAACCAGGAGCAGCGCCTCACCTCCGAGGGGGGCTGCTCCCAGTACACCGCGTAGCGCCGCCTCTCCTTCAGCCTCACATCGAACCGCCTACCCTCTGTGGCTACCACCATCTCCTCCTCCCCGCGGGTCTCCCCTGTTAGGAGCAAACCCACAATTATGATGATATGGTTATAGCCATCTGTATCATTGTTATTATCATCAGGGATCACGTCATTACATCCCATGTCAAAACCATAACACTCCACATTACAGCAAAAGTTGTAATTACATAGTATGGTTACAAGTTATAGTTAATCACAATGAAAACATTACTTGCCTAGATAGTCCTTCATTTCAGTGTAACTATATTCTTGTTTCAGGGTAATACATAGCACACAATATGGTGCTATAGTACAAAGGGGCAACAATACAAGAACAATTTGTATTATTTGTAAAAGTATGATGAATTGTCTCATGCCATGTGTGTGTGCCTCTTCCAGCCTTGATGAGTCCTCTCTGCTGAAAGGGAACCAGGAGTCTTTACAGTCCACCTGCTGCTCGCAGTGGAACCAATGGTGCTGCACTGGCTCATATACACCTTCTATCACACCGTTCATGGCAGCTAGATCAGAGAAGCTAGGAAAGAGTGGAAGTGAATAGAACAGAACAGAATTCTTAGATTTTCTCTATAGGGAACATTTAAATGTGTAGTCTGCTTTTACATTTAAAGAATACAGAAAGAAATAAAGAGAAAAGCTCACCTACTGTCTGGCTACTGTATGAGGATGGAGGGGTAGTTTGAGAGGCTCAGGTTGATCACCCAGGCCGCTTTAACAGACCACCTGGGAGGCACAAACAGCATTCTAATATTTACACATTCGTCTGATGCTAAGTTTCAGGGAAGATATCATTGTTTTAGATGCTAGCTAAGAGCTGACAATTGGATATTTTGTATCCTTGAAATACAAGAAACACAGCAAGCACATGTTTCTGTCCTATCCGTGGATAGACGGTGCTGAGTAAAAACATACCATCTCATAACATACTGGGAATGTTTGCTAGGAGTGAATATTGTAAATTCCTCTCATACTATTTAAACTCACATTCTTTAAAAGTAGAGAGCAGGCATCAGAAATAGCTACATACCTTCAATGTACAGCTAATGTTATAGTATGGGACTCCATCAAATATGGCGGTTCCTGCTGAGTGGACCTCTCTGTTGAAAGTTGCAAATCGTCGTCCTTGGAATATATCCACATCCAAAAACATTTAGATACTGTTGAAGGCAACAACAAAAACAGCAAGGTTTGTTAAGGTTTCCAACAGGGGGGGACTTTCCTATGATTGACTTTACACTTTGCAAGCTTGTCTCAACACTCATATGTTCTGAATGACTTCACTGGTTTAGTGACTCGGAGTGGGATCAAAGGTCAATTCCAATCACGACGAAGAGGTGTGGGGAAATAGCAACACAACAGTAGGCCTGTAGGCTATAATCACAGAAGAGAGAAAGTACCCAAATCTCTCTAACAATTGTGTTTTAACTCATTAATAATAATTTGCTAATTTGGTTCCAAGCTTAGAGTGGAGAATGGAAACACATGCAAAGTTTTACATGACTATTGCTTTAACACATAAAGATAAGCAATAATGTCAGTCTTTGACACTTTAACTTCGGTCAGTCCACATCTACACGGTAGTAAAAGCTAAATCAGATGTACAACACGCATGTTGTATGTATGGAGTAAAGTGTAAAAGTTGCTTGCCAACTGAATGGTCCTGATTATTTAAGACAAGGTGTCAGTGGATTCTGTATTCCATTAATCATGTCTTACATAGGACAATGTTCCACCTGTGTAACATACTGTGCATAGACATAGAATCACCAGATCAGAAACATTGATATTATTTAGCATGACAGCCTAGAAATGCAACCCTGTCTTTACCTCTTGCAATAGACAGCACAGATTGAGTAAGGAGAGTGGGCTACTTGTGGTTGAGGGTTAGGGGTGAGACCATAAAGTCTTTGTGACTTACAGTCTCTCCCCTCCTATAGACAACTTAAGGCAATAAACAATTTCACAAATTATTGACATTTTGAAGAACTAAGATAAGTTTGCTTTTACATGAAAAGCTCATATCTACTTACTGATAGCCCCATGGACATGTGTAAGGGAATGTTTATGTTTGTGCTTTTCTTTTAACATCCTGAAAAGCCGACACCGGAGTTGTCTGGTCTCTTCAACCAACGCTGCATCAATAAGATTGTACGAATTGCTATTCGTAACATATTGTACGGATTGTAATTCCTAATTAATACATACGAAACGTAATATCATACTAATTAGTGTCCCAAATTTACTATGTGAAGTGTACCCTTGATCATGACTCTCAGTTCCATAACATTACACATAAGAGCAATTGGAAGAAGACGTAACGTATTCTGTACAGGGGAGTTTTGTTAAGAACCCTGATACTCAGTCTGAACATTAACACGCGTCGCTTGCTGTACGGTTTTGGAAGCATAAGGACCTTTTCTTTCATATCAGCCAGAAATAAATGGATACACACCTAGTGTTCCCACACAGCCATATCATCATGTTACAGCGCTTGTTTACAGAAGACGAGGTGACCACCTGTGCTAATTAGGTAGTTAATTTGCACAGGTGGTCGCCTCGTCTTCTGTAAACAAACGCTGTAACATGGGGTCTTTGACCATTTTTAGGGCCTTCCTCTGACACCGCCTGGTGTAGAGGTCCTGGATGGCAGGCAGCTTTGCCCCAGTGATGTACTGGGCCGAACGCACTACCCTCTGAAGTGCCTTGCGGTAGAGGCCGAGAAATTGCCGTACCAGGCAGTGATGCAACCGGTCAGGATGCTCTCGATGTTGCAGCTGTAGAACCTTTTGAGGTTCTCAGGACCCATGCCAAATCTTTTTACTTTCCTGAGGGGGAATAGGCTTTGTCGTGCCGTCTTCACGACTGTCTTGGTGTGTTTGGACCATTCTAGTTTGTTGTTGATGTGGACCCCAATGAATTTGAAGCTCTCAACCTGCTCCACTACAGCCCCGTCGATGAGAATGGGGACGTGCTCGGTGCTCCTTTTCCTGTAGTCCACAATCATCTCCTTAGTTTTGGTTATGTTGAGGGTAAGGTTGTTATTCTGGCACCACCCGGCCAGGTCTCTGACCTCCTCCCTATAGGCTGTCTCGTCGTTGTCGGTGATCAGGCCTACCACTGTTGTGTCATCTGCAAACTTAATGATGGTGTTGGACTCGTGCCTGGCCATGCAGTCGTGGGTGAACAGGGAGTACAGGAGGGGACTGAGCACGCACCCCTGGGGAGGGCTACTATCTAACCAGTTTTCTTTGTTGTTTAAAAAACCCATTATATAGCTATTTCCGGTAACTACACGACCTTATCAAGTCATGGTAGTGTTTGGATCTCAGGTGCTGATTGATGTGACTAGATCAAGGTGAGATGAGATAAAAGATAGTGGCTATGCGCAGACTAGAGCCATATACACTGCTCAAAAAAATAAAGGGAACACTTAAACAACACAATGTAACTCCAAGTCAATCACACTTCTGTGAAATCAAACTGTCCACTTAGGAAGCAACACTGATTGACAATAAATTTCACATGCTGTTGTGCAAATGGAATAGACAAAAGGTGGAAATTATAGGCAATTAACAAGACACCCCCCCCAAAACAGGAGTGATTCTGCAGGTGGTGACCACAGACCACTTCTCAGTTCCTATGCTTCCTGGCTGATGTTTTGATCACTTTTGAATGCTGGCGGTGCTCTCACTCTAGTGGTAGCATGAGACAGAGTCTACAACCCACACAAGTGGCTCAGGTAGTGCAGTTCATCCAGGATGGCACATCAATGCGAACTGTGGCAAAAAGGTTTGCTGTGTTTGTCAGCGTAGTGTCCAGAGCATGCAGACGCTACCAGGAGACAGGCCAGTACATCAGGAGACGTGGAGGAGGCCGTAGGAGGGCAACAACCCAGCAGCAGGACCGGTACCTCCGCCTTAGTGCAAGGAGGTGCACTGAACAGGGAGTACAGGAGGGGACTGAGCACGCACCCCTGGGGAGCTCCAGTGTTGAGGATCAGTGTGGCAGATGTGTTGCTACCTACCCTCACCACCTGGGGGCGACCCGTCAGGAAGTCCAGGATCCAGTTGCAGAGGGAGGTGTTTAGTCCCAGGTTCCTTAGCTTAGTGAGGAGCTTTGAGGGTACTATGGTGTTGAACGCTGAGTTGTAGTCAATGAATAGCATTCTCACATAAGTGTTCCTTTTGTCCAGGTGGGAAAGGGCAGTGTGGAGTGCAATAGAGATTGCACCATCTGTGGATCTGTTTGGGCGGTATGCAAATTGGAGTGGGTCTAGGGTTTCTGAGATAATGGTGTTGATGTGAGCCATTACCAGCCTTTCAAAGCACTTCATGGCTATAGACGTGAGTGCTACGGGTCTATAGTCATTTAGGCAGGTTGCCTTTGTGTTCTTGGGCACAGGGACTATGGTGGTCTGCTTGAAGCATGTTGGTATTACAGACTCAATCAGGGACATGTTGAAAATGTCAGTGAAGACACCTGCCAGTTGGTCAGCACATGCCCGAAGCACACGTCCTGGTAATCCGTCTGGCCCCGCAGCCTTGTGTATGTTGACCTGTTTAAACGTCTTACTCACGTCGAGTACGGAGAGCATGATCACACAGTCGTCCGGAACAGCTGATGCTCTCATGCATGCCTCAGTGTTGCTTGCCTCGAAGCGAGCATAGAAGTGATTTAGCTCGTCTGGTACGCTCGTGTCACTGGGCAGCTCGCGGCTGTGCTTCCCTTTGTAGTCTGTAATAGTTTACAAGCCCTGCCACATCCGACGAGCGTCGGCAGGGTAGGTATGCCTATCTAACTAGCCTAGGCAGCTGATAGTGCATGGGCGCAAGATCCTCTAGGGCTTCTCGCCTTACGAGCTAGTTAATGTGGAAAATGATGCATTTGCAGCCTGAATGGAGGATGCTTTATGTACTAGCCGGTCCATGGTGTACACGAGTGTATTACCGAGAATGCGCATCAATAGTGCATAGTGCATGGGCGCTAGTTCTGCATAATCATCTACCTAGGCTACTATCTAGCCAGTTTTCTTTGTTGTTTAAAAAACCCATTATATAGCTATTTCCGGTAACTACACAACCTTATCAAGTCATGGCAGTGTTTGGATCTCAGGTGCTGATTGATGTGACTAGATCAAGTTGAGATGAGATAAAAGATAGTGGCTATGCGCAGACTAGAGCCATATATGTATATATATGTATGTTACTACAGCCATATATGTATTTTACTATTTTCTACATTGTAGAATAATATTGAAGACATCAAATCTATGAAATAACACATGGAATCATGTAGTAACCAAACAAGTGTTAAACACAACAAAATATATTTTAGATTCATCAAAGTAGCCACCCTTTGCCTTGATGACAGCTTTGCACACTCTTGGCATTCTCTCAACCAGCTTCATAAGGTAGTCACCTGGAATGCTTTTCCAACAGTCTTGAAGGTGTTTTTCCTCCACTCTGCGGTCCAACTCATCCCAAACCAATTGAGTTAAGGTCGGGTGATTGTGGAGGCCAGGTCAACTGATGCAGCACTCCATCACTCTCCTTTTTGGTCAAATAGCCCTTACACAGCCTGGAGGTGTGTTTTGGGTCATTGTCCTGTTGAAAAACAAATGATAGTCCCACTAAGCGCAAACCAGATGGGATGGCATATCGCTGCAGAATGCTTTGGCAGCCATGCTGGTTAAGTGTGCCTTGAATTGTAAATAAATCACTGACACTGTCACCAGCAAAGCACCCTCACACCATACCACCACCTCCGTGCTTCATGGTGGGAACCACACATGCGGAGATCATCTGTTCACCTATTATGCGTCTCAGAAAGACACTGCGGTTAATGGTGGTGAAATTACAAGATTATGTTAAAATACTGTTATTGCATCAAATGGTGGTTTTATGCAACAGAATGGGGTTCTTAGAACTCTATTGTGTCTGTGTGAACTTAGGAGGAGCTTTTGAGATAGGGGTATCTGTTGCTGACAATTGATTGATGCCATAGAATAAGTTGGTGTTTCTGTACTGTGAGGTACCATGGACGAGATAAGAGCCTCGTCTTAGGGTCCAAACTCTGTACAATAAGAACAGTCTTCATAGCAAATGCTATCTGGCTGGGGGATACTCCTTTCTCATATATCAAGTCTCACCTTGTGACCCATTCCACACATCTGTTTGTCATGAAACTAAGGGGGGTGTCTTTGCCATATAAAATATCTTTGTATTCTTTGTGTCGGGGCTCTCAACCCAACAGTCAAGAGTGTTGTGTCGACCAGGCATCGTTATTGCAGAGCACTCACATCATTAATTTGTGTGTGTGGCGTGAACTGCTTTCCTTATTAATCAGGTTTGCATAAAGTAATATCCTGATTGGTGATTGACCTTGTCTCTCCTCATTATTGATTAGAATTTCCACGATTTGTTGGAACAAAAAATCTCAAATTTGGACTCATCAGACCAAAGGACAGATTTCCACCGGTCTAATGTCCATTGCTCGTGTCTCTTGGCCCAAGCAAGTCTCTTCTTTTATTGGTGTTCTTCAGTAGTGGTTTATTTGCAGCAATTTGACCATGAATGACTGATTCACACAGTCTTTAAATCTGTGATGCATTTATTTGGGCTGCACTTAATTATCGATTTCTGAGGCTGGTAACTCTAATGAACTTATCCTCTGCAGCAGAGGTAACTCTGGGTCTTCCTTTCCTGTGGCGGTCCTCATGAGAACAAGTGCCTACATTTTTTATCATAGGTGCACACATGCTCCTTGTTTTTTTTTTTTTTTTTTAATATATATATTTTTTTAAGTCAAGGTAGAGCCCTGTTTTGGTTGTCTACTTCTTATCGGTTATGCATGTTCAATTTATTTTTATGTTGTATTCCAATATATTCATTAGTATATTTGGATACATTTGCATTTACAATGCCAATCTGACAATATTGGACTAACAATTGACATGTTTTTGTTAGGGATCCTATTTATTGTCCAAAAGGCCCAACTGCGCCACTCTCCCATCCACGGCATGCATTCGCTACCTATCAAATGTCTCTAACTACACTGCCCTACAATCACACGCTCCCAGGCCAATTTTACAAGGATGTGCCGCAAACTACCGGCGGCGCCATGGCTGCGTTCCAGTTTGCATTCTTCATGAGTCCTGCGCTAGGCTCAAGGAATTAAAAGCTACAGCTGAAACTCCCCCGTCCCCAGCAGAGAATAGAGTCCCAGTCCCCACTGCCACATCCTCGCAGGCTGCCCCTACTCCAAACAACTCCCCAGACTGAGTGGTAGCGCCTAAATCAATTGGGCAGAGAGTCGTGGACGAACTAAAGCACTACTATCATGGATTTCGGTTGCTTGGGATTGACACGAACATCGCAGGGAGAATGGTGTGGAAGTTACTACACGGCCAACAACTCACGAGGAGAGAGCGCAGAAGGGGAAGGCAACTTAATCCACAGGTACCTTCTATGCACACCTCTGCATTGATACCCAAGGAAAGGTTAGAGAATTGAGTGGAGTGATTCTCTGGCTGTCAGCCTGTTGCCTGCTGATGTGCTATTAGCCCTATCACTGCAGCCATGCAATTGTTGCCAATTTGCAGTCGAAAGCTGCTGAGCAACTACCGGTATGTCACCTATGGGCGATTGCGCCGGTATGGCCTGAAATATATTTTTTTGTATCGCAGATTTGTTCTGGCAATTCTCACATAGAAACGTAATTGGGAGGAAGCGTGTTTAACATTCTTTTCACATTTGTATCGTGATGAAAGTGGCCCTTTTTATACCTATACATGCCTCTTGTAAGACCCCATGATCCGTGAACCGTACATGGTATAGACACCATCTGGGTGTCATGAAACTCCTTATAGTATGCTTTAAAATATGTAGTATGTCTATATTCTGAAAAAATAGAATAATTCACATTAATTTATTCATATCTCATAAGTACCCTTTTTAATTTAGCAAAAAATAAAGTAATTATTTGGGACAATATACTCTTCATCCAGCACATCAAGTTTTCAGAGTGGGTTCTGCTACTTTAAGAAATTCTGAATGTTATACATAGAAATTGGCATTATAGGTTATTAACCAATCACATCCCTGCTGTATGATTGCACATTCAGCAAGTAGAGGAAGTTCCCTTTGAATGGATTTTCTCGTACACTGTGTTGGTGGTGCTCATAAAATGTATCATAACTTTAAAAGTAGCAGTGAGCTCACTCTGGAAATGTGATGTACTTGTAGAGTATATTGTTTTAAAATTATCTGTCTAAAACATGTACAAAATATAAAAGGGTACTTTTGAGATGCCAATATAGTTTAGGGCCGTGCTGGCATGGAATTGCCCCCATGTAACCTCCATTGAATAACCTTGTAAATTGAGTGACTGTTAAGATTAATGACAAACACCTGGCTATTTGTCAGTACATGGCTTTGTTTTTACAGTGCAAATCAGAGCCATTTGTGTAACTGTATTTTTTTAACTGATCTTATGAAACTGTATAACTAGGCCATGTGTCTCTGCCGGATCACACAAGGGTGTTAGGTGTCGTTGTTCTTTTTCAGAGTATGGTTCTGTAATATCTCTCTAGATGATTGCCACAGAACGCATGGCACCCATGAGTGTGTCAGAGCTGCAGGTGGCGTGTCGTAGCCGGGGAAGGAGGTCATCGGGGCTGACGACCGAGCAACTCATGCAGCAACTGCAACAGGTACATCGTCCTCTAACTCTCCAACCTAAACTGCCCCTCACCCACATATTAGTATTAGCCTGTTAGTATGTGAAAGGAATGTTGCTGGGTCAACCTGTCTCAAGTTTCATTCCCAGTTAAAGACTCCCTCCAGCTATTTAAAAAAATATATATTGTTGAAAAACAATTTCATAAGTATAAATACAGTAACAAAGGGTATACAAATAGGGTTTCAGCTATATATATATATAATATACACACACACACACTCAACATGTGTTTGTGTGTGTGTAATTTTATTTACTTATTTTACACAACTGCAAACTTCAAGGAGTTGGCCATTCAAGGAGTTTGCAGGGGTTGGTCTGATGGGTTATTCATTGTCCTCTTCAATGACATAGATGACAACAACCACATTAAACAGGCAATGCATGCCTCAACCAGGGACAACCATGCTCTAGCAATTGAAGTAACTTCTGTCTCTCTTCTGTCAGTGGTTGGCTCTTCACCTGAAGGAGAATGTTCCTCCATCTCCTGCTGCTGTCCCGTGCCATGTACCATACCGACCTCACACCCAAGTCCCCTGTCATCCTCCACATCGTCAAACTGGAGGTAAGGGGCTGAAGTTGGCAACTAAAGCAAGGGTTATGATCAATACAACCGCTTAGGTCAGGGCCAAAAAAGAAAGGGTGATGGCATCATCCATTAAAGACAGCAGCAACAACTTTTCTTGAATTCAAAGTGGTCTTATGTGTTAAAAAAGCTGACACGATTCGTATGTTGCAGGTGCCTCAATATAAACGTAGTTTTCAATTTCAGAAAGCATCTTCTGTGAATGTTTTCTTGACCACTCCTTTTGTCTGACAAACTGGGATTGACATTAGTGTACTAAAGGGAGGAAATAGTGCTGGAAGGTTTTATAATGGTTATTTTAGGCACACTGTGCCCTGAAACATGTGACTCCTTGGAGAGAATGTTTCACCTGAGGAGAAATGGCAAGTCATGTTGCTGACAAGGCAAAACTAGAGATTTTTTTTCTTCTGTAAATGCTCTCAACAACCTTCCTAGATAAGAATGCCTCAGAGTAGACCGTTGCTAAGTAACCTGCCACAATAAGACCAATGGCAAAGTGTTCTATTGGGCTGAGCTATAATTATGTAATGGCTACATTACCAGGCGCAACAGTATTTTGGCATCATCCACTGCCCAATGCCCTAATCTAACCAATAGACCGAGCAACTGAAGGCTAAATTCAACATTGAATTGATCCCCTCTTTTCTTGTTCTTCCCTGCAGCAAGTCACCGCCCTCTCTCCCGCAGAGATAGAAGCCCCTGTCAAAGACAAGCCCATGTCTGCGTCACTAGAAGTCCTGGTGGACTCTGCCCCCATTATCATGGACAGGAAGGTACACACTGGACGCACTTCTAAATTGCACGGTCAACGGGGTCCCTTCCATTCAGTCCATTTCTGTCTTTATTGATGGGGATTGATTGTTTCTGTTGATGTGGATGCTTCTTCTCTAAGAAAAACACCAAGAGAACTTCCTAGCCAATGTTTGTTGCGCGGCAGTAACGTTTTCTGATTCCCAAATTAGGAAATTAAATCCCAAATCAAAAAGTGCAAGCATACAGACACACTGACACCCCCCCACGTTTCCTTATTCTTAGAATCCCTTCTTTTTCCAGGTGGGGAGAGTTTTGGATAAAGCCATGATTGTGGAATTGAAGATGGTTAATATGGTTAATACATGTACGTTTGAGTGGGAGATGTTTCATTCCATGGTTTTGTGTACAACGCTTTTGGAAAGAAAGTGATACAGGAGCAGAAAGTAGGCAAGTTCAAGGGACATTCAGTGGGCTTTGTAATGGCCCTTTGGTTAGAGTCCACCCTTATCTGTTGTATTTCACAAAGCGGCATCAATATGTTAGCTACTCTTTTTGGAAGTAATGATTTGTTATATACCATCACATTTCAAGTTTAGATTTTCTGCTGTTCTCACTGATAATTTTCATTAACAATATCTAGTCAACCTATTGGTTCTTGAATAGAACATACTTGTCTTAGCTTAGCTCTTTGCGATTTTGCTCATATTATCTATCCTCCATTTTCAGGCAAAAGGTGCTGAGTTGGCTGCTAAGATGGTTGCCAGCATAGACTGCTGAAGGAAGCTGCAATACCAACCCCCTTTCACTTCTGGTTTAGGGAAGCCATCGTGGCACACTTTTTAGTCAAGTAAACCAATGAAAGGATGAGAGAGCTACACAGTTGGAGGCGGACATAGCTTACTACTTGTCATCCAAAAGGACAAGTCTAATCCCAAGAAACGACAATGGAGAAGAAGTGAGAGGGTCACTTTAAATGTATTGCTTCCTTCATCGTCTGAACTGTTAATTTGCTGCACTCCATCTGGCGGGATATTGCTCAAGTGTTTACAGTTGTAAGATCTGTGTCATATATCAGTATTGTTTTTACTCTGGAACAGAGTTTGAACTACGGTAAACATTGCACTGTAACGGCAGCACATCTTTTGTATAATATCATGTTTAATAGAATCATCAGTCTCATCATTTATGCTAGCTAAATGGTATCCTGTAAATTTGTTGAATGTATGATATGGAAATAGGTGCCTCTGCTTTGTGCAGTCCACTGGCCTATACTCTAAGCTTAGTCTAAGGGGTGTCAATCTTACTACAGTTTTATTAAGACAAAATTATGGGACGTTCCTGTTATTGGTTGGCGAACACATTGTTAATGGTAAGCTTGATGTTATTAGAATATCCCTCATACAGGGGAGTATAATGTTCACTCCTCTGGGACATTTTCGTTAGCCTGCTAGCTGCTACTACGTTGCCAGGTTACTATGTACGCCAGGTCTGCGTATTGGCTAAACCTGCAGTGTGAATCAAAATGGGTTTTATATTTTGGGTTTGCTTTATTTAAAGGGGTAACATGATATGATGTGTACCATGTAGATAAATACCTTAAAAATATAGTTTTTAAAATCATGATGCCATGATATAAAAAACATTTATAAAAGAAAAATTATATATAGAAAAATATGTGAAAAATATCAATAAGTCACTATAAAAACAACCCATTTATTTTATTAACCTTTCTGCAATTCAATTCCAAGCTTGTAAATTTCCTAAAACATGTGGGGCTCAAAAGTTTAGTTGATAAATTGGCAATGCTTTTAATTCGGGGAGAACCACTTGTCCAATTGCCCTTTAGGTGGAGATGTGTATAATTTATTTGAAGTTAGTCAGAAGTCAAATGTAATTTTTTCTCACCTGTTAGTACAACTATGGAAAGCCACCAACTCAATGTGTGCTTCCCCAAGGGCTCAAAAACAGACCTTTTGTCAAACAGTTTTTATATATTCTTTATTTTTGGTGTTTAGTTTTTAAATGTAATTTTCAGCCTATGAGGCAAAAGGTGCTTGTTCCATTTAACTCAATACCTCAGGAACTCAAGTATAGACTTCCAGAAAGTTTTAACTTGTGATTTTCTACCTCAAGTGAATTACAGTCAGAAATGGAACAATCTTCAGTTTTCTGATTGATAAGAAGCCTACATGCCTCCTGTAAAATGGAAGACGTTTAATTGCAATATTAAAAGTGCCATTTCAGTCAACAAACCTATGTCCTACTTTACTGTCTTAAAGGAAGCATCTTGATGCTTCCTTCAAAAATCCCTATTTTTGGTCATTGACATATAGTGTAGTAATACATATCCACAGCCATATATTTATGTGTGAATATATCTACAGTTCAAGTCGGAAGTTTACATACACCTTAGCCAAATACATTTAAACTCAGTTTTTCACAATTCCTGACATTTATTCCAAGTACAAATTCCCTGTCTAGGTCAGTTAAGATCACCACTTTATTTTAAGAATGTTAAATGTCAGAATAATAGTAGAGAGCTTTTATTTCTTTCATCACATTCCCAGTGGGTCAGGAGTTTACATACACTCAATTAGTATTTGCTAGCATTGCCTTTAAATTGTTTAACTTGGGTCAAATGTTTCAGGTAGCCTTCCACAAGCTTCCCACAATAAGCTGGGTGAATTTTGGGCCATTCCTCTTGACAGAGCTGGTGTAACTGAGTCAAGTTTGTAGGCCTCCTTGCTCGCACACGCTTTTTCAGTTCTGCCCACACATTTTCTATAGGTTTGAGGTCAGGGCTTTGTGATGGCCACTCCAATACCTTGACTTTGTTGTCCTTAAGCCATTTTGCCACAACTTTAGAAGTATGCTTGGGGTCATTGTCCATTTGGAAGACCCATTTGCGACCAAGCTTTAACTTCCTGACTTATGTCTTGAGATGTTGCTTCAATATATCCACATAATTTTTCCTGCCTCATGATGCCATATATTTTGTGAAGTGCACCAGTCCTGCTTGCAGCAAAGCACCCCCACAACATGATGCTGCCACCCCCGTGCTTCATGGTTGGGATGGTGTTCTTCGGCTTGCAAGCCTCCCCCTTTTTCCTCCAAACATAATGATAGTCATTATGGCCAAACCATTCTATTTTTGTTTCATCAGCCAATCGGACATTTCTCCAAAAAGTACGATCTTTGTCCCCATGTGCAGTTGCAAACCATAGTCTGGCTTTTTTATAGCAGTTTTGGAGCAGTGGCTGCTTCCTTGCTAAGCGGCCTTTCAGGTTATGTCTATATAGGACTCGTTTTACTGTGGATATAGATACTTTTGTACCCGTTTCCTCCAGCATCTTCACAAGGTCCTTTGTTGTTGTTCTGGGATTGATTTGCACTTTTTTGCACTAAAGTATGTTCATCTCTAGGAGACAGAACGCGTCTCCTTCCTGAGCGTTATGACGGCTGCGTGGTCCCATGGTGTTTATACTTGCGTACTATTGTTTGTACAGATAAACGTGGTACCTTCAGGCATTTGGAAATTGCTCCCAAGGATGAACCAGACTTGTGGAGGTCTACAATTGTTTTTCTGAGGTCTTGGCTGATTTCTTTAAATTTTCCAATGATGTCAAGCAAAGAGGCACTGAGTTTGAAGGTAGGCCTTGAAATATATCCACAGGTACACCTCCAATTGACTCAAATGATGTAAATTAGCCTATCTGAACCTTCTAAAGCCATGACATCATTTTCTGGAATTTTCCAAGCTGTTTAAAGGCACAGTCAACTTGGTGTATGTAAACTTCTGACCCACTGGAATTGTGATAGAGTGTATTATAATTGAAATAATCTGTCTGTAAACAATTGTTGGAAAATGTACTTGTGTCATGCACTTGACTTGCCAAAACTATAGTTTGTTAACAAGAAATTTGTGGAGTGGTTGAAAAACGAGTTTTAATGACTCCATCCTAAGTGTATGCAAACTTCCAACTTCAACTGTATGTCCAGCAGGAGGTTAACCTAGACATCTTCTACATACAGTCAACTGAGAGTTTAATAGGCCTTGATATACAGTGCCTTCAAAAAGTATTCACACCCCTTTACTTTTCCACATTTTCCAAAAAGTATTTAGTTTTTTTATGGAATATTTCTTACGTTGTTAGCATGGAAAATGTTTTGTGTTATTACATACAGCCGGGAAGAACTATTGGATATCAGAGCGACAGTAAATCACCAGCACTACCAGCATTACGACCAGGAATATGACTTTCCCAAAGTGGACCCTTTGTTCACACCCTCCATGGAAATTGAACTGATTCCAGAGGCAGATCCAAAACAATGCCAGCGGAGGAGAGGTACTCAGAGTGGTCTTCTAGTCTGACTGAGGAGGCGTGCACACCACCCACCGCTTCCGAGTACATTACTCACTAATGTTCAGTCTCTGGATAATATAGTTGACGAGCTCAGGGTGAAGGTTTCTTTCTAAAGAGACATCAGGGATTGTAACATACTGTTTCACGGAAACATGGCTCTCTCGGGATATACGGTCCAACCAGTTGGGTTCTCAGTTCAAGAAGAAGGGCGGGGTGTATGTTTCATGATTAACGACTCATGGTGTAATTGTGATAACATACAGGAACTCAAGTCCTTTTGTTCACTCGACCTAGAATACCTCACAATCAAATGCTGATCGGATTATCTCCCAACAGAATTTTCTTTGTTTATAGTTACGGCCGTGTATATCCCCCCTCAAGCCGATACCACGACGGCCCTCAAAGAACTTCACTGGACTTTATGAAAACTGGAAACCATATATTCTGAGGCAACATTTATTGTAGCTGGGGATTTTAACAAAGCAAATTTGATAAAAAGACTGCCAAAGTTTTATCAACATATCGACTGTAGTACTCGCGCTGCTAAAACATTCGACCAGTGTTACTCCAACTTCCGGGATGCCTGCAAGGCCCTCTCCCGCCCTCCTTTCGGCAAATCTGACCCCGACTCCATTTTGCTCCTCCCTTCCTATAGGCAGAACCTCAAACAGGAAGTATCCGTGCTAAGGACTATTCAACGCTGGTCTGATCAATCAGAATCCATGCTTCAAGATTGTTTTTATCACGCGGACTGGGATATGTTCCAGGTAGCTTCCCAGAGTAATATTGGCGAATATACTGATACGGTGACTGAGTTTATCAGGAAGTGTATAGGAGATGTTGTACTCCCTCCGCAAGGCAATCAAACAGGCAAAATGTCAGTATAGAGACAAAGTGGAGTCGCAATTCAATGGCTCAGACATGAGACGTATGTGGCAGGGTCTACAGACAATCACGGACTACAAAAGGAAAAACAGACACGTCGCGGACACCGACGAATTGCTTCCGGACAAGCTAAACACCTTCGCCCACTTTGAGGATACCACATTGCCACTGACACTGCCCGCTACCAAGAACTGTGGGCTCTCATTCTCTGTGGCCAACGTGAGTAAAACATTTAAGCGTGTGAACCCTCGCAAGGCTTTCGGCCCAGACGGCATCCCTGGCTGCGTCCTCAGAGCATGCGCAGACCAGCTGGCTTGTGTGTTTGCGGATAAATTCAATCTCTCGCTATCTCAGTCTTCAGTCCCCAAATGCTTCAAGATGGCCACCATTGTTCCTCTACCCAAGAAAGCAAAGGTAACTGAACTAAATGACTATCGCCCCGTAGCACTCACTTCTGTCATCAAGAAGTGCTTTGAGAGACTAGTCTAGGATCATATCACCTCTACCTTACCTGTCAACCTGGACCCACTTGAATTTGCATACCGCCCCAATAGATCCACAGACGATGCAATCACCATCACACTATCCCATCTGGACAATAGGAATACCTATGTAAGAATGCTGTTCATTGACTATAGCTCAGCATTCAACACCATAATACTGTCCAAGCTCATTAGTAAGCTCGAGGCCCTGGGTCTCGCCCTGTGCAACTTGGTCCTGGACTTCCTGACGGGCCACCCCCAGGTGATGAGGGTAGGAAACAACACCTCCACTTCGCTGATCCTCAACACTGGGGCCCAACAAGGGTGCATGCTCAGCCCCTCCTGTACTCTCTGTTCCCCCATGACTGTGTAGCCAAGCATGACTCCAACTCAATCATCAAGTTTGCAGACGACACAACAGTAGTAGGCTTGATTACCAACAATGACGTGACAGCCTACAGGGAGGAGGTGAGGACTATGGGAGTGTGGTGCCAGGAAAATAACCTCTCACATTGTAAACTACATTATGATGGGTTATGGAGGCACCAGAGCGGTCGCCTAGTGGCTCCCCCCAGTTTGTTGGTTTACCTCGGATGCATGTATCACGGTGTGTCGCATGTGTCCAAAGGGGGGAATGGAAAGTTCTTGTAGAAAAGAATGGTACACACCCAAATTTACTACAATCGCTGCACAAATATGTGCCCAATGTCTAATTTGTCAAGAACACAGGAAACCAAGTATCAACCTCTGTCTAGCCTACCGGTCCCCTGGGGCCCTTTAGTAAAATGTTTAGAAGCCTCTTGGACCTAGACTTGGAGCTCCGGTACCGCTTGCCGTGCGGTAACAGAGAGAACAGTCTATGACAAGGGTGGCTGGAGTCTTTGACAATTTTTAGGGCCTTCCTCTGACACCGCCTGGTATAGAGATCCTGAATGGCAGGAAGCTTGGACCCGGTGATATACTGGGCTGTGCGCACTATCCTCTGTAAAGCCTTGCAGTCGGAGGCCGAGCAGTTGCCATACCCGGCTGTGATGCAACCCATCAGGGTGCTCTCGAGGACCCATGCCAAATCTTTTCAGTCTCCTGGGGGTGAATAGGTTTTGTCGTACCCTCTTCACGACTGTCTTGGTGTGCTTGGACCATGTTAGTTTGTTGGGAATGTGGATGCCAAGGAACTTGAAGCTCTCAACCTGCTCCACTACAGCCCATTCGATGAGAATGGGGGCATGCCCGCATTTTCCTGTAGTCCACAATAATCTCATTTGTCTTGATCACGTTGAGGGAGATTGATTTCATTTGGATCTCTTTTAGTCCCCATTTTGACTAATCTTCCAAGAGTCCTTAAACATTCAAATACAATTTATAATACAAACACATTTTCACATATAACACACTATTACAAACATAAATAATATACTAACATAATGACTCAATCTAAAATATATTGATTCTTCATCTACTATAGTTCCACAACATTTCTATGTATTATATTTAAATCGTTTTAAAATAATGTTTAAATTTATATATTGAAAGGTTTCTAGTTTGCTCAGTTAATTTATTAAATGTCTTTATTGCTCTAAATCAAAATGTTATTTTGCCTATTTCTCTTTTCTGTCTGGATAACGCACAGATGGTGGACAATCTATTTCTAGTATTTACGGAATGTCTGTCTCTTACCAACTGAATACCGTTGTGAATAGAACTTGGCCGTTTTAAATTATGTATATTATGAAATAAAATAAGCATGTTTTTTTCAATTATCTTGTTGATTGATGACCAACCAAGAACACTGCGCATGACTGCAACAGAAGAACCATATCTCCACCTTAAAACAATCTTTGCTGCTTTGTTCTGTGCATTCTGCAGCCTCCTAACTTAACTTGATGATGCATTTCCCCAGACCACAGAACAGTAGTTCACCTGACTCTCAATTAATGCTTGTGTTATTTGCTGAAGAATTTTTCCTGGTAAATATTTAGCTATCCTTCTGATTATGCATGCTGTTTTAATATATATATTTTTTACATAGATTAGTTATTTTGAGGTTGTTGTCCTTCTACCACACGGTCACGTCTCTGACCTCCTCCCTATAGGCTGTCTCATCGTTGCCGGTGTACATCAGCAAACTTAATGATGGTGTTGGAGTCGTGCCTGACCGTGCAGTCATGAGTGAACAGGGAGTACAGGAGGAGACTGAGCACGCACCCCTGAGGGGCCCCCGTGTTGAGGATCATCGTGGCGGATGTGTTGCTACCTACGCTTACCACCTGGGGTCAGCCCATCAGGAAGTCCGGGATACAGTTGCAGAGGGAGGTGTTTAGTCCCAGGGTCCTTAGCTTAGTAATGAGCTTTGAGGGCACTATGGTGTTGAACGCTGAGCTGTAGTCAATGAATAGAATTCTCACATAGGTGTTATTTTTGTCCAGGTGTGAAAGGGCAGTGTGGAGTACAGACGTAGTGCTACAGGTCGGTAGTAATTTAGGTAGGTTACAATAGTATTCTTGGGCACAGGGACTATGGTGGTCTGCTTGAAACATGTTGGTATTACAGACTCAGACAGGGTGAGGTTGAAAATGTCAGTGAAGACACTTGCCAGTTGAGTACACTTCCTGGTAATCCGTGTGGCCCTGCGGCCTTGTGATTGTTAACCTGTTTAAAGGTCTTACTCACATCGGCTACGATGTTTACAGGTTGGTTATGTGGTCATTAGTAGTGCGCTGGTCAACTGTTTGTTCACCCTCCCGAAATTGCTAATAACCCATCCGTAACTGCCCAACTATATGATAAAGTGAAAACCTGAGGGCTGCACCCAACCCTAACCCGCGCTGTAGGCTATACAGTCAGATATGGCACAAATATTTTTTTTACAGGGGGTGCCTGATTTTTTTTGTGCCTAATTTAGACTGGTTTCTGCTTATAATTTCAGACATTTTGGAAGGCTATTTTGGTAGGCTTGTTAGTATTATTCTGACATAGGCTTGTTAGTCAACTTGTGTATAATTAGATACATGCAACTTCTCTTCTGTCATTACAGTACGTTGCCCAAAGGACCAAATAAACTCTCGCTCACCAGAATGTCATAAATTATAGAATGAATGCTTCAATCTAGTTAAACATTTCTCTGTCGTCTCTGCTTCTTTCGCTGAGCTTGGTACATCTTTTCCAAATTACATTTGTTTAACCGGTTGTAAGGAAATAGAAAGCTAATGACCCAACATGGGTCTGATAAGTTTCTGGTTTCTGATAAGATTTCAGAATGGACCTGGAAGAATCCATTGAAGGGTTTAGGTAAACTGTCTGGGAGGTATGAGTATTTGTAGATGAAAGTGCAGAGTTGGCGTACATTAATGTCATAAATAGACAAGATATTGAGTTTCTTAAACAAAGGTGCAGATGGAGCCAGGTAATTAGAGGAGGTGGCTAGTCTTGCAAATGTATTTTGTATGATGAATAATTTGTGTAGGTTGGAGGCATGTGTTCTGGCTCAGACAATATTTACTGTAAATGAGATATGAGTAAATTAAGCTATACTATAGAGTTAGGAAGCAAGACTGACGAAGCAAACCACTAATCTTTCTGATGATACCAACAGATTTCATCACTTTGCTGCAGATAAATTGAATATGATCTTTCCAGGATAACTTTTCATTAATTTGAACTCTGAGGAATCTAGTGGATGTGACTTGTTCCATTTCGTTTCTACCAATTGAGATTCTGGCTCTTTTTTAAAAACTTTTAAAAACTTTTTTTTTTACAATATTTCTTATTCTTACTAGTGAATACAATGAAGTTGAATTTTTTACATTTTAAAGATTATCTGGAACCAGTCACAAAATGTGTCCATGCCTGAGTTGGCTTCATTAATTAGTGAATAAATATTATTGTGGGATAAAATCAAAATGGTATCATCAGCAAAGAGAATGGGAAGTACGGTGGAAGATATAGATTAGGAATAACAAAGGTCCAATTATCAAACCCTGTGGCACGACACAGGATATCTTGGCCCTGGTAGATGCACAGCCGTTTGCATAAACAAACTATATAACCAATTATATGTATAATCATGAAAATGTAATAATGCAATTTAGAAAGTAATATTTCATGAGCAACTGTGTCAAACGCTTTGGATAATGCTACCAAATACTAATTGAGTGTATGTAAACTTCTGACCCACTGGGAATGTGATGAAATAAATAAAAGCTGAAATAAATAATTCTCTCTACTATTATTCTGACATTTCACATTCTTAAAATAAAGTGGTGATCCTAACTGACCTAAGACAGACCATTTTAACTAGGATTAAATGTCAGGAATTGTGAAAAACTGATTTTAAATGTACTAAGGTGTACGTAAACTTCCGACTTCAACTGTATCATTTCCCTTTGACATTATGGGGTATTGTGTGTAGGCCAGTCACCAAAAAATTGAATTTTAATCCATTTTAAATTCTGTAACACAGCAAAATGTTGAACATTTGAATGGATGTGAATACTTTCTGAAGGCACTGTAGATGTTGCTGTTATCCCATATACACTGGTTAAGTTGTACTTTCTTTGTTTATAAAGCACAATGGTAACTTGAAAAAAAGCTTGTTTTCAATGAGATACTGAGACAACGACCATTACATTAAACATACACCAATGATAACACAAAGTAGTAGATTAACCCTATCAGTCCCGAGAACCCAGCAGAAATGTATTTATCTGCATGTCCAGCCCTTATATTTAGCCTCACAATGAAGTGTTTTACCATTTTTTTTCAGGACAACCAACACACAACAATTTTAGATAAACAGTTGCATCCATGAGTTTTATTGCTTGGATTTGACATGCCCAATGTAATATTGATTGTACAACATTGTTTGTATAGTGCATTTTATAGAAACATTTGTCACTAAGTGCTTAAAAACAACCCTTAGCAAACACATCAATCTAACTTTATCAGCTTTTATTTGTATAACACTTTTTACTAGTGCTTAAAAGCAACCACAGCACACATCACTGCTAAGTGTCTGATTAACTGACTGTAGGTCGCTATGGAAAAGAGTGTTTGCTAAATGACAAATGTAATGTAAATGTAGTCCAAAGTCATTATTTACCCTGTCATGGAACAATAGACATTCCATAGAGATTGTAAGCTACTGTTAAAGCCTTGATAGATTCCCTCCAATCAACAGTAACTGCATTGTCTTAAACATATTGCCAAGTGATGGCACAATAGAGTCCATCTTCCAGACCTCTGGTCAGTGTCATGACACCTTTATGTAACACCCTACGTATGTCTTATTGACAGTTTTCCTTTTCCTCAGGCGTCACTCTCTGGAGGCAGCCATGTCATGTCAGTCAGCTCCATGACCTCTTTACCTGTCTGCAGCCGCCCGGCAGGGCTACAAGGCCTGGCCCACTATCAACGCCAAGCTGCTTTACGACTTCTTCCCTTTTGTGTAAACGACCAATAGACGGAAGAGAGGGCAGGTACGGTGTTTTCGGAAAGTATTCAGACCCTTTCCCAGGTTACAGGCTTATTCGAAATGTTAGTTTTTTTAATCCTCAATCTACACACAATACCCAATAATGATTAAGTGAAAACAGGTTTATAAAAACGTTTAAAAATAAAAAACAGAAATACCTGATTTACATAATTATTTAGACTCTTTGCTATGAGACTCGAAATTTAGCTCAGGTGCATCCTGTTTCTATTGATTATCCTTGATGTTTATACAACTTGATTGGAGTCCACCTGTGGTAAATTCAATTGATTGGAAATTATTTGGAAAGGCACTCACCTGTCTATATAAAAGGTACCACAGTTGACAGTGGATGTGAAAGCGAAAATCAAGCCATGAGGTCAAAGGAATTGTCCGTAGAGCTCCAAGACAGGATTGTGTTGAGGCACAGATCTGGGGAAGAGTACCAAAAAATGTCTGCAGCATTGAAGGTCCCCAAGAACAGTGACCTCCATCATTCTTAAATGGAAGAAGTTTGGAAGCACCAAGACCCTTCCTAGAGCTGACCGCCCAGCCAAACTGAGCAATTGATGGAGAAAGGCCTTGGTCAGGGAGGTGACCAAGAACTCAATAGTTCCCGAGTTCCTCTGTGGAGATGGGAGAATCTTCCAGGTCAGCCATCTCTGCAGCACTTCACCAATCATGCCTTTATGGTAGAGTGGCCAGATGGAAGCCACTTCTCAGTAAAAGGCACATGACAGCCCGCTTGGAGTTTGCTAAAAGGCACTTAAAGGACTCTCAGACCATGAGAAACAAGATTCTCTGGTCTGATAAACCAAGATTGAACTCTTTGGCCTGAATACCAAGCATCACGTCTAGAGGAAGCCTGGCACCATCCCTATGATGAAGCATGGTGGTGGCAGCATCATGCTGTGAGGATGTTTTTTAGTGGCAGGGCCTGGGAGACTAGTCCGGATCGAGGGAAAGATGAAAGGAGCAAAGTACAGAGAGATCCTTGATGAAAACCTGCTCCAAAGCACTCAGGACCTCAGACTGGGGCAACGGTTCACCTTCCGACAGGACAAGGACCCTAAGCACACAGCCCAAGACAACGCAGGAGTGGCTTCTGGACAAGTCTCTGAATGTCCTTGAGTGGCCCAGCCAGAGCCCAAACTTTAATCCGAACGAACATCTCAAGACCTAAAAATAACTGTGCAGCGACGCTCCCCATCCAACCTGACAGAGCTTGAGAGGATCTGCAGAGAGGAATGGGAGAAACTCCCCAAATACAGGTGTGCCAAGCTTGCAGCGTCATACCCAATAAGACTCAAGGTGGTAATCCCTGCCAGAGGTGCTTCAACAAAGTACTGAGTAAAGGGTATGAATACTTATGTAAATGTGATCAGATCTTTTTATTATTTTGCAAAAATGTCTTGTTTTTGCTTTGTCATTATGGGTTATTGTGTGTAGATTGAGAATTGTATTTGATCCATTTAAGAATAAGGTTGTAATGTAACAAAATGTGGGGAAAAATTCTGAATGCACTGTATGCTCTAATATCCTCACCAGCATACCACTTAAAATGCATAGCCAATACATTGCTTCATTCTGAGTGGTATGCTAGTGTGGATATCTATACAGTCACTCAGTGTACTGATCAAATTGAATGTCAAAACAAAACTGATATTGCACAGACGGTTGGTTCTCTCGTTGTACTCAAATATTGTTAGCAAATACCTTCATTTTTATTCATTTGTACATAATTAAATGTTTTTCTAATAAAATGTCATATTTTCAGTGAATCATACTCATATTGTCTTTACATAGCAGGCAACAGTGGTATTCAGAAAAACAGCCAGATGCAACATTCATTACATGGTCTTATTTACAACAAATTAGATGACAATTCATTGCTTATTTGAATACAGGCATAGCACATACAAATCCATACATTTCGATACAAATATAAAATGTAACTTTGTATTGCAAAGCAGGATACTGGCATATGATATGAATCCTACTAATCAATTAAATGTAATCAGCTTTTAAAATCAGCTTGAATATGCAGATAATGGCTGGAAGGTTGACCTAACATTGGCTCATGATGTGGAATCTACAGTTTAAGTCGGAAGTTTGCATACACTTTGGTTGGAGTCATTCAACTTGTTTTTCAACCAGTCCACACATTTATTTTTAACAAACTATAGTTTTGGCAAGTCAGTTAGGACATCTACTTTGTGCATGACACAAGTCATTTTTCCAACAATTGTTTACAGATTATTTCACTGTATCACAATTCCAGTGGGTCAGAAGTTTACATACACTAAGTTGACTGTGCCTTTAAACAGCTTGGAAAATTCCAGAAAATGATGTCATGGCTTTAGAAGCTTCTGATAGGCTAATTGACATCATTTGAGTCAATTGGAAGTGTACTTGTGGATGTATTTCAAGGCCTACCTTCAAACTCAGTGCCTCTTTGCTTGACATCATGGGAAAATCTAAAGAAATCAGCCAAGACCTCATATTTAATTTATTTTTTTACCTCCACAAGTCTTGGGAGCAATTTCCAAATGCCTGTAGGTACCACGTTCATCTGTACAAACAATAGTACGCAAGTATAAACACCATGGGACCACGCAGCCGTCATAACGCTCAGGAAGGAGACGCGTTCTGTCTCCTAGAGATGAACGTACTTTGCTGCGAAAAGTGCAAATCAATCCCAGAACAACAGTCAAGGACCCTGTGAAGATGCTAGAGGAAACAGGTACAAAAGTATCTATATCTACAGTAAAACGAATCCTATAATCAACATAACCTTAAAGGCTGCTCAGCAAGGAAGCAGCCACTTCTCCAAAACCACCATAAAAAAGCCAGACTACGGTTTGCAACTGCACATGGGGACAAAGGTCGTACTTTTTGGAGAAATGTCTGATGGTCTGATGAAACAAAATTAGAACTGTTTGGCCATAATGACCATAGTTATGTTTGGAGGAAAAAGGGGGAGGCTTGCAAGTCAAAGAACACCATCCCAACCGTGAAGCACGGGGGTGGCAGGATCATGTTGTCTGTGTGCTTTGCTGCAGGAGGGACTGGTGCACTTCACAAAATAGATGGCATCATGAGGCAGGAAAAATGATGTGGATATATTGAAGCAACATCTCAAGACATCAGTCAGGAAGTTAAAGCTTGGTTGCAAATGGGTCTTCCAAATGGACAATTACCCCAAGCATACTTCCAAAGTTGTGTCAAAATGGCTTAAGGACAACAAAGTCAAGGTATTGGAGTGGCCATCACAAAGCCCTGACCTCAATCCTATTGAAAATTGGTGGGCAGAACTGAAAGGAAGAGGAAGAGGAATGGGCCAAAATTCACCCAACTTATTGTGGGAAGCTTGTGGAAGGCTACCTGAAACGTTTGACCCAAGTTAAACAATTTAAAGGCAATGCTACCAAATACTAATTGAATGCATGTAAACTTCTGACCCACTGGGAATGTGATGAAAGAAATAAAAGCTTAAATAAATCATTCTCTACTATTATTCTGACATTTCACATTCTTAAAATAAAGTGGTGATCCTAACTGACATAAGACAGAGAATATTTATGAGGATTAAATGTCAGGAATTGTGAAAAACTGAGTTTAAATGTATTTGGCTAAGGTATGTAAACTTTCGACTTCAACTGTATCTAGCCTGAGTGCCAGTATGTTTTCATACCAACTTATTTTCACTCATTGTCATGCCAAAGGTTTGGCTTGACAATGACAACAATTGAGTTGGCAAGAGTACAAACGGCTCTAGGACCAGGCTCGTAACTCAGTGTAAGCTCCTGTCGTTGCGGAATTACTTACTGAAATGGTGTATGGATGGTGAACACTATTTAGAATATAGCCTTGTTTATTGAACAATTCCAATGACACTATAAGTGGATAATGAAAACGGCATCATGTTCCTCTTCCTGCATCAGAACTCAATGGCATGCTGTCGGAGGATAGCTCGTAGTTTACTGTTCTCTTGTTCCTAAAAAGGGGGGAAGAGATTGAAGGGTGGGTTAAAACCGGGTTTGTTGACTGATGCTCTTCATAAGATGTAGAATCTAAATGCCTTAACAGGTCTCGGCAGGTGGAGTTTTGGGTTCCCAGGGGCTGCCCAACTCACCATCTTGCCATTGTGCTCTTGTAGGTCGTTAACTTGCTGGACCAGGTGATCATTGCTCTCCTTCAGCTTTTGAACTTCGCGATCGGCCCGTGACTTCACAGACACCAGGATTCCTGGGTGGTGGAAGAAAACACGTCATGTTGGACACAAACACATTTTGTGACATTGGTGACCTAGCTAGCTACTGTATGTGACATAAAAGGTTGTGTTCTTTAGGGCAAGCTTTAACATGTTTCACAATGGAAACCTTAACATTTGTGCTTGTTATTGGACATGTCCAGGGAGTGCCTAATGAACACGACCAGTGTGGGATCTCTCACCGTTGACTATCCTGGCCACCCTCCAGAGCCTGAGGAGGATCAAGAGGCCCATGCCGTCAAAGGCATCTTTCCTGGTGATATACACAATGTCCAGGATGAAGGACACAATCACCACCAGCCCGTCAAACACCTCAAACTTGTGATGGAAGAACTCCAGCCGGTAGGCAAAGAGCTTTCCAGCTAGCTCCATCATGAAGAAGGTGAGAAGAGCCAAACTCAGGTAGTGGAAGACCTGGTGAAGAGGGAAAGGACAGAGGAGGAGTTGTAAGAAGGTTTGGGTCACACATTTCTTGATCCGTGTGCCAAATGGCAACCTATTCCCTATATTTAACTAGGCAAGTCAGTTAAGAACACATTCTTATTTTACGACAGCCTACCCCGGGCAAACTCTCCCCTAACCCGGACGATGCTGGGCCGATTGTGCGCCGCCCTATGGGACTCCCAATCACGGCCAGTTGTCATACAGCCCGGAATCGAACCAGGGTATGTAGGGACGCCTCTACCCCCCGAGATGCATTGCCTTAGATCGCTACACCACTCGGTGGACATATCTCACCCGAGGGGCAACGTGCCCATGCTCCAACTTGATGATTGACAGGTCGATCAGTAGCTCGCCCAGCACAAAGAATGCATCCAGGATCACCAGGCATACCACAGCTATCTAAAACAAAGGAAAACACTCAACATCAAAGACCAACACCATAGCGATCCAAACCACAGTGAAACACCCAACATCAGTAAAGACCAACCTTCGGACAACAATGTACAACAAGAGAATGGGAGTGAATTTACTGTCACATTTGCGGCCTAGACTGAGAAACACACATCCACAGTTGACAGTTGACATTTGATTTGAGCAAAGGTAACATTGACTAACTGTGTTGGATAGATAGTATGAGCATTGCCTACTCCACTCATATTCCATACCTGGAATCTGTCTGAGCTGTAGAGTCTCTTCAGAGAGCCTCTGAAGGTGAGTTCCCCGTGGGGCAGCTGTCCTGTGGCTGGTCCCGGCTCCTCTCTAGCCTCATGCAGCCCCTCGTTGTGCCAATGGGCTGTGTGGTCATCACCCACCGTGGTGAAATGCCTCAGGTACTTGGACATGGTGCTGCAGGGGGGTGGGGTGGCCCACCACAAAGAGACTGTGGTTTTCCTGGTTAGAAGTTAGCTTTGGCATTTAACATGATCAAATGTCACAAGTTTGTCTGAAGTACAATAACTCAATAGCCCTAGTGTTTATCTAAGGTTTTCATTTCCTAACATTGACATTGTTAGTTTAACCAATTTACTAGCCTTAACAAAGTTCATATCATCCCCAGCATGTTGATTAGGCGTTGGAATACATATTGTAACCCTCGTATTTTCATATACACAAAGAATAGACATGTCGCCTATTGCAACTTAGACTGCTCAAACAGTAATTCATTGTACTGTACAATATGAGTATACTTCTCCTTTTAAACATTGCAAAAGCATGCAAGATGTCAACAAACCAAACCCTTTGACTCAAGATGCAAGTGAACTGTGTGGCCAACCTATGTTGAGTTTCCTAAGAAAATCTAGACCAATAGATTTTATCATTACAATAAATAATTGTTTTATGTCAACAATTCTATAGCCTGGTCCAAGATCTAGGAGGGGGTGACCTCGACAATTTATTGTTAAAACAAGAGGCTAACTGGATCTTTAATTTAAAGACCCTTGCTCCCTTCGGTCTCAACGTAGACTTTGATCTGAAGCCATTCTTGTGATTATTGTGAGTTTGCTATTGTAAATGTTTGTAGACTTATGTAGCCAAATTGTATCTATGATCGTACGCTATTCATTTATGTTTTTTGTATGCAATTTTAAAATCTGAGAATTAACCAATGATATCAGGCCACACCCGGCCATTATTACAGACACCTGTGTGTGTCTTTTGACACTATATAAATGAGTCACCCCGCAGTGTTTGTCATTGTACCCTGATGAAGACAGCTTGTCTGTTGGACATAAACATTTTTGCATCTGAGCTACAAGAGTGTGTGGCTCTCCTTTATTTTTCCAAGATCTGTTTGTGTCATGTCAACTCCTTGTCATGCCAGAGCCCTATACTACGAATCAAATCAAATTTTATTTGTCATATGCGCTGAATACAACTGGTGTAGACTTTACCGTGAAATGCTTGCTTACGAGCCTTTCCCAACGATGCAGTTTAAAAATAACAACAAATTGTAACACAAGAGGAATAAAATACACAAGAATGGAGCTATATACAGGGAGTACCAGTACCAGGTCAAGGTGCAGAGGTACGAGTTATTTTAGGTAGATATGTATATGAAGGCAGGTAGATATGTACAGTCGAGGCCAAAAGTTGAGAATGACACAAATATACATTTTCACAAAGTCTGCTGCCTCAGTTTGTATGATGGCAATTTGCATATACTCCAGAATGTTATGAAGAGTGATCAGATGAATTGCAAAGTCCCTCTTTGCCATGCAAATGAACTGAATCCCAAAAAACATTTCCACTGAATTTCAGCCCTGCCACAAAAGGACCAGCTGACGTCATGTCAGTGATTCTCTCATTAACACAGGTGTGAGTGTTGACGAGGACAAGGCTGGAGATCACTCTGTCATGCTGATTGAGTTCGAATAACAGACTGGAAGCTTCAAAAGGAGGGTGGTGCTTGGAATCATTGTCCTTCCTCTGTCAATCATGGTACCTGCAAGGAAACATGTGCCTTCATCATTGTTTTCCACAAAAAGCACTTCACAGGCAAGGATATTGCTGCCAGTAAGATCGCACCTAAATAAACCATTTATCGGATCATCAAGAACTTCAAGGAGAGCGGTTCAATTGTTGTGAAGAAGGCTTCAGGGCACCCAAGAAAGTCCAGCAAGCGCCAGGACCGTCTCCTAAAGTTGATTCAGCTGCGTGATCGGGGTACCACCAGTACAGAGCTTGCTCAGGAATGACAGCAGGCAGGTGTGAGTGGATCTGCACGCACAGTGAGGCGAAGACTTTTGGAGGATGGCCTGGTGTCAAGAAGGGCAGCAAAGAAGCCACTTCTCTCCAGGAAAAACATCAGGGACAGACTGATATTCTGCAAAAGGTACAGGTATTGCACTGCTGAGGACTGGGGTAAAGTAATTTTCTCTGATGAATCCCCTTTCCGATTATTTGGGGCATACAGAAAAAAGCTTGTCCGGAGAAGACAAGTTGAGCACTACCATCAATCCTGTGTCATGCCAACAGTAAAGCAACCTGAGACCATTCATGTGTGGGGTTGCTTCTCAGCCAAGGGAGTGGGCTCACTCACAATTTTCGCTAAGAACACAGTCATGAATAAAGTATGGTACCAACACATCCTCCGAGAGCAACTTCTCCCAACCATCCAGGAACAGTTTGGTGACGAACAATGACTTTTCCAGCATGATGGAGCACCTTGCCATAAGGCAAAAGTGATAACTAAGTGGCTCGGGGAACAAAACATCGATATTTTGGGTCCATGGCCAGGAAACTCCCCAGACCTTAATCCCATTGAGAACTTGTGGTCAATCCTCAAGAGGCAGGTGGACAAACAAAAGCCCACAAATTCTGACAAACTCCAAGCATTGATTATGCAAGAATGGGCTGCCATCAGTCAGGATGTGGCCCAGAAGTTAATTGACAGCATGTGTAAGAAATTGTAATAGAGACTGGAAACTAGTAATAACAACATTTCAACATAAGCCATCTTTTATACAAAATACACATACTCCTCATTTCTCTTGGACATATGCTGGACTTATTAAGATGACAACCACAGACACATACAACTCCCCTCCCCCATGACAACCACAGACACACACAACTCAAGGTTGGAGCACAAAACAAAGAACTATCTCAGGAACCAATGGAACGTTGACACCAGGCCTGATCAGGACTACCCAAGACCCAGATCGACCAATCGGAAGGCCAGACTACCAGATCAACCTACTTTGCTTGTTGCCCATATAAAACTGTACAACTGTTTAAACTGCCTCTTTTCCGGACGATTCCATACGAATCAGACAGAAAGAGCCGTGCCGCACGCTTTGCCTAATATTTTTACACTTGAATAAATCTGCCTTATTATACAATTATCCACCTCGTCCTATGACTCCTCTTGTTCTCCTGTCTCCAGTAAACGTTTTATCAACACGTGCCAGGGCGGATTGCAGAGGTCTTGAAAAAGAAGGGTCAATACTGCAAATATTGACTCTGCATCAACTTCATGTAATTGTCAATAAAAGCCTTTGACACTTATGAAATGCTTGTAATTATACTTCAGTATTCCATAGTAACATTTGACAAAAATATCTAAAGACACTGAAGCAGCAAACTTTGTGAAAATTAATATTTGTGTCATTCTCAAAACTTTTGGCCACGACTGTACATGAAGGCAGGGTAAAGTGACTAGGCATCGTGATAGATGAGTAAAATAAACAGAGTAGCAGCAGCAAATTTGTGTAAAATTTTTGTGTTGTGTCGGTATGCGTGTATAGTATATTTGAATGTGTGTGGGGTTTGTGTGAAAGTGTCAATGTAGTGTGTGTGAGTGTGTGTGTGTGTATACACACCAAGTGTACAAAACATTAAGTACACCTGGTCTTTCCTTGACAGACTGACCAGGTGAAAGCTTTGATCCCTCACTGATGTCACTTCAAATCAATGTAGATGAAGGGCAAGAGACAGGTTAAAAGACTTTTAAGCCTTGAGAAAATTGAGACATGGATTGTGTATGTGTGCCATTCAGAGGGTGAATGGGCAAGACAAAAGATTGACGTGCTTTTGAACGGCTTATGGTAGTAGGGGCGATGCGCACCGGTTTGTGTCAAGAACTGCAATGCTGCTGGGTTTTTTACGCTCAGTTTCCCATGTGTATCAAGAATGGTCCACCAACCAACTTGACACAACCGTGGGTGTCATTGGAGTCAACATGGGTCAGCATCCATGTGGAACGCTTTAGACACCTTGTAGAGTCCTTGCCCTGATGAATTGAGGCTGTTCTGAGGGGTGTGCAACTCAATTTACAATTTTGCCATTTAGCAGAGCGACTTACAGTTAGTGCAACCATCTTACGATAGCTAGGTGGGACAACCACATATCATAGGCATAGAAATACACTTCAGTAGAGTCAGAGCTATACTGAACAAAGATATAAATGCAACATGCAACAAATAAATTCATTAGGCCCTAATCTATGGATTTCACATGATTGGGCAGGGGCACAGCCATGGTTGGACCTGGGAGGGCATAGGCCCACCCACTGGGGAGCCAGGCCTGTGTAATGATCATGCTGTTTAATCAGCTTCTTGATATGCCACACCTGTCAGGTGGATGGATTATCTTGGCAAAGGATAAATTCTCACTAACAAGGATGTAAACAAATTTGTGCACAACATTTTAGAGATAAGTTGTTTTGAGCATATGGAACATTTCTGGGATATTTTATTTCAGCTCAAGAAACATGGGACCAACACTTTACATGTTGCGTTCATATTTTTGTTCAGCGTAGTTGGGAGTGCAAGTGCTGGTTCAGGTTTTATTTTGTATTTTCTTAGGAAGTGTTCTTGTACACAGTGTATAGTTTAGTGAGTGTGCGTAGGGTCATTGCAAGATAGGGTCAGTGCAGATAGTTAATTAATGGTTACCCTGACTATTTAGCAGTCTAATGGCTTAGGGGTAGAAGCTGTCTTGGAGCCTGTTAGTCCCGAAAGCCGATGCCCCGGTACTGTTTGCCGGACAGTAGCAGAGTGAACAGTCTATGGCTTGGGTGGCTGGAGTCTTTTTCAAGCCTTCCACTGACACTGCCTGATATAGAGGTCCTGGATGGCAGCGAGCTCGGCCCCAGTGATGTACCCCACAAGGGGTTTCTTCACAGCCCCCAAGTCCAGAACAGACTCCGGGAAACACAGTACTATACAGCGCCATGACTACATGGAACTCCATTCAACATCAAGTAACTCATGCAAGCAGTAAAACCATTTTTTTTTTTAAACAGAGGAAAACTACATCTTACGGAACAACGTGGACTGTGAAGAGACAGACAGACAGACACATACAGGCACTCTACACACGTAAATATTAATATTGTTTTATGGTGGTATTGTACATTTTGTGCTGTGGATATGTAGCGGTGGGGTGGTGTGATGTACTGCTTTATTTGTTTTTTTCGGGACACTCAAATCAGTATGATGTTATATTTGGTTACATAACACAAATGCGGAAAGAGTCCAAAAAGAGAACACAGAAAGAAAGCTGTTGTATAAAACAACTGTCTGTGGATTACATCTTCAAACTAAGGTCAACCATGTCATCCATGATAGAGGGAGAAGCGGTCATCCATATATATGGGTAAGAGTCTAGCTAGGTTTTCATTGCAAGTTAAAGCGTACTGTTATCTAGTTAGCTAACATTAGCTGGCTGCCTCGCTAGCTAACGTTACGTGTATGATCTGGGTAGGAGCTCTAGAAAGTGGCCAGATTTCCCGAGTTGGATGACTGTTCAAATTGATTTTTCTCAGTTGTTTTGAGCTGGGCACTAGAGTTGGGATTATTGTTCATTGTTTAGCTAGCTAGTTAGCTACATGTCAAAATAAGACGCCACTATGAAAGTAACCATTTCACTGTTCCTTTTACACCTTCTGTATCCTGTGCATGTGACAAATAAACTTAGATTTGATAGTGTGTGTTTTCCAGAGACGGTAATGTGAAGAACCACATGACCTGCACCATAGTCAAATTAGGATATAGGCCAAGGACTAGATCAAGTTTAATTTTATTTGTAACTTTTACCCCTTTTTCTCCCCAATTTCGTGGTATCAAATTGGTAGTTAGTCTTGTCTCATCTCTGCCACTCCCGTACGGACTCGGGAGAGGCGAAGGTCGAGAGCCATCCGTCCTCTGAAACACGACCCAACCAAGCAGCGCTGCTTCTTGACACAATGCCCGCTTAACCTGGAAGCCAGCCACACCAATGTGTCGGAGGAAACACTGTACACCTGGCGACTGTGTCAGCATGCTTGCGCCCGGCCCGCCGCAGGAGTCGCTAGAGCGCGATGGGACAAGGACATCCCTGCCAGCCAAACCCTCCCCTAACCCGGACGACACTGGGCAAATTGTGCGCCGTCCCATGGGTCTCCCGGTCGCGGTCTGCTGCGACAGAGCCTGTACTCGAACCAGGATCTCTAGTGGCACAGCTAGCAACTGCGATGCAGTGCCTTAAACCACTGTGCCACTCGACAGGCCCAGATCAAGTAGATTTTTACTACTACCTTTTGCAACTAATTTCTCCACTTTTAGTCTTGAAATATTCGGTTGTTTACTACACTTTGAACCCTTAAAGAGATGTGTGGGGCTAATGCTTAAGAGGGTGTGAACGATACTGAATGGGTGTAGACAAAGAAGAGCTCTCCAGTAGGTGTACCAAAATATTCACAGGCCATTTTCTCAACAGTAGGGTTACAAGTTTCCTTTGTAATTGTTCCTCAACCGCAGTGTATGATATACCATTTTCTGGCTCAGAGTCTACTTTTATCCAATGTAAAAAACAAAATGTCTAATTTTGCTACATAGGACCGAATCCAGGTGGTGGGTCACAAATTGTTAATACCTATCACATTACACATTTAGTAATGACAGCATTTGCTTTCTAAACTGTACGTTTTTCACGAGATTGTATTTTGAAATTTGCGAAAGGCAAACACAGCTGCAACCAACCATAGACATACTCTATAATCCATTGATGGCAGTTTCCATTCAAGTTAAGACTGCTAGCGTATTCGTCTTAAAGTCAAATTGAGATTCCAAAACCCTTCTATGGATTATATGTCTATGGCCACAATGCAACAAGCTGTTCCACAGATAGAAGAAGGAGCGATAGCAGTGGGAAAAGGGTGCTTGTGCATTGATAATCACACAACAAGATGGCATTAACAATAAGTATTAAAATAAAGCCTACTTCCTGATGAATTTGCAAGATAACTTTTATTTCATTTTGACACAAATTAAAATGTGGCACTGACTTGTCCCATGGATTGATGTTCCGGCATTCCACTAGCTCCAGGGTTTCCCAAACTCGGTCCTCGGGACCACAAGGGGTGTATGTTTGGTTTTTGCCCTAGCACCACACAACTGATTCAAATAACCAACTAATCATCAAGCTTTGATAATTTGAATCAGCTGTGTAGTGTTAGGGCAAAAGGCAAAATGTGCACAGAGTTTGGGAAATGCTGTTAGCCATTTGCAACATGCACGCAGAGTAAAAAGCCTGCTTGTGGTAGGCGGACGCAAGTATGGGGACCTGCGTAGGCCTACTTGGGGTGTGTCTGAAGGTGAACATTGCGAAACAAGTGGGATCATCAAAACCAGTGGGTGTGTGTCGAAACCTGACAGTATTTTAGCTAAGCCAGTTAGGCAGAGTAGGATCATTAAGGTGGAAGGTTAGAAACAAACATAGCAGGTTAGGAGAATAAACGTAGCAGGTTCAAATCAAAGTTTATTGGTCGCATACTGAGGTATGCAGATAACCCAGGTGCAGCGAAATGTTTGTGTTTCTATACTGAATAAAAAATATAAAAACGCAACATGCAACAATTTCAAAAAATGTACAGAGTAAAAGTTCATCAGGAAATCATTCGATTTAGGCCCTAATCTTTCAATTTCACATGACTGGGAATACAGATATGAATCTGTTGGTCGCAGATACTTTAAAAAAAAAGGTAGGGGTGTGGATCAGAAAACCAGTCCGTATCTGGTGTGCAGCGCGATACATCTCCTTCGCATAGAGTTGATCAGGCTGTTGATTGTGTGGAATGTTGTCCCACTCCTCTTCAATGGCTGTGCGAAGTTGCGGGATATTGTTGGGAACTGGAACACACGTCGATCCAGAGCACACCAAACATGCTTAATGGGTGACGTCTGGTATGCAGACTATGGAAGAAATGGGACATTTTCAGCTTCCAGGAATTGTGTACAGGTCCTTACAACATGGGGCAGTGCATTATCATGCTGAAACACGAGGTGATGGCAGCGGATTAATGGCACGACAATGGGCCTCAGGATCTCATCATGGCATCTTTGTGAATTCAAATTGCCATCAATAAAATGCAATTGTTGTCCGTAGCTTTTGCCTGCCCATACCATAACCCCACCATGGGGCACTCTGTTCACAACATTGACATCAGCAAACCGCTAACCCACACGCCATACACGCGGCTTGTGGTTGTGAGGCCGGTTGGACGTACTGCCTAATTCTCTAAAAGCAAGATCTTATGGTAGATAAATGAACATTGAATTCTCTGGCAACAGCTCTGGTGCAAATTCCTGCAGGCCGCATGCCAATTGCATGCTCCCTCAAAAACTTGATACATCTGCTGCATTGTGTGACAAAACTGCACATTTTAATGTGGCCTTTTATTGTCCCCAGCACAAGGTGCAGGTACACAAGGATTTCGCTACACCAGTAATAACATCTACTAAATATGTGTATGCGACAATTACAATTTCATTTATTTGACCTTTGTAATAATCATGCTGTTTAATCAGCTTCTTGATATACCACACCTGTCAGGTGGATGGATTAAATTGGCAAAGAGAAATGCTCCAACAGGGATATAAACAAATGTGTGCACAAAGTTTAAGAGAAACACGTTTTTTGTGCGTATGGAAAATGTCTGGATGGGCTCTTTTTTTCAACTCATGAAACATGGGACCCACATTTTACGGTAATATTTGTGTTCAGTGGAGGTCCAACAGTGCAGTAATACCTAGCAATACACACAATCCAAAAATAAGAAGCTGTTTGTCTGTCTCCAAGTCCCAGCTTTGACGCACCTGTACTGTCTCCGCCTTCAAGTTGGTAGCGGGGTGGGGTAAACAGGCCTTGAATCGGCAGAAAAGCAATATCTACCGTCGTCGTATGGATGAAGACTGACCTGGAATGTTAAGCTAAGTGAACCTGGCTAGTATTATAAAATACTGAGTAGATCTAGCTTACTTCGTAGTATACCACTCCGGAGTGACAAGGCTTTGACATAACACAAACAGATCTGGGACCAGGCTATCAATTTGAGGCCACACGAGAAATGACACCACTCAGTCCACCGTGGACTGGAATTGCCACTCACTATTGTAGAACCATATAATGTGTTGGCAACAATGTTTCGGAATACTGAGCGACACTTGCGGGGCACGTCTGATCTACAGCTCAAACCCAGGCATCTTGAGGACAACTCGTGATTTCCTGCTGGTTTAAAAAACAACGCCCGCTCTGCACTTTACACTATGTGCAAATCAACTGAATTAACTGGCATAATACATCGTTTATAATTCGTGTCAACCTTGAACTATTTACTTTAGAGTAGCCCCCTAAAATATGTTCATATCCACCGAAGAAATAGCCAGTTCACTAATAGAAGACCATCTGAGCAACACCAAATCCTATTGCAGTGTGACATGATAAATACTTTATTTGTTGAAGGTGGTTATTTACCTTAATGTAGACCTAGTGCTTTAATAGTTTATATTCCCGTTGAAAAGTTGTTGATGTCCTCCGTTTTTCCCATAAAACCTTTGTCCTCAACTCCGCCTCTGTCTCAGAACCAGAACATTCCAAGAGGAAGAAGGGTTTCGATGAAACTCGGCGCCCGTGTAGACGAAAGTTGACTGCATTAAATTTGGAACCGCACTGCCTCCCAGGCGTGAACCTGGTATTCAAAGGCTTTGTCGGCTCAAAACAAAAGTGATGTAGCCTAATTTACGCACGTGTATTAATCAGTAGGATTCTGTGTTTTCCATGCAAAGGTGATTGCTTTTGATAAACGCTTTATCTGCCTTCCCAATGAAAACAAGTTTGAAAATGCAAAAATGTATTTTATGGAAGAGAGATGTGTTTCTGAATGATCACCATGCTGCCTTGTTGACAAAATGACGGAGCAGCTCCCAATGACGTGATGGGCCATTGTCCACTGGCATCACTAGGGCTGGGCTTCGAGAGCTTCAGCCCCAGATGTTTTTTGATCGAGCAGGAACCTTTTGATGTTCCATAACCACACATCACCAGTGGCGACCCGTCATTCAGGGCAGGTGGGGCAGAGCCACCTGTTTTGAGCCCCACATTTTTAGCACATATATATATATTGTACATATATATATATATATATATATATATATTGGGGGGCTTGCCTGTTTTGCATGTTATTTTGGCATTCATACTGTCACATATCAATTTGCAAACAATGTAAAACATATATATATATATCATTGAGTTAATAAAGCCACATACATACATGGTCTCTTTTTTGTTTTCTTGAGTAAGGCAGCTCCAAAATCCAGGTGTTTCAACCTAGCTCAGTGCTTTCTGTGGTGGTGGGGCAAGCCAGCAGAAAATACGGAGCATTGCGCCGTGATTGGCTCAGTGTTCTGTCACTCATGGGGACATTACATCACTGCCAAGTCTAAGGGAAGACCCTAAAAATGTTTAGCCCCTTGGGTGCTGCCATAGAGTTACATTAGAAGTGCACATCCAAGAGGGCTCAAGGTCATTGGCCGCAGACAAAATGACGTCAAATCACGTTATATGTACAGTAGCTTTTAGTTGACTGATCATGTCAACATCATACTTTCAAAATCTTAGCTAGCAGTCATCATCATGAATCAAGTCGACAATCTACTGTCAAATCCCTTTTAATCCTTGTCACATGAAGAGAAATAATGAAGAGAAATTATAGATAAAACGCATCGGTGCTCATTACACAACAAGTAGGAAATCGCAAATTCCACAATGAGTTTTTCCAAGTTTAAAATGATAATCATTCACCATGGCCATGCTGTCAATGTGCTGCGCTCAAAACAACTGTTAACTCAGAACTGCGAAAACTTGACTTCAGTAAATTCAAGAAAACGGGGAAGTCTGGAATAAATGAGCTCCCACTGGGAAATCCTTTGAACGGTCATCCAACTCGGAATTGTAAATCCGGCCTCTTTCTAGGGCTACGACATGAAGATCAATGATGTCATCATGATTCAACCTTGTTTTTTTCTGAGTTCCCAGTTGTTTTTAAAGCACCATAAATCCAGAGAATGCCAGACTTTGATAAAAAAAAATTGCCCACAAAAAACCGCCACGCCACCTTCCTGTTCAAGTGAGCACAGCACAACAATGTGAGTCCAAAAATGTATTGTATGCTGCTACATAAATTATGTAATATGCCAGGGAGAGATGTATACTGTAGCTAAGAAGGTAATACTAGTGTTGTTAGTAGCTCATGTGCATCACCGGAATAAGATGGTCTATTTACCCCTCTTCATTTCACCTGCTGTTTTAACTTGGTGGTCCACATGTAGCCTATAGCCTGTTTTAGAGAAATGTAATCATTGAATATTGTAAGAGCTTTCATTGTCTGCTTATATGCCCCCCTTATTTATCCTACCGTGCTGACACAGTAGGATAAATAAGGAGAACACTGTAAGAACGGCCCATGTTCTGAATTCTGTGGCTGTACATTTCAAAAGTGCTAAACAAATAGTTATATTGACTACATCCGTCCTAGCTCGCTCATTAATGTCTTAATCGAAATTACGGATTGCCTTTTATCCGCTTGTAGTCCCCTAATGCCATAGTTTGTACATCTCAATATTCATTAGAAACCACAAATGTTTAAGCAAGTCAGCCATATCAACTATGTTTTTTTAAAGGCAGTAAATGAGGCTGAATTAACTGTTTCGCTGCCAGACAAGGCTCCGCTGATAGCCAGGTTTAGCAGTGGTAAGATGTTGGGACTGCTGGTGGGACAGCTTTATGTAAGCCCTAACAGTTTGTGGGCACTGTTTGTTACCATTATAGTGAAATGAATGTATTGTTTAGTGTTGTGTTATGTAGTGGCTTTGCTGGCATGCATCCCACTTTAAAAATGTTTTGCCCCACCAAGATTTACATGCTAAAATTGCCACTGCACATCACTTGCGCTATGCAGTATTTATTTATGTTTTACTGACATTTGTTAATGAATAGCAGGCACTGCAAGAAGCCCCTGGAGGGATGCTGGGATTGGTTGAGATTTCACAATGCAGTGGACTGATCACATCCATTGACCACTCCCCCACCCCTACAACACTGGTTAGACGTCAATGTCATCACTCAGCAAAACGCCTGTGAGTCAGTATGGATATTTGGAACTTCTTCCGAAGAGTGGCAAAAAAAGAGCCATTGAATGAGGTGGAGAGGACAGAACAGCCAGAAAGTCAAAGTGCAGCAGCAGCAGAGTAAGCCACAGGTTTGTCCCAATGATGTATACTGAACAAAAATAATAAACTCAGCATGTAAAGTGTTGGTCCCATGCATTTTATCGATGGGAATTTTAATGAGATCCTGAGACCCATTGTTGGGCCATTCATCCGCCGCCACCACCGCATGTTTCAGCATGATAATGCACGGCTTCATGTTGCAATCGTGAGCTGGCCCGATTATGAGCTGAAATAAAAGATCCCAGAAAATTTCCAGATGCACAAAAAGCTTATTTCACACTAATTTTGTGCATGAATTTGTTTACATCCCTGTTTGTGAGCATGTCTTCTTTGCCAAGAGAATCCATCCACCTGACAGATGTGGCATATCAAGAAACTGATTAAACAGTGTGATCATTACACAGGTGCACCTTGTGCTGGGGGACAATAAAAGGCCATTCTAAAATGTGCAGTTTTGTCACGCAACACAATGCCACAGAACGTCCAACCGGCCTTACAACCGCAGACCATGTGTAACCACGCCAGCCCAGGACCTCTACCTCCAGCTTCTTCACCTGCGGGATCATCTGAGACCAGCCACATGGACAGCTGATGAAACTGTGGGTTTGCAGAACCGAAGAATCTCTGTACAAACTGTCAGTAACCGTCTCAGGGAAGCTCATCTGCATGCTCGTCGTCCTCACCAGGGTCTTGACCTGACTTCAGTTTGGCGTTGTAACTGACTTCAGTGGGTTACAATGCTCACCTTCCATGGCCATTGGAACTCGGGAAAAGTGTGCTCTTCACGGATGAATCGCAGTTTCAACTGTACCGGGCAGATGTCAGACAGCATGTGGGCGAGCGGTTTGCTGATGTCAACGTTGTGTATAGAGTGCCCCATGGTGGCGGTGGGGTTATGGATGGGCAGGCATAAGCTACGGACAACAATTTTAATGAGATCTTGAGGCCCTTTGTGGTGCCATTCATCTGCTGCCATCACCGGATGTTTCAGCACTTTCAGTGCGATAATGCACGGCGTCATGTCGCAGGGATCTGTACACAATTCCTGGAAGCTGAAAATTTCCCAGTTCTTCCATGGCCTGCATACTCACCAGACATGTCACTCATTGCATATTTGGGATGTTCTGGATTGACGTGTACGACAGCTTGTCCCAGTTCGGAGAAGGACAACATTCCACATGTCACAATCAACAGGCTGATCAAATCTATGCATATAGATCAGATGCATATCTAAATTCCCAGTCATGCGAAATCCATATATTAGGTCCCAATTAATTTTTCAATAGACTGAATTCCTTATGTGTAACTCAGTAAAATCTTAGAAATTGTTGCATGCTGCATTTATAGTTTTGTTCAGTGTATATAAGCTCTGGATTGTTGATGCTATGTATTGGCCATTGAAAGGCTTTGAAGCCACCGGTCGGCCACATTGGCACTCCCCAGTAGCGGCTGAATGGAATTCTGCAGTATTTCAATTAAATGTTTTAAGGACAAATTACATGTATTTATTTGTTGTAGTGGGGACAGTAAAATTTGTAAACTCAACAAATTATACTTTAAGGGAAGTTTTTATATTGTAAAAAAATATATATTTGTATGTTTAGCTCACATAATATAATTTCAAAGTATGCATTAAGGCGGTTAGACATTTAATAAATGCATTTCTATAGCTTCCAAAATGTTTTTTACGGTGGTGGCGTGCCAAGATGGAGACATGGTGGCTTCAACACTGCGACCCCAAATTGTCATCTAGTGTGTAAATATAAATGATTGGTTTGTGCAGGGTTTGGTGAGTCTCCCCCACTATAAGGGTTGGCTAATGCTAATAAACTAGCGTTAGCGCTCAGCATCCTTAAGCAGCTATTGTGTCAGTCAGAGTTATTTAACAGTATATTTAGTGAATGGGAAAGCTAAGGATGTTTATATAAGTCATGATATTAGGAAAAGTGTTTATTTCCAGCGAGTGTATTTGATGGATTTCGTTTCTGTAGCTAGCTTGGCTGGCTAGCCACTTCGGTAGCTACTGGCTGGCTAGGTAGCTGAAACCGAAGAGATGATAGAACGTTTTTCTGACTGGAGCACATATCTTCTGACAGTAACGCAGTGCCCCCCTGTGGATTGAAGCTGAACTTTACTACAACATTATATTTAACCCTTTTTAAAATTAGCAATGTGGATGTGATAGAACTGACCAAATTAAATGAATCATAGAGGTCTTAACCTATTCCGTACCGCACGGAAAGCGGTACCAGAGCGCCAAATCTAGGTACAAAAGGCTTCTACCCCCAAGCCATAAGAGTCCTGAATAGCTAATCAAATGGCTACCCAGACTATTTGCATTGTCCCTCCTCTTTTTACGCTGCTGCTACTCTCTGTTATTATCTATGTATAGTCACTTTAACTCTACCTACATGTACATATTACCTCAAATACCTCAACTAATCTGTGCCCCCGCACATTGACTCTGTACCGGTACACCCTGTATATAGCCTCGCTACTGTTATTTTACTTCTGCTCTTTAATATTCCGTTTTTTACATTTTTTACTAATACATTTTTTACTTAATACTTTTTTTTAAACGGCATTGTTGGTTAGGGGTTTGTAAGTAAGCATTTCACTGTAGGGTCTACACCTGTTGTATTCGGTGCATGTGACAAATACAATTCGATTTTATTTGATTCTACTGGTAAACATGCTTGTTTTTTCCATATAGGCTTTGTAAGTATTTGTAAAAACTGAACATATTTAATTGTGCTTTTATTTGTATTACTTTTTATTCACTTGGCTACTTACTTTGTATTGTTGCATTCTCGAGTGGTTAACCTGCATGTTAGCATTTCATTGCACTGTGTACGCCATGTATATCATGTGAATATAATAAACTTGGGTGAGTGAAGCCAGAAACATAATCATATTTTTTATTTACAATGATGGGTTTGACAGCCTACCCAGGCCAAAGCCTAACCCGGACGAAGCTGGGCCAATTGTGTGCCGCCCTATGGGACACCCAATCACGGCTGGTTGTGATACAGCCTGGAATCGAACCGGGGTTTGTAGTGATACCTTTGGCATTGAGACGCATTGCCCTATACTGCTGCGCCACTCAGGAGCCCAAAAGGAGTGCGCCGCCCGGGAATCGAACCCGGGTCAAAAGAATGGGAATCTTCCATGATACCACTACCAAAACAACACCGAATTAGCTAATAGACATCAGCTGGTAGAACTCATGTTGTGAAATTAATCATAGCAGTCTTATAACTCCATTCTACAGGTATTTTTTTCTCTCATGTCTCTAACACATTCCAAACAGGACAGATAAGAAGCTACATAGTCGTATCTGTCCTGTTTGGAGTTGTGTTGCACTGTTATGTGAACACTTGAATTTTTCTTTACAGTTGAGTTGCCCTGGTCAAGTACGTATACAGTAACTTTAAAGAGCATCTGCCCCTAGAAAACGTGTCATCTAGAAAGAAGCCTATGTGGCATCGATATAAGTCAGAAACATTTATTCTAGTGTCAAAATTGACTACAAAGTGTAAATAGGATAATTTTGGTCATAAAGTCACTCGTCCAAAACTGAGTTTTGTGAGACTTGTGGTTGTGACTGCATCACAATGTAAATGAATGTTGGGTTTCATATCTCAGTCCTCAGTTCTCGTCCTGGTTCTGGAAGGCGTTCTGCACACTCATTAGGTCTTTGGCCAGCCTGTCATCCGGGTTCCACCTGGAGTCCAACGGCCAGTCGGAGCAAGCCAACCAAGACCTGGAGGCGACTCTTTGCTGCCTTATCTCCGCCAACCCCACCACCATGAGCCAGCAACTCGTGTGGGTTGAATACACCCGCAATACCCTCCCCTGCTCTGCCACCGGGCTCTCACCTTTTGAGTGTTCCCTGGGTTATCAGCCCCAGATCTTCCCGAAACAAGAGGAAGAGGTCGACATACCCTCATACCCCCAGATGTTTGTCCGCCACTGTCGCCGTACCTGGAAGAGAGCCCAGTCGGCTCTTCTCAAGACCACCACCAGGTATCGTCGACAAGCAGACCGCCACCGGACTGGCATCGTCCCTCGAGACCTGCCCCTCCGGTTGGAATCCTGCAAACTTTCCCCCTGCTTTATCGGCCCTTTCCCTATCTCCAATATTATTAGCCCCTCTGCTGTTTATCTTCTGTTGCCCTGTACCCTCCGTATACATCCCACTTTTCATGTGTCTAGGATTAAACCTATGTCTCACAGCCCATTGTCTCCTGTTTCTAGGCCCAACCCTCTTCCCCATCTCATCGACGGCCAACGGGCATACACAGTGAGGTGCCTCCTGAAGGTTCAACCTCCGGGCAGGGGATTCCAGTACCTGGTTGACTGGGAGGGTTATAGCCCAGAGGAGAGGTGCTGGGTCCCCGCCAGGGACATCCTAGACCCAGGCCTCATCGCTGAATTCCAATGCTGGCACCCCGGTCAACCAGGTATGTGCCTAGGTAGGACGCCAGGTGACGCCCCTAGAGAGGGGGGTGGGGGGGGGTACTGTCACATCCTGATCTGTTTCACCTGTCTTTGGGCTTGTCTCTACCCCCCTCCATGTGTCGCCCATCTCCCCCGTTATCCCCAGTGTACTTATATTTGTATTGTCTGTTTCCAGTTCGTTTTGTTTCGTCAAGCCTACCGGCGGTTTTACCCTTGCTCCTGTCTGTCTCTAGTTCCTGTTTTCCATCTTTCCTGGTTTTTGACCATTCTGCCTGCCTTGACCCTGAGCCTGCCTGTCGTTCTGTACCTTGTTATATAACGCTGGATTACTGACCTCTGCCTGTGCTGACCCTGAGCCTGTCTGCCGTTCTGTATCTTTAGGACTCTGCTCTGGACTACTGACCTCTGCCTGCCCTTGACCTGTTGTTTGCCTGCCCCCCTGTTTTTGTAATAAACATTTGTTACTTTGAAACTGTCTGCATCTGGGTCTTCTCCTGAGCCTTGACAGGAGAGAGGCAGAGAAGGGGTGGGTACACTGCTCTATGTATTCTAATTACTGCAGAGTGTGTGTGTGTGTGTGTGTGTGTGTGTGTGTGTGTGTGTGTGTGTGTGTGTGTGTGTGTGTGTGTGTGTGTGTGTGTGTGTGTGTGTGTGTGTGTGTGTGTGTGTGTGTGTGTGTGTGTGTGTGTGTGTGTGTGTGTGCGAGAGTGTGCGAGAGTGTGTTTGGGTACTGTGGGATTCTTTGACCAGTTTGGCTCATTGGACAGGTCATAGTCTATGTTTGAAGTGGTTTTTGACAATACACTGTAAATGTATCTGTTCGGGAGTAGAGAGTGCTCCAGAGTAGAGGAGACCCACAGTAGCAACTATAATTGAGTACGGGCAGTGTCTGCTGTGGCAGGTGGGAAGGTGCAAGTTACCTGAAAAATATCTAATCTCTCAATGTTCTGATCTTACAATCTTCATCTCAAAGTGCACCAAATTCATTCATTTAGCTGTTGAAATTCTTTCTCCCTTTTTTTGCTGGGGGAGAATGTCCCCAGACCCCCCTAGTGGCTTTGGGCTAAGCCCCAAATGTCTTCAAATCCTACAAAAGCCCCTGCCATTGCTTGGATCAACCCGGGTCAGCATAAAATAACTCCCTAATTTAAAAAGCCTTCCCAACTTCTGGGGCATATGCTGCTTTCATAACGAAGTGGGAAGGTGGTAATTACTCTTTGTGAACTCATAAATACCAGTTGGATGCATTCACGTGCTAGGACTTGTTGAGAAACACCGCTTGGCTATTGGCCAGCGTCATCCATAACTAAAAGTACAGATATCATTATTTTTAACAAATTATAGTATTCAAAACCATATTAATAGTTTTCATTTTATAAATAATATTTTGTTGCTGCATTTAACTGCTGAAAAGGCTGTTATTGAAGTCATTTCCTTAGGAGGTGATATCAGAGGTCAGCATGTGGGAGAAATAGGAGCTCAGGGATGATAGACGAGTTTCCCACTTGTAATTACCAGTTGGAGGGTCGTTCAAGTTGGTTATGAACGCAGCAATAGACCTTTGCAGCTTATTCTGCATAGTGTCGGAAAGTCATTAGGTTACATGTACGTTGAAAAGTGAATTGTCCCCCACGATGAAATCGGGGAGGGGACTATGGATCTGTCTCTGTACATTTGTACGAATGAACGTTAGTCACATACAATATCTGTAAGCACTGGCCCGATTTTGACAAAAAATTGGTGAATGATACATCTAGCCATAGAGATCCGGCATTTTCAAAATTACACTGATTGGCCAGACGGTGGCGCTATAACACAAGATTAAAAATGCAAACTTTGGAAGGTCACGCCCCTCACCACGTTTGACCTTAAAGTCATGAAATTTGGTACATAGGTCCCTCTACTCACAAGGAACACATTTGCCTCAGGGACCCATAAGTTCTGTCAAGATGGATTTTTCGCCATTTAGAATTTTGTGAAAAACAACTCTGGCATCAAATGACCGATCTGCATTAAACTTGATGTGTGGCATCTATGGAGAAATGTCTCCAAACACACAATTCTTCAGACTATTAGCTAAAACAACATGGCTGCTATTGACCAGTAAACATTCATGTGGGCGTGGTCTGGCACAAATCGATATAAATCAGTCAGGATATTCGTATTGTAACAACATTTGGTACACAAGTTGCAAACACTGTAAAGACTCAACATATGCAAGAACATTCATATCGACCACACGGTGGCGGTATAATACGGGCACATGTTTATAGCTCTTGATCTGTTTGACTCAGTGATGAAATATGGCACACTTGCTCAGGGATGTGAGTCTAGCTAACCCACGCGATATCTCAGACAGCACTGGCCCGATTTTGACAAAACTTGAGTGAATGATGCTTGTTGGCATTGAGATCCTTCATTTACAAAATTACACTGATTAAGGGGGCACTGCATCATTCGTGGGGGCCAACATGTTTACTGTTGCCTTGTTGGTTACTGATTTCATACTTTGAGTTTGTAAATGATCTGAATCAATTACCACCAGCCTCATGACAAATTAATAAAGACATGTTTTTAAAGTGTTGATGTTTCTAATAAAACAAATTTGTGCACTATGTCATGACTCATGTCCAATACACTCTGAAGACATTAGTGCTTACTCAAATCTCAATTGACAGAAAACTACAAGGTGTACTGTACCTGTTGACCGGATCTGTGTGTGTGTGTGTGTGTGTGTGTGTGTGTGTGTGTGTGTGTGTGTGTGTGTGTGTGTGTGTGTGTGTGTGTGTGTGTCTGTGTGTATCTGTGTGAGTGCATGTAACATTTCAATGGAATGTCCCGTAGTCTACATTAACTTTGTTGGGTGAAAGTGCATCATTTTTATGGTGATAATAAATTTGAATGTTTTATTTAGTCTTGGACGTCTCCTAGACACTCAACTCAACTTCCCATGCAAGTTGATGTCTTCTGGTTCCATGTTACCATCTACTGGTCAGTGTTTTACCCTACAACCATTCTAAAGAAGGAGATGTAAACCAGCACCATTAACCAAATATTATTTCTGCTATTTTATGATGTTGGCACACTAAATAATATTATTCTAACAACCTCAGAGAAGTTTTCATAGCAAGTAAGAGGGCCTGACAAAAACATCCAGTTGGGTCAAACCAAATCGGGTTCAAAGCCTTTATTATTTCCATCCCAGACACATAGGTAAGTCAGTGATGGTTACTTCACTTCCGAGTTCGTCGTTTCTTGCTGGCCCTCTGTGATGAGGAGGTGAGGCTCGGTGGAGCCCTGGATGGATGGGAGGCCCGGATTTGGCTTCTTAGGGGGCCTGGGGCCACAGCTACTCTCTTTCAGCTGGTGCCAGCGGCGGTAGGGGGTGCAGGTGCTGGGGGTGTGGGGTTGGGGGCGGGGGCGGGGGCGGGAGTGGGGGTGGGGGCAATGAAGCAGCCTCTCTTGTGCCACTGCATGTCACGTACGCGTCGGACAGACTGGATCTGAGGGGTCGATGCTCCCCAGTCATTCCAGTGCTTGTAGTCTCCATGCTCAAAGATGTACTGGCGGCCCCTGTAGCCTGGGAACATGTAGCCCACCCACCTAGGGAGGACAAGGGGACATACAGCTATAATGACATTTATGCAACAGAATCGGTTGAACTTCAGAGCTATACTTGCATGAGAGATAACCTTGCAGTAACCTAGCTGTAGACAGATACTGTATGCCTGATCTCAATGATGTGTAAAGGTGTTGAACTTACGCTCCATTCGTAGCCTTGATGCTGGCCACGCGGTCCTGAAAGCCATGGACCCACAGGCTGGGGACGTCGTCATCCACAATCTCCATCTTCCTCCCGGCGAAGCCTGGGTTCTCGAACAGGTGGAGTTTGTGATCCGCACTGTCCTGGGCAGGAACAGGAATGGGTGGTGGTTACACTATGTTTTCATGTCTGCTGTTTACTTGGTGTTTACTTTTGAGGAAGGTAGCTACTACTCCAGGGCTGGTAACCCTACATAGAAAAGTGCAGTTTAAAATAACTAAATAATGATCAAATAAATACTTTTGGTGGCTTGGGAGCACAAATCATTTGGTACAAATAGGTTTCTTATGTGTAAATCTGTTAACTAAGGAAACAAAAGGGATTTGCCCTTTAGCTCGACAGGTTAGTCTTATCTCATTGACATGACAGTTGGATGCCTGTCCACTGTGGGTTGGTATGGTCAGTAGGCTACATCCTTATATACTGTACGTAGATTATGTGTAAATCATTTTGGCTATATTCTGTCTGTGTATTCTGTTTATTGTAAGGGGTTGTCAGCACCATTGCACCATGTCAGATTCCTGGTACATGTAAATATACCCAGTTAAAGGATGATGATTCTAATTATAGTTACAGGGATATACTGACCACTTTGAGTGGCCTGAGGGACAGCAGGTAGTTATTAGTCTGGCTGTTGGTCCAGGTGCTCCAACGAGGATACTCGCCCTTCTCCAGCACAAACTGCTCCCCGCCAAATGCCTGGCGCTCAAATGCCACCCAGCTGAGAACACAAAGGTAATTACACTTTACCAATTTCTTGGACATAAACAGTAGTTGCGAGATTGTAGGAGAGAATGGGGTTGGTTGTCACACTTTTTACTCTTGTGTCTCTTTCTCAGCAGCAGTATATCTTACAAGACTCTTTTCAATATTAGGAGAAAGAGCAAGGTCTTGGGTTGAAACTGGGACCTTTTTTTAAATCATTATCTTATTTCAACATGGAGTTATAAGGCATCAAACACACTCTGTCCACTTGTGACAACCATCGCGGGGTTGGTTGTCACAGTATGGGGTTGGTTGTCACAATGTTTGCTAGTAACTTATTCCTTTTGTAACAGGGAATGAAGCAATACAGCCAACAGTCTTAGAAGTAGCCAAGCCTTTCTTTGATAGAATGATATTCCTAACAAACTTTAGCATTTTATGCCTTGAGAATAATATCCCACTGGGCACACCTCGTCATTTCAACTTGGAGAATTGGGTAATATTTGGTTGATACGTTGATCAATGAGATTACAACTTTTTTTCACCCACTCAAAAAGACAGTTGAAAGTTTGTTGGATTCCCAATGTGTTACCACTATGCTTTTAACCATCTAAAAGGACATCCAAATTCTCCCAGTAGCACATTGGTAACAGACAGTGACAAATCTCAAAGATAAGCAGGGCCTGGATGGAAAACCGCAGGGTAGTTGTAGATAGATAAACTCACCAGTAGGAGGTGCTGCCCAGCCTATTGCTTTTTTATTTTAGTGGATATTACATTGAAGATCTGACGTTGTTTCAAAGGTACAAATTCAACATATTTTATGCAAGGTTTGTCAATGTTGAAATTGGTTACCATGATGACATAATCCTATGGTTAAAATTTTTACCTCAAGATTACTTTTTTCAAATCCAATGTATTTTCCACACAGATTCCACGTCACAATACCTTGACAAATTGCACTGAAACAATGTTGATTTAAGCAGTTTGTGCCCAGTGGGATATGACATTTTGAGTACATTTGTGTGTGTATGCGTGTTTGCACACGCATGTGTGTGTGTAGGTGTGTGACAGAAAACATGTGTGTGTGTGTGAGAGAGGCAACAAAGAGAGCTCTTTATAGCACAAAAGAGATGGGATGTATTGTATACTGGCAGTGGCAACGTTGATAGTGACAACCAACCCCAAGTTCCATGTGACAACCATCCCCAACCACCCCCAATGCTAATGAATATGTTAGTTACCACATGGCTTGGCCTAGGAACTCAGAAATTGGTTTGAAATATAGCGTTCCCTTTCCTCTTTTCAACAAACATAAGTGTTCATGGATAGTTCCATAATAAACATTTACAAAGAACATACCAATATATATTTTTACTTTCACCTATGAAAAACACATTCTCCTAACCTCAATGTTTTATTATGCTGACATGAATTGACCAGGTGGATGAGTTCTTTCAAAAAGTTCACAGATTTTAACCTTCAAATTATTACACAGCACCATTTACATTGTGAGTAATTAGCACTGTGAAAACCAACCCATGAGACAACCAACCTTGGTCTCCCCTGCATGAAAGGTAATTGATAAGAACTGTGATCAAAATGTATACACAGTTCAATAAGAATGGAATTTCATTGTCTAGAGACTGAAGTTGGATTCATAAATGTTTTAACGTTTTAATAAGGGCAGTGTTGGAGAGTATTGGAGAGACAGGTAAACAGGAAGTGGGCAAGAATGAGGCATGATGGAAAATGTAGAATATCAATATTGGTGACACTTACGGTCCTGATTCCACGATGATAGATCCCACCTTCTCACATCCCTTTTCGATCACATTCTTACACTCTGCAGACAGTTCCACTTTCTTCCCACAGAAGTTCTCAAACTCAAACACCACCACCTACAAGATAAGCCAGGAAGAGGCATGGGTCAGTGGTAAGTAATTACATTGGTACAAAATAGGCTTAACAACAACATTAACATTAGCAGAAACTGCATGAAGATTGCACAGTTGTAATTTAACAAGGTGTTGTACTATACTGCTGTGTTATTGTGCGTTATTTTGCTTATGTCATTGTAAATACATACTGGTAGTATCGGTGACATTTCATAAAAAGTCAGACCAAGTGAATCTTAGGCTAAGATATAAAACGATTATAATAAGGTCCAATGGATGTCAGGCACCTTGTAGCTCTAGGGTGAATTCTTCCCTACAAAAAGAAAGAAGGTGCTCCCTAGAACCATAAAGGATTTTTCAATTGTCCCCATAGGAGAACCCTCTGAATATATATTTTTTTTGCCTCCATGTGGAACCCTTTTACTAATACAATGTTCTACGTGGAACCCTTTTATCACTAAAAAGAAGGTGCTCCCTAGAACCCTAAAGGGTTCTTCAATTGTCCCCGTAGGAGAACCCTCTGAATGTAACTAATTTTGGTTCCATGAGGATGCCCTTTTGCTAATACAAGGCTCTACGTGGAACCCTTTTACCACCAAAAGATTCTAATACGCTTTTCACCACCAAAGAATTGTAGGTACAGAACTAAGATCAGCTTTCCCTCCCCAGTCCTAGTGGGGAAAATACAAAATTGACCCAAGATCAGCATCTAGAGGCAACTTCACCCTACACCCACCTTGTAGGTGGCTCCTGCCCCTCCTTGGCTCTTTCCAGCTGCTAGCTGCTCCGGTGCACCCTGCTGCTCCGACATTTTCCCTCTGCATTCCAAAGAAAAGTTGACAAATGTCCAAAAATGTTTGAGAGGTGCTGACTAACGGAATAGTAACTTCATGGTGGAGAAGAAGGCACTGTTTGCACGAAATGTTGTTTTTTTCCCATTACATCATTGTTTGACCATCTACATTCCAAAACATTCTTACATAAAAAAATCTTACATATTCTGATTCCACAAATGGACTTTTGCATTTGACACGTTGATGCATATTCAGTTCCAGGTAAAATAACAGTGCATACATAGTTATGGAGAGCGATAAATGGGGATAATTGAAAACAGCAAGAGTTGCAGCACAAGATAGACAGTCAGAGCACCAAGGAAAGAGAGGGATCTGTCTGTTTTTACCTGGATGGCTTGTGTTTCTCTGCACCACGTACGAGCCACACTCTCTCCGTTTTTCCTTGTTCTTTCTTTTTTCTTTTTCTCTCCCTCTTTCTGTCTCTGTATGAGGGTGTGTGAGTGTGGAGGCCTGGCGAGCAGGCACTAGGAGCCGGGGAGGTATTTATGGTTTATAAATGGCACACAGCAGCAAAAAAACAGGGGCGGGTGATGCTGTTGATGCAGCAAGTCTGTCGCTCGCATTGTGTCCGTCACATTGCCTCTCAATAGGGCTGCATGCCCTCGGTCGGGGCATATTGGCACCCGCTGCCACCCGGGCCGACCACGCTCATGCTGCCACCCTGCCAGTGGCCTGATGGTGGTCACACACAGACAGCGAGCCAAGAGGATTGAGCGAGATCAACTCCACTCAGCACTACTGGCCACACCCAACTGCCCATCTGTCTGTCCAGCTTTCCATCCGTCCGCCTGTCCACTGCCCCGCCACCTCACCCGCACTTTCTGCTTTCTATTTACTCTCCTTCATCTTCTTCTACCTTCACTCCTCCCTCGTGCATTTTATTACTTCATTTTCATCACTCCTCTTTTACTTTCAGTCCTTTCTTCATCCTTAAAGTTTCTTTCCTCCTATCCTTTTCCTCTCCTTGCATCCCACTATTCACCTCTGTCTCTAATCTATGTGTGACATTCTCCTATGCATCAGGTGTCAGTACTATATCAGTAGGATCCCAGTCAAACATCTGTCTTTGCCATGCAAACCCTGAAAATCTTCTTACAAGCCTCCCTTGACGCACTGGACATTTTCGCAAGCTCACTTTCCAGGGGGAATCTGGAGAAAGCCTTCCTTACTATACAGTAGTCATATTGTCTATTGACACCTGGTGCATGAAACCAACGTGCTCCTATCACACACTTTTTGTTAGCACTTTACTTGACACCCAACGTCATGACACGGTCATAACCATGTCATAACAGCTGACATAACTTGTCATAACCTGTTATAATAGGGTCATAACACTGTCATGACACAGTTAGACCTGTTGTGACATATATTGCTTTATTTTATGGCTGGTAATGACACGTACATAAGAGTGTAAAAACCCACAAAACCTACCACACAAGGCAAAAAATTTCATTAGTCTGCGTGTCAACAGTATGTTTATGTTATACAGTACCAGTCAAAAGTTTGGACACACCTACTCATGCAAGGGTTTTTCTTTATCTTTTACTATTTTCTACATTGTAGAATAAAAGTGAAGACATCAAACTATGAAATTACACATACGGAATCATGTAGTAATCAAAATAGTGTTCATCTTCAAAGTAGCCACCCTTAACTTTGATGACAGCATTGCAAACTCTTGGCATTCTCTCAACCAGCTTCATGAGTTAGTCACCTGGAATACATTTCAATTAACAAGTGTGCCTTGTTATGTCAAGTGTACAAGTGTGCCTTCCATATTATGTCACGAACAGTTCAAAAAAGAAAAGAGAAATGACAGTCCATCATTACTTTAAAACATGAAGGTCAGTCAGTACGTTTCTTCAAGTGCTGTCGCAAAGACCATTAAGCGCTATAAGTTATCAGCCTCATAAAATTCAGCCCAAATAAATGCTTCATTGAGTTCAAGTAACAGACACATCTCAACATCAACTGTTCAGAGGAGACTGCGTGAATCAGGCCTTCATGGTCGAATTTCTGCAAAGAAACCACTACTAAAGGACACCAATAAGAAGAAGAGACTTGCTTGGGCCAAGAAACACAGCAGTGGACATTAGACCGGTGGAAATCTGTCCTTTGGTCTCATGAGTCCAAAATTGAGATTTTTGGTTTCAACCACCGTGTCTTTATGAGACGCAGAGTAGGTGAACGGATGATCTCCACATGTGTGGTTCCCACATGTGTGATGCTGCATCAGATGACCTTGCCTCTATAAATCACCCGACCTCAACCCAATTGAGATGGTTGAAGAGGAGTTGGACCGCAGAGTGAAGGAAAAGCAGCTAATGACCTCAGCATACGTGGGAACTCCTTCAAGACTGTTGGAAAAGCATTCCAGGTGAAGCTGGTTGAGAGAATGCCAAAAGTGTGCAAAGCTGTCATCAAGGCAAAAGGTGGCTACATTGAAAAATAAAAAATACATTTTGATTTGTTTAACAGTTTTCTTGGTTAGGACATGATTCTGTATGTGTTATTTCATAGTTTTGATGTCTTCACTATTATTCTACAATGTATAAAATAATAAAATAAAATAAAAACCTTGAATGAGTAGGTGTGTCCAAACCTTTGACTGGTACTGTATATATTAAAAAAAATATTGACCATATTAAATTATCATTGTAATTGCGCACACATTGATGTCAGACATGCACCTACCCCAATGCTCTGTTGCTGGTGACTGAGATGAATGCAGGAGCAGATTTCAGGAGCAGGACAAGACACCCTCTTTTTGACTAATGACTGATATAAGGGCATGTTTGTGATAGGCCTATTTGGCTTATATGATTATGATGGTCACAGTGCTTCTTCACAGTGTCATAAAGTGTATTTTCTTAGTCTAAGTAAAGTTACACAAGATGGTCACAATTCTTCATGACAGTGTCATAAAGTTTATTTTCTACAAGTTATTTAAAGCTTGAATGTAAAGAATTCATTACAACAACAACAAAGGATTTAAGAAACAAACTTTCAAACGAAAGGAAACCTCTTGGCAGGCAAAAAAGTTATTTGAATAAATGTGTAAATATATATTTACAGCTGTTGTGACATATATATATATATATATATATATATATTGTGACAAGTTGTCAGCTGTTATGACATGGTTATGGCCATATCATAATGTGTTATGACATTGGGTGTCAAGTGGTGTTACCCACTTTTCACACAGTCAATGTAGACTAGTAGGTGTAGGTATCAAAAACATTCTATGGTGCCATTCAAAACATGTTTCTTACTGTATATAGGCCTACAGTATTTGCATTTCTGAGTGTGTGGATTGTTTGTGTTTTCTATTATTCCATTGAACGTTATGAAGATAATATGAAAGTGAAAATGTTAGAGATTTGCACCCTTTCAAAAAACACTGACAGAAAATACTCCTTAATTGATCTGGCAGCAATGAACAATATCAGCTGATCAACACTCAGAAGAAACAAGATCTTATCTGTGGCTGACAGCAATACATACAGACATATCAGATCAACATGCTTATTACTAATGCAATGACAATAGGACCTTGCCCAAATATACTTGAATCTGAATGTGTAAAATTAGTACTTATTATTTGATAGACATCATTTTGTCAATGTCAGTCTGCACCTATGGACGGGGAATGGTATTGTATACAATTATTTTCTAGTGCACCTGTCATTGTTACTGTAAATGGATCACTCTTAAAGTGCTTTATGTCACTTTTGCAGGATTTGGGCATCATGGCAGGCAAAGTATGCACATGTGTATTGGTTTGTTATTGACTGAGATCAGATGAAAGACCTATTGTACACAGGGGTTGAGACATTGTCTCTAATCAAACCACACAAGTGCACAAGTGTGAACAAGTGTGCAGACAGAGCTATTCCTCTCCTTTTCTTGTTTGGACAGAGTAGAGATAATATCGTTGTATCTACCAGATACTTTTATCAAGAGCAGCTCATTAGAGCAGCGAGTGAGTGCATAACATAACAGAGAAAGGAAACTGACGGATTAGTTCAAAACAAGAGATCAATTGAGAAAGAAGGAAAGTTCCATTGGCTAGGTGCCAAAAGATGTACAATTCAAGTATGTATGTGAACCTTGTGGCATTGTGGATATTTGTGTGCATGACCTAAACACGTATGGTAATTACGTCAAGCTCCCACACAGAATCTGGCATGCAAGTTTGGATGGATGGAAAGATACAGTCTAGAACATATAGTGGCCTGTGATGAGAGGCACTTGTCCAAATGTTGCAAATATTCTCTGTGTGTGTGTGTGTGTGTGCGTGCTTAGTGTTTCTGTGTTGCAAATAGTCTACATGCTTATAATTCCTTTGACGAATAGAAAAGTCAAAGAGATGGTCACAACGAAAGGCAGGAAAGTATCCAATGCTTCTCCATTGTCTTGCATAGTTTGTCAATAAAAAAAGTGAGTTTCTGGAAAGGCACATGATTGGAGGGAGTCCAGGTCACTGCTGTGTTTGTCACAGGGGTGTTTGTCAGCAACAACAGCAGCATCAGTTGGATGATCTCCAAGTCAATGCCCAGCTAGCACATAATGTTCTGAGAACCATATGTTTCCTAGAGCTTGGTGAGAGCCTGGTTGTCCTATGGTTATTTTGCATACAACCTTCCCACAACTTTCTGGGAATGGTGCAGGATAGTTGCTTGGCTTTGGAACATTCTCAGCACATTTAAGGAACTTCACAAGAAAACATTGTTTTCTTGGAATTTCATTACTTAAACAGAACGTTTCCTAAAAGTTCAAACATGGTTATATTTCATTACAATTTTGGTAACATTCTAAGAATGTTCTCCAACTGGTTTGACATTGAGAATGTTCTCCAATAGTTCAGAGAACATTAAGAAACAAAATTTTTCTGTGGTAATTTTGGTACTTCAGCATAACATTTCCTACAGGTTCTAGTTAAATTCATGTTCTCAAATTGTTCAGAGAACGTTAAGAAACAACATTTTTCTGTGGTAATTTTGGTACTTCAGCATAACGTTTCCTACAGGTTCTAGTTAAATTCATGTTCTCAAATTGTTCAGAGAATGTTAAGAACATTTTCCATAAAAAACACAAAAATGTAGTAACATTCAAAGAACGTTCTAAGAATGTTATTTAAAAACATATACATTCTGTTCTCAGAATTAACAAAACACTCTCTATCCTCTATCTTGTTAAGTGTGTTGGCTGCGCCCACTAATTGGCCATACCGGATCTTAATTAGTGCTTGTTTCCTTTGAAATGGGGTCTATTTGAATAGATTAAAATGATCAGCTTTGTATGAGTAAAAAACAAACATGGCATGCTAGCTCCATCCTGGTGGCGCAGTTGACTAATTCCATGGATACAAAACAGAAGATCATAGGTTAGACTCTGGCACAATAAACAAAAATGCATTTCCATGTGTCCTATATGTTCTAAGCTATCAGTGTTTTTAAAAGTCATATTGAAACACTTTCTCAGGACGTTATGTAATTACCTTTAAATAACCTATAATTTACGTACTCAGAACGTTAATAAAACCTCCCAGGAAAGCTTCTCAGAATCTCTCTGCAACCTAAAAATGTAAGTTTCCAGAACAGACCACGTTTTCACTTCCTTTCTCAGAACTTTTCGTTTTACCGGTCAAGATACTTATGGCTTCGTTCCCAGAACCAATGGGAAACCAAATACGTACGTTCCTACAAGTTCCAAGGAACCGAATGTGCTAGCTGGGTGGTATCTCCTAGACGTAAACAGGAATAAAAGCTAATTTACATTAAACAGATACAGGGCATATTTTAAAGTGACAGTTCACTCAAATCAAAGTGTGTCTGAAATCGTCAGACTGCAAACTTTTAACAAGCTATAGGCTTTCTTTGGAGTTAACTAACACTTTAAGGTGTGCATGGAAGGGGAATGTGATCAGATATGTATTTTGATTGTAATAACGGGTGTAAAAATGAGGTCCATCCACTCAGCTAGTCCTCACTGTTGTATTGACTCAAGCGCTTCTTAGACTTGAGTTCTTGCAGCCATGAAGGAGACGAGTCCCCCCTGAGGGTCACACAAACATAGATCAAATGGTTTGCCTTGTAGCCAGCTATTGTTGCACATTTTGTACTAACAGCTAACTCAGTTATCCAGCTAACTATTTCAGTCATCTGCATTGCTAGTTGTTATCTCATTCATCACATTTTGTTGATTCATGTTGAATAACATTTTAAAACTACTAAAATAACTTACAATGCTGAAAATGTGGTTTTATGCTAGTAAGATAAGAGCAGCATGTTGGGACTAAACTTACCCTCCATCTTTGTTCCCTACAGGGGGTAGCATCTGTGACGACCCGGGTAGGAAGGAGGAACATCCGGGAGAGCGGGAGAGATGAGAGGGGGATGGAGCAAGACTGTCTGTCTGACTGTCTGTATCTGCTCCTTTAACTCCTCCCCCTGTTCGCTTCTTTAACTGAGCCTAGGAGAGGCAGTGAAGGTAAGAACGAGTCATGTTCTAAACCTTTTTGATAGTGCAGGGGACTCCTTACTAAGAAAAATCCTGCAGTAAACAATCACTTATCACCCATAATGCACGTTTTATGGTTTAGGAACTTTGTCATGCAGTATGTCCAGCAGTGCAGGTTTGATTGCATCTAAGATTACGCCCCAAAGGGCACCCTATTCCCTATATAGTACACTACTTTTGACCGGAACCCTATGGTCCTATTAATCCTAAATAGGAAATAAGGTGCCATTTGGGATGCACTTTAGCCCCAGTCAATCTTTCAGGATGTAACATAGAGCATCGGTGGATTGAGAGCATCTACATACTGTACCTTGAGGGCGGACGGGTCCATTCCAGAAAAGAGGGGTATTCTCTGGGGCTGGGAAGGTGGTGAACATACCTCCCTCCCTCGGGGCTGCTCCTCATCAGACTCACAATCTCCCCTTGTTAGAGAGACCACCTTATCTGAAAATGGGGTATAACAGATGTTTGGTCTTGTGTGAATTACTTTTAATGAGGGATGGTTGCAATGACCCTTAACCTCTACCTCCTAGCCATTTGTGTATCTGAAAGAATGAGATTGGTGTAAGAAATATATGCTGCAAATTCCACCTAGCCTATTAGAGGGCAAGGTGTAGCTATCAACCTTTTGTCTAGAACTAATGTACATGATCTCTACAGATTTAGCTGCATTGGGATCCCGAGTGGTGCAGCGGTCTAAGGCACTGCATCTCAGTGCTAGAGGCGTCTCTACAGACACCCTGGTTCGAATCCAGGCTGTATCACAGCCGGCCGTGATTGGGCGGCGCACAATTAGCCCAGGGTCATCCGGGTTTGGCCGGTATAGGCCGTCATTGTAAATAAGAATTAGTTCTTAACTGACTTGCCTAGTTAAATAAAAAAATGGGGGTAGGTAGTAGACAAATGGAATTGTCTACTAACCTGAGGAGTCACAGAACCTCCAGTCGTGGACGTGGTTTTCCTCAAGCGTTGCTGTGGTAGAGTTCTGATGGACAGCTCGAGGGGGGCGGGTCCTCCGACTCTTCCTCAGCTTTGCCCTTGCACGCTGAGCACTGGTGTCCAATAGAGGAGGAGAAATCTGTGCACGCAGGGACAAGCAAAGTCAAATATCGTAGCCTACAAATACATAGTGAAAGTACCAGATAGGCCTTGACAAGAGACTTACATCAGGAAAGGCTAATGGCTCCTCTGTTTCTTCTAGTGGAGATGTACTGTTAGGCTCATCTGGTGTGACAGGGGAGATCTGTTCCACTGTCGTCTGCAGACTTAGGATGTGGGGAATAAAAAAACAGATCACAACAATTAAAATGGAAAACCTTTGTCCACTTAATCTGGTGCTGGATGTCATAAGGTGAATGCACCAATTTGTAAGTCGCTCTGGATAAGAGCGTCTGCTAAATGACTTAAATGTAATGTAAATGTACTGCTCCAATGTGGGTTCACACAATCCATGTGTCCCCCCTGCAATATGTTTTATTAACCAGCAGATGTCAGAAGAAGTATACTACCTTCACTTTGTCTTGGTAGAACAAATGAACTACCTTCTGCGTACCGACCTGGTAGGCTACCTACTTATAGAATCGCAATGCTCCTCAGTGGCCGACAGCTTGACTTTGAGCCGATCAGAGTGCACAAATCTCCATGTGGGGGACCCGACAGGAGTGACAACAAAAAGCCAAAAAATATCTTACGCTATCTAGCGAATGACATGCTAACGGTTTATTTAACATTAGCTAGCTAGGGAAAAAAATGTCTATGGGCTGACACTGGCAGTTTGGGATTATGGAGAGTGAATGAAATTGTTTTTTGCCATCTTGCTAGCTAGTTATCTAGCTGTGGCCATCTGGCTAGTATCAACAAGGGCTTTCTACAACAATAGCAACATTAGTGCAGCTAGCTAGTTAGCTAACATTGGATACCTAAAAAGCTAAATACACAGGGACTAGCATTGCCAAACTAAGCTTAAGAATGCAACACTACTGCCACCTTCTGGTTTGGAGTATTTTGACAAGGCTGATGGCTTCAAAGTCTGTGCGGTGTGAACACAAAAGCGATTGACCGCTGACACACTGTTCAGAGGGGCTGAGTGCTCTCGGCAAGCAAACATTTGACAATCTTACTGGTGTGTGGGATCCTTAAGACTATTGACATGCATCCATAGTGTAGTTATCAGTAGTATAGGGCTATTGTACGGTGGTTCTCCTGTACCTACCTGGCATCCTCAGACAGTCTAGTGTCACATCCCCCATACTGCTTGTCTGGCTCTCCATCAATCAGAGCCTCTCTGTCATGTCCCTCTCCCGCCCCCACACAGCACTTCAACTGCTCCTGATGAGAGAGAGAAAGAGAGAGTTATCAAAACTTTAGCTAAGTTTCATGAAGAGGGACACTATGCAGGGAGCAAAACAGATACCGATACTCAGCTGACACTTTTGCCTAGTTGGCCTATATAATGTTAATGTAAGGAGCATTCCCCTAAACGTGTGGGGCGACTAGGAGAGGGGGTTGCAAGAGAACGCTGTTGAAGAGAGCACATGAATCCAAGAGCGTTCATCACAACAGAGAAAGAAAGAGGTCAAACAACCAGCCAAGCATTAATATTTTAATGAGCTGGTCACAGAGGGTACACTGTCCTCAAAAAACACCACCCTCACACACACACACTGACAGTCACACACATTCTTTGACCTCACCTCACTCTAGTGTTTGTCAAGGCGCACATGCCAATCTACTGTCGTTTTTATGTTACCCAGCAACAAAACCAACCAGTTGAGACTGGTGGGAGGAGCTATAGGAGGATGGGCTCATTGTAATGGCTGGAATGGAATCAATGGAACGGAGTCAAACATGTGGTTTCCATATGTTTGATCTGTTTGATACCGTTCCATTAATTCCATTCCATTTATTTAATTCCATTCCGTCCTCCTATAGCTCCTCCCACCAGCCTCCACTGAAACCAACCCGGTGTAAATACAGTGGGAGAGGAACAGCTTTTGATTTAGTAAACATCTTTCTTCATAACTCCTTTACTGCCTTGATTGCTGATTGATTGGGTGAGTCGGGCTACACACACACACACACACACACACACACACACACACACACACACACACACACACACACACACACACACACACACACACACACACACACACAGAAAGAGAGCGGGAGCTATTTTCTCTGTCTGACTTCATTTGCACAATGCGTCTGGCCTGGCTGGCCTTGTCACTGTGGAGATGAATCAACCTCTATCAGTAGATTTGCCTACAGTACAGCAGGCTATGTCCTCATAGAGTAAGCACAGTGACAGACAGGAGGACTGGGTCTACTTCGGCCCTGTCTCAAATGACACCCTATTCCCTATATAGTGCACTACTTTTGACTTTGTCTTCACAACCCTGTCTGGTATGTACAGTAGCTGAGTTAAATTGCCGGTGTTACACCGGCAGCTGTATAGCAGTCCGGAAGGCAGCTAGCCTACCTAGCAGGTTCACAAATCTCTACCTGTGTACATAGAAAGCTTACAGTGTATAAGGTGGGCGGTAATATGTAACCAAATTAGGAACTTAGGACAACTTCGTACTATATGCTATAGTGAGTAGACCTAGCAATGTGCTATGAAAATATATATATTTTTAAAAGCCACTTTTTTACATTAAGGGCAAGTTATCCACATGTACAGCGATAATATCATAACTAGTGTATATCGATTGCAGTAAGTCATTCAAAAATAAGGAGTCATTCTCCTTCAGAACAAGGAGTCCTTCTATAATAAAAATATAATACATTTAGCAGATGCTCCTATTCAAAGCGACTTAAAGTAGTATACGCAGAGGTTATCCTATGGGTGGCACCACTGGGAATAATGTTCACATCTTGGGGAGAGATGTTATGACACAGCCAAACTATTTTTGCGGGGATCAAAACAGCATGAGTATAATAGGTGGGTGTGGGGCGAGGGTTACAAGTCAAGACAGAGCAGGATTCCTGGTAGTGCTCTGCAGTCACACCTCATTTGAACATCTTTACAGTATAGTATTGGGGGGCTTAAAGCCATCCAGACTGAAATACAACCTAATGCTAGCTAGCATGTCCTCTAAAACATGCAGCAATAAATTACACAGGCACAGACACACCTCGCTAAGGGCTGTGGCTTAAAGCAGTGTTGGGGAATAGAGAACTATATGTAGGTCAACTATACTGGACAAAAATATAAATGCCGCATGTAAAGTGTTTCATGAGCTGAAATAAAAAATCTCAGAAATGTTCCAAAAAAAGAAGCACAGAAAGCTTATTTCTCTACATTTGTTTATATCCTTGTTAGTGAGCATTTCTCCTATTCCAAGATCGCCTGAGACCAGCCACTTTAACTCAGTGAAATCGTTGAAGTTGTTGCATTTATATTTTTGTTCAGTATAGTAATTTCACTCCATTTTGCTGTAGCTTGGTGATAGTTAAACTAAATTCAAAATCTAGGTAGTGTTTTCAGTAGTTCATTACTTTTTTTGCCATGGAGCAGTGTAGCTAACTGCTGGAAATACACACTACCTTTTTTCCACAAAGAAAATAAAATATGGGTGAAGTAGGCAAGCATTTCCTCTCTTTTTTGGCATCAGACTGGCCTTATTCTCACTTGAAACAGTTTTTGTGTTTAATAGGCTAAATTACACATTCTGTTAACATTTGACTCCAGAGCAGACTGTTCTTGCAATTTGTAGTCTATGACATTTCAGATTTAGATGTGATCATCACAAAGTAGTTTGGATGCAGTGAACTACTTTTTCAAAGTAGCTTTAGTTAAGTAAACTATATATTCCTTAAGGGTAGCTTTAGCGTAGCTTCACTTTTTCCAGTGTGAAGCAATTGGTAGCTTGGTATACTATATTTTCAGAGAAGCTTCCCTATCACTGGCTAAAGGTGAGGTTAGCATGAGCAGACACATTATGAGTAAATTCATAGCAGGGAACAAACACACACAGCGGTGTTTCCATGGGCCTTATCTCTATCCCTCAGGCCTTGTGTCCCCACGTTCACACCACTGACAGAGGGAAATGCTAACCGTATGCATACTGATAAACAGCACACACACACGCACACCGGCATATGCAATAGGCCTACACAAGCCTCTGAGGGGCCGAGAAGAAGGATAGGAATAAGCAACAATAGGTAGAAAGGTGCTGGAGGGATAGAGGTGGAGAAAGAAGCGTAATTAGTGGCCCGACGGACTATGGAGGGAAAGAAGCTGTTCGGCTAAGTATCACTTTTATGTCCATGTTCATTCAAAAAAGGTTTTGGATAAAGTGCAGATAATGACATTGTTCAGACAGGTTCTCTTACAGCGCTGGTGTCTGCTGCCCGTCTACGCAGCGTCATCCGCTGGCGACTTCGGACAGAGAACAACCTCAGGGATTGCCGGCTCCGGGAGGCAAAGCTACGCAGAGGGGACACAGCCCTGTCGAACCTCCTGCCCCCTCCCCCACCTTCTCCCTCATCCTCCTCTTCCTTCTCCTCCTCTTCTTCTTTTACCACCACCACCTCCTCCTCATCTCCCCAGACTAAGTTCAGTGCCCCCTGTAGGGAACGACGCACGCTGCCCACCCAGCCAGAGACATGGACCTGGGCGGAGGACAGTTTACCACCCAGGTACTGCATGGCTGTTGGCTACCACCGTGATGATGCTGACAGGTCACCGTGCTGACAGGGTCACCATGGAAACATGATAACCAAGCGTCAATACTTTAAAAAAATGTGGATTAAGGTTTGAGGTGTTGAGGTCGAGATAACCCTCTCCCCTGGCAGTGTTATACTTCCTGGTGCCAAAGTTCAAAGATGGCGGTGGTAGAAATTGTCCTCCTCACTCAAGTCCACAGGAACCAGTACAGGTTGAGTTCATCAAAGTCTGACTTAGGTCCAAGGTGTGCTGCTAGGGCAGGATCCATCTTATCTCCCCATGTCCTCCTGTATAAGCCTCACTCCCGCTTCCTGAAACAACTCTTCTTCTTTAGCCCTGTCAATCATTTGAACTGGCCAACCGTGTGCTCAGAATACAACAAAACCCTCCAATGACACCACAGTGCTCACTACAATGGATCTGAGCACACACAGTGACAACTAGACTGACAAACACTAAGAAACAGCCTGAAAGTGAAAACGTACTAAGTTATAAATCTATGACTCCTGTTGCAGCTGATAGACTATTTTCCTTATTGTATGTATTGTTCTTGTCCAATGCCCAGCCAGCCTTAAAAATGGACTACGTAGAACTACTTTAGCTCTCACTTATGTTCTTTGTCTATTAAGTCTCTTTCTCTCTCTTGCTCTGGCACATTCCCTCGTTCACACACACACACCAAACCTGTCCGTCTCTCCTGCAGTTAAAACCCCCTGAACTCCCAGGTTCTCTTTGACCCTTCCTCAAACTTCTTTTCGGAAAATGGGATCAAATGGGAAAATCAGATGGGAATCCTGACCGCTTCGGGTATCCATCCATGCACAGCCAGGTGAGATGAGCTTCATTCTCTGCTTTGATCTCCACAGAGCTGAGTGAATGTTCCCAACGTTCCCAGAGAACAACAAACAAAGCTGGGCTCTGTGTTAAGAAGTAAGGTGGAAAATCCCACAGGAAGGTGAGGCTGGGCCAAGGTGCTGCTCTGCTCTCGCCTCCCTCTCGCCCTCTCTCTGTGCTGTAGGTAAGGGCAGGTGCCGGAGTGAAAAGCCTACCCTTTTCAGGCTAGGGGAGGGAGATAGAGAGAGAGAGAGAGACAGACAACAGGGAGAGAGAGAGAGAGAGAGAGAGAGAGAGAGAGAGAGAGAGAGACAACAGAGAGAGAGAGAGAGAGAGAGAGAGAGAGCTGAGAGAGAGAGCGAGAGAGAGAACAGAGAGAGAGTGCTAGAGAGAGAAACAGGAAGAGACAGAAAGAGAGAAGGATAGTTATGTGGAGGGAGTATGTGAGGTAGAAGTAGGGGGAGAGAGACAGCAGAAAGAGAGAGAGAGAAACAGGGAGAGAGAAAGAGAGTTATGTGGAGAGAGTATGTGAGGTAGAAGGAGGGAGAGAGAGGAAAGGGAAACAGTGTTTGTGTGAGAAAGAGAAAGAGGGAAGAGGAAACTTTGCTGTCAGTCCATGAGCCCTCCCTCTCTTGCTGTGTGCGACTTTGTGTGTGTGTGTGTGTGTGTGTGTATGTGTGTGTGTGTGTGTGTTTGTGAGAGAGAGAGGGAGAGAGAGATAGAGAGAGCAAGAGTGAAGGCGGCACTCTCTCAGCAAGGGGTGGGGTGACAAGAGACGGAGGGAGAGAGACAGAGAGCAAGAGCTAGCTTGAAGTACCATGTATGGTATTTATGAATTGCTGTCTTGAGAGAAGTGAGGTTGTTGAACAGTGTTGATAGATGGGAGGGTGTGGGGAGGATTCTAATCTATTATTAAGTTATGCTAGCATGCCTTCCACTACTACATACTGCCCATCTGTCTGTCAGTCAGTCCGACAGTCAATCCATCAATCAATCAGTGAATCAGTCAGTCTGAACGGGCCTCTCTGTCACGATCGTGTGGGAGTGAGACGGACCAAAACGCAGCATCTTTTATTATAGAAGAAGGCAAAACGAAACAAAACACTTACAACCTAACAAAACAACAAACGACCATGAAGCTACAAAACGAAAGTGCACACACAAGCTACTAACGTTTAGACATAGACAATTCCCCACAACAAGCTAAAGCCTATGGCTACCTTAAATATGGCTCCCAATCAGAGACAACAGAAACCAGCTGTCTCTAATTGGGAACCCATTCAGGCAACCATAGACTTTCCTAGACAACTACACACAACATAGACACAGCTAGACAACTATACTAAACATAAACCCAACTACTCTAAATAAACCCCCTAAACCTTACAACCACCCTGGACACTACAAAACCCACATAAATTACCCATGTCACACCCTGACCTAACTAAAATAATAACGAAAACAAAGAATACTAAGGCCAGGGCGTGACACTCTCATGGTTGGCTGCTCAGCCTGGGGTTTGGATAGCAAACACTCAAGACCCTTTGGACACTATCCGCTCTCAGCCCACATAAAAAATACTACAGTTTACTATAGAATACTACAGTACTTACTATAGAATTCTATAGTGAACTGTATTATACTGTAGAATACTATAATACACACTGTAGTATCCCTCGATCATGTTGTAGTATACTATAGAATACTATAGTAAATACTACAGTATTATCCGCATTAATTTGCATATACCCTGCTCATTCCCCTCCCCCATATCACAATTTGTGCCACCCATTAGTGAGAAACCTACATGCCAAGTATAGACCATATATTGTATCCATGGAAAGTAATATCTGCAAAAACACTACAGTAAATACTACAGTATAGTACAGTCCACAAAAACACTGCAGTAAATACTACAGTATACCACAATCTGCAAAAACACTACGTTAATTATTATAGTGTATTTACTACAGTTCCACTACAGTATTTATATAGTTATCTGTAAACAGTACAGTAAAGTCTGCAAAACTCTACAGTGAATACTATAGTACTGTATGCATGCTATAGTATTTTTTTCATGTGGGAGACCAGTAACAGACTTCCTCTAGCTCTATCTTACTCTACTTTAGCTCTAGCTTACTCTACTTTAGCTCTAGCTCTAGCTTACTGTACTCTACTTTAGCTCTAGGTCTAGCTCTAGCTTACTGTACTCTACTTTAGCTCTAGGTCTAGCTCTAGCTTACTCTACTTTAGCCCTAGCTCCGGTCTAGCTCTACCTTACTCTTCTGTAGCTCTAGCTTACTCTACTTTAGCTCTAGGTCTAGCTCTAGCTTACTCTACTTTAGCCCTAGCTCCGGTCTAGCTCTACCTTACTCTTCTGTAGCTCTAGCTTACTCTACTTTAGCTCTAGGTCTAGCTTACTGTACTCTACTTTAGCTCTAGGTCTAGCTTACTGTACTCTACTTTAGCTCTAGGTCTAGCTTACTGTACTCTACTTTAGCTCTAGGTCTAGCTTACTGTACTCTACTTTAGCTCTAGCTTACTCTACTTTAGCCCTAGCTCCGGTCTAGCTCTACCTTACTCTTCTGTAGCTCTAGCTTACTCTACTTTAGCTCTAGGTCTAGCTTACTGTACTCTACTTTAGCTCTAGGTCTAGCTTACTGTACTCTACTTTAGCTCTAGGTCAAGCTTACTGTACTCTACTTTAGCTCTAGGTCTAGCTTACTGTCCTCTACTTTAGCTCTAGGTCTAGCTTACTGTACTCTACTTTAGCTCTAGGTCTAGCTCTAGCTTACTGTACTCTACTTTAGCTCTAGCTTACTGTACTCTACTTTAGCTTTAGCTCTGGCTTACTCTGCTCTACTCTAGCTCTAGCTTACTCTACTCTAGCTCTAGTTTACTCAACTTTAGCTCTAGCTCTAGATCTAACTTACTCTACTCTACTTTAGCTCTAGTCTATGTCGAGCGTACTCTACTATACTCTAGCTTACTCTACTCTACTCTAGCTCTTGTCTAACTCTAGCTTACTCTACTCTAGCTCTTGTCTAGCTCTAGCTTACTCTACTCTAGCTCACTCTAGTCTAGTTTACACTAGCTCTAGTCTAGCTCAAGCTTACTCTACCTCACTCTACTCTACCTTACTCTACTCTAGCTTCTTGAGAATACAGGGGGTGCTGTTTCGCATTAGCATAATTGCCTCTACAGATTAAACTGCCTCTTATTCAATTATTGCTGTTACTATATGCATATAACCATATGCCATTGGATAGAAAACAAGCTATGGTTTCTAAAACCGTTCCAATTTTGTCTCTGAGTCAAACACAGGTCATTTCACAGCACTTTCCCTGAGCCAGAAGAAGATTGCAAGATGTGTATGCTCGCTTCAAAGCTCTGCCTATATATGGTCACGCGACCTATGACCCGAAACACACTTCCTTCTTCTTCCTCTGGGTGTCTGGAAGACGTCAGAGGAGAAATTTTTTGTTTATCTTGTACTGACGTGAAATAAGACCTATTTCTTTAGCGTGACCGACAACTTCCGGTTTCTGAGATGCGCGTTTTCAGAGGTGCCATTGTCTTTTGTTATGCTGACGTTACGGATGAAAACTATCTCCGTCTCGAAGTTTGTTTGATACATGTGACCATATCACCGTAATGTATGTTTTTTCAATATAGTTTAATCAGATTATTAGAATTTTTTCGGGAGTTTTGCCGTGTTCCGTTCTTTGAGTTTTTTAACTTTGGACAGGGACCGTGCCAGTCGACCAGTACCCAGGCTAAATGAAGAGGGGAAGTTGCCATTGTGAATGGATTGAACGACTCATCAGGACTAAGGACACCTTGATCAACATTCTGATGAAAGACCAGCAATAGTAAGACCCAATTTACGATGTTATTTCATATATCTGTCGTGCATGTGAACTGGTCGGGCGCGTCCAGCTGGTTCTGGCTGGCCTGGTTATGCTAATTTAGCGCTACATTTTGTTTTCGCTATAAAACATTTAAAAAATCTGAAATATTGTTTGGATTCACCAGATGTTGGGCTTTCAATATCTGTACGCTGTGTATTTTTTCTGAAATGTTTTAAGACAAGTAATTAGTTATATAACGTTGGTCTCTGTAATTGTTCTAGCTGCATCAGCACTATATCAGATTGCAGCTGCAATGTAGAACTGTGATTTATACCTGAAAAATGCACATTTAAAAAAAAAAAAACTATGCTATACCATAAATATGTTATCAGACTGTCATCTTATGAATTTGTTTGTTGGTTTGTGGCTATCAATATCTTAGTTTAGCCGAATTGGTGATAGCACCTGATGGAGTAAGAAACTGTTGGAGTAAGAAAATGGTGTCTTTTGCTAACGTGTTTAGCTAATAGATTTACATATTTTGTCTTCCCTGTAAAACATTTAAAAAATCTGAAATGGTGGTTTTATTCACAAGATCTGTGTCTTTCATTGGGTGTCTTGGACTTGTGATTTAATGATATTTAGATGCTACTATTTAATTGTGACGCTATGCTAGCGATGCTAATCAGTGTGGGGGAGGTGGGGGGTGCTCCCGGATCCGGGTTAGGTACTCTGTAGAGGTTTTAACTTACTCTAGTCTAGCTCACTCCACTTTACTCTACTATAGCTTACTCTACTCTAGCTCTAGTCTACTCTACATCTAGCTCTACTGTAGTTCTAGTCTACTCTACTGTAGTTCTAGCCTACTCTACTCTAGCTCATATTAAATAGAACATATTATTTTATCTTCACTGAAGCATTTTCATTTTGTTTTATATATATTAATTACAGCCAATACCGATTCAGCATTGATAAGGGATTTGCTGTAACTAGTAATGTGTGAGGGATTGCCATGACGTGCAGTACATATGACTGGACTCACTGGCGGTAACTTCAGTTTTTATTCCAGTAAATGTAGTTTGGTTATTTAGCACCACTTAGTGGACTAAATGGTAACTCACTCATTCAAAGAAAAGGGAATTAAGGAAGTGAGATAAATATAAGGATAACATAGACTTGGATAGACTTCTCACATGACACAAAGCCTGTTTCAGCAGGCAGCACCAAGGGCTTTAAAATGGAGAATTCCCTATATAGCGTTACCTTCCCCTGTCACAGAAACCATTATGGCAAAAATGCAAAGCAGAGCCCACGATCCAACTCTATGAATGACAAGTCTGTTTTGCACACAAAAATTCTCTCTGCACTTCCATGTAAACACAAGAGTGTACTACAATAGAACGAGGAAGTAAGGCAGAAAAAAAAGCCACACAACAACAAAGAAAGTGTGAATCACTGATGACGGGGAAAATACTTTGAACATGACTCATTGAAAATAATAGTTCTGCATTAGTCAGCCTACTAAAAATACCACATTGAAGCAGAGCAGCATTTGCTACACATAAATGCGGTGGTAATCTCAATACAAAGCAACAGGAGCAGTCTCCATATGTTTGTTCAAAAACATTGCATAGCTCTAGAATTGCTTTCATATACATCTGTCACTCAAACCCTTAATTCAAATTCAAAATGTTTGGTGTTTGCATAATCAAAATACTAACTAGATCATGTGGCTAGTTGATACTTCTCAATCCTACCAATGTGCATGGAATGTCTTCACTTTTTTATTATTGACTCTTCCCAGCGGGTAGAACCAGACTGATATTCAACATTAAAGCTACATTCTTTGTGTGGTGCGTGTGGATCAATAGAGATTACATTCATATTTAACCATGTTACCTGCCCTGAATTCTCTAGCTCTCTTTTACACTGGCGGAAAGTGTAACCGCTTTCAATGTGGCTGTTTGTTCTTCTATGAGAAAAAAAGATCACTCACCCATAGAAGCCTCAGGTACGACAGACACATTACTCCTCTCTTATTCCCCTTCACCAGTTTATCACTCTGTCTCCGAACACAATCTATCCTCTCTTCCTCCTTTATCTCTCACTCTTAGATCGGTATTTCCTTCCTGTAACTCTCCATTTCCTTTCCTTTTTCATATCTACAGTCGCTAGTGAATGTCTACACACCCGTTGCACAGTCTTCACATTTACTGTTTGCTGCCTTAAAAAACGAATCTAGAAAGGGATTAAATTCGATTTTTTTCACTATCAATCTACACAACATAGTCCACATTTTCAAAGTGAAAAAGAATGTGTAGAAAATGTTCTAAATGACTAAGAAATACTATATCAGGATGCACTGACTTCAACTGCACTGTTGGAACTAGGAACACAAGCATTGCGCTACACCCGCAATAATATCGGCTAAATATGTGTGTGTGACCAATAAAATATCATTTGATTTGAATGTGTATGTCTTCATACCCCGTTGGTAATATGTAAATCGGGAGGTGCTGGAACAAAAAGTGAGCGAGAGGGAGGTGACCTGAGGAGTTCTGAGGTACCAGAACGCATGAGAAAAAAAAATCACCTTTATAATAATTGCATCACATTTCGGTAAGGTAGTGGCGTAGAGCAGAGAGTAGAGCCACTTACAGAAGTTGCACACATGGGAAACATTTTTTGTTGCCTAGGGTCCAGGAAATGTTTTTCTTTTATAAACACATTTCATGCAATTCTACATCATTTTACATGACTGGAGACTTTGGCATAACTTTAAAAAAAATGCCACCTTCAAAACAACTGGGAACTCGGAGCTTGGAAATCTCTGACGTCAGACATCAGCGTGTTCAAGACAACTGGAAGATCGGGAAAAAACGAGCTCCAACTGGGAAAATGTATTTTGAACGGTCATCCAACTCGGAATTCCAAGTGGGGAAGGCCTAGGTGTGTGGAGACATATTGTAGGCTACAATATGAGGAGGAAATGATGGTCCTAAAAATACTTTCCAGTTTCACTGACTCACCCAATGACGTGCAGCTCACTCGCTGGTGATGGCATATGCGCTCGTGAAAAAAGCCTCTCTCATTATTTGGAAGTTGATCAAAAATTTTGGTAGCCTACAGTTGACAGATTAGAGTCTTCTCTAATCTGGAGGGGAAACGAGAATTAATGAAGAGCAAACACAAATTAAATTTGATCGCATTTATTCAAATTTTTACATAGCAAATTGTGACAATTTATTAGTCTTTTTACCCCCCCCCCCTTATTTAACTAGACAAGTCAGTTAAGAACAAATTCTTATTTACAATGATGCCTACCAAAAGGCAAAAGGCTTCCTGCGGGGACGTGGGCTGAGATAAAAAAATACAAATATGGGACAAAACACACATCACGACAAGAGAGACACCACAACACTACATAAAGAGAGACCTAAGACAACAACAAGGCATGGCAGCAATACATGACAATACAGCATGGTAGCAAAACAACACGACAACAACATGGTAGCAACACAACTTGGCAGCAGCACAACATGGTAGCAGCACAAAACATGCTACAAACATTATTGGGCACAGACAACGGCAAGGTAGAGACAACAATACATCATGCGAAGCAGCCCCAACTCTCAATAAGAGTGTCCATGATGGAGTCTTTGAATGAATAGATAAAACTGTCCAGTTTGAGTGTTTTTTGCAGCTCGTTCCAGTCGCTAGTGTGGGAGAAAATGTTCAAGTTTGTTATAATTGTCACGCCCTGACTTTAGTTATATTTGCTTTCTTTATTATTTGGTTAGGTCAGGGTGTGACAAGGGTGGTTTGTTTAGTTTTTGTATTGTCTAGGGGTTTTTGTCTTGTCTAGGGTTTTTTGGTTATCTATGGGGATTTTGTATTGTCTAGGGGTATGTAGGTTTATGGTGGCCTGAATGGGTTCCCAATCAGAGACAGCTGTTTATCGTTGTCTCTGATTGGGGAGCCTATTTAGGTTGCCATTTTCCATGTTGGTTTTGTGGGTAGTTGTCCGTGTTTAGTTGCCTGTGAGCACTACGTTGGAGTTTCGGTTGGAGTTTTATTGTACGCTCAAAACACTGCGCCTTGGTCCACTCCTTTAAACGGCCGTTACAATACTGTAATTGCATCAAATGGTTGTTTTATGCAACAGAATCGAGGGTTCTTATAACTCTATTGTGTCTGTGAGAACTGAAAGTGGGCCTCTGGGAGATTTACGATGTCTTTGGATGATAAGCCTAACAAGACCGCATTCCATAACATGAGTTAATGTTTCTGTACTGGGGTACCAAGGGGAGATGGCTCCAGTATGGAGTTGGGGGCCAGACCATGGTCTCTACACAATGAGAACAGTCTTTACAGCAGATACTGTTGGCTGTGAATTATTAGTATCTTTCATATGAAACCTAACCTTGTGACCCATTCCATACATCTGTTGTTTGTCATGAACATCCAGGAGGATGAACTTTGCTATAAAATGCTGTGGCTCAAATCCGCTCGTTGGGCTCAATTAATCACCTACTCAATTAATCACCTAAGCTCCATTACTGCAGTAATTAAATAATAGAATTTGATTGTTTTGAAGAAAGTTAAAAGTCTCTCCTTTTGATTACAATAATTCCACAACACTAGCTGCAGCGAACTGAAAAGAGGAGCGACCCAGGAATGTGTGTGCTTTGGGGACCTTTAACACAATGTGACTGGCAGAACGGGTGTTGTATGTGGAGGATGAGGGCTGCAGTAGGTATCTCAGATAAGGGGGAGTGAGGCCTAAGAGGGTTTTATAAATAACCATCAACCAGTGGGTCTTGCGACAGGTATACAGAGATGACCAGTTTACAGAGGAGTATAGAGTGCAGTGGTGTGTCCTATAAGGAGAATTGGAGGCAAATCTGATGGCAGAATGGTAAAGAACATCTAGCTGCTCGAGAGCACCCTTACCTGCCGATCTATAAATTACGTCTCCGTAATCTTGCATGGGTAGGATAGTCATCTGAATCAGGGTTAGTTTGGCAGCTGGGGTGAAAGAGGAGCGATTACAACAGAGGAAATAAAGTCTAGATTTAACCTTAGACTGAAGCTTTGATATGTGCTGAGAGAAGGACAGTGTACCGTCTAGCCATATTCCCAAGTACTTGTATGAGGTGACTACCTCAAGCTCTAAACCCTCAGAGGTAGTAATCACACCGGTGGGGAGAGGGGTATTCTTCTTACCAAACCACATGACCTTTGTTTTGGAGGTGTTCAGAACAAGGTTAAGGGCAGAGAAAGCTTGTTGTACACTATGAAAGCTTCGTTGTAGAACGTTTAACTCAAAATCCGGGGAGGGGCCAGCTGAGTATAAGACTGTATCATCTGCATATAAATGGAAGAGAGAGCTTCCCACTGCCTGAGCTATATTGTTGATGTAAATTGAGAAGAGCGTGGGGCCTAGGATCAAGCCTTGGGGTTCTCCCTTGGTGACAGGCAGTGACTGAGACAGCAGATGTTCTGACTTTATACACTGCACTCTTTGAGAGAGGCAGGTAGCACACCAGGCCAAAGACACTTCAGAGACATCAATACTCCTTACCTGGCCCACAAGAATGGAATGGTCTACCATATAAAAAGCTTTGGCCAAGTCAATAAAAAATAGCAGCATAACATTGCTTAGAATCAAGAGCAATGGTGACATCATTTAAGGTTGCAGTGACACATACATAACCTGAGCGGAAACCAGATTGCATACAAGAGACAATACTATAGACATTAAGAAAGCCATTCAGTTGATTATTGACACGTTTTAAGAAAGCCAGTCAGCTGATTATGGACACGTTTATCCAACACTTTTGAGGGCTAAATAGAAATATGCCCATAACAGTTAGGATCAGCTTGATCTTCCCCTTTAAATAAAGGACTAAACGTGGCTGCCTTCCAAGCAATGGGAACCTCCCCAGAGAGGAGAGACAGGTTAAAAAGGTCAGAGATGGGCTTGGCGATGATAGGGGCAGCAACCTTAAAGAGCTCAGCCATGTGCTCCTTGTCAGTAACAGCCACATCATCAACATTAAGGGACATGGGCAGCTGTGAGGAGGAGGCTTTATTCTCCAAGTCTTTAACGGTTTTCCAGAACTTATTGGGGTTAGACCCACAGACAGAGAACTGCTCCTTAAAGTAACTAACTTTGGCCTTCCGGATAGCCTGACTGCACGTATTTCTCATTTGCCTGAACGAGAGCCAGTCAGCCTGAGTATGCGTGTGCCGAGCCTTTTGCCAAATGGAATTCTTGAGGTGGAGTAACTCTGCCAGATCACGGCCGAACCAGGGGCTGAACCTTTTTTAAATTCTCATTTTCTTTACTGTAATGCTCGTCGTAATCCTCCTCGTCTGAGGAGGATAAGTTAGAAGGATCGGAGGACCAAAACGCAGCGTGGTATGTATCCATATTTATTAGAATACTTTTCTAGACAAACAAAACAATAAACAAAACGAAACCAATGACGCTAACAGTCCTGAACATGTGAACAAATGAAAAACAATGAACGCACGAACAGGAACAATCACCCACAAACAAACAGTGAGAACAGCCTACCTAAATATGGTTCCCAATCAGAGACAACGTAAAACACCTGCCTCTGATTGAGAACCATATCAGGCTAGTTAGACAACCCTAAACCAATGAAAACACATAACATGGAATATACCCACCCAGCTCACGTCCTGACCAACTAAACAAAGACTAAACAAAGGAAATAAGGTCAGGAACGTGACATTTATGGTGGCGTGTTTTTGTTAACAATATCACAAAACATATAAAAAAGAAGGTCCAAGCATCTTCGACAGAGGGGATCAAGCTGATTTACAGAGGCCAGGTCATGAAGGAAGGCTTGCTCATTACATTTTTTAGCAGGCATCTATGACAAATCAGGACGCGTCGTTTCACTGAGCAGCCATTATGAACACAGGCTGAGTGCACAGGCTGTAAAACAGTGATCACTAAAGTCATTACAGAAAACACCAGACTGATACCTGTCAGGATTATTTATGAGGATAACATCAAAGATAGTAGCCTTTTATGAGTGTTTGGAGTCATACCTTGTGGGATTGGTAATAATCTGAAATAGATTTAGGGAGTCCCATTGCTTTAGGACTGGTTCAAACATGTCCCAGATTAGGTCCCCTAGCAGGACAAATTCAGACTTAGTGTAAGGGGCCAGGGGAGAACATAGGGCAGGTAGGGTACAGGCCGGTGCTGATGGTGGACGATAATTCCAAGCAATAGTCAACAAAGAGCTATATGAAAGTTTAATGCACTTCTTAGGGCTAGGGGTCACGCTAGCTGGACAACTTACGGTGATACTGGAGGGCACGCAATTCAAATAAATAATCATAAATAATATGGATTTTAAACATTTAGGTACATATAAGTATCGTATATCGTATAAATGTAATGTAATGTAATGTATATCGGCTGAAAGCTTAAATTCTTGTTAATCTAACTGCACTGTCCGATTTACAGTAGCTATTACAGCGAAAACATGCCATGCGATTGTTTGAGGACGGCGCCCCACATCAAAATATTTTTCCATGGGAACAGGTTTCATACATTCACAAATAACGATGAAATTTTCACCTACTTTTTGAAAATCTTCCTCTGATTTGTCATCCAAATGGTCCCAGCTATAACATGTAGTGTCGTTTTGTTAGATAAAATCCTTCTTTATAACCCAAAAAGTTTAATTTGCGCCATCGATTTGAGTAATACAATCTTTCAACTTGCAGAGAAAGGAATCCGAAAATCTACCCCCTAAACTTTGTTTTAACAAGTTAAAATACATTTCTATTTACTCCTCAGATACCCTAAAATGTAATCAAACTATAATATTAATTACGGAAAGAAGTATGTTCAATAGGAAACCGGTTTTAGCAGGTGCATAATGTCTTCATAGTGCGCACAAACACGAATATCCAGGAAAACTGATATTTCTTATTTGTTTTTGAAGTTACACGCCTGAAACCTTGAACAGACTGCTGACACCCTGTGAAAGCCATATGAATTGCATCCAGGGAGCTAATTTTCAATATGACCTTTCTCTTGAATTTCTAAGAGGATGGTCTCTCTCAAAAAAAGATTTCCAGTTGGTTTTTCTTTGGATTTTTACTACCATATCTATTGTGTTATATTCTCCTACATTATTTAACAATTTCTACAAACTTCAAAGTGCTTTGTTTCCAATGGTACCAATTCTATGCATATCCTGGCTTCAGGATGTATGCATATCCTGGATACTTTGGGCACGTCATTCAGACAGGAAGTGGAGAAAAAAGGGGCCTAGCCCTGAAAAAATAAACACTGCAGAGCAGTGTTAAAACCAGCAAATCAAATTGTTTGGGGACAGACTTGGTGGAGAAAACCGAGCGCTGAAGGTGTTCCTTGGTAAAGATTGCGACTCCACCACCTTTGGAAGATCTGTCTTCCCAAAAAAGGTTGTAACCAAAAAGGTTAACATCTGTGTTCAAAACACTCTTTCTTAACCACGTCTCAGTAATGACCAACACATCTGGATTGGAGCTGTGAACCCACACTTTCAATTGATACATTTTACGTAATAAACTTCTAGTGTTAAAGGGCAGAAAACCCAGGCTTTTATGAGAGCAGAAATCAGTGAAGCAGATATCAGAACACAAGTCCGAATTGGGGCTAGCAACAGTAGATGGGCCAGTGTGTACATGTTCATTTTCAAATATCATCAGCAGTAACACAATTAGGGCACGGCAGAGGACAGGGAAAGCTCTGCAGTGTTTATTTTTTTATGACATTTGAATGTGCATCAGATGGCATCAAGATCATATTGTATAGCAATTTCATCAGGTAACATGAATACAAAGCCGGCGTGAGATGGTTAGAATAGGATGGGAAGCCAACAGTCTGTGTAACCAATAGAGAGTCAGAGTCCCGAGTGTGGGAACAAACATAGTCTGTCCCATGGTTGGGTAAACAAGCAAGTTCATAGTCAACAAAGCACGCAGGAGTCATGAGGCAAATAGCATAAAGCACAAGAAAAATATATAACGACTGGGGCTAGCCATTGTTAGTTCAAAGAGTCACTCGCACCAACAAGATAACTTGAGAGAGTAGCTCTCTATGAGTCCAGTAGGCTTCAAAAGTACAAGATACAATAAATAAACAGTAGGCTTATACTAGTTAATTAAAGTGTTTCTGAGTAAGCTCACTTAATAAGCTTCACAAGTTAATTAGCCTACCTAAAATTCCGTTCAGTCCAAAGTCTGTGGTGTGTGTGTAAGTGCGTGTGTGCTAGAGGCGAGCGAAAGCTCGGGAGAGAGGGGGGACTGTGGGGGGGTACCTGTATTAGACAGGGGGACACAGGCCAGGGCAGATGGTGAACAGATCGCCAAGTGGAATACAAGCAGCAGTGCAGCAGGCAACGGGAGTAGGTGTCACACCCGCTTGGGAGAAGCTGTTTTCGGGAGGCAGATTCCTTGTAGAAAATCTCAGCTAGCTAGCTGTCCACCATTTTTTCCACATGGAAAAGCAGGTCGTATGCTAGCTATATCTCTTCAGTTTCGGCGAATGGTACTTTACGACGTCCAAACAAAGTTGTCCCGTGGCTGTTGTATTTTGGAGATTGCGAGGAGGATATCTTCTGATGTGATCAAGCAACAATATTGTTTCTTATTGAGGTAATTTACAATTAAAGTATCTTGGCTGCATATCAGTTCAAAATATAGATGAATCCAGGGGCTCCTGTATTGTAATGACCTCTGCACAGAGGGAGGGGGCTTCAAAAGCCTCTGCATTTGAGTGGGGGAGGCTGTGAAACTCTTTTGCCATTGTTGGGCTCAACGGCTTTGACACCTCTCACTTCACACCTCAGTGCTAATCGAAGTTGCAACCAGATCTGTTCTGTGCTAGCAAGCTTGGTAGACTTAACTTAGTATTCAGTCCTTATAAAGTAACATATCATTGTAATTTATTTTTCTTCTTGGCTTACAAAGTAGCTTCAGACTAAACACTACCCACTCAGTTCCAGGTTGAATGGTGGTTTCAGGTTTCTGTTGTGCCTCTTTTGCTGGTCGTTGGTTTGCCAGAGCTTTTGCTGTATAGTCCTTGTAAATAAAAATATTTGGTAGTAGGAATCCTTCCAGGTAATTTTTTCTAAAATCAGGTTGCAGGTTTGGAGTGAAGGTTATGTTGTGGAGGGTAGTATCCTGTATATGTCCTTGCAGAAAATCCAAGTTTATCTATCTCTAAATCTATCTTTTTGTAAAAACATGCTGAGAGAGGTATGGATCCGGCTCAAATTAAGCATTGTTCATACCCCAGAGTTAATACTTGGTAGAAGTACCTTCGGCAGCCATTACAGCTGTAAATCATTCTGGATGACATTCTACCAACCTTGCCAAACTCTTAGAGCAACATACAGTGCATTCCCATATTAGCATGTGGGACAGAGTATGAGGCAGTTCACTAAGGGCACGAAATTCATCCAAAAGTGAAAATCCTGCCCCCTATACCAAAGAAGTTAATTTAACTAGGCCTGCTTAATGGCTAAGCTTAGTACTTTTGTTAGCTTTTTATTGTCTGTTTACTTGCAATGCTATGCTATGTAGCCATTAATAAATTAGCCTGCAATAGCTTCGGCCTACTATGCCGCATGCTATTGCACCCCCTTTCTGGCCATTCATGCAGACCGTTACCAATGTATATGCTTAATGCAATTGTAATTGACTATTGCCATTAACAGCTGATTAATTGTATGTTCATTGCTATTATTGCTCGTTATTGTTTGCACCTTTCTGTGTCTCCTTTTAGATCAACCATGCTCCATACAAAGTCAACCAAGTCTCAAGTCAAGAGTCTCATGTTAACAACTTTCAGTCATTCCCTACCATGTATCGTCTCCATTACCTGAATCTATAAAGACTCTTAAACTGAACTGCATCTCTGCCTCCGCCTGCTCTTTAACTGGAGTCCCACAGTAGATGGGCATCACCATAACCCTCACCTCAATCTGTTATGATCTTGTAACTGAAGAATATTGTGACAGGCTAGGAACTAAAGTTTTGGTCAGTGTTTCCCTGGGAAATGTATAAAAGCACCCATTGGTCATGTTCAGGTGAGTGCATTGTTCCTGGAAAGTTCTTTGTTTGTATAGGCTGTGCAATGTTGCTGTTTTTTCTGTGAGCAACCATTTTGTGACCATACTGTCTTGAAGAAATGTTTGTGTGGTTGATTGTTCTCAATGGTATGTGTTACGTTTGACCATCAGTGAGTTTATTCACCTGTGACAATTTTCAAGAGGTTCATTATGTAAAGCGACTGCAATAATATACTTTCATTTCAGATGGTTTGAGGTCCAGGCAGTTTATTGGCAGTGCCCTGCAATAAGTCTTTGTAGTAATTTGTATTTCTAAAATATTTGTTTATGTAAATGCCTTTATTTTCTACCATCCAAATTAGTGTTTGGAACTGTTTTTGGTCATCTTATGAACTTGGTCAGCTGAATCTCTGTGAAAGCACTGTTATATTTCAGCTATCTAGTGAAATTAACAGATCTAAGTCATTTTGGTGTACTATTAATGTGTTATTTCTGTGTCAAACAAGCAAACCTAATTCTCTAAGCTTCTGTCACGTTCCTGACCTGTTTTCCTTTGTCTTGTATTTACTTTAGTTGGTCAGGGCGTGAGTTGGGTGGGTTTGTCTATGGTTGATTTTCTATGTTGGGATTTTTGTGTTCGGCCTGGTATGATTCTCAATCAGAGGCAGCTGTCAATCGTTGTCCCTGATTGAGAATCATACTTAGGCAGCCTGGGTTTCACGTGTGTTTTTGTGGGTGTTTGTTCCTGTGTCAGTGTTTGTGCCACACAGGACTGTTTCGGTTTTGTCACGTTTGTTGGTTGTTTTGTATTTTGAAGTGTTTTGTTGACTTTCATTAAATAATGAACACTAACCACTCTGTGTTTTGGTCCTCTCCTTCTGTCAGCGAGGACAGCCGTTACAGCTTCAAACTTTGTTTGTTCTTTATCTGCCTCTGCACTGTTTCTCTTTAATGGGCATGGAACCTGTAATGTTGTTACAATTGTAATAAATAATATATTGTTGGATGGTCCATTGCATTGCTCAGAGCTGTTGACCCAACTCAATAGGTGTCCTGTCACAAACCTGTGTCTAATATTGTAGTTGAAGCGTTCCCCTCATTAAACCATAACTGGCGTAGTCTGCCATTAGTTCTGCCATTTTAGCTAACGCTAGTTGTTGAGTGCTACTACGATGTACTAAAGTAATTTCTGAAGAAATACTACAGTCATGTATGCAAAAACAGTACAGTAAATACTGAAACACTATAGTGAATACTACAATAAAGTCTGCAAAAACACTAGTGAATACTATATTATAATACAATCATGTCTGCAAAAAACTACAGTGAAGTCTGCAAAACTTCTACAGTGACTGCTACAGTAAAGTCAGCAAAAACACAACAGTGAATGCTATAGTAAACTACAGTCATGTCCACAAAAACACAACAGTGAATGCTATAGTAAACTACAGTCATGTCCACAAAAACACAACAGTGAATGCTATAGTAAACTACAGTCATGTCCACAAAAACACAACAGTGAATGCTATAGTAAACTACAGTCATGTCCACAAAAACACAACAGTGAATGCTATAGTAAACTACAGTCATGTCCACAAAAACACAACAGTGAATGCTATAGTAAACTACAGTCATGTCCACAAAAACACAACAGTGAATGCTATAGTAAACTACAGTCATGTCCACAAAAACACAACAGTGAATGCTATAGTAAACTACAGTCATGTCCACAAAAACACTGCAGTGAATGCTATAGTAAACTACAGTCATGTCCACAAAAACACTGCAGTGAATACTATAGTATCTAGTACTACAGTATTTAGACCATAGTATATTATAGTATTTTTTTTCATGTGGGCTGCCTTGATTTCATAATAGCTTGTATGGCATAATTAAATAAAACAATATAGAGGCAAAACAATATACAGACGCAAGAAAAAGTATGTGAACCTGTCACGCCCTGACCTTAGAGAGCCTTGTTATTCTCTATTTCGGTTAGGTCAGGGTGTGACTAGGGTGGGTACTCTAGTTTTTATATTTATATGTTGGCCTGGAATGGTTCCCAATCAGAGGCAGCTGTCTATTGTTGTATATGATTGGGGATCATATTTAGGTAGCCTTTTCCCACCTGTTGTTTGTGGGACCTTGTCTATGTCTAGTTGCCTGTGAGCACTACATTTGCTTCACGTTTCGTTTTGCGCTTTGTTTTCTGGGAGTTTCATTTAAATAAACATGTGGAACTCTACGCACGCTGCGCCTTGGTCCATTCATTATAACGATCGTGACAGAACCCTTTGGAATGACCTGGATTTCTGCATAAATTGGTCATCAAATTTGATCTGATCATCTAAGTCACAACAATAGACAAACACACTGTGCTTAAACTAATAACACACAAATTATGGTATTCTTGTCTATATTGAATACATAATTTAAACATTTACAGTGTAGGTTGGAAAAAGAACCCCTAGGCTAATGACTTCTCCAAAAGCTAATTGGAGTCAGGAGTCAGCTAACCTGGAGTTCAATCAATGAAACGAGATTGGAGATGTTGGTTAGAGCTGCCTTGCCCTATAAAAAACACTCACAAAATTTGAGTTTGCTATTCACAAGAAACATTGCTTGATGTGAACCATGCCTCGAACAAAAGAGATCTTAGAAGACCAAAGATTAAGAATTGTTGACTTGCATAAAGCTGGAAAGGCTTACAAAAGTATCTCTAAAAGCCTTGATGTTCATCAGTCCACGATAAATAAAAAAATTAGAAATGGAAAAAGTTCAGCACTGTTGCTACTCTCCCTAAGAGTGTCCGTCCTGCCAAGATGAATGCTCAACGAGGTTTAGAAGAATCCTAGAGTGTCAGCTAAAGACTTACAGAAATCTCTGGAACATGCTAACATCTCTGTTGATGAGTCTACGATACGTAAAACACTAAACAAGAATGGTGTTCATGGGAGGACACCACAGAAGAAGCCATTGCTGTCCAAAAAAACCCAAAGCTGCACGTCTGAAGTTTGCAAAAGTGCACCTGGATATTCCACAGCGCTACTGGCAAAATATTCTGTGGACAGATGAAACTACAGTTCAGTTGTTTGGAAGGAACACGCAACACTATGTGTGGAGAAAAAAAGGCATAGCACACCAACATCAAAACCTCATCCCAACTGTAAAGTATGGTGGAGGGAGCATCATGGTGTGGGGCTGCTTTGCTGCCTCAGGGCCTGGACAGCTTGCTATCATCGACAGAAAAATGAATTCCCAAGTTTATCAAGACATTTTGCAGGAGAAAGTTAGGTTACCTGTCCGCCTAATTGAAGCTCGACAGAAGTTGAGTGATGGAGCAGGACAACGACCCAAAACACAGAAGTAAATCAACAACAGAATGGCTTCAACAGAAGAAAATACGCCTTCTGGAATGGCCCAATCAGAGTTCTGACCTCAATCCGATTGAGATGCTGTGGAATGACCTCGAGAGCAGTTCACACCAGACACCCCAATAATATTGCTGAACCTAAACAGTTTTGTAAAGAGGAATGGCCAAAAATTCCTCCTGACCGTTGTGCAGATCTCATACGCAACTACAGAAAACAATTGGTTGATGTTATTGCTGCCAAAGGAGGGGTCAACCAGTTAATAAATCCAAGGATTCACATACTTTTTCGGTGTGAACCGTGTTTACACGGTGTGAACAATAAAGACATGAAAATGTATAATTGTGTATGTGTTATTAGTTTAAGCAGACTGTGTTTGTTTTTTGTTGTAACCTAGATGAAGATCAGATCAAATTTTATGACCAATTTTTGCAGAAATCTAGGTATTTCCAAATGATTCACATACTTTTTCTTGCCACTGTATCTCCATGGCTTGTAGCTATATTACCCCCATAAATGCCTTTATGTGGATTCTCATGTCACTGAGCTTAATCCTCAGAAGCAACTGTTTGAATATTCAGAGCTTGTGGTTTCTGCTTGTCCATGGTGTCAGCCCTAGCTATGGAAACACAATTTCCCTAGTACAACACCAGGTTTTAAGCCCATGGTAAGTCTGCACATACTAGTGTTGCAAAATAAAAAGGCCATGAAATACCATTTTTTGTGGAGATCATTTTCAAGTTCTCTCCCTCCCACCTTCCCTTTGCTTACCTCCTCCGTGTCCACATTTGCTTCCTCTTCTACATCCACCTTCTCATGCTCCTTCTCCATCCTATTCTCTTGGGTGGGGACTACCCACTCTATGTTCCCCTCGGCTGGGTGAGATTTGACGTTGAGTGACTCCTGGGTGTTAACAACAGTTCTCTGGAGGCCCAGTAACCTTCCAGGGAAAGATGTCTCATCCTGGGCACGGTCGGCGACGAGCCTGGCCTGAGACCCCCACCTCCCGAGCTTGATGGAGAAATTATCATTGACCACCTCAAGAAGAGGTTTCTCCTCTTTGTTAGAAAAGTTGTAGACCACCTTGATGTGAGGCTGCTCCTCATCCTTCAGTATGGATTCTATGATGGGGATGGTAGGGGAACGAGAAGGAAGCTCTGGCTTTGGAGATTGGTCAGGTTCAAGAGTGATCAATTGGACTGGGGAATCCGCTTGTTCTTTCTCCCTCTCTTCCTCTCTTTGTCTTTCTCTTGCCTGCTCTTTTTCTCTCTGTCTCTCATCTTCCTTCATCTTTTCCTCCTCTCTCTTTCTTTCCCTTTCCCTCTCCTCTTCTATGAGTTTCTCCCTGTCCTCCTCTCTCAATCTCTCCTCTTCCACTCTAAACATCTCCCTCTCTTCCTCCTTTCTCAGTCTCTCCCTTTCCCTCTTCACTTCTATCTGTCTTTCTGTCTCCCTCTCCTCTTCTTTGCTCCTCTCCCTCTCTTCCTCCTTTCTCAGTATCTCCTTTTCCCTCTCAAGTTCTATCTCTCTTTCTCTCTCCTTCTCTAATTCTTTCCTCGTGTTCTCCCTCTCTTCTTCCTCTCTCTGTCGCTCCCTATTCCGCTCCTCCTCTCTTTGTCTTTCTCTCTCCCTATCCTCTTCCTTCCTCTTTCTCTCCCTCTCTTCCTCCTCCATCTGTCTCTGTCTATCCCGTTCCCTCTCTATTTCTCTTTGCCTTTCTCTCCCCTCTTCTTTCATCTTTCTCTCTTCTTCCTCTCTCTGTCTCTTCCTTTCCCTCTCTTCCTCATTCTGTCTCTCCCTTTCCTTTTCTTTCTGCACTTTTTTTTGTCTTTCTATCTCTAACTCAACTTCTTGTTGCCTCTCTTTCTCCCTCTCCTTCTCTGCTTGTCTCTCTTCTAGCACCAGCTGTTTAAGTTTTTCCTCCTTTTGCACCTTGGTCTCCATATCTTTCTCTATTTGATCAATCACTAACTCTTGTTTTTTCCCTCCATCTTCCATCCGAAGAAGTCTTCCTACTGGTTTGTAGAGTGGCACCTGGGCCCCCTTCTCCTCTCCCTCCTCTTCCTCATCTTCTATCTCCTCACTATTAATCTTTATCCCAGAACGTCCTGAGTGACATAGGGTGGAAGCCTTGTCCTCCCGGGGAGCTAGCTGAACGCTTTCACTCGTTGCCAATGACCCCCCAGTGACACCCAACGCAGGGTGAACTCTGCCAGGGATTGGTTGAGTGGCAACATCCACCCTCTGATTGGATGCCTGAACAGGAGGTGTGTCTAATGCCCAGTCTTTAATTCGCTGTTTCACACCCCCAGAACCGTCTGCTTGTTTAATTGGACCAGGTACTTCCTCCCTCTTGGTCAGAGGCTCTGGCCTCGAGGAGGAGTCCAGCAGCAAACTGATCCTCCATTGTATGCTGCACACGTTCTCTTCTCCTGCCTCCTTTACCCCTTCTCCAACCCTCTCTTCCTTCAGCGGTGCTGAGTGCTTGAGTCTGCACTCCGGGTCAGACGATGTCTCTGGTGAATCTGTTATCTTCTCTTCCTCCTTGGTCCTGAGGACAGACACTTTGAGGACTGCAGTCTCTCTCTTGGTCGCCTGTTCCTGCTTCTGGTTGTTGTCTTTGGCTGGTGGCTGTGAGGGGCGCGAGAGGCCGGCCGACTCAAACCTGGAGGTGAGCTCCATGGACAGCCGTTTCCTGCATCCTCCCCAGCGGGCTGCCTGATCCTCCCCAGCGTGACATCTAACGATCGCAAAGGTGGGCTCGCTCACAGTGTCTTCAGACTGGGGTTGAAGGGGAGCTGAGGTGACTGATGGTAATGGTACAGCCTCAGTTCCAGTAGCGGAGTGGCCTGAATCAGAGTTGCCATGATTCACAGATTCACTGACTTGATTTGCCGCCGAGGTTCCAGTGGGGTCAGATATGTTACTAGCCGGTGGCTCAGATGTTGGGGCAGTAAGGGAGCTGGATGTGGAAAGAGCAGCTTGGCTTTGTTCAGTGGTATGGGTTGAGTCAGTGTGGGGTGTTATGGTTGAAGGAGCTTTGGGAGCATTGGCCGGTTCAGGTGTCATGGTGCTCTCTGTATCGCGTTTCACAGCTCCGCTTGAGTCAGACACAGGGCCACTTATAGGCTGATTAGGCTCCGGTTTGCTGGAGGTAGTGGGTGTAGTGGGTGTGGTCTGAGACGGCTGTGGAGTCCTTGTCAGTGTCTTTGGGGCTAGGATGGAGCGTAGGGTGGTGTTCCTCTGCAGTGAGAAAGTTTTGGGAGTCAGGCGAGGTTTGGGGCCTGGCGCAGGCTTGACGCCAGCCCCTCTTGCTTGGCCCACCTCACCAGAGGCCATGTCCATACGAGCTGCCATGCCCTCACTTCGTTCTTGAGAAGAGAAACACCGAAGGGAGGAGTGGAGAATGGGTGGAGAAGGAGAATGGTGGGGAGAAAGGGAGAGGTGAGCAGGGGAGGAGAAGGGACAGAAGGGGAGGGAGAGGAAGAAGTGAACAGAGAGGCGAGAAGAAGAAAGGCTATTTTAGACTACTGGTGCTACATGAAGCCAGGTAGAAAACAAATCATTTCCTTTACTTCACATTTAGCTGTCACTCTGCTCTCTGACAAATACTTTCACCATAATGTATCACTTTCACATATTCTGGTGATACTCTGGGTTAAAAGCCAGACGGTTTGGCTCTCTAAGGCCAAGCTAGAAGAGCTGGTTGGATAAGATTTTTACAGAGGAAAAATACCTACCTCTAAAAATAAACAAAGTGAGACATACTACAAGCTACCTCTTACACCGCAACTGTACAGTATTATTGTTATGTCAGTCAAATAAATGTCAATGGACTGACTGTTGTTTGCATTTTGTTTGACATCCAATTCTACATTATGTACAACAACTCACTTAGTTTTGCGAGGGATTTGCCACCAAATGCAAACCTTTAGCACTATATTCACTTAAAGATGATAAATCGTATACTTATGATCACTTAAAATACGGGGATTGTCTACAAAAAGTGCTGTTGCTTATGCTCAAATAAACAGTGACATCCCACTGGGCAAAAACTGCTTGAATCAACGTTGTTTCCACGTCATTTCAACAATATAAAAATCATTGTATTTGCTAAAAGTTATCAACGTAAGGGAATATAGCATTTTTTATCACCCAACTTTTAGTCTAAATACAATGGCATGGTCATTTTTTGGTTGATTTCACGTTGAATTCACGTTAGTTGACAACTCAACCAAATGTAAATCAAAAATAGACGCTGAGCTGACATCTTTGCCCAGTGAGATACTGTTCCTTGGCCTGATATTCATGATCTAGGGTTCTATTCAATCTGTAAACTAAAGAATTACAGATTGCGCGCTATACATTTGTATAATTTAATTTCCGATTGAGCTGACATATGCAGCGTTTACAGTGAATGCAGTCTTCGCTAACGCAAGAACATTGCCTTTAAATGTAAATCTTGCCGTAATGGTGAACTTCTGTGATACGGATTTAATAGAGCCCTTAATCTCAAATCCAAATAGATTTTTTATCTCTGATTGATACTACGATAGCTGATTGCACAAAATCTCTATACTATAAAGTTGTTTGAGTTGTTTAAAGGAAGCTGTTCTGATTTCTAACCATACTTAGATTGACACTAGTGAGTCAAGACAGATTGTTTGGTTGATTTGTGAGTGATGTCATCTAAATTTGAATGGAACAAAACACAAATGCGTCCCAGTTGCATGTTGTACATCCTGTCTGGTTTTTCCTGTCAGCTGTCAGAGTGTAGTATAAACCAGTCCAACCACACACCACTGCTCCATATATGAAGCACTTTAAAATCATGTGAGAAGCTCCAAGGTCTGACTCGGAGGCAAAAGGTTGGCGTTCCAAATGGCACTCTAATTCCCTATAAAGTGCACTACTTTTGAGCCCTATGGGACTACCCCTTTCTAGCCCCGTCATAATAGTAGTGGGACTCAGGGCTCTCATCAATCAACCGGGTTTCCACTTTAAGGACAGGATAGGTTTCCATTGAATAGGACTCTTGTCACATAGTTTAGATACGATCTATTGGTAAATGTTTGCAACATAATCACTTGTTGTTGCAAACAAATGGGGACTGTCACCATTTTCTGACAAATACCTAGCAGCCAATTCTGATATTGGCATTATCTATCATCAAATCAAATTGTATTGGTCATGTACACGTGTTTAGCAGATGTTATCGCGGGTGCAGCGAAATGCTTGTGTTTCTAGCTCTGACAGTGCCGTAATATCTAACAAGTAATATCTAACAATTTCACAAATGGAAGTAAGAATATATAAATATATGGACGAGCAATGTCAGAGCGGCATCTACTAAGATACAGTAGAATAGAATACAGTATATACCTATGAGATGAGTAATGCAAAATATGTAAAAATTATTAAAGTGACTAGTGTACCATTTATTAAAGAGGCCAGTGATTTCAAGTCTATGTATATAGGCAGCAGCCTCTAATGTGCTAATGGTGCTAATGGTCTATTCCACCCCATGTAATAGATCCCAAAATATGCCTTTGTCAAATGTCGTTTATACAATTGTTTATACAATTCCAAAACACCTGCAACTCAGCGTCCCCTAGTCTCAAATAGTTTTATATGTGTTTGCAGTCAGTCCACAAAAGAAAATACAAAAACACACTTTACCTGCCCGAGTCTATCCTTTGCAGACTGATGTTGAAGACGTGTTATTTTATACAGAACATATAACAAAGTTTAGCAACGTGCTAAACGTTTTGGAAAATAATGGTTGGTTGTAAGAAAAACTAACGAAACAAACCCCTTGTTTGACTCTGTAACCTTCAGTTGGTGTTAATATGTGACCAATAAATGCAGCACACAATGACCTCACTGTGGTTGAACTCACATAGTCTAATCTCTCCTTCACAGCAGGTAGAGAGCGGATAAATAGAGGCATATCAAAACCATAAAGGCGCTATAATAACAATCATATTATAAAAGTCCTGGAATGACCTCCTGCTATGTTGACTCCTGGTAGTAAAATAGCCCTTTTCCTTGTTGCATATCCCTCCCTAGCCTATAGTGACAAATTAAAAGCTTTTTATGATCATATACTTAGAATCTACCTGTTTTGATAATGACTATGAGTCTTTCACTTTGAAAACAGTTCAACCAAAAGGACCTTTCTAGCCAGCTTAACGATATATAAGCTGTTACTTATAGCTGTGACCAACTGACAAGGCAGATGTTTTATATGAATAGACTTTAAACTTCAGGATCTCCAGATTACAGCATGTGTGGAACAGGGACTGTTTGACAAATTTGTCTCTCTCCAAAGTCATTCAACACAGATCCCACACAAGAACACTATTGTGCCACAGGGAACGATGGTCCGCGACAGTCCCTAGAGCGGCAGTCCGGACAGTCAAGCCTCGTGCACACCAACTGTGCCAAACTGTATGTGTTTCGTCTTCTTCAGTGATGTTTTAGGGAAGACTTCACTGGAAACAGTGTATTGCCACCCACTACTGGATACGGGAAATAAAAAAAAGGAGAAATCCAAAAGGGAAATAAATTAAAACATTTAAGCCACTAAAACATCAGATTTGTTTTATTTTTTTTAACTTTGCCCTAAATACACTCAGAGCCCTACTCAGATCTGGTTGACTTGAGATAATGGAACCACAGTACGCCATGCAGCTCCTCACCCATTACATCCTGCATTCCCAAGAAGCGTTCATCTGCAGATACGATGATATTGATATTGAGTTCTTATCCACTCCTGCAGGGCAGTTTATCACCATAGCAATAAATGGCAAAACAAATCTACTTTCTTCACGACAAGGATATCTGGATCCTGCACCTTGCGAACAGCAGCCACAGCGTGGGACTGCGGTGACTCCACGGCAACAGAACCCCTAGAACATTCTTTACCTTTTCTTGCTGTCGCGGCATAGGAGACACGCTGAACAGCTCTTATTTTAGCAATCTCAGCCTCCTTCCCCCTTAGAGGACATTCAGGGAACTCATGTGCATGCTTCCCACCACAATTGCGACATTCAACACCATCATCTTCCGGAGCAAAATAATCCCTCAAGTCATTATCTTTGCAAACACACTACACATGCCCAAATGCTTTTCAGTTGGAACACTGCAGTAAACTGGGGACAAATGACCTCACAGGCTAACTCACATATCCCATCTTGACATGTGTGGAGCGGCGACTCATCAAAAAACAGTAACACAGACGTAGTCTATATCATCTTTCCACTGAACATACGCCTCAATCGGCATGCCCCAAATACTCCAGGAATTTGTATCTTGATCTTCTCAGAGACTCCAGAATCACGCCCTTTATTCGGTGCACTGCTACGAAAATCTTTCTCCTTGATTCTAGTGAGGCGAACGTGCTCTCCTTTTGTTCTCCCGACACAGAACAATTCTACAAAATTCCACTTTTGGTCACCCTCACAGATTCCACAGTACCCAACACTTTCTTCACCATCTTGGCAACATCAAACAAATCTCCCAAGTCATCAGAAATGTTCTGTCCAAAAATGATGCAGAAAAATTAATCCATGCTTTTGTTACTTCTAGGTTAGACTACTGCAATGCTTTACTTTCAGGCACTAAATACACTTCAGTTAGTGCTAAATACGGCTGCTAGAATCCTGACTAGAACCAAGAAATTTGATCATATTACTCCAGTGCTAGCTTCCCTACACTGGCTTCCTGTTAAGGCAAGGGCTGATTTCAAGGTTTTACTGTTAACCTATAAAGCGTTACATGGGCTTGCTCCTACCTATTTTTCAGAGTTGGTCCTACCGTACATACCTACATGTACGCTACGGTCACAAGACGCAGGCCTCCTAATTGTCCCTAAAATTTCTAAGCAAACAGCTGGAGGCAGGGCTTTCTCCTATAGATCTCCATTTTTATGGAATGGTCTGCCTACCCATGTGAGAGACGCAGACTCGGTCTCAACCTTTAAGTCTTTACTGAAGACTTATCTCTTCAGTAGGTCATATGATTGAGTGAAGTCTGGGCCAGGAGTGTGAAGGTGAACGGAAAGGCTCTGGAGCAACGAACCGCCCTTGCTGTCTCTGCCTGGCCGGTTTCCCTCTCTCCACTGGGATTCTCTGCCTCTAATCCTATTACAGGGGCTGAGTCACTTGCTTACTGGTGCTCTTTCATGCCGTCCCTAGGAGGGGTGCGTCACTTGAGTGGGTTGAGTTACTGACGTGATCTTCCTGTCTGGGTTGGCGCCCCCCCCTTGGTTTGTGCTGTGGTGGAGATCTTTGTGGGCTATACTCGGCCTTGTCTCAGGATTGTAAGTTGGTGGTTGAAGATATCCCTCTAGTGGTGCGGGGGCTGTGCTTTGGCAAAGTGGGTGGGGTTATATCCTTCCTGTTTGGCCCTGTCCGGGGGTATCATCGGATGGGGCCACAGTGTCTCCTGACCCCTCCTGTCTCAGCCTCCAGTATTTATGCTGCAGTAGTTTATGTGTCGGGGGGCTAGGGTCAGTTGGTTATATCTGGAGTACTTCTGTCTTATCCGGTGTCCTGTGTGAATTTAAGTATGCTCTCTCTAAATCTCTCCTTCTCTCTTTCTTTCTCTCTCTCGGAGGACCTGAGCCCTAGGACCATGTGTCAGGACTACCGGGCATGATGACTCCTTGCTGTCCCCAGTCCACCTGGCCTTGCTACTGTTCCAGTTTCAACTGTTCTGCCTGCGGCTATGGAACCCTGACCTGTCCACCGGACGTGCTACCTGTCCCAGACCTGTTGTTTTCAACTCTCTAGAGACCGCAGGAGCGGTAGAGATACTCTTAATGATCGGTCGGCTATGAAAAGCCAACTGACATTTACTCCTGAGGTGCTGACTTGCTACACCCTCGATAACTACTGTGATTATTATTATTTGACCGTGCTGGTCATTTATGAACATTTGAAAATCTTGGCCATGTTCTGTTATAATCTCCACCCGGCACAGCCAGAAGAGGACTGGCCACCCCTCATAGCCTGGTTCCTCTCTAGGTTTCTTCCTAGGTTTTGGCCTTTCTAGGGAGTTTTTCCTAGGCACCGTGCTTCTACACCTGCATTGCTTGCTGTTTGGGGTTTTAGGCTGGGTTTCTGTACAGCACTTCGAGGTATTAGCTGATGTACGAAGGGCTATATAAAATAAACTTGATTTGATGTACATCTTCTTATCCTCAAACCCCACTCCTAATACAAACTGTGAAGTAGTTGGGCCATGAGCAGTAGGATTACCAGGCAGTGTTTTAAATTTGATTTTAGCACTCTTTATCCATCTTTTTGCGACTCTAGTCTATCCAGTATTCTTAGCACCTTCATTCTCAATCTCATCTTTGCTAACTCGGTATCCGTTTCCGCCATTCTCTCTAGCTCTCCTTTATACGTATATACACACTACCGGTCAAAAGTTTCAGAATACATACTCATTCAAGGGTTTTTCTTTATTTTTTACTATTTTCTACATTGTAGAATAATAGTGAATAGATCAAAACTATGAAATAACACATATGGAATCCTGTAGTAACCAAAAAAGTGTTGGCACTCTTGGCATTCTCTCATTCAGCTTTATGAGGTAGTCACATGAAATGCATTTCAATTAACAGGTGTGCCTAATTTGTGGAATTAATTTCCTTCTAAATGCGTTTGAGCAAATCAGTTGTGTTGTGATATGGTAGGGGTGGTACACAGAAGATAGTCCTATTTGGTAAAAGACCAAGTCCGTGTTATGGCAAGAACAGCTCAAATAAGCAAAGAGAAATGACAGTCCATCATTACTTTAAGACATGAAGGTCAGTCAATCCGGAAAATGTCAAGAACTTTGAACGTTTCTTCAAGTGCAGTCACAAAAACCATCAAGCGCTATGATGAAACTGGCTCTCATGAGGACCCCCACAGAAAAGGAAGACCCAGAGTTACCTCTGCTGCAGAGGATGAGTTCATTAGAGTTAGAGTTATCAGCCTCAGAAATTGCAGGCCAAATAAATGCTTCACAGAGTTCAAGTAACAGACACATCTCAGCATCAACTGTTCAGAGCAGACTGTGTGAATCAGGCCTTCATGGTTGAATTTCTGCAAAGAAACCACTAGTAAAGAACACAAATAATAAGAAGAGACTTGCTTGGGCCAAGAAACACAAGCAATGGACATTAGACCAGTGGAAATCTGTCCTTTGGTCTGATGAGTCCAAATTTGAGTTTTTTGGTTCTAACTGCCATGTCTTTGTGAGACGCAGAGTTGGTGAACAAATGATCTCTGCATGTGTGGTTCCCACTGTGAAGCATGGAGGAAGAAGTGTGATAGTGTGGGAGTGCTTTGCTGGTGACACTGTCAGTTATTTATTTAGAATTCAAGGCACACTTAACAAGCACGGCTACCACAGCATTCTGCAGTGATACGCCATCCCATCTGGTTTGCGCTTAGTGGGACTATAATTTGTTTTTCAACAGGACAATGACCCAACACACCTCCAGGCTGTGTAAGGGCTATTTTAACAAGAAGGAGAGTGATGGAGTGCTGGCCTCCACAATCACCTGACCTCAACCCAATTGAGATGGTTTGGGATGAGTTGGACCGCAGAGTGAAGGAAAAGCAGCCAACAAGTGCTCAGCATATGTGGGAACTCCTTCAAAAAAGCATTCCAGGTGTAGCTGGTTGAGAGAATGCCAAGAGTGTGCAAAACTGTCATCAACGCAAAGGGTGGCTACTTTGAAGAATCTCAAATATATTTTTATTTGTTTAACACTTTCTTGGTTACTACATGATTCCATATGTGTTATTTCATAGTTTTGATGTCTTCACTATTATTACTATTATGTTGAAAATATATATATATATTATCAGTGAACTGGGCATTTAGTACTCCCATATGAGCGGAGAAACACATTCCTTGGCACTAAAGTTTCGGAACTGGCTCAGGAAATGAGTTCTCTTCGTCTACAAGGGAAAGGGTTCATTTCACAATTCAAGATGCTCAAATCCCGCTGAGTGTTGGTGATTTTGGTATACTTCCTCTGGCCTCAGTTTGCTATTAAGTAGGCTAGTAGTTGCGAGTTTGAAAGTCTAATTAGTAGGCCTATGCCTAGGCAAAAAAAAACTTAGGCAAGTAGGCTAATAGCCTAAAACCTTCGATTTTTGGCTAATGTAAACAGTACAGCATCCTAAAACTCAGAAAATGCAAGCTGCATGGTCCATCTGGCATTTGCCGTGCATCATTTATGGTGATATGGCCTCTGCAGAAGTCAGGTCATTCAAGCCTCATGTCCACCAGATTAACTATTTGTGTTCCGACAGACGTTCAATATTTTCAAGTCGTGCATTGCTTTACATTGCGGTGGTACAAACAGAAGTTCATAAACAGTCAAGCCAGTTAGCTAGTTATCTAACTATGAAGTGAACCACTTTGCTAGATAGTGTAAGAAATTGAAATAGAGACTGGAAACTAGCAATAACTACACTTCAACATAAGCCATATATTATACAAAAACACACATACTCCTCATTTCTCTTGGACATATGCTGGACTTAAGACACCAACTATAGACACACATAATTCCCCTCCCCCATAATAACCACAGACACACCCAACCCATGGTTGGACCTCAGGACAAAGAACTCTCAGGAACCAATGGAACGTGGACACCAGGCCTGATCAGGACTACCCAAGACCCAGATCGACCAATCGGAAGGCCGGACTCGCAGATCTACCTACTTTGCTTGTTGTCTATATAGTACTGAACAATTCTGGAAACTCCCTCTTTTTCCGGACGATTCACTAGGAGTCAGACTGAAAGAGCCTTGCTGCAAGATTTTACTAAGATATCTTTACATGTAATTAAACGGCCTTATTATAAAATTATCCACCTCGTCCTATTGTCTCCTCTTGTTCTCCTGTCAACAGTAAACGTTTTACTAACAATAGCCAAGACATTGCCAGCACCTAGCTTCCACTTTCCAGCTAATTCAACTGACCAGATAATCCAATCGTATAGGCAATGTGTCTCCATGCAACATTTTTAGCATGTAGGTCGAGATAGCAATCTGCGCTTTGGTCAAACACGGCAGGGAACCCAGAGACAGCTAAAATTACCTTCTCCATGCTGCAAACCTTTCTGCAGCCTTGTGTCAAGTACGGAAAATGTGGACTAGACATCTGGCAAAAACAACATACAGCAAAACTATAAGCATTTGGTGGACATATGGCATCAGACTTTGAGCAGCGCTGTTTAACAAAGCTGTTGTGATTGAAGTTGTCAAGGAAGTGACTTTGTGCTTATACAGGACCTCCTGCCCCCATCTACCGTCAACCAATCATGTCAATGCGGAGCTATACTCCGCTATAAGGATCCCTCTGCATTGTTACAAAATTTGGGAGGCACATAGGTGATGAGTACTGATTTTGTACTCTGCATGCCTCTGGAGGCTCCGCAATTGCGTCACACCCCCATACCCCTCCATACGGAGCCTCTGACCACATAGGAGGATAAAGCATACATTCGCTTTGAGGCTCGATCTGCCTGAATCAATGCTGGTACAGCAATACATCATACAGATTGTAACTTTAAAATATTGAGGGACTGTGAATCAGTGAGGGTTAAAAACAACACCTGTAGGCGCCATGGTTCAGTGCCTTTGGCCACCGCATGCGTAAATCAATTTTGGCGCAATCTCTCCAAAAGACCTTTGCGCATAAAAGTCTGAGTGCGCGGTTAAGCAAGCCTGTGTAACCAATGCCTGGTGTGGTGCACATCATGCCACCTAGTGTTATTCCTTTGAAAGTCCCTCTTTCACCTGCACTTGCGCTCTGATCAGTTGTCATAGCAACTGTACAGCATGTGCCTAAAAAACAAGTGCTTGACCCATCAACGAGATGCGGAGGTTCGTCAGTCGACAACTACGACGCCATCTTATTACTTTAAGGTAGAGAGAGGGAGACAGAGACAGATAGACAAGGTTGTCATCATATCTGGGAATTATGAGCGGAGCTAAAGCCCGCATCGACCCGCCTGTTGCTGCTGAGAATGTCTCAAGCGCCGGACACAGTTCCGCGGCTCCTGCGCGGGAGCGCAAGCCAAGTGGAGGGGTTCTGAAGAGACTCAAGTCTCGCCGAAGCCAGGTTGATAGTAGGCCCGTCACAGAAGACGATCTGCGGACACAAGTTGGCCACATCACCCCTGAAGAGGTCCTAGGATTGCGGGTTGCTACACGAGGTAGGCTATATCTATTTTCTGAACGATGCATTTATATACAGTGGCATTGAGTAATTGAGTGTGGCATTGAGCAATTGAGTGTGGCATTGAGTAATTGAGTGTGGCATTGAGTAATTGAGTGTGGCGTTGAGCATTGAGTGTGGCGTTGAATAAAACTGGCACACGAATGTCTGTCTATTTACCTGCATAGTCGCTATGATAGATGGATAGATCAGAAGATAGATCATTTTATTGCACTCTAGATCTTGTAAAACAGCCACTGAACACCCATAACCTGTATGTCCATCCCAGGGTACCTGTGTAAACCAGAGGACAACATCTTCAACATAGATTTCATTCGCTTTAAAATCAGAGACCTGGAGACAGGGACTGTGTTGTTTGAAATCGCCAAACCACCTCATACGGGTACAGTCCATATTCTCTCTCAGTTTGTGTGTGTGTCTGTGTATTACCACTGTAGTATGTCTGACTAATATGATCATGTGTTTGTGTTTGTTGTATGTACTGGAAATCATCACCGTGCCATTGGTGTAAAAATAAATGGTGTGTGTTGTGTCGTTGACCTCAGAGGAAGACGAGGAGAATGGAGAGGGAGACATGAGTGCTGGACGTTTCGTACGCTACCAGTTCACAGCAGCATTCCTACAACTGAGGACAGTGGGAGCCACGTGCGTAACTCTCTCTCTTTCAAATCAATTTCAATTTAAGGGCTTTATTGGCTTGGGAAACATATGTTAACATTGTCAAAGCAAGTGAAGTAGATAATAAACAAAATGAAGAAAAAAAACAATAAAAATGTGCAGTAAACATTACACTCACAAAAGTTCCAAAATAATAAATACATTTCAAATGTCATATTATGTGCAAATAGTTAAAGTACAAAAGGGAAGATAAATAAACATAAATATGGGTTTTATTTACAATACTGTTTGTTCTTCACTTTTGCCCTTTTCTTGTGGCAACAGGTCACAAATCTTGCTGCTGTGGTGGCACACTGTTGTATTTCACTAAAATGGGGCGGCAGGTAGCCTAGTGGTTAGAGAATTGGGCCAGTAACCGAAAGGTTGCTGGATCGAATTCCCAAGCTGACAAGGTAAAATATGTTGTTCTGCCCCTGAACAAGGCAGTTAACTCACTATTCCCCGGTAGGCCGTCATTGTAAATACAAATTTGTTCTTAACTTACTTGCCTAGTTAAATAAAGGTAAAATAAATAATTATGGGAGTTTGTTTTCAAATTCTTTGTGGGTCTGTGTAATCTGATGGAAATATGTGTCTCTAATATGGTCATACATTTGGCAGGAGGTTAGGAAGTGCAGCTCAGTTTCCACCTAATTTTGTGGGGAGTGTGCACATAGCCTGTCTTCTCTTGAGACCAGGTCTGCCTACGGTGGCCTTTCTCAATAGCAAGGCTATGCTCACTGAGTCTGTACACAGTCAAAGCTTTCCTTAAGTTTGGATCAGTCACAATGGTCAGGTATTCTGCCATGGTGTACTCTCTGTTTAGGGCCAAATAGCATTCTAGTTATCTCTTTTTTTTTCTTTAATAATTTTTTTTAAATTTCCAATATGTCAAGTAATTATCTTTTTGTTTTCTCATGATTTGGTTGGGTCTAATTGTGTTGCTGTCCTGCAGTCTGTTTGGGTTTGTGTATAGAGCCCCAGGACCAGCTTGCTTAGGGGACTCTTCTCCAGGTTAATCTCTCTGTAGGTGATGGCTTTGTTATGGAAGGTTTGGGAATTGCTTCCTTTTAGGTGGTTATAGAATTTAATGTCCCTTTTTTGGAATTTGATAATTAGCGGGTATCAGCCTAATTCTGCTATGCATGTATTATTTGGTGTTTTACGTTGTACACCGAGGACATTTTTGCAGAATTCTGCATGCAGAGTCTCAATTTGGTGTTTGTCCCATTTAGTGAATTCTTGATTGGTGAGCGGACCCCAGACCTTACAACCATAAAGGGCAATGGGTTCGATAACTGATTCAAGTATTTTTAGCCAGATCCTAATTGGTATGTCAAATTTTATGTTCCTTTTGATGGCATAGAAGGCCCTTCTTGCCTTGTCTCTCAGATCGTTCACAGCTTTGTGGAAGTTACCTCTGGCGCTGATGTTAGGCCGAGGTATAGTTTTTTGTGTGCTCTACGGCAATGGTGTCTAGATGGAATTTGTATTTGTGGTCCTGGCAACTGGACCTTTTTTTGGAAGACTTTTATTTTTGTCTTACTGAGATTTACTGTCAGGGCCCAGGTCTGACAGAATCTGTGCAGAAGATCTAGGTACTACTGTAGGCCCTCCTTGGTTGGGGAGCAAACAGTAAACATTTGACTTCAGATTCTCGCCAATTCGTTGATATATGTTGAATGGAGTGGGGCTTAAGCTGCTTGTGTACATGGATTTGATAATGTCGTATGTTTTTCCCCCAACACCACTTTCCATTGATTTGTATAGGAGACCCTCATGCCAAATTGAGTAAAAAGCTTTTTTGAAATCATCAAAGCATCAGAAGACTTTTCCTTTGTTTTGGTTTGTTTGTTTGTCAATTAGGGTGTGTAGGGTGAATACGTAGTCTGTCGTACGGTAATTTAGTAAAAAGCCAATTTGACATTTGCTCAATACATTGTTTTCATTGAGGAAATGTACCAGTCTGCTGTTAATGAAAATGCAGAGGATTTTCCCAAGGTTGCTGTTGACGCATATCCCACGGTAGTTATTGGGGTCAAATTTGTCTCCACTTTCGTGGATTGGGGTGATCAGTCCTTGGTTCCAAATATTGGGAAAGATGCTAGAGCTAAGGATGATGTTAAAGAATTTAAGTATAGCCAATTGAAATTTGTGGTCTGTATATTTTATAATTTCATTGAGGATACCATCAACACCACAGGCCTTTTTGGGTTGGAGGGTTTATATTTTGTCCTGTAGTTCATTCAATGTAATTAGAGAATCCAGTGGGTTCTGGTAGTCTTTTAATAGTTGATTATAAGATTTGTATTTGATCATGTATATGTTTTTGCTGTTTGTTCTTTGTTATAGAGAAGTGGTTTACCCATACATCTCAATTTTGGATAGATAACTCTCCATGTTGTTCTTTGTTTAGTATTTTCCCAGAAGTGGTTAGAGTCTATGGATTCTTCAATTACATTGAGCTCATTTCTGACGTGCTGTTCCTTCTTTTTCTGTATTGTTTTAGTGATTCACCATAGTGAAGGCGTAGGCTCAGGTTTTCTGGGTCTCTATGGGTGGGTTGCACCAACATGGTTTAAATTAACCTTGGATTAGAGCAAATCTAGGTTTATAATTAATCAGAGATGTGTTGCACCACTTCCATTTAAAATCTGGATCAGTAAATCTATGATTACCGGTATTAAACTATGATTAGTGACATGTTACATCAATATATCGGGTATTTCGTGAGTTGAAACGAAGTAGCTAGCCTTCTTGACAAATGAGGCCACAAAGTTGCTGTTCCTTGATAAAATAATAACAATGTAACGTTAGAACTACTGCAACTCCATCGTGAAAGGTTCTCATGGGTTGGCTGATTTGAAATAAAATCCGTTATTTGCCAGTACTAGAAAGAAAACTAGTTTGTTAGCTACTGTAGCTAGCAAGTTTATAAACCAAGCTAGCTAGCATACGATATTATTCATTATTGTCATTACTTAACGTTATTTAGCCATTTATTATTTTTCTGCTAGCCACCTGATCATGGCACGTCAAATAACTTGAAAGGTCTCCGCTTACAAAAAAAATATCTATCGCCAGAGCTGATGGAGGAATTTAGTAACGTACTGGAGGATAAAAAGTCAGACAACACGACTGTCAAAAAGAAGGAAGATACCTAGGTCATTTTTGCGACAAATATAATGGATCGACGCGGATTAAAAAGAAGAGGACCCAAATCGGATGAAAGCGTGCTGGAAAAAACCTAAAAGCGAAAGCCAAAAAGGATGGGGGGGGGGGGGGGGGGGGTGCTCCGTCCAAGGGAATTGATCCTATCACCCAGAAGATATGCGAGATGATTCCCTAGCAGTTTGCCTCTCTCCATAACCCCTATGATAACGACGGACAACTTGACCCACCAATATTTAGTAAGCATAAATAACTGGTAAATATCAATGCCTATAATGCACGTTAAAACTAATGTTAATGCTACTTCACTACAATGTTACCGTTATCAGGCCCGTTACAGCATGTTGCATAACATCATCATTCATACCAAGGCTGGACATATCATAAGCCCCAATTCAATTGTTGTACAAAATGGGCATGTAAATACCCTGCTAATAATGAGTTAATTATCATAAAACTCAACAGGATTCAACCTGTTTCTAATTATTCTCTGAGGAACTTGTTTTGGTCTGCCATTTTGTCAGTTAAACTACCTCAAGTGGCAGTTTAGAATTAATCTCCAATCTAAGTTGATATATATATATATATTTTAATTAATCTAGATTTAAAGTGAAAACTAAATGTAACATTACAGGAAGGATTTAATTTAAAACTAGGTTTAAAATTTGGTACCACATGATTAATAGATAAACCTTGATTTAACCCAGTTTAAGAGTTCATCCATGTTGGTGCAACCCACCCTATATTTTTGGTTGGATAGGTTTCTCTATTTCATTCTTAAGTTTTTGCATTCTTCATCAAACCATTTGTCATTTTTGTCAATTTTCTTCGGTTTTCTGTTTGAAATTTTTAGATTTGATAGGGAAGCTGAGAGGTCAAATATACTGTTTAGGTTTTTCCTTTGGCTTTGATGCCTCATGATTGAGTATTGCTTTGTTCAAGTAGTCTATGATTTTGCAATGATCTGATACGGGTGTCAGTGGACTGACTGTGAACGCTATGAGAGACTCTGGGTTGAGGTCAGTGATAAAGTAGTCTACAGTACTACTGCCAAGAGATGAGCTATAGGTGTACCTACCGTAGGAGTCCCCTCGAAGCCTACAATTGACTATGTACATACCCAGCATGCAACACAGCTGAGGAGTTGGGACCCGTTTTTGTTGGTTATGTTGTCGTAGTTATGCCTAAGGGGGCATATGGGGGAGGGAATGCTGTCACCTCCAGGTAGGTGTTTGTCTTTCTGTGTGCTGAGGGTGTCAGGTTCTTGTCCAGTTCTGGCATTTAGGTCGCCACAGACATGTCCCTGGGCCTGGAAATTATTGATTTTCCCCCTCCAGGATAGAGAAGCTGTCTTCATTAAAGTATGGGTATTCTAGTGGGGCGATATAGGTAGCACACAGGAGGACATTTTTCTCTGTTGAGAACTTACTTTCGAATTTCTAGCCAAATATAAAATGTTCCTCAGTTGATTAATTTAATAGAGTGAGTTAGGTCTGCTCTTAACCAAATTAGCATAACCCCTGAGTCCCTTCCCTGTTTCACACCTGGTAGTTTGCTGGATGGGACTACCAGCTCTCTGTAACCTAGAGGGCAACCAGTGGGTCCGTCTCCTCTATACCATGTTTCTTGTAGGACACACATACAGCACAGGACAGACAGCATAGTTTTTCTATACACACGTTTACTCACGTACAGTACCTACTGCATGTTTACCCCCTCTCTGTCGGTCTGTCTGTCTGTCTCTCTCTCTGTCTGTGTGTCAGAGTGGAGTTTACAGTTGGCACCCGGCCTCTGAACAGTTTCAGGATGATTGAGAGGCACTACTTCAGGGATCACCTCCTGAAGAGCTTTGACTTTGACTTCGGCTTCTGTATCCCAAACAGCCGCAATACCTGCGAACACATCTACGAGTTCCCTCAGCTGTCCGAGAGCTTGGGTGAGTTTTACATCCCAACCATTAGTCAATTAAGCACTTTGTTACTGATGTTTTTTTGAAAAGTGCTACATAATTAAATAATGTAGGAGTAAATAAGTAGAATGTGTAAATTACATTTAAAGTTGAAGTCGGAAGTTTACATACACTTAGGTTGGAGTCGTTAAAACTTGGTTTTTCAACTACTCCACATATTTCTTGTTAACAAGAGTCGGTTAGGACATCTACTTTGTGCATGACACAAGTAGTTTTTCCAACAATTGTTTACAGACAGATTATTTCACTTATAATTCACCGTATCACAATTCCAGTGGGTCAGAAGTTTACATACATTAAGTTGACTGTGCCTTTAAACAATTTGGAAAATTCCAGAAAATGATGTCATGACTTTAGAAGCTTCTGATTGGCTAATTGACATAATTTGAGTCAATTGGAGGTGTACCTGTGGATGTATTTCAAGGCCTACCTTCAAACTCAGTGCCTCTTTGCTTGACATCATGGGAAAATCAAAAGAAATCAGCCAAGACCTCAGAAAAGAAATTGTAGACCTCCACAAGTCTGGTTCATCCTTGGGAGTAATTTCCAAACGCCTGAAGGTACCACGTTCATCTGTACAAACAATACTATGCAAGTATAAACACCATGGAACCACACAGCCGTCATACCGCTCAGGAAGGAGACGCATTCTGTCTCCTAGAGATGAACGTACTTTGCTGCGAAAAGTGCAAATAAATCTCAGAACAACAGCAAAAGACCTTGTGAAGATGCTGGAGGAAACAGGTACAAAAGTATCTATATCCACAGTCAAACGAGTCCTATATCGACATAACCTGAAAGGCCGCTCAGCAAGGAAGAAGCCACTGCTCCAAAACCGCAATAAAAAAGCTAGACTACGGTTTGCAACTGCACATGGGGACAAAGATCGTACTTTTTGGAGAAATGTCCTCTGGTCTGATGAAACAAAAATAGAATTGTTTGGCCATAATGACCATCGTTATGTTTGGAGGGAAAAGGGGGAGGCTTGCAAGCCGAAGAACACCATCCCAACCGTGAAGCATGGGGGTGGCAGCATCATGTTGTGGGGGTGCTTTGCTGTAGGGGGGACTGGTGCACTTCACAAAATAGATGGCATCATGAGGGAGAAAAATTTTGTGGATATATTGAAGCAACATCTCAAGACATCAGTCAGGAAGTTAAAGCTTGATCGCAAATGGGTCTTCCAAATGGACAATGACCCCAGGCATAATTCCAAAGTGTATGTAAACTTCCGACTTCAACTGTATGTGGAAATGCAATCATTTACTGAAGGAAATGCACATCACCTTTTAAATACATTATCCAGACATTGGAATGACATGTGAAATACAGAATAATAAATGTTCCCTTCCAGTTTGTCAGATGGTGGAACATCCCTACGAGACGAGATCGGACAGCTTCTACTTTGTCGACAACAGACTGGTCATGCACAACAAGGCAGACTACGCTTATAATGGGGGCAGGCATTGAGCGTGTGTGTGTGTGTGTGTGTGTGTGTGTGTGTGTGTGTGTGTGTGTGTGTGTGTGTGTGTGTGTGTGTGTGTGTGTGTGTGTGTGTGTGTGTGTGTGTGTGTGTGTGTGTGTGTGTGTGAGTGCATGCTGTGCCCAAGCCTATACTCACACAAACAGACTCTCCCCCAAATGTTGATTACTGTAAGTTAAAAAGCCTTTATTGTCATGGTATAGCTGTATAGTATGGAAAAAGTTTAAAAACATCAGGACAGAGCCGCATAGAGCCACATAGAGTACTGGCAGTAGTATGGCAAAACTCTGCCAATAGTGCTTTCTCTGTACCACCAAAAGGAAGCAGGTTGAACCCCAATGATGTGTCTCAACTAACCAAATGGTTGATTTTAGTGTGTAGTTATACAGTTGATGTACTGTGCACTCCTTGGCTTTTAAGGGAAAGCATATTCCCCACTTTTGTTGAACCATGAGAAGCACTAGTTTCCCACCAAATTCAGCTTTTTAGGAGTGAGTGATGACCACACACACAGGCAGGCAGACAAACAATCTTTCTCTCTTTCTCTCCCTATTTCTATTTCTCTCTATCGTAACCTGCTGTGCTCAGGTCCACACTCCAGTCTGGAAATATAATTAAGATGGGAATGGGGAAGACATCCACGCACTCACACACTCACTGTCAAATACACATGCTGTGGGGGTGCTTTGCTGCAGGAGGGACTGGTACATGTCACAAAATAGATGGCATCATGAGGGAGGAAAATTATGTGGATATATTGAAGCAAAATCTCAAGACATCAGTCAGGAAGTTCAAGCTTGGTCGCAAATGGTGGCCATCACAAAGCCCTGACCTCAATCCCATAGAAAATTTGTGGGCAGAACTGAAAAAGCGTGTGCAAGCAAGGAGGCCTACAAACCTGACTCAGTTACACCAGCTCTGTCAGGAGGAATGGGCCAAAATTCACACAACGTATTGTGGGAGCTTGTGGAAGGCTACCCAAAACGTTTGACCCAAGTTAAACAATTTAAAGGCAATGCTACCAAATACAAATTGAGTGTATGTAAACTTCTGACCCCCTGGGAATGTGATGAAAGAAATAAAAGCTGAAATAAATCATTCTCTCTACTATTATTCTGACATTTCACATTCTTAAAATAAAGTGGTGATCCTAACTGACATAAGACAGGGAATTTGTACTAGGATTAAATGTCAAGATTTGTGAAAAACTGAGTTCAAATGTATTTGGCTAACGTGTATGTAAACTTCCGACTAATTATTTGAGGAACAGAATCAGAACCAGGAACGAAAGTGATCTATACTGTTCCGGAACAGAACCATTATCTGAAAAGCATGGGAACCGGTTAATAACATTCTTCTTTGTTCCGAGCATTTTTTTCCTATTTCTACAAAAATTGCAACAAAGCGCCTATGCAAAGCCCTCACTCTGTTACTCAGAAACGTATTCCTGTGTCTGCCTGCCAGCTGAAAATCTTGCCAGTTTGTGTGTGTGTTTAGGCTACCTGCCACTTCACAACCAAAGCATAGGTTACTGTAGCCTACTTACGACGTTATAAGCGTGATTCAAAAGTAGGGAGAGAGATTTATTTTATTAGAGAAGAATGGATTAACTTTTTCAATGCTGGTTAAGGATACTATAGTTATACCGTTTCACATTGGATTAATTAACTACAAAAGATAAGACGTGTTTTTAATTCTAGTGCTGCTCTACACACACAAGCTTGTTAGCTAATGTTATTTCTGGTCCAACATTAAGCCAACTCTCTGAAGTTCAAAGACATTCAAAGTTCCCCTGCGTAGGTATAATTATACCTCCTGCGTAGGTATAATTCTGTGGGCCTAATTCAGATAATGCATGTCATGACAAGATGCCCTTCAAGCCAGGCCTCCTACACTTGTCCATAGTGACTGACAGCACAGTGCACAGTGTGTGTGTTTGTCTTTCATTATGATTAAACCATGCTGTTACGGCAAAAGACAATTTGCTTTTAACGACTTTCCTATAAAGATGAAATAGCTTGTCCGCTCCATTGCAAGCTGCTCTATCCACACTGATTGGTGAAGTAATTTGATGTCGAAATAAAAGAACAGAAAGGAACTATATAACCAGGTGCTTTTTTGGGGTTCGAACCGGTTCAAACTTGATTTTGCTGGTCGGAATAGTGGAACGGACGCCCCAAAAATGTGGATTCTATTCAGAACAAAACCATTGGAAAATCATTTTGGTTCCAACCCCTGCTTCACAAACAAGGTGATCAGAAGAAGTACTCGTACGTTTACATTCAAATCAAGTACAAAAATCTAAAGCAGTGAAAGTCACAGGTTGTAAAATAACTAGAACTTACAGTTTTATGTACACAAATATGTCCTTTATTTTTTGTGTCTTTGGTTGTTTTGAAAGGCACTTAAAAAATATATAGCTTTAATTTTATTTATATAAACTGAGAAGACCGCTCTGATCAGAAATGTTTTTCACAGTCAATAATTAGATATGCAGTCATATAGGATACAGTGTATTACTCAACTCTTAATTGTATTAATATGTCAGGTTGATACTTGTATCATGTTTTAAAGTAAAATGTTGTAGTGTTTTGGATTGTTTCCTCTAGAAACACCAAAAGCACGTGTGGCATAAACATTTGTGAAATATGTGAAAATTTAAAGGAATTGGTGATTGATCTTTGTTAGATAGAAATCAAATAGTGTATTATTGTGTATTTTGTTAACAACTGGCGTCCAGGATAAAGTGTGTAGTTGTATGAAATAAAAATGTCAAAAATAAATAAATAAATATACTGTATGTGCATTTTCAAATTAATTTGATGAGGTGCAGCAGTGCTTCAGCAATGCCATTAATTCATTCAACCTGTAAGATGTGTGTTTACCAGATTGTGTAAGCACCCTTTTTTAGGGAGAGAACAGTGTAACGGCTGGTGTTGGCCACGAGGTGGAGTCATGGGACAAGAAAGAAACAAGGGAGACGTCTGTTTTGACGAATGGAAACATACTGTACTACAAGAACAATTACTAAAGGCATAATCTGTTGAAAGGTCATTTAAATGAATGAAACATAACCATTGATAACCATTAAATCAGATCAAATTGTATTTTCCACATGCACTGAATACAACAGGTATTCCTTACCATGAAAAGCTTACTGACGAGCCCTTAACCAACAATGCAGAGTTTTTCAAAAGTAATTAAGAAACATTTGCTAAATAAACTAGAGAAAAAATAGTAACAGACTAAAATAACAATAAAAAGGCTATATACAAGGTGTACCGATACCAAGTCAATATTCAGGGGTACGGTTTAGTTGAGGTAATATGCACATGTAGGTAGGGGTAAAGTGACTATGCGTAAAAAATGAACAGAGTAGCAGCAGCGTCTGTGAAGGAATGTGTGTGTGTGTGTGTGTGTGTTGGCGTGTCAGTCTAGTATGTGTGAGTGTGTGGTTAGAGTCCAGTGCATGTATATCAAGCCTGTGAAAGAGAGTCAGTGCAAAAAATAAGGGGGTCAATGCAAATAGTCTGGGTAGCCAATTGATCAACTGTTCTGCTGTCTTATGGCTCAGGGGTAGAAGCTGTTAAGGCGCCTTTTGGTCCCAGACTTGGCGCTCCGGTACTGCTTGCAGTAGCAGAGATAACAGTCTAGACTTGGGTGGCTCGAGTCTATGACAATGTTTAGGGCCTTCCTCTGACACTGCCTGGTATAGAGGTCCTGGATGGCAGAAAGCTTGGCCTCAGTGATGTACTGGGCCGTACGCACTACACTCTGTAGCACCTTGCAGTCGGATGCCGAGCAAATGCAACCAATCAGGATGCTCTCGATGGTGCAGCTGTATCATTTTTTGAGGATTTGAGGTTCCACGACAAATCTTTTCAGCCTCCTGAGGAATAGGTGTTGTCGTGCCCTCTTCACGACTCTGTTGGTGTGTTTTGACCATGATAGGTCCTTAGGTCCAAAGCATTTCATGGCTACATATGTGACTGCTACTGGGCAGTAGTCATATAGGCAGGTTACCTTGGCGTTGTTGGACACAGGGACTATGGTGGTCTGTAGGTATTACAGACTGGGTCAGGGAGAGGTTGAAAATGTCAGTGAAGCTGATTCAGCGCACGGTCAGAGTACGCGTCCTGTGGCCCTGCGACCTTGCGAATGTTAACCTGTATAAAAGTCTTACATCGGCTACGGAGACGTAATCACACAGTCGTCCGGAACAGCTGGTGATCAGGAGCCGTAAAACAGCAGCCATCCCCTCCGGCGAGATCATGACTCAAAATGTATGGTTGTACACATTTTATTTAGATGTAGCTTATTATTATAATAAGATGGCAAATACAGATTTGTGTATCCGATACAGGAGAATTTCCTAAAATGACACATTTTGGAATACAACACAAAGCATCCTATTCTGTGATTTTGTGGAACAGTTACCCCCAGCTATGTTAGTCCTCTGGGACTTTAAACAAAACCTCCCTTTTTCTCACTCTTTATTTTCTTATCTGTATGTACGGCTCTACATCTTCCCCTTTCTCCGTTCCCCTCTCTCTTTCTTTGTATCTCTTTCCACCTCTCTAACTCATGTCCAAATCTCATTCGTTCTCTTCCCTCATCTCCCAGCCCTCTCCACACCTCTTTGCTCCTCCCTCCCTCCTCTCTCTCTCGCTCTGTTTTTCCTTTCTTTCTTCCTCTCTCACCTGGTAACCAGACCTCTGGAGAGGAGTGTTGAGTTTCCACTTTCCCAGAGAAGAAGACAATCTGAGCCTCACAAAATCCCCACAATGGAGCTCTCCCTAGTCTCCCTACCTCCCTCTGTCCGCTCTCTCTCTCTTCTGCATCTCTCTTTCACTCTCTCCCCTGTTACTTTCTGTTGAATGGTTTTAATTTCATTTTAGTATGTGTGTGTAAATTGTCACACATTCGTTCTGTCTGTTTGATAAGGTATTAAACTTCATGTTGCACTTCCGGTTCTGTCCACAAGATGACCCCTCCAGCTGAACTGCCCCTGTTAATATTGAAATGTGGTCAAAGATATTATTACTGCATTTTGCCAAATGAGTGACCAAAACCTAAACTGCAGAAGCGTTTCTGCAATCGTCAGTGATATTACCAGACAATTTCTGTTCCTGTTGATTTTGCCATCTGATACTTCCTGACTGGTGAGGTCACACAAAGGCTTTGCCTGAGGGCCACATTACCATGGTGAAAGGTGAGAGGGGTTAGATGTAAATATACAAGCTCATGCTACATGTTGGAATACACAACATTTACAGCATTTGTTACCTCTCTTGCTCTCTTCTAAATGCCATCTCTCTCTCTCATACTGTATACACACACACACACACACACACACACACACAATCAATCAAACAACAAAGCAGGACACGGTCAAACTGTAGGCTTCTGAATCAGATAGCTCAATCTGCCCTTTCCCCATAAATCAATAACCATGGGCTTCTATGCAGGGTTTGTTTATTATGGTTCCTGATAGGAATCCGCCATTGCTTTCATCCCTATTCATTCTGGTTGGGATCAGTGCAGATAAAGGAGAGGAGACAAGGAGAGGTAGCCACTGTTGATGATTGAGATACACCCCCATGTCTTTGCTTTTGCAGTGAAGCGGACGAGGGGACAGTCGTATCCTATAAATAGAAGGGAGGAATGGCGTTGATGGGCCCTGTGGATGGAAGTGGGGGGGGGGGGGGGGGGGGAAAAAGGATTAAAAGAGATACAGGGCCCTATTCCGACTTCACTTGTGTGTGTGTGTGTGTGTGTGTGTGTGTGTGTGTGTGTGTGTGTGTGTGTGTGTGTGTGTGTGTGTGTGTGTGTGTGTGTGTGTGTTTGGCAGAGGTGCTTTGTAGATGAGCATTGTGGATTTCGCCACTGGGCAAAGTCTTTCCTCTGAAGGTTCCTATGGGAGGAGTTTCTGATCTGACCGATTATTAACATTGTTTGGTAGTTGATCTGTCACTTATTCATTGGTCAAGACCAATACTTCCCGATATTCTCATTTCGAGACTGCATTGACCATGTGACCAATGACCAAAGACATTGTTGTAATGTCAAGTACATAATGATGGGCTAACATCTAAGCAACATTGTATATGGTTACAACATTGTTACTATGTCAAGAAAACGGGAATTTCCTGCTCTAGTACAATGGTTAACCAAAGTTAAATGGTCTGATGTATAATGTTTGCTTAACCTGAAGATGCCGGTGCCTTAGTGGTAGATACGTGCCCAGGCCTGAAAGTTATCATGAACCACACAACTAAGGATATGTCAAATCCTTTTTCAACAAGCAAACACATTCTATTGACATTGTCTTCTTTTCCAAAGATACTGTAGCTAATAGCAAGCCTATTGCTCAAGTGCAAATGCTCAAAGGACAGCTAATAGTGCAAATGAGGTTGGTCAATGTACAGAAATTACATTGTTGATTGGTTGGTTGGGAGAGACTATAATGCAATAAGTAAGACAATGATGGATATGACGTTTACCTAATGGTGCCTTGTTTCCCGTAACCATTGTCTTTGTGGTATATATTCAAGGTAAATGTTAGGGCTGTGCTGCATTGTAACTGGAAGCCTCTGTTGTGTGTGTTGCTCCCAGTCTTTTATTTTGAAAGAATGGGCAACTAAAACAACCACCTAGTTGTAGAATAATGTGCGAACAACCCCTTTATTTCCCTCCCCATATCAATCCAGTTTATAAATATTGTACTGGTGAGATTAAACCTTTACCAAACGGTGAAGCTGTCTGAAGCCTTCCTCTTAATCTCACCCTTCCTCTGTCTTTCTCTCCTCCCTTTGTCTCGTTCCCTTGCCACACCTTCCCCTGGGGATGGAGGGATTGTGATAGCAGGAGAACAGAGGTGGAGCTGTTTGCGCCAGCAGCACAGGTGTGCTTGTTTTTTTCACTGCTTCTCCTAAAGCCTACTCTTCAGTTCCTCCTCTTGCCACCTGCCAGGTGAAAATATCCTGAGCAAAGGGAATGGCTTCTATCCTGTTGTTGTCTTCTTGGTCTATTGTAGCATTTCCCAAACGCAGTCTTTGGGACTCAGTCCTCAGTCCTTGGGGTACACATGTTGGTTTTTGCTCTAACACTACACAGCTGATTCATGTGATCAAAGCTTGATGATTATGTTTTTATTTAAATCCGATGTGTAGTGCTAGGGCTAAAACTAAAACGTGCAGCCCTTGGGGACCCGAGGACCGAGTTTGGGTAACCCTGGTCTATTGGCTTCCTCCCAGGTACCCAAAGCAGGTAGAGACTTCCTGACGTGCGGTGAACGTACAACACAGTGGCATTGGCCAAGTGATTTGGGAGGGAAATCGCTCACTCGGCAAAAATGTACATTTCCCTACTTCTGTTTATTTAAACGGCAAAAGGTACAAAATCCTGAGAAAGGCTTGCACAGAATATCAGGGCTTGTTTCCCAAAAGCATCTTCAAGGCTAAGTTCATTGTTAGAACCTTGTAAGAACATCGATAAATCCCTGAGCTGTTTCCCAAATGCATCATTATTAACGCTGCACTTGAAAACGCTCGTAAAATAATGCTTGCCTCAGACCACTCGTAGAACAGCTAAGTGCGTCGTTCAATGCTTTTTTGCCTTCCCGCGTCACTTTATACACTGAAAATCCCCGCTAAACATAGAATTACATGGTTTATCCGTCTCTATGTGACTGCCGATAACTTCAGAACACAGTTGACTACAAATACAAAGTCGCCAATGTCTTTGCAATAGATACAAACATGAAATGAAAACCGAGATGACTGCATTAAAATATAAACCGTGGGCTATAGGCCTATTTCAATCACATTTCATGTTCAATCAATTGAGTTCTATATTGCTACTTGTAGGTTATTGTCTGTAATTTGTCTCAATATATTTCATGATGTGAAATATATATTTTCATGAGTTAGTGTATTTCATTGGGTAAGCATTATACTGTAATAAGCCACCTCAATATTTGCAGCCGTATGTGGTAATATCGCTCGAGAAGCTGATCCTTCGTCAGTATTGTGAAATAATTCTAATGTTAAGGAAAGATTTGAATGGAGAAAGCTGACCCGAGAGCAGTGCTCCCTTTCTTTCGATTTTATCATGTATAACACATGCTCCAACGATGCACTTAGTGACCGTTCTCTCTGCGTGGTGTTTTGGGAAACGTTACATCTCCGGCCTTTGTAGGAAAGATGCATCATAAGCCTAAGTTCCATCGCTATGGCCCAACCGGGCCCAGCTCTTTGTAACACCTGGAGAGAAGCCTCTTCAACCTCAGGAAGCTGAAGAAATTTGTCTTGGCCCTCCCGTCGGGCTGTATCACCACCTTTTATGGCAATTGCACCGTCCGCAACCGCAGGGCTCTCCAGAGGGTGGTGCGGTAAGGCCAATGCATCACCAGGGGCACACTACCTGCCCTCCAGGACATCTACAGCACCCGGTGTCACAGGAAGTCCAAGAAGATCATCAAGGACCTCAGCCACCCGACGAGCCAGGGCCTCATCACCCCGCTACCATCTAGTAGGCGGAGACAGAACAGGTGCATCGAAGCTGGGACCGAGAGACTGAGGTCGTGTCTAAACTTGACACTTACATGCGACTTCTGCTATCAGAATATGAAGATTGCACTGAAAAGACGGGTCTAGACGCACAAAAGTCGCTTTGTGGTCTGATTGTGTTCAGATCTGGCTGACCATTTCAGGAGGTGGTCAGGGATGCATTGTGGGAAAATTTCTCCAGTCGGGCTACCGAAAGCGGTAACAGTGGGTGATGTCATCAGCCCTCCTCCCACAAGTCTCCAGAAAACTTTTCATTATAACGTGTGAGGCACGTGTTTGCTGGCCTCATAAATGCTAGCCAGCTATCTAATAGAAAAATAATGTATTTATGCTAACCCGTTTGCAATCCCTTTAGTGTTGCTTGCTAGCGTGCTGGCTAGCTACATAGGTTAGCTGGCTAGTTAGCTATAGTAGTTAGCTACTGCCATCAGTTGTTGTTTTGTTATTATCATATTTTGCCTATTCCACCATTTGCAGAATGCATACTGGCATTTGAATATAGTGCGGGAAAAGGGAATCCGGACACACTGTGGACACGGAGACACATTTAAATGTAGTTGTAGATGCATGACGCATTCGGAATTCCATGATCAGAACTCTACGATCTGAATATTAAAGCTGCATAAACTGTCAAGTCCAGACACGGCCTGATAAACAGCTTATATCTCCAGGCCATCAGACTGTTAAATAGTCACCACTAGCTCGCCACCGCCCAGTACCCTGCCCTGAACTTCAGTCACTGTTACTACCCGGCTACCACCCGGAACTCAACCCTGCACCTTAGAGACCGCTGCCCTATGTACAGTGCATTCGGGAATGTATTCAGACACCTTCCCATTTCCCTTTTTTTTTTACGGTACAGCCTTATATTAAAATGTAATAAATACTTTTTCCCCCTCATTAATCTATACATAATACCCCAAAACGACAAAGTGAAACAGGTTTTTAGACATTTTTGCATATTTATAAAAAATGAAAACAGAAACACCTTATTTGCATTGACCCTTTGCTATGAGACTCCAAATTGAGCTCAGGTGCATCCTGTTTCTATTGATCATTCTTGAGACGTTTCTACAACTTGATTGGAGTCCACCTGTGGTAAATTCAATTTGTTGGCCATGATTTGGAAAGACACACACCTGTCTATGTAAGGTCCCACCGTTGGCAGTGCATGTCAGAGCAAAAACCAAGCCATGAAGTAGAAGGAATTGTCCGTAGAGCTCCGAGACAGGATTGTGTCGAGGCACAGATCTGGGGAAGGGTACCAAAACATGTCTGCAGCATTGAAGGTCCCCAAAAAACACAGTGGCCTCCATCATTCTTAAATGGAAAAAGTTTGGAACCACCAAGACTCTTCCTAGAGCTGGCCACAAGGCCTAACTGAGCAATCGGAGGAGAAGGACCTTGGTCAGGGAGGTGACCGAGAACCCGATGGTCACTCTGACAGAGTGCCAGAGTTCCTCTTTGGAGATGGAAGAACCTTCCAGAAGGACAACCATGTCTGCAGCACTCCACCAATCTGGCCTTTACGGAAGCCACTACTCAGTGAAAGGAGTTTGCCAAAAGGTACCTAAAGGACTCTTAGACCATGAGAAACAAGATTTTCTGGTCTGATGAAACCAAGATTGAACTCTTTGGCCTGAAAGCCAAGCATCACGTCTGGAGGAAACCAGGCAGCGCTCATCACCTGGCCAATACCTTCCCTACGGTGAAACATGGTGGTGGCAGCATCATGCTGTGGGGATGTTTTTCTGTGGCAGGGACTGGGAGACTAGTCAGGATTGAGGGAAAGATGAACGGAGTAAAGTATAGAGAGATCATTGATGAAAACCTGTTCCAGAACGCTCAGGACCTCAGACTAGGGTGAAGGTTCACCTTCCACCAGGACAACAACCTTAAGAACACAGCCAAGACAACACAGGAGAGTGGCTTCGGGACAAGTCTCTGAATGTCCTTAAGTGTCCCAACCAGAGCCCAGACTTGAACCCGATCTCTGGAGAGACCTGAAAATAGCTGTGCAGCGACGCTCCCCATCCAACCTGACAGCGCTTGAGAGGATCTACAGAGAAGAATGGGAGAAACTTCCCAAATACAGGTGTGCCAAGTTTGTAGCGTCATACCCAAGAAGACATGAGGCTGTAATCGCTGACAAAGGTACTTCAACAAAGTACTGAGAAAACATTCTGAATAAAATAATAATAATACAATTTGATTTGATTTGATTTGAATACTTAAGTAAATGTCATATTTACTTGTTTGTTTTTTATACATTTGCAAAAAAAGATAAAAAATATATTTTTGCTTTGTCATTATGGAGTATTGTGTGTAGATTGATGAGGGAATTCAAAAAAAATAATACATTTTAGAATAAGGCTGTAACGTAAAAAAATGTGGGAAAAGTGAAGGGGTCTGAATACTTTCCAAATGCACTGTATATATTTATATTTTTCCTTTCTTTTTATTTTGGGGATTTGTATGTATTGTTTTGTATTGTTAGGTATTACTGCACTGTTGGAGCTAGAACACAAGAATTTTGCTGCACCTGTGATAATATCTGCAAAATATGTGTACGTGACTGTAACGGTCCTGACCTGTTTTATGTTGTTTGTGTATGTGTTTATGGTCAGGGCGTGTGTTTTGGGTGGGCAGTCTATGTTTTGTATTTCTAGGTTGGTTTTTGTGTTCGGCCTGGTATGATTCTCAATTAGAGACAGGTGTGTATCGTTTGTCTCTAATTGAGAGTCATACTAAGGCAGCCAGGGTTTCACTGGGGTTTTGGTGGGTGTTTGTTCCTGTGTCCACACATGGACGGTTGAAGGTTAGTCACGTTTGTTGTTTTGTAGTTTTTGTAGTGTCTTGTTTGCTGTTTTCATTAAAAGATGGCTTATTTCCCTCAATCCGCATCTTGGTCCTATCCATGCTCCTCCTCGTTTGAGGAGGAGAACAACATTGACTGCCTTTACAGAAACACCCACCATAACAGGACCAAGCGGATTGAGGAGAGAGAAAAGGAACTAAGGCACTGGACACAGGAGGAATGGTCTTGGGAGATCATGGACGGAAAGGGACCCTGGGGAAGGGTTGGAGAGAATCGCCGCTCTCGGGAGGAGAGGAAGGCAGCCACAGCCCAGGAGCGCTGGTATGAGGAGGCAGCACATAGGAGAGGCCGGAAGCCCGAGAGGCTCACCCAAAAATTTCTTGGGGGGGGGGGGGGGGCTAAAGGGGAGTGTGGCGAAGCCGGGTTGGATACCTGAGCCAACTCCCCGGGCTTGCCGTGGAGTAAGAGGGCGTCGTACTGGTCAGACACCGTGTTATGCGGTAAAGCGCATGGTGTCCCCAGTACGCGTGCTTAGCCCAGTGCGGGCTATTCCACCTTGCCGCACTGGGAGGGCTAGGTTGGGCATCGAGCCGAGTGCCATGAAGCCGGCCCAACGTATCTGGTCTCCAGTACGTCTCCTCGGGCCGGCGTACATGGCACCAGCCTTACAGGTGGTGTCCCCGGTTCGCCTGCATAGCCCAGTGCGGGCTATTCCACCTCGCCGCACTGGCAGGGCTACGGGGACCATTCAACCTGGTAAGGTTGGGGAGGCTCGGTGCTCAAGAGCACGTGTCCTCCTTCACGGTCCGGTATATCCGGCGCCACCTTCCCACCCCAGGTCAGTACCACCAGTGCCTACACCACGCACCAGGCTTCCAGTGCATCTCCAGAGCCCTGTTCCTCTTCCACGCACTCTCCCTATGGTGCGTGTCTCCAGCCCGGTACCTCCAGTTCCGGTACCACGCACCAGGCCTAGAGTGCGCCACGAGAGTCCAGTGTGCCCAGTTCCTGTTCCCCGCACTCGCCCTGAGGTGCGTGCCCTCAGCCCGGTACCTCCAGTTCCGGTACCACGCACCAGGCCTATAGTGCGTCTCAGTCAGCCAGAGCCGTCCGGCCATGACCAGCCAGAGCCGTCCGGCCATGACCAGCCAGAGCCGTCCTGCCATGACCAGCCCGAGCCGTCCTGCTATGACCTGCCAGAGCCGTCCTGCCATGACCTGCCAGAGACGTCCAGCCAGGACCTGCCGGAGCCGTCCAGCCAGGACCTGCCGGAGCCGTCCAGCCAGGACCTGCCGGAGCCGTCCAGCCAGGACCTGCCGGAGCCGTCCAGCCAGGACCTGCCGGAGCCGTCCAGCCAGGACCTGCCGGAGCCGTCCAGCCAGGACCTGCCGGAGCCGTCCAGCCAGGACCTGCCGGAGCCGTCCAGCCAGGACCTGCCGGAGCCGTCCAGCCCGGACCTGCCGGAGTCCCTCAACCCGGACCTGCCGGAGTCCCTCAGCCCGGACCTGCCGGAGTCCCTCAGCCCGGACCTGCCGGAGTCCCTCAGCCCGGACCTGCCGGAGTCCCTCAGCCCGGACCTGCCGGAGTCCCTACGCCCGGACCTGCCGGAGTCCCTACGCCCGGACCTGCCGGAGTCCCTACGCCCGGACCTGCCGGAGTCCCTACGCCCGGACCTGCCGGAGTCCCTCAGCCAGGACCTGCCGGAGTCCCTCAGCCAGGACCTGCCGGAGTCCCTCAGCCAGGACCTGCCGGAGTCCCTCAGCCAGGACCTGCCGGAGTCCCTCAGCCAGGACCTGCCGGAGTCCCTCAGCCAGGACCTGCCGGAGTCCCTCAGCCAGGACCTGCCGCCCCTTATCCCGGTGCTGCCCCTTATCCCGGTGCTGCCCCTTATCCCGGTGCTGCCCCTTCATTTAGGTGGTGTTAGTGGGAGGGTGGTCATTGGGAGGGGGATAAAGAAGCGGGGATTGATTATGGTGGGGTGGGGACCTCGCCCTCAGCCTGAGCCACCACCGTGGTCAACTGCCCACCCAGACCCTCCCCTGGACTTTGCGCTGGTGCGCACCTTGAGGGGGGGGTTCTGTAACGGTCCTGACCTGTTTTATGTTGTTTGTGTATGTGTTTATGGTCAGGGCGTGTGTTTTGGGTGGGCAGTCTATGTTTTGTATTTCTAGGTTGGTTTTTGTGTTCGGCCTGGTATGATTCTCAATTAGAGACAGGTGTGTATCGTTTGTCTCTAATTGAGAGTCATACTAAGGCAGCCAGGGTTTCACTGGGGTTTTGGTGGGTGTTTGTTCCTGTGTCCACACATGGACGGTTGAAGGTTAGTCACGTTTGTTGTTTTGTAGTTTTTGTAGTGTCTTGTTTGCTGTTTTCATTAAAAGATGGCTTATTTCCCTCAATCCGCATCTTGGTCCTATCCATGCTCCTCCTCGTTTGAGGAGGAGAACAACATTGACTGCCTTTACAGTGACTAATAACATTTGATTTGATTTGAGAAGTTTGGAACATCTCAGTTCAACCACATCAATATGGTTAATGTCGCGACGTTAACACAACACCTAGCAACCTCGTCAAGAGGTTTAAACCTCTTGGTGTAACGATTAAGGTGTTGGCTTGACAGTCGCCGGGACTCAGGTTCAAGTCCCGGTCAGGGATACCCCCCAAATTCTCTATAATATGATCAAATGATCTTGCAATCTGTTCTGGCCTGCATAGCATTTGTATTGAAGATGCACCCAAAGCTGTATAACTTATAAAACCTGTAGCCTAGCCACTACCACTCCCAGTGAATCTTTTTAGATGGCCAAAAGTTGCCACTGCAGCACCCCCAAACTCCCTTGAGGCTCTCTCTGAGCAGGTCCCAGGACCTAAAGGGTCAAAGGTCATGGTTGAACAATAGGCTTCCCACTCTGGGTCAGTTGTGGTCAAGGAAACAAAGAGAAAGAAAAGTCCAATTGGACAAACTATCCCTGAGAGAGAGAGAGAGAGAGAGAGAGAGAGAGAGAGAGAGAGAGAGAGAGAGATCGTAGCTTCTTTAATCAAAGCTGAAGCCATTTTGGTTTGTTGAGGTTAACAAACCAGAGTACGTAGAAACGTCCAAATTACTGAATCACACATATCACTAAAGTAGCTGATTCAACTGTTCCAAGTCTTTAAGGCCAAAAAACGAATTCCTCCCCCTCCCCCTCCCCCTCCCCCTCCCCCTCCCCCTCTCCCTCCATCTTGCTCTCTCTTTTTATTCAGCCCCATTGATCATGCATGCAGAAATTCAGTAGGCCCATGGCTCCAGTCAGTCAGAATAGGAAGGGCACTAGCTAGGCTCTGTCCTACATACTGTTCTCTCGCCATGGTCCACCACTCCCCCCGTCCGCCCCCCTTCCCCCACTCCCCCGCCCGCCACTCAGTCCCTCTCGCAACCATTTGACACACATACGCCCCACAGCACATCTCGTGAGGCTGCACACAAACAGCCACCACTCATTATTGTGTGTGTGTGTGTGTGTATTCAGTGCAGTTCGACGCATTGAGGGTATTGTAAACACACACGTTTGTGTGTGGAAAAGGAGAGAGTCTGGACTAGAATGTTTAGTTGTTGGAGCCCCCTCTCTTTCTCACTGTCCTTTTTCTCTCTCTCTCTCTCGCTCTCTCTCTCTCGTTCTCCCTCTCTCGCCCATTTGGTGTTTTGATGCATTAGATGTTGCCTATTTCAAAGGCAAAAGGTAGCTTGCCACGACTTGTTTCCATAATGCACATATTGTAGGCTACAGCTCAAGGTCCACCTTTCAAATTCATTTCACAGTGAAAAGCTGGACATACTGTGGCACAACTTATTTCATATTTGTAGTTACCCCGCCTCCCTTGTGTTCTACAATTGATATAGATGCCATCTGTAAACTGCACCTAGTATACCTGCTCAGTAACTAGCAGTAAACAAACTGCAGTTCTGACCAGTAAACTTTTAAAGGTTCAGTTAATACATTAAACATAGCTGGTAGGGTAGTACATGCTTATTGTGCACCTCACTCTACCATAGGAGCAGTTCAACCAATGCGTTTAAAGCCCTCAGGTGACCATCTTGGCCCAGCCAAGAGGGTAGACTACTTAGGGGAAAAGCTGGTAATCTTCCACTTAGTTGGTTAAGGCAGTCACATGGGCATGGAGTGTGGGGCATGGACAGGACTAGGGCTGGAGGATATAAGGACTAAGCAAGTTCAGCATCCCAAATGGCATGCTATTACCTGCACAGTGCACTGCTTTTTACAAGAGCCCTATGGGCCCTGGTAAAAAATGGTACACTATATAGGGAATAGGGTACCTTTTGGGATGCATCCAGGGAGAATTAAAACCCTAGCCATTTGCAGTGAGAGTGAGAGTGAGAGAGAGAGAGAGAGAGAGAGAGAGAGAGAGAGAGAGAGAGAGAGAGAGAGAGAGACAGAGAGAGAGAGAGACACAGCAACCTGCTGCTTCTGCGACTGAGTACAGGCATGTACAGTTCAAACAGTTCAAAATGAGCAGAGGCAGAGTACTGTGTAGCTTACATACCAGGCCTCTGGCACCCCGCAAGCACAGAGGTTCCTAAAGTGAATGCCTACTGTAGGCTTTAGCTCAGCAGGGTAACACAGTCTTGTGGTGTGCAAGAGTTCCGGGTTGAAGGTTTCGAACCCAGTCGGTACCATTGGTGCCATGACCTAGATGGGTCTCTGCAAGGAGGAAGAGTTCTAAGGGGAGTGTACTGAGTTGAGCCAATCCAAGTTGTACTGCGCTGGCCTGGTTAGACATCCATAAGTTGCTGGAACTGTGATGTGAAAAGAAAATATACAGCACCAGTCGAAGGTTTGGACACACCTACTCATTCAAGGGTTTTTCTTTATTTTTACTATTTTCTACATTGTATAATAACAGTGAAGATATCAGAACTATGAAATAACTCATATGGAATCATGTAGTAACCAAAAAAAGTGTTAAACAAATAAAAAATATATTTTATATTTGAGATTCTTCAAAGTAGTTACCCCTTGCCTTGATGACAGTTTTGCACACTTTTGGCATTCTCTCAACCAACTTCATGAGGTAGTCACCTGGAATGCATTTCAATTAACAGGTATGCCTTGTTAAAAGTGAATTTGTGGAATGTCTTTTTTTCATAATGCGTTTTAGCCAATCTATTGCGTTGTGACAAGGTAGGGATGGTATACAGAAGATAGTCCTATTTGGTAAAAGACCAAGTCCATATTATGGCAAGAACAGCTCAAATAAGCAAAGAGAAATGACAATCCATCGCATTACTTTAAGACATGATCAAACCACCAACAACAAACTAACATGGTCCAAGCACACCAAGACAGTCGTAAATAGGGCACGACAAAACCTATTCCCCCTCAGGAGGGGGAAAAGATTTGGCATGGGTCCTCAGATCCTCAAAAGGTTCTACAGCTGCACCATTGAGAGCATCCTGACTGGTTGCATCACTGCCTAGTATGGCAACTGCTCGACCTCCAACCGCAAGGCACTACAGAGGGTAGTGCGAATGGCCCAGTACATCACTGGGGCCAACCTTCCTGCCATCCAGGACCTTTATACTAGGCGGTGTCAGAGGAAGGCCCTAAAAATTGTCAAAGACTCCAGCCACCCTAGTCATAGACTGTTCTCTCTGCTACCGCATGGCAAGCAGTACCGGAGCGCCAAGTCTAGGTCCAAAAGGCCTCTAAACAGCTTCTACCCCCAAGCCATAAGACTCCTGAACACCTAATCAAATGGCTACCCAGACTATTTGCATTGTCCCTCCTCTTTTACACTACTGCTACTCTCTGTTGTTTTCATCTATACATAGTCACTTTAATAACTCTACCTACATGTACATATTACCTCAACTAACCGGTGCCCCCGCACATTGACTCTGTACCGGTACCCCCCTATATATAGTCTCGCTATTGTTATTTTACCGCTGCTCTTTAAGTTACTTTTATTTCTTATTCTTATTCATACATACTGTATATACACTGCTCAAAAAATAAAGAGAACACTTAAACAACACAATGTAACTCCAAGTCAATCACACTTCTGTGAAATCAAACTGTCCACATAGGAAGCAACACTGATTGACAATAAATTTCACATGCTGTTGTGCAAATGGAATAGACAAAAGGTGGAAATTATAGGCAATTAGCAAGACACCCCCAAAAACGGAATGGTTCTGGAGGTGGTGACCACAGACCACTTCTCAGTTCCTATGCTTCCTGGCTGATGTTTTGGTCACTTTTGAATGCTGGCAGTGCTTTCACCAGTCGAAGGTTTGGACACACCTACTCCATGCACATTTGTGGCCTGCTGGAGTTCATTTTGCAGGGCTCTGGCAGTGCACCTCCTTGCACTAAGGCGGAGGTAGCGGTCCTGCTGCTGGGTTGTTGCCCTCCTACGGCCTCCTCCACGTCTCCTGATGTACTGGCCTGTCTCCTGGTAGCGCCTCCATGCTCTGGACACTACGCTGACAGACACAGCAAACCTTTTTGCCACAGCTCGCATTGATGTGCCATCTTGGATGAACTGCACTACCTGAGCCACTTGTGTGGGTTGTAGACTCCGTCTCATGCTACCACTAGAGTGAAAGCACTGCCAGCATTCAAAAGTGACCAAAACATCAGCCAGGAAGCATAGGAACTGAGAAGTGGTCTGTGGTCACCACCTGCAGAACCATTCCGTTTTTGGGGGTGTCTTGCTAATTGCCTATAATTTCCACCTTTTGTCTATTCCATTTGCACAACAGCATGTGAAATTTATTGTCAATCAGTGTTGCTTCCTAAGTGGACAGTTTGATTTCACAGAAGTGTGATTGACTTGGAGTTACATTGTGTTGTTTAAGTGTTCCCTTTATTTTTTTGAGCAGTGTATATATATTTAACTGCATTGTTGGTTAGGGGCTCGTAAGTAAGGATTTCACTGTCAGGTCTACACCTGTTGTATTTGGCAAATGTGACAAATAACATTTGATTTGATTTGATGGTCAGTCAATATGTAACATTTCAAGAACTTTGAAAGTTTCGTCAAGAGCAGTCCATAAAACCATCAAGCGCTATGATGAAACTTGCTCTCATGAGGACCGCCACAGGAAAGGAAGACCCAGAGTTACCTCTGCTGCAGAGGACGAGTTCATTAACTGCACCTCAGATTGCAGCCCAAAAATGCATCACAGAGTTCAAGTAACAGACACATCTCAACATCAACTGTTCAGAGGAGACTGCATAAATCAGGCCTTCATGGTCGAATTGCTGTAAAGAAACCACTCCTAAAGGACACATATAATAAGAAGAGACTTGCTTTTGCCAAGAAACACAAGCAATGGTCATTAGACCGGTGGAAAGCTGTTATTTGGTCTGATGAGTCCAAATTTGAGATTTTTTGTTCCAACTGCTATGTCTTTGTGAGATGCAGAATAGGTGAATGGATGATCTCCGTATGTGTGGTTCCCACCGTGAAGCATGGAGGAGGAGGCGTGATGGTGTGGCGGTGCTTTGCTGGTGACACTGTCTGTGATTTATTTAGAATTCAAGGCACACTTAACCAGCATGGCTACCACAGCATTCTGCAGCGATACACCATCCCATCTGGGTTGCGCTTAGTGGGACTATAATTTGTTTGTCAACAGGACAATGACCAAAAACACACCTTCAGGCTGTGTAAGGGCTATTTGACCAAGAAGGAGAGTTATGGAGTGCTGCATCAGAAAACCTGGCCTCCACAATCACCCAACCTCAACCCAGTTGAGATGGTTTGGGCTGATTTGGACTGCAGAGAGAAGGAAAAGCATCCAACAAGTGCTCAGGATATGTGGGAACTCCTTCAAGGCAATTGGAAAGGCATTCGTCATGAAGCTGGTTGAGAAAATACCAAGAGTGTGCAAAGCTTTCATCAAGGCAAAGGGGGGCTACTTTGAAGAATCTAAAATCTAATTTGATTTGTTTAACACTTTTATTGGTTACAACATGATTCCATATGTGTTATTTCATAGTTTTGATGTCTTCACTATTATTCTACAATGTAGTAAATAGTAAAAATAATGAAAAACCCTTGAACGAGTCGGTGTGTCCAAACTTTTGACTGGTACTATATGTGCCAGCAGTGTAAACGCAAAAGTGTAAAAAGGATGTATCTTTGTCTGCAAGGTGTTATCATGAATCCCTAGGAATATCCCCATTTCAAATCCATTGCCATGACACCCCTCCATCCTCTCTCCCATGCGTCAGAATATACCTTCCATGCTCCGCTGTAGGCTATTCACCATACTCTCAGAATTAGGTATTGAATGTACTTTATAATTACTTAATTATAAGGAAAGGCAGGGACCTTATTTTACTAGGCCTACGCTGTCTACTAATAATTTATTCCCATAGAATAGACTTCCACAAAACGTCCGCTATGCACATCATAGTCCTAAAGCGGGGAAACGCTACAAGAGAGCGCCAAGAAGACGGTGTAGTGAGGGGCGGGAGTACCGGAAAAGCGAGGGAGAGGCGGGGCTTGCTTTTCTCTGTGTGTGTGTGTGTGTGTGTATGTGTGTGTGTGTTCGTGCGTGCGCGCACCGCGCTCTCTCGCCCCTCCTCCTCTAGACAAACCACCCCCCTCAGCCACTGAGTCTGCAACTCTCACTGCCTTTCCTCACCTCACAGTCGGGAACAGAGGAACGGAATGGATACAGAAGGGAGCCAAAGCAGCCTGTCCTCCGTGGACAACTCCCCCCACGACCCCTGGTAAAGCTCCCACACCGTATCACCTGCGTCTCGGCCGTACTTGCTTCCATATGCGAGATAACCGTGGAGTTTGGTTTGTGTGGAGCCCACCCGAGCGCGGAGACAAAAGACAAGCATGCTTGTTCTGATGGGCTCTACCTCTCCAATGCGGTCCGCTCAACCGTGTATTACTGCCGCTCAACCGCGCAGGATCTATCTCTTGTTTATTTCTGCTATTTTCTTTTGAGTAAGCAGATGGCTACGATTGCAACAACTTTTCCTTTCCATTTGGAGAGCACTGGCTGGTTTCAGTATCTTCTCGTAGGAATTATAACGGCCCGATTTGACCACTCGTGCCTTCACAACATGGCCGATTTTCTTTTTACTTTATTTATGTTATTTTGTAGGCCTATATATATCTATTAATTGTAGTTTGCTTTTAATCTCCGATGCCTGTTTTACGGGAATATGTTGTTCTACACCACTTACTCTCGCCTCTATCTCCCATTCAGCAAAATGTTCATCGGGGGTCTCAGTTGGCAGACAACACAAGGTGAGCTGTCCCGCGAGCGACTTTTCAAAGTCCCTGGATGCAAATATAATACCTAGATAGATGTATAGTGTCATTGTTACTCGCTTATATACAATTTATACAGTCATTAATCCCATTGTTTACTATGTGAAGCTTCCGGAAGTTTGTTAAAAAAGACAGTTGATAGTTTAGGCTATATGCTGCCGAAATCAAAGCTTTCATTCAACGAGGATCAGTAGGCCTAGCCTACGCATGATTTAGACTGTAGGCTGAAACAGAGAGCCTAGACAATATGCGATTAACGTTCTAAATTAGTATAAAATCATTTAGCTTTATTTTGAAATCATTGTATGTTATTTGGGGGGTCTGTTACCCGATGTAACAACTTTTTTTATTTTGATATTTGATTGAAGCAGAACTTCGTTGCTTTTGCAATTCTTGGGGTGTTTTTTTGTGTGTGATATCGTGGTGTTGAGCTTGTTACAGCGTTAATAACGCCATTCGTTCAAAATAATATCGTTTGTCTAAAACTCAGTGTTGCCTAAAGGTTGATTTAAAATTGTAGGCTATATTCATCTTATTTGTATACCCTAAGTTATCACAATTGTAAAGTAAACATTGTCGTATCATCATATTATAGCCATGGACTATCAACCTAGGCAGAGTTTAATCTCCCCTTATCCTGTTTTCAATGAAAGACGTCGCGATAGACGAACAACATCGCGGTCTTGCTCATTTGCGTTGCCTGTTTTCGTTTATCGAAATAAGTTATTATAGTATACACTCAAAGGACATTTCGTCTTTGGAAAACTGTTTGACCATATATTTTTTTTATAGAGGGATTGAATGAATACTTCTGTAAATTCGGCGAGGTGAAGGAGTGTATGGTGATGCGAGATCCCGTTACGAAGAGGTCGAGGTAAGGAGGCGTGCGCGCCCCAGCATCTCTATCATAGGCGCGCACTCATGGGTTTATTTCCTTTAAAAAGAACATGATTTTGTGGTCAGAGGTTGAGTTTTGTTGTGTCGGACTGTTATTATAATTCAATGCATTGTGTTTTTTCCCCCAGGGGATTCGGGTTTGTGACATACATAGACCAGGCTGGTGTGGATAAAGTTTTGGCACAAAACAGACATGAGCTGGATTCTAAAACAGTAAGTTTATGCTTGCACCTAAATGCACAAGCAACATCATTGCATATGAAGAAATTGTTCACATGCTATATATAATAGTCCTAAATAATTTTGTAATGCCATACATCTATATCATTGTCTATATTTGAAATGGATGCAGGTTTTCTTGGTAAGTTTTTTTCTTCTGCCATGTTATGCCATAATGTTATACACCTTGTGATGTATGAAAAGGTTGGCCCTGGAAAGTTTAGGAGAGTCTATGGGCGCCTCCCTCTCCTCCCCTCCCACCAAATCCTGGTTTAGGGTGCGTGACATGAAAGCGTTCTTTCTTGCTGTTCATCGCCATGATTACCTGGGGACCGAGACGGGGAGGAAGAGGCCTGGGCTCTCTCTCACACCAAAGAGAAAGAAGAGTGAAAAAACGTTAGGGCTGTGAAACATATTAAAGAAGTTGAGTTGTGCGCTTGTAGAAACATTAAATTACGTTTTAAGGGGGTCATCTAAGGTAAGGAACTGTTTAGATTAAGTTAATTCAACAACAAAAAAGTTCAGCCTGAAGATTGGTGTCAACTAGTCCCTGAGTTCGGTCCCGGCACTGAATAACTTAAGAAGAAAAAAAAGAAAAACGTATAATTGGAATGTTGATTTGAATGGTAAAGTCATTCTAATTCAATGCATAACACTATAGTCTCTGAAGCATACCGGTGATGCTACATAGACTAACATAATCGTTGATGAAGCTTACAGCATACAGCTTTGTCAGCCGTGTGGGTGTGTCTCCATCCCCCAACCCCCTCAATACACACTCTCAGACATGCACACACAGTACTGTTATACACACACTGCCTGGCCCTAAAGGGACAACATTTGACAGTGAAAGGTGAGAGCGAGTGGGGGAGGATGTAGCATGGAAAGGCTAGTTTGGTTACACGAAGCAGGTCTGTTGCCCTGGGTGAAATCAGTCACAGGGGATATTATGGTGACTCCACAGCCTTGTGGGACTTATGTCTCCATAACAACTCTCTTCTAGCGTTTGAAGATGAATGCAGAATGTACTGCCACCAACAATGCAAAGTCAACCCATGGACAATAGCATCTACGGCGATAACTTAAATAATGGCAGTGATTGTAGTACGTTATTTTACAGGTCCATAATTATATAGAATTGGACTTGAGTTTTTCAGTTACAATTAGTCTCTTAAATGTGGTTCCCATTTTATGATCTAATAAAACCCTGAGGGGGATGTTTCAGAAAGGAGCAAATGCACTGATGTTACAGCTACAATCTGGATTCTAGAGTAATTGTATGTTTGTATGTTTGTGAAGACAGTGAGTTTGATTCATACAACTAAACCACTACTCCAAATGTATCACCTGTTCAAGACAGATACAGATACCATTTAGTTGAATATCCTATAAATAGATTGCACCATTTATATTTTCTTGTATACTTGACCAAGGTGGCAATGTGTTTTTGTGTAACACTTTTTACACTTCAGAGCTGGTTTGAAATCAGGAGAAGTAGGGTGTCATGGCAATATATCTGTGGATCCTAGTTACAGTAGGTATTGTCAGAAGTCTGATTCTTGAATATCTTATGAGGTAGGTGAGCTTTGAGGACCTGGCCTCCACTCTGTCGATGTGTGTGTAAAGGTGTGATGGTCAATAAGTGTGTTAATGTGTCTGTATGATGCAGAGTATAATGTTTGAGAATGAGCGGGGCGTCTGATGCTAGGCTGTAGGTGGGAGGGGGGAGGCCACGCCTCTGGAATCACAGCATGGGACATCCTGAAACAAGGTTTTTGTGGCCATGTAAAGGGTTGAATGGACAACTAGGCAGGGACATCGTTTTTGAAAAATACCGTTGTTTTTTGATAGATTACAATATTTTGCTGCAGCTCACAGTGTTATGTTTGGTGTGCTCAAATGGTCCAGTGTGCTGCTTTTTTTTTAAGTATTGGAAAAGCATAACATATAGTAAGTCAATTGATACATTGTGTAATGTATCTGTGTAATTGGATGAAAAAGGGACTCCATTTCATTGTTCCCAAATCCCTTTCTATCTCACTTTTTTCTCTTAATTTTTTTTTTCATTTCTCAATGACTCTCACAGACTATTCACATCTTTCAGCCTGTCCCCTTGTACCGTCTCTTCTCCTTTTTTCATTAACCTTTACCTTTCCAACAGTCTCCCTCCAAACCGTTTCTCCCTCTCTCTCCCTTGTCGGTGGCTATTGTTTGACCAGCATGAGATGAGAAGGAGAGTGAAATTCCTTTCTGGAATTAATTTCATGCTCACCCCATGGAGGGTGAGAAAGAAACGGAGAGAGAGAGAAAGGACGAGGTAAATGAGAGGTTTTGGCAGTAGGAATTTGGGGCAAGTGTAAGCACTCTGAAAAGCGGTGACAAAATGCTTGACACAGTAAAACCAAAGAGCTGGGGACAAACAGAAGAGTGGTGCTTTATTTTGACCAACTACATGATTATGAAAGTCTATGTTACTGTTTGTACTGTGGATGGAAAATATAGCACTGTCTTATCATATATAAGGCCAGGATGTGTGCGGATAAAACATATTTGATTAAATTATGCAGGGATGCCAAGGGAAGATTTGCGTGAGCATTTGAGTTACTCGCCCATATCTCAAGTTAGGCCTTTGACCCTCAGAAGCCAACATCTAGACAACTTTCATGTTATTGACAATGAAAGTATTGACCAATGTAATGCTTTTTTATGAGCGATGCAGATTGGTAATGTTGTTTGAGCATGAAGACAGAGTTCTACTTGTTTGGCTGCTTCAGAGACCTTCACCACATGGCAGCAGTGTGATGTAGTGAATATGGCAGCAGTGTGATGTAGTGAATATGGCAGCAGTGTGATGTAGTGCTTCGTCTGGTCTAGAACAATCCGGGGTCGTGTTCATTAGGGCACGCAGCGGAAAATGTTTTTACATATTTTGCAATGGAACATTTGTATTTCTTATTGGAATAGTCCAGGTAGTCCCTCACCGTCTCAGTCAGTTTTCTTCCATTTGGTTCCTAATGAACACGGCCCTGGTTCCATTTTGACTATGCAAAACAATTCTAGTCTATTACTAATAGACTTTATCGCATCAAATCAGCGTCACTAGTACAAAGTGAGTTTGGATTGAATGGATTTCCTATCCACGTTGTCACATTCCAAGCCTACACAAATGATTTAGAATGTATCATATTTTTTGTTCTAGCCCAACATAGCCAATTCTACCAATCAGCTGATTGGGTATGTTAGTGTTGCTGCATTGAATATACCTCGCGAAGAGTGTGAGAAAGATCTTTGGTTACACTTATTATTTTGTTTGAAGGTCTAGTCATAAACTGCTCATGAACGTTATTACATGTACATAGTTAACCATTGCATTAGATTAATACATAATAATGTTGGTTATGCTTGAGGCAGATTACTGGCCTGTGTAATATTGCTTTATACATACATGTATTTACTTATTTTCATACATAAAGTACCAGTCAAAAGTTTGGACACGTCTACTCATTCAAGGGTTTTTCTTTATTTTTACTATTTTCTATGTTGTAGAATAATAGTGAAGACATCAAAACTGCGAAATAACACATATGGAATCGTGTAGTAACCAAAAGTAACCAAATATTTTTTTGCTTTTAGTTTCTTCAAAGTAGCCACCCATTGCCTTGATGACAGCTTTGTACACTCTTGGCATTCTCTCAACCAGCTTCACCTGGAATGCTTTTTTAACAGTCTTGAAGAAATTCCCACATATGCTGAGCACTTGTTGACTGCTTCTCCATCACTCTGTGATCCAACTCATCCAAAACCATCTCAATTGGGTTGAAGTTGGGTGATTGTGGAGGCCAGGTCATCTGATGCAGCACTCCATCAATCGCCTTCTTGGTTGAATAGCCCTTACACAGCCTGGAGGTGTGTTGGGTCATTGTCCTGTTGAAAAACAAATGATAGTCACACTAAACGCAAACCAGATGGTATGGCGTATCACTGCAGAATGTTGTGGTAGCCATGCTGCTTAAGTGTGCCTTGAATTCTGAATAAATCACAGACAGTGTCACCAGCAAAGCACCACCACACCTACTCCTCCATGTTTCACGGTGGGAACCACACATGCGGAGATCATCCGGTCACCTACTCTACTCTGCATCTCACAAAGACACGGCGGTTGGAACCAAAATTTGAACTCATCAGACCAAAGGACAGATTTCCACCGGTCTAATGTCCATTGTTTGTATTTCTTGGTCCAAGCAAGTCTCTTCTTATTATTGTTATCCTTTAGTAGTGGTTTCTTTACAGCAATTTGACCATGAAGGCCTGATTCACGCAGTCTCCTCTGAACAGTTGATGTTGAGATGTGTCTGTTACTTGAACTCCTGTGAAGCATTTATTTGGGCTGCAATTTCTGAGGCTGGTAACTCTAATAAACTTATCCTCTGCAGCAGAGGTAACTCCGGTTCTTCCTTTCCTGTGGTGGTCTTCATGAGAGCAAGTTTCATCATAGCGCTTGATGGTTTTTGCGACTGCACTTGAAGGAACTTTCAAAGTTCCTGAAATGTTACATATTGACTGACCTTCATGTCTTAAAGTAATGATGGACTGTTGTTTCTCTTTGCTTATTTGAGCTGTTCTTGCCATAATATGGACTTGGTCTTTTACCAAATTGGGCTCTCTCCCTTGTATATCACCCCTACCTTGTCACAACACAATTGATTGGCTTAAACACATTAAGAAGGAAAGAAATTCCACAAATTAACTTTTAACAAGGCACACCTGTTAATTTAAATGCATGCCAGGTGATTACCTCATGAAGCTGGTTGAGAGAATGCCAAGAGTGTGCAAAGCTGTCCTCAAGGCAAAGGGTGGCTACTTTGAAGAATCTGAAATATAAACCAATTGTTTGGTTTCTACATGATTCCACTTGTGTTATTTCATAGTTCTGATGTTTTCACTATTATTCTACAATGTAGAAAATAGTAAAAAGAAAAGAAAAACCCTTGAGTAGGTGTGTCCAAACTTTTGTCTGGTACTGTACATGAATAGGCAGTTTACTGATAATTAGCAATTATAGAGAGTTTAGTGAAACCACAGGCCTTGTTAACAGTGCTAGGCCCTGTTAAAGTTAGTTAGCAGCAATGCTAAATGGCTCACCGAGAATATTAAAAAGAAATCACAACAGAAAACTCATCACCAGACTCAGAGCAAGAATAGAGATTTAGTACGTCGACAAAACCCACACTTCGCAACGATTCAAATCTGATCATTGAATTTGACTGTTTGTCTGTTCACGGACTGAATATTGATTGGACTCCGTATGGGTTGGGAATCAGGTTAGCATTAGCAGTTAGCGCTGTCCCAGGTCATGGCTCTATGGAGATTAGCTCTCTGGTGCTGACAGGGGCAGAGGAGACAAGAGGGGGATGGAGGAGAAGATGGACGGGAAATGCAAGAGAGAGTCCCAACCCTGGTCTGTACAGGTGTAGGATCTTAATTTGAGCCAGTTTGCTACAGCAGGAAAATAATCCTGCAGACACAGAAAATCTGGCATTATGTTAATTCTAATTAATGGACATTTTGGTAGGGGTTGATACATTTTTCGTACGAGAAAATAAACTATTTCTAAACCTCAAATACACTACAAGTTTTACATTTCCTGCATTGCAGCAGGAAGGTTCCTCTTCAACAGGGTGATCAAATTAAGAAACCATTAGTATGGATCTCAAAGGCACCTAATCGGATTGAAGGAAACAAACTGGATTGCGATTCCGAAGTATAGCCTCATCCCTGAGTGTGTACCTGCCCTCCTGAAGGAAGTGATAAGTCGCACACACGTACGTGCACACACACATTGGTTGTCCTAGCCAAGACTTTGTGTAGAGTAGGGGGCCTCATTAGTGGACTTCGTTAACTAATTACTCTGCAATTGTTCAGCTGTGCAGATTGACCCCAATGGCCCAGACCCAAATCAAATTGCCGTCCACAAAGTGACATGCTAGCCTAGCTACCTTCCAAACTTCTTAGTACGGTTGTTTCTAAACAGGTGTATTTTATAAATTTTTGAATTAGGATAGGATAGAATAGCATACTTTTGTTAACTATTTGTGTACGTTTGTGTTTTCCTGGCCACATTATTTTTATTGAGTGAATGTGTTAGTAAAATCAGTGCATATTGTGCGTGTGTGTGTTTTATGTGTTTAACCGCACGATGAGGGTGTGTGACTGGGGAGTAGTTGGCCGAGCCCCTGTTCCTCTGCGGGTCCATCTGTTTTGTCCCCTTTTGTCCTGTTAATTAATGAAATCAGAGGGGCTGCCCGCTGGGCCAGGACTCCCTGCTCACAAATGGGCGGCCCACTTTCTCATGTGGAGTTTTTGTTTTAAAATGAATAGCCACTCTCTCTCTCCTCTCTCACTCTGTCTTTCCCTGTCTCCCTCGGTCTAGGCCTAGCTCCTTCTCTCTTTGCTTCTTTTTCGCCCTCTCCTTCACTTCATCAAACTCCTCTCTTTGATTTAGTTACATCTTCACTATGTCTTTATTTAGTTCATTCTTCCTTTCTTGCTCATTCAATCTCTTCCCCCATCCCCTTTCCTTAAAAACCGCACATACACACAAGGAAAATACATTTAAAAAACGAAAGAAACCAAAAGTGTAGCCTGACAGAAGTGCTGTGAGAGTATAATGTGAATTTTGTAAGATTACAATTTTTGGGGTTTTCTGCGTTGCGACGTGTTGACGACCATGTGCTAATGATGATTTGTAATGCCTTCACTTTGCTTGTTTGTTTCAGTTTTAAACATGTCTGGATGGGTTTGGCAGTTTGAGGTGACTATCGGATGTAGTCTAGTCTTGTTTTAACATAAACAACTAAACCAATAGGCTCTGGCTTGAAGGGATCCTTCTCTGCTCTCTAAAACCCATCAGGGTTGTATGTCACAAAGCAGGATGAACAAGTCAGCCGGCTAACATTTATAAACACTCCATTATAACGGTATTAATATCAGTTATTATGAAGCAAGAACGTTGAATATGAGTTATTAAAAGTCAGTTATTACCTTATGCCATTTTAAGTCGTTCTTCGCGATCAAGGACATGCAGAGTTGTTTCTGAATATTTCTGAACGTTAGCTGGCTCATTGCTCCTGTTTTGTGGAATACGCCCATTTGGGCTAAAGTAAAAGAGTAGCATGCTGAGTCTTCTATAGAGACCATAGTGTAGGCCTACGTTCACTGTACTATCTATACCTGTGCTCTTCTTTATTGGACTACCGTCTGTTCTAAGTGCTGTAGATCTGTACCCCGTCGTTACTTTATAATGTGATGATACTAAACAGCATGGCATGATGTAGCCTATAGCACTCTACTGTAGTAGTCAATACTTTGTCCAAAATAGACTTAGTTAGGGGTGTTGGTCCTTGGCTCTTTGTTGTATTCTTCTATCTTTGTGACAAACATGCTTTGTTTTACTGATTTCTGAGCAGTAGAGGGGACATGAGCGTGCTTGACAGGAATATTTTGAAAATAAAATGCCACTTAACTATTGGGATGCTCGGGCTCTTGTTTGACCCAATCAGTGTCATTGTAGACATATGTATTGGGTGACAAGGATGAGATAATCAGTTGAGTTCATGGTTTCGTCCCAGCATTTGGAGTAAACAAGAGACAGAATTTGAAAGGTGCCGGGTGCTTAACAATCGAGCTGTTGTGCCACTCTGTAGTCACCTTCCTTCGTCAACTCTGAAGCCAGCTGGAGAGGACAGCCCTCCTCTCCGTCCAACACCGTGGGGTGAGGAGGAGTCTCTTCCGTCTCACTCAAACAGCAGCCATTGCTGCTCCTCAGCTTGTCACCATAATATATAATAAATAATATATGTCATTTAGCAGATGCTTTTTTCCAAAGCGACTTACAGTACAGTGAGTACATAGATTTTAGTATACAGTATGTAACCCCAGCAGGAATCAAACCCACAACCCTGGCGTTGCTTGAGCCATGCTCATACCAACTGAGCCTCCAAGACCGCGGACCATGATTTGACTAGAAAGACACGTGAGAAACCTGAGCCTTTATGCAAATCCTCCATGGCTTACAATGCTGTGCACAGAAGCTTTTTCTCTCCATTCAGAATTACAGCGCCTGTGAATATCAGTGTCGACATGAGTCTATTCATTGATGTACTGTATGAATTTAAAGTGTTGTTGTGTTGCAATTATACAGAGGTATGCTAGCCTGGTCCCAAATCTGTTTACGCTGTCTTTCCAACTCATATAGCCTGACCATAGGACTTGGCAAGACAGAACAAACAGATCTGGGACCAGGCTAGTGGGATGTAGTCTGCCACTGCATTGGAGAAAGTAATATGTCTCCAGTGTATCACAGGTTTGGGGGCTGTCATAGAAATGGAATGTAATTCCTCTCAGATACCGGAAAAGTTTGTATCCTTAAAGTTTGTGGTCCGTTGCCTTGAACTGTGAGTCACCATTACTTGTGAGTGGTAGTATGGTCTCCAAATGTTTTTGTCCACCAGTATCTAACTCTCTCTGTCTCTGTCTCTCTCTCACTCTCTGTCTCCCCCCCTCTCTCTCCAGATTGATCCCAAGGTGGCATTTCCTCGTAGAGCCCAACCCAAGGTGAGTTCTCATCCTTAATGGGGTTTACCCCTGGAGGCCAAGGCACCAGATTTAGGGCAACAAGGGTAGCAATCCCCCTCAGCCCACCCTCAGCCGACTTCTATGCGCCCCCCCCCCACCCCTATACATAAGAAGGGGGGGGGGGGGGCTCTGCCAGTCTAAAGACACACATACATACGCACACAGTCTTAATGTTAAGTCTTTCTGCAGAGTCCATTTTGTATTTGCATTGAAATAAATTGTCTTATTGCTGTACTATGTGGTTCCGAGTGGCTGGCAACCCCCTCCCTAGCTCCCTAGTGGTGCAGGGGTCTAAGGCACTGCATCGCAGTGCTAGAGGTGTCACTACAGACCCGGGTTCGATCCTGGGCTGTATTACAACTGGCCGTGATCGGGTGTCCCATAGGGCGCCGCACAATTGGCCCAGGGTAGGGGAGGGTTTGGCCGGGGGGGCTTTACAAGTAGGCCGTCATTGTAAATAATAATTTGTTCTTAACTGACTTGCCTAGTAAAATAAAGGTTAAATAAAAAATAATATATATATTTGTACTGCTTTACAGTACTATCGTAAGTCATCTAGCCTTTTCAATGTGTTGTGTGTTAATGATAGTGTGTACTCTTCCTCTGTGTTGTTAGTTGGTGACCAGGACAAAGAAGATCTTTGTGGGAGGCCTCTCAGTGAACACAACCATCGAAGACGTCAAGCAGTACTTTGACCAGTTTGGAAAGGTAAATGATGCACTGTGTTCAGACACGTTTGTTGACATGATGTTGCTGCAAATGGCATTACATGTACTCTATATCTCGAATCAGAAGCTGTTCTCCGTTTTGCCAAGATCAACTTCAGACAAAGTTTCTCTAAGTGCCCTCTGTTTTTTCATTCAATGTCCCCTCATGTTTTCTCAGCCTATTTGTCTCCCTGTTTCTCTCTCTCTCTTTTCTCTTTCTGTTTCTCTCATTCCACATTTGGGTAAGAGACACGGTAAGCGTGGCTAATTTCAGAGAAGAGTTGAAAGGGGTGAATGAGAAGAGGGAAAGAGGGCGGGAACACAACAGCATTAGTTCTAATCGATATTAGCATTTCTGTCTTCCATTTTGCTCCCGTTGCTGTTGTTTGAGTTGCTTCGTCTGTTCCATTTTTCTTCAAGCCAGTTAAGCCTATTTAAATGAAATGCAGTGAAAGGCAAACGCATGCTGGGATGACAGAGGGATGGCTTAAAAGAGAGAAAGAGGGAAGGGGGAGAAAGCGGGGTGAAGAGAGTGAAGAGGCACCTCCTGGAGAGAGAGAGAGGTGTACTCGGAAGGGAAGTGTTTTCAAACTGCAGGAGAGAAGAGGAATGCATGAGAATGAGAAGAACCAACTCGTAGAACTGCGAAGGGGGGAAATGTGGTGGCGGAAGAAAAAGTATTGTAACGGTATGAAGATCTGAACTGACCCCCCAAAAAGTTGACAAACTGTCTGGAATCAATGGGAAGAGGAAAATAGGGGGGTTTTTTTCTTCAAGGAAGAGAACAAGTGAAGAAGTTTGACCTAGAAGAGAGATGTAGTTAGGGAGGGAAGACATTGGCGAAGGGGAGGAGGAGGAGGGGGGGTCTCTAATTCTGAACTAATCTAATGCAACAGCTGCTCTTGCCACAAGATCCCCCCGCACACACACAACCAACCTCAGTTCGTTCCCCCCCATCCCAAAATACGCTCTTATCCACTGCATCCCTCTCAGCCCGTTGCCTTGGTGACCTGCTTTTAACCTTTGTCCCTTGGTAATTTAGCAATCTACGTCAACAACAAAAAAATATATAATGTGTGTGAGGCTTATACACATAAACACAAATGCACATACTGGTCGGGCAGTCACACAGGTCTAACATTCACCGACTTAAAATAGTGTGTCCTGACTGTCTTGAGCAGCAGTGGACAGAGAACGTTCTAGAAAGACAGAATCACCGTCCCCTTAATGGGGCTTGATGATGTCACTTTGAGGGCGGAGAGAGGAAGAAACCGTTGGGTGTAAGAGGAGAGGAAAAGGGTTAGAGGAAAGAGTTCTGATGGAGGCTTGGATCTTGTGAAGTATCAACCCCCACATAGGAGATGCTTGGGCCAAATTATATCATTGCAGATTTCCACATTGCGCTTCCAGCATTTGATTTCCACAAGGGAGTGTCTTGGAGAGAGTTTGTCACTTGATTTAGAAATGGGCAGTCTCGTGAAATCATCTGGCACACGCACACACACACACAAACACACACACACAGAACTGACGATTTCTTACCATTTTGTTTTGTTCACTTCAAAATCAGATTAGCATTCTGTGAGCATTTGGGCTTAAATGGGCATCAATGTCAGTCTAGTGCAAAGCGAAAGCCTTTTTTTCTTTGGTGTGATTGACCAACCGGATGTAACCGTACACGGGTTCCTCAAATGAGCTGATCCCACCACTCACCGGCGGCCATGTTTGTCTGGGAAGCAGGTCAGAATCCCACAGAGACAAGTCTCGATTTACGCCCCCGCCGTGCCCGGCCGGAGGTCCGCTGTGCTCCCCGGCACTCTATCCCGACGTTCCCACTATCCTTTTCCCAGCCTTGCTCTCCCAAACAGTACTGGGAAGCCATTGGATAACACTCTGCCTCAAAGTACAGTGTAAAAACACAGCAGTGGTGCTTCACTTCGAAGAGTCAACAAACTATAGGCCTATCTTCATCCTTCCAAAATGGATGAAAGAGGGATGGGGAGGGAGGGGAGAGATAGAGGGGTGGATAGGACAGAAAGGAACAAGTTGGGCTCCAGTCAGCCATGTGAGTTGGCGATTAGAGGGCTTCACTGGACACTTTGTCTGCCGGCCTGTTTGGAGAGATGGGTGGAGAGAGGGAGGGAAGGAGAGGGAAGGAAAGAGAGGGAAGGAAGAGTTAAACAGGTGAGAGAGGAAGACGGTTGAGGTAAATTAGACACTGGCTGTGTTTGGGTGTTTGAACTGAGGGATTGAAGCCCACATGTTCATTGCAAATAGGTCACGGTTTGTACTGTCTCGTAGCCAACGTAGCAGCAAACAGTGAACAGAGTTTTCTTCACTGGATGTTTACAAAGGGCTGCAAAATATTATTGGTTTGTCCAGTTTCTTTGGAATTGGCGGTAAGAGAACATTCCCGGATACAGAACATTCTGCGTGGAAAAAGTTGTCTGTCTGTACATTTCCAGGAGCTCTCTGAAACCATTCCCAGAAAGGTCTTTGACTAAAAATGTTCTCAGAATGTTCCTGAAAACCTCCTTGTCAATTATCCGAAATGAGAATGTTATGTGACATGCTGTAAAGGTGCTGGGCAGTGAGTGTGAGCCGTGCTGAGGTAAATACAAGACGCTATATTTCAGCCAGATTGTATTACACTTCTCTGGACACAGTGGACAACAGGTTGTTTCCCCATTGATTTTGTCGAGGAGGCTCTGTAACAGTAGGTCTAACACTTCCCACTAGGCACACACTGGTTGAATCAATGTTGTTTCCACATCATGTCAATTCAATTATGTTGAACCAACGTGGAATAGACGTTGAATTGACGTTTGTGCCCAGTAGTTTTTGTTTTTAGCACTGAAGACAATAAAGCTTACAAACTTCAAGATGTTAGCTAGCAAGTGAATTAGAATAAATCACAGTTAGCCATCCTCACTGAATACGGCTAAAGGTGACTGTTTTGTGTTCACACCTTCATGTGTCAGCCTAATACTAACGAATGGTTAGCGTCTAGAATAAATAGCGCTAATGCTAACTGGAGCCTACTTGCCTACTTGACCATGTAACACAACACTTATGATAACATGTCTCTGGTGCTGCAGCTGTCCACTTACTCTCCCTGTCCCGACTTTGCTGTGTCATTGGCTTTGGAGGACCGGAAGGGTGAAGAGTGGGAGGGGGGAGATAAAAACTGAATGAAGGACAGAGGGTAGACTGGGGGGTGGGGGGGGGGGGTGTGTGTGAGAGAGAGAGCGAGAGAGAGATCATAGCTCTGTTGAACTAACTGGTCTCCAACCCTGACCTTTTCTATATCCCATGAACACACGCAGTGACACACACACTCACTAGCACAGCTTGTGTAAACTTTGTTTATTAGATCATTCAAATAAACTAAATATATTGCAGTGGTGGAAAAAGTACCCAATTGTCATACTTGAGTAAAAGTAAGGATAACTTAACAGAAAATGAAAAGTAAAAGTGAAAGTCACCCAGTAAAACCCTACTTGAGTAAAAGTCTAAAAGTATTTGGTTTTAAATATAATTAAGTATCAATAGTAAATGTAATTGCTAAAATATACTTAAGTATCAAAAGTAAAAGTATAAATAATTTCAAATTCCTTATATTAAGCAAACCAGACGACACCATTTTCTTGTTTTTACTTTATTTACGGCTAGCCAGAGGCTCACTCCAGCACTCTCACTGTTTCGTGAGTCTGCCAGATCAGAGGCAGTAGGGAAGACCAGGGATGTTCTCTTGATAAGAGTGTGAATTTGACCATTTTCCTGTCCTGCTAAGCATTCAAAATGTAACAAGTACTTATGGGTGTCAGTGAAAATAGAAACAGTAAAGTAAAGTACAGATACCTCCAAAAGCTACCTAAGTAGTACTTTCAAGTATTTTTACTTAAGTACTTTAGTTATATGTACTGCTTTCATTATGACACCAAATAGATGATCTCAAAGGTTAAACATCAAACTGGAGTCCAGAGCTTTCCTCCACTCACATTTCACCCTGTGTTAAGTTTCATTACGCTGATAGGTAATGAAAATAGGAATGCAGTCATGCTGTGTGTCTTAAGCGATGGTTATACTGATGATGTCTCTCACTGGCAAAACATGGAGTAGTTTCACAGTTCCTCTATTAGAGGAGTTTGTGCTAACTTTCTTACCAGCGAAGGAGAGTAAAGAGGGGATGGGGTCAGCATGAATAGGGCTGCAGGGAGAAGAGTGGGAGAAAAAGAAAAAAAACGGAGGGAAAGGAAGAATGAAAGGGGTGCGTGTTGACAAAGCCCCCACTTCTCTTTGTTCTCTCTCTCTCCCTGCCTGTCCTTCTGTCTGTCTTTCTGTCCATCCAACCCTCACTCTCTCTCTCCCCCAAACTCTTTTATCCTTTTCACCCTCGACCCACTCTTTCGTATGCACCAATCCCCCTCCCATCCTTATTCTGTCCTGAACTATCTCTCGCCTCCTCTCTTTTCTGCGTCGCCACGCAAAATTCATTTTCTCTCCCTCTAGTAAGCCCTTTTTCAACTTTGTCCCTCTCTCTCAATTCCCCCTTTCACCCTTTCTCTCTCTCTCTTTCTCACACAGATCTTTCTCTCTGTAATTCTATTCATAGTGAGAGTAGTGAGAGGAGGGTAAATTCTCCTAATTGAAATTATTTACAGGGTCTCCATGGGAATAGTAAACTTTGTGGAGAGGAGAACAAAGAGCTAGAGAACAGGACACAAAAGCTTACCCCCCCACCAAACATACACTGAGTGCACAAAACATTAGGAACACCTGCTCTTTCCATGACATAGACTGACCAGGTGAATCCAGGTGAAAGCTACGACCCCTTATTTATGTCACTTGTTAAATCTACTTCAATCAGTGTAGATGAAGGGGAGGAGACATGTTAAAGACTGATTTTTAAGCCTTGAGGCAATTGAGACATGGATTGTGTACGTGTGACGTTCAGGGGGTGAATGGCCAAGACAAAATATTTAAGTGCCTTTGAACGGGGTATGGTAGTAGGTGCCAGGCTCACCGGTTTGAGTCAAGAACTGCAACGCTGCTGTTTTTTTTACGCCTCACAGTTCCCGTGTGTATCAAGAATGGTCCACCACCCTAAGGACATTCAGCCAACTTGATATGGCATTGGAGTCAACATGGGCCAGCATCCCTATGGAGCGCTTTCCACACCTTGTGGAGTCCATGCCCCAACGAATTGAGGCTGTTCTGAGGGCAAAAGGGGGTGCAACTCAATATTAGGAAGGTGTTCCTCATGTTTTGTACACTCAGTGTATATATATATTACTCTCACTCTCTCTATGTATATATATATATATTTATATAGAGATTGCAAGAGAGAGAGAGAATATTCCTTCCTAGAACTTGGGGAGTGAGACACTGTTTAACTTTACAGAGAAAGAACGACTGCCTCTTCTTTCTCCCCTTTTCTCTCCCACGCTCTTTTTCCTCTCCCCTGTACCCCCTTCTTTCTCTCCTCCTCCTTTGTCACCTGTCACCCCCCTCGTTCCCTTCCTCTTTCTCCATCTGTTAGCCCCCTCTCCTCTCTTGCTCCAAAGCACAGGACCTGAAGGAGGGACAATGAAGCCCCATGCTGTGTAATGGCCTGTGTGTTTGTGTTTGTCCAAGCTCATCTCTCTCTGTCTCTCTCTCTACCTCTCTCTCTCTATCTCTCTCTCTCATAGGTCGATGACGCCATGCTCATGTTCGACAAAACCACCAACAGACACAGAGGTATTGCCACGAAACACCAGCCGACTCACACACACACACACACACACATACACACACAAACAAACAAAATTCATTGTGATAATCTTCTCTCAGATCAGTTGGCAGACCATACTGGCTGGTTTGTTGGTGCAAAAGTAAACCTCTTGCATTGTGACGGTATTGAAGAGCCTGATCCTTGGTTCAGCCATGCATGGAATGGCAACATAGCACACATTGATTTGTAGTGTAAATAATGTTATGCGGGAAACAAATAACACACACATTAACACACATTATCAGACTCTCACACATTGTTTAGATAAACACACACTCAGTATTTTAATGTGCGGGAGCTGTACTGGGATGAGCTGGTTAGGCCATAGTTGTTGGAACCATGCTGGAAAGGACCATGTGGGGAAAAACGTATCTGAGCCAACGGAGTACAGTTCGGGTCGGCCCTATAGTGTGAATCAGTCAGGGAGGAACAAGTAAAGGAAGGCGAGAAGGGTTAATTGGTCAGCTCGTTTAATCGGGGCTCAGGCTAAAACCTTAGCTAATACTCTACCCCATCCCCCTTTACCACGACGACAGATTGACAGTTAGGGCACGCAAACCCGGCTAAATCCCCTCACAGCCTCTTGAGGTGTGGGGGAGGGAAGGGAGAAGGAACATGTAATGGAGTAGGGAGAGAAAGGGGGAGAGACCAGGTGAGTCTCAATACTTTGATGGAGTCTCTGCTACCTTTATGTTCTGTCATCTGAAAGGGATTGAATAGATGAAAGCAATTTTTTTTTAATAATATGATTTGAGGGAGAGAAGGATGGGGGAAAGAAGTGTACAGGATATGAGGATAGGAAAGAGGACAAAGTGACTATTAAACATGGGCTGTGTCCCAATCATTCGTTTCTTTCCTCGCCTCCTTCCCTCATCTCCTTTTCTTCCTTGGTGACACCTAACCTGGAAGAACTGGACATGTGAAGTCATGATTGCATTCAGTTTAATAGAAAATGGAAACAAATGGCCATAGTGGAAGGTAAAGCAGTCTGTGTTCCTGTGTCCCTCAGGTTTCGGCTTTGTGACCTTTGAGAATGAAGACATGGTGGAGAAAGTGTGTGAGATCCATTTCCACGAAATCAACAACAAAATGGTATGTAGGCAGGCAATGTGTGTATTTGCGAATGTGTGCGTCAGTGTTGATAGTGAGGAGTGTGTCTATGTGCAGAATATTTCAAACCATTTGCATTCCACTCCAGGTGGAGTGCAAGAAAGCCCAGCCCAAGGAAGTGATGTCACCGACGGGTACGGCTCGAGGTCGTGCCAGGGTGATGCCCTACGGCATGGACGCCTTCATGCTGGGGATCGGCATGCTGGGTAAGAACAATAACACTGTCATTTAGCTCCCTCTAAACACTCTGGAACCATAATAAAGCTTCTCAGAGTAAGGGTGCTGATCTAGGATCAGTTTTGCCTTTTTAACAATTAATATTTAATTGTATTTACTTTGCCACCATGGCCTATTTATTGCCTTTACCTCCCTTATCTCACCTCATTTGCTCACATTGTATATAGACTTATTTTTCTACTGTATTATTGACTGTATGTTGTGTATATGTGTCGAACTGCTTTGCTTTATCTTGGCCAGGTCGCAGTTGTAAATGAGAACTTGTTGAGAACTCAATGAGAACTCAAATCAAATCAAATTTTGCCTACCTGGTTAAATAAAGGTGGGGGAAAAATATATATATATGATCTACAGTATATAACAGGGGTGACCTACTCAGAGACGCTCTATGAATTCTTGGCCAGAACTGGAGAGCAGGGCTAAAGAGATGGGAGGAGATGTAGAGGGGGATGTGTTCCAGTGGGATTCAAGTAGGCTATGGCCTGCGGTGAAGTCATAGTATCTTGCTCCACCTACAGGTCAGTCATGGCAACAGCATGGTACTGAGTTATGGTGCTAGTTGCTACATGAGATCTAATATGAATGCAATAGCATCATCTCCTTCAACCGTGTTCAGCCGTATCCTGATGGGTATTTATTTGTCTCTTCACAGGCTACCCAGGCTTCCAAGCAGCTACGTACGCTAGCCGTGGCTACCCTAGCATCGCGCCTGGATACACCTACCAGTTCCCTGGTATATGAGCATCGCTCCCTCTGTCACACTTGTTTATGTAGAGTATGAGTTAAAGACGTACAGACGACTTGAGTCTGTTAATTATCCAAAGAACTGGCTAGGTCTGACAACAGAAACAATGCATTGGCCTAGTGATCATGTCAGATACATACTGATGTTAGTTTTACGTTAGGTGCCAAACACACAGACATGCCTACACTTTGTACTCCATGTATAAACGCATATGGCAGAGTCTGGCTGCTTGTAGAGTTCAGAGAGTTGTATTTTGGTTTTGACGTCCTCCTCCTCCTCTCCCCAGTCCTTTTCTCTACTTCCCCTCTCATGGAAGAAATCATCTCTGCTGCACTTTTATCTCCCCGTTTTCTCTTTCTTCGACTCTGACCTCACTGCGCCTCCTTTCTCTCCTTTCCCCCTACCACCCTTCTCCCCTGTAGTCTCTCATACCCATTCTAAATTGCTTGCTTGTGTGTGCACATGTTTGTGTGTGTGTGTGTGTGTGTGTGTGTGTGTGTGTGTGTGTGTGTGTGTGTGTGTGTGAGTCGATTAGCACGTGGATGGTGTTGGTATTAAAAAAGCGCTCTCTTGACATTTCTGTTCTAGAATTCCATTTAGAGAGGACCACCCTTCTGACATCATCCCACCCCTCTGAGCTCACAGGTCAGTCACTCCTCTAAGATCTACCGGTAGCTCACAATCTCTGTCTTTACAAGGCAACATCGCCAACCTGTGGCGGAATGGCGTAATGGCCCTCCTTTTTCCAATCTAGAAGGGTTCAAACCTAACTTTGATTAAAAAAAAAAAAATTGATGAATCATTGTTACGCTTGGATATTTTGGGCACGGTTTCACCATCTTTAAAACTGTAAACTACTGGCCTCCCGAGTGGCGCAACAGTCTAAGGCACTGCATCGCCGTGCTAGAGGTGTCACTACAGCCCCGGGTTCGATCCCGGGCTGTATCACAACCGGCCGTGAACGGGAGTCCAATAGGGTGGCGTGCAATTGGCCCAGTGTTGTACGGGTTAGGGGAGGGTCTGGTCGTGGGTGTCTTACTTGGCTCACCGTGCTCTAGCGACTCCTTGTGGCAGTCCGGGCGCCTGCAGGCTGACCGTGGCCGTCAGGTGAACGGTGTTTCCTCCGACACATTGGTGCTTCCGGCTTAAGCGGGCGTGTGTTAAAATGCACGGTTAGGCAGGTTATTTTTCGGAAGACGCATGACTTGACCTTAACCTCCCAAGCCCGTTGGGGAGTTGCAGCGATGAGTCGAGATTGAAATTGGGCAGAAGAAACGGGAATCTACCTGGCAATGAAATGTTTTCCGAACTTAATTTACACACTGCCAAACACTGTTTTGTAAGGCAACGTACTGGTATAGGTAAAAGAATACATCTGAAATTGTCCCTCTGTCCCTCAGCCATTCCACTGTCAGCATACGGACCAATGGCAGCAGCAGCAGCAGCGGCTATGAGAGGTAGATAATTCTCCTTCGTCGTTCTGCCTGTCAGTTGTCTATGTGTATGTGATTGACTGATTGACTGTCTCTCTCTCTCTCAACTCTCTCGCTCTGTCTTTCTCCATCTCTCTCGCTCTCAGGTTCCACCCAGTCACGTAACGCAGGCTACCTGGGCACCAGCAGCCCTGGGCCAATGGCTGACCTGTATGCGGCAGCCAGTCAGGACTCAGCACTGAGCAGCTATCTCAGCGCAGCCAGTCCCGGCCCCAACTCAGGATTCGGCCACGGTCTTGGGGTACGTCACTATCATGTTTCACAACTGAAATTTGAGTAGTCTCTCCCAGGTTTAGTCTGTTGTCTTGCTTTTGGTGCCTAATGAATATGACCCATGGTTGGAATATCGTGAAGAGGGATATAAGAGGTAGCTAAAGGAGCCCGCTAGGTGGCATGTGGCATGTATCTGATGCTAGGGGAAACCAGGGATTTGCTTACCAGTTTTTAATATGGAAGTGTAAATTGTATAATGACAAATCAATAAAATGTTGGCAATTTTGTAAACCATATCCTTTCTTCATTTCAAACTATCTACCAGCTGCTCTGTCTATAATAGTCCGTGTGTCTTTCTTTTCCCAGGGTCCTCTTATCGCTACTGCCTTCACCAACGGTTACCACTGAGCAGATTTAGCAAATCACCGGGCACGGGAGGAGGTCCCTTCTGCTGACGAGCCAATCAAACTGCTGTGTGCCTACCCATGGCACAATCCGATTGGCGGCCACAGTTCAAACCCCGTACCCCCTGGCTCCCCCTGACTCCACCCACTGACTGAAGATCTTTTATTTTTTTAACTTCTGTATCCTGTTTTCCTGTACTAACAGCACTCCCTCTTCTCAATCCCTTGTTTCTCCTATCCTTTACCTTCACCTAGGTTTATTTAATTAGATTCCAATGCTGTTTCTTTTTTTAAATATTGCTCTGGCAGAAAAGTAAGTGAGAAAATAACGTTTGTGGGTTACGCTCAAGGCAAACACAGATTCTGTCATATGTTTTGCTTTATATTTGAGGATTTCTTTATTTAATCGCAATGTTTTGATGTGTTGTCTGTTCCGTTGACCTCCCTTTAATGTGTTACCGAGGTGAGATGGAGGAGGAGAGAGGATTAGAGAGAGATGAACTGGTGTGTGGGATGGTGTCTCCTTGTCAAAAGGGGTACCTAACCCATTTAAACAGAGGAAGAACAAAGAAATGATGTCACAGAAAACATGAAAAGAAAACTAAAATGTATATTTTGATAGTTTTTAAAACAAAACATTTGTAATATTGTTATTAATATTGAACGCAATGATAATAATAATGATGATAATCGGTTAGATATTTTCTTCCGTAATTGGTTTTGAAAGGAATGTTTTATTTTCTTCCTGTAAAATATTGTATATAGATTTTGAGGGGAGGGTGGTGTAGGGGAGGAGGGAGGTTGGTGTAGGGGAGGAGGGAGGGGATGTTGAACTTTGATCAGCAGGCGGGGTTACTATTAATCGTTTGGCGCCAATTTAACTGGAAGTCTGCTTAACTACTACAACAAACGTGTTGTACAGTGGCAGGTAATTTTCTATTTGAAAGTGGCAATCCCCTCAGCATTTGTTTGGTGTTTAGGCCAACAACATGCATTAGCAGGGTTGAAGACTAGATGATATTTGTAAATAAGACGAAATGATAACACCCTTTTCATTAGAAATTGGTATCAAAAAGAGAACATGCTTGAATTCTCACACAGTTGGGTCCTTTTCCCTTTCCTTTCATTTAGTTTCTTACTGTGAACATGCCAGTAACTGATTTCTATTGAATTGGACCCCTTAAAGGCAGACTCTTACCAAGTGACAAAACCATAGAAATATTGTTACTTGAATGGGGGTTCCTGTTCTAGTCATTTTATTTCTATGGACATGACATCCATGTATCCCTGCGAGATAAGGAAAAACTGAAGTGAGGCCCTGAGGATTTTTAATTGGCTCTGGTGAGGGTGCATGGTCGGGGTTAAGGGGGATTGGGTGGGATTTAATATAACTTTTTTGGGGGGAAAGTATATATATTTTTGCTCTATTTTCCTTCATTATGTTTTATTTTGTTTCTTGTTTCTTTCTTGCTGTTCTATGTACGGTCATACGGACCGTAGAAACAAATGAAGGACATATTTAACAAAGCAATTGACTCTTTAAAAAACGGTTACATCATGGTTGTATTTGTCCTCTGATGACCTTAGAAGGTGATTGTGTCATTATGTGTGACGGTGTGTTTGTTTGTGTGTGATGTGTGCGCGCACAATAGTGAGCTGACGTATGGAATTAGCTAGATTCAAAAGTTGACATGACATGCATTTTTTGACTGCCATTTTGGTACTGAAATGTTTGGCTGGTTCCATTTTGGTCTAACACCACGAATCCTATGTGTCCTTTCAGATCTAGGGACTAGGGGCTAGGTAAACTGAAATGGAACGCAGCCTCTGTCCCAGTCAGTACAGAAAAGAGGTATACACAGACCAGTAGCTGGAATGGAGGAGGAGACAGAGTGGAATTGTCCCCTTTCTTTTGACAGATATTTCAATGAAAATCAAATGAATTTTGTTGATGTTCCACAAAGTCTTCCACTAAACATGAACAAGAATCTCCCATGTTATACTGGGTAGTACTGCCCTTTTCGAACTGGCTGGGGCACTACACAAAACTACTGCTGGACACGAACACTGTAACTTTTTAACTTTCAAAAAGCAATACGTTATTTTTTATTTTAGGAATATTAATACTGCTATTAATGGCAATAGGAGTATGGATAATTCCATGGCATTAAGACTTTTTTTCAGAACAAAAAGGAAATTATATTTTTCTCTTGTCCGATTTCGTTCCCGGTGCACAATAATGATTCAGTGATTTTTAAGATGCTGGTGTTTTTTGTTTGTTTATGTTGATGCTTTCTTCAGGGTCGGAAAAGGGGCAAGGCCTTGGTTGTTGAAGCTCCAACTTCAAGGTCTTGACCAACACTGTAACTAAACTTTTATTTGGACTGTTCCCCACCCGCTTTATCTTATTGTATTTCTTTTTTTCTGTCTTTTTTTTCTCCTCTGGAAATGTCCATTTTAAAATTCCTAATAAATTATTTTAAAGCATTCCACTGAGATTGTGGTTCTGTTTTTTTTTTTTACTTCTACAATTTCTTAGGCCCAGCGGAAATCGAATTAATGTAATACAAAAATCCCAATTAAAATCAGTCTGTTTAAGCGCTTGAGATATCTGGGCTGCGTCTCAATCCACCACATCCTCCGTTATAGCCCTTCCGCATCTGTGGTCAAAGCTGGAAGAGCTAGAGCAGTGTTTGTCAGACCATGAGACATCCTGAAAATTGGCTTTCTCACAAAACGTCTATAGCGTCCGAACGGTTTGGCCTACCACTATTGAAAGATGAGACACTCAAACACGATGGCATTCTCCATTTTGCTTTACAAGCCTCACAAGACTCTTCTGATGGTCCCCGGTACCATTTAAAAAATAATTATGGAAGTATATATATATGGAGATAGTTTAGTGCCTAAAATAAGGGGATAAATACATTAAAGAATGAAATAAAAATGGTTTCCCGGGCACAGATTCACAAAAACTTCTTAAGAATAAATGTATTCTTAACTGATATCTTAACTATAGACTTAACAAGAAAGATAAGCAAAGTTGCTATTCCTCTAAAAGGTTATTGGAAATTGTATTGTGCTATTTCTAATGCTTCTCCTTAAGCAAAAAGTTAAGAAGAAATTAGATTCTTGAAAATAAAGTTCTTGAAATGTTCTTAATTCCAAGATAGCTAAACCCTTCTCTTGAACTCAGGGCATTGAGAGAAAAAGCTCATGAAAGCAATGGAACAAGTTTATTTCACTCACAAAAAATATGTGAACATGATTGCCATTGTTGGCTAGATAGATAATAATATAGATAGATAGCTAAAACGGCTACCTAGCAACAAACATCTTAAGAAGTTTTTTAAAGATATTTGAGAAGTTCGTAAGAAAATCATAAGATATTGTTGAGAAATTGCACTTGGGAACTTCTTTTTTTTTTTTTTAAGAAGCTTCTTAACTTTTTGCGTTAGAAGGGTTTTGTGAATCTGGTCGCTGATCTTTCTTATATCTCTCAGATATAGGACAGACACTTCAGAACAAACCTCCTTTACATTTTTGGGGACTATCTGTTGTTCCATGTAGTGAATTGTTATTCAATGTGTTTCTATTGGCTAATAGCAGTAATACCAAATTCAATGTTTTATCCAATCATTTTTGTATGTAATTTTTTAATACCTTAAGGGGTCTTAAAATTCATAGCTAAATGGTTCTTGGTATGACCATCTTAAAACAATTCTATATGTTAGCTTAGAACCCCCCCCCCCCCCCCCCCCCACCCCCCCCCCCCCCCCCCCCGGTTTAGACAGGGCTTAGACTCTAATCTAGAGGGTTAAGAGATGACTTGGAAGCAGATTCATGCCAAATCAAATACAATTATTTTTGGGGCATGAATCTACTTCCATAAATTGAGGTATATCAGAAATACATTAAATGATAAACATTTTTGATTTATTTGTTTGTATAAGCTTTTATACCCTTTTTGTATTTTGATGGTCACTGGCCTATTTGGCCTATTTGTCTTATAATAGCCCTACTTATGCCTTAAAGTCATACAATGCATTATTAGGCCACAGTGTTACTTCAGTTGGTATGTCTTGAGATTTAATATAAACTTAATCCCACAGGACAGGTACTTCCACCCGATGCGATGACATGTCATCATGTGCTTAGCTACGGTGTCGTCACTCCCAGTGACTGATGTCATTTGGTCTAGCATCTGGAAAGCCCTATTATAGTGGGGGACACTTAAATGTAGGGGAAGCATCAACACATATTTTGGAAGGACTCTAGAACCGTTCCTGACCTTGGCAGGACAAAGCACATATTAATACGTAACCTTTATTTTACTAGGTACAGTACATTTTGTCCCACTTCATACCTACTGAACACCACCCAGGTGTGCTCAAGGTAGGCTCAAACAGAAGCAGTAGGGTTGGCTAGTCACCCTTGTCTTATTGATGAATTGATTGCAGTGTGAGTAAATGTTGTTTGTGAGTGTGGGAAATATAGTGTTATACACTTAACAAACTCATTTGGGAATGTTCAAAGTCCCAGTGGTAAACAGTGACCTCCACCACTAACACACACACTTTGCTCAGTGTTGGCTAGGACTGGCTGCCAGTGTGTGTGTGTGTGTGAAGGGGGGAGATTAATGTTAGCCACAGCATATGAGGTCAGATCCTGGTCTCTCGTCTCCCTCCTTTCTCTTGCCTGGGGAGGGGTGTGTGAGACGGGGTGGTAATGTTGCCCACCCTAAAGAAAATGAGGTCAGCTCTACGCGAGGGTACAGTTCTCGACGCCCCCATTCCACACCAGCCTCCCTTCTTCAGAACCCTCAATCAGTTCTGGACAGTTCCGGGAAGCTTGCTCAACTCTACTCCTTCACTGGCTATTCCATCCTTCCTTTTTCCCAAGTCAGGTTTTCGACCCTTTTTTCCCCTCTTCTGAGTGGGGTTGTTCCTGTGCTGTGTACCATTCCTACAATTGGCTGAATTTCTGTCATTTGGCCATTATTTTTCCTTCTGTTTTCTTTTGGCCTGAGATTTCTTCATCTGCATCTGTTTTAACTTTCCCTTTTTCTCCATTGGTTGTTTTGTGGCTTGTCTCTTTTCTTCTCGTTGGCTGTGTTTTCTCTCTTGTCGTCTGTTACCCACACCATGGCTCATCCTCTGGCTCTGGAGCCGATAAGAGGGCATTTGGGTGTTAAGAGTTCCCTAAATGGGAGTGCAGACTTTGACAGACTTAGTTTTATGGGGGAACAGCATCCTCCACCTCCCCTCCACAGTTACCTGTGGCTAACAATCCTCACCTGCTTCTGCCCCGCGTACCCAGTCAACATTGTAGCTCTGGTCTTTTCAGTACTGGTGAGTAGGGGACATCACAGGCATATGGGAAACGGTTTACTCACTGACTAATATATGTCTTAAAGCTGATATAAATTTATAGAATACTGAATGAGAAATATATTGAAAATGATGTGAAAAGTACCTCAGGTCAATTTCCATGAAGGAAAAAGCCAATGCTGAGTGATATGTTGCAAGATGAATACATTGTAAACATATGGCCAGTTGTATTTCACAATTTTTGCAATTATAAAATAATCCTAATAATCTTAATCGCGTTCTGTTTATGTAGTAATAAAGGGACAGTACACATTTTTGAAGTTGACCATATTTTCAACTTCCCTAGGATGTTGTTTCCTCCAAAGCATTTTTTAAAAATCATTAGCTAATTATTTAGCAATGTCCAGAATAATCTGGCTAGCATTTTTTGAAAATTAGCAATGCTAGTGGAAACTGATTGTGTCCATTAGCGGTTGTTCAAAAGCATGGGGAAAGTGGAGGAGAGCGGAAAGCAGCTCTGCTCTAGCTATTGACTGCGTCTCTAAAGGAAAAAAATCATTTTCTGGGATTCCAGCAACAAGCCGTAAAAAAAATATCTGTTGCACTAGCTTTGAATGCTTGCCAGCACAACAGTTCTCCTTTGCAATTCTCACATGTTCTTAAGCTACATGTCAGGTCATAAGATATGGTGTTGAGAGCTGGCTGATCACACTAGGATCTCTGCCCCAACTTTCTCACGATGTGTGTGTGTTTTTGTGGGACCGAGAAAGAGAAGTGGTGTTGGTAATATGGGAAGGAGTCCACCGGTAATCCCGTATTTACTTTAATATCTGCGTGTGGCCATGCGTGTACGTGCATGGCTTGTCGGTCTGTCTGTGTATGTGTTTGAGGAAGAAAAAAGAGCCAAATGTGTCTGATGAGAGGAACAGATGTGTCTGTGGTAGGGCAGGGTTTCATCGAAGTGCCCTCTGACGTGCTCGATGTGCCCTCCTAACATGCTCGCTCCTTTCACCTCTCAAAACACCACGCCACTGACACACTTTCCCATCCAAAGGGTTTGGACTCCCTTACTTTCTCTCCCACCTTTCTTTTCTCACTCTCAAACACACAATCACACAATGTTATGCAGACCTGGGTTCATATAGTATTTCAACAGCCAGTATTTCAACAGCCTGTGATTGAGCTTGTCTGGTGCAATGTAATCAATGGAATAGTAAAAAGTGCAAATCCCACCTATCTGGCACCTAAGCCAGGCTCAATCAAACACTCAAAATATTAGAAAGAAAACGGATACTATTTGAACCCATGTGTGGTGTTACGTGTTCCGTACCTCATTCACATGTGAGTATCACATGTAAATACGACACATTTCTTTTACTCCAAATAATTTTCCAAATACAGGTCTACTTCAGTATGAGGTAGGTATGTGGCATGAACATGTTTCTCCTTAAATGATCATGGTAAAGCAACACATTTTAGTCCAGGACTGCTGGGGAAGTTGAACGCTCCCTTGGTGAAGTGTTTTCCCTCTTGTCTCCATGCAGTCCAGGAAAAGTTATGAGTTGCAAGACTATGACGGCTCGCGACGACTCGGTCAGAAAGCTCTCCAAGTGGCCATCGCCTCCATCATCATCGGCCTCCTCATCATCGCCATATTTATCATCGTTCACTTCACCACGGTAATGCAGCAGCCATTCCCCGCAATGTAACCAATGGGATATCCCATAAAGTGCTAACGCTGCTCATCTGGCACTCCAGGCAGGCTCAATCAAAAGCTCAAAGTATTTAAAAGAAAACAACAACTATTTGAACAGACATAAAGTACATGCAAATATTAAACAGAGACAAACACTCAAACAGGCATTCAACCATATATAAATATAATTTGCATACTTCTATGTGTATGTCTCATCTGTGTGTTTATCTTTCTCTCTATTCTAGTATAAATTTTAGAAGAGTTGCACAGTATGCCTGGAAAAAGCTAAACAAAGTAAATGTCGCTCTCAAAGACATGGACTATGGACACCTCTCTGAATGGACTATGACAAGCGTTCTGGGGCGCCGGATTTGGCAGCAATCTCCATCCTCAAGAACGGGACTCCACCCCAGGTGTGATGTTCATATTTTCTCTCTGTCACACATCCTCCACACCCAGCCTTTCTACTCTTCTATCTGGGAGAAGAACTTAAGAAGCAAGACTGCTTTTGAAAGACTGTATGGAACACTGACCTCTGGATCACATGATACCCACAGCACACTCCTCACGCACGCACGCATGCACACACACACACACACACCGTTTTGTATTGCTATCTTTGTGGTGACCAAAGAATTGATTCCCATACAAAATCCTATTTTCCCTAACTTCTAAATATAATTCTAACCTTAACCTTAAGCCTACTACCTTAAGTCCCCACTTGTCTGAATTTTCCTTGTTTTACTATCCTTGTGAGGACTTCTGGTACCCACAAGGAAAGTTAAGTAAATACACATACACACACATTAGAAGAGGAAGAAACACCTGCCCATTCCTGTGTGCGTTGATTGATAATGTGGCCTGTTGGACGAGTGAAGAATTACTTTTTGCAGCGGTAACTGTGTGGTCACTGTAGCACTACCATGCTGACAATTACTGTATTTATGGTCCTTTCAAGACAACTGGGAACTCTGGAAAAAGGAGGTCAAATCATGATATCAGGGATTTTCAGGTCGGAAAGTCAGAGTTCTAGAAGGATCCCAGAGTTTCCGAATTGGAATTCCGAGTTGGATGACCATTCAAAACTATTTTCCCAGTCGGCGCTCTTTTTTTCCAGCTGTCTTGAATGCACTTAACTGAAGTTGGAAGTCGGAGATTTCCAAGTGCCCAGTTGTTTTGAACGTGACATTATTGTGCCACTTGGGATGTTTGATGTATCAATCACATAACTGTCGAGTGTTTACTGTCATAAATGTCTTTCGCTTTTTTACTTGATATTACATCTGCCAAATATGTACAGTGCATTCTGAAAGTATTTAGACCCCTTCCCTTTATCCACATTTTGTTATGTTACAGCCTTATTATGAAATGTCATCCTCAATCTACACACAATACCCCACTATGACAATACGAAAACAGGTTTTATTTTTGCAAATTTATTACAAATAAAAATCAGACCTTATTTTTACAAGTTAAGTATTATAAGTATTCAGACCCTTTGCTAAGAGATTCAAAATTGAGCTCAGGTGCATCCTGTTTCCATTTATCATCCTTGAGATGTTTCTACAACTTGATTGGAGTCCACTTGTGGTAAATTATATTGATTGGACATGATTTGGAAAGGCACACACACCTGTCTATATAATGTCCCACAGTTGACACTGCATGTCAGAGCAAAACCAAGCCATGAGGTTGAAGGAATTGTCTGTAGAGGTCCGAGACATGATTATGTCGAGTTACACATCTAGGGAAGGGTACCAAATGACGTCTGCAGCATCGAAGGTCCCCAAGAACACAGTGGCCTCCATCATTCTTAAATGGAAGAAGTTTGTTACCACCAGGACTCTTTCTAGAGCTGGCTACCCGGCCAAACTGAGCAATCTGGGGAGAAGCGCGTTGGTCAGGGAGGTGACCAAGAATCTGATGGTTACGCTGACAGACCTCCTGAGTTCCTTTGCGGAGATGGGAGAACCTTCCAGAAGGACAACCATCTCTTCAGCACTTCACCAATCAGGCCTTTATGTTAGAGTGACCAGACGGAAGCCACTCCTCAGTAAAAGGCACATGACAGCCTCCTTGGAATTTGCCAAAATGCACCTAAATTACTCTCAGACCATGAGAAACAAGATTCTCTGGTCTGATGGAACCCAGATTGAACTATTTGGCCTGAATGCAAACCGTTACATCTGGAGGAAACCTGGCACCATCTCTAATACATAGTGGTGGCAGCATCATGCTGTGGGGATGTTTTTCAGCGGCAGGGAGAGGGAAACTAATCAGGATCAAGGGAAAGATGAACGGAGCAAAGTACAAAGATATCCTTGATGAAAACCTGCTTCAGAGCGCTCAGGACCTCAGACTGGGGCCGAAGGTTCACCTTCCAACAGGACAATGACCCTAAGCACACAGCCAAGACAACACAGGAGTGGCTTCGGGACAAGTCTATGAATGTCCTTGAGTGGCCCAGCCAGAGCCCGGACTTGAACCCGATCAAACATCTCTGGAGACACCTGAAAATAGCTGTGCAGCGACCTTACCCATTCAACCTGACAGAGCTGGGGAGGATCTACAGAGAAGAATGGGAGAAACTCCCCAAATACAGGTGTGCCAAGCTTGTAGCGTCATATCCAAGAAGACTTGAGGCTGTAATCGCTGACAAAGGTGCTTCAACAGAGTACTGAGTAAATAATACTCATGTAAATGTAATGGCAGTTGTTTATTTTTTACAAATTTAAAAGCAAAAACCTGTTTTTGCTTTGTCACTATGGAGTATTGTGTGTAGATTGATGAGGGAAAAAACGATTGAATGAATTTTAGACTAATGCTGTAGCGTAATAAAATGGGTAAAAAGTCAAGGGGTCTGAATATTTTCCAAATGCACTGTATGTGTAGGAGCGTTTTCTTCTCATGTAAAAAAAACAAACAAAACAGAATGACAATACAGGAATAAAAACTTTATACCGACAGAATGTAATATATTTGAATAGCGACATAATAAAGATGAATTAGTATCAAATGTCTTTAAAAAACCCAAAGATTTTTGGGTTTATGTTCATGTTTGCCATTGACAGGGCATAGCAAGATGAAGGGTTTAGGAGTTGTTCTGAGAGTTTTTTAGTTTTGGTCACAGATAGCTCAGGTTGAACACAGATGGTCTTAATTACTGCCCACAACCTGCTCTGGCCCTCATTCACCCATCTCCCATTCCCCCTGGCTCTCCCCTAGTCCCCTGCAATCTGCCGAGTCGGAAGGATCCTGTAGTTTGATATGTAACAGTATCACCCATCACTGGCTAAATATAGGGACAGATGTCCCCCTGTGGGCTGGTGTTGGGCTGCATGACACACTAGCCTGCTGTGTTCTGCCAAATGTAACTCACATGGACAAGAGCTGACTCAGCTACTACCTGTTGAGTCCCACTATCACACTGGCGCGTTTTGGACTAACCCCTTTAAAACATTGTGTGTTTGAGCTACAGTCTTCTAGTTGTACCATTGGATTTGTCTATTCTTCTGTATCCGCTGATACCAACCATTAGTATGTGTGATTAACGGGGGCTGAGTTAGAGCAGTGTTTGTGAGACAAGCGCAGAAGGGGTCCGAGGCGGGGTCAAGGGGCGGTTCTTCTCACAAAAACGTCTGTAGAGTCCGAATGGTGAACTACAAACTATTATGAACCATCTATGAAAAGCTGAGACTCTGAAGTTTTTCTCTATGGTGCTTACAAGCTACACAAGAGTCGTTAGAAGGTAAGGGGTTCTTCTACATAGAAGATCATAGGAAATCCCAGGAAATAATGTCTATAGTACTGTAATAAGCTCACATAGTGGCTGTAACAAACTCCAAAATCCACACAGTTGTCACTGACTAGTTGGACATTCATTACCCACCGAGTAAACAATTTCTGTACTTACGGCATTCTTGTAAATTCATTTTTTTATTCGGATTTTGCTTGGCAGACCTTATTTGTTTATTGACATTTGTCAATAAAACTCATGAATGCAACTGTTTATGTCAAATTATTTTGTATTCTACTTGTAGGCCTGGTTGTCCTGAAAAGAAAATGGTAAAACGCTTCAATGTGAGGCTACATTTCAGCTTGTTTTGCTGTGGGAGGCCTGTGGCATTGCAATGACAAGTGTCTGCCTTGTAAAGGATGACAATGTCTATAACAGGCTAGTGAAAGTTGATGGCCTGTGCAAATGATTTTCTATTGGCCAATGAGTTTTTAATGCATGAAATAATCACACAAGTCAAAACTGATGTAGGCTTCTGTTTCCACACAACCAAGTTTCACTGTTGTAACCTATTCGGTCCACTTGAGAGTTTGTTTCACTGGACACTTCTCAATATCATGCTTCCCACGCAACGCAGCATTATAACCTAACGGTGATGATGATGAGGGAAAGAGGATAGTCCTGAGAACGTGTTAAGACAAGTGAGGCACACAGGCAGTCAGTGGCTTAAGCCTGAGAGCCGTACGGGAGACGGTCAACGATGGTCTGTGGCCCGGGTAGTTTGACAGAACCTTTGGTAATAAGATGCGCTGGACTACACTGCCCATGCATATTCCCTGCTTGACCTAAAATGGCATGTCATCAGTGCATATCCATCTTCTACCTTTAGAGACTGTCAGAAGAGTAATGAGATGTGGAGTTTGGGTAGTGGGTCACAGAAATCCCCAGTAGTCTGTGGATGTTCAAGATGCCACTGCTAAGACCTCACACACCAACTAATCTGGAGGGTAGATGTAGGAAAGCTGGGGTAGGATCATCTTTTCACAAGCTACCAGAAAATAAGACATACTGATACGTTTTATGGTCGTGTGGTTTCGAATTAGAGCCTAGTGGGGTCAAGTATGATAATATGTTTTTCTTTATGGAAAATAAAACATTGTGTTTTTCAAAACTAAAGGGTATCTCTCTGTTCGACATATCTTGTCTATTTTATCAAACAAATTGTTATCCAAGAAGTGTTTTGCTACAAGTTATAGGTGCTTTTGGATTACATAATGGTGCCAACAAAGGGTACAAACAAAATGTTTGGTTGTACATACTGTATGTATGCCACGAGATGGATTGGTAGATAAGTGGATAAGTGGGTGGCGGGGCTGGTGTGATCAGACGTACATCTAGCGAGTTAGCTAATCAGAAGCTGGAGATTGACTGTCATTTCCATTAAAAGCTGTGTGTTTTGTGGTGTTCGAGGCTGGGAGTTGAGCGGAGAATGTCTCTCTGTGGGGATCGGTCCCCTATTCAAGAGATCATGTCTTGGACCATTGCTGTGATCACACTGGACCAGTGTCTAGTGGTTTCCCTTCCGTCTGTCTTACTCTCGTTTAGCACCGGAGACGGTTCCATTGGTGACGTCATCAAGCTGAGTCTCAGACCGGGCGCGTTCCAGGACAGGGAGCTGTGCGGATCTGGATATCGCCATACAGAGATGTTTATTTTATTTTGTGGGGATATGATCCTTGTCAGACCCCAGAAATCTAAAACCTATCCCGACCCTTTCTGTATGTTGTCTGTCTTTCCCCTTTCTTATTTTGTCCAATGGCAGTAGTCTGTTAACGGGGATCGGCAGAGTATAGCAGGGCCAACCAGAGTGAGATTGCAGTGCTTTTCAATATATTGTTTGCAGTGTCTTCCATTAGAATAACTACAGTGGCTTGCGAAAGTATTCACCACCCTTGGCATTTTTTCTATTTTGTTGCCTTTCAACCTGGAATTAAATAGATTTTTGGGGGGTTTGTATCACTTGATTTACTCAACATGCCTACCACTTTGAAGATGCAAAATATTTTTTATTGTGAAACAAACAAGAAATAAATAAAAAAATGAGAACTTGAGCGTGCATAACTATTCACCCCCCCCCAAAGTCACTACTTTGTAGAGCCACTTTTTGCAGCAATTACAGCTGCATGTCTCTTGGGGTGTCTCTATAAACTTGGCACATCTAGCCACTGAGTTTTTTGCCCATTCCTCAAGGCAAAACTGCTCCAGGTTCATCAAGTTGGATGGGTTCTGCTGGTGTAGAGCAATCTTTAAGTCATACCAGATTCTCAATTGGATTGAGGCCTGGGCTTTGACTAGGCCATTCTAAGACATTTAAATGTTTCCCCTTAAACCACTCAAGTTTCGCTTTAGCAATATGCTTAGGGTCATTGTATTGCTGGAAGGTGAACCTCTGTCCCAGTCTCAAATCTCTGGAAGACTAAAAGAGGTTTCCCTCAAGAATTTCCCTGTATTTAGCACCATCCATCATTCCTTCAATTCTGACCAGTTTCCCAGTCCCTGCCGATGAAAACATCCATTTACACATCCCTGCCGATGAAAACATCCATCCGAGTGTTCTCGGGGTGATGAGAGGTGTTGGGTTTGCGCCAGACATAGCACTTTCCTTGATGGCCAAGAAGCTCAATTTTAGTCTCATCTGACCAGAGTACCTTTTTCCATATGTTTGGGGAGTCTCCCACATGCCTTTCGGAGAACACCAAACGTGTTTGCTTATTTTTCTTTAAGCAATGGCTTTCTTATGGCCACTCTTCCATAAAGCCCAGCTCTGTGGAGTGTACGGCTTAAAGTGGTCCTATGGACAGATACTCCAATCTCTGCTGTGGAGCTTTGCAGCTTATCTTTGGTCTCTTTGTTGCCTCTCTGATTAATGCCCCCGTTGCCTGGTCTGTGAGTTTTGGTGGGCGTCCCTCTTTTGGCAGGTTTGTTGTGGTGCCATATTCTTTCAATTTTTTGAATAATGGATTTAAAAGTGCTCTGTGGGATGTTCAAAGTTTCTGATCTTTTTTTAGAACCCAACCCTGATCTGTATTTCTCCACAACTTTGTCCCTGACCTGTTTGAAGAGCTCCTTCGTCTTCATGGTTCCGCTTGCTTGGTGGTGCCCCTTGCTTAGTGGTGCTGCAGACTCTGGGGCCTTTCAGAACAGGTATATATATACACTGAGATCATGTGACAGATCATGTGACACCTAAATAAAGTCCACCTGTGTGAAATCTAACTAATTATGTGACTTCTGAAGGTAATTGGTTTCACCAGATCTTATTTAGGGTCTTCATAGCAAAGGGGGTGAATACATATGCATTTTTTTGAATTTTTTGAAACAAGTTATTTTTTTCATTTCACTTCACCAATTTGGAGTATTCTGTGTATGTCCATTACATGAAATCCCAATAAAAATCTATTTAAATTACAGGTTGTAATGCAACAAAAGAGGAAAAGCACCAAGGGGGATGAATAATTTTGCAAGGCACTGTGTCTTGTTGCAGTGCCATATCAGAATAATTCAGTGTGCAGTATGTTGCAGTGTCACTTTTGCATGCCAGCTATTTACCTGAGGGAGTCAGGCGGAGGGTAACCTACCTGAGGGGAGGCTCTATTATGTCGACACTATCGCGCAGTCTGCTGTGGGAAACGGGGTCCGACCCATGTTAACCCGTGAATGGAAAATTAAACGTACCTGTCTTGGTCTCCTGTGTTGGGGTTGTGTGCTGGAGAACATTAAATCCTGTGTTGGGTGGAGTAAAAAGGGGTTCACACTTAACTGTGACACCTCTTTAACTTCTTGTGGATAGCGGGCAGAATTTTCACGTTTGGATGAAAAGCATGCCCAGAGTAAACTGCCTCCTACTCATTCCCAGATGCTAATATATGCATATTAGTATTAGTATTGGATAGAACACACTCTGAAGTTTCTAAAACTGTTTGAATCATGTCTGTGACTATAACAGAACTTATTTGGCAGGCAAAACCCCGAGGACAAACCATTCAGATATTTTGTTGTTGTTGAGGTCACTCTCTTTTCAATGAGTTTTCATTGGGAATCCAGATTTCTAAGGAACCTTCCTGCAGTTCCTATAGCTTCCACTGGATGTCAACAGTCTTTAGAAATTGGTCGAGGTTTTTCCTTTGAGAAATGAAGAAGTAGCCCTGTTCAGAACGATGGTCAAGTGAAGTGTACTGTTTGTTAGAGGCGCGTGACCAGAAAGCATGCAACACATTTTTTTCCTCCTGGATTGAACACAGATCATCCCGTCTTCAATTTTATTGATTATTTACGTTAAGTGGCGTTGCGTCGGCACGATTTTTCCATGCACACTTCTCTTGCACAGGGGGCTAATGATCAGCTAGGGGATGGAGCACAAGGGGCAGAATGCTCTAGTCCTTCAGGGGCACGCCCACTACCTCAGTACACTCCTGTAGCAATGCCTTGGTTCATGTGTTCACCCTGAGTTCCCAAATTTGCTGCTGAGAGTAGTGTACTGGGAGTGGTGAGCACAAATGGAAGCAATATTGAGGGTGCAAGGAATGGCAGAACAGCAGCAGATTGATTTCATCATGGGGGCTCTAGATGGCAGTGCAAAGAGAAACCATGTTTAGTTAAGCCCAGAGGAACTCACCTGCTTCTTTGTGGGCTGCAATACAGGACCGATTTGGCAGCCTCTGACCCTACACCAACTCACCAGTCCCGCTTCTTTGACTGTAACCCGAGGGGAGATGAGCCTATAAGAGACTACCTCCTGTGCACATGGGAGTTGTTTAGCTGATAGCTCCAATCAGATCCGGCCGGATATGCCAGGGATGAATAAACTCTTAGAGACCAATTCGGTACAGGTCTAAAGGAGGGCCCTCTGAAACAGGCGCTCCAAAAGTATGCCTAGCGACAGCAAGGGATGACATTAAGGTTAGTCAGAAGGCTGAGTCTCTGGCCAGAGAGATGGGGGAAAAGGACTGCCAGGTTTGCCGTACTGTTCCCCATACAAGTGGCACCCCAGCCGCTGTGAACCACTGCAGACTTTGAGCAATGGAAGGAGGCACGCCCCATGGCCGAGGGAGGAGCCAAGGGGCGTGTAGTAGGCGGGCAATATGTTCCTTTCTCTAATGTAAGGAGAACCCCATTCCAGTGGGACTGACAGGGCAGACCCATTTGTTTGGGGTGTAGACAGCCTGGCCACATCCAATGCTTCTGCTCCACCCAGAGAGATGAACAGGCCCTTTTAAAACAGGAATCCCCTGGCCACTGTAGGGCTAGATGTCGGGGCTACAGGCACCAGGCAGGAGGAAAGCTCTGAGAAGTCAGCTGTTGTGGGAAACTGTCCTCATGTAGAAGTGGAGGTGATCAAAATAAAACAAAACATGTACAGTTGAAGTTGGAAGTTTACATACATCTTAGCCAAATACATTTAAACTCAGTTTTTCACAATTCCTGACATTTAATCCAAGTAAAAATTCCCTGTTTTAGGTCAGTTAGGATCACCACTTTATTTTAAGAATGTGAAATGTCAGAATAATAGTAGAGAGAATGATTTATTTCAGCTGTTATTTCTTTCATCACATTCCCAGTGGGTCAGAAGTTCACATACACTCAATTAGTATTTGGTAGCATTGCCTTTAAATTGTTTAACTTGGGTCAAACGTTTCAGGTAGCCTTCCACAAGCTCCCACAATAAGTTGGGTGAATTTTGGCCCATTCCTCCTGGCAGAGCTGGTGTAACTGAGTCAGGTTTGTAGGCCTCCTTGCTCGCACACGCTTTTTCAGTTCTGCCCACCAATTTTCTATAGGATGAGGTCAATACCTTGACTTTGTTGTCCTTAAGCCATTTTGACACACTTTGGAAGTATGCTTGTGGTCATTGTCCATTTGGAAGACCCATTTGCGACCAAGCTTTACCTTCCTGACTGATGTCTTGAGATGTTGCTTCAATATATCCAGATATTTTTCCTCCCTCATGATGCCATCTATTTTGTGAAGTGCACCAGTCCCTCCTGCAGCAAAGCACCCCCACAACATGATGCTGCCATCCCCGTGCTTTACGGTTGGGATGGTGTTCTTCGGCTTGCAAGCCTCCCCCTTTCCTCCAAACATAACGATGGTCATTATGGCCAAACAATTCTATTTTTGTTTCATCAGACCAGAGGACATTTCTCCAAAAAGTATGATCTTTTTCCCCATGTGCAGTTGCAAACCATAGTCTGGCTTTTTTATGGCAGTTTTGGAGCAGTGGCTTCTTCCTTGCTGAGCGGCCTTTCAGGTTATGTTGACATAGGACACGTTTTACTGTGGATATAGATACTTTTGTACCTCCAGCATCTTCACAAGGTCCTTTGCTGTTGTTCTGGATTGATTTGTACTTTTCGCACCAAAGTACATTCATCTCTAGGAGACAGAATGCATCTCCTTCCTGAGCGGTATGACGGCTGCGTGGTCCCATGGTGTTTATACTTGCGTACTATTGTTTGTACAGATGAACATGGTATGTTTAGGCATTTGGAAATTGCTTTCAAGGATGAACCAGACTTGTGGAGGTCTACAATTCTTTTTCTGAGGTCTTGGCTGATTTCCTTTGATTTTCCCATGATGTCAAGCAAAGAGGCACTGAGTTTGAAGGTAGGCCTTGAAATACATCCACAGGTACACCTCCAATTGACTCAAATGATGTCAATTAGCCTATCAGAAGCCATGACATCATTTACTGGAATTTTTCAAGCTGTTTAAAGGAACAGTTAACTTAGCGTATGTAAACTTCAGACCCACTGGAATTGTGATACAGTGAATTGTAAGTGAAATAATCTGTCTGTAAACAATTGTTGAAAAATGACTTGTGTCATGCACAAAGTAGATGTCCTATCCGACTTGCCTAAACTATAGTTTGTTAACAAGACATTTGTGGAGTGGTTGAAAAATTAGTTTTAATGACTACAACCTAAGTGTTGTGATGGTTGTGGGTTGTGATTGTCAAGGATGACTGTCTGGGGGCTGACCAAGTAATCATTGGGATGACCGTCATAGGCTAATGCTGGAAGGAGCTGTTCCAAGGAGTCTGACTGGGTTCAACGCCACTGTGGGTAGCTGCCAGAAAGGAGTGGCAGAATGTTTTCGCTGTCTGCAGACGAGGCATGCAGACCGATGAGCATGAGGGGGGACCAGGTATTGCATGCCTGTCCAAGAGGGACTCCAATGGAATCCCAGCTAGCAGTGAAAAGTTGCTGTGGGCTGGAGTTGTTGGTGGGACTTCCTCCAAAGACTGTTAAACCCTGGTGGAGGATCCTGATGATGGAGTTGCGTGGCAAGAGTGCAAGGAGAAAGGCTACCCTTGCGACTGCTGAATTCCCCCTTGTGACCCTCTTGGAGCCTTCTCAGATCTGTGGAGAGTGAAACCTGGTGCTACGCACCCAGACACCAGGTAAAGTTGAGGTGGATGTGCAGACAGTTCAGTTACAGCCTGATGGCCAACCCCCTGTAAATTTCCAACCGCTAAAGGGAGCCAACACAGCAACAAAGGCTCCATGCTCTCCTAGCCCATTGGTCAAGTGTGTTCTCTGCCCATGAGGAGGATTTTGCTAAGTCTGATGCTGTCCTACATCACATTCCCACAGGTACTGTCCGCCCCCTTAGCCTAGAGCGACACCAGCCAATATCACCAAGCCTACATGCAGAGCTCAGACTCCTACTGGCACGGATGCTAGTCTAGGGTAATCACAGAAAGCTTGAGTCCCTGGGCTGCAGCAGTAGTACTTCTTTCACCACGCCCTTTGGGCTGTTTGAGTTCTCTGGCATGCCATTTGGACTCTGCAACGCCCCTGCCACCTTCCAGAGCCTCATGCAGAAGTGTCTAGGGGGCAAGGTAAACAACTTTCTTTTGATCGACTTAATGTCATTATCTACTCAACTGACTTTTATACCCATCTAGACCATGTGTTCAAGAGGCTTGCCAAGCATGTCCTGATATTGCAGCCTACAAAATGTCAGCTCTGGCAGAGGGAGGTGGTCTACTTGGGGCATGTGGTGAGTCAAGCAGTGCCCCAATTCTGGCGTATGCCGACTTCAGTAAACCATTTCTCGCCTACACTGATGCCAGATTGGGGTGCCTTGGGGCAGTGCTGTCCAAGGTGACAAGGAGAGAGTAATTGCCTATGCCAGACGGAGCCTGTCTCCTCTGGAGAGGAATGATCAGAACTATAGTTCATTCAAACTTGAGCTACTTGCCCTTGTATGGGCAGTGACTAAAACGTTCAGAGACTACCTGTGAGGGGCGAAGTTCACAGTTTACACAGACAACAACCTGCTGGTCCACCTCAACACTGCAAAACTGGGGATAGTTGTGCAGCACTGGGTGGCCCAGCTGTCCAGCTTCCAGTTTTCTGGTGAAGTACCACCCCAGTTGCTCTACCAGACTGATGATTTTCTCTCCAGATTATCCAGCACGGACGGGCAGGTGTGTCTGATTCAACAGGAGCATCAATACCTTCTATCATTAGCAGAGAGGGTCAACCGAGGTGAAAGGCCCAACGGAGGCAACGGGCCTGTAATCGGTTTAATCAAACATTGTTATCTCTCCTTGGGTCCCTGGGGCAAGATGAGAAGATGGGTTGGCCAGAGCAGTTACCTATGCTTCTCCAGGCATACAAAAACACTGAAAATGGCAGCACCAGTCTTACCACATACTTTGTAATGAGTGGCAGGCATGCCGGTCTTCCTGTTGATGTGACTTCAGGTGTGGAGGCCACAACGCTGCAGATGGACCTTGATGGATGGCTGAGGCACCATCATGACCAGCTACGACTGGTCTACAGTCAGGTCGAGGCATGGACCCGACATTAGCTGGAGCGAGACAAACAGCGGTACAACAAGCGGGGAAAGGACCTTCCATTGATGGCTGGTGACCGGGTGCTCCTGCAGAACTTCCGATCACATGATCAGGGTAAACTAGCCCCCCGATGACAACGGCAGCCTTTTGTCATTCTAGGACACCTTCGGCCTGACTGGCAGTCTTTCGTATCCGACCAGAGGGAGGAGACCAATGCGAGAATTCATCTGAACCATGTGCAGCCTTGCCCCTATCGACCTTCAGATCGCTCCCAGATGCAACTCATGGGTGGTTTCCCTGATGACGAACTGGGGCTGTGGAGTTGAGTGGCGATCCGAGAGCAGAGGACAGAGAGAGGCGTTGGTACGACACAAGTAAGGGACGTGATTCTTCCCGTGTTCCATTTACATTACTCTTGCTCTCTCTGGGCCGTTTTGCCCTGCCGCTGAAACCCACTATTGTTGGCATGTTTCCCTGCTGTCTGTCTTCCTCTTGTTTAGCACTGGAGGCGGGTCCATAGGTGACGTCGCCAAGCAGAGTCTCAGACCAGGCGCGCTCCAGGACAGGGAGCTATGGAGCTCTGGATATCGCCATACAGAGACGTTTATTTTATTTTGGGGGGATATGGTTCTTGTTGGGCCCTAGAAATCAAGAATCTATCCCCACCCTTTCTGTATGTTGTCTTGTCTGTCTTTCCCCCTCCTTATTTTGTCCCATAGCAGTAGAGTCATTTAAAGGGGTTGGCAGAGTCGAGCAGGGCCAAGGGTCGGTCCCATATTGTATGCAGCACCAGAGCGACATTGTAGTGCCTTTCACCATATTGTTTGCAGTGCCTTCCATTAGAATAACTATCTTGTTGCAGTGCCATATCAGAATAATTCAGATTACAGTGTCACTTTTGCATGCCCGCTATTTACCTGAGAGAGTCAGAAGGAGGATAACCTACTATGAGGGGAGGCTCTATTGTGTCCGATCCATGTTAACCCATGAATTTAAAATTATTTACCTTGAGCATACTTACCTGTCCTGGTCTTCTGTGTTGGGGTTGTGTGCTGGAGAATATTAAATTGTCACGTCTACTCCTGCAACTCCCCTCGGCGTACAACGTCGCCAGAATACTAACCACCGGTCCTGGGAACCATCATTACGCACACCTGGCACTCATCATTACGCACACCCTGGACTCCATTACCTTCCTAATTTCCTCCCATTTATATGTCAGTCTCCCATGTTCACTCATCAGTTGGTATTGTTCTTGTTTATCGGCATACTGCCTTATGTTAGTGTCGTGTTCTTGGTTTTGTTGTTTTATTAAAACGTTTCACCTGCACCTGCTTCCGACTCACCGCCCCATCATTACATACATCCTGTGTTGGGTGGAGGTTCACACTAAACTGTGACATTTCCTATCTTAATTTGACCAGTTTCTCAGAGGAGGAAAATAATTCTGCAGCAACAGGGAATTATTATGTGGTTTATAATAAATTGACAATTTTGTAGGAGTTGATACATTTTTCATTAGGGCAAATCTATTTTAAAGTGGAAATTATAAACTTTAGAAGCCTTTTTAAAGCTTGAATAGCCTGCAAGTTTACATTTCCTGCTGTGCAAATTAAGATATGACATCTGTACATAGGAAGGGATAAATGTCTTATAAAAATTATGGCACACTGGTAAACAGTTCCCACCCCACATCCGAGTGTCCTCCACTGTCTAAACCCTCGGGATAGAGAAACTATATCCATGAGCTCAGTTCTTGAAAGGAACTCTAACTAACTTCCTGGTTCAGACACCACATCACAAATAGACACACCTCAGGCACTCGAAATGAAAACAGTTTTTAGACAAATCGGTGTGATTGATGTTTTTTTGTTACTCCTGGGTTTGTGATGTGGAACTGGCAGTAAACAGAAACCTGAGACATGGGATCTGCTGCTGCTCCATGCACATATATGCTTCCTGTGCCAGAGGCAACTTAGACTGACAGGGAGTTGTGTTGTCTTCATTTGGACTGAACCACCAAACGTAATTGTTCACTCAGAAATGTGACGAAGGTTGCCGCCGAAAAGTCTCTTTGTTTTGACCTCTGTTGCAAAAAAATAAGCCACTAAAAGTTTTCCCTCCTTCCAGTACATGCCATTTGAACCTAGCACACACATTTATTGTACTGCGAATATTTGAGCTGAGCACGCCAATTTCTCTTTCTATCACTGTGACTTGTTTCTCATACATGTAATTTCAGTAATCTGTAGTTTCTCATATTCAAGTAAAAATAAAGATTGAATTGCGTGTCATTGGTTGTGCTCTCGTGGTTAAACATTTGCAGTGTGGATAGGAAGACTCTGGGAAGTAAACAGGTGTTGCTGACCCTTGAAAATGAAGGCAACTGTATGTTGGTCTTAGAATAGTGCTGTCTGGATGTCCTGTTCCACATTACACTTAAGGACATAATAAATTACCAGTAGTTTTACATTTAGCAAAAAATAGATCATTACAATAATTGTTAGAACAAATCTTTGCTGCTGCATCTCTTTTACATGTGTAGTGAATACAATCAAATCCTATTAAATCCGTATACCACGTTTTCCAAGTCCAGAACATGATTATTCTAAGGCTGCAAGAATGCACATTTGGATTTGGGTTGTCTTTGGCCTGACCGGATAGCAGTTCAGAGTAGGCCCACATGACTTTCGAAGCCGGACAGTTGGAAGAAGGCCAGAATCAATATCTCTGGCCTAAGAGCAATAATGACAGACACACGTTTCTCACACCTTCTGTACTTATCAGTTGGCTTATCAGGCTTATCAGTTGGACAGAATGGGCAGTTTTTTCTAACTAAACCAGTTGGATGAAGCTCACTTATCAGTCACGAATAAGAAACAAAAAGCAGTATAAAGGAGTTCCAACAGCACTCATGACAGCAGCAACATGACTTCTATCATTTTGGTCTTGGCCCTTGTTGCCAGCGGTAAGACCTTTTTGCATTTTTAACAGACATGGCAAGTAGATTATTGTGTTTAAATTATCATTATATCTCAAGGAACAGTGTTTTCAAACGTTTTATATCGACTGACAAGCTATGGTTTTTCCTCCAGCTAGCTAACCATCTCAGCATAGCTGCGGGAAGTAGTTTGGGGGTGGTGGTGCCGCAATTATTTTTGCCAACGATGCAGAAGAAAAAAATGTGCCTGTGCTGAAGACAACTAGATTGGTCCGCTACTACAGGTCTACTTATGTGACAAAATGTAAACTAAATGTATTCGAGTGTTTACCAGCATTTGTAACTTGAGTCTGATAATTATCTGTACAAAACAGTTAATCTGATAATACTTGTAGAATATAAAAATACTTCATTGATATATGTTTTCCAGTTTCTTGAAATACTTTGCAAATGCAACTTCTTTTTAAGTGAAAACTGAAATGGTCTATTCATTCCTTTTGCATTTGAGTAGACACTCTTATTTTTTACTGGTCCCTTGTGGGATTCGAAACCCACAACCCTAGCTTTGCAAGTGCCATGCTCTACCAACTGAGCCACATCCTCACAAACCACTTGTCTAAATGTACTCAATTACTGTATTGTGCAATGTTTTTTTTCTCATGGTGATGGAAAGTCATCAGGTGCAAACCAGCCTATGGACAATACAGTAATGTACATTTACATTAAGTGATTTGTAAGGATGGTCAATTAATATTGAACAAAATACTGTTGTTTTCCATGTTATTTGATCAAGAAAAATATTTCATTTGATGTGGATGTTTTGTGTCTTTGCCCATAACGTTGCACCTTTTGATGTAAATGTTTGAGGACAGGGTTTCGTTCTTTCAGGATTCCATTAGAATGGCAATCACAGAGAAAGGGACAAGGCAACAACTCTTACAAGTACAACTACTTGAATCCTGCAAGATACTGTTCTTAATTATGCAACTACCTTTTTTTGCCAAAGCAGAGATGCTGAATTTTTTGTTGTTGCCCACCTTACAGACATCTATATCAATCCGCTAATACTAGTAAAGTCACAGTGCACTACTTTTGCGTATTAATATATTATTTCTATTCAGATTTTCCCTACTACCCGCAGCTATGCATCTCAGGGACACTGGCCTAGAATAGGAAATCTTGACAGCCCTATACATAGCCTATAACAGGGTTGGGGTCAATTACATTTAATTTCAGTCAATTCAGGAAGTACACTGAAATTCCAATTCTCTTCAATGCTTTTCAATGAGGAACATTTGGAATTGAAATTTGGTTCACTTTCTGAATTGACTGGAATTTAAATGGAATGATCCCAACCTGTAAATGGATCTATGTGCAACACTCCAAAGCTGTTATATTTATGTATGCGTCTCTTTAACCTGTATTTAACTAGGCAAGTAAGTACAAATTCTTATTTACAATGACGGCCTAGGAACAGTGGGTTTACTGCCTTGTTCAGGGGCAGAACGACAGATTTTTACCTTGTCAGCTCGGTGATTCGATCTAACAATCTTACTGGCCCAACGATCTAACCACTAGGCTACCTGCCACCCCTTGTGTAATAAGTCCTGGTTGTCCCTCTTCCTCGTCTGCAGCATATGGCTGTGGAACACCAGCCATTAAGCCTGATACTACCCGCGTGGTCAATGGCGTGGATGCCCGCCCCAACAGCTGGCCTTGGCAGGTGAGGATGTCGAGACATGGGTTTTGTTCAAGATGCTTCAAATGTTAACTAAATGTTTAAAAATGTAAATGGTGCTGAATGTAACTTTAAATAGGTAAAGTGATGGAGGTGCTGACTGACCGCAACTTTTAATGATAATGGACCTAACAGGAATGTTTAGATAGAACAAACTAAAGTGTTCTTTGTATCTACTGTAAATCATTGATAGTTTTGAGTAAAAGTGAAGTGTTTATGATATTGCCTGTGAAGTGTTGATGGAGCGGACTCTAAAATGTTAAGTTTAGGTTAATTAGCTAAGTGCTGTAAGAATCTACTGATCATTGTCAGTCTTTGTAGATCTCTCTGCAGTATGAGAGGAATGGTGAATACAGACACACCTGTGGTGGATCCCTCATCGCTACCAACTGGGTTATGACTGCTGCCCACTGCATTGAGTAAGCCAGCACACACAGACACACTGCGGGTATTTTTAAAGGTGTTAACCAGCACAAAACAGTGAAAGAAATAAGCAATTGTGTTTGACCAATGGGAAGAACGGGTAGGCCTATAGGTCTACAAAATGATGCTTCATGGGCAAGTTTTTTCCCCATTCCTCCATACAGTCTGAAGCTGAATTATCGTGTGGTTGTGGGCAAGCACAACCTGGCAGAGGCTGAGCCCAGTGCTCAGGCCTACTTCCCAGCTAAGAAAGGAATCATCGTGCACAAACACTATAACCCTGTCCTCCTGTCAGTAGGGTAAGTTGGGCAATGGCATGTAAAAACACAAGTGAAACTTTACATTTACACTATTAACGCAGAATATTCAGATTTATAAGGAATAAGGAGTTCATAACCTATTAAGTATTAATTAAGTATTAAATTGTTTATACACATTGGTGGGAAATGTTTCTAAATACTGAACTTATATATGGTTTCAATGGCCATAATAACAGTAAACTAGTAATCAGTAACAGTTTCTGATCTATTCTGATCCATTCAAACTCTAATTTCCCTGACGACCAGCAATGACATCGCCATGATCAAGCTGGCAGAGCATGTGACTCTGAGTGACCAGGTCCAGCTGGCTTGTGTCCCCGCCCCCGGAACCATCCTGTCCAATAATTACCCTTGCTACATCACCGGCTGGGGAAGACTCACCAGTGAGTGATGAGTGGTGTGTGTGTGTGTGTGCGTGTCCGTGCATGCTTCTGTGTCTCTGCCTGTATGTAATTGCCTGTATGTAAGACCAAGACAGCATACTGTATGTCTGTTCTCTTTCATTACAATCATGCTCATTATCCCCCTGCTGTGTGTGTTCCAGCCGGAGGCCCCACCCCCGACACCCTCCAGCAGGCCCTGATGCCCGTGGTAGACCACAATACGTGTACCCAGAGCGACTGGTGGGGCGTGTCCATTCGCAGGTCCATGGTCTGCGCCGGAGGGGACGGAGTGGTAGGAGGTTGCAACGTGAGTCAGACACACACACCCATAGGGCTCTGGTATAAAGTAGTGCAATGTAAAGTGCATAGGGTGTCATTTGGGGAACAGACAATTAGATATACAGGAGATACAAGCAAAAAAATTAAGATACAAGAAATTCAAGCAAAGCTGATGAGCATTATATTTTCATCAACCTGTGTGGTAAACATTTCAAAGATATGAAGTGTTTTGTGTTCTGTTTCAGGGTGACTCTGGTGGCCCACTGAACTGTAAGAACTCTGCGGGAGTATGGGAGGTGCATGGCATCGCTAGCTTCGTCTCCGGCCAGGGCTGCAACTACATCAAGAAACCCACCGTCTTCACCCGCGTCTCCGACTACAATGAGTGGATTGATGAGGTAACCAGAGTTGCTGATGACCAGATCACTAAACACATCGCTATACATCACCACACAGGGTTGAGGTCAACTCCATTGCATTTCAGTCAATTTAGAAACTCAAATTCCAATTCCATGTCCACATTTTCCTCATAGAAAATAATTGAAGAAAATTGGAAAAATTGGAACTTACTTCCTGAATTGTTGAAATGAGCTTGACCTCAACCATTTCACTGTTTGAGTGTTTTGGTGTTCTTCTTTAGTTCTGTTTCAAATGTGTTTGGTTTGCCTTGTGAAACTCATCTGAGCCTGTATTTTGGGTTTCTTTCAGACCATGATGGACAACTAAGACGTGTCTGTGTGCTCTTCAAATAAAGACCTATAAATACATGAGAAAATATGTTATTTTATTGAAATATTGTCCTCAATGTTTTGATTAACGTCAGCTTAAAATATGTGATCATTATTTCTTACAAAGCTGAGAGCAGGGCATATTCCTTGTTCTAGCTTGAAAGTTAGGCCCCAAAATATAGATATTGTCTTGACCAGTAGGGGGCCTCAGACACTAGTGAATAAACATCTCAGATGGTACAAACCATTTGAGGTTTCATTAAATTGCAGAAATTTCTGATTCAGATTTCCTCCTCATCATGCCAGACACTGTGTATAATCTTAATTTCTTCATTTGAACATAATTTCTTCGTGGCATCAATTAGCTCCCAAATAGGCCTATTTTTCTAATGGTTTAACACTTCCAACACTTTTGTATCAGGGTTGACATTTGTATTATATAAGGTCATGGACTACTAGTGAAGCACAGTCCTCCTCTCAAAGCATTATGCCACAATTCAAGCATATGCGTGTCATTCCACGAATAGAGTGCCTTTTGGGTAACGTACATTTTGTCACCTAGTTATGTCACCTAATTTTAACGTTCTGTCATAAAGAGTACGTTCAACTTCCAAACAAACATGTTTTCCGATCTCAAGATGTTAAATTAAGAGAAAAATTACTATAAAAGTTGACATAACAGAGTTGACGATTTTATCCTAAATCAGCCATAACTGTTACGCGGAGTGGAACAAGGGAACCCAAGAGCAGACTCAGACGAGAAGACTAGGATGATGTAACCAAGGTATTTATTGAAACATAGGGGGGAGATGGAGTGCAGGTCAGGGGAAGCTCGGGCGGGTTGCTGGAAACCAGGTGCGGAGGCTGAGGCTGGAGCGAGAGGGGTTGAGACAAGGTAAGCAGGTCCGTAGGGGAATCCAAGGGAGTAGTAGAGCAGGGAATCCAGGACAGAGTAGCAGGATGATGAGACGTGGGACTGGAGACAGGGACCAGAGTCAGAGCGGGCAGAACTGTAGCGGAAAACAGCGTCAGGCAAGGAAAACAGGCACGACAGAATAACAGGATCTGAATAGTAACAAACGGCTAGAACCGTAGACTGACTGAGCAGAGATTACAATCTGGCAGCGTGGAAGTGGCAGGGCTGAGTATTTGTAGAGGTCTTGATTATGGAACAGGTTGCAGCTGGTGGGGATCTGCTCTGACTCCAGCACACCTGTCTCCGCCCACACAATCACACACACAGAGAGATAGAGAGAGATAGAGATAGAGATAGAGGGAGAGAGGGAGGGGGAGAGAGAGAGAGAGAGAGAGGGAAGGAAGGGGAGAGAGTACTGGGGGAGTGGCGGCAGGTCAAGGAGACACAGGATGATCAGTAGAGGGTGTTGCTACCACAGCATGCATATTAAAATGTATACAATATTTTCCTCAGAAACTGCCTTGCCTTGCAGAGTATCTTGCAGCCAAATGCCACATATCCCCATTCAAAAGGGAAAATGTAATTAAAGGACATTGCATGCTTCTTTTCATTGGCTCAGTCTCTCCGGCTATGTTCAATTGAGATTGCAGCCGCACACCTGACACCAAAACACCTGTGTCTGTCATAATGAAATCCAATTCCTTTTCACTTTGGTCCAAGACAAGTAGACATTTTGTATGGTTTGTAATGTTGAGTTGAAGAGAGAGGGGTAACAAGCGAAGTAGACTAAGAAACAATAGCAAATATGAAGTGAGAGGGCCTTATTTGTGAGGCCCTCTCGGTCCTTGTCAGGGATGGGCTATTGCAGCAGACGACCACACTGGTTCCACCACTATCAACTAAAAACATGAAGAAGCGGCTCCAGTGAGCACGTGATCACCAACACTGGACAACTGAGGAGTGGAAGAACATTGCCTGGTCCTACAAATCCCAGTTCCTGTTGCATCATGCTGATGGCAGAGACCATGGCCCCATCCTGCCTGGTGTCAACGGTACAGGCTGGTGGCGGTGGTGTAATGGTGTGGGGAATGTTTTCCTGGCACACGTTAGGTCCATTGATACCAATTGAGCAACTTTTCCTTTTCTTGTAATATTTAATATTTTAATTTAACTTATTCCCCTGTTTTTTTCTGACAACAAACAAAAAACATACATAGACAATTGAGCAATGTTTCCATGCCCCGAATAATTCAGGTTGTTCTGGAGGCAAAGGTGTGTCCAACATGGTACTAGATGGGTGTATATTTGAACGAAATGTTCTTCTAAAACATTTTTATATGTTTTATAAGAACACTTTCATTTTGAAGAGGAGCTTTTATTTTGAAGAGAAATCCAGAAATTCCCTTACATTTTCTGGCTTAACATGTGACAAACCATGTGACTGAGAGTAGGTTACAGGCATTTCACTGCGCAGACTGGAGCCAGACAGTCCCTGTGTCAAGAACAGTTGGCATTTCATCTGCTTTGCTTTGAGAATGAATTCAGATGCCTATCCCGAGAAGAATCTGCATCTGTGTTCAAGAGGTAGGCTATGTGCTCTTTGTTTTATTCTATTTTTGGTCTCCCTGTTCGGTTTAGTTGTCTGATAGTAAATTGATTATATTCCAAAGGCTGTAGTGTAGTGGGTTGAGAGATAATGCCTGCACACATGCTTATCAAATGCAATATTTACAGCTGTTCAATGGCATTTTATTCTTCAAGAATATAAGTTAAAGCTTCATAATGGTTACACCTGTCTTATCCTATCATAACCCAGAGTATTGATAGAAATATATGGTTTTACTCCATTGTTTGCAAAAATTAACAATGTCTTTGTAAAAAAAAACGATAGTTTCCAAAAAATAAAGTCTAATTTCATATCAAATGTATTCGTCAATATGCTTCGTAAACAACAGGTGTAGATTATCACAGTGAAATCCTTACTTATGGGCCCTTCCCAAGAATGCAGAGAGAAAGAAAATAGAGAACTAATAGAAAAGTAAAACATAATAATAAAAGTAATAATAAATGCATAATGAATAATGATAACTTGGCTATATACACGGGGTACCAGTACAGAGTCGATGTGCAGGGATACGAGGTAATTGAGGTAGATACAGTTACATTCGGAAAGTTTTCAGACTTCTTGACTTTTTCCACATTTTGTTACATTACAGCTTTGTTCTAAAATGGATTAAATAAAACATTTTCCTCATCAATCTACACACAATACCCCATAATGACAAAGCGAAAACAAGGTTTTTAAGAAATGTTTGCTAATTTATTACAATTAAAAAACAGAAATACCTTATTTACATAAATATTCAGACCCTTTGCTATGAGACTCGAAATTGAGCTCAGGTGCATCCTGTTTGGATTGATCACCCTTGCGATGTTTTACAACTTGATTGGAGTCCACCTGTGGTAAATTCAATTGATTGGACATGATCTGGAAGGGCACACACCTGTCTATAAAAGGTCCCACAGTTGACAGTACATGTCAGAGCAAAACCCAATCCATGAGGTTGAAGGAATTGTCCATAGAGCTCTGAGACAGGATTGTATCGAGGCACAGATCTGGGGAAGGTACCAAAAAATGTCTGCAGTATTGAAGGTTTCCAAGAACACAGTGGCCTCCATCTTTCTTAAATGGAAGAAGTTTGGAACCACCAAGACTCTTCCTAGAGCTGGCTGCCCGGCCAAACTGAGTAATCGGGGGAGAAGGGCGTTGGTCAGGGAGGTGACCAAGAATCTGATGGTTACTCTGACATGTCTCCAGAGTTCCTCTGTGGAGATGGGAGAATATTCCAGAAGGACAATCATCTCTGCAGCACTCCACCAATCAGGCCGTTATGGTAGAGTAGCCAGATGGAAGCCATTCCTCAGTAAAAGGCACATGACAGCCCACTCAGAGTTTTGTCAAAAGGCACCTAAAGACCCTCAGACCATGAGAAACAAAATTCTCTGGTCTGATGAATCCAATATTGAACTATTTGGTCTGAATAACAACCATCACGTCTGGAGGAAACCTGGCACAATCCCTACGGTGAAGCATGGTGGTGGCAGTATCATGCTGTGGGGATGCTTTTCAGTGGCAGGGACTGGGAGGCTAGTCAGGATAGAGGGAAAGGTGAACGGAGCAAAGTACAGAGAGATCCTTGATGAAAATCTTCTCCAGAGCGCTCAGGACCTCAGACTGGGGAGAAGGTTCAAAGTTATCCCAGTCAAGCATGCATTTGACTTGCTGAAGAGGAGACTGCAGTCAGACTCCCCCACATGCAACAATTGAACTGAACATGGCTCTGCAAAGTAAAGAGTAAAGACTGAATGTCATGACGTATCTAATAAATTAAGATATCAAATTAGGTTACAGCCTTGCAAGCTTGATGTACTTATTTAAGCCTGCGGGGTAAACGTAGCCTTGAGACTGGCAATGTGAGACTAGAGCAGGGCTCTCCGACCCTGTTCCCGCAGAGCTACCATTCTTTAGGTTTTCAATCCAACCCTAATCTAGATCACCTGATTCTAATAATTAGCTGGTTGATAAACTGAACCAGGTTAGTTACAACTGGGGTTGGAGCGAAAATCTACAGGAGGGTAGCTCTCCAGGAACAGGTTTGGAGACCCCTGGACTAGAGAGACCTAAACTGAGAGTGACTTAGACCTTGGGAATCATCTCAGATGAATGCCCAGGCCAGTCGTGCATCAACCCCCCCCCCCCCTGCTGACACAGATGGTTCGTTCTTCTGCCTTCAGGGTGAAGAAGGGGTGGTTTGTTGTTGTGGAAAATTCTACGTTCCATGCTTGAGCAATATTCCCGGTTTCTGCTAATGCATCTGCTGATGTAATAATGTCTCCAAATATGAATGAATCCCAATTGTATTTCCTTGATTCCTCGCTTCTTCTCTCCTTGCTTCCTTCTCAAAACGCATTGGAGAAGAACGTCAGAGGGGAGGAACCTTGGATCTTCTCCTCCAATGCATTTTGAGGAGGGGCAAGGAGAGAGGAATCAAGGAAATATATCACCCTAAGACCAATATACATGCTATTATGAATGATTAAGTGGTAGTCCCTGTTTCCAACCAGTCATTTGAGTGACGTTGTGTTTGGGGTCAATGCTGGGCAAGAGGATAAGCTGATCTTGTTATCGTATGAGACATAGTCATCTATTCAATGTGCTTAATTAAAGACATTGAGTTGAGTATTGTATTTATATTGATTTCAATGTCATGGATCAGTGAAGCAGTGAAAGAAAGAGGTTCAGAATCACTGTTCATTGCCTCTGCGTGGAATGGAAACAAAAGAGCGAAAGACCAGTTTCCCGTTACCTCAGCACATCACAGATTTGTTTTCTATCGAAGGAAGTTAATGCAATATTAGGTTAATAAACAGTATTGAATTCATCATTCAAAATGCAATACCAGAGAGTGCAAACAAATATGCCTGAATGCATTGCTCTATAAAAATGACTTCAAATATGAAACACCACTGGCACCAACCCACTGAGGTATCGATGTGGCATGCCTTTAAAAACAACCAGTATTTAGTCTGACATTTTGTGTGCATCCAAAATAGCACCTATTCCCTATTTTGTGCCCATAGAGCTCTGGTCAAAAGTAGTGGACTATACAGGGAATAGGGTGCCATTAGGGACGCATAATTTGTGTTGCTCAACATTCTGACCATGTATACTGCTACCATATACAGCCAAACCGTGCTATGTTTTCTTTTTTCTCTCTCTGACATACGATCCACAGTCCCGGAGGCAATGTGTTCTGCCTGTCTGATGTGCTCCGTAGTACCCCCAGGATTTACAAGACGTTTGTTATTTGTCCTTTTAAAGCTTGACTTTGAGCAGCGACAAAATGGAAGTCAAGCTTAGTATGCAGGCTTCATAACAAACAGAACAGCTGCCTTATGCCCCGATGTTACCGTTAATGTTACTCTTACACCATTTATAAAGATTACAACACCAGTCGTAATACAGTGACTTGACTCAAACTCTTTAGCTCTGTGAGGAGCATACATCCTCCACAAATGTTTTAATAATAAATAATACATACAGTTGAAGTCGGAAGTTTACATACACCTTAGCCAAATACATTTAAACTCAGTTTTTCACAATTCCTGACATTTGATCCTAGCAAAAATTCCCTGTCTTAGGTCAGTTAGGATCACCACTGTCACGCCCTGACCATAGAGAGCCCTAGTTTCTCTATGGTGTAGGAGGTCAGGGCACGACTAGGGGGTATTCTAGTATTATATTTCTATGTTGTGTTCTAGTTTATGTTTTCTATGTTGGTGTTTTGTATGAATCCCAATTAGAGGCAGCTGGTAATCGTTGTCTCTAATTGGGGATCATATTTAAGTAGATATTTTTCCCACCTGTCTTTGTGGGATATTATTTTGTGTTTGTGCATCACGTAGTCATGTGCCATTGTTCGTTTATTTGATTTATTGCTTTGGCTGATGTTTCACTTTTGGAATAAATATGTGGAACTCAATATCCGCTGTGCCTTGGTCCCGTTCTTACGACAACCACTTTATTTCAAGAATGCGAAATGTCAGACAAATAGTTGAGAGAATGATTTATTTCCGCTGTTATTTCTTTCATCAAATACCCAGTGGTTCAGAAGTTTACATACACTCAATTAATATTTGGTAGCATTGCCTTTAAATTGTTTAACTTGGGTCAAAAAGTTTCAGGTAGCCTTCTACAAGCTTCCCACAATAAGTAAGAGGAATTTTGGCCCATTCCTCCTGACAGAGCTGGTGTAACCGAGTCAGGTTTGTAGGCCTCCTTGCTCACACACGCTTTTTCAGTTCTGCCCACCAATTTTCTATAGGATTGAGGTCTGGGCTTTGTGATGGCCACTCCAATACCTTGACTTTGTTGTCCTTAAGCCATTTTGCAAGTATGTTTGGGGTCATTGTCCATTTGGAAGACCCATTTGCGACCAAGCTTAAATTTCCTGACTGATGTCTTGAGATGTTGCATCAATATATCCACATAATCTTCCTACCTCATGATGCCATATTCTTTGTGAAGTGCACCAGTCCGTCTTGCAGCAAAGTACCCCCACAACATGATGTTTCCACCCCCGTGCTTCACGGTTGGGATGGTGTTCTTCGGCTTGCAAGCCGAACATAACGATGGTCATTATGGCCAAACAGTTCTATGTTTGTTTCATCAGACCAGAGGACATTTCTCCAAAAGTACAATCTTTGTCCCCATGTGCAGTTGCAAACCGTAGTCTGGCTTTTTTATGGCGGTTTTTGAGCAGTGGCTTCTTCCTTGCTGAGCAGCCTTTCAGGTTATGTCGATATAGGACTCGTTTTACTGTGGATATAGATACTTTTGTACCTGTTTCCTCCAGCATCTTCACAAGGTCCTTTGCTGTTGTTCTGGGATTGATTTGCACTTTTCGCCCCAAAGTACGTTCATCTCTAGGAGACAGAACGCATCTCCTTCCTGAGCGGTATGACGGCCTGCGTGGTCCCATGGTGTTTATACTTGCGTACTATTGTTTGTACAGATGAACGTGGTACCTTCAGGTGTTTGGAAATTGCTCCCAAGGATGAACTAGACTTGTGGTCTACAATTTTTTTTCTGAGGTCTTGGCTGTTTTCCTTTGATTTTCCCATGACGTCAAGCAAAGAAGCACTGAGTTTGAAGGTAGGCCTTGAAATACATCCACAGGTACACCTCCAATTGACTCAAATTATGTCAATTAGCCTATCAGAAGCTTCTAAAGCCCTGACATCATTTTCTGGAATTTTCCAAGCTGTGTAAAGGCACAATCAACTTAGTGTATGTAAACTTCTGACCCACTGGAATTGTGATACAGTGAATTATGAGTGAAATCATCTGTCTGTAAAGAATTGATGGAAAACTGAATTGTGTCATGCACAAAGTATATATCCTAACCGACTTGCCAAAACTATAGTTTGTTAACAAGACATTTGTGGAGTGGTTGAAAAATTAGTTTTAATGACTCCAACCTAAGTGTATGTAAACTTCCGACCAACTGTAAGTTTTAAATAAGTATTAAAGTGACCTCCACTAGAAGAACCAAATACTTACAGTGGTCAAAAGCCTTTGATTACTTCTACACCACTGTTATTCAAACCTGGTCCTGGGAACCCACAGGGTGTGCAGTCATTTATTCCAGCCCACGACTAAAGCACCCCACTCATCGAATCGACTAGTCATCAAGTCCTTGATTTTTAGAGTTAGGTTTGTTAATACTGGGCTAAAACAAAAGCTTTCCTGCCCTGTGGTTCTCCACCATTGAAGAATGCTGTTCTACCCTCTCTCTGCAGGGAGATGCTTGCTCTTACTCAGCCTCAGTGGTTATCACCAGCTCCCGTGTCCCACTTCTTTGGAACTTGCAGAGTCCTTCCTTCCTGCCCACGCGTTGGCAGACAAAGCGCCTATCTGCTGTGCATGTCCTTCCCACATTCAGGCTGACACACATAGCTGACTCTGATCTCAAGGCTGCCTGCCTGGGTATTGTGAGGTGTCTGCGTGTTTATCTCCCTGGAAATGATTTTGCCCTCGTCTGTCATATTCATCACTAGAGTCTCGTTATTCATAGGCAAGGTTTGTGTGTGCGTGCGTGAGTGTGTGCGTGCATGCGACGGGCTGTCTGTACAGAGGCATTTTTGAAACAACATCCTCAACAACAACATTTACCAACTTGGTGGGAACTATTCCTGGCAAACCTTATAGTCTAAAAGTGGTCCAGCTAACTACTGTTAATGTCTCGGGCACTCAGATCCACTCCACCGAGCCCATGTCTGGGTTTCACTCACAATCTCTCTCTCTCTCTCTCTCTCTCTCTCTCTCTCTCTCTCTCTCTCTCTCCTCTCTCTCTCTCTCCTCTCTCTCTCTCTCTCTCTCTCTCTCTCTCTCTCTCTCCTCTCTCTCTCTCTCTCTCTCTCTCTCTCTCTCTCTCTCTCTCTCTCTCTCTCTCTCTCTCTCTCTCTCTCTCTCGCTCTCTCTCTCTCTCTCTCTCTCTCTCTCTCTCTCTCTCTCTCTCTCTCTCTCTCTCTCTCTCTCTCTCTCTCTCTCTCTCTCTCTCTCTCTCTCTCTCTCTCTCTCTCTCTCTCTCTCTCTCTCTCTCTCTCTCTCTCCATGGTTCATATCGCTTCTGACATATTCTGGCTAACCCCTCCCTGGCCACCTCTCCCATTGGAAGAGGATTTGGAGAGGCCTGCAGTGCCAACTTGCCTTCTTTATCTCTCTGTGCAGTGTTGCAATGGGACAAAGAGTGGGAGAGTTGAGAGGAAAAGAGAGAGATTGAAAGAGAGAGATTGAAAGAGAGAGGAAGAGCGAGATAATTCTACATCCATATCCACTTCCATAACCTGATGATCACTGTCCTTCTGTAGGCTATGCCTTTCTATCAGAAGGTGTAACTGTTCAAGAGATTGAATGTAAGCACACCCACCTGTTTAATTCACCTGTTTGTATCCTGTACAATGGATTAAAGTGAGCTAAAATAAATAAATGTATGCTTCTTTTGTGGATATGCTCCAACTCCTTACCACCTCAAATTAATCCTTTTGGAAGTTTTTCTTGGTGATTCCTTCTCATCACCTGTTTAATTATCGGTGCATCCTTTGCCAGCTCTGCAGGAATGACCACCCCAGGTGATTACTGCAGCTGCTCTCTTCTGTTATTGACACACACACACACACACACACACACACACACACACACACACACACACACACACACACACACACACACACACACACACACACACACACACACACACACACACACACACACACACACACACACACACACACGCACACACGCACACACACACACACACACACACAGCAGAATCTTCTTCTGCTGCTACTAGAGTCAGAGTAGACCATCATTTTGCTACAATGTGGCATGGATTAGGGCTAACTCTGCTCTATCCCGAGCCATATATTTAAATATATAGTGCGTTCGGAAAGTTCTCAGACCCCTTGACTTTTTCCACATTTTGTTACATTACAGCCTTATTCTAAAATGGATTCAATCATTTTTTCCTCAACAATCTACACACAATACCCCATAATGACAAACCAAAAACAAGGTTTTTAGACATTTTTGCAAATGTCCATTTTTTGAATTGTATTTATGTAAATATTCAGACCCTTTGCTATGGGACTCGAAATTGAGCTCAGGTGCATCCTGTTTTCATTGATCATCCTTGAAAAGTTTCTAAAATTTGATTGTAGTCCACCTGTGGTAAATTCATTTGATTGGACATGATTTGGAAAGGCACACACGTGTTTATGTAAGGTCCCATTGTTGACAGTGCATGTCAGAGCAAAAACCAAGCCATGAGGTTGAAGGAATTGTCCGTAGAACTCAGAGACAGGATTGTGTCGAGGCACAGATCTGGGGAAGGGTGCCAAAACATTTCTGCAACATTGAAGGTCCCCAAGAACACAGTGGCCTCCATCATTCTTAAATAGAAGAAGTTTGGAACCACCAAGACTCTTCCTAGAGCTGGCCGCCCTGCCAAACTGAACAATCGGGGGAGAAGGGCGTTGGTCAGGGAGGTGACCAAGAACCGATGGTCACTCTGACATGGCTCCAGAGTTCATCTGGGGAGATGGGAGAACCTTCCATTAGGACAACCATCTCTGCAGCACTCTCCACCAATCAGGCCTTTATAGTAGAGTGGCCGGACGGAAGCCACTTTTTAGTAAAAGGCAAATGACAGCCCGATTTGGAGATTGCCACAAGGTACCTAAATGACTCTCAGACCATGAGAAACAAGATTCTCTGGTCTGATGAAACCAAAATTGAACGCTTTGGCCTGAATGCCAAGCGTCAGGTTCGGAAGAAAATTGGCACCATCCGTACGGTGAAGCATGGTGGTGGCAGCATCATGCTGTGGGGATGTTTTTCAGCGGCAGGGACTGGGAGACTTGTCAGGATCGAGGGAAAGATGAACGGAGCAAAGTATCGAAAGATCCTTCCAACAGGACAATTTTTTTATTTATTTTTTTATTTAACCAGATAGGCCAATTGAGAACAAGTTCTCATTTACAACTGCGACCTGGCCAAGATAAAGCAAAGCAGTGCGACATATACAACACAGAGTTACACATGGAATAAACAAACGCACAGTCAATAACACAATAGAAAAGTTTACATACAGTGTGTGCAAATGAAGTAAGATTAGGGAGGTAAGGCAATAAATAGGCCATAGTGGCGAAATAATGACAATTTAGCAATTAAACGCTGGAGTGATAGAAGTGCAGAAGATCAATGTGCAAGTACATATACTGGGGTGCAAAGGAGCAAAAAAAAAAACAATATGGGGATGAGGTAGTTGAGTGGGCTATTTACAGATGGGCTATGTACAGAAGCAATGATCTGTAAGCTGCTCTGACAGCTGATGCTTAAAGTTAGTGAGGGAGATATGAGTCTCCAGCTTCAGTGATTTTTGCAATTCGTTCCAGTCATTGGGAGCAGAGAACTGGAAAGGCAGCCAAAGGAGGATTTGGCTTTGGGGGTGACCAGTGAAGTATACCTGCTTGAGCGCGTGCTATGGTTTGGTGCTGCTATGGTGACCAGTGAGCTGAGATAAGGCGGGGCTTTACCTAGCAAAGACTTATAGATGACCTGGAGCCAGTGGGTTTGGCGACGAATATGAAGCGAGGGCCAGCCAACAAGAGCATACAGGTTGCAGTGGTGGGGGAAGTATATGGGGCTTTGGTGACAAAATGGATGGCACTGTGATAGACTGCATCCAATTTGCTGAGTAGAGTGTTGAAGGCTATTTTATAAATGACATCGCTGAATTCAAGGATCGGTAGGATAGTCAGTTTTACGAGGGTATGTTTGGCAGCATGAGTGAAGGATGCTTTGTTGCGAAATAGGAAGCTGATGAACCTAAGCACAAGTCTCAATGTCCTTGAGTGGCCCAGCCAGAGCCCGGACTTGAACCCAATCGAACATCTCTGGAGAGACGTGAAAATAACTGTGCAGCCAAGCTCCCCTTCCAACCTGACAGAGCTTGAGAGGATCTGCAAAGAAGAATGGGAGAAACTCCCCAAATACAAGTGTGCCAAGCTTGTAGCGTCATACAGAAGAAGACTCGAGGCTGTAATTTCTGCCATAGGTACTTCAACAAGGTACTGAGTAAAGGGTCTGAATACTTACGTAAAAGTACTGAGTAAATGGTCTGAATACTTGTGTAAATGTGATATTTCAGTTTTTTTATTTATAAATTAGGAAACATTTCTATAAACCTGTTTTGGCTTTGTCATTTTGGGTTATTGTGTGTAGATTGATGAGGGGAAAAAAAATATTTAATCAATTTTAGAATAAGGCTGTAACATAACAAAATGTGGAAAAGGTCAAGGGGTCTGAATACTTTCCGAAGGCACTGTATATGATCCGGCTCTACCACATCCCTGTTTAATAGTGGATAGGTGTGAGTATCTGTTTTACAGGAACGGTCGGTAGGTGTGTGTATGTCCGAGCATGCATGTGTTTGTTGCACAATAGATTATCTTTGTATCTGAACCTCTTTTCTTCCTCATCTCTCCCTCCTAACTCTTTATTTGTATCCTTTGGTAAAATCATTTTTCTTCCTGCTTAGTGTTGGGGTGTGCCCTCAAGGCAGGGTGAAAATTGTGTCACTTCTTGAAATATTATGTTGTTGTTGAGGTCCGTAAGCAGGAAGTTGCCCCACTGTGTATGATGATGTCATGGGAGTCTACCGTTAAACTTATTCTGAAAACTGCACTCCATGCATCTACCTGCCACTATTATCTAGCCATGGAATATCTGCTAAAGCCTTTCAAGCTTGCCATGAAAAATGTACAGGTTAACAAAATAGGGTTGTCACGATACCATACTCGCAAAATCGTGGCAAGGAAAAAAAAACATGAAGAGGACTAGATTTCCTGAGAAAAATGTTGGAAACAAGCATCCTTACGTTGTCCCCAAGAATTATGTTCTTTTTCCAAGCTACAGTGGCTTGCAAAAGTATTAACTCCCTTCATATTTTTTCTATTTTGTTGCCTTACAACCTGGAATTAAAATGGATTTTGGGGGGGGGTTGTATTATTTGATTTACACAACATACCTACCACTTTGAAGATGCAAAGTAAGACAAAATAAGACAACAGAACTTGAGCGTGCATAACTATACACCCCCCAAAGCCAATACTTCGTACAGCCACCTTTTGCAGCAATTACAGCTGCAAGTCTTGGGGTATGTCTCTATAAGCTTGGCACATCTAGCCACTGGGATTTTTGCCCAACTGCTCCAGCTCTTTCAAGTTGGATGGGTTCCGCTGGTGTACAGCAATCTTTAAGTCATACCACAGATTCTCAATTGGATTGAGGTCTGGGCTTTGACTAGGCCATTCTAAGACATTTAAAATGTTTCCCCGTAAACCACTCGAGTGTTGCTTTAGCAGTATGCTTAGGGTCATTGTCCTGCTGGAAGGTGAACCTCCGTCCCAGTCTCAAATCTCTGGAAGACTGAAACATGTTTCCTTCAAGAATGTCCCTGTATTTAGCTCCATCCATCATTCCTTCAATTCTGACCAGTTTCCCAGTCCCTGCCGATGAAAAACATCCCCACAGCATGATGCTGCCACCGCCATGCTTCACTGTGGGATGTTGTTCTTGGGGTGATGAGAGGTGTTGGGTTTGTGACAGACATAGCGTTTTCCTTGATGGCTAAAAAGCTACATTTTTGTCTCATCTGACCAGAGTACCTTCTTCCATATGTTTGGGGAGTCTCCCACATGCATTTTGGCGAACACCAAACGTGTTTGCTTATTTTTTTCTTTAAGCATTGGCTTTTTTCTGACCCCTCTTCCGTAAAGCCCAGCTCTGTGGAGTGTACAGTTTAGTGGTCCTATGGACAGATACTCAAATCTCCGCTGTGGAGCTTTGCAGCTCCTTCAGGGTTATCTTTGGTCTCTTTGTTGCCTCTCTGATTAATGCCCTCGTTGCCTGGTCGGTGAGTTTTGGTGGGTGGTCCTCTCTTGGCAGGTTTGTTGTGGTGCCATATTCTTTCCATTTTTTATAATGGATTTAATGGTGGTCCGTGGGATGGTCAAAGTTTCAGATATTTTTTTATAACCCAACCCTGATCTGTACTTCTCCATAACTTTGTCCCTGACCTGTTTGGAGAGCTCCTTGGTCTTCATGGTGCCGCTTGCTTGGTGGTGCCCCTTGCTTAGTGGTGTTGCAGACTCTGGGGCCTTTCAGAATAGGTGTATATATACTGAGATCATGTGACACTTAGATTGCACACAGGTGGACTTTATTTAACTAATTATGTGACTTCGGAAGGTAATTGGTGGCACCAGATCTTATTTAGGGGATTCATAGCAAAGGGAGTGAATGCATATGCACACACCACTTTTCAGTTTTTATTTTTAAGAATTTTTTGAAACAAGTCATTTTTTTCATTTCAATTCACTAATTTGGACAATTTTGTGTATATCCATTACATGAAATCCAAATAAAAATCTATTTAAATTACAGGTTGTAATGCAACGATATAGGAAAAACGCCAAGGGGGATGAATACTTTTGCAAGGCACTGTATAGCACACAATATTTTACATACAGTAGGTTTTTTAAAGGACCAAAGAATGGGGTCTGCTTCGTGTTTTCCTTTTTGCCCTGGAAAATCAGGTATTGTAGTATCACGATACTGGTATAGTGACAACCCTAAAAAAGATGTGCTAAATATAAATGTGTAAGAATATATGTACAGTATGCCTGCGTCCCAAATGGCACCATATTCCCCTTCATAGTGCTTAACAATATGTCCGGCACATAGTAGTAGTGCACTATATATGAAACATGGTGCCATTTGTGATGCCCTCTATGTAAACAAATGTTACCTAATACATGCTTGATGATGCTTTTCAAGAACATTTATAGGTATGCAAATGTTAATTAGGAAGAAACGGCATAAGAGCAGCTTTACAATTTCACTACTCATAAGCTGCATTCAGAACATCAGCATGTGGTATGTCTCAGGGATGTAAAGTTGCTGAGTGGATAATTTACAGATAAGGGAGCAGATGTTACATGTAAGTGGGACAAAACAAGCAATACGGAATGTCTAAAGGCTACAATGAAGAGACTGCATTGTGCATCAAAAATATATCTGTTTTCTCACAGGCTTTTTTCTCTACCTCCTAACATTTCTCAAATGTTTTCTGTTGCAGGGCAACCACTGTAAAGCCAACCTGCGGAGAGCCGTCCGCCTCACACACATGTCCAGGATGTACCGACATCACTGTGGATCATCATCATGGAGAGCCAGCTGCAGCGGTTTGACCCTTGGGGTCCTGATGACTGGGCCCTGATTGACTCTGAGACATAGCAGGGGCAGTGGTGAAGACTTACTCCAGACAAAATAGAAAGAGAGATTTGAGAACTATAGGACATAAAAACATCTCTCCAATATACAGTGCTGTATCATTAGAAGACATTTCATTTTTTGTTCAAGTAAATCGACGGTTGAATTACATTTTTTCCCCAAAATGAAAGCATAGACTGCTTCCTGGGACTGATACTTTACTCTAATATATTCATATTTTAAAGGTTGTTCTTCATTATTACAAGAATGAAAGCGAAGATGAAGCCTTGGAGCAAGTTAAAAGCTTAAAAGCAGTTGTTACATTTTTGATGGGGAGCCTGAGTCGAGGAACTATATATATATATTTTAAATGACATCATACTGACATCATCTGTCCTGCACAAGTATCACAACATCAAGAGCTCTAGAATCATTCTAGTTGTCGCCAGTCTACCCACCCACAGATATTTGAATACATTCACACCATATACTCTTACTCTGAGTCTACAGTTAAAGAGAGCCCACTCTAGTGTTGGGTGACTCGTTTCAGTTGACTCGGCTCCTGTTTGGTTTGTGTCATGGAGTCCGGGGAGAGACTGGGGCTGTCCACGGCAGCTGTGGTGGCCATCGCCTGCAATGCCCTGGTGGCCATCCTCCTCCTCGTCCTCTTCCTCATCATCTACAGGGCCTGCAAGGTGCCCTCCAGCCAGGAGAGGGTGCCAGTGCTGGCTGTTCCCGCTGGGCAGCCACAACAGAGCAGCGAACACAAGTACTTGCTGACCTCCTGACTGGCAGCTATAGAGAGTGAGCACCATAGCGTATATTAAATGCTCAGGGAGGTACTGTATAGTAGAGGAATAGACTGATCCCCTGTATAGTAGACCGAATAGACTGATCTCTACTAGCCAACTGGCGCCAGACAAATTGGCTCTAACTGCATGTCAACTGTCAAGCAGACAACACTCACTGTTTAAGTATAACTATTCCTCTTAAATTCAGCAGCGGAATGAATGAAACAACCTGTAACAGTTAAAAATGTGTCTCAGAGACAAGTTGGCATCAATAACTCAACTGTTATAGTCCGTTTTGATCTTCTTGGTCCTTGATAGTACTGACATGCATAACGAAATGCAGGCATAAATGTGTTATACACACACACACACACACAACCTAGTGAGGTCAAAGACACATGGTTTAACACAAGGTTAATTCATGTGGAGTCAAAGAGGCTAGAACCTTGAGTGTCTGAGGACTGGACCAGACTTCTCCGAAGGACTGGACTTCTGCAAAGCTTCTAAATGCTTCTCATTTCAGACATTTTCTTGCAAAGAAAAACAAGCCTGTGTGTATTGACGGCAACAGCAGGCTGTGTGGAGGGTGTGTCATGGTCACTCATACATAGCAGTGGTCTGTGAGCGAAGCATACCAAGTGTTATGTAAGGAGCTTAGAGGCTTTGTTCGCTTTGTCCTCTTAAAATGTGGTCCTCTCAGTACTAACCTCCTTTGGTACAGTGTCAATGACAGCCCACACATTGTTGTCGGACAGCACTCCTACAACTCCTATTATGTGACTTGTTCTGACGAGGACATAGCATCTCTTCCCCCTCACAACAAAAATAACAAGACCTGCCAGACATTGGAATGATAAATATTTTTTATGAATATTTCCAAACAAACTGAGCTACTTTGTTTTCCAAAACAAAAAAATATATCCCAAAGCTTGAGTGGTTTTGCCGCATCAGGTAAAGGAGACTTTGCTGGTTGCACAATGACTATCTATATGTTTAGTATAGTGCACAGCGCAAGAGTGAGAAAAACAGTAGGCTAGATTGCAGATTCAATAGACAGCACTGTACTTCAACATGGGAAGGAACGGTGGCTTTAGTATCGCAGGTTTAGAAGACATAAGACAGTAGGAATAAGGCATGAATGGTGGTGGGTTTATAACTGGAGAGCAGTAGTAAAAATAGTGGGCGACTAGAGTCCTGCATGGTGTTGTCATAGTTTCTAAGCATTGCTGTTCTCTGGCTCCCGCAGTAAACTCAGCAGCTTCTCCATCTTGGCGATCTCCACCTCAGGCCCCTTGGGCAGCTCCTGACCCTTCTTCTCCTGGAGAGAGACACAGTAGCACACATGTCAAATACCGGAGGGGAAACAACTTGACCTTAATGAAGAAAAACATACACTGAAAACAAGCTGGGAAGGAAGGGATGATAAACAAAGACAAGATAAAAGACCTGGAGAAATGCAATCCAATAAAAGCCTTTCTTTCCGGAGACTAAGAAATTAGAAAAAGGCAGACTTGCAGAGCGTGCAACTTCCAATATGGAATGTGTTATTGGCAGTTAAAACTCATCCATTGTTGACTTCAAACGTGGCCAACAAGAGGTAAAGGAAGCTGTCCAACATGGTGTCCGGTGGTAATGTGGCCACCTGGCACTTCTCCCATGCTGTTCTGGAGGTTCATCCTTTCTCCCTGGGAGGACATCAAGTACCTCCTCCTTATCTGAGATCATCACTATGGTTACCAACCTAGCTGATGGAACACTGTGTATCCGGGGGTGAGACTTTAACCGAATTAACATCCTTTGGATTATTTACTTGAGAGCGCTGGTTATTTTCAGCGGTCATTGCCCAACCTTGCTAACTGGTAAGGACTAAGGAATTGTATGATTCAATCCAACATGCATTGCGGTACATGTCATGCACAGAGTGCTTTAACACTCTTGAAAAACACTAATGCTGTTTCTATAAGTTGCAAGGTAGAAGTGCGAGGACAGGTGGGCAGACCGGACGTAGTATCTTAATTGGTGCAATTATTAAAATATTCCCCTATCTGTTTAAATATGCCCCCTCTCTCTGTTTAAGGCATTTTATCATATCTGATAGATATGGGAGAGAGAGAGAAAGCTGAATGGGCAGAGATGATAAGTAGTGGAGTGAGATTCATCTTTCTCCACCCAGCCCATTCCTGTTCCTGCTGCCTGCTCCACCCCTCATACAACATCACTATACTATATTATAGGGATCCTCAAAGCACACAGGGCTGGGCTGCAGAGTGTTATAGCACAGAGACCTTCACACACACACAGCAGTTTAACATGGTGGTCTAATATTGAATTTATGGAAATTCAGTGACAGAGCGCTGCAATATTCACAAACAACAAAAATATATTTTGCAAAACTGCTAGAGATGACTTGATGCTGTAGTGGATGACTTGATTTAGGCAGTGGTACAGTGAGTAGATAGCTGACTGGCCTTGAAAAAATACATTTAATTCATAACCTTGTTTAGAAAGCTTTTACTGAGGGGGAGCTTATCTTGTCGGCATGCATGGGACAGAGATCTTCAAATCATGGCACTTGTCCTACCTATTTCAATAGGATTTCTCTCAATGCCGAGAGGTTACGCATATAGATGAGACCCCAGTGCTGCATTGCAGACTAATTAACACATAGGCTCCTAAATCAGGGGCTTGTTCAGGAGGGTGCAACGTTACAGGACATGCAGATAGATATACTGTAGAACAGTGGTTCTCAATTGGTTTTGCCTCGGAACCCAAATTTAACCAGGTTGTCTCAGTCGCAATCCAATATTCACATTGCGAATAATGTTTTGCCAAAATGCAAGCTGGAAAACTATTTTTGATGCTATATTGATAGTAAACGTACCAATTATATGACAACAGTCAAACATTTTTCATTGTCAATAATTCAATTTTGCCAATATTTTTTATGAAGAATGTTAAGGTCACTGTTTGTGATCACAAAATCAACCAAATCCGCTAAATACCGCTGCTAATAATACTGTGATTGAAGAAAAATTGTTAAGATGTTAAATTAAATATGAAAAAATATAGGATCATTATCATGTCTACACTTGTTCTTCCTGGTTTTAGTCACAGTGGTGTAAAGTACTAAAGGAAAATACATTAATGTACTACAATAAATAGTTTTTTGGGGTACTGTATATGTAAAAATAAATAAAAATATGTACTTTACTATTTATATTTTTGACAACTTTTACCTTTACTTCACTACATTCCTAAAGAAAATAATGTACTTATTACTCCATACATTTTCCCTGACACACAAATGATTCATTACATTTTCAATGCTTAGCAGGACAGGAAAATGGTCCAATTCACGCACTTATCATCCCTACTGCCTCAGATTTTGCGGCTTCACTAAACACATGCTTTGTTTGTAAATTATGTCTGAGTGTTGGAGTGTGCCCCTGGCTATCCGTAAATAAATAAAAACAAGAAAATTTTTCATCTGGTTTGCTTAATATAAGCTATTTAGCTATTTGCAATGATTAATACTTTTAATTTTGATACTTAAGTATATTTTTGCAATTACATTTACTTTGATACTTAAGTATATTTAAAACCAAATACATTTTGACTATTACCCAAATACTATTTTACTGGGTGACATTCACTTTTACTTGAAATCAGGATAAGGTAAGACCCAGATGCAGACTGTGTCGAAGTAACAACGTTTATTATAGCAACAGAGGCAAAGGTACAGGACGGCAGGCAGGCAGGCTCAGGGTCAGGACAAGGAGGGCGAGAAAAAGAGAGGCTGGGAAAAGACAGGAGCTGACAGGACAAACGCTAGTAAGCTTGACAAACAAGACTAACTGACAACAGACAAACAGAGAACACAGGTATAAATATACAGGGGATAATGGGGAAGATGGACGACACCTGGAGGGGGATGGAGACAATCACAAAGACAGGTGAAACAGATCAGGGCTTGACACTTGGGTCACTTTCTATTAATGTATCTTTAAATTTACTCAAGAATGACAATTGGCTACTTTTTCCACCACTGTTTAGTCGTTTTCATTTAAAAAAAACGAATATACACATATATTTACAGTACCAGTCAAAAGTTTGGACATACCTACTCATTCAAGGTTTTTTCTTTATTTTGTAGAATAATAGTGAATACATAAAAACTATGAAATAACACATATGGAATCATGTAGTAACCAAAAAAGTGTTAAACAAATCAAAATATACAGTTGAAGTGGGAAGTTTACATACACTTAGGTTGGAGTCATTAAAACTTGTTTTTCAACCACTCCACAAATGTCTTGTTAACAAACTATAGTTCTGGCAAGTCGGTTAGGACATCTATTTTGTGCATGTGTCACGAGCGTCGTCTTGAAAATGACCGGACCAAGGTGCAGTGTGGTGAGCGTACATTTTTCTTTATTTTTAAATGTCGCCAACAAAAAAATAAACAACAAAAAACGAACATGAAGCTCCGTAAGGCTATACATGCATACACGAAGACAACATCCCACAACTAAGGTGACAAAACAGGCTGCCTAAGTATGATTCCCAATCAGAGACAACGATAGACAGCTGCCTCTGACTGGGAACCACACTCGGCCAAAAAAAAAAGAAATATAGAACATAGAATTTCCCACCCGAGTCACACCCTGACCAAACAAACATAGAGAAAAAAAGGATCTCTACGGTCAGGGCATGACAGCATGACACAAGTAATTTTCCCAACAATCATAATTCACTGTATCACAATTCCAGTGGGTCAGAAAATTCCAAAAAATGATGTCAGGGCTTTAGAAGATTCTGATAGGCTAATTGACATCATTTGAGTCAATTGGAGGTGTACCTGTGTACACCTCCAAATACCTTGTATTTCAAGGCCTACCTTCAAACTCAGTGCCTCTTTGCTTGACATCATGGGAAAATCAAAAGGAATCAGCCAAGACATCAGAAAAAAAATTGTAGACCTTCACAAGTCTGATTCACCCTTAGGAGCAATTTCCAAACACCTGAAGGTACCACGTTCATCTGTACAAACAATAGCACGCAAGTATAAACACGATGGGACCACACAGCCATCATACCGCTCAGGAAGAAGATGCGTTCTGTCTCCTAGAGATGAATGTACTTTGGGGCGAAAAGTGCAAATCAATCCCAGAACAACAGCAAAGGACCTTGTGAAGATGCTGGAGGAAACAGGTACAAAAGTATCTATATCCACAGTAAAACGAGTCCTATATCAACATAACCTGAAAGGCCACTCAAAAAGGAAGAAGCCAATGCTCCAAAACCCCCATAAAAAAGCCAGACTACGGTTTGCAACTGCACATGGGGACAAAGATCGTACTTTTTGGAGAAAAGTCCTCTGGTCTGATGAAACGTAAATAGAACTGTTTGGCCATAATGACCATCGTTATGTTTGACGGAAAAAGGGGAAGGCTTGCAAGCCGAAGAACACCATCCCAACCGTGAAGCACAGGGGTGGCAGCATCACTTCATGGGGTTGCGTTGCTGCAGGAGGGACTGGTGCACTTCACAAAATAGATGGCATCATGAGGTAGGAAAATGATGTGGATATATTGATGCAGCATCTCAAGACATCAGTCAGGAAGTTAAAGCTTGGTCGCAAATGGGTCTTCCAAATGGACAATGACCCCAAGCATACTTCCAAAGTTGTGGCAAAATGGCTTAAGGACAACAAAGTCAAGGTATTGGAGTGGCCATCACAAAGCCCTGACCTCAATCCTATAGACAATTGGTGGGCAGAACTGAAAAAGCGTGTTCGAGCAAGGAGGCCTACAAACCTGACTCGGTTACACCAGCTCTGTCAGGAGGAATGGGCCAAAATTCACCCAATTTATTGTGGGAAGCTTGTGGGAAGGCTACCCGAAACATTTGACCCAAGTTAAACAATTTAAAGGCAATGCTACCAAATACTAATTGAGTGTATGTAAACTTCTGACCCACTGGGAATATGATGAAATAAATAAAAGCTGAAATAAATCATTCTCTCTACATTATTCTGGCATTTCCAATTCTTGAAATAAAGTGGTGATCCTAACTGACCTAAAACAGGGAATTTTTACTTGGATTAAATGTCAGTAATTGTGAAAAATTTAGTTTAAATGTATTTGGATAAGGTGTATGTAAACTTCCGACTTCAACTGTAGTTGAGATTCTTCAAAGTAGCCACCCTTTGCCTTGATGACAGCTTGCACACTCATTCTCTCAACCAGCTTCATGAGGAATGCTTGTCCAACAGTCTTGAAGGAGATCCCACATATGCTGAGCACTTGTTGGCTACTTTTCCTTCACTCTATGCTCCAACTGATTCCAAACCATCTAAATTGGGTTGAGGTCGGGGGATTGTGGAGGCCAGCTCATCTGATGCAGCCCTCAATCACTCTCCTTGGTCAAATAGCCCTTACACAGCCTAGAGGTGTGTTTTGGGTCATTGTCCTGTTGAAAAACAAATGATAGTCCCACTAAGCGCAAACCAGATGGGATGGCGTATTGCTGCAGAATGCTGTGGTAGCCATGCTTGTTAAGTGTGCCTTGAATTTTAAATAAATCACTGACAGTGTCACCAGCAAAGCACCCCCACACCTCCTCCTCCATGCTTCACGGTGGGAACCACACATGCGGAGGTCATCCATTCACCTACTCTGCATCTCACAAAGACACGGCGGTTGGAACCAAAATCTCAAATTTGGACTCATCAGACCAAAGGTCAGATTTCCAGCGGTCTAAACTTTACTACATGATTCTATATGTGTTATTTCATAGTTTTCATGTCGTCACTATTATTCTACAAAGTAGAAAATAGTAAAAATAAATAAAAACCCTGGAATGAGTAGGTGTGTCCAAACTTTTCACTGGTACTGTATATACTATATATATATATATCTTCTTTTTTTTTTACTCAGACACATTCAAAACCTCTCTCGACCCAAATTTGTGTTCACCAGTTGAGAATCGCTGGAGTAGAAGTTACATGGATCTCAGTCATTGATGATAGGCTAGGCTGTGTATTATGTCAGCTCTAGGCTATACATTGCATGTCTATCTGCAACGTTGTGAAGGTGGTAACCGTGAATACACATTACAGGTTCATTGGTGTGGCAGTGGACAAAGGAAGAGATGGCTCTGCTGTGTCCTGGGGCAACAGATTGAGTTTTGGGCAGGCGTTTGTCTTTTTTCACTGTCAGTGACTTTGGACAGCCATGGGAGAAGGAGGGGAGAGGCTGGTTGTCACAATGCTCCTAAATAAACATCTGGAGGGTGCTGTGCTGGGAATGGAGTTGGACAGACAAATGTTTGCCCTCAACTATATAACTTGGCTTAGAACTCGGGTCTCATCAACACCAACGATTCCCATTAATGATTCATTTAGTCACTGAGAAACATCAGAGTCCAACTGTTAAATGCTCTGACGTGTACCGGAACTACAGCCGCGGCTAACCCCCAAAATGAGTGTAATTAATATGCCGTGACTTGACGTCTGATGTCCGTGTTGTCCTTTATGTCAGAGACTCCTTCTCTTGGCCTGTGGTTACTGAGCGCACAGTGATTATAAACACCACACCTCATTAGCCACCACTATCAGAGGGTACAACGGGAGTGTGACTAATGAGATGGGAACAGCTGAAGACTCCCGTGTCAAATTGTTTTTTTACTCCGTGAATTGCCCGGACCCTAACCCCCATGTTCTCCAGTGGAGCCCTCAAGAGGGAACAAGAACTGAAACGGAGAATATATATATTCTCACCACAGTACAACGATCATTTAGAAACTGATTATCTAATTAAACAGATGAACAAACAAACAACTACTTCACGATGTGCAACCAAAGCTAATTGGACAGAGTGGGGGAGAGAGAGCGGTAGTCCCATGTTGATCCACACATACTATACACATGATTCAATCAACTGTTTACATTGTACAAAGGCCTATGTGTAAGCACTTAGCGTAAAGAGAGGAGGGGGAAGAAAGAGGTGTGTGTGTGTGTGTGTCGGGGCCTAGAGGAGAGAGTAGCAGAGCCAGCATGACAGTGTTATTTATTGCATTATGCGTTGGGTGTGGGCAATGCTGATGATGAATCATTTGATCTCTTCCCAGCTGTGTAGAACAACAACAAACCTGTATGATTAATGCAAAGGCCAGATACATATCTAGAGTGGGATACAGCCACAGGTGAATAGTAAAGTTTCCCCACTCAAATGAAAGCACAGAATGTACAAGTAGTACACCAATGACGCTAGCAGAGTGTAGTCATTTTAAGCTACGAAGGAAGTGAATCATCTTTGACCATTTTTGTCACGATAACCGCGCGCCCCCTGAAATGTGATTTGTCATTTAGTATACTCTGCTCTTCTATCGGAGCATTGTTGATGCCAATTAGAAGCATTTGGCTTTGGAAGTCATTTTGCTGTCTCATTGTAGCACTGAGATGCAAACAAGTGTGTTCCTTGAAGAAAGGCCATGCGTCAGCATGACATGAAATTATAAGTGACTGGAAAATACGTGGCCTTACTCAACTATCAAAGAATTAATACGGAGAGTATGAAAATGAACATGAGCACCTTAAAAGACCGAACGCTCTACCCTCAAATGGATATCTGCCACAAACAATCCGATACTGTAATAAAATATCACTCAATCCATTTTCGCTTGAGCCTCTAGAGGTGAAAATAAACAAATGCACAAAGGCCTTCAATCAATGGTGTTTTATGGCAGCTAGACACACCAATGATTATAAATGAGGTTTTTCCTTTATGAGAACTGCATGTGACAAGGGCCGGCTCACATAAATGTACAATTGAGTGATACTTTCAATAAGCTCTGCAGCGGCTGGCAATGAACAATTTAGTCCCCGATCGATGGCCGGCCCAGTGAGGTCACGTCATCAGTAAGTGAAGAAACGTCATCTTCTTGTTTCCAAGGAGGGAAAAAAACTCTCATCTCGCTTTGTTGAAATCAGTAAACACTTAACTACTGCTCATCATTAGAGCACTGCTTATCTAATCGTTTTTTAATCATCAGTAGCACTGTGAGCTAGCTTTTCTTTCTGAAAATGGGTCTACAGATCTAAAGTATCCTGAATGGCACCCTATTCCTATATATACTGCACTACTTCTGGTCCAAAATACTAATATAGGCAATAGGGTGCCATGGCCTCCTGTTAACGCAACACATAAAATTATCCTTGGTAAACTAGCGCTTGATTGTTAAACTAACTGTCCAGTGAAAATCTCACTTTTAAAAGTTAATATTCTGTTAACCTATACCCAAGTAATGTTATTGACTCACAATATACCTGTATTTGTGGCCAAAGCATAAATTAGAGAAACAAAACACTTCAAAAACCTCAAACTTGTATCTCAATATCTCAAACAAACTGTTTTAAAAAAGTCTGCTATTTCCTCATGGAGGATGAGCTGGCCAATCAATGGTTTACTTAAATTCATGTTTTTAAATGACTGGTACACACCTAGACCATTCTCTCGTTGGGGTACGCTCACACCATTCCAACAAAGAAAGGCTGCTTTTTTAACATACCAAATTACCATGCTAAGAGTTGCTGACACAGCTCCAGCGCTGCTGGGCTCTTTAGGCTCTTACCTTGGGTTTTTTGCGCAGGTTAGGCGAGAGCTTGAGGCTGGTGACATATCCTCGGTCGTCTCCCACGATGATGATGGGGTAGACGGGGTTAAACTCAATGTGAGTCAGCTTAGTCTTTTTCTTGGCCACCACCGGCTGCTGGCAGATGGCCTCATATTTGTTGATGCTAAGGTCAAAGGTATGAACCTGAGGGAAAAAAGTAACAAATATATAGAAAGTTTGGGAGATTATCGCATGCAAATGCAAGGGGAGTCATTTGGTCAAACCTGAAAAGCAATACAATGTGGGATGGTGGAGAACAGAAATATGGTTGAACCGGCTGCCTTTTGGAATGAGTGTGAAAGCTGACTCATACTGTTTTGTATAGAAAAATATATGAGATATTCTCTAAATAAATTGAGTTGCGCATGTTGTTCCATCCTCATCTATTCCAGCTGGGAACCTCTGAGTGACAAACCAAATCAGCAAGGCAAGAGAGAGAGATTCTCAGTGGGGATGCAACTCGGACCATCTGGTGTACGTACCAGTGTTTGCGCAACACTGAGAGAATGTGTGTGTGTGTGCGTGATGTCTTGTTATTCAAATGACCCTGACAGGAAAAGCTTGCCTCTCCTGACATTTAGCATCGCTGCAGATTGGTCCATTCATCAGTAAATACATGTCAACACACACACACACACACACACACACACACACACACACACACACACACACACACACACACACACACACACACACACACACACACACACACACACACACACACACACACACACACACACACACACACACAATAACAACAAATACCACATCACAGTGTAGAGGGAGTATTTTGGTCATTAGCGTGACGAAGCAAGCAGTCCACACAGCCAGCGGTGACATTCTGAAGAAGGGGTGCCGTTGACCTCTAGGCATGCTATCACTTATAATAGGGATTTTTCATCTCAATGAGACAACTATGAATGACTGTAAATATAATCCAAATGATACAAATTGTAGCAGTCATTAGACAAGTGGTACTGTATAAGACAAAAAACTAATGGTTGTATTTTGACAGTTTCAACCTTAACCAAGAATACTTCATATTCTGGTCTCCTTAGAAACTGATGTTGCTGTGGAACTGCTTGAAAAACAAAATCTAGGCTATGCCATACAAAGTTTTCTAGCAACTAGGAACTGGGTTAGATACAAAACAGGTAAATAACTGGTAATATCATACAATTGGGAAGTCTCTATTCTTCTTTATCGTTGAATCTAGGGAATATAAATGAGTGTAATTCCTTTCAATAATAATTGTGTTGTTATGACTGTTAATGTATTTCATTTGGCATTGCTGAGAATGAGATAAACGTATAGTTTTAATGGAAGGTATCTCTTTGGTTACGTGAATATGGCCTTTTCCATTTCTACAGTAACTATTTATCCAGCAAATGTTGAGGTAACTGGATTTCAGTAATTATTTGCCATTATTGAGGCTATTGTTGTGTTTGTGTTGAGTATTTTCTGGATACATGTTTTGTGAATTAGCCCAGATTTTTTATGTAGGATATTGCATCCTTTTGACTGTCTTTATCAGTGAACCATATCATTCCCTGTCTGTGGGGGACTTGGGAGGCCCGAACCCCTGGAGTACAGGACTCAGTTTTCAGCCATATCAGACACCATGCACACCGCAGAGTTTTCTAATCTGTCTGTTTGCAGACAGTGACAGAGCAGATGGTTCATAGCGCTTCGTCACATTGTTCATCAGCACTAATTTCCTTAATTTCACATGACAGGCGAAATAGAAAGAGAGACAGAGACAGAAAGACAGAGAGAGAGACAGGAGTATGTGATGAACTCCCAGGCAGGCCAGAGAGATGAAACCTCCACAGCTACTCCTGCATCAATGGACCGGCCAAGCCACTGAAGACCAATCACGTCAGTAGACCAACGACAACAGCTGGCTGGCGCGCTAACAACAGACACCGAGATAAACAGAACAAAATACTTGGAGAGTGCTGTAGTACAAATTAGTCTGGGACGTACTCCATCAAACCTGCATTGGCAATGCTTATTGATTTCTTTCTTTTTGATGTCTTCAGTAGGGGATACCCTTGTAATATAAGTTGGTTGTTACCTCTTAGCCATATAAGAGTCATTGTGTTAAACATATTTTTTCGAAAGAAATTAAGATAGACAGACAGACATTAATGTCCATTCACCGTTTGCTGCTCCTCAAAAAAGTTATTTAAGCTTTTGCTAGTTAACAACGTTTTGACTACATTGGCCTTGATGGAGTTTCATAAAAACACCTTTTGAGTGAGAGGACATGCCTTGGTCTCTTTGCCTCTAACTGGTTACATACCTTGCCATCAGTGGTGACTGCAGCGAAGACAGTGGAGGAGTAAGGAGACCATGCCACATCTCCCACAGAGGCGTTCAGGTCAAAGGTGAACATTGGGGTCCTACAGAGACATGGACACTGAAGTATAAGGACTCCGTAATGGATACAAATACTAATACTATAAAGTCAAGATTACTTTATTTACCTTAAAAATAGCAGAAAACAAGACATCATAGACACCTTCTCTAAACTTTTGTAAAAGCAGGTCACATTACTTGTTCATCATAAGTTCAAATAAAAAGTTAGAGAGTAAAGAGTGAAAAAGACGAAGACAGACATTACTCTTCCCGAGAGAGAAAAAGAAAAAGAGAGAGAGGGCTTGAAAATAAAAATCAATAGCACCTCTTCAGGCTACATAGACTCCATTGGGTCGAGCCGATGAGTAAATGCAACCTGCGCCCTCCTCTTATCCCACCAAAGATATCCCCTCCTTCTTGTCAGTGTATTATATTCCTCCTGTGAGGTCTTCAGCGTCTAGAGAGATGAGCTAAAGCGGGGAATGGGATCCAGGATGATAAGTTAGAAAGTGCGTGAACTGCAGTATCTTATATTCCATTCTTTCCAAAGAAAAGGAAGGAGACATGAACAGTGACTGTTATTGCTCCCAATGGTGAGACTGCTTTGTGAACTGTAGGAACAATACAATGGTTTGAAATGTTTGTCCTCAGTCTTTTGAGGTGCAGGCAGGCAGATAAGTAGCGCTAAAGGCATGTGGAAAATAGAACCTGGTCAATTCCATATCGGCAGATAGCCTAGTGGTTAGAGTGCTGGGCCACTAATCAAAAGGTTGCTGGACATTTACTCTAAATCATTTCTGTTTACTAAGATACAAAATAAGTAAGAAATCGAATTTTATTGGTCGCGTACACAGATTTGCAGGTGCAGCCAAATGCTTGTATTTTGTCAATCAAAAAGTGGTGCAGCCAGTCCATAGACTAGAGAGATAGTTATTCTATGTGGATAAACAGACAGATAGCACATGAAGCCACTGAAAGAAGCTAGGATGTCAAGAGAGTGCGGGGTAAGCTGAATGATATTATTAGTTTATCACAGGCTGCCAGGCTGAAGTCCTGATTTCTGTAACCTGCAGAGAAATCTGTAACACCACTTCTGACATTTTGTGACTCAGGCTAGATCTGATCTGAGACGCATGACTCATCACTCACAACCCATTCAGATAGATGGAGTTACAAGGGCTTGTATCAACAGGAAAAAGTAGTTCCGACCTAACCAATCCACATGATTGATTATTATTCAAATTACCATTTAAGTGTGCAGAGGGACTACTGTTCAACTACTGCTGAACTAAATAAGTGGCTCCCTCACCATGCTCCCTAAACAATGTGGAATCAATTTCTGAAAAAGTATTCTGTTGTTGTCAAACCCCTTTCAACTTGATTAAAGATGTGATATCATTGGTGGGTTCAATGGCAGGTCGGAGATAGGTGCTAAACTAATGATTGTGTAGTGATACATACAAGTACTATAACACCAACAGTCTGCCCTAACACAAAAGACGAAAGCAGGCACAGTCAATATCTCAGTGATAATGATCAACATAATGAACAGTCTTGATAACACTGAGGTCAGTTGAGAACCAGTTGAAAATCACTGAACATACGTGTGTTTCGATGTGTTCAAGCCCTCTGCTGGTAGTTCTGTTTATAGCCAAAATCAAATCAAAATGTATTGGTTACATACACGTGTTTAGCAGCTGTTATCGCGGGTGTAGCAAAATGCTTGTGGTGTAGCAAAATGCTAGCCATAAATGTGGACTTCATGGAAAGCGATTAGATAATTATGATTATTGTTCAGTATGAAAATATATCTTATGTAAATATCTAATTGAATTTTTCAAATAATCTGGCAGGCAAATGACATTGTTTCCAGAAAGGGGGTGAGAAAAGTGATGGATATGGTTGAAAATCTTGGAATAGTTTTCACAATTTGTAGTATCATATAATGGTTGGGTGAAAGTTGAAATAAGACCCAGGGTTCTATTTTAACAAACCTAACGCAATGTACCATGACTAAACCCATACGGGAAGAAATATATATTTCAATATATGTATTTTGAATGATAAATATCTACTAAGCTGTATGGAATTATTTTAAGAAGGTCATACCAAGGATCATTTTGCTATTTGATTTAGAATTTTAAGACCCCTTGAAGTATCAAAAAAATACATAAAACAATTATTTTATGAAAAGTGTTATTTGGCCTTACTGCTAATAGCCCATACAAACACATTAAATAACAGATTCACTGCATGGAACAACAGATAGTCCCCCCAAAAAAAATCTAAAGGAAGTTTGTTCTGAAGTGTCTGTCCTATATATGAGGGATATAACAAAGATCAGGAAACAGTATATAAATACAGTACCAGTCAAAAGTTTAGACACACCTACCCATTCAAAGGTTTTTCTTTATGTTTACTATTTGCTACATTGTAGAATAATAGTGAACACATCAATACTATGAAATAACACATATGGAATCATGTTGTAACAAAAAAAGTGTGAAACAAATAAAAATACATTTTATATTCTTCAAAGTAGCCAGCCTTTGCCTTGATGGCAGCTTTGCACAATCTTGGCATTCTCTCAACCAGCTTCACCTGGAATGCTTTTCCAACAGTCTTTGAAGGAGTTCCCACATATGCTGAGCACTTTTTGGCTGCTTTTCCTTCACTATGCGGTCCAACTCATCCCAAACCATCTAAACTGGGTTGAGGTCGAGTGACTGTGGAGGCCAGGCCATCTGAAGCAGCAGCTCACTGTCCTTGGTCAAATAGCCCTTACACAACCTGGAAATGTGTTTTGGATCATTGACCTGTTGAAAAACAAATGATAGTCTCACTAAGCACAAACCAGGCAGGATGGCGTATCGCTCCAGAATGCTGTGATAGCCATGCTGGTTAAGTGTGCCTCTAAATAAATCACTGACAGTGTCACCAGCAAAGCACCCCCACACCTCCTCCTCCATGCTTCACGGAGGGAACCACACATGCGGAGATCATCTGTTCACCTACACTGCGTCTCACAAAGACACTGCGGTTGGAACCAAAAATCTCAAATTTGGACCAAAGGATAGATGTCCACTGGTCTAATGTCCATTGATCGTGTTTCTTGGACCAAGCAAGTCTCTTCTTCTTATCGGTGTCCTTTAGTAGTGGTTTCTTTGCAGCAATTCGACCATGAAGGCCTGATTCACGCAATCTCCTCTGAACAGTTGATGTTGAGATGTGTCTGTTACTTGAACTCTGTGAAGAACTTATTTGGGCTGCAATTTCTGAGGTGCGGTTAACTCTAATGAACTTATCCTCTTCAGCAGAGGTAAAAATGGGTCTTCATTTCCTGTGGCAGTCCTCATGAGAGCCAGTTTCATCATAGTGCTTGATGGTTTTTGCGACTGCACTTGAAGTAACTTCAAAGTTCTTGACATTTTCCAGATTGACTGACCTTCATGCCTTACAGAAATGATGGACTGTCGTTTCTCTTTGCTTATTTGAGCTGTTCTTGCCATAATATGGACTTGTTTTTTTACCAAATAGGGCTATTCCACCCCTACCTTGTCCCAACACAACTGATTGGCTCATGGCACCGGAGAAGATGGCTGATGTTTTACGTGATCCTAACCAACTGTGTTTTTTTGTTCATTTTTTGCGTTGTTTGTAACTTATTTGTTCACTTATTCTGTACATAATGTTGCTGCTACCGTCTCTTATGACCGAAAATAACTTCTGGACATCAGAACAGCGATTACTCGCCACAAACTGGCAGAAGCTTTTTTCCCCCTTTAACGAGTCCAACGAGCCTGACGTTAAGGACATACTGCTTTCCCGGGAACAGGCCCAAATCCCCGTTATTTGCGTGAAGAGAAGAAGGAGAAAAAGAGGACGGAGGTCGGGCTGCCTTCTGAGAATTCATATGCGATCGAATAAACCCACACTGCCTTCTGTTCTACTAGCTAACATGCAATCATTGGAAAATTAAATTTGATGACCTACGAGGAAGATTAAACTACCAACGGGACATTAAAAACTGTAATATCTTATGCTTCATGGAGTCGTGGCTAAACGACGACATTATCAACATACAGCTGGCTAGTTATACGCTGTATCGGCAGGATAGAACAGTGGCGTCTGGTAAGACAAGGGGGGGCGGACTTTGTTTATTTGTAAACAACAGCTGGTGCACAATATCCAAGGAAGTCTCTAGGTTTTGCTCGCCTGAGGTAGAGTATCCCATGATAAGCTGACCACACTATCTACCTAGAGAGATTTCATCTGTATTTTTCATAGCTGTCTACATACCACCACAGACCGATGCTGGCACTGAGGACACACTCAATGAGCTGTATTCCGCCATAAGCAAACATGAAAACGCTCATCCAGAGGCAGCACTCCTAGTGGCCGGGGACTTTAATGCAGGGAAACTTAAATCCATTTTACCAAATTTCTATCAGCATGTTAAATGTGCTAAAAAAAAAACTATAGACCACCTTTACTCCACACACAGAGACGTGTACAAAGCTCTCCCTCACCCTCCATTTGGCAAATCTGACCATAATTCTATCCTCCTGATTTCTGCTTACAAGCAAAAATTAAAGCAGGAACACCAGTGACTTGGTCAATAAAAAAGTGGTCAGATGAAGCAGATGCTATGCTACAGGACTGTTTCGCTAGCACAGACTAGAATATGTTCTGGGATTCTTCCGATGGCATTGAGGAGTACACCAGTCATTGGCTTCATCAATAAGTGCATCGATGACATTGTCCCCACAGTGACTATACGTACATACCCCAACCAGAAGCCATGGATTACAGGCAACATCCGCACTGAGCTAAAGGCTAAAGCTACCGCTTTCAAGGAGCGGGACTCTAACCCGGAAGCTTATAAGAAATCCCGCTATGTCCTCCCACGAACCATCAAACAGGCAAAGTGTCAATACAGGACTAAGATCGAATTGTACTACACCGGCTCTGACGCTCATCAGATGTGGCAGGGCTTGCAAACCATTACAGACTACAAAGGGAAGCACAGCCGAGAGCTGCCCAGTGCAGACCCACTCCCATTTGCATACCGTCCTAACAGATCCACAGATGATGCCATCTCTATTGCACTCCACACTGCCCTTTCCCGCCTGGACAAAAGGAACACTTATGTGAGAATGCTATTCATTGACTACAGCGCAGCGTTCAACATCATAGTGCCGTCAAAGCTCATCAATATGCTAAGGACCCTGGGACTAAACACCTCTCCGTCTGCAACTGGATCCTGGACTTCCTGACGGGCCGCCCCCAGGTGGTATGGGTAGGTAACAAAACATCCGCCACGCTGATCCTCAACACAGGGGCCCCTCAGGGGTGTGTGCTCAGTCCCCTCCTGTACTCCCTGTTCACTCATGACTGCACAGCCAGGCACAACTCCAACATCATCATTAAGTTTGCCAATGACACAACAGTGGTAGGCCTGATCACAGACAACGACGAGGCAGCCTATAGGGAGGTCAGACACCTGGCAGTGTGATGCCAGGACAACAACCTCTCCCTCAACGTGATCAAGACAAAGGAGATGATTGTGGACTACAGGAAAAGGAGGACCAAGCACGCCCCCATTCTCATCAACGGGGCTGTAGTGGAGCAGGTTGAGAGCTTCAAGTTCTTGGTGTCCACATAACCAACAAACTATCATGGTCCAAGCACATCAAGACAGTCATGAAGAGGGCACGACAAAACCTATTCCCCCTCAGGAGACTGAAAAGATTTGGCATGGGTCCTCAGATCCTCAAAAGGTTCTACAGCTGCACCATCGAGAGCATCCTGACTGGTTGCATCACTGCCTGGTATGGCAACTGCTCGGGTTCCGGCCGCAAGGCACTACAGCCCAGTACATCAATGGGGCCAAACTTTCTGCCATCCAGGACCTCTATACCAGGCGGTGTCAGAGAAAGGCCCTAAAAATTGTCAAAGACTACAGCCACCCTAGTCATAGACTGTTCTCTCTGCTACCGCATGGCAAGTGCTAAGTCTAGGTTCAAGAAGCTTCTAAACAGCCTCTTCCCTCAAGCCATAAGACTCCTGAACATCTAATCAAATGGCTACCCAGACTATTTGCATTGCACCCCCCCCCCCCCCCCCCCCCCCCCACACACCGTTATTATCTATGCATAGTCACTTTAATAACTCTACCTTCCTATACATATTACCTCAATTACCACGACTAACCGGTGCCCTCGCACATTGACTCTGTACCGGTACCCCCTGTATATAGTCTCACTTTTGTTGTTTTCCTGCTACTCTTTAATTACTTGTACTTATTCATATTTTTTAAACTGCATTGTTGGTTAGGGCCTTTAAGTAAGCATTTCACTGTAAGGTCTACACCTTTGGTATTTGGCGCATGTGAGTAATACAATTTGATTTGATTTGATTTTAAACACATTAACAAGACACACCTGTTAATTGAAATGCATTCCAGGTGACAACCTCATGAAGCTGGTTGAGAGAATGCCAAGAGTGTGCAAAGCTGTCATCAAAGCAAAGGGTGGCTACTTTGAAGAATCTCAAGTATAAAATATATTTTGTTTTCTACAATGTAGAAAATAGTAAAAATAAAGAAAAACCCTTGAATGAGTAGGTGCCCAAACTTTTGACTGGTACTGTATATCTGTATTCCCAGTCATGTGAAATCTATATATTAGGGCCTAATGAATTTATTTCAATTGGCTGATTTCCATTATGAACTGTAACTCAGTAAAATCTGTGAAATTGTTACATGTGGCGTTTATATATTTTTTTCCAGTGTACACTGCTAAACAGTTAATCACATGGCTATCCGGACTATTTGCATTGACTCCCTTTTATACGCTGCTGCTACTCGCTGTTTATTATCTATGCATAGTCACTTTACCCCTACCTACAGTGCATACTGTACTACCTCAATTACCTTGAGTAACCTGTACCCCCACACATTGACTCAGTACATGTACCCCCTGCATTTCACGGTAAGGTACCTGTTGTATTCGGCCCATGTGAAAATGTATTTTTGATTTGATTTGTTAAACATAGGCCATAGCATTTACTGTACACTGATATATGTGCTAGGCGAACTGTAAATACAGTCTGGACATGCCAGACGTAGTCAATATGCATGGTTAAAATCACTAGGCTATTGATAAGGCCTGAAAAAAATGCGCATCATTCTAATCAAATTCTTATAAAAACAAAACAACAACTTGTTTTAAAATAGGCTATGTCTAAATACAGTTCCAGGAACCATAATTGCTCCCGGTAGGCGTATAATACAGACAAGGCAACTTAGACTATTGAGGGTTTTACACACATCCAAACCTTTGACAGGAGCTGTATTAAGATCCAATATAAAGAGAAAGGGGGAATGTCCACTCACCGTTATACTGCCCGCAAATGTAATGTTTTATAAACATCATAGAATAATCTTACAGACCACATTTGCACATCTCCAGAAATAGCAGACAAAATTGCATTCGAGCCATGTACAGTACGTTCTCACCATAAACCCATGGAAGGTGAATCTTTCTAATATGTTTGGTTTTTAATCAAATTCAACAAAAAACAATCAATCTGTTTTTTAAACCAACAACAATATTTCTAAATAGGATTGGGTCAGAAGCATGATGTCATAAATCACTTTCTCATTCCATGGCACTGTGTGCACAAGTAGGCCTAAATGTCTTTACGTATAACATTTGCACGTCTACAAAATACTAGGCTCCTGTCAATTGTATCGTTGCCTAAGTGCGAGACTGATTCTCCAAAAAATTGCCCATTGATATAGCATTACCGGGGGACTGAATAGTTTGGAAGTACGTGTCATTGGTAATCGAGCGAGGGGCGCTCTTTGAAAATGGAGATGGATGCCTACTTGAACAAGTGAAATGCAGGTATGTGAACTGAAGCACTCAGTAGACCATTTAAAACCCCTTTATTCATAGGCTACTTTTGGCTAATGGCCAGGATACAAAGACAAACCTATGTGATGCTGCTAAACCACTCTTGATTAAGGGGAGGGTAGGCTATGCTTGGTATTTAATCAAATGAAACAAAATGGGGGGAAACCAATAGTTTTTTATATTTATAAAAACGAGAATCACCATGTGCACTGCACGTCATGGCTGGCTAGGCTGCACATCCGCTCTCAAAATCCATTCGTTACCGTTAAGACCTGCTTTTTTTGGGCCTTAAAACGTCCAATTAGCGCATTATGACATTTTCTATTTTGTGCTTGTTTTTAAGGACAGGCCTCAGATATTGCCACCCCTCCCACCTCAGCGCAATCGAGCTGATGTTAGAAAGGTAAACTGCGGAACCTGACGTTGGAGCTGGAAAATGCCAGGCCGCCAGTTTTTACATCATAAAATTGGAAACTAACTTGTGCCTCCTTAGTGGCAGCCAAAAATAGAGCCCCCAGGGATCAAATTTATGTTTTTGGGGTGTCATTTTAAAACCAGAATTATAGCCTGACATAGATTTGGAACAGCGAGACCTTTTTGAATTTAGCTACTCCTCTAATCTAAGCTGGCCAATGTGAAAATAAATATCAGTGACAGCATAGTTTGATTCGGGTGGGCACAATAGTGTGATGGTGAGTAGACTTACTTGATGGTGTGGTCCCAGATCTTGACGGTCCAATCAGAGCTGCAGGATATAAAGACCTTGGTGTGGAAGTGGTTCCACTTAACTGCGTCCACTGCCATGTTATGGGCATTGTAGGTCTCCAGGAATTGGCTGGAGTAAGCCTTGGAGCACTGGAAATGACACGGCATTAATATGGAGTCAGTCCTCACATTCCCCCATAAACCACTCCAGATAGACATAATACTGTAGCTGTGAACCAAACTTGCTCTCTACTATTATTGCAAGCTACATCATTTGCATGGTGACAGAATGACAGGAGTGAAAGCACAGAGAAAGTATCAGAGTTAAATTAAAGGGATAAATTAAAATGCAGCCCAGGCCTAAATGGCATGTCCCCCACTGGGCAAAACTGGTTGAATCAACGTTGTTTCCACGTCATTTCAACAAAGAAATTCATTATTAGGAGGTTGAATCAACGTTGTTTCCACGTCATTTCAACAAAGACATTCATTATTAGGAGGTTGAATCAATGTGGAAAACAGATTGGATTTGCAAAAAGTCATCAACGTAAGGGATTTTTTTTTTTTTTTAACCTACATCCAATGTCATGGTGACATGTTTTGTTGATTTCGTGTTAGTTGACAACTCAACCAAATGTAAATAAAAATAGATGTTGAACTGATGTCTGTGCCCAGTGGGGTTGTTATATAAGGGGATATGTAGTGAATAAATCACAGCAGAGATATTACATTTTTCCCAAGAGCTCCCGGAGTTGGCTGTTTTCCAACAAGAGGTGACAGATTGGAACTGATATCACACACATAGCTGTGTGTGTGGGTGTGTGTGTATTTGTGCGAGTTTGCATGAATCAAAAAGTGTCACAGACAAGGAGCTAGCTAGAGCTAACAAGGAGGAGACAAGGAGCTAGCTATAATTAATCCTATCTATGAATAAATAAATAAAATTATAATATAAATGATACAAAAAACTTTTTTAAATCATTCAAATTACTACACCAGAGAGCATGATTTATCCACAGAGGACCATTAGCTTCTTTTAAGAAATAGCTGTGGATTGTTTTAAATCACAAGCGCATAGCTGTTTGTTGAGTGCGGCTGTCAGTGAAATGCATCTAAAATAGTCCTAGGGCTATCGCAATATTTCAAAATACAATCGCGGGACAAACGCTAAAGAGAAAAGAGAGTAAAAGCTATAATCTGTCTTCAGTTACAAAAATTCTCAATTCTTAAATTGAACGAAACAGTAGGCTTATTGCCCATCGTATTAGCACTAGTGGAGAACATATTCACTGTCTTTATCATTCGTTGTGTGAGTCAGTGCCACTGGAAAGTCATTTTAGGATAATCTAATTTCCTCCTCCAGGCTAGATGGACGTCATATTGTACAATATGGTTGCATTCAAGACAAGGTTGTTTTTATTGTTGTCAGTTTGTCAGCAGAGCAGGCTACCCTGTCATTTTTGTTAAAGATTAGGATTCTGTTAATATGTCGGCAGTCATGTAAAGTGTCGTAGAATTGCATGAAATGTGTTTCTAAAATGAAAAAATGTATTCCGGAAGCCCCCCAAAAAATCCTCTAGCTAGGGCTGAGCTCTGAATCTGTGCAAAGGAGAGAAAAAAAGCATTGTTCAGAACCTAATTATTTTGCAAATATTTAGTTATATTATAATCCTAATTTATGACTATTCAATCTTCTCATCACATTAGAAATAGTAGGCTATTTTACGTTAGTCTGCAAATGGGATGATAGATGCATGCTTTATCTTAAAGGTGATTTTTTTGGGGGTGAAAAGATAGTTTCCCCAAACTTGAAACTCCTGTGCCACCTATGATCTTTTCTCTCAATTTTATCCTGATATAGAGCACACGATCATGAGCCTGATGAACGTCTTAGCATCTTCTACAACAGTGGTTCCCAAACTGTGGGGCGGGGCGCGGCTTTCAACTTACTCTTGAAAGTTGTAATAGTAGAATGCACTAGTATAATTCTCTTGTCATGTCAGTCATTGCATACCTTAGAGAGCTATTTACAACTTGTCAGAAATGTCCAGATCAACTTGCCCATGTCAGCTAACATTTTTTTAGCTTGTTTTTTTTGCCCATAGATTTTGTTGTAATGTTTGTGTCACCCAAATATCACATGAATACACATTAGACATGGCAAAATGTATAGAATTGCAAGAAAATTTGCTTTAAAACTGAAAATTCTCTGCACCTCATGACAAAATGTGTAGAATTGCAGGAAATAAGCTTTAAAACCTACATTTGTTTACAGTGCTTATGCCCATAGAGATAAACGTGGCAGGATGTTCCCCAATGCTGTAAGGGGGGCCTGGGAGAAAACGTTTGGGAACCCCTGTTGTACAACATAAAAGGCCTTCATTACAATGTAATGTACAGAGTTTTCAAAAACCCTTCATGTAGGCATATTAAACACTAAATACTGTAGGTTTATTGTGACTTAGACCCCAGTGCATGTTTGTGATGAAACTATCTCCCACCCGATGTTGCAAAAACGCCACAACAACGAGACACTGAAGAGACACTAATGAGCTTGCACAGTCAGCAAGATCTGGAAAATCAGAATGGGCCTTTGATGACACACTGCTACAGCGAGCTCGCAATCAGCCAAAACCCTTCATTAGCATGTGCGCTTACCGAACCATAACATTGCAGGGAGCTAGCTAGCTAACACAGTGGGCTAAGGCTCACAATTAGCATAGCCTTTAGAGAGAGTAGACTGAGCTGCCTGTCACTTGAGGCTCTGCGTGGCTGTGGCAGTTCTGTAAGGGGCTTCTAAAAGGCGTTTGTCTGTGTGTGTGAGATTGAGTCAATCTGTCTCAAAGCTGTAGCTGAGAGCGATGGAACCTTATTGAATCCATCATCCCGTCTAGATTGAGGCAAAAAAAAGATCCTCTGTAGAACTCTGCTTCAGTGTGTGTGGAATGTGTTCAGAACCTCACAGTAGCGTGTCTCTTTGCACCACTGCTGGATAGAAACTTGTGTGAGAAGGCCAAATGAGGATGGACGCCAGCCAAAAACTACAGCTGTCTGCTGTTAATGAGCAAATCTGGGAGAGGTTTGGAGGCTCTGCCCTCATTTTGGCTCTCATTAAATGCTTAGCACCGCGTGAGAGGGCCTCCCAGAGCGCCAGCCTAGACTGACAAGCCTTTCCTAGACTAACAAGCCTAGCATAGACTGACAAATACAGTAAAACATTTTTTTAATTTTTTTAAAACAGTGTTTAAATTATGCCAATCGCCATGACTACTCCTCTTCTTAAATTTAGCATTCGAAAAAGCCTTCCCTCTGAGCCCCCCAAAAAACACTAAACAAGTTGTAGGGCTGCACCGTTGAGAGCAGAGATAGAGGTAAAGCACCACTTCAGAGTGGTGCTTTACAGCCCGCTGGGAAGAGGCTGTGCCAAGCCCAAAGCCTAGTGCTAATGAGAGAACTTCCTCACTCTCTGAGAGACAAGGAGAAGGCATTGCTTCTGTGGCCAAGCAGGATATCACACACCACACTATAAACACAACAGAACAAGACTCCATTTGATTCCTCAGACGAGCAACTAGCAGACGGTCAGGACACCCAAGACAATTCATATCTCTTTAAGTTGCCGTAAAATAAGTAAACGTTTTGGAGTGGCTGAACACAGCAATAGTCAGTGGGGGATACATGACCGGGGACCATGTTTTAATGTCTTCTCACCTTGTGAATCTTGCCCTCCTCCGTGCCAACCAGGAAGAGGTAGTCAATCTGTTTGTGGAAGTCGAAGGATGTTCCACAAGCTGCGGGACGACAAACATTGTCAAATATTTCAATGATCCTAACAGGTATCAAACAGTGTTGAAATGATGCATCAGTTGATGACAGGTCTTACCCATGATGGGAAGTTGCACGCCTTCTGGTCCTTCTGACACAGCTCCCGCCAACGACAGCTTGATGATGTCTGTGAAGACCAGCTCATTCTGCAACCATTCAAACCCACATCAAAACTACTGTGAGAACAATTTGATACACAAAAATACTCTTACAGTACCAGTCAAAAGTGTGGACACACCTACTCATTCAAGGGTTTTTCTTTATTTTTTCTACATTGTAGAATAATAGTGAAGACATCAGAACTATGAAATAAGACATATGGAATCATGTAATAACCAAAAAAGTGTTAAACAAATCTAAATATATTTTATATTTGAGATTCTTCAAAGTAGCAACCCTTTGCCTTGATGACAGCTTTGCACACTATTGGCATTCTCTCAACCAGCTTCATAAGGTAGTCACCTGGAATGCATTTCAATGAACAGGTGTGCCTTGAAATAGTTCATTTGTGTAATTTCTTTCCTTCTTAATGCACTTGAGCCAATCAGTTGTATTGTGACAAGGTAGATTTACAGAAGATGGTCCTATTTGGTAAAAGACCAAGTCCATATTATGGCAAGAACAGCTAAAATTACTTTAAGACATGAAGGTTAGCCACTCCGGAAAATGTCAAGAACTTTGAACGTTTCTTCAAGTGCAGTCACAAAAACCATCAAGCACTATGATGAAACTGGCTCCCATGAGGACCGCCACAGGAAAGGAAGACCCAGAGTTACCTCTGCTGCAGAGGGTAAGTTCATTTAGAGTTAACCGCACCTCAGAAATTGCAGCCTAAATAAATGCTTCAGAGTTCAAGTAACAGACACATCTCAACATCAACTGTTCAGAGGAGACTGCGTGAATCAGGACTTTATGGTTGAATTGCTGCAAAGAAACCACTACTAAAGGACACCGATAAGAAGAAGAGACTCGCTTGGGCCAATAAACACAAGGAATGAACATTCGACCTCTGGAAATCTGTCCTTTGGTCTGATGAGTCCAAACTTGAGATTTTTGGTTCCAACTGCCATGTTGTTGTGAGACGCATAGTAGATGAACGGATGATCTCCGCATGTGTGGTTCCCACCGTGAAGCATGGAGGAGGAGGTGTGATGGTGTGGGGGTGCTTTGCTGGTGACACTGTCTGTGATTGATTTAGAATTCAACCAGCATGGCTACCACAGCATTCTGCAGCAATACACCATCTCATCTGGTTTGCGCTTAGTGGACCTATGATTTGTTTTTCAACAGGACAATGACCCAACCCACCTCCAGGCTGTGTAAGGGCTATTTTACCAAGAAGGGGAGTGATGGAGTGCTGCATCAGATGAGCTGGCCTTCACAATCACCCGACCTCAACCCAATTGAGATGGTTTGGGATGAGTTGGACCGCAGAGTGATGGAAAAGCAGCCAACAAGTGCTCAGCACAGGGTGGCTACTTTGAAGAATATAAAATATAAAATATATTTTGATTTGTTTAACACTTTTTGGGTTACTACATGATTCCATATGTGTTATTTCATCTTTTTGATGTCTTCACTATTATTCTACAACGTAGAAATAAAGAAAAGAAAAAAAGAAAATAAAGAAAAACCCTTGAATGAGTAGGTGTGTCCAAACGCCTCTTCCCTATTTGACCTAGAGAGTTTGTGTGTATGTATTTATGTGTAGGCTACGTGTGCCTTTTGTAATATATATATATTTTTTATGTAGTTCTGACCTTGAGCTGTTGTCTATTAGTGTTCTGTATTATGTCATTATGTCCGGATTATGTCATGTCTTGTGGAAGAGTAGCTGCTGCTTTTGCAACAGCTAATGGGGATCCTAATACAAAATATGCACAAATGCTCACAAGCAGACATGCATATATTAACACACATACTGAGGAAAGTGAATCTATTTCTCAAGCACCTTGACAAGAGTCCATGACACCACACGGCCATCAGATGACACAGAGAAGAAGTTGTGATTGTTGTCCATGTCGTCCTTCTGCCACTTCACCTGAAAAAGAAATGCCACAAACATAATTTAGCACAATGACCCAGAAAAACATACATCCGCGACAGTGATTTGCAGACAAACAGACAGCCAGACAGACAAACAAAGTCTTAGAACATCATGCGTCAGTGAGTGTTATCCAAAATACAGAACATGCACAAACTAACACAAACCTGCCACACGGGGTCGGTGTGCTTGCCAGACTTGGCGGTGCTCTTATAGATGGGCTGCAGCGTCTCTTCTTTGAGGTTGTAGACGGCCACGCAGCCGTCGTAGAAGCCCACGGCCACCAGGTAGGGCAGGTGCTTGTGGATGTCCAGGCACAGGATGCCCGACGTCGTGGGGTAGATATACTCAGGGAAAGTGGAGTTCTTCAGGGAGTAGAACACCAGCATGCCCCGCCCCTGCTTGGTGAAGTCGTCTGGGTGGAAGAGCTGGGTCAAGATAGCTCAGAGAAAGAAGTAAAAAGGGTACAGGTTTGGTATACCTTGCGTACTTACATGATCCAAGGCCGACGGCAAACAAATCTTTGTAGCTTTCATTCCTATGGAGGAACAGAGAGACTATAATTATTTCATGCATTTCCCCAAAAATATTACGAAGATTTCAGGTTTTCCCAGTGGTCCAACTACTGTCTATAAGCCACACACCTATCAGAACTGTTTCAGTGATAGTAAAGCCGCATTGTCGTTGTTGTTGTAATGTGGGAAGACTGACCAGCAGAGGGCAGTGACAGACAGTCTCTTGGCTTTGTCATACTGAAACTTCCAGAGGGGGAGAAGGGTGCCCTCCTGCTCCCGGTACTCATCAGAGGCATCTTCAAAGTACTTAAAATCTAAAAGAGGGAAGTGACATCTCATATCATGTCACCATGCAGAGACTATCAGGAGGTTTTGTATCAAGGTAAAATAACATGGCACACACAGGAAGGACCTACCTTGTGCAATGTCGTCAAACGTGTTTTGGTTCACCATCCGCTCGATGATCTTGGCCACCTTGGCCACTTTGGTGATGTCATCACTCTAAGAGGAAAACGGGGAAAGTTTTCAGTTCTCTACCTTCAATGGGATCAACAATGTCTGTGTGTTGTTGATTGAGGGTCCGATTTATCTAAGTGTTATCTCCAATTGATTGGCTTGGGGTCATAGTTTATTTTTCATGTCAAAGTGAATAGCTGTTGACTTGAGGTTCACCTGAGTCTCCACCAGCATCATCTTCTTCTTGCCTTTGTCGTCGTCCTTCTTGGGGACGGCTTTTGCCTTCTCCTTGTTCTTCTCCTGCTTCTGCAGCACCTCCAAATACACGTCATAGATCTCCCACTGCAGGAGGAGGAGGAGGATGTTACCCTGTTGTATCACTGGCCTTCATAAAGTTCATGTTTAGGAGCAGCAAACAATAAGAATCATCAAACTCAAAATGATGTATTTCTCACCTGATTGGCAGTAGCTGAGAAGTTTGCACGAGGAGGGGGCTCTGTCTGACATCCCCTTTCCTGAGAAGGAATTCTGAGAATTATTGTCTTGACAATCTTTGCAAGACAGATTTGCCCTTCTACAATATTATAGGCAATTTATGCTTCTTGCAACATAGTCTGCCTTGGCCCTACCCTACCTACCCTGAGTGGGTTGTTGAGGGTTTGGGAGGCCCTCTCACTGAAGTTGAACTGGTTGGTGATTTTCTGCTCCTTCTTGCCAGCCTTGGACTCCACGCTGTCAGCGCTCTCCTCTCCCCCGCCCTCCTCCACATCCCCTGCATCCTCCCCACCTGCAGCCTGAGCCAGAAGAAAGAACCAGAGAACACTTTTCACTATCTTGTCTCCGACTCTTGTTTGGGTCACTTCACTTAAGAGTCACTCAAATTACTGAATGTAGGCTATTTCACAGACTTCTTGGTATGTTAATAAATTAAGTGCTTTCCTACCGGAGTCTCAGGTTTTTCAGCTACAGCGGTCTCAACTGTGGCTTTTTCTGGAATAATAATCAACATCTCATGTTACATTCAAAGTTATTTCAAACGTTTGCTCTTGTAAAGGCAGCATATTTGATCACACAAAAATTCCTGAAGCCCTGGCTATCTACCCTCAGGGAGGCCCTGTTTGGCCCTCTGTCTGCGTGCCTCATCTGAGTCCTGGTGCAACAGGTTACCCTCCAGCACAAAGTGGACAGCCAGCTGATCCACACTGCTGATTGGCTTGTATGAACGTTCCTGAGAGAAGACAATGATACACATGTATTTACATTGGATAATGCTTATGTGTATCCATCATACAAGGTATCTTGAAAATCTTGTTTGTTTACATTAATATCCATTACATGATGGACCCAATAAGGAAGAAGGGAGAAGTTGTTCATAAAATCATGGATTAGACTGGAGGTTACTATAATACTTTACCTTGAAGCTGTATCGGACGATATTCTGAGGGGCATGTGGGTTGTTTGCAGTCAGGATCCTGGTGAATTCCTCTTTTAACTCCTGGTTAAGTGAAAAAAGATACAGTACATCAAACAACTTCTAAACATTACATACAACTGGTAAATGAATGAGCCAGAACCTTAAAGTCTTATGAAGAAGAAGTTACTTATACAGTATCTGTGGTCAGAACTATTCTGTGTATCCTTTATGACTCAATTACAGTCTGGCTCTGTTTGGTGCCATGTCAGGATTCCAGACACCACAGTCCAGCTACAGTAAACTCACAGCCTCGGTGAGATCCAGCTGGTCAACTGGCTTGATCAGAGTCTTCCCTTGCATCCACTCATCTCCTTCACCCGTTTCTGTTCCATCCTCCTCATCCTGACCAAAAAAACATGACCAAACGGACATAACCAACATGTTTGTCTGACTAAAAAAAGTGGACATAGGCTATATTGCTTGCCTAATGCTAACGATGTGATCATGTGGATACAGGGCTCTGAATGAACTTTTTCATTGGTAGCACTGGTGCTTTAGTAATGAGTGTCTTTGATCTCCTAGAGTAGCTATCCAGCCCTTTTCCTATCTTTCAGTGCCATCTAAAAGTTATGGCTCGACATGTTTGTTTCTTATCAAACAAATAGTGAGCAGCCCGCAAGAAGGCTAGTTTATAACGTTGAATTATTATAATAAAATGTGACCCGCGAAGAAAGAAACATTTTAGCTTCAGTAAATGAGTCATAACTTTCGATAGTTTTTGGCTAGAGAGGAGCAGTTTACTGCATCGTAAAGGCGCAACTATGGTCACAAAGCAGAAAAGACTTACCCGTGGTCGTGGTTCTAACAGGTGAAGTGCAAAGGGAAAGATGCATTATGTGAGGAGCAAACTGAAGTGAAGAGAAAATTCAGCAACTCTTGGAGGACAGTGGAAGTTGTTAAAAGTGCATCTTTATTGATAACATAAAAAATGCACTCAGTCTATGTATTTATCAGGTTTTAAAGGTCATGAACTGTCAAAATCACATTTTTTATGAAATGTGATTATATTTGAAGGAAACCAGATCAAAGTATGATGACCAAAGTACGAACAATGACTGTTGCTTCTAAACTGATAAAGTTTGATCATAAAGTTACTGGTGCCCTTCCCCATGTCAAACACTTAGATTCATTACTAAGGGGACAAGGTGACATCATCTTAACTTTCATTTTAATACACCAATGGTAACATGATATTCTCTTACCTAATTTAAATATGTACCGCCTTGTAACCTACATCAGACAAGGCGTGTTTGCAAAGGGGCGTGGTTTATATAACGAGATGGCTACTCTATTGGTGCCAACAATTTACTGTAGGCAAATGTCAGCATATATCATTACAAGTTTACCCCATCTATGGCAAAGATACTTATATGTTTCCCCTTTGTGTCTACTGTTAGCTAGCTACTGGCTAGCTAGGTCTTCAGCCAGCATGGAACAAAAGTGGGAAAGGTTTGTTCAAAACTCAGACGCAGTTGTCAAGTCAACACATTTGTCAGTGCTTCTGTGAACCGCATCATAAGAGAAATGCCAAACTGGAGATTAAAAAAAGACTGTTCAGGACAGAAAAGAGACACGAAGGAGGGTTGTATATACAGTGAGCGCCAAAAGTATTGGGACAGTGACACATTTTTTGTTGTTTTGGCTCTGTGCTCCAGCACTTTGGATTTTAAATTATGCAATAACCATGAGGTTAAAGTATTCAGACTCCTTCCCTTTTTCCACATTTTGTTACGTTACAGCCTTATTCTAAAATAGATGAAATAAAACATTTTCTTCATCAATCAGGCCTTTATGGTAGAGTGGCCAGACGGAAGCCACTCCTCAGTAAAAGGCACATGACAGCCCGCATGGAGTTTGCCAAAAGGCACCTGAAGGACTCTCAGACCATGAGAAACAAGATTCTCTGGACTGATGAAACCAAGAATGAACTCTTTGGCCTGAATGGCAAACGCCACATCTGGAGGAAACCTTACACCATCCCTACGGTGAAGCATGGAGATGGCACCATCATAATGTGGGGATATTTTTCAGCGTCAGGGACTCAGAGACTAGTCAGGATCGAGGGAAAGATGAAAGGAGCAAAGTACAGAGAGATCTTTGATGAAAACTTGCTCCAGAGCGCTCAGGTCCTCAGACTGGTGTGAAGGTTCACCTTCCAACAGGACAACGACCCTAAGCACACAGCCAAGACAATGCAGGAGTGGCTTTGGGACAAGTCTCTGAATGTCCTTGAGTGGCCCAGCCAGAGCTCAGACTTGAACTAGATCGAACATCTCTGGAGAGACCTGAAAATAGCTGTGCAGCGACACTCCCCAACCAACCTGACAGAGCTTGAGAGGATCTACAGAGAAGAATGGGAGAAACTCCCCAAAAACAGGTGTGCCAAGCTTGTAGCGTCATACCCAAGAAGGTGCTTCAACAAAGTACTGAGTAAAGGGTCTTAATACTTATGTAAATGTGATATTTCAGGGGGGGGGTTATATAAATTTGCAAACATTTCCAAAAACCTGTTTTTGCTTTGTCATTATGGGGTATTATGTGTAGATTGACATGGGGAAATAACAATTTAATCAATTTTAGAATAAGGCTGTAATGTAACAAAATTATGAAAAGGTCAAGGGGTCTGAATACTTTCCAAATGCACTACATCTGTAGTCATGGTAGAATCCACATTAATGTAGAAGTGTTTGGAAACATATTCTATTCTTATTTACAATAAAAGTGACTCCAAAATGAAGTAATCATTGTGTGCTTGGAATATGGGACCAAATACTAAATTTTTGACTACTATAATACACATCAGCTCATTTGTCCCTACAATTTTGGTCCCCTGAAATGGGGGGACTACATACAAAAAGTACTGTAATTTCTAAACGTTTTCATCCGATATGGATGAAAATACTGTTAAATTAAAGCTGACAGTCTGCACTTTAACCTCATAGTCATTGTATCATTCCAAGGTGCTGGAGTACAGAGCCAAAACAACAACAAAAAATGCATTCTCCCAACACTTTTGGAGCTCACTGTATTTCAAACTTGCCTCCTATGGTTTCAGTGACCAATCAAAATGGGAATACAACATAAAACATGACGGGATTGGTAGAAAAATCTGACCAATAAGAGTCGATTTTGAGACATAAACTTCCGTCATTTTCTATTAGTAAAACAGACTGTAGGCCTAGAATCTAAAGCTACGGGTGTTGCTTTTACCGAATAGGGTTCATCTTAAAGAACCCCTTTGCTCAACTTCCACTGTCCTCCAGAGATGCTGGATTTCCTCTTCACTTTCACAGGTGAGGTGAAATGAAATGATACAAATGTAACAACTTCGAAGCACACGTGACACGAAACACTAATGAAAGAAGTGTTTTACCTGCTTCCAATGGCACAAATAGAATTTAGTCAATAAATTTGTGTATAGTTATAATAGCCACCTACCTTTTTCTTGCTGGCAGCTTTTGCAGTCTTTGCTGCGGGTGCCTTCTGGGACTGAGCATTTGATCCCTATACAAAACAGACATATTTCATAACTTTGTTTCATGATCCACTAGGGCTGCATCTCAATATTCTACAGTCAGTCAGTGGCTTCGTCTGCTTGTCTTCTCTCCTTTATCTGCAATTTTCTGAAAAGAACAGAGTAGACCATAGCAACCAGACATTTGCCTCTCAGGGTTCTCCCCAAAGAATGTAAGAGGGCTGCTGCTTAACCTTGTGGACTGGTTGTGCCAGTATTTGTTATCATTTAAGGCACATTTCTGCTTTTGATTGCAGAAATTTTATTTATTTATTTTTTATTTTACCGTTATTTTACCAGGTAAGTTGACTGAGAACACGTTCTCATTTGCAGCAACGACCTGGGGAATAGTTACAGGGGAGAGGAGGGGGATGAATGAGCCAATTGTAAACTGTCAGTTACAATGTCAGTTACAGCCGTACTCAGCAGCATCACCTTGGGAGCACCCTGTCAGCTGTTTACTAGTAACTTTAGTTTCTTCACCTAAATGCAGATAAGGAGCGGGAACAAAGAATGGAAGCCACTGTAAACCGTTGAGATGCAGCCATTAATCAGCAAACCAGTCACTTATTGCTACTTGATAGCAACGTAGTTACAATGTATGTTACTGTACAATCATGCATTCAGCAATAGCGAACTTATTAGCTAAAACATTAGCTAACGAAAGCTAATGCTAGCGTTGTAAAACGTTAACGTTACCTGCTTGGATTTCACAGCTCCTGTCTTGTGAGCTACAGGCATTGTGTCCAAGAGATAACAAACTATTGATAAGATAATTGTATAGATTGTATTGTATAGATAACGAACGCTATACAACAATTTTTTAAATAGAGAGATGAAAAGTTTTCAAACTAACTCTACTCCAGCTGCTGCAAGTGTTTATCAGTTGCCGTGCCAACGAACATGTCGGGTCTGGGTCTTGTGGAGCACGAGCGCCTCCAGCTGTCCTTTGCATGTCAATGGTAGTGATATTCCAAATGCAGCCTACATTTTGTTGATGAAGGTATATTGACGGAGGGCAATTTTCAAGCCTTTTGCATGCCCTCAAAGAGTAAAATTGATGGAATGATCCATCAAAATATACCAGACAAATGTTAAGTATATATCTCTCTCTCTCGCTCTCTCTCGCTCTCTCTCTCTCTCTCTCTCTCTCTCTCTCTCTCTCTCTCTCTCTCTCTCTCTCTCTCTCTCTATATGTATATATATATATATATATATATATATATATATATATATATAGGAAAGACAGGGTCCTGAAAAAGGATGTTTCTTTTTTTGCTGAGTATATATACTCAGCAAAAAAAGAAACATCCTTTTTTCAGGACCCTGTCTTTCAAAGATAATTCATAAAAATCCATATAACTTCACAGATCTTCAGTGTAAAGGGTTTAAACACTGTTTCCCATGCTTGTTCAATTAACCATGTACCTGTGGAACGGACGTTAAGACACTAACAGCTTACAGATGGTAGGCATTTAAGGTCACAGTTTTGAAAACTTAGGACATTAAAGAAGCCTTTCTACTGACTCTGAAAAACACAAAAAAAAGATGCCCAGGGTCCCTGCTCACCTGCATGAACGTGCCTTAGGCATGCTGCAAGGAGGCATGAGGACTGTAGATGTGGCCAGGGCAATAAATTGCAATGTCTGTACTGTGAGATGCCTAAGACAGCGCTACAGGGAGACAGGGCGGACAGCTGATTGTCCTCGCAGTGGCAGACCATGTGTAACAACACCTGCACGGGATCGGTACATCCGAACATCACACCTGCGGGACAGCACCAGGATGGCAACAACAACTGCCCGAGTTACACCAGGAAGGCACAATCCCTCCATCAGTGCTCAGACTGTCCGCAATAGGGTGAGAAAGGCTGGACTGGGGGCTTGTAGGCCTGTTGTAAGGCAGGACCTCACCGTCGCTGGACCAGACAGGACTGGCAAAAAGTGCTCTTCACTGACGAGTTGCGTTTTTTTCTCACCAGAGGTGATGGTCGGATTCGAGGTTTATCGTCGAAGGAATGAGCGTTACACCGAGGCCTGTACTCTGGATCGGGATCGATTTGGAGGTGGAGGGTCTGTCATGGTCTGGAGCAGTGTGTCACAGCATCATTGGACTGAGCTTGTTGTCATTGCAGGCAATCTCAACACTGTGGGTTACAGGGAAGACATCCTCCCACATGTGGTACCCTTCCTGCAGGCTCATCCTGACATGACCCTCCAGCATGACAATGCCACCAGCCATACTGCTCATTCTGTGCGTGATTTCCTGCAAGACAGGAATGTCAGTGTTCTGCCATGGCCAGCGACGAGCCCGGATCTCAATAGCATTGAGTACATCTGGATCGGAGGGTGAGGGGTAGGGCCGTTCCCCCCAGAAATGTCCGGGAACTTGCAGGTTCCTTGGTGGATGAGTGGGGTAACATCTCACAGCAAGAACTTGCAAATCTGGTGCAGTCCATGAGGAGGAGATGCACTGCAGTACTTAATGCAGCTGGTGGCCCCACCAGATACTGACTGTTACTTTTGATTTTGACCCCCCCCCCCCCCACCCCCACCCCACCCCTTTGTTCAGGGACACATTATTCCATTTTTGTTTGTGACATGTCTGTGGAACTTGTTCAGTTTTTATCTCAGTTGTTGAATCTTGTTATGTTCATACAAATATTTACATTTACATTTACATATGTATATATATATATAGCCTTTATCTGACATGCTTTAATCTAGACCTCCTATATTGTCGACGTGGTTGTTGTGATCTCCTAAATTTATGTTTTTCAAGCGTTATCTCATATTGCCATCATCAGTCGTCCATGATTGGACGGTGATGTCATGAATAATGTATGAATTTTTCCAGACCCGGAAGATGGCACCGACTAGTGATGGTCATTCCGAGTCTTTTTGGTGAACCGGCTCATTTGGCTCCATTCCCGTAAAAGAGCCGGCTCATTTGGCTCCAAAACGGCGTGGACCAGATTGACGCGCTCTCCCCATTATTTACTTTTTTTGCAGTGAGGATTCACCCTCTTTAGATAATTATTTTGTAACTTATCCGCAGAAAAACGTTGTTTTGAGCTCAAAAAGCAGTATGCAAATCAGGGAGCCAAATGTACGGCTCTTTCACCGATTCCATTATGTTCCCGACGTTCACCAAAAAGACACATCCAAAAAGAGCCGTTTGTTCGCGAATGACAGATCACTAGGACCGACGTAGCTCTGTCTGTTTTGGTTGAGTCACCAGATCTGACCATGCCTTACTGACTGACTAGAGGCAGAAAACAAACGAGAATCACACAAGAATAACAGATCGTTTATGCGACAACCTAAGGAATAAGTCGAGTATTTTTGTGCTTACAAGTATTAAGATCTTACATCGGTTTGGCGGTGTAGCTAGCTAACACAAATCGTCGAAAATGATGAAGGAAGAAGAAATGGATAGGTTCCAAGTACCCCCAGTTACGGAGACGCAGCCCTTGGCAAGTGCAATGTCTTGTTTAGTTTATTGCTAGCTTCATTTGACTTCAAATTACCTTGAAATTAAGCCTATACTAGAATGTAAATGCGTGTACGGGTGTGTTTGTCAAATCCTTGTCAGACAGCTGGTTAGCGACTGCCTGGTGTTGTTTGCTTGGGGTGGGGGTGGGTGGGTTCCCGTTTGACAATTATGTTTGAGTCTTCCTAAGCATTTCTTCTGACCGATAACATTTTATTGAATGGACTTCGTCTGGCCGTCATTGCCACCGAGATTAGTTTCTAACCAAACTGGTGACGTGTTATTAATTGGGGAGGGGGAAGTAGAGCTCGCTTCGAGATGACGACTGCTGGCTGGGTGAATATGCGCTGTCTCCAGCTGATGCCTAGCCCCAGCCCGGCAGCCTCAGTCCCAGCCTCAGCTGATGCATAGCCCGAGATGGTAGGTTCGTCTGGAGGAGAGAATTACAGTACTATACCACTGATAGGCTTAACTCTGGATACAGATTAACATTCGCACTTGCACTGTATATAAGCACACTGGTCTGGACACTGTGTCAGTTCACTTTTAATTTGTGTATTCTGGCTTCGATATATGCATGGTGTTTCAGGAATGACCTTTCTGTACCTCTTGAGTCTCAACAGGGACTGCAGGTGCCTGTCAGTGCAGGATGAGTATAGGTTCACCACCACAACTAGGTCTTTCAGTGTCCTTCATTGTTTCTTTATGGGTTTTCACCATTCAGACCTCTCAATATGCGTAGTGCCCCATACACTTCAGTTCCTCAACTACTCAAATTCATTCCATGGAAGGTCTAGTGTCTGCTGGTTTTATATCTTCTCTTTCAAGGTGCATTGGATAGAAAATACTTTGAATGTGAAAAAGATATAGTGCAACTACACTGTGGGGGCTTCCTTGATATTATTAGGTGCCCCCCCCCACAAAATCAGAGAATAATTTAGACCTATCTCGCTTCTCTTCAACATATCGATTTGATTCACAGTCCATGTTCTCGTGTTTCTCACGTCTGCTAAGGCTGGCATGGATTTAATGCTTTTATCTGGTTACGCCTTAATGTATTTGTGTGTGTTGGTCATAAATGAATGGTAGAGCTCCATCATTGCCATTATTTTCTTCTCTCAGCCTGCTTCTTTTAAATTCTCAACATTGACAATCACCTTTCCTCAAGCCTGTTTTTGTAAAAAGACTTCAACGTACTACTGCTGTCAGTGATTATTTTTTTTATTTTTTTTTAGATTGCTAGTATTGGTTTCTACTTCTAGCCTGATTTACTTGAAGAAAATCCAATGGCTAGGTCTGTTAGGTCTACGTAGACCGCAATGACAACTTGTAGTCTATCCTTATTCAACCCATATCAGAGAGTCAAAGAGCCAGCTGTTCTGTTGCACAGAGAGCTCTGTGCATTCTCATGCTAATCAGTTCATTGTGAATGGTAAAGCAAATGAATCAACTTAGCAACTGCCTCTCAAATGTTCTTAAATTGACTTCAAATTAATAAAACAGGCTGTCCTGTGTAGAATTAGGCTATGGTTTGAGTTGGGTTGTGCCAACACTCCCTTTAACTTAAACAGCACTATAGAAGGGTGACATGTATTTAAGCCAAACGCCACATCCAATTTAACTGACGGGATCTGGAATTTTCCCGCCAACATATTTACTTCACTACATTCCTAAAGAAAAGTATGTACTTTTTACTCCATACATTTTCCCTGACACCCAAAAGTACTCGTTACTTTTTGAATGCTTAGCAGGACAGGAAAATATTCTAATTCGCACACTTATCAAGAGAACATCCATGGTCATCCCTACAGCCTCTGATCTAGCAGACTCACGAAACACATGTTTCGTTTGTAAATGATGTCTGGGTGTTGGTGCTTGCCCCTGGCTATCCGTAATTAAAATTAAAACAAGAAAATGGTGCTGTCTGGTTTGCTTAATATAAGGAATTTGAAATGATTGATACTTAAAACTTCTTATGGCTGCAGGGCAGTATTGAGTAGCTTGGATGAAAGGTGCACAGAGGTGCCCAGAGTAAACGGCCTGCTCCTCAGACATAGTTGCTAATATTTGCATATTATTAGTAGTATTGGATAGAAAACACTCTGAAGTTTCTAAAACTGTATGAATTATGTCTGTGAGTATAACAGAACTCATATGGAAGGCAAAAACCTGAGAAGTTCCACTTCCCGTTTGGAAGGGGGTGGCAGATTTTCAACCAAGCTCTCATTGAAATTACAGCGAGATATGGATGAGTTTTCACTTCCTACGGCTTCCACTAGATGTCAACAGCCAATAGAACTTTGTCTGATGACTCTAATGTGAAGGGTGGCCGAAGGAGACAGGAATTAGTCACCACTGCCACGAGCTGACCATGCTTTCACCATGCGCGTTCACATGAGGAGGACCTCCGTTCCACCACTCATCTGAAGTCAATCTAATTCTCCGGTTGGAACGTTATTCAAGATGTATGTTAACAACATTCTAAAGATTGATTCAGTACATCGTTTGACATGTTTCTACTGACTGTTATGGAACTTTTGGACATTTCGTCACGTTATAGTGGACGCGCTTTGTGACTTTGGAATTGTTTACCAAACACGCTAACCGAAGTAGCTAATTGGACAAAAATAATGGACATTATCGAACAAATCAAGCATTTATTGTGGACCTGGGATTCCTAGGACTGCATTCTGATGAAGTTCATCAAAGGTAAGGAAACATTTATCATGTATTTTCTTGTTTTTGTTGACTCCAAAATGGCGGCTAATTTTATTATATTTCTGAGCGCCGTCTCAGATTATTGCATGGGTTGCTTTTTCCGTAAAGTTTTTTTGAAATCTGACACAGCGGTTGCATTAAGGATAGGTATATCTATAATTCCATGTGTTTAACTTGTATTATCATCTACATTTATGATGAGTATTTCTGTTGAAACGATGTGGCTATGCAAAATCACTTGATGTTTTTGGAACTAGTGAATGTAACGCGCCAATGTAAACTCAGAGTTTTTGATATAAGTATGAACTTTATCAAACAAAACATGCATGTATTGTGTAACATGAAGTCCTATGAGTGTCATCTGATGAAGATCATCAAAGGTTAGTGATTAATTTTATCTCTATTTCTGTTTTTGTGACTGCTATATTTCGCTGGAAAAATGGCTGTGCTTATTGTGGTTTGGTGGTGACCTATCATAATCGTTTGTAGTGCTTTCGCTGAAAAGCATATTTGAAATCGGACACTTTGGTGGGATTAACAACAAGATTACCTTTAAAATGATATAAGACACATGTATGTTTGAGGAATTTTAATTATGAGATTTCTGTTTGAATTTGGCACCCTGCACTTTCACTGGCTGTTGTCATATCGATCCCGGTAGCGGGATGCAGCCATATGAAGTTTAAGTATATTTCATCAATTACATTTTCTTTTTATACTTACGAATATTTAAAGCCAAATACTTTTAGACTTTTACTCAAGTAGGATTTTACTGGGTGACTTTCACTTTTACTTGAGTCATTTTCTGTTAAGGTATCTTTACTTTTACTCAAGTATGACTATTGGGTACTTTTTCCACCACTGCTGTTAGCTCTGGAGGTTATAGCTGACCAGACTAGACAATGGAAACACACCTAGTTTAACTGGTGTATGGTATGATGTCCTTGAGGTCTTTCATCAAGCAGGATGCATATAGAAGATGTATCAGTGTGTGTTGATGATATGTCGTATGACCTCTAACATGTATCCCTCACACCTTCTGCACAATGAGAGCTCACTTAATCAAAACACACACAAAAACAGATGCACCTTCTACATGCATCCATACTAGATTAAAGACCTCAAGGAGAACATAATTCCATAATTTGACACATCATCCACACTTCATCTATTGTGAGTGGAGATTACTTCAATAATCTTTTTTTTCTCTCCAGCTGCTCAGACCTCTATTGTGTGAGCTAAGGTGTGACTCTGAATGGGTAGAAGGAGAAGCTGGTGCTTGGAAAACCTCATAAAGAAAATAATGGGTCTTTGTAGCAGAACAAAAATAGCCTGATGTTTGCAGGCTGTTACAGTGGGAATAGCTCATTGTTGTACTTTTCCATGTCCCTGTGCTCTGTTAGCACCACGTTGTCACTTTGATTAATTCGTTCAGCTTAATGAACAATATTTCACCGGATGAAGCCGTTGTTTGTGTCCAGTGCCGGTATGAATTGTACTAGACAGGGGAAAAAGCTCTGAGTCCATTATTAACACTTGTTCTGGGAGCGAAATAACAGTGTGTGTTAGTGGCTCTGGATGAGTGTCTGCTAAATTATAAATATAGGCTATTACGTAATGACACTTAGGTCTGTCTACAGTGTAGACTACACAGTACGTGTTTAAATGTAATCAACTAGGCTTGTAAAATTGAAGTCAGCAGAATGGGAAAACTGTGCAAGAGAGGGACTGGATATGTTCACTAGGTGCTGTATAGTAGTTTCAAGCTCTGCCTGCTGTACTGCTTGTTAGTGGTCTGTTGTTTCACCACGGCAGCCAGGCAGTTCCCTGGAGAGAATGCAGGGTTCTTTCAGGCTGCCCTTGTGGGATCTCTGCTCCGGCCTACTTTGCTGGCTGTGACAGGCTTGTGGTGAACATAATGCAGGGCTCTGTCAACGGAGTAGGCAGACCAGCCAGCCAGACCTTCCAGCAGCTCTGTTGCGTCCCAAACGGCACCCTTTTACCTTTTATAGTGCACTACTTGTGACCAGAGCCTGGTCAAAGTAGTGCACTACGTAGGGTTCCACTTGGGACACACTCCCGTCCTACAGGAACCCCCTCTGTTCTCCCACGGCCCCCGAGTGACGTCACTCACAGACATCCTCACTGGCCTTCTCCCAGCCCAGTCTCACAAGTAGAATGCTCTGGCAGTGGAAACTGGCCAAGCATAGAGTCACAAGCAGGCACACACTTAACAGTAGTCTCTGTCACAGGCTTTCACCTCACGTGAGCGAAGCCTGGAAGCAGAGGCTAACTAAACAGTAAAATATAAGTAGAACGCCATAGATGAGGGAAGAAGGTGCTCAAGGGGCTGGAAAAGGCCTTTTGGGCATGGTCAAATAATACAAATATTTTCACCGGTTGTGAAGTTAAGCTGAAGTCTGCCTGTTTTGGAATTAAAAATACGACTGTCGCTTATGGAAGCTGATTTGTGCCTGAGGTCAAATGTAAAACAACCACAGTGAATCTTGAAAGTTGACTACTTTAGTTTATCCCACGTGTAACTCTGTGTTGTTTTTTGTCGCACTGCTTTGCTTTATCTTGGCCAGGTTGCAGTTGTAAATGAGAACTTGTTCTCAATTGGCCTACCTGGATAAATAAAGGTGGGGGGAAAAAAAGAAAAGTTGAACACCTCTGACAGAAAATGACAATATCAAACCTGGGAAAGCTAATCATAATTTGTTTTTTGCGGCAGGACCCAGCAGCATCCTCCACCTCAGAGGCCGACTCCGATACTAGAGAAGGGGAAACAGTGGCCATGAACTACAAGCCCTCCCCACTGCAAGTGAAAATAGGTGAGCCTTATAATAGGATATCCACTCCTCATTTTCTGTACAACATCAATGTGTCTGTTTTCTACTAACACACGGTGGCCTTCAATAAGACCATCTCTCTGTCTATAAATTATTAAATCATTCAGTCTGTCAGTCAATATATAACATACAACCACCAGCTGTGGCATTTGAGCAAATGCATAAATTGATGGCATGCTATCAAACTGAGTGAATCAGCTATAGCAATTGGTTAATGTATTTATTAGGGATCCCCATTAGCTGCTGCCTCATCCTGGGGTCCAAAGACACCAAAGCACCCACATTACATCTAAAACAAAAGATAAAACGGTGAACTATGTTTGTACTAAATGAGCTAAAGATGAAACGGTACATCATATAACATCCCTACACCACATATCCACAACACAGAATGTATTAATGAGTCAACGGTGTTATTCTCATTCAGTAGTTCATCTATTTTTGGAGCAATGCTGTGTTCTTTGCGTAAGCACAATAAATATTTATGATAGGCTTCTAGCACAGCGACATGTAGAAAGGCAGGTTCAGTCAGATGCACCAAAGTCATGATTCTTCCTTGGCATGCATCTTTGTAACATTACTCCTTTACCATGTTTTGCTGAATTTGTTTATTGACATAGGCCTAGAGCTATCAAAATAGGTTTGAGTTACTGACTGAAAGTCATAACCAAGATACAGTGCATTCGGAAAGTATTCAGACCCCTGGACTTCTACATTTTGTTACATTACAGCCTTATTCTAAAATTGATTAAATTGTTTTTTCTCCTCATCAATCTACTCACACTACCCCACAATGACAAAGCAAAAACAGGTTTTTAGAAATTCTTGCAAATTTCTTACAAATAAAACTGAAATATTACATTTACATAAGTATTCAGACCCTTTACTGAGTACTTTGTTGAAGCATCTTTGGCAACGATTACAGCCTCGTCTTCTTGGGTATGACGCTACAAGCTTGGCACACCTGTATTTAGGGAGTTTCTCACATTCTTCTCAAGCTCTGTCAGGTTGGATGGGGAGCGTCGCTGCACAGCTATTTTCAGGTCTCTCCAAAGATGTTTGATCGGGTTCAAGTCCGGGCTCTGTCTGGGCCACTCAAGGACATTCAGAGACTTGTCCCCAAGGCTCTCCTGGTTGTCTCGCCTGTGGGCTTAGGATCGTTGTCCTGTTGGAAGGGGAACCTTCGCCCCAGTCTGAGGTCCTGAGTGCTCTGGAGCAGGTTTTCATCAAGGATCGCTCTGTACTTTCCTCCAGTCATCTTTCCCTCGGTCATGACTAGTCTCCCAGTCCCTGCCGCTGAAAAACATCCCCACCGCATGATGCAGCCACCACCATGCTTCACCGTAGGGATGGTTCCAGGTTTCCTCCAGACTTGACACTTGGCATTCAGGCCAAAGAGTTCAATCTTGGTTTCATCAGACCAGATAATCTTTTTCTCATGGTCAGAGTCCTTCAGGTGCCTTTTGGCAAACTCCAAGTGGGCAGTCATGTGCATTTTACTGAAGATTGGCTTCCGTCTGGCCACTCTACCAACGCCTGATTGGTGGAGTACTGCAGAGATGGTTGTCCTTCTGGAAGGTTCTCCCATCTCCATAGAGGAACTCTGTCAGCGTGACCATTGGGTTCTTGGTTCCAAACTTCTTACATTTAATAATGATGGAGGAGGCTACTGTGTTCTTGGGGACCTTCAATGCTGCAGATCCCCAGATCTGTGCCTCGACACAATCCTGTCTCGGAGCTCTACGGACAACTCCTTCTACCTCATGGCTTGGTTTTTGCTCTGACATGCACTGTCAACTATTCCAAATCACACACAGGTGTGCCTTTCCAAATCATGTCCAATCAATTGAATTTACAACATGTGGACTCCAAGATGTAGAAACATCTTAAGGATGATCAATGGAAACAGGATGCACCTGCACTCAATTTCGAGTCTTATAGCCAGTGGCGTAAAGTACTTTTCAAGTATTTCTACTTAAGTCGTTTTTTGGGGGTATCTTTACTTTGATATTTTTGACTACTTTTACTTCACTACATTCCTAAAGAAAATGTTATTTTTACTTCCTACAGTTTCCCTGACACCCAAAAGTACTCGTTATATTTTGAATGCTTAGCAGGACAGGAAAATATTCCAATTCACACATTTATCAAGAGAACACGTGGTCATCCCTACTGCCTCTGATCTGGCAGACTCACTAAACACAAATGCACAAATTAGCCAAGGCCCCTGGCACTCAGATATATCTGTACATTTTAAAAACAAGAAAATGGTGCCGTCTGCTTTGCTTAATATAAGGAATTTGAAATGATTGATACTTAAACTTAATTGATAAAATATACTTACTTTTGATACTGAAGTAAGTTTAGTCCTATATCAACATAACCTGAAAGGCCGCTCAACAAGGAAGAAGCCACTGCTCCAAAACGCCCTAAAAAAGCCAGACTACGGTTTGGATTTTTTACATGGGGACAAAATCGTACTTTTTGGAGAAATGTCCTCTGGTCTGATGAAACAAAAATAGAACTGTTTGGCCATAATGACCATTGTTATGTTTGGAGGAAAAGGGGGGAGGCTTGCAAGCTGAAGAACACCATCCCAACTGTGAAGCGTGGGGGTGCTTTGCTGCAGGAGGGACTGGTGCACTTCACAAAACAGATGGCATCAGGAGGATGGAAAATTATGTGGATATATTGAAGCAACATCTCAAGACATCAGTCAGGAAGTTAAAGCTTGGTCACAAATGGGTCTTCCAAATGGACAATGACCCCAAGCATACTTCCAAAGTTGTGGTAAAATGGCTTAAGGACAACAAAGTCAAGGTATTGGAGTCGCCATCACAAAGCCCTGACCTCAATCCTATAGAAAATCTGTGGGCAGAGCGGAAAAAGCGTGTGCTAGCAAGGAAGCCTACGAACCTCAGTTACACCAGCTCTGTCAGGAGGAATGGGCCAAAATTCACCCAACTTATTGTGGGAAGCTTGTGGAAGGCTACCCAAGTTAAACAATTGAAAGGCAATGCTACCAAATACTAATTGAGTGTATGTGAACTTCTGACCCACAGGGAATGTGATGAAAGAAATAATTCTCTCTACTATTATTCTGACATTTCACGTTCATAAAATAAAGTGGTGATCCTAACTGACCTAAGACAGGGGATTTTTGCTAGGATTAAATGTCAGGAATTGTGAATGAGTTTAAATGTATTTGGCTAAGGTGTATGTAAACTTCAACTGTACATCTGTAAAAATGAGTTTAGGAACTAAAGCTTTGGTTGTCTTCCTCTCAGACTTCCATGTCTTCTCCCTGTCCCTCCTCAATGTCCACCTCTTGAACATCAGACTCTGAGGGCTCATCTTTACTGTCACTTTCCAACTTTGTTGAGGATGGCTCGTTGTCAGGCTCAAAAAGCCTCAAATTTGCCCGGATGGCCACTAATTTTTCAACCCCTGTATTGGTCAGCCTGTTGCGTGCTTTAGTGTTGTGTGTGTGTGTGTTCCCAAACAAGGACCAGTTGTGCTCTGAGGTGGCTGATGTTGGTGGGATTTGGAGGATGATGGAGGCAACAGGGGAAAGAGCCTCAGATCCCCAAAGTCTCTTCTGCCAGGTGGCTAATGAAATATGTTGGCACAACTACCATATTGCATCTCCATCCCAAAGCCCTTGCATGGAAGTGTACTTTGCCAGACTGCCAAGAACCTTGCCCTCATCCAGGCCAAGGTGGCGAGACACGATAGTGATGACACCATAGGCCTTGTTGATCTCTGCACCAGACAGGATGCTCTTGCCAACGTACTTTGGGTCCAACATGTACGCTGCGGCGTGTATGGGCTTCAGACTGAAGTCTTCACACTTTTTGATGTATTTCAGAATTGCAGTTTCCTCTGCTTGGAGCAACAGTGAAGTGGGAAGGGCAGTACGGATTTCTTCTCTTACATCTGTAAGCAGTGTCTGAACATCAGACAGGATGGCATTGTCTCCCTCAGTCTGTGCAATGGCTACTGCTATAGGTTTTTGGTTGCTTACCACTCCCTCCCAAAATACATCATCCAGGAGGATCCTCTTGATGGGGCTGTCCATATTGGCAGACTGTGATATGGCCATTTCTTGGAGAGACTCCTTCCCCTCCACGAGACTGTCAAACATGACGACAACACCACCCCAACGGGTGTTGCCGGGCAGCTTCAATGTGGTGCTCTTATTCTTCTCACTTTGCTTGGTGAGGTAGATTGCTGCTATAACTTGATGACCCTTCACATACCTAACCATTTCCTTGCCTCGCTTGTAGAGTGTATCCATTGTTTTCAGTGCCATGATGTCCTTGAGGAGCAGATTCAGTGCATGAGCAGCACTGCCAATGGGTGTAATGTGAGGGTAGGACTCCACCACGTTAGACCAAGCAGCCTTCATATTCACAGCATTGTCTGTCACCAGTGCAAATACTTTCTGTGGTCCAACACATGATTTGGCACAGTATTTGCAAATGTACACAGCTTTTCCTTCTACATTGGCTGCAGTGAAAATTATCCACACATCAGATAGTGCCCATGGCATTTTTGTGTAAAGATTAGAAAATAATTAGTAAAAAAAACAAATACAATTCCATGTACAGATAAATAGTTAAGCAGTTAGATTAAATAACTCATTTTGTAAGATAAATGTTTTAAAATTAAACATGTATGGAAACAGGTGAATTAACACTCCTCAGTTAGCAGGCTCAAGCAAGCTAAAACCCACATGGTAGAAAAAACTAACTAGTCGAAATTAACAAGTTATAAATGATTTAAACACACTTTGCTGTAGGCTACTATTTACTAGTAAACAGAAAATCATGCATGTCATATTAAATATATTCACCCCACCCAGTATTGTAATCAAAACATACTAGAAAGCATGTAGTCCTTGGCTCAGACAGTGTAGTAGTGTGGGCTCAATAGCATCTCATTAGTGTGCAAGATCTTGAGAATCAGCTACACATGTGATGGAAGAATGCACTGTGCATGCAGAGGGTTGTAATTCCATTGAATTGGGGATAGGTTAACCAAAATATGCCACAATACCTAGAATTGCCTTGTGTATCCCACAAAAAAAGGTTCACTGTTATAAGCAAACTTTTAAAAAAAAAGAAGAAGAATTTTAGCAAAATTCCCAGGCTTAACTTCCCATGGAACATTTCTGGGAATTTTACCAGAAAGTTTTCGACCCTTTGCAACTCTAGCAGGGGTACAGGTTAGTCGAGGTAATTTGTACATGTAGGTAGGGGTAAAGTGACTATGCATAGATAATAAACAGCGAGTAGCAGCAGTGTAAAAACAAGGGGGGTGGAGTGTCAATGGTAATAGTCCGGGTGGCCATTTGATAAATTGTTTAGCAGTCTTATGTCTTGAGGGTAGAAGCTGTTAAGGAGCCTTTTGGACCTAGACTTGGCGCTCCGATACTGCTTTCCGTGTGGTAGCACAGAGAACAGTCTATGACTTGGATGACTAGAGTCTTTGACAATTTTTTGGGGCCTTTTCTCTGACACAGAATACTGAATATTTATGTAAATAATGTTTACATTTTAATATTATTTTTATGAATTTGCAAAAATGTCTAAACCTATTTTCACTTTGTCAGTTTGGGGAATTATGTGTAGATTGGTGAGAAAAATAATGTAATACATTTTAGAATAAGGCTGTAATCTAACAATGTGGACAAAGTCAAGGGGTCTCAATACTTTCCGAATGCACTGTATTCCTATTAAACGGTTTCCACAATAAAGCCTAATAAAGCTTTAGTGTGTTTGATCTCCCTAAACATTGCTGTGGTTGTTTGGGGTATATTGCCTAAAGCCAATACCCAATAGCCATTCTGCCTTTGCTAGCAGTAACAGGATGAAGTTACTCAACATATCCCAGGGCAGGAATTTTGAAAGGGCTTTGAGGTCACAGCTTCCAATCCCATAACCCTATCATGTACTCAGTTGGTCAGCAGCACTGTGCTTCAGAGATTAAATAAATGAAGTGTCATGTTGATGTTAATTAAGCTTTGCATCACAATCATTGTCTTGGCAGCCTGCTTATTCACTACTGGACCGCAGAGGAATTCCAAGCACACAGACGACAGTGTGGAAGTCCCATAAAAGTCAAGCCCAAAGTTTACATTATAAACCCCACATGCCCCTCCAGTAGGGCTATATGAGTTATAAATGACCACAGTGTTCCATATGTCAGCACAACCAGCGTTGCAGTACGGTTGCCTACTATCATTTGTTTTTAGTCATTTTCAGGTAGGAGGTAGTGATGGACCTGAAAGCAACATGTTTTATTGTAGACCCACTAAAGAAAGCAAAGCAGATGAACAATTGAATACATTGTGGAAAAGGGTGTTGGGGCATTGTCTTGCATAAAATAGTGGTGACGACTACGCTGAGGACTGTGTGGCGTCTAGGAATGACACCACCTGTTGGAAGACAATGGGGATGTAGGGGGTGACACTTTCCCTCATTGTCGCCCACGATGAAATTGGAGAGGGGACTTTGGATCTCTCTCTGTTTGTTCCTTCATATGTTAGTGACACATGATATCTTAGACAGCCCTGGTCCGATTTTGAAGAAACTTAGGTGAATGATGCGTCTTGCCGTAGAGATCCAGAATTTGCAAAATGACATTGATTGGCCCAAGGCAGGAGCTGAAGTAATTAGCTGAAATTTGTTAGTCACACGCACTGTCTCAATTGGCCCAAAGTTGGGCGCTGCATCATTCATGGGGGACTACATGTTTACTGTTGCCTTGTTTGTTAATTGTTTCTAACTATGATGTTATCTCCTGTGATTGGCAGAGAAACAGAGAGAGCTGGCCAGGAAGGGATCAGTAAAAAATGGCACCGTGGGTAGCCCTGTCAACCAGCAACCCAAGAAGAACAACGTCATGGCAAGAACACGGTAACAAGCTCAAACGTTATGGTTTCCTCACCATGTTATTATTTTGGGGCATATACATGGAAAAGGACCAATGAGCACCAACGTGAACTTAATTGATCATATCAAATTGGGTGTCAAATGAAAGCTGAGTCTGTATTTTCCGTCTTATAATTTAGCCATAGGTAAAAAGCTTTGATTTCTGGGTAAACAGATGGAAAAGGGGATTTAGAAATCATCGACCAGAAAGTCTTAAATGGTATCAGAAATACACAAAACACATTTTATAAACCATTCATAATTAAACAGGGACTTTAGAAATGAGGGTCTGTGTGAATGATAAATTCAGACTCACTCTAGTTGATAAGCGTATGGGCCTGGTTCAGTCAAACCCACTAACAGGTGCCCTTCCCTTTGTCTGTAATCCTAGTCCCTCGGTGGATTAGCAGAGATGTGAAAGCAGCTCCCCCTACACCCAGAGCCCCAGATTATGTGCAGCACCCATTAGATTGGAGGCTGGCGATTTAGCCAAAAGCGCTCTATCCAGGCTAGGAGAGTACTAACCCCTGCTGTGGCTAACAGCTGCTGCTGAGGAGGAGGCTGGTTCATGCCATTTTATGATATCCCAGATTTGGCCCAGATTTAGCCACAGATCTGTTGTATTCAAGAGATCGGAGGAGAAACCCAGGAACCAGAATATCTTCATTTTGGCGCCACATAACTGAAACTGAGCTAACATTCAAGTTTACAATTTTGGGATATATTGCCCTTTTTATTGAAAACTTGAAAATGTTACTTTGAGGATCCCCATGACATTTTCACACACGTTTTGTGTCTTTTCTTCTACTCTCCTTTAGGTTGGTGGTGCCAAACAAAGGCTACTCCTCTTTAGACCAGACCAGCCCAGATGAGAAGCCCCTGGTAGCGCTGGATACAGACAGGTAACTGTGAATGTAATATTTCTCTGAATGGGATTTCAAAAGGGTGAGAAGAAGATATCCATCTCACATCTTGCCGATGTGTACTCTCTTTCTCTCTGACACTGGCGTCCAACAGACTTTTTCCAGACCTCCGCCTTCAGCCTTTCAAAGCTCAGTCACAGTGCGTAGGGGACTAACTACTTCTACTATTCAATACAGGCTGAAAGAGTAGCACATACCAGAAAAGAGTGATCCGACTCGGGGAAAGCAGGAAAAGTGTAACTGCTCTGTTGGCTGTTACAGCTCCGCTCTGAGCCTCCCTCTCTCGGCAAGCAGGCAGAGTCATTCCCAAATTTAGGGAAAATCCTCTCCCAGGGTGCCGGATTAGGGGGTTTGGGATTTGGACCGCCGGGAAAAGAGGCTCAGTGTCCTCCCTCCTTCAGTGCTCCCTGCCCAGCGTGTGATACAGATGGGATGCGTCCCAAATGGCACCCGTTTCTACCCTTTTCCCTTCATAGTGTTCTGCTTTTTACTAGGTCCCTGGTCAAAAGTAGTGCACTATGAAGGGAATATGGTGCCATTTGGAACGAATACATGGGTCCTGTACCCTGTGTTGTTTTTCCATGACCTTTATCTGCCGATTTGCGCTTTTTGGCACCCATCACAACGATGACGTCATGTTCTCTCTCTCTCTCTCTCACACTCACACACACACAGAGAGAGAGACACTTATTTCAGCTTAAGCATGCACACTCACTTCCCCAATTATTCTCTTTCGGTTGTTCTCATTTGTCTCTCACACTTGCACTCAATTGCACTACCATTGTTGTTCTCTGTCACACACACACAATTTTGTATTATGTCATGTGCCCTTACTCGAAAACGCACACACAAGAAACACATGTATGAAAGTACTTGTGTTTATTGTCTTTGGGCATGTCTGATTTAGTTCAGCCTCATTAAGAAAAGGGCCAATCATTCCTGGAGTCAGGATCAATGGAACGTTCCAGATTGTCTCTGCTGGTTGTCTCTGTTAGAATAAATCAATCCTGCTGAAATGTCAGCTCCTTGTGGTGCCTAATTATCTGCTGGGGAGATGCCTGGAGATCTAGAATATAACACTGTGTTTTTCATAAATCATTTTCTGGAAGGGAACACACTGAAATGCTGGGCAATGTTTTCAAAAGTATCCCGAAATGAGTTTACAGTTCCCTTTTTATTATCTAGAAATGTAAGCTCCATAGCACAATATTGTATTGATTATTTAACTTTTTTTTTTACTGTCCCTATCAATGTTTGTGTTACGTCCTGGTGTTTGGGAGGTCTAGGTGTCAGACTAATCATCTCTTCTTGTTTCAGTGATGATGACTTTGACATGTCCAGATACTCTTCGTCTGGATACTCCTCAGCCGAGGTGAGATGTCTGAGGGACCAGGTATCTATGCACTACATACAGCTAATGTCACCATAAGCTGTCATAAGCACTGCATAACCTGTCATGTCACTTCCCTGCTTATGTCAATTCCCCATGGCTTCTATCCTGTAACCTGTATCTTTTCTCCTCTGATCACCATTCACTTTTGTAAATGTATAACTGGCGTTTCCATCAGTCGTGATTTATCCATACATTTCATCACCATACATTTCTATCCATGTGTTTGTCTATATGTGTTTAAGTAGTCATTTTATTTTTGTCTCACTTGAGTCTTTTTCTTTTTACATCATTACTTGGTGTTAGGTCTGCGACTATACAATGACTAGCACTTGCACGACCCATAGCATTTCTGTAGTCGCTTAGGTTTTACCTAAAACATTGTGACATTTCAAATCAATAATAACGTGTGTGGCTCTTTATTACAGTCTATTCGGAAAGTATTCATACCACTTGACTTTTTCCACATTTTGTTAAGTTACAGCCTTATTGTAAAATTGAGGGGATTTTTTTTTTTTTATCAATCTACACACAATACCCCATAATGACAAAGTGAAAACAGGTTTTTAGAAATTTTTGCAAATTTATTACAAATAAAAAACAGATACCTAATTTACGCAAGTATTCAGACCCTTGGCTATGAGACTTGAAATTGAGCTCAGGTGCTTCCTGTTTCTATTGATCATCCTTGATGTTTCTACAACTTGATTGGAGTCCACGTGGTAAATTTAAATTGATTGGACATGATATGGAAAGGTACACACCTGTCTATATAAGGTCCCACAGTTGACAGTACATGTCAGAGCAAAAACCAAGCCATGAGGTCGAAGGAATTGCCGTAGAGCTCCGAGTCAAGGCACATATCTTGGGAAGGGTACCAACACATTTCTGCAGCATTGAAGGTCCCCAAGAACACAGTGGCCTCCATTATTCTTAAATGGAAGAAGTTTGGAACCACCAAGACTCTTCCTAGAGTTGGCCACCCGGCCAAACTGAGCAATTGGGGGAGAAGGGCATTGGTCAAGGAGTTGACCAAGATCCCAATGGTCACTCTGATAGAGCTCCAGAGTTCCTCTGTGGAGATGGAAGAACCTTCCAGAAGGACATCCATCTCTGCAGCACTCTACCAATCAGGCCTTTATGATAGTGGCCAGACAGAAGCCACTCCTCACTAAAAGGCACATGACAGCCCACTTGGAGTTTGCCAAAAGGCAACTAAAGAACTCTGACTGAGAGAAACAACATTCTCTGGTCAGATTAAACCAAGATTGAACACTTTGACCTGAATGCCAAACGTCATGTCTGGTGGAAACCTGGCACCATCCCTGTGGTGAAGCGTGGTGGCAGCATCATCCTGTGGGGATGTTTTTCAGCGGCATGGACTGGGAGACTAGTCAGGATTGAGGGAAAGATGAATGAAGCAAAGTACAGAGAGATCATTGATGAAAACCTGCTCCAGAGCGCTCAGGACCTCAGACTGGGGCAAAGCTTTACCTTCCAACAGAACAAAGACCCTAAGCACACAGCTAAGACAACAGAGGAGTGGCTTCGGGACAAGTCTCAATGTCCTTGAGTGGCCCAGCCAAAGCCCGGACTTGAACCCGATAGAACATCTTTGGAGAGACCTGAAAATATCTGTGCAGCGACGCTCCCCTTCCAACCTGACAGAGCTTGAGAGGATCTGCAGAGAAGAATGAGAGAAACTCCCCAAATACAGGTGTGCCAAGCTTGTAGCGTCATACCCAAGAAGAATCGATGCTGTAACCGCTGCCAAAGGTGTTTCAACAAAGTACTGATTAAAGGTTCTGAATACTCAGTGGGGCAAAAAAGTATTTAGTCAGCCACCAATTGTGCAAGTTCTCCCACTTAAAAAGATGAGAGAGGCCTATAATTTTCATCATAGGTACACTACAACTATGACAGACAAAATTAGAAGAAAAAAATCCAGAAAATCACATTGTAGGATTTTTAATAAATTTATTTGCAAATTATGGTGGAAAATACGTATTTGGTCAATAACAAAAGTTTATCTGAATACTTTGTTATATACCCTTTGTTGGCAATGACAGAGGTCAAACGTTTTCTGTAAGTCTTCACAAGGTTTTCACACACTGTTGCTGGTATTTTGGCCCATTCCTCCATGCAGATATCCTCTAGAGCAGTGATGTTTTGGGGCTGTTGCTGGGCAACATGTACTTTCAACTCCCTCCAAAGATTTTCTATGGGGTTGAGATCTGGAGACTGGCTAGGCCACTCCAGGACCTTGAAATGCTTCTTACGAAGCCACTCCTTCGTTGCCCAGGCGGTGTGTTTGGGATCATTGTCATGCTGAAAGACCCAGCCACATTTAATCTTCAATGCCTTTGCTGATGGAAGGAGGTTTTCACTCAATCTCACGATACATGGCCCCATTCATTCTGTCCTTTACACGGATCAGTCGTCCTGGTCCCTTTGCAGAAAAAGAGCCCCAAAGCATGATGTTTCCACCCCCATGCTTCACAGTAGGTATGGTGTTCTTTGGATGCAACTCAGCATTCTTTGTCCTCCAAACACGACGAGTTGAGTTTTTACCAAAAAGTTATATTTTGGTTTCATCTGACCATATGACATTCTCCCAATCTTCTTCTGGATCATCCAAATGCTCTCTAGCAAACTTCAGACGGGCCTGGACATGTACTGGCTTAAGCAGGGGGACACGTCTGGCACTGCAGGATTTGACTCCCTGGTGGCGTAGTGTGTTACTGATGGTAGGCTTTGTTACTTTGGTCCCAGCTTTCTGCAGGTCATTCACTAGGTCCCCCCGTGTGGTTCTGGGATTTTTGCTCACTGTTCTTGTGATCATTTTGACCCCACGGGGTGAGATCTTGCGTGGAGCCCCAGATCGAGGGAGATTATCAGTGGTCTTGTATGTCTTTCATTTTCTAATAATTGCTCCCACAGTTGATTTCTTCAAACCAAGCTGCTTACCTATTGCAGATTCAGTCTTCCCAGCCTGCTGCAGGTCTACAATTTTGTTTCTGGTGTCCTTTGACAGCTCTTTGGTCTTGGCCATAGTGGAGTTTGGAGTGTGACTGTTTGAGGTTGTGGACAGGTGTCTTTTATACTGATAACAAGTTCAAACAGGTGCCATTAATACAGGTAACGAGTGGAGGACAGAGGAACCTCTTAAAGAAGAAGTTACAGGTCTGTGAGAGCCAGAAATCTTGCTTGTTTGTAGGTGACCAAATACTTATTTTCCACCATAATTTGCAAATAAATTCATAAAAAATCCTACAATGTGATTTTCTGGATTTTTTTCCCTCATTTTGTCTGTCATAGTTGAAGTGTACCTATGATGAAAATTACAGGCCTCTCTCATCTTTTTAAGTGGGAGAACATGCACAGTTGGTGGCTGACTAAATACTTTTTTGCCCCACTGTATATAAATGTGACATGTAAAAAAATATATATGAATTTTTTTACATCTCTAAAAACCTGTTTTTGCTTTGTCCTTATGGGGTATTGTGTGTAAATTAATGAGGGGGGACATCGTCATCTATTTTAGAATAAGATTGTAACGAACAAAATGTGGAGAAAGTCGAGGGGTCTGAATACTTTCTGAACACACTGTATTATGATTGGGAAATGGTCATGTTTTGTCCACTCTGTCCCCTGCAGCAGATCAACCAGGACCTCAACATCCAGCTTCTGAAGGACGGTTACCGGCTAGACGAGATCCCTGACGACGAGGATCTGGATCTGATCCCTCCCAAATCAGTCAACCCCACCTGCATGTGCTGCCAAGCCACCTCATCCTCAGCCTGCCACATCCAGTAGCCCCTGCCATGACAGATGCTCCCGCCCCTGCCACCAGGGCAGCAACAAGGAAGAGGAGGAGTTGAAATGATTGGGGAGACGGGACAGAAGAATAGGTGTATTGGAATTAGTGTGGATTTGAAAAGGGTGAAAATGCAGAACAAATTTACTGAGTAACTAGTTCCTCCTATGGTAGGACATGTGCATACGTTTGTCTGTTACGTTATAGGGTCTTTATGTCTGAGTAGTATTCAGAAGCAGCTCTCCCTTGTCTCATCTTGGAATATTACATGGAGGGCAATGGAAAGGTCTCAAATGCTGAACTTGTGTGAGATGGCAGTGTTTCGAAGATGGTCTCTTGAGGATTATGTCGTCTTAAACTTTTCTTGACCTCCTGAAAGTCTTTGTTGCTGTTACTGTATGGATAGATCAACAGGGAATGTACTGTGAGCATGGAAAAAGGACAAACATTTGATTGAAGAGCTGTCTGAGTGTGTGTAACGTGTCTAAAATCAAATATCAAACCTTTTAGAATATTTAAGGAGATACAGCAACGAACACAGAGGAATCTCGAATATTTATTTTATGTTTCCAAGCAGGCATCTCACAAGTTAAAAAGCAAAGTGAGTTTTGAGTTGAGTGGATTTGCAGCAGTCTGTCTTCTCACTCCTCTATCTTTTCTGATCAGCTTTTATTTCTCTTCCTGTTGTCGTGATACGTGTTTCACATGATGATGTGTGAACATAACAAATATTTGAATTCTCATACAAAAACATCAGAATAACTATTCCTATTTACAACTTTGATATATGACATGAGAACAGCTTTGCATGCTGCTCACTGTGCCACTTAGATAAACACCCTTACCAATACAGTAACTGGGTGGGGTTAGGCTCTCAACTTGACCCACTGCATCCTTAGCCTGGTCCCAGATCTGTCTGGTGCTGTCTTGACAAACTCGAGTATGGTCAAGGTAAGACAGCACTAACAGATCTGGGACCAGTCTACTGCAACTTCACCCTAGTGCCAATTAGATCGGGTCATTTTCTTGTGCAGTACTTAACTTAGAGAAAAGATATGGGATTCATAGGTCACAAAGCCTGGTTCCAGATCGGTTTGTGCTGTCTTGCACATTGTTTGGCATGACAAGGAGCTGGCAAGATGGCACAAACTGATCTGGGACCAGGCTAGGTCCGATACTGTATGGTGAAGCCAATGTGTATTTAGTGCCATTCTACTACTGTCCACATGAAAATGATAACTTATTTTAGTGGATATTTCTGTAACACTAAATGGTTTGTTACCCCTCAATATAATTGTATATTGGGTCATCCTGCTTATATGTATACTCATTGTTGATTTCACTATGCTGTCTTCACTTGTCTATTGTACTTTTAATCTTATCTTTTTATTTTGTTGTGTAAATTGCTTTGAACTGTTGTATGAAAAGCACATTTTCCAATATGCTCAGTAGGATTAATGTGCTAACAACCATGTGCTAACCATTACTGTACCTGCCATACTATAATACCATTTCCTAGTCCTGGCACCCAGTGGTTGTGGGTACTGTAGTTTAACTGCCAAAAGGCCATTAAAAAAAGTATTTGTATAATAGTGTCCAAAAAAAACAACTTTCATGGGCATAACAGCCATAATGTAACATGAGATGGTGTTAAATTATTGTATGAATATAACAGTTGTAATGGAGAATGTGTCCTTCTGAATTCCTGAGCAGGGATGTTCCCAGTACACTAATGATAGTGGTTTGGCAAAATGTCCGCCTGTACACACAGCAGCCCATGTCCTCCTATAGTGCTTCCAGAAGTAGGCTGTAGCGCCACATTGTGCTTCTCTCACTGCCACTGACACAGTATGTGCAATCACACAGGCATAGTACACATGGCGCACACACACAGAATGCACTATAGAACGCTTCAAATTGGAAATGGCTCCTCGTGTCTAACGATCCAAGACTGTGCATAGCGTACTATATGTAAAGCAAGGGATGGATGAGGTAAAGATGTTATCTACTGTACTGCTTTGGGTGCTTGGTTTTCCAGTGCATTCCACTGTAGTGCAATGAATGATATGAGGGGTTGACTCCAGTTTGAATACACACAAATCAAACAGAAACGGGTCAATTCAAAATAATGAAAATACCTACTGTTTTGGGATGGTGCGAAACAGGGAACACTGTGTTCAGTAGGCAAGAAGTGGAAAAACGCTTTGTCTATATTCAAGGACGCATCATCCAAATAGCAATGGAAATGTATACCTGTTTTGTCTGAGCGCTAAGCATTAGCTTCCCCTGTCATTGTGATCACAAGTTCACACTCCCTGATCACACTCCCTTTCACCCCAGAGTTGTCTAAAGTAGAGTATGCCTTAAGTAATGCATTGTATTGGAAGATATTTATTGCCTGTTTTATTTATTTATTTTATTTGGGGGGGGGGGGGAAATCTACATCTTAACATGGACACAGAGGGCAGCACTTACAGCTGTGAAACTGCACTGAAGTTCTACAGTACTCACAATATTGTGAGTTTAGTGCCATTTTGCGGATGTTAAGTATTGCCCATAGGCTTTTTTGGGGTATCATTCAGACACTCATTGTGATTTTAAAGAAGATGTGAACAATTAAAGTTTCTGTATGTAACAATGTTATTGTTCTGTGTAGTGTTATCATGTCTACAAATAAATATCAACGGTCTGAATTAAAAGTTGTGGCGCAACTTCCATGTGATGTCTGGAAAAAGGAAAAATATGCACAGCCAACGGTCAGGTGCTGGATAGAAAACATATTTAAAGTAATGTCCTCAGATGTTTCTTTTTGTAATGTTTGAGAACCTACAATAGAGCAAATTGTAGGTGATAGCCCAATGACCAAGGGCTTGTACAGTTATTACCTCCACTAGTGATTGGGGTTGTGACAGTAACTATGGGCCAGGCCAGAAGGGTAGGGGAGAGAAGGGAAGATGGGGGTGATTAGCCTGACTTTATCCCCAGGGACAGATGGTGGACAGGGGTTTAGCGGCTTACCAACGAGGCGTCTTGAGCCTTCTCCCTTAGGAGGCTAGTCTATGTCCACGTTGCGAGGAGGTGTGGAGAGAACTCGCTGTCTGTCCACCGAGAGGGAGAGAGCCTAGGAGACAGGTGAGTAAGACATCCAGGCCCTGAGTGTCTCTCCCTGGATAGTTTGGGCCCCAAATTAACTCTGGGCATAGGCCATGGAGAGATTGGAATGTGTCTCTCCTTAGCTGCTCAGGTACTTCGTAAATCCTTTGGTTATAGTGCTATATCTGTTGGTAAGGTGAGGAGTAAGGGAGTTTTCTATTGGCGTATCTGAGGAATCTCCTTAAAAAGAGGAATACTATATGAGCAAACGTGTTTTCAATAAGCACATGTATCATGCTTGTTTTAACAGCCAACCTTCCTCCATAGATTTCTGTGTCAGGCAGTAAGCGGATCTCATCGTGGAGCCATGCTGCTGAGAATTTTGCCCCGAGCGGCTGCACTGCTCATGCTGTGTGTTCAGCTACTGCATGCCTCCGTGCTGCCTGCTGTATCCTCCTACGAGTTCACTGCCTATAGGATGCAGCAGTACGCCGTTCAGCAGGAAAAACATGGTAGGGTCCCTTGGCCAGACATACTAAGTATCTGCACCAGAGAAAAGTTTACACCTGTTATTTTATAATTTCAAAATGTATAGTGCAGCTCTGTGGAGCAGCTTTTTTTATGTGCTGTACTCCTCAAGAAGGTATTTGTGTACTGTTTTCATTATTTAGTAATTTTATTTTCTGTGATTGAGACAGGAAAGACAAAGTGAAGTTTGGAACTGTGTTTTTTCATTTGACCTCTGTGTTGACCTGTGGAGGTTGTCGCGGTGCCATAGTGCAGGCGGAGGCCCGCTCAGCAGACGAACCAGTGTTAACACGACGCTGTGTCATCATGAAGCTGCCGGACTTCACCGTGGAGCGATACCTGGAGGCTCTGAGGCAGAGCGCTGCCGCTGTACTCCTCCTGCTACCCAAAAACATGTCCGCTGTCCCCCAGGATATCATACAGGTATCTTAGACCTTTTATCAGGGTTGGCGGCACATTCTATTGTAATATCAATCACTTGGGAGTATACAACAATCTACAGGTTTATGACAATGCCTGTTTTCTCTACCTGGCACCTTCAAGTTCTGGATATGTGGCACATTAATCCAATATAATGTTAACTCTTTGCTTCCATACAGACCTTCATGGTGAGTGAGAGCGAAGCGTTGTTAAAGGATACCATCATGCCTGTGTATGTGACCCCGGAGGACGAGCAGCTCCTTTATATGTACGAAGAGGTCAAGCACGCTGCAGCCTCTCGCACCTCCTCTATACTAGTCCGAGGTAAGTGGAGAAGGCGGGATGGGAGGAAGAGGGTCTGGAGAGTAGAAAGGTTGGAGAGGGGCATGAGTGAAGGGGATGAAAGAAAGGAGGTAGACTGAGGGAAGAGAAAGGAGGGGGATACAGCGCAATGTGAAATTCGATTTTAATAATAATAAATGTAATAGGTTCAGCATCTTTCATAACACAACTTGAACTTCTTTATTTTACTCTGTCAGTGTTCCGTAGCATGGTCACAGCCACCGTATTTCAGATTCTAGTGAGCAACACCAACCCCATCAAGCCCATCACTGACAGTACAATCATTACTCTGGAGGTGAGTCTCTCTTCAACCCTGTCTATGACCAAAGACATCAGTTAATTCTTATGGCATATGAACCATGGAATGAATTATAATTGGATGTGAAATACTGTATTAGGCCTACTGGTCCCAAAATAGCCAAGTCAGACTTGTATACAGATTGTGATTGGTCACTGTGCCTTCAGGGTGTACTTCCTGGTGCTGGAGAGGATGCGTCCACCATCGTTATCACGGCCCACTACGACTCCTACGGCCTTACTCCAGTAAGTCAACTGCACGCTGCGTATACTAGTGAAATATAAATGTATTCGCAAATACTGAGTTTCAATCAAAAATATTGGTGTGTGTGTAAAACAGTGGCTGTCATATGGAGCAGACTCCAACGGTAGCGGAGTCACCATCTTGCTTGAGCTGGTCCGTCTTTTCCAGAAACTTTATAGCAACCCCCACAGCCAGCCTCCGTGAGTTAAACACACTATCTTTTAGTTATTTACAGACGTAAAACGTATGCACGCATGACTTTAAGTCGCTAAGTGGCATAAATGATTACTATATACATGTATATTAAATATTATCACTATTCATTGATCAAATGAAAATAATTAATCACATATACAGTGCATTCGGAAAATCCCCACAGACCTGGGGAAGGGTACCAAAACATTTCTGCAGTGTGGAAGTTCCCCAAGAACACAGTGGCCTCCATAATTCTGAAATGGAAGAAGTTTGGAACCAACAAGACTCTTCCTAGAGCTGGCTGCCCAGCCAAATTGAGCAATCAGGGGAGAAGGGCCTTGGTCAGGGAGGTGACCAAGAACCTGATGGTCACTCTGACATGGCTCCAGAGTTCCTCTGTGGAGATGGGAGAACCTTCCCAAAAGACAACCATCTTTGCTGCACTCCACCAATTTATGGTAGAGTGGCCAGACGGAAGCCACTCCTCACTAAAAGGCACATGACAGACGGCTTGGAGTTTGCCAAAAGGCACCTAAATTACTCTCAGACCATGAGAAACAAGATTCTCTGGCCTTATGAAACCAAGATTTAACTCTTTGGCCTGAATGTCAAGCGTCATGTCTGGAGGAAATCCCTTACGGTAAAGCATGGTGGTGGCAGCATCATGTTGTGGCGAAGTTTTTCAGCGGCAGGGACTGGGAGACTAATCAGGATTGAGGGAAAGATGAACGGAGAAAAGTACAGAGGGATCCTTGATGAAAACCTGCTCAGGACCTCAAACTGGGATGAAGGTTCACCTTTCAACAGGACAACGACCGTAAGCACACATCCAAGACAATACAGGTGTGTCTTTTGGAAAACAAGTCTCTGAATGTCCTTCAGTGGCCCAGCCAGAGCCCGGACTTGAACCTGATCGAACATCTCTGGAGAGACGTAGAAATAGCTGTGCAGCAACGCTACCCAGCCAACCTGACAGAGCTTGAGAGGATCTGCAGAGAAGAATGAGAGAAACTCCCCCAAATACAGGTGTGCCAAGCTTGTAGCATTATACCCAAGAAGAATCGAGGCTGTAATCACTGCCAAAGGTCCTTCAACAAAGTACCGAGTGAAGGGTCTGAATACTTATGTAAATGTTTGCATTTTTTATACTTTTACAAAAATTTATAAAAACCTGTTTTTGCTTTTTCGTTATGGGGTATTGTGGGTAGATTTATGAAGTTTTTTATAATTTAAAAAAATCTCATTTAGAATAAGGCTGTAACGTAACAAAGTGCAAAAGTCAAAGGGTCTGAATACCTTCCAAATGCACTGTATATTAAATTTCTATTACATTTCAAATATCATACACTTTGAGTGATAGGCCTTAGTACCTTATTCAATCAGGTTTTAAGGGAATGTTTGGGCATTTGAAATGACACTTGTGTTCTTTGTGTTCTAGATACCATCTTCTTTTCTCCCTGACTGGCGGTGGGAAGTATAACTTCCTGGGTACCAAAAGGTTTATTGAGGAGAATATGGATCATGCCGGTGAGTTGTTGTTTCGATTGATCGTCTTTCAGTTATGGAGTCGAGACCAGAACTATCGAAGACTAGACCAAGACCAACCATCTCAAGTCAGAAACATAAAGCATCTACACCCTAAAAACTTTACCCACTGCATGTACACCCAGCTTCTACAGTAGGGAGGTAGGCCCCCTAACACATGTTTTCATACCTACTATGCCACATACTTGTGTTTTCATCTGCTGCTTAGTGGGTGAACCATGGCTGGGAGGGCACTGCTACAACAGCCCTGCAGTCTGGTTGATTGTAGCCGTGCCTTATGTCTCAAGTTGATTCTATCTTTGTGGTCTGTTTCCCTCCAGAGACCAGCCTTCTCCATGACAATGTGGCGTTTGTTCTGTGTCTGGACACGCTGGCCAATGGGGACAACATGTTCCTGCACGTGTCCCGCCCCCCCAAACCTGGCACCCCTCAGCATGCCTTCGTACAATATCTGGAGCAGGTAACTCCTCCCACCAGCAGATACTGTAGGAAGTGTGGAGGCGCTTGATGGCCCATTGTCACTTGTATGAACTAAACGTACATGCATCCCACCACCTTCCATGTAGGTAGTTTCTTCCCGGTTCCCTTTGGTGAGGTTTGGGATGGTCCACAAGAAGATCAACCTGGGGGAGTCCACTGTTTCCTGGGAGCACGAGCGCTATGCCATGCGCAGGATACCAGGCTTCACGCTGTCTCACCTGGAGGACCCCAAAGCTGAACTGAGAGGCTCCATCCTGGACACTGTGTGAGTGGCACTACTCTGTTTTATTTTAGGGTGGAATGACAACATTATATTAAATGCAAATTCCACAAGATTTTCCCAGTCTAGCATCTGACTCTTAGACATATTGCTATTATTACAGAGTCTGGAAAAGGTCCATATTGAGGCTGTTACCCTCCCAACAGTTTGCACGTGGACTTGAGGAAGATGAAGCGCAATGCCATCGTTATTGCAGAATCGCTAGCTCGGTTTATGTATAATCTCTCTGACAAGGTATAAAACATGTACTAACGCACATACACACACACACACACACACACACACACACACACACACACACACACACACACACACACACCAGAATACTTTATTTTAATCAATGAGGAAACAAATGAACTCATCTCAATTTGTTTTCCAATAGGGTTCGCCAAAAGACATACAGGTCTTCAAGGGTGAAATGGTAAGATTACATTTTTTACCAGAATCTAGAAAGGCAACTACAGTCATGAAGGGAACAATTCTGTCCTCTAGTTTAGTGTACACTGTTGCATCAGTTCCAAGCAGATTTATCAGAAGTTGACTGTCCTATGCACAGTGCAAACATAATGCAAGGGGAATCGTTAATCTGATGACTGGTGATTGGCTGAGAGAAACTGATAATAAAATTATTGTGGGGGCTGTCTTGTTAGACTTCAGTGCAGCTTTTGACATTATCGATCATAGTCTGCTTCTGGACAAAGTGATGTGTTATGGCTTTACACCCCCTGCTATAATGTGGATAAAGAGTTACTTGTTTAACAGAACACAGAGGGTGTTCTTTAATGGAAGCCTCTCAAACATAATCCAGGTAGAAGCAGGAATTCCCCAGGGTAGCTGTTTAGGCCCCTTGCTGTTTCCATTCTTTACTAACGACATGCCACTGGCTTTGTGTAAGGCCAGTGTGTCTATGTATGCGGATGACTCAACACTTTACACATCAGCTACTACAGTGACTTAAATGACTGCAACACTTAACAAAGAGCTGCAGTTAGTTTCGGAATGTTTTGCAAGGAATAAGTTAATCCTAAATATTCCAAAACTTAAAGCATTGCATTTGGAACAAATCATTCACTTAACCCTAAACCTCAACTACATCTCGTAATGAATAATGTGGAAATGTTGCAAGTTGAGGTGACTAAACTGCTTGGCGTTTCCCTGGATTGTAAACTGTCATGGTCAAAACATATTGATACAACAGTAGCTAAGATGTCCATAATAAAGCGCTGCTCTGCATTCTTAACAAGACTATCAACAAGGCAGGTCCTACAGGTCCTGGTTTTGTCGCACCTAGACTATTGTTCAGTAGTGTGGTCAGGTGCCACAAAGAGGGACTTGGGAAAATTGCATGGCTGGCCCTTAAAAGTACACGGAGAGCTAACATTAATGATGTGCATGTCAATCTCTCATGGCTCAAAGTGGAAGAGAGATTGACATCATCATTACTTGTTTTCATAAGAGGTGTTGACAAGCTGAAGCTACTAGCACACAGCTCGGATATCCATGCATACCCCACAAGACGTGCCACCAGAGGTCTCTTCACAGTCCCCAAGTTCAGAACAAACTATGGGAGGCGCACAGTACTACATAGAGCCATGACTACATGGAACTCTATTTCACATCAGGTAACTGATGCAAGCAGTAGAATCAGATTTAGAAAGCAGGTAAAAATACACCTTATGGACAGTGGGATCTGTGAAGTAACACAAACATAGGCACATACACATGCATACACACACAATAACATACGCACTATACACACATGTAAACATGGATTTAGTTTGTAGATATGTGGAAGTGGAGTATGGGCCTGAGGGCACACACTTAGAGTGTTGTGAATTATGTAATGAATGTATCGTAATGTTTTTAAAATTGTATAACTGCCTTAATTCTCCCGGACCCCAGGAAGAGTAGCTGCTGCCTCGGCAGCAGCTGATGGAGTTCCATAAATACAAATACAAATCTAACATTCTTAAGGAAACACTTGATTGCCACTTTTTGTGTGAAACAATTCCGTCTTGGAGTGCCTTCATAAAGTATCCATACCCCTTGACTTTTCCACACTTTGTTATGTTACAGCCTGAATTCAAAATGGATGAAATATATTTTTTCTCACCTATTTACCCACAATACCCCATAGTAATTTTTGAATTGTTGCCAAATTTATTGAAAATGAAATACGGAAATATCTTATTTACATAAAAATTCACACCCCTGAGTCAATACTTTGTAGAAGTACCTTTGGCAGTGATTACAGCTTTGAGTCATCTTGGGTATGTCTGTATCAGCTTTACACATCTGGATTCAGGCATTTTTCTCTCAGATTTTCTTAAACTCTGTTAAATTAGATGGGGCGCAGTAGTGAACAGCAATCTTCAAGTCTTCCTTTACACAGATTGTTAATGGGATTCCAGCATTGCTTTGGAGGTATGCTTGGGATCATTGTCCTGTTGGAACGTAAATATTTACCCCAGTCTAAGGTCGTTTGCACGGTTCTCATCAAGGATTTGTCTGTATTTGGCTCCATTCATTGTTCCCTCTTCTTACCGGTCTCCCAGTCCCTGCTGCTGAAAAGCATCCCCATAGCATGATCCTGCCACCACAGTAGGGATGATGTTAGACCTGGTGATGAGCTGTGCCTGTTTATCTCCAGACATAGCGCTTTGCATTCAGGTCAAAGAGTAACATTTGTTTCATCAGACCACAGAATCTTTTGCCTTATGATCTCAGTTTTTTACGTGCCTTTTACTAAGGTCCTTCTTGCTCAGTTTGGTCGGACGGCCAGCTCTAGGCAGAGTCTGGGTAGTTCTATACTTTTTTTAATTTCCCAATGATGGAAACCACTGTGCTCTTGGAAGCTTTCAACATGCTAGAAATAGTTTTATACCCTTCCTCATATATATATATACACACAGTATATGCTTCATCACAATTCTATCTCTGAGATCTACAGCCAGTTATTTGGACTTCATGGTACAGTTTCTGCTCTGACATGCATTGTCAGTTGTGGGACCTTATATAGACAGGTGTGTTTTTTCTAAGTCATGTCCAAACAATTGAATTGGCCACAGGTGGACTCCAATGAGGTTGTAGTGACATCTCAAGGATGATCGATGGAAACAGGAAATTGGTTGAACCTGCACTCAATTTGGAGTGTCATAGCAAAAGGGTGTGAATACTTATGTAAATTAAATATTTATTGAAATGTCAATACATTTTTCCCCTTTGTTATTATGGGGTATTGTGTGTAGATGGGTGAGAAAAAATATATACATTTCATCCATTTTGAATTCAGGCTGTAACACAACAACCTGTGAAATGAGTCAAGGGGTATGAATACTTTCAAAAGGCACTGTACCTCTAACCTAAACTTATACAGTATGCATCCTCAAGTGTCCATCTCAATCTCTGGTATAGGAGTTTCAGGACAGTCGCATGTCTAGCCTGATGTCCTTCCTGACGTCAATCCCACGGGCAACACAGCTGGAGAAGGATCCCAAACACGCCATACTGGTGAACACTCTGGAACATGAGCTGAGGTACTATCTGCACCAGGTCCACAGACACACCTTCCGCCAAGACAAGAGGTACAAGACAGACGCACGCACGTGCGCATGCACACAGCCATAATGAACATGTCTTCCTACCTTTCATTCCTTGAAATTATGATTGTTAATAAGAGTGAATTGGTAATATTTTGTTTCTCTTTCAGGGATCCTGAACTTACCTTTTTTGACCAAATGGAGCAACCAATGATGATGTATAGGTATGAGGACTAAATGTGCAAAACAGTTACATTTTAGGTGCTAGTCCAATGAGGAAAACAATATCCAAACACCCACACTTGCAAATCCAAAGACTAACCTTATATTTTTCATATTTTTTTTATACGAAATAGTGTACACAAATTAAGTAAACAATGCATTTCATAGTCTGTGTTTGTGAGGTTTGTTTCCATGTTTTCATTATGTTTGGTAATTGTTAACTGGATTTTGTTCCCTACATGTTTTATCACTAGGATTAAGCCAGCAGCCTTTGACCTCTTCCTTGGGGGCTGTATAGCTGCTTACCTGGCGATAGTCTACTATGCCATCGAGGTTGGTAGACATTCACAGTTCACCTTGGTATACATAGACTGCCCATTTGCCAACAAACCCTGTCACTGGATCCAAAAAAGTGAATTTTCCCAACAGGGATATTAAGCATATTATTTTATTGTGAGATTATGCAATATTAATTATGCATTAGTGCCAGGGTCTGAAATTGTTGCTCAAGAAACACTGACCATGTGCTCATTTATCCACTTTCCTTCTTCAATTCTAAGAATTGTGGATATCTCTACACCAAACTGAAAGCAGCTGTGAAGTCCAAACAGAAGTAAGGTGGTGACCAATGCTTTGAAGACCTGGAAGTCAGAGTTGGGTTTTTTAGGTCCAATGGAAAATACTTTTGTGCAAGAGCTGACACTGACAATGAATAGGGAATTGTGTAGGCCATATAGTGCATTTCTGTTTGAAACCATCTCAACTGAACAAGCCCTTGGAGCATTGTTGAAAAGGTTATTTAAAAATAATTTGTAGTCCATGTTAATGGTGACAACAACAAAAATGTCTCCAATTTGTATGAAATGCATTTTATTACTTTTACGGTTGTTTTAAATAAACAGAAACCCTCTGAATAACTATAACTGTTTGTTTTATTTTCAAAAGTTTAGCTTTTTCTATGAATAACATTTGTAGCTACATTTGGATTATCATATATGGAAAAACTCTCAGCCGGAGCCATCTTTAATTCCTTAATGTATCTTATTTGAGTTTTTCTAAAGAGCAATGAACTGCACATTGCATAACTTCAAGCCCTTGTCATGCTATGGGACTGTGCACCCCCTAGTGTATGTATTTTTCTATGACACTGTTGTTGAATATCCTTGAATGTCCTCTGTAGTTTTCGATAAACTTGTGATCACACCTCAGTGGTTGAGATAGAGAGCGTTAGCAAAATCTCTGCCATTACTCTTGCTAAATAACTAAAGCAAGTCATTCAAGTGTATCAAACTACCTTTCCAACGTGAAGGCCGTGCCCTCGATTTGTTTTACTTTCACAGGCTCGGCTACACTTATTTGAAAGGACATGCGAGCCAAAAAAAAAGAAGAACAAACTTCTAGACAAGTGGATCAGCCAGACACAGCATCAGAATGTCAGCTAATGATCAGTGCCAACATGAGGGAGTGGAGAAGAAGACTACACTAGAGGATCGATTTAGCAGTAATTGTAAAGAAGAACAACAAACTAAAATGAACTCCTGTTTACTTGCCTGAAAAAATGCCCATGTTGAGTTTATTACAGTTGCTAATAGCAGGCTTTTTGTTGGGGATAAATGGGGGTTGGATGGATACTGTGGGGTTTACAATAAGGCACAATGTGTTCAAAAATGTCTAACCCACTTACAAATAATGTGCAACACTAGGCTAGACAGTGGGCGCAGCAAGGCATTCGTGTGGTACTAAACTAAATCTCCCTCCTTGCTTGGCAGGTAGTGGTGTAAAGTAACTAAGTAAAAATAAGTAAGTAATTTTTGTTGTTGTTGTTGGGGGGGGGGGGGGGGGGGGGATCTGTCCTTCACTCAAGTGTATATATATTTTTGACAACTTTGACTCTTACTATATTCATAAAGATAATATGCACTTTTTCCTCCCATTTTCCATGACACCCAAAAGTACTTGTTACATTTCGAATGCTCGGGCAGGACAGCAAAACGGTCCAATTCGCGCTTATCAAGAGAACGCATGGTCGTCACTACTGCCTCTGATCTGGCGGACTGACTAAACGCAATTAATATGTTTGTAAATTATGTCTGAATGTTGGAGTTTGCCACTGGCTGTCCGTAGATTAAAAAAAAAAATTGGTCGGTCTTGTTTGCTTAATGTAAGGAATTTGATGTATAGGATGTAATTTATACTTTTGATACTTAAGTACATTTTAAACCAGATACTTTGAATATTTTACTCAAGTAGTATTTTACTGGGTGACTCACTTGAGTCTTTATTTTTAGGGAGTGGTCGAAATTTACGCAATTGTTACCTGGAGGAAAATGGGGGATGGTCATACTTTTTCAATTTCAGCCAGGGGCAGGGTTTCGTATTATTATTATTATTTTTTGTTCAGGGGAGGGTCGTGTCATTTGTAATCGATTAAATGTCAGTATTTTTCAGCATTTTGGAATGTACATATTGAATTAGACCATATGTAACTTTGGTTTACAACCTTGCTCTCTCATTCTCCTTGCTAAGGCCAGCATTGGTGGGCTTTTCGCTTTTACCTTTCCATTGGCTGTTCGATCAGTCCATCTTTGTGCTTGGCGTATCAAGAATGTGGGCTTGTAGAGAACCTAGCGAATCAAGTAGCGCTTGTAGTGATGATATACAGTGGTAGAAATGCGTTCAATACAACTGGGAACTCTGAAATTTCAGACTTCCAACATCAGTGTGTTCAAGACAACTGAGAACTCGAGGAAACAAATCAGGTCATGTAATTTGTAATAGATTTTTTTGTGATTATTTTGTTGCTTATTATATATTGATGTATATCCCTCATCTCTGATAAATTCAGCAGCAGTGCACGATAGGCTATAGGAAGTGCAAGATTGGAGAAGCACAGGGCAAAGTTATATAAGAAAATGTACTTCCTAAATAGATAGGCTATTTATAGTACATTGACTGGATAAATAACAGTACAAGTCCCTAGGAACAGTACAGACTGTATGCTGGCATTTAGTACATCCACCAGAGGGAGCCAAAGACTAAATCTTTAATCAGTCATTGTTACACCACCTCGTCTCCATACCATTTCGACCTAGGCCTGGACTCTTGGAAAATCCATCTGCAGTCAGCAATAGATATATTTATATACCTGGATCTGAAGTCTAGATCAGTTACCAACCGTATTGTAACTTCATAAACTAGCAGACACAGTGTCCCAATACTATTACATGATCTTCCTTGATAAATACATTTTTCCAAGTGATGTTTGGGAGGATGAGTGGAAATGGCTGTGTGGGTTAAGTCGGAGCCTTACATGGCAAATTGGCACTCTTTCCTTACAATTCATCTAGGAAACAATGTTTTTGAGTACAGTATGACAAGCAATTCATTTGTATTGATACCAGTTGCACGTTCTCCCTTAAAATAGTCAAATTTTTTCACTTTTGAAACTACATAATCCCCATTTTATTACATTTGATGTTATGTCAAAGTCGGGGGCAGGAAATATTACTTTCAAACACAGTGTCGTTTGAGAGTAATATTCCCTCGAGTTTGATTACAATATTTGATTTTCAGATGGGGAGCAACAAGAAGTTGACATACTTAGCATTCTTGCAAGTAACAAGAAATCCTTCATGTTTTATAGGGCTTTTTGTTGGCTCGATATCCATGGTTTTGGATTGCTATCGTGAATGTTATTTTGAGATTTACAGTTCAAGGATAGTTAATTAGCATGATTTCCATGGCGCTGGTCCACACAGGAAGTGTGGGAGAGGGACAGAAAGAGGACAAGGAACAGTTGGCCTTAAAACTCTCCCAGTAGACTATCGAAGTCAGTGAGAAATTACCCTGAATATATGTATGGATTATAATATTTGCATGTCTTATATTTTAAAAACAAAAGATATAAACAAAATGAATGAAAAAGATACTTGCCCTGAAACAAGAGCCCCAAAGTACACCTTTATTATGACCTGGAGATCACCCCTCCCTTACAAGTTATCCTTGTTACAACCAGTCTGCACTCCTGGACAAACTAGCCAAAACATTAGGAGAGGAAGTTCACCTTTTAGAGGCTGAGGAGCATGATCATTACTCATCTTTTTTGTCTTAAACTTTATTACCCTGCATTTTTCTGTGTTTAATCTTATTCTTTCCGTTGTGTCCTGCCACAGCTTGCTCCTCTGCTGGCTGCCAACTTTCCGTAATTATCTCTCTTTCTCTCTCTCTGTCCCTCTTGCTCTCTCTTTCTCGCTCACGTTCGCTCTCCTTCTCCCCTTCTCTCTCTCCATCTCTGCTAGCTGTTCACCAGAGAGCAGGGCCGGCGAATTAAATCTCTCTGGGGGATTTGCCCAATATAAACATGACACACATCTGGAGGACGCCAGATTCTTGACACGTAACAAGAACCAGCCTTGCGACTGGCGCAGGAGCATTCATCTTCTTGTATTCCCCGCCACCTCCCTTCTCCTCTTGCTCTTATTCACTTTTTCCATTCTGCTCTCTGCTTTCTGTTGTTTTGTTGTCGGTGCTCCGCAGGCAGTAAACTCTCCCCAAAACTCTCGAGTTGATTATCAAATGACTGATCTTTTTCACTGTTACTCATCCATTAGCTATTCTACTAAGAATAGCTAATGGTGGCATCTATAAACTCTACATGGTGATTGCACAACAGTTAGACAGTACAGTAAAAACATATGGTGGATTTAGTTTTTCATAGATGACTTAGTGTGAGTACAATAATTCACCTAATTGTCCACAACCATTACATCAGTCACAGAAGATGGATAATGTCTAATGACACCATTATTTCATTCAATTTATAATCTTGGCTTCATAACTCCAGCTAACGATATAATGCAAAATTAATGAAAGGGCTTAAGAGTGTTTGATGTGTGTGTGTTTCTACATGTCTGCGTGTGACCTGTGACATCCTGTTTGTTTGCATATATACGTATGTCAGTGGGTCTGTGTGTGCGTATGCGTGTGTATGGTGCATGTGTGTGTTCGTTAGGGGTTGTGCATTCTTTCCATTACCCAGACCAAATCAATGCAGTGAGCTCAGAGCCAACTAGCACCCCCCTACATCTCTCCTCCTCCTCCCTCTCTGGATTTGCTGTGCTGTGCTAGGGGGGAGAGTGGAAAGAGCTGACCCAACCCTGTCAGGCCAGGCCTGGCCCCAATGTAGCCCTGGCCCCCTGCCTGGCCTCCTGCTGCTGCTCATGGAGCTCGACACACACACACAGACAGTGGCTGTCTCAACACATGCGACCCAGGCTCCAATAACATTTACACACACACTTACACAGCCTTGCATGCACACATAGACTATTCACACACATTCTTAGTTCTACTGTTTGCTTATGTTTCTTTTGACTATTCCTGTGAAATGTGTTGGTTTTGGCACCTTATGTGAAAGGTGAGGTTTGTCAGAAGTGTAAAGCACAGGAGGCTGCTGAGGGGAGGACGGCTCAAAATAATGTCAGGAACGGAATAAATATGCCTAAAAACTGAGATATTTCGTGAAAAAACAAGTGAGGCATTCTTCTGAATAGAAAACTGAGTAGAAGAAGCTAGTCAAAATGATTCAATGACCCTTTGGGTAACAGGACATGACTTTATGGCGCTGGAGGGAATAGCAGGCGTTTTACGTGCTCCTGACCAATTGTGCTATTTTGTGTTTTTGCGCTGATCTTATTTGTTTCATTTTTTTTTTTTTTTTTTACATAATGCTACTCCTACTATTTGCAATGACACCCTTTTTTTGCACTGGCTCTTGTACACTCACTAGACTCTACCCACACACTCTCACATACTACACTGATACTCCAACACATACACACATACGCACATGCATATTGATGCCACACACACAGACACTCTTTCATACAGCACACGCTGCTGCTACTCTGTCTATCCTGATTGCCTAGTCACTTTTACCCCTACTTACATGTGCATATTACCTCAACTGCCTCGTACTCCTGAACATTAACTCGGTACCAGCACTCCTTGTAAATAGCCTCGTTATTGTGTTACTATTTTGTTATTTGTGTGCACATTTTTCTTACTTTTTAGCTTTGCATTATTGGGAAAGGTCTCGTAACTATTTCATGGTAAACGTCTACATCTGTGTTATTCGATGCGTGTGACAAATACATTTGATTTGACATAATAATTCCATTTAGCAGACACTTTTATCCAAAGCAACTTAGTCATGCATGCATACATTGTACATATGGGGGCTCCTGGAAATTGAACCCACTACCCTGACATGTAGGCCTATAAGCATTTCTATGAGTGATCAAATAACTTGTATCAATGCTTTTGGGGGATTTGAACACTCAAATTTGTACTTTCAAAATTATACTTTTCACTGCTGCTTACGGTGGGTGGTCACCATATCGCATCATTTTCAACTTTACAGTAATGCTGATTTGACTTTATATGCAGTGGTGAGCCACAGTAATTCACCTCATCAAACCTTTATAAATCAGTTTATATATTGAACCAATCCTGGTGGTATAGCACAACAATCAATGCTGCCATAACATGAGGCCTTTGCTGTAACTATGTAGAATCGGAACTCTCTTTTAGCATGTTGATCTCAAATTCTATCAAACCCAGATGCATAAAACATTTTCAGAGGTTCAGCCAGGAGCAATGCTGTTTTATGGATTCCAGTGTTCCATATTGGTTGAATTCTTGGAACTTAAAGATATTGCACATCGGGCCTCCTTAGTGGCGCAGCGGTCTAAGTCACTGGATCACAGTGCTTGAGGCGTCACTACAGCATCGGGTTCGATCCCAGGCTGTGTCACAGCCGGTCATGACTGGGAGACCCATGAGGCGGCGCACAATTGGCCCAGCGTCATCCGGGTTAGGGGAGGGTTTGGCCGGCCAGGACTTCCTTGTCCCATCACGATCTAGCGACTCCTTGTGGCGGGCCGGGCGCCTGCAAGCTGACTTCGGGCGCTTGTAAACTGACTTCGGTTGGCAGCTGGACGGTGTTTCCTCCGACACATTGGTGCAGCTGGCTTACGGGTTAAGGGAACAGTGTGTCAAGAAGCAGTGCGGATTGGCAGGGTCTTGTTTCGGAGGACGCAGGGCTCTCGACCTTCACCTCTCCCGAGTCCGTAGGGGAGTTGCCACGATGGGACAAGACTAACTGCCAATTGGATATCATGAAAAAGGGGTGAAAGTACAAAAAATATATACACTGCTCAAAAAAATAAAGGGAACACTTAAACAACACAATGCACATTTGTGGCCTGCTGGAGGTCATTTTGCAGGGCTCTGGCAGTGCACCTCCTTGCACAAAGGCGGAGGTAGCAGTCCTGCTGCTGGGTTGTTGCCCTCCTACGGCCTCCTCCACGTCTCCTGATGTACTGGCCTGTCTCCTGGTAGCGCCTCCATGCTCTGGACACTACGCTGACAGACACAGTAAACCTTTTTGCCACAGCTCGCATTGATGTGCCATCCTGGATGAACTGCACTACCTGAGCCACTTGTGTGGGTTGTAGACTCCGTCTCATGCTACCACTAGAGTGAGAGCACCGCCAGCATTCAAAAGTGACCAAAACATCAGCCAGGAAGCATAGGAAATGAGAAGTGGTCTGTGGTCACCACCTGCAGAATCACTCCTTTTTTGAGGGTGTCTTGCTAATTGCCTATAATTTCCACCTTTTGTCTATTCCATTTGCACAACAGCATGTGACATTTATTGTCAATCAGTGTTGCTTCCTAAGTGGACAGTTTGATTTAACAGAAGTGTGATTGACTTGGAGTTACATTGTGTTTAAGTGTTCCCTTTATTTTTTTGAGCAGTGTATATATATTGTACGAATGACAAGAGAAAACTGTTATTTCTATTCCATCCTGTTTTTGAGTTTTATTTTGTTCAGGAATGTTACATGAAGCCTCATCAATGCCATTAAATGGCAGTGCAATAAACTGTGTTAATGAACACTGAGTGAATAGCCTCCTATTGTGAATGTCACTTGAGGACCTCTCAGCACACTGTAGTTTCAATGATACTGTCTGCATGGTTGGCTAACATTGGGCTCTGGTTGTTTGTGAAAGTGTCACTTAGGGGTTACATCCCAAATGGCACCCTTCCTTATAGTTCACTACTTTTTATCAGAGCCCTATGGGGGGGGGGGGGGGTCTGGTGAAAAGCAGTGTACTATGTAGGGAATAGGGTGCAATTTGAGACGCAGGGAGAGTATCCACTTATGTTGTTACTCTTAAGCCAGCAACTAATCATGGAAATCCACGTATAATTCCAAGGCCTGATCTAAACTGTGTCAAATGACAGTTTTGGGGATAAAATAAAATATGATATTATCCATAGAATAATCCAGGGTTGACCAGTTCATATGTTTTTCTTGTTTTCCTTTCATTAATTAAATATTTAGATGTAATTCAAATTTGATTAAAAAATGTAACAAAGGAACATGTAATATAATAAGACTGGATCATCAAATGAGATCAGTATTTCTTCCATATCAAAAGAAATTAAAGTTGCATTGAACAATTCCATATTTTTCCCAACACGTTTGTGTCTGGACATGAATTTCATGCAAACATGAGCTTCTACCCATCTAGGGGTTTAAACCACAACATGGGCATTGTCATTAATCAATGGAAACCTCCTGATCATCTGTACTTTGTCAACGTTACGAGGCAGCCATACTACTCCATATGGAACACAAACAGACGGTGACCTATGTCCCAAATGGCACCTTATCCCTATATAGTGCAATACTTTTGACCAGAGCCCTATGGGCCTTGGTCAAAAGTAGTGCTCTTTTTAGGGAGTAGGGTGCCATTTGGGAAGTAGACATTGTAAAACTGTTCTCTAGTCGCCGATTCCTTTAGCAGGTTTATGGAAGGCTCTGGCCTAAAAGGTGCCCACCAGAATCAGCACAACTATCACTTGTACTTTTAAAGCCATTAAACTCTATGCTCACGTTGTTCAGAGTGTAATATGTAGCCTGGTCTGGTTTTACTTCAGCCAAATTGTCAATTGATAATGAGGAAAAAAGCAGAAAGGTAGCACAACTATATATATTTTTTATAAAAGCTTACAAAAACGTGACAAACCTTAAAATCCAGAGCAGACAATTAGTGGTAATGTATTTCCTACTCCTTTATTTCCTCATAAAAATCCTTGACATTTATGTACTGTATTTACAAACTCTGTACAAAAGTGATTAGAATACCTCTCAAACCCAACTAGGACACACACATTCACACACATTGAAGACTCAACATTTTTCTTCTTGTGTCTCTTCAGGACCGTGTTTTTTGACTGTGGTCAATCAGACCACGCCTCTTCAAAAGCATCCATTACAGTTGTACTGTTAACACCCCACTGGTCCTTCCAGCGTAGGAGGTGCTTGTAAAGGAAGGTGTGGACGGGATAATTTGTTTGGAAAGTTCACGATGGTGTCTATTTCCCAACATCGGCATTCACATGTCATTTAGCTGTCAACTGAGGGGCTCATAGACAGAACAGAAGTCTTAAACCAAAGCTCTCTTGGTTGTTGTAGAAGAATGTCCATTGATTCCTCCCAACACATGACTGTCTCCCATAGTGCAAAACCTTGAAATCAAATCGTTAGTGACGTTTGCTTAAAAGTAAGTAAGTGGGCATTGCTTTCCTCATGGCAAAAATACATCATACAGTGTATTCAAAGCACTTTCTTTGGTAGAAAATAAAACGATTATTTCATACCTCAATAATCTTAGAAAACCTTCTCAAATGAGACCGTAAAGGACTTCAAATGCCAGATCTATGTCTGGCATTTGTGTCTGGCACACACTACAGTGTGCTACACTGGTCTAGGAATCTATTGACTTAGATGTAAGGCAAACAGTTGATAAGGTGTCTGTTTAGCAAACTCGCTCTCAGCGGATCTGTGATATAGCAACAAAAAAAAAGTCTAAATTGCCTCACATTTTCTCATCCCAATTGCTTTGAATGGCTAAAATAAATAGGAAATAACGTCCTTCCCCTTTACCACTAGGGGGTTGGAGCATAGAATTAGTCTCTCTAGACAGTACAATACAGCCGTTGGTTGGTTTAAGGATTTGACCCACAAGATGGCCACCCGAAGAACACAGCGTCAAGGCAAAGAGGAGAGTTGAAGTCTGCAACCACTGTTGGCGTGTATCCACTTGGCCACACAGCAACCGTTACAGCACGGCCAGGTCGTGGCAGGACTTGGAGCGAACCTTCAGCGCCATCTTCTTGTTGTTCTTGGCCACCAGGCGGTCCAGGAAGCGGCGGGCCTTCTTGGCGAGGCTCTCCTTGCGCTTGTAGACGGAGCGCCGGCGTTCGTTGGTCTCTTTGCTGTCTCGCCGCAGGCGGATCTGCCGGACGATGCCCTCGAAGAGCTCGTGGACGTTGTGATGGAGCGAAGCGGATGTCTCGATGAACTTGCAGTCAAACACCACGGCGCATGCACGGCCCTCTGGGAGAGAGCAGAGCACAGAGGAAGAAGAGGTCATACGAGAGGTGTTTACATGTGAGAGGTCTACGTTTGATTCTTTATTAGTCAGGGATCAGGTGAAACTCGTAACATAAATACATTTAATCCATTGCACCAGAATTAGCACAAGCTTATTCTCATCTGCAGAACAGGTTAAATATCATGAATTACAGTGACATTGTAAAATACAGTGTTAGTGTATGAGATGTGTGCTGTAAATCCAACTCATGGAATGTTAAGGGAACAGCTTATAGTATTGTGTGGACTGCAACATTTGATATATGATCATGTTCTGTAGTTGTAACTTTTGCTTGTTTATTTGACTATGAAGGCCAAAGAAAGTGCAGTACAGACTATTGTATGCCAAACTGTTTGTCTCTTTTATAAGCAGAGTGCTGCTCATATTGTTAAATGGCTCTCATCAAGTCACTGTTCAGAAGGTGTGGAGAGACGCTTTAATGATTACATTAGAATCAACGTTACCTTCTACAGCCACTTCTCTGGAGCGGACCAGGTCACTTTTGTTGCCCACGAGGATGATGGGAATGTTCTCGGCCTGCCGTATGCGCCGCAGCTGGATGCGTAACTCAGAGGCACTCTCGAAGCTGGTGCGGTCCGTGATTGAGTAAACTATGACGTAGGCGTTGCCCACCTGCATACAGTAGTCCTGGACCCATTTCTCATCCTCCTCCTGAGAGATACAGACAGAGAGAAGTTCAACATTCACCAACAGTCATATTTGGGTGCTCGTCCAGGATCTGGACTTTGATAGCACCTTTTTTTCCTAATACTCTATAAGAAGGGCAATTCCAACCAACTCAATGCATCAAGTACACATGTCGATCAGGAGCTCGCCCAGGGCATTCCTGTTAGTTCTCTTATATACTGCAGACAAGTCATATTTGCATGATTTTAGCTTATTCATCATTCATAATTAATTCATTAACATTTGCTTCATTCATGTGACCGACCAATACTGGGTCATACATGTGACAGACCAATACCTCAAAAGGCTTCTTCTCTAAGCTGAGACATCTTTAGCTCTCAAAACAAGGGTCTGCACGTACTGCCAAATTGCAGATACTGATAGTGAGGATTCGTTCAGTCACTTGCATGAACACAGAAATTGGTTATTAAAAAAAGCACGAACATAACATTTCCATCACAGCTTAGACTGTTGACAACATGTAATCTATATTTCGTCTACAATGTTCATTGAAAACAAATACATTTGCACAATGATCACAGCCATATTAGCATTGACATGAAATCAGTCAAAACACCTCAAAACAAGACATGGTATCAAGAACAAGATAAAATTAGCTGAAAAAAGCCACTTATGATGCCCCAGACTCTTGCTAGCAATCTGAAAAATCCAGAAATCACAATAACACGCTGACTTCTACCCCATGGAAGCGCGCGCACCGTTTTTGTGACGTTGTCAGCTAGCCCATCTATATAACACCATGTAAATGGTCCTTCCAAGTACAATCTATAAATGGTTCAACCAATAACTCTTTTATAATCTAAAGGTTCTTCCTAGATGGGTTCTTCCGAGAACCGTTTTATCTTTGGATTCTTTCCAGAACCCTCCATGAACGGTTCCACCAGCTTTATTAGCCTTAATCTTTATGACAATACATTACATATATCATAAGACCTTTCTTTGAGAGCGTAGTCATAACCTAACACAGTGCTGTTAGGAAACTCAAGTAAGTCACATTATGCTGGCATGCAAATTGATGTGTAGTTCCTATTGGAATCCAGCCAGAGTGAGGATATCCAACAATTGGAACATTTGAATCACCTGCAACCTGCATTTAGAATGACTGCCAGGGTAGGAGAGATTGATAAATGAGACAACCTAAATCCTCTAATCTGGAATTACTATCTCAGTAACGGGTGAAATAAATCCAACTACTAACATATTGGATTAGCTTGTGTAGCATAAGAGTAATTATCTAATCAATATACATGCAAAAACAGATATTTAAATAACTCAAAAAATCAACCTGCAAAATAGTGCATGCTGAGAAATTTGGTAATGGGCATGGTTTTGAGTATTCCCATATAGATACAGTTTAAAACAGCACACCTATCTTTTTAAACCGATCAGATAACTCAAACTCCTGTTGATAAACATTCATGCTCAGGCACTATTTAAAAGGGAAAAATTACAATATAAAACTTATTCAGATTCAGAGGGTTCTATGCAATGTTGTGCTGCTATTTTTATTGATTTGGCCAAAGCTTTTGATACGGTAGACCATTGCATTCTTGTTGGTCAAGTAAGGAGTATTGGGTCTCTGAGGGTTCTTTGGCCTGTTTTGCTAACAACCTCTCTTAAAGAGTCCAATGTGTAAGGTCAGAACATCTGCTGTCTCAGCTACTGCCTGTCACCAAGGGAGTACCCCAAGGCTAGATCCTAGGCCCCACGCTTTTCTCAATTTATATTTAAAAAAAACATAGCACAGGCAGTAGGAAGCGCTCTCATCTATTCAAATGCAGATGATGCTGGCCCATCCCCGGATTTTGTGTTAAACACTCTAAAACAAAGCTTTCTTAGTGTCCAACAAGCCTTTTCTGCCCTTTAACTTTGTTTTGGAGGTGTTCGGAACAAGGTTATGTGGTTCGGTAAGAAGAATGCCCCTCCCCTCTGAGGGTTTAGATCTTGAGGTAGTCACCTTATACAAGTACTTGGGAGTATGGCTAGATGGTAAACTGTCCTTCTCAGCACATATCCAAGCTGCAGGCTAAGGTTAAATCTAGACTTGGTTTCCTCTATCGTAATCACTCCTCTTTCACCCCAGCTGCCAAACTAACCCTGATTAAGGTGACCATCCTACCTATGCTAGATTACGGAGATGAAATGTATAAATCGGCAGGTAAGGGTGCTCTCGAGCGGCTAGATGTTCTTTACCATTCCGCCATCAAATCCACCATCAGGAGCATCACCAATGCTCCTTATAGGACACATCACTGCACGCTATACTCTGTAAACTGGCCATCTCTATATACCTGACGCAAGACCCACTGGTTGATGCTTTTTTATAAAACCCTCACTTTCCCCTATCTGAGATACCTACTGCAACCCTTATCCTCCACATAACCCCCGTTCTGCCAGTGACATTCTGTTCAAGGCCCCCTAATACACACATCCCTGGGTCGCTCCTCTTTTCAGTTCACCGCAGCTTGTGACTGGAACGAGCTACAAAAAACACTAACTTAAGTTATCTACATCTCTACATTCAAAGACTCAATCATGGACACTCTTTCTGATACTTGTGGCTGCTTCACGTGATGTATCGTTTTTTCTACCTTTTTGCCCATCGTGCTGTTGTCTGTGCCTAACAATGTTTGTACCATGTTCGTGCTGCTACCATGTTGTGTTGCTACTGTGTTTTTGTCATGTTGTCTTGCTAACATGCTGTGTTGTCATGTGTTGCTGCCATGTTGTGTTGTCGTCTCAGGTCTCTATGTAGTGTTGTCTCCCTTGTCGTGATGTGTATTTTGTCTTGGATTTTTTTTTTTTTTATCTCCCGTCCCCACAGGAGGCCTTTTGCTCTTGGTAGGCCATCATTGTAAATAAGAATATGTTCTTAATTGACTTGCCTAGTTATACAAAGGTTATAAATAAAATAAATACATGTAAAACCCTTCTTGCCTTCCAAAGAATCTGTTTTGCCATCCGAAGAACCCGTTCTTCCAAAAACAGTTCATTGGATTAAAAAAGTTTGCCTTAGAAAAAAGGGTTCCAAAAGGGTTCTTTGTAATGTAGCATGTGTTTTCTGTTGTTATAATTGAATCATTGAAGCCACCTTTGATGTCAAAAATGCAGTCATGCATTCAAAAGATAATTGAGATAAGTGATGGTCAACATGAAGTTTTAAAGTCGTTATTTGAAAAAGCACTAAGCTAAGTTGACTTATGTATTTGTGAATACAGAACTCTGGTCTCCAGGGATGGTTATTGGTCAAACATACATCTGACGTTCTGCCTGTAGTGACACTTGGTGCCCTTTAACACATTGAAACCACTGTCTTTATAGACATCCTTATCTCCCTATATCTCCTCTAACCCGGTACAGACAAGTCAACATGCGGATTGGCCTGCACGCTTCACTCCCCAGCTGTAATCAATACTGGAGTAATTATGCCCCACAGCCATCGGTGTCCCATACAGACACTCGCCTAATGCCACTGGAGCCACCACTCACTGACTCTAGCACAGCCAGGATTCGCCCCACTTCAGCTCGACTCAATGGAGTTTAGCTACAGGCACACAGCGCGAGCACATATATTTTCCCACAAAACCGAGGGAGGGGCAGGGTTGTCCCTAGGAGTCATAGTTGTTTAGAATGGAGCCTTATGGTTCGGTTGGCACAAGCGAATTTGTTTCTTTGCTCTACCTGTGTTCTCATGTAACACTGGAGTAAGATTAAGTTATAGAAATTAGAAAGCTTAAAGCTTTCAGCCCCCTTTTCGAAATAAATCTTGATGTGAGACTATATCATATTCTCTACTGTGCAACACATTTTTTTGTGACAAAGATGTTGATGGTTGGTGTTGTGTCATACCTGTTTCTCGTTCTCCCAGGTGTCCATGACGATGAGGGTGGTCTCCTCCCCATCTACAATCATGGTTCTCTCATAGGTGTCCTCTAAACAAACAAAACAACCAGGAGAGAGAATAGAAAATATATTATTTCCTACTGTACATCAACCTTGGAAAACGTTCTAAGGGAGTCTAGACATTGCAACCTAGTGTAAAAATATAAATACAACTTATTTTATTATTGTAGATAAAGGATTAAGCATAATTTGTCAACTCCTTCAAAACATATCTACTATTGGTTGCAGCCAGCAGGTGTGATGGAAGGTGGGTCTCTCTCCCTCTAAATATAGGCTTGTTCTTTGTGAATGGAGACCTGATGGAGACTTAAGGGTCAAAACTTTGTAGACTGCATGTCAATAAACCACATGGGAGCATAGATTTCAGTGTGCGGAATCTATTTTTCCCTCATGCTGAATCATTTATGCCATGTCCATTTTAAGGTTATGACTTTAGAAACTAAAATAGGTGTTTTACAAATTTGGTTATATATATATATATTATTTTTTTTGACATACAAGAACTACACTTGTGTTTATCCCTACTACTGTTTAAATGTGCAATATAGTTATTACACTTCACTACCATATCATCATGGCCATGGAATATAAGCTGTGGAAAACACCATTGAGCCATGTCTAGTTTAGTCTGATTAGATCATCCTAGCGAGATGAAAACACACTTTGGCCAAGAGTGAAAGAACTTGTTACATTTTCCTTTCAACCCTAGCCTTATTGTAAAAGCTGCTGCACAAGACAATGACAAATGGCCCGTCAAAGCCTTGAGAAGTTGAGGTCTGAGTTGAAGTGACAATCTAGGTTTTTGATTTGAATTTATTAGGATCCCCATTAGCCGAAGCCAATGGTGACAGCTAGTCTTACTGGGCCCCGACACATAACGAAAAATACATGACAGACAAAAGACTATCATTTACATACGTTTAAATACATTAACATGTAGTGTGTGCGTGTGTTTGCGTATATCAGTTACACATACATGTCAGTTCATACACACAAAAAGTCACATGGGGAGAGACTGTGCCGTGAGGTGTTGCTTTATTTTTGTTGAAACCAGATGAGCTGTTCACTTGAGCTGTATGAGATGGAAGGGAGTTCCATGCAATCATGGCTCTGTATAATACTGTACGTTTCCTTGAATTTGTTCTGGACCTGGGTATTGTGAAGGTCAGGACCTGTAAACAAGTAATATGCCTACAACAGAATGTATTGTAACATCCTTGTAATGCCATTTCTTCCTCATAAAACACTTGCCATTCACCACACCAGCTCTAAACCAACCAAGGAGTCCACTATGAAGAACAGTTAAATTGCTGTCAGTGTGACAAGCAAAGTGACACAAAACTAAAAACAACATGACCAGTCAGTGACGGGCTGAAAACAGGACAGCTATACACTTTCTCCTGATGATGTCAGAGGGAGGTCTCATGAGGAGAGACCTTACCACTCTGGAGAGCTAGGAGCTGCCACACACACAGCAACCGATTTCCCTGTATATTGCAGAAACTTTTGACCAGGGGCTATACAGCAACATTCAGCTGGGCTGCCTCACAAATATAACTTTATTCCCTGTATAGTGCACTACTTTTGACCAGAGCTACCCCACTAAGGGGAATAGGGTACCATTTGGGACGCATAGTTAGCCAGTCACGCCCATCAGCCGACCCGACACGCACAAGTCACGACAGTATGAACCTCTCACAAACAAAAAGCAACCGTGTCTAGGCTACCGTATCAGGCAAGACCTAGAAGTTTTCATTATTTATTTTGTAAATATTATGACTTTTATCCTGTCATATTAAACACTTTTAGAGAAATTGGTGTTTCAAAAAGGACAAACTGCACAAATCACATCACTCAGTAGCACAGCTGGATGCCAAAATGCATGGGTCAATATAAGCTGCCAATCAATGCTTTGAGGTCACTCAGTACTACACATGACAGAGACAAGAGTTCAATCAATGTAGTTGTGACAGGTTAGCCAAGGTTGTTAGGGCCAGGGCAATGTCAGAGACCATTACTTTGACAGTCATTGTTGAAGAGATGCATAAAATTAACTCATTGAATAACTCATTAGTGTACATCATTTTAATTAGCAGATGAGGATGGATGATACTGATAGTTTTTTAGGTTACTTATCAGGCAATGACAAACTACTAAATAGTTGTGTTAATAGGCTACACACCATAAATAGCCTCATAATAATCATAAGAATTGTGCTTGGTAAAAAAACCCACCTCCCGTATGGTCGTGAGCATCCTTCTCCTGAATGCCGGCAAAGATATTGGCAAGACTCGACTTTCCAACACCGTGGTCTCCTAGCAAAACAACGTGGTACAAACAATCTGCTCCTGAGCCATCCGAGTCATTATCAGAGTCATCAGATGACCAGTTGGCGCGGCAGTGGAGAGACTTGTCTCCGGGATGGTATGAGGCGGACTGGCCGAGCGGAGGGTGATGGGGGTCGGCTGGCGGGTCTCTACCTCTCGTCCCCGGCTGATGAGAGGCAGGGATAGGAGTACTTGCCCTTCTCCGCAAAGTCTCCTTGCCCTCTCTCTGTGTGTGTGTCATCTTAGCGAAAAGGCAAAGAACATCCCTTAAAAATAAGAATATGTAAAATAATCATAAGATAGAGTCCCAATTTACTAGGACATAAGAGTTAAGCTCAAGGTTATTATAGTTCTGCGTTTTTATATTCCTTTTTATTTCTATTAGTCTTGCGATTTATTTGAAATGCAGTTTCGTTTCAGTTTTCAGACCTAATTAGCTAGTTTTATTTAGTTTAATAAGTTACATAAAAATCTTTTGATTTGATTTAGTTTCAGTTTTAATGTTAGGGCAAGAAAGTATGTGTGTGCCAGGCTAGGAGCCATTTGTGTTGTATAGTCTGCAACTGGGGGGTCAGTAAAGTGATGGGTCAGGTCATAGGTTAGGTTCACGTTACAGTCACTCTCAATGTGACTTGGATTTGAAAGGAATAGCGCTGAGACTGATGTAAATAAATATGGTGGAAGGAGTATCTCGCCCATGTTTACACCAATCCAATGTTTAACTTAATTAAGTAGTACATGTAATCAAGTTAGCGGCTTTCCCCTGTTAGCTGGTGACAGTGATGCACAAGCTAGGTCTTTTTGAAACCATCTCTTAGCCACATTTACCACCCGATTTAGTAGGCTTGAAAACCCCGTCAAAAGCTTGAAAACACTATTGTAATCCCCATTACATTTATACCCAAAGTTTAGAAAAAAAAATAATTCGTGATGGTTTATTTAATTTTAGTTAGTTTTGGAGTCAAATAGTTTGTTTAGTTGTAGTTTTTCAAACGGGGTGTTGATTATTTTATTTCAGGTTACCAAATAGTTTTTTCATGATTAGTTTTCGTTTACTATAATAAACTTGGTTGGGCTAAATAATATAACAAACCACCAAAATTAACAGTTTATAAACAGACACTGCTCCCCGATTAAAGATACATTGTGAAACAAACAAAAATATCACGGCCTATGGACAGTAAATAGCACTGAAACATAATAATGTATGGAATTTACTCACAACTGTAGCCATGAATCTTCTAATTTTGTCCAGTATTCTCCATTGCAGAGCAAAGCACAGACTTCACCATATAGTAAAGTTTTCTCGGGTCGGTGAGCTGTGTCTGAGCTGTCATTCTGTTCTTGTACCAAGGAAAAGCTTCCAATGTATCAATCAGTTTTGTTACAGTGTCCCATCAGCTATTCTATACAAGTGTAACAGTATACCCCTGGAGTCATGGTAACATCCTGCAACGTTCCACAACCCTGTAAAAATGTAAGAGTGGAATCGGAGGTTGCTCGCTCGCCTCTCTTTTTCAATCTCCTCTCTATATCACACAAGAAGGCATGCACACGCACACACACAAAGGCAGACACAATGTTTCAGATCACCTCCTGTGATAACATGCACTGAGACGTAGTCATGGTGTAGGCTAATTCAAATATACTATTTTAAAAACTCGAACACCGCTAACTTTGTTGGTCAAACAACTAAATCATGTAAATGGACAATCATTTCAATATGCACTTTTTTGCTTTTTTAAAACCATAGCGCTTCTATGAACGCTATTGCACTTCCTGTCCAAAAAGTTGTTGGCTAAATGGTGGATGCTAATTTCCAAATGTCATATGGCGTATTTTAATTAGGCTACTTCAGTTTTCTACCTATGTATACTCACCAGTGCTGTAAATTCCGTTTAACGCATGTAGGCAATGCGCGTTCTGGGTGTTTTCAGCGGAGCGTGTCCTTTGATGATGCGCGCGTGCTTCGAATCAGCCCTCATTCAATTCTCTCATTGCTGCTGCAACTTTTCCCTGTGTGAATCTACTTTAATCTCATCGAAGAACCCACCCCGACTACATGACGTAAAAGTAAGTCACTTCCTGTTCTAAACTGTTAGTTCTCTCTTTTACCACAATAACGTTTACCTCCACGGTGCAGATATCTACTAGGGCAGGGTTTCCCAAACTCGGTCCTGGTGCCCCCCCATCTGTGTGCACGTTTTGGTTTTTCCCTTAGCACTACACAGCTGATTCAAATCATCAAAGCTTGATGAGTTGGTTACTTGAATCAGCTGTACTAGGGTGCCTTTAATGATTACACATTGTCCAAGCAGGACAACCACTGCTTTATATACATTTCTATAGAAAATATGGGGACAGGATGCGTCTTGTCCATACAGCCATGTCTGTTTAGATTAGTCAAATCAAGCCCCAGTGTTGAACCCTTTATAAAGTACAAGAATATCTTCAAAGGGAGCCAAGTCTCCATTAAAAGCACTTTTACAAGTATGCTGCATAGTTTCAATTTGAGACAATCAGTACACACACACATCTGTAAATCAGTTCTGTCCTAACACTGTGAGAGGGCAGAGTTCACACCCCTAGCCGCAGACCAGCACTCTCTACCAGGAAATTGTATTCTCTGAGGCTCCGCTGAATCTTTTCCAACTGAAACAACATAAGTAATCAGACCAGTCGGCCGTACGATGGCCAGATGAAGGCCCTACACTGTTTATAAAGCCAACTTCTTTCCCACACTTAAGTAAATCACAGTCAGAGACTTCCCAAAACTACAGTTACAGGGTCTGAGGAGATTTGTGAAAAGAGGGTGGGTTGGAAGTGGGTTTACTCTCACTGAGGCACTTACTGTGGAAAGAAAAAGCAAACTATAAACATTCTAAATATTGAAAATAATTTTCTGTGGACCGGCACACTGAAGAATTTGATAATGGGCAATAAATGAGATTCAACTGGCAGTTATAGACCATAAATTATAGCTGAATGAAACCACACCAATTAACACATCAAACACATCATACACTACATGACCGAAAGTATGTGGGCACCTGCTCATCGAACATCTCATTCCAAAATCATGGACATTAATATGGAGTTGGTCCCCCCTTTGCTGCTATAATTATTCTGGAAAGGCTTTCCACTAGATGTTGGAACATTGCTGCAGGGACTTGCTTCCATTCAGCCACAAGTATTAGTGAGGCCGGGCACTGATGTTGGGCGATTAGGCCTGGCTCGCAGTCGAGGTTCCAATTCATCCCAAAGGTGTTCGATTGGGTTGAGGTCAGGGCTCTGTGCAGGCCAGTCAAGTTCTTCCACACCGATCTCGACAAACCATTTCTGTATGGACCTCACTTCGTGCACAGGGGCATTGTCATGCTGAAACAGGAAAGGACCTTCCCCAAACTGTTGCCACAAAGTTGGAAGCACAGAATCGTCTAGAATGTCGTTGTATGCTATAGCGTTAAGATTTTCCTTCACTGGAACTAAGGGGCCTAGCCTGGACCATGAAGAACATCCCCAGACCATTATTCCTCCTAAGGTGATCTTAGGCTTATGTGTGGCTGCTCGGCCATGTAAACCCATTTCATGAAGCTCCCGACAAACAATTCTCACGCTGACGTTGTTTCCAGTGGCAGTTTGGAACTCGGTAGTGAGTGTTGCAACCAAGGACAGACAATTATTACATGCTACACACTTATGTGGCCTACCACTACGCGGCTGAGCCGTTGTTGCTCCTAGACGTTTCCACTTCCCCATAACAGCACTTACAGTTGACCGGGACAGCTCTAGCAGGGCAGAAATTTGACGAACTGACTTGTTGGAAAGGTGGCATCCTATGACGGTGCCACATTGAAAGTCATTGAGCTCTTCAGTAAGGACATTCTAATGCCAATGTTTGTCTATGGAGATTGCATGGCTGTGTACTCGATTTTTTACACCTGTCAGCAACGGGTGTGTCTGAAATAGCAGAATCCACTAATTTGAAGTTAATGTATATATAGTGTATGATTCCACTCCCAAAAAAGGACAATAAATTAGACTTTTTGAAGTTCCTTTCTCTTTCAAAGAATATACAAATGATTTGAACCTGAACCCTGGAGGTATTTATTTGAAAGTTTTACAATCGATTATTGACCCCAGTTGAGCCGTATTACAATGTGGAACTAGGTTTGAGAAGATGGGCACTCAGTGTAACACACATTCTGGGGGTTGCGCCTAAAAGAGCCCAACAGGTTTAAATGCAGCCAAGTGACACTAGTCTGTCACATCTAAATGGGGAGCCGCTCCTCATGAGGGATGTTTAAGGTCACGGCCATTTCCGGGGTGCATCTGGAATTAACACAACACACATTTAGAACCTTAATGCACACTGAGCACAATTTCCTTTTAAACATACTTAGTATAAGTTTGGAAATGTTAATTGCTTGTGAAGTTGTAATGCCATAAGGAAGAAAGTGTTTTGGTGCCATTTTAAAGTGCCCTTCAAAAATGAAATCATGATTACGTTTTGGCTATTCTTGATGGATATTCAATATTTTAGAAACCTACAGTACTGATATAATGTAAAATATTAAATGTTCACATAAAATGATTCAGACGGGTTGGGTCCCTTTCCCTTTCCTTACATGCATATCAGGTGTGTTCTCCTATTTACATCCTCTGATAGATGTACTGTGGGCTAATTCAATTCTGATGATGGAGACCTACATTTTACATCCTTAAACTGGCCCCTCTGAGTGAGAACAAATGAATGGAAAGTAACATCTCACATTGCCTTAAGTAATTGTAAAAGACAGAATAAACAAGCTGACAGCAGTTTCTCTATGGAAGACTGTATCCTATCACGGAAGAAGGAAAAAACACGTCTGTTTAAATAAACACACTCTCTCCCCAAAAGTGACTTCAGACAATAACAGAGTGAGAGAAAGCAGTTGGGTCTGTGTGGACCTGCTATTTACCAGCCCAGAGAATGATGAGTTTGAATCAGTCAGAGTCAGTACAGCTTATTCCATATGGAACATATGCACTTACAGTTCAACTTCATATTTAGTTCCCTCTCTGAGGCTTAAAACACGTCAGTGCTAAAATGGTGTCTTTGCTAAGTGAGATTCAGGATGTTTACCGAAAACGTCGTAATTTCTCAAACCCCAATTCAACATCGAATCTCCCTTATATAAAATCCCACGTGAAATGAATGTATTCGGAGGGTGTTGAGAGTCATTTTGTTTTGGAACAGGCTGGGGGGAAATTTGACCACCTTATTACCCTTTAATGTCAGACTGGGATTCCGTGAACACAAGGCTCTTCTGTGCTTCTTTATTTCAATTTAAGATGCCGCTGCAAGTCTGTTTCCAAACCTGGGTAATATTAAACAGCGATACCCGATTACTATTTCAGAGACATCGCTTTTGATGGAAAGAGGAAAGAGGTTAAAATCCTGTCACGTGTGTTAGTTTGGTCCAACTGTTTTAGTGACACTGATAGATGTCTGATAGATAAACAACCCTACAGTTCAGATTTTACTCAATTTACTACATATTGGTAATAGTTACTTAAATCAAATAATGTAAGTATATTAGTTTTAGTATTTGTTTAGTTTTAGGGATGCACATTAGACAATGCATCCTACATGACAGGTAGGACTTTACCCAGCCTAGAGGGATACTGCTTAACTCCAGTGCCTCCAGTTTGGATATTAGGAGAGTGTAGTTAACTGCATCAAAGGTCAAGCAGTACCATTCCACAAAGATTTCCCTCATCAATCTCTTTCATGATGAAGTCAGTGAAGTAGACATGAATCAGTGAAGTATGTTTTTCTAAACCCTGACTGAAAATCATACATTAGGCTTTGTTTGTTGAAATATTCATACATTTGCTCATGTACAACTCTCTCCAGGATCGTTGATGTTAAACTGATACAGGCCTATAATTCCCAGGTTCAAACTTTATCCGCTTCTTATACAGAGGTAGAACTTTAACTTGTTTCATGTCCTTGGGAAATATGCCTTGTTCAAGAGAGAGATTAATGATATGCATAATACAAGGGGCAATTTTCTCAGCATATCTCTAAGAAACCTTGCAGGAATATTATCAAGGCCTGTGGCTTTGGAGAATTTAAGTTCTGCTAGCATACTGGCTACTTTGGTTGTTGCTACCTTTGCAAAAGAAAAAGAGTTTGGCTGAACCCCTAATTCAACATAATACTTATTAGTTTCCATACAAACTAGAATTGGTGGGCAGCTTGCTAACCAGCTTGCTGGCAACAGAAGTAAAAATAAATGTTGAATTCATTGGCAACCTCTGCTTTTTCATATCATCTCCCCCCTGATGTTCAGTCCAATACTGTTTATTTTATTTTGGTAGTACTACTACAGCCTAGTTCCTTAAATGATTTCCAAAGCTTTTTAGGGTCATTTTTGTTCTCAATGATTGTATTAGCAAAGTAACCCCTCTTAGCTTCATTCATCCTGCTCTGTGCTTAATTTCTGTGAAATTTATATAGGAGAGTTCTTACATTTCGTAAAGGCCTTATTCCTTGCTTGGATAGATTCTAGGATCCCATGATTAAACCAAGGGCTAGATCTCTCCTTTACTCTGACCTGTCTAATAGGAGCCATCAAATTCACCACATCAAGGAATATACATTTAAAAGCTTCCCAGGCACTGCCTACCTTTGCACTATCCAGCACAGGTGACCAGCCAATTGCACCCACTTGCTCCCTAAACATTTCAACACAGTATTTTTTGAGTGCTCTGATTCTAACAGTTTTGCGACATGTAAATATACCTTTAAAAACACTCCTTGTGCAAAATGTAATAGAATGGTCAATGATTCCTGACTATAACTACATGATCAAAATTATCAATGACTATCACTCCACTCAATCGTACTTTGCACTGTTTCACATACCCTGGTGGGATCTTATCATTTGGATCAGAGCAAGTGATCTACAGAAGTGCATAAATACATGATGGGTTGGGTTATCCTTTTGCAAACATCAGCATTGAAATCCCCTAACAAAATGATTCCCTTCACCAGGGAATCATTACAGTTTGATGAAACAGTTTTCATAGAATTTATTCTGATTGGGCGGCCTGAAACACACCCCACAAAAAAATCTGCTTGGTTTTGGGGAAGCAGATATCCAGCCAGGCAATTCCAGAGCATCGATTAAATTCGATCTGATGTTTTAAGTAATGTCCGATCTTACAAAGCACATATCCCGCCACCGTTCCGATTCCAATCCTTCCTGACAACAGAGTAATTGCCTGAGTCACAAACAGATGAATCCAACCATGTGTCTGTAAAACATATTTTTCATTTTCCATTGGTTTTGTCTTGTCCACTCTGATTTCAGAGGACCTACACAGTTTAGGGTCTGGACCCAAACAGTATTGCCTCTGTTTTACCTAAGTGCAGAGATAGCTTATTATCTCCAAGCCATTTGATAATGTTAGTAAGCTCTGTGCTAAGTATGTTCTCCAACATAGTTTTACTTTTATGAGACACCAGAAGTCTAGAGTCATCCGCATAAAGGAAAAGACAACAAGAACAAGCATCTTTCACATTGTTTATATAGTGGCCCAAGCATGCTACCCTGCGAAACACCACAACTTATCAGTTTTGCCTGAGACGGTGGCAATACTGTTTGGGTCCAGACCCTAAACTGTGTAGGTCCTCTGAAATCAGAGTGGAGTTAGGGGGTGAAGTGCTGACTACTAAAACCTCTGTTAGCTACCTGGGGGGGGGGGGGGGCATGGCCATTAAAGTGGTAGCGAAGGTTAATGCCAGTACCATGTTTTTGGCTAGAAAGTCAAAGCTGCTTGATAAGGACTCCATGAGTGATAGCCACTGCCCTCATTCAATGCCATTTTCATTATGCTAGTACTTCCTGGTTTGGAGGCTTATCTAAGCTTCTGAAGGGGAAACTCCATACAGCCCAGAATAAGCTGATCAAGGTAGTATTGAAGGTGAATCCGTGTACTCACATAGGCAGGAGCGGCTTTCAGGAACTCAACTTGCTGCCTGTTGAGTCTAGGGTGTCCCAGATTAGACTGAGTGTAATGGGTGCGTGTTGGTGGCAGGGAAGTCAGGCGCAGGAGAACAAACTTGGTATAAACGGAGTCGTTTAATAAGTGCTCACAAAACTCAGAAAACCAAAATATAATAAAAGTCGGTACAAAACCCGTCACACACCAAAACATAACTTGCACATAACATACAATCGCCAACAAGGACATGAGGGGAAACAGAGGGTTAAATACACTACATGTAATTGATGGGAATCGAAACAGGTGTGAAGGAAGACAAGACAAAACCAATGGAAAATGAAAAATGGATCAGTGATGGCTAGAAGGCCGAGCACCACCCGAACAAGGAGAGGGACCGACTTCGGCGGAAGTCGTGACACTGGATCTGGTTTACAGGAGTATTTATGGTTCTGTTACTTTCCCCATGTTAGGGATGCACACAACCACAGCACCAGATCAGGTGTTGCTAATGTGTGCTTATACAGGTCCAGGAGTAATGCTGGGAAAGGTACTTTCTTGTATACTGGAGCCTCAGAATGGAATGAGTTGCCTCTGCCCATAAAAACGATGTCCTCTTTCCAGCTTTAAAAATAAAGTATAAAACAGTTTGATGACTTCTGTGCCTATATGAATGTACCCTACGACGTAACTGCAATGATGAGACAGATGTTCTTCTTCTTTGTTTTTATGTTTTATTATCTCGCTGCCATACTGTGTTCAACCGTATTCGATCTTGCCTAGCCATCTTGTCTCAAGAGGACCACAATGGAAATCAATGGACGTCCCAGATTTTATTGTGTGTTGTACTCAATGATTTTCCTTGTTTTTTTAAATGGTAGAATTAATAAACTAAACTAAACTTATCTAATTTGGGGAAAATGTCTTGGAATATGTCTTTCCTGATGTTGGTCTGTGTTGCAGTTCCTGGATACTCTGGATCAGCTCTCTGTTCTTATTTTCCAGCACCGCATTTTCCTGAAACATTGAAAGCATGAGTTATTGACACAGAAAAGGAAGAAAATAAGCCCTTTTCAATTGCAGTAATTTTCAGATAATGCCATGGTAAAAAATACAAATGTTTAGATTTGTATTATTAATCAGGATAAAGTTATAGATGTAGGATCTTCATTTGAGCCAGTTTGCTACAGCAGGAAAATAATCCTGCAGCAACAGGAAATGTGAATTATTATGTGGATTATAAATCATGATAAGAGGTCATCTGCGCTCTTTTAAGGTCCTTACTACTGAATAGTGCCTGTTCCAGTTGTATAGGAGTCAAAATAAGAATACTGGAAGAGATGGAGAACCGCACACTGTTGAAAAAACAAATATATACAAAACTGAGGATTGAATGCAAAATAAAGATGTTTATTAAAACGTCATGGTGCCCAAAAAATCATGCAAGAAAGTGCATAAATGAAAGGTGAAAACAAATCGTTTTCGGCCTCTGGCCATCATCACTGTAAATCGTAAGCACACACACCTGGTTTCTATTTCAAAGATAATTGCATTATGTAAAACAGATAAGAACACGTATTATAGAACACACAGAATGCCGGTGGATGTTCTATTTAAAAACTCTCCACCCAGCAGGCACGAATGAAGAATTGTTATTGAAGTGTTTTTTTGTAACTGATATATTGCCTCTTATTGGTGTTCAATACCCCCATCTAGTGGTCTCTCTGGGTCCCTATTCTTACAATCTTGTGTTATTTATTCTGCTGAAATGTTCACATCTTATATATGTAAAAAGCAATAATTGATGATATTTCTCTGTCTCTGTATATAATCTAGATCATGCATTCTGCATACTGATTCATAGATTTTCTGATGCGTTTTCTTGCTTGATCATGTGAAATGTACAATTATTACATGGTAATAATTCGCATTATTTATAATATTTCCACAAACCCCATAGTTGTTTCTTTGCAGCGTGCTCTGAGTCCATGAGTTCTATATTGTCCTGTCCGATCGGACTGTGGCTCCAGCCGTTAAACGCAGCAATCGAACTCATCCAGAGGAACAGGGTAGACTTTATTTATTCTGGGTACTAATAGTATGCATGCTCCTACATTATTGTATAAACGGGGGTCTCGGTTTACTACAAATTCAATAGTCTCAGTACTGAGCGTCTCAGGGAGAATATCGGGTTCTGTGTCAATATGAGAAATGAAGAGATGTGTTCATACGGTTGTAGCTCTGTGCCTAACTCACTGTTATAGTTAATGGTGGTCTTTGACTTCGAACTCTACATCTATCATATCTACAGTATACTTGGTACTTCTGTACCTGCTTAGATTTAACTTTTGCAGTGCTCCCATTTCCGATAAAACTAAACTATCTGAAAAAAGAAAGACAAAAATAGGGGCCTACTGTGAGACTGACTTTGCGTCAGTCCAAAGAAAAGGGAAAAAGTAGCGGAAATGTGATAGTTGGTGATCATGTGTTTGGCCTACAGATTAAAGTGAAAATGTCTGTCACACCAACTTGCTAAATGTGTATTTACTATTTTTATATGCAAATAAATGGTTGAACATGAATGTACACTAAATGCAATGTTGGCTAATCTTTGAGGAATACTGGCAAAATATAGCGTGAAAGTATTTCTGGTGGTCTATTTGATTTCATCGCATAATGGCCCAAATTACAATCCAGAATGTTTCGTGCATGTTCCAGTAGATGGCGGTCATTCACTATCGTATGTCTTTTTCATCAATTACGTCAGAGTTCAACACATGGGAGAGTCAGAGCTCAGGTATGATAGACGAGTTCCCCACAAGTGATTACGAGTTGGACGGGCGTTCAAGTGGAGTTTTTGCAGTCGTATGCTCGTATTTAGGAATTAATATGCTGCAATCCCAGTAACGGGATCGATATGACAACAGCCAGTGAAAGTGCAGGGCGCCAAATTCAAACAACAGAAATCTCATAGTTAAAACTCCTCAAACATACATGTGTCTTATACAATTTGAAAGGTAATCTTGTTGTTAATCCCACCAAAGTGTCCGATTTCAAATAGGCTTTTCACCGAAAGCACCACAAACGATTATGTTAGGTCACCACCAACTCAAAGAAAAATTCTGCCATTTTTCCAGCCAAAGAGAGGAGTCACAAATAGCACAAATAGAGATAAAATTAATCACTAACCTTTGATGATCTTCATCAGATGACACTCATGGGACTTCATATTACACAATACATATATGTCTTGTTCGATTAAGTTCATATTTATATCCAAAAACCTCCGTTTACATTGGCGCCATGTTCAGAAATGCCTACAAAATATCCGGAGAAATTGCAGAGCCACGTCAAATAACAGAAATACTCATCATAAACTTTGATGAAAGATACATGTTTTACATAGAATTAAAGATACACTTGTTCTTAATGCAACCGCTGTCAGATTTCAAAAAGCTTTATGCCAAAACACAATATTCAATCATCTGAAAACAGCGTTCAGCCACAAAAGCAAGCCATACAGTTACCCGCCCAAATTGTGCAGTCAACAAAACTCATAAAAAGCATTATAAATCTTCACTTACCTTTGCTGATCTTTGTCGGAATGCACTCCCAGGACTCCCACTTCCACAAGGAATGTTCGTTTTTTTCGGTAATGTCCATCATTTATGTCCAAATAGCTATTTTTGTCGCGTGTTTGGTATACAAATCCAACGTCAGGGAAGCGCGTTCACTAAAACCTGACGAAATGTCCAAAAGTTCTGTAACAGTCAGTAGAAACATGTCAAACGATATATTGAATCAATCTTTAGAATGTTTTTAACATAAATCTTGAATAACGTTCCAACTGGAGAATTGCATTGACTTCAGATGAGCAATGGAACAGAGCTCCCTCTCTCATGGTCAATGAATGGTCACCTCATGGCAGACCTGACTAATTCTCCTCTCATCCAGCCCCCCTTCACAGTAGAGTCATCAGACAAAGTTCTACAGACTGTTGACATCTAGTGGAAGCCGTAGGAAAACTCATCCATATCTCGCTGTGATTTCAATGGAAGCTTGGTTGAAAATATACCAGCCTCAGAGTTTCCACTTACGGTTTGGATTTTTTCTCAGGTTTTTGCCTGCCATATGAGTTCTGTTATACTCACAGACATAATTCAAACAGTTTTAGAAACTTCAGAGTGTTTTCTATCCGATACTAATAATAATATGCATATATTAGCAACTATGACTGAGGAGCAGGCCGTTTACTCTGGGCACCTCTGTGCACCTTTCATCCAAGCTACTCAATACTGCCCCTGCAGCCATAAGTTAACGAGATGTTATGAATGTAGCATTAGATAAAAGTTATAAAGTGTGCACCAAACCACACGATCTACCCTTAAAATACAATAGTTTAATAGGACAGGTATTTTCTTTTACATGTAAAAGACAAATAACATCGAAATAGATTTCTAAAAGCCTTTCATTTGCTGATTATGTTGAGGAAGAAGGCCCTTGTGTAGCTGAAGCAGCACTGTGCATCGCTGCAGGAGAGCAAAGTCCGCATCTCATGCGATATAGACAGGACACTCAGACAGTCAGTGGCCAGTGCCAGGAAATTCCTCATCCGGCATAAGAAACTAGGGGTGAGTAAATATATGAAACAAAAATATACAGTTCATATAAGGAAGTCAGACATTTAGGCCCTAATCTATGGATTTCACATGACTAGGGAATACAGATATGTATCTATTGGCCACAGATACAACAAAAAAAAGTCTGTATCTGGTGTGACAACCATTTGCCTCTGTAGCCTCTGCAGCATGACACATCTCCTTCACATCGAGTTGATCAGGCTGTTGATTGTGGCCTGTGGAATGTTGCCCCACTCCCCTTCAATGGCTGTGCAAAGTTGCTGGATATTGGCGGGAACTGGAACACGTTGTCATACACGTCAATCCAGAGCATCCCTAACATGGGTGACATGTCTGGGGAATTTTTACAACATTTTAGAGAAATAAGCTTTTTGTGTGTATGAAAAGTTTTGGGAATATTTTATTTCAGCTCATGAAACATGGGACCAACACTTTACATGTTGCCTTTATATTTTTGTTCGGTGTAGAATCGATAGTATCTTAAGATATCTTTAAACATACCTAAAGATGATAAAGGTAAAATATATTGAAAAATATATTAAAATAAGATCAATTACTTGTATTAAACCTTTGTCAGTGTAGCCATTTACAGTAGTACCCTATATGGGTTGATAACGGCAGATTTTAGCTCTATTAAGGGCCTAAATTGGAATGTAGAGGCTGTATAGTAACATGCTATAGGCCTATAGGCTCTTCGCTTCACAGCACTGTATGGGTTTTGACTGACAGACGTTCTGAATTTGAGCACCCATGCACGACAAGAAGTTGCCCACATCCCTCCCGGTAATTGGGCAACTTTTGTACATTTGTTGTTGTCTGAGTCAGGGAAATCGTGTAAATGAAGATGACTTGATGTATTTTGAAAGATGAGAAATTGAGGATTATAATACAGTGCCTTCAGAAAGTATTCATACCCCATGACTTAATCCACATGTTGATGTGTTACAGCCTCAATTTAAAATTAATAAAAAAATAACAATCTCACCCATCTACACACAATACCCATAGTGAATTTTTTTGTGTGGATTTTTTGCAATGTATTGAAAATGAAATAGAGAAATATCTCACTTACATAAGTATTCACACCCCTGAGTCAATTCTTTGTAGAACCTTTGACAGCGATTACAGGTGTGAGTTTTCTGGGTAAGTCTCTGAGAGCTTTCCACACCTAGATTGTGAAAAATGTGCCCATTATTCTTTTCAAAGTTCTTCAAGCTCTGTCAAATTGGTTGTTGACCATTGCTGGACAACCAATTTCAGTTCTTGCCATAGATTTTCAAGTCAAAATCCTAACTCGGCAACTCAGGAACATTCAGTCACTTCTTGGTAAGTGACTCCACTGACTCCAGTGTAGATTTGGCCTTGTGTTTTAGGTTATTGTTCTGCTGAAAGGTGAATTCATCTCCTAGTGTTTGGTGGAAGCAGACTGAACCAGGTTTTCCTTTTGGATTTTGCCTGTGCTTAGCTCCATTCTGTTTCTTTTTTATCCTGAGAAACTCCTCAGTCCTTAACAATTACAAGCATTCTGTCAGGGTTGTGTGCAGCGAAGTAGCAGAGTCAAATGCAGGACACAGGTGTTTGAGCGAAACATAAAACGTTTACTCAAAATCACAGCAAAAATCCACAAAGGGAAAAAACCAGAAATAACAACAACCACTAACGTAACAAACAATCACGGACAAACAGAAATGAAAGCGAGAGGGTTAAATAGGGAACATGATGGGGGAATTGAAAACAGGTGTGGATAATACAGACAAAACAAAACGAAACTGAAAAGTGGATCGATGGCGACTAGAAAGCCGGTGACGTCGACCGCCGAACACCACCCGAACAAGGAGAAGGGCCGACTTCGGCGGAAGTCGTGACACATACCCATAACATGATGCAGCCATCACTATGCTTGAAAATATGAAGAGTGGTACTCAGTAATGTGTTGTATTGGATTTGCCCCAAACATAAAACTTTGTATTCAGGAAAAAAAGTGAATTGCTTTGCCACATTTTTTTCACTATTACTTTAGTGCCTTGTTGCAAACAGGATGCATGTTTTGGAATATGTTTATTCTGTACAGGCTTCCTTCTTTTCACTCTGTCAATTAGGTTACAATTGTGGAGTAACTACAACGTTGTTGAACCATCCTCAGTTTTCTCTTATCACAGCCATTACATCAAATCAAATCAAATCAAATGTATTTATTTAGCCCTTCTTACATCAGCTGATATCTCAAAGTGCTGTACAGAAACCCAGCCTAAAACCCCAAACAGCAAGCAATGCAGGTGTAGAAGCACGGTGGCTAGGAAAAACTCCCTAGAAAAGCCAAAACCTAGGAAGAAACCTAGAGAGGAACCAGGCTATGAGGGGTGGCCAGTCCTCTTCTGGCTGTGCCGGGTGGAGATTATAACAGAACATGGCCAAGATGTTCAAATGTTCATAAATGACCAGCATGGTCAAATAATAATAATCACAGTAGTTGTCGAGGGTGCAGCAAGTCAGCACCTCAGGAGTAAATGTCCGTTGGCTTTTCATAGCCGATCATTAAGAATATCTCTACCTCTACCGCTCCTGCGGTCTCTAGAGAGTTGAAAACAGCAGGTCTGGGACAGGTAGCACGTCCGGTGAACAGGTCAGGGTTCCATAGCCGCAGGCAGAACAGTTGAAACTGGAGCAGCTTCACGGCCAGGTGGACTGGGGACAGCAAGGAGTCATCATGCCAGGTAGTCCTGAAGCATGGTCCTAGGGCTCAGGTCCTCCGAGAGAGAGAGAAATTCACACAGGACACCGGATAAGACAGGAGAAGTACTCCAGATATAACAAACTGACCCTAGCCCCCCGACACATAAACTACTGCAGCATAAATACTGGAGGCTGAGACAGGAGGGGTCAGGAGACACTGTGGCCCCATCCGATGATACCCCCGGACAGGGCCAACAGGAAGGATATAACCCCACCCACTTTGCCAAAGCACAGCCCCCACACCACTAGAGGGATATCTTCAACCACCAACTTACCATCCTGAGACAAGCCCGAGTATCTGCCAATGATGTTGGATACTTTAGCTTGGTATGAAAAAACACACATTTGAACAAATTATCACTCAATATAAGATATTTAGGATAGCTTCGATTTCACTTTTTGCAGTGAGCTACTACATTGTTGTAGGAATGATAAAAGTACTTTATATGAATTTTTATTGTGAGTACTTTTCACCTCTTTGTTTGTGTTTGTTGTCTCCAAAGTTGTTTATTTCAACAATGTGAGATCTCTGTATGGATGAAGACAACCCCAACCTGCCTCTGAGGCCAGGCGACCATCTCCCATTATCTCCACACCACCTCTCTCTTAGAACATGAACTCTCACTACTCCTATCCATACACATCACCTCGACCTGTACCTACACACCACTTCTACAGAGCTATGTATCCCACTGCCATCACCCCACAGCGACAGTGGCGCAACAACTACAGTCCCATCTTCCATCTATCCCAACCCAGCATCAATTCCCCTTCAACCTGGTCTCCAGGAGCACCAGGGGACCTGATTACAGGGTGTTCCACCACTATCATGGACCTTCCCCCCTGCCCTGGTGTAACTATTGACTTATGTCTAACTCATACTGGAACTACCGCCAGTGCCTCTATGCCAACCCTCCTCCAACCAGGCCCCAGAGGTTCCAGAACCAGGTAGGGACTTGCCCCGAGGCCTTCACCCTGAGAGGAGAGCTTCTCTGGGGCAGGCTGGAGAGGGTGTACGGCCACCGCAGGGAACTGCCCGAGTTTGTGAGGGAGGACCTGCTAAATGCTACTTATTTGTTAATGTTCCATCTCATTATTTGAGTAACACACAGCTACCTCAGGCTACTACAGTACTGGAGTCATTCTGGTCTGGTGTTTTCATAAGGTGGTGTGCTACCATGCACTATTATGATTCATCAAGGTGTTCTGTAACACAATCATTAACATTAGCAAGTTTGCTTAAGGGAGGGGATTACTCGTTTTACTGTTTGCTTTGCAGCTACTGTTATAAACTCCTGTCATTTGCCTCTTATAGAACTCCCTGTCATGCAGTTCCACTCCCTCTCATACATAACCCGCTGTCATTCTAACCCAGGACAATACATTTTCCCTCGATGTCAACAAGACAGAGGAGCTGATCGTGGACTACAGGAAACGGAGGACCAAGCACGCCCCAGAACAACAGCAAAAGACCTTGTGAAGATGCTGGAGGAAGCAGGTACAAAGTATCGATATCCACAGTAAAACAAGTTCTATATCGACATAACCTGAAAGGCTGCTCCGCAAGAACGAAGCCACTGCTCAAAAACCGCCATAAAAAACCCAGACTACGGTTTAAAACTGCACATGGGGACAAAGATCGTACTTTTTGGAGAATTGTCCTCTGGTCTGATGAAACAAAAATAGAACTGCTTGGCCATAATGATCATTGTTATATTTGGAGGAAGAAGGGAGATGCTTGCAAGCTAAAGAACACCATCCCAACCGTGAAGCACGGGGGTGGCAGCATCATTATGTGGGGGTGCTTTGCTGCAGTACAGACTGGTGCACTTCACAAAATAGATGGCATCATGAGGTAGGAAAATTATGTGGATATATGGAAGAACCATCTCAAGACATCAGTCAGGAAGTTAAAGCTTGGTCGCAAATGGGTCTTCCAAATGGACAATGACCCCAAGCATACTTCCAAAGTTGTGGAAGTGGCCAAATGGCTTAAGGACAACAAAGTCAAGGTATTGGAGTGGCCATCACAAAGCCCTGACCTCAATCCTATAGAATATTTGTGGGCAGAACTGAAAATGCGTGTGCGAGCAAGGAGGCCGAACACCTTACTCAGTTACACCAGCTCTGTCAGAAGGAATGGGCCAAAATTCACCAAACTTATTGTGGGAAGCTTGTGGAAGGCTACCCAAAACATTTGACCCAAGTTAAACAATTTAAAGGCAATGCTACCAAATACTAATTGAATGTGTGTAAACTTCTGACCTACTGGGAATGTGATGAAATAAATAAAAGCTGGAATAAATCCTTCCCTCTACTATTATTCTGACATTTCACATTCCTGAAATAAAGTGGTGATCCTAACTGACCTAAGACAGGGAATTTTTACTTGGATTAAATGTCAGGAATTGTGAAAAACTGAGTTTAAATGTATTTGGCTAAGGTGTATGTAAACTTCCGACTTCAACTGTAATTCTGACTAGTATGACTAGTCATTGTATTTCTATGTCTGTCATTGATGTTTATGGACTCTGCTCTTTTCTCTGTCATCACCATGATTCAAGGTTCCATGGAACTATCTTGATCAACTCTCTCAGTGGAGAGATAAGACATACAGTAGTTGGGGAAGGGTGTGTAGGTTGGGTATGCTGAATGGTATTACACTATACAGATAATCCTGAATTAATTGTGAATAATGATGAGTGAGAAAGTTAGACAGGGTCAAAGATCATACCCCCAAGCCATGCTAACCTCCCCTGTTATTGTTAATGGTGAGAGGTTAGCATGTCTTGGGGGTATGATCTTTGACCCTCTCTAACTTTTTTCACTCATCATTATTCACAATTCATTCAGGATTATCCGTAATCATGGAAGCATCCATATTAATGTAGAAGTGTTTAGAAACATGGTCTATTCTTATTTATAATGAATATGACTCCAAAATGACACAATACATTATTTAGCATTCATTTCTATTGGGCACAAATAATTACATTACATTTACATTTAAGTCATTTAGCAGACGCTCTTACCCAGAGCGACTTACAAATTGGTGCATTCACCTTATGATATCCAGTGGAACAACCGCTTTACAATAGTGCATCTAAATCTTTTAAAGGGGGGGGGGGGGGTTAGAAGGATTACTTTATCCTATCCTAGGTATTCCTTAAAGAGGTGGGGTTTCAGGTGTCTCCGGAAGGTAATAATAATAATCTGAAACACAACTAAAACAAACTGCAAATGCATCCAAGAAGTTTGTAGAGTCACAAGCTTGTTATGGGAATATGGGACCAAATACTAAACGTTTAAGTACTATATTTATACTAATTTTTAATGGTGTCAATAATATATATATATATTTTAAGTATTACTTGTTAAACAATAATTCCACCATTATTTTGAGCATACAATATAGCTAATTTTTTTATGATTTATTTTAAACAGTCATTATTTCTCATCTTTATCAAGGGTGTCAATAATTTCAGACCCCACTGTAAGTGTCACAGATTATTTTACAATAAATTAATGTTTGACTGTCAATTATAACCATTGCCACAGTGTTTAAATAAAAAATCATTATAATAAGATTGTAAAGATTAATGAGACATACAGTGTATTTTCTGAACAGGACATGTTTATTTATTTACAAGTTATCTATAAATACAAAATACATACCCAGATTACAGACCTCAGCAGTTTATAACATCACATAAAGCTCAATTGTAATGTGCTGACTACTGTACATGTTATCTACAGAAGTGAAGAATAATTATTTTATTTGAAACCACAAATTTTCCATGGAAAGTCAGAGAATCAATTTTCCTCATGTAAAAGTATAGATGCTGTCTTGTTATCCTGATAAGCAGTGCCTTGTCGAAGAACTGAGCATCTCCATCTCCTCTCATTCTCCTCCCATATTGTGTCTTCCTCAGCTTCTCTCTCCATATAGGCTTTAACACCTTTACAATCCTATAAAATGGCTTCTGTAATACTTGTTTTCTTTCAATACCCCTTTCATGCCGAGGTGAAAAGCCGGCAACTTTACCATGCCGTTAACTTTTTACCGCCTTTTCTTTATATCTGAAAGGTATTTCTGTTAATTAACAAAACATGTACCCTTTATAGTGGTATTATGTTTAAAAGTCCCGCCAATGCCTCAGTGTAAAACGTTAGCTTTCATCTTACCGGTTTTGGCACCCATTAAATCATGAACATTATATTGTGGTCCGACATCAAACTTGTCCATTTCAATCACAAAGCTTCACAGATATGCTTTTAATGGATTTATTATCTCCATTTAAATATATGTAGTTCTGTCCTTGAGCTGTTCTTGTCTATTGTCACAGAAACGCTACGGCATTTAGCCTGGGGGAACGCACCAAACGCGTCTCCCATTTCATATTTGTATCTTGACCTTATATTTAGCTAATAAATGGTGGGTTCAATATGCATACGTTTTTCTAATTTATACAACAAATCACTAGTAGGCTATTTGTCTTAAGCCAAGATAACTGGTAGGGAGTTTGAAATGAAAGAAAGCATGCACTGGTGTGATCACATTGGCTGGTGATGACAAATTTACTGCAGTATTAGGCCTAATAGTTAGCCAGCGGAATGATGGGTCAACAAGAATGAGCTTCTTCAGCTACCCATTGCCTCCCTTTTCCAGATGAGCCTGTGTGCAATTAAACAAGCCACATCGCCATTCCTCTTCTCCTGGAGTGGCAAAAGGCTATCAGGTTACAATACTTTGTTGGATATTTATGCATGTCTTTGAATATTTAGTGCTATTTAGACTGTCTGCTGTCCAAGGTTACTAATAAAAAGCAGTTGGCGAGGACGTTTGCTATCAAGCTATCAATGTGCATGAGATCTAGCAAAGCCGAGTGAGGGGAGGAAAAAAGTATGAAACGTTGATCGAAAAAGCAACTTTCTCAAATGGTCCTACAGAGGTTTATCCAGGTCACATGTTTTATTTCTTTATATTATCGGATTCTAAGGTTTCTAAACCACATACAGTACCTTCAGAAAGTATTCATACCCCTTGACTCTTTCCACATTTTGTTACGTTACAGCCTTGTTCTAAAATGTATTAAATATTTGTTTTGTTCAGCAATCTACACAAAATAGCCGATAATGACGAAGCGAAAACAGGTTGTTATACATTTTTTCACATTTATTAAAAATAAAAAACAGAAATACTTGAAACATGAAAAGACCCCTAAAGACTCTCAGACCATGAGAAACAAGATTCTCTGGTCTGATGAAACCAAGCCTGAATGCCAAGTGTCATGTCTGGAGGAAACCTGGCACCATCCCTACGGTGAAGCATGGTGGTGGTGGCAGCATCATGCTGTGGGGATGTTTGTCAGCGGCAGGGACTGGGTGACTAGTCAGGATCGAGGCAAAGATGAACGGAGCAAAGTACAGAGAGATCCTTGATGAAAACCTGCTCCAAAGCGCTCATGACCTCAGACTGGGGCAAAGGTTCACCTTCCAACAGGACAACAACCCTAAGCACACAGCCAAGTCAACGCAGGAGTGGCTTCGGGACAAGTCTCTGAATGTCCTTGAGTGGCCCAGCCAGGGCCTGGGACTTGAACCCGATCGAACATCTCTGGAGAGACCTGAAATTAGCTGTGCAGCAATGCGCCACATCCAACCTGACAGAGCGTGAGAGGATGTGCAGAGAAGAATGGGAGAAACTCAAGGTGTCTGAATACTTTCCGAATGCACTATACAAGCACCTACAAACTCAAAAAAATGAGGGCATGGGCTCTTTTTCAATATATATATATATATATCTTTGTTATATAACAGCAGTTCCACACATTCCCCTGACACTCAAGTTACTATAAAAATGTGTGCTAACTCTGATCAGGGCAGGGGAATTTAAGTGTGTCTTATCTGTGTAGCCCTTTCCTCCAGTCAAATGACGTAGTAGCCTCATGGGTGGAATGTTATTATGTTCTTTATTTTTATATAACCGCAGAAAATCCTGTGTTTCTTTGTCAATCAGTTTTGTTATATTTCAGTTGTCTGTGATGTATATGAAGTGTAATATTGCCTACTTTGTCTTTACAGGCAACATACCGTAAATCTTGTGTGAATTATGATTTCGGCCACAGGAAAATGACATAACACAATTCTTTCAGAATTCAATGCTTTTTTATTTGATAAAACATTTGATTGTCTGTGCAATCCGTACCCAATATTAGACAAACGTTGACTAACAATATACAATTGAAATAGATTGTACTTTACATGAATGAAACCACCATATAAATACATAAATATGAATGTGCACAATTATATGAATCTATGTAATTCTCTGAATATGTGACATATTGATTTGTAATACATAATAATTAATCATGAATAGAGCTGCATTATAATCTTTCACTTTTATTATCTGTGAACAAGTATTAGCACACAAAGATTAGTTAATACAGCTGAAAAATAATAAGTTAAGTTATCAGTTTGAGAGTGCCGGTTTTTCACACCAAATACAAAATATACCACAGTTAAACCTCAGTAGTGATATCACAAAATACAAATGAGAGTATTTTTATTTGACCTTTATTTAACTAGGCAAGTCAGTTAAGAACAAATTCTTATTTACAATGACGGCCTAGGAACGGTGCCTTGTTCAGGGGCAGAATGACAGATTTTTACCTTGTCAGCTCGGGGATTTGATCTTGCAGCCTTTCAGTTACTGGCCCAATGCTCTAACCCCTGGGCTACCTGCCGCCCTGAATAAAGTATAAAGTTACACAAATAATTTTGTACATTTACACACAGAACAGATTACATTATTGTTGATTTAACCCAAGCAATATTCAAGTCACTGACACGGACACCATGCTTGCATAATAGGCCTACTGTAGCTGCAAGAGTTTGAGTGATTTTGACTAATCTTTTTGGGATCCTTGTTGTGCATCCGAAACGGGCACCCAATAGTCCACTACTTATAGGGAATAGGGTGCAATGGGCTCTGGTCAAAAGTAGTGCACTAGGGAATAGGGTGCCATTGGCCGGGTCGCTGTTGAATGTTTTCATCATGACGAGCGAATTGGAAAGGTTTCGGTGTAGCTTCGCATCTTGCTGCTCTCTTCAGTTCAAGTCGTGTTGTTGTTGATGTCCATCCGGCTGACCAGCTCTGTGACCAGCATCTGCAGCGTTTGCGAGCGCAGCTTGCTGACCTCCAGTACAGCTTCGTGGTTGACAGACTCTGTGTCGTTGTAGCTCTTCACCACCTTGTTGGTGATGAGAGAGAGGCCGAACACCCTCATGCCACAGTGGGTGGCTACCACCACCTCTGGTGCTGTGCTCATTCCTATGAGGAGGAGAGAAGCGGAGAGAAGGAAGATGAACACCTACTGCTACTCACATAATATTATAATGCATTAGAATGGACACCTAGATTTTTATGAACGGACAATATTATTATGTACAAAGCACACCTCAGACACACCTCACACCTCAGACAGATTTTGCCCCAAAATTATATCTTATCATGGCACCAATCACCAACCACTTTAATTGACAAATCTATCTAGAATGCATTGTTGGCATGAGAGCAAAACCGATCTGGGTCCAGGCTAGAATCTATCTGGGAGTGAACAAGCTCTAGATCTCTTACCCACAGCGTCCACCCCTAGTCTGTGAAGGAGTCTGGCCTCTGCGATGCTCTCAAAATTGGGACCTCCCACCATACAGTAAACCCCCTCCTGGACGAACTGAGAGACGCCCATGCTTTTACAGAGGTCAAAGGCTATCTTCCGCAGGTCCTTGTCATACACACCAGACATGGGAGGGAACCGGGGACCAAACCTGGTCAACACAAGACAACAATGTTCAAATTCAAGAATTGTGATGAATATGAATGTGATTGTCCATCTATGAAGCGGAATAAAGAACACCAAGCAATGATGGGCTCTATTGCAGCGTGTAGGCTACTGAACCACAGCACTGAAGGGTCACAAAGCACCAAAGGCTCTTTGGAGTTGTTTCTGGTATTTCGGAGTTGTCTGTGGTAATTAGTAAATAGGACCTAGTGAGAACCACTGACACTAGACTAGAGGATCTCACTCACTTGTCATCATTGGGTCCGTTGAGGGGATTGAGCCCGGCCAGACCAGGGAAGTTGATATGATCTTTGATGATCATGATGTCCCCAACCTGGTAGCTGTCTGCCAGTGAGCCTGCTGCATTGGTCACTATCAGGGTCTCCACCCCCAAGAGCTTAAATACCCGCACGGGAAAGGTAGTCTGTGTGACAGTGGGAGAGAGACAGAGAGAGAGATTTTTGCACTTTGTTATAACACTGTACATAGCCATAATAGGACATTTGAAATGTCTCTATTCCTTTGAAACTTTTGTCAGTGAAATGTTTACTGTTCATTTTTTATTGTTTATTTCACTTTTGTTTATCATCTATTTCACTTGCTTTGGCAATGTAAGCCTACACTACATGGCCAAAAGTATGTGGACAAGCCTTTAAATGAGTGGATTCAGCTATTTCAGACACACCCGTTGCTGACAGGTGTATAAAATCAAGCACACAGCCATGCAATCTCCAGAGTCAAACATTGGCAGTAGAATGGCCCGTACTGAAGCAAAGCACCAAAGGCTCTTTAAAAGGCTCAATGACTTTCAACGTGGCACCGTCATAGGATGCCACCTTTCCAACAAGACAGTTCGTCAAATTTCTGCCCTGCTAGAGCTGTTCCGGTCAACTGTAAGTGCTTTTATTGTGAAGTGGAAACCTCTAGGAGCAACAACGGCTCAGCCGCGAATTGGTAGGCCACACAAGCTTTCCATGGCCGAGCAGCTACACACAAGCCTAAGATCACCATGCGCAATGCCAAGCGTTGGCTGAAGTGGAGTAACGCTTGCCGCCATTGGACTCTGGAGCAGTGGAAACGTGTTCTCTGGAGTGATGAATCACGCTTCATCATCTGGCAAATCTGGGTTTGGCGGATGCCAGGAGAACGCTACCTGCCTGAATGCATAGTACCAAATGTAAAGTTTGGTGGAGGAGGAATAATAGTCTGGGGCTGTTTTTCATGGTTCGGGCCCCTTAGTTCCAGTGAGTGCTACAGGGTACAATGACATTCTAAACGATTCTGTGCTTCCAACTTTGTGACAACAGTTTGGGAAAGGACATTTCCTGTTTCAGTATGACAATGCCCCATGCACAAAATTAGGTCAATACAGAAATGGTTTGTCAAGATCGTGTGGAAGAACTTGACTGGCTTGCACAGGGCCCTGACCTCAACCCCATCAAAAACCTTTGGGATGAATTGGAATGCCGAATGCGAGCCAGGCTTAATCGCCCAACATCAGTCCCTGACCTCACAATGCTCTTGTGGCTGAATGGAAGCAAGTCCTCGCAGCAATGCTCCAACATCTAGAGCAAAGCCTTCCCAGAAGAGTGGAAGTTGTTATAGCAGCAAAGGGGGGACCAACTCCATATTAATGCCCATGATTTTGGAATGAGATGTTTGAAAGAAGGTGTCCACATACTGGAGCCAATAAAGCCCTTTGAACTGAACTGAATTGAATTGAGAGATAGAGAGAGATGATCTGATGGAGAAAGGTAGAGAGTTAAACTCAAAACAAGGTGCAATACAGCACAGCTTCAGTAAGCCTAAAGTGGGTCTACATATCCACTTGAGTAACTGCCTGAGCCTAGAGCCGACTTTATAAAACCTGGAGTTGCGCAAGAAAGACAATAGAAGCATTGAATGGCGTAATGTTGAATTAGCGTGCAAGTGAATTAGCCATGTGATGCAGGTCAACGTGATCACCCAAGGTCGGATGCTGTGACTCATTGGGTGTGTCTCAAATGGTGCTTATAGTGCACTACCACATGGCCTCTGGCCAAAAGTAGTGTATTTGGGGCACAGTCATGGACGTGCTAACAGTTAGCTCCAACAGTACAGTAATATCTAAGAATTCACAACAATACACACAAATCTGGTGAGTGAGTTAGTGAGTGAGTGAGATGGTGGTCAGCCAACCACTGCCTCCCAGTGAGTGATCAGCAGCCCCAGTCACATGGGCCTCATATGCTGCAGATTACTCCCAAGCCAGAGCCCAATGGAGAAAGGAAGACAGACCAGCTACCCTACCAGCTGCTGTTTCATAACCAGATTAGAGCTACACAAGTCCCAGGCATGCCCTGTTCATTGCAACCCTTGACTATGAGCCTTTCCTTCACTTTGGATCATAAATGATGTTGAAATGCAACACAGCATGTCAAAATCATCTAAACAGTAAAACAAATACAGAGCTGTGGGAGAGTGTTGAGTCCCACTGTATCTCATAGCCTTCAAAGGTCCTGATGAAGACCTGGCGGGACTAAACGTCATGCTTTTATTTTTCAAATAATAATACACGTCTGCAAGAAATAACTATTATAGTATTAGTTCTTTCTCTAGTGTTTCTCTATAATCGTGTCCTTTAATGGTATTTACCCTGGGTCAAATGAGAGCAGGATATTAGAATGGTGTGTTTCTTGGTACTAAATTTGCTCCCTGAGTTACAGTGACAGTCTGTTTAGGGGATGTGGGATGTGCATTAACACTTGTTTCTCAATACTTACCACTGTGATCTGGTACTGACCTTACAGAGTGAGTGTCCCTCATACATGTGGAAACGTCCCTGCATGCAAACACACGTCTTCCCTTTCAGCTCCCCAAACACCAGTCTCCCAGCGTGTCCTTGCACTGTGAAGCCACACACACACACACACACACACACACACACACACACACACACACACACACACACACACACACACACACACACACACACACACACACACACACACACACACACACACACACACACACACACACACACACACACACACACAAACAAAGTCAGTTGTTACATAAACAACAGTCAAAAAACACACCTTATACAACGCTGTTAAACTTGTTCCCTATGTTTAAAGTTTAATGCTGGTTTATTTACATGACAAAGATTCCAAGTTAGGATGGCCATTTGTCAGGATGGCCAAAGTGGTCAGCATAGCCATTTGTGGTGTTTTAGGGTGGTTGTGTTGATCGTTAATATTATACTGCATGCTACGATCTTATTGTAACAGGTAGCCTAGCGGTTAAGAGAGTTGGGCCAGTAACAGAAAGGTCACAGGTTTGAATCCCAGAGCCGGTAAGGTGGAAAATTCTGCCCTTTACCCCCAACAACAACTGTTCCCCGTGCGCCAATGACGTCGATTAAGGCAGCACCGCGCACCTCTCTGATTCAGTGGGTTGGGTTAAATGCGGAAGACACATTTCGGTTGAATGAATTCCCTTCCCAATCAATGTACTGTATGTTACACAAACTTCTGCCACTGGTAATGTCAATATTCCCGGCCCCCAACTCTCTCTTTCTACATCTCTCCATTTATTTGTCTTTCTATCTCACCATCTCTCTCTCTATTTATCTTTCACTTTCTCTCACCTGTGCTCTGTGGGAACCCAGGGATGTCGGAGTAGGGGAAGGAGTCCTGGCACTTGAGAGCGTCAGCTAGCATGCCCAGTCCGGAGCCACAGATGATGGCCACTTTGGGCCGGTGCTGCGTCTGAGACAGGAGCCAGCTGGCTGTCTTCTGATAGTCATCATAACTGAAGGAGGAAGTGGAGAACATTGTGACTCACACTGTCTAGAGGGAGCTCTGGGTTCAATAACTCCTGTCTAGAGGGAGCTCTGGGTTCAATAACTCCTGTCTAGAGGGAGCTCTGGGTTCAATAACTCCTGTCTAGAGGGAGCTCTGGGTTCAATAACTATCCTGTCTAGAGGGGGGTCTGGGGACAATAACTATCCTGTCTAGAGGGAGCTCTGGGAACAATAACTCCTGTCTAGAGGGAGCTCCGAGTAAAATAACTATCCTGTCTAGAGGGAGCTCCGAGTAAAATAACTATCCTGTCTAGAGGGAGCTCCGAGTAAAATAACTATCCTGTCTAGAGGGAGCTCTGGGGACAATAACTATCCTGTCTAGAGGGAGCTCTGGGGACAATAACTATCCTGTCTAGAGGGAGCTCTGGGGACAATAACTATCATGTCTAGAGGGAGCTCTGGGGACAATAACTATCCTGTCTAGAGGGAGCTCTGGGGACAATAACTATCCTGTCTAGAGGGAGCTCTGGGGACAATAACTATCCTGTCTAGAGGGAGCTCTGGGGACAATAACTATCCTGTCTAGAGGGAGCTCTGGGAACAATAACTATCATGTCTAGAGGGAGCTCTGGGTAAAATGACTATCCTGTCTAGAGGGAGCTCCGAGTAAAATAACTATCCTGTCTAGAGGGAGCTCTGGGGACAATAACTATCCTGTCTAGAGGGAGCTCTGGGGACAATAACTATCCTGTCTAGAGGGAGCTCTGGGGACAATAACTATCATGTCTAGAGGGAGCTCTGGGGACAATAACTATCCTGTCTAGAGGGAGCTCTGGGGACAATAACTATCCTGTCTAGAGGGAGCTCTGGGGACAATAACTATCCTGTCTAGAGGGAGCTCTGGGGACAATAACTATCCTGTCTAGAGGGAGCTCTGGGAACAATAACTATCATGTCTAGAGGGAGCTCTGGGTAAAATGACTATCCTGTCTAGAGGGAGCTCCGAGTAAAATAGCTATCCTGTCTAGAGGGAGCTCTGGGGACAATAACTATCCTGTCTAGAGGGAGCTCTGGGTAAAATAACTATCCTGTCTAGAGGGAGCTCCGAGTAAAATAACTATCCTGTCTAGAGGGAGCTCTGGGGACAATAACTATCCTGTCTAGAGGGAGCTCTGGGGACAATAACTATCCTGTCTAGAGGGAGCTCTGGGGACAATAACTATCCTGTCTAGAGGGAGCTCTGGGAACAATAACTCCTGTCTAGAGGGAGCTCCGAGTAAAATAACTATCCTGTCTAGAGGGAGCTCCGAGTAAAATAACTATCCTGTCTAGAGGGAGCTCCGAGTAAAATAACTATCCTGTCTAGAGGGAGCTCTGGGGACAATAACTATCCTGTCTAGAGGGAGCTCTGGGGACAATAACTATCCTGTCTAGAGGGAGCTCTGGGGACAATAACTATCATGTCTAGAGGGAGCTCTGGGGACAATAACTATCCTGTCTAGAGGGAGCTCTGGGGACAATAACTATCCTGTCTAGAGGGAGCTCTGGGGACAATAACTATCCTGTCTAGAGGGAGCTCTGGGGACAATAACTATCCTGTCTAGAGGGAGCTCTGGGAACAATAACTATCATGTCTAGAGGGAGCTCTGGGTAAAATGACTATCCTGTCTAGAGGGAGCTCCGAGTAAAATAGCTATCCTGTCTAGAGGGAGCTCTGGGGACAATAACTATCCTGTCTAGAGGGAGCTCTGGGTAAAATAACTATCCTGTCTAGAGGGAGCTCCGAGTAAAATAACTATCCTGTCTAGAGGGAGCTCTGGGGACAATAACTATCCTGTCTAGAGGGAGCTCTGGGGACAATAACTATCCTATCTAGAGGGAGCTCTGGGTAAAATAACTATCCTGTCTAGAGGGAGCTCCGAGTAAAATAACTATCCTGTCTAGAGGGAGCTCCGAGTAAAATAACTATCCTGTCTAGAGGGAGCTCCGAGTAAAATAACTATCCTGTCTAGAGGGAGCTCTGGGGACAATAACTATCCTGTAACAGTCCCCTCGATGACAATTTAGTTCCAGTACAAAAAGGGGTATATTTTAAGACAAAAGGTCACATACTGGAATGTCTTGCAATCCAGACCACATGTGATTTTACTTAACATACATTAAGGGTGTATAACACAGGGTTAGGGAGGGTCAATTAGAACTGAAGTCATTCAATTCAGGAAATTATTTGAATTGATGATTAGAAAATGTAAAAGCTTTTAAAAAAAATGCTTCTCCTTTTCACTTTATTGAGAAGTCATTGTATATCATATACTTAGATACATTTCTTTCAGTATGAGTGAGATGTTCTGTTGTCTGTCAGACCATAAGGGTTGCCTTACAGAAATTCATTTTGCCATAACACTGCCGAAGAGGTATTCATTTGTCTAACCTAAGCGGTAAGGATCTTCATAACCACATAAGAGATAGATATACTTATAAGAGATCGATTTAATCCTGTAAAAAAAATATGGACACCGGAAAACGCAATGAAAAAGTTAAGAGAAAAGCAACGACTTACCAGATCTGATCTTTCATTTTGAAGGTTATGTGGTTGAAATAGGTCTTGCCCAATGATGTAGGTCTTAAAACACAGCTCAATGTTGATGCTGTGATATTTGTTAAGATGTGGGATCTCCCCCTAGATGATATAACAGAGTACTAGGTATAGACACTGCCGTATAGACACAGTGTTGTGTGAATGTCACAGTCTCTTTGGCTGCAGTTAAATAGACTCTGTGACAGTTCCAGAGTAGTCACATGGTCACTGATTGGTCATAACCCTGCCATGGCCAATAGCATTAACAAATAAAATACTCTCTAGTAGAGAGGTGTGTCAGGGGGTTGTGTGCGTAAGGGCCAAATTGTATTGAAGCTCCACATTGAGTCACTTTGCTCCTGCATAATTCCTTTGGCTCCGTTTTGGGTCAAGCCTGTCTGTGTAATTCTGAGTTAAGATGGTGATGCTGTTCACGTTTTGTGTTCCCCTCCTAATCAGATCTTGTAGTGGACCAGCTAAAGTTATAGTCTGGCTAATACCTAACTCTCACAGTCTCCCTGCGCTGTGAGTCACGTGGGTCGTGTCAGCCAGGCTACCAAAGTTGGGAAATATTTTTGAAGGTATTGTTCGCCCTCCAGCTGGCTATGTAGCAATTAGCCTGTGGACAAGGTTAGTTAATAACAGATTCTAGGATGGTGTACACCCCCATCATAAAACTGCCCCAGCTAAGTAGATATTGTATAGCTCATTATATGATATTTATACAACGCAAGCAGAAATCAATGTGGGCATTGTTTAATGCATTTTTCTGGACAAGACAATCCAAGCTCTCCAATGTTCCAGTGTGTAAGCGAGGGGGCATGACAGATAACTGTGACTCTGTGACGGTCAAAATAGAATGTCAATACAATAGCATGTCAATAAACAAAAGATACAGCACTCTACCCTATTAGAATCAATACAAAAAACAGGACCCTACCCTGTTAGAATCAATACAGAACACAGCACTCTACCCTGTTAGAATCAATACAAAACACAGCACTCTACCCTGTTAGAATCAATACATAACACAGCACTCTACCCTGTTAGAATCAATACATAACACAGCACTCTACCCTGTTAGAATCAATACATAACACAGCACTCTACCCTGTTAGAATCAATACATAACACAGCACTCTACCCTGTTAGAATCAATACATAACACAGCACTCTACCCTGTTAGAATCAATACAGAACACAGCGATCTACCCTGTTAGAATTAATACAGAACACAGCACTCTACCCTGTTAGAATCATTACAGAACACAGCACTCTACCCTGTTAGAATCAATACAAAACACAGCACTACCCTGTTAGAATCAATACAAAACACAGCACTCTACCCTGTTAGAATCATTACAGAACACAGCACTCTACCCTGTTAGAATCAATACAGAACACAGCACTCTACCCTGTTAGAATCAATACAGAACACAGCACTCTACCCTGTTAGAATCAATACAGAACACAGCACCCTGCCCTGTTAGAATCAATACAAAACACAGCACTCTACCCTGTTAGAATCAATACAGAACACAGCACTCTACCCTGTTAGAATCAATACAGAACACAGCACTCTACCCTGTTAGAATCAATACAAAACACAGCACCCTACCCTGTTAGAATCAATACAGAACACAGCACTCTACCCTGTTCGAATCATTACAAAACACAGCACCCTACCCTGTTAGAATCGATACAGAACACAGCACTCTACCCTGTTAGAATCAATACAGAACACAGCACTCTACCCTGTTAGAATTAATACAAAACACAGCACTCTACCCTGTTAGAATCAATACAGAACACAGCACTCTACCCTGTTAGAATCAATACAGAACACAGCACTCTACCCTGTTAGAATCAATACAGAACACAGCACTCTACCCTGTTAGAATCAATACAGAACACAGCACTCTACCCTGTTAGAATCAATACAGAACACAGCACCCTGCCCTGTTAGAATCAATACAAAACACAGCACTCTACCCTGTTAGAATCAATACAGAACACAGCACTCTACCCTGTTAGAATCAATACAGAACACAGCACTCTACCCTGTTAGAATCAATACAAAACACAGCACCCTACCCTGTTAGAATCAATACAGAACACAGCACTCTACCCTGTTCGAATCATTACAAAACACAGCACCCTACCCTGTTAGAATCAATACAGAACACAGCACTCTACCCTGTTAGAATCAATACAGAACACAGCACTCTACCCTGTTAGAATTAATACAAAACACAGCACTCTACCCTGTTAGAATCAATACAGAACACAGCACTCTACCCTGTTAGAATCAATACAGAACACAGCACTCTACCCTGTTAGAATCAATACAGAACACAGCACTCTACCCTGTTCGAATCATTACAAAACACAGCACTCTACCCTGTTAGAATCAATACAGAACACAGCACTCTACCCTGTTAGAATCAATACAGAACACAGCACTCTACCCTGTTAGAATCAATACAAAACACAGCACCCTACCCTGTTATAATCAATACAAAACACAGCACCCTACCCTGTTAGAATCAATACAGAACACAGCACTCTACCCTGTTAGAATCAATACAGAACACAGCACTCTACCCTGTTAGAATTCATACAAAACACAGCACTCTACCCTGTTAGAATCAATACAAAACACAGCACTCTACCCTGTTAGAATCAATACAGAACACAGCACTCTACCCTGTTAGAATCAATACAGAACACAGCACTCTACCCTGTTAGAATCAATACAGAACACAGCACTCTACCCTGTTCGAATCATTACAAAACACAGCACTCTACCCTGTTAGAATCAATACAGAACACAGCACTCTACCCTGTTAGAATCAATACAGAACACAGCACTCTACCCTGTTAGAATCAATACAAAACACAGCACCCTACCCTGTTAGAATCAATACAAAACACAGCACCCTACCCTGTTAGAATCAATACAGAACACAGCACTCTACCCTGTTAGAATCAATACAGAACACAGCACTCTACCCTGTTAGAATCAATACAGACACAGCACTCTACCCTGTTCCAATCATTACAAAACACAGCACGCTACTCTGTTAGAATCAATACAGAACACAGCACTCTACCCTGTTAGAATCAATACAGAACACAGCACTCTACCCTGTTAGAATCAATACAGAACACAGCACTCTACCCTGTTAGAATCAATACAGAACACAGCACTCTACCCTGTTAGAATTAATACAAAACACAGCACTATACCCTGTTAGAATCAATACAGAACACAGCACTCTACCCTGTTAGAATCAATACAAAACACAGCACTCTACCCTGTTAGAATCAATACAGAACACAGCACTCTACCCTGTTAGAATCAATACAAAACACAGCACTCTACCCTGTTAGAATCAATACAAAACACAGCACCCTACCCTGTTAGAATCAATACAGAACACAGCACTCTACCCTGTTAGAATCAATACAGAACACAGCACTCTACCCTGTTAGAATCAATACAAAACACAGCACTATACCCTGTTAGAATCAATACAGAACACAGCACTCTACCCTGTTAGAATTAATACAAAACACAGCACTCTACCCTGTTAGAATTAATACAAAACACAGCACTCTACCCTGTTATAATTAATACAAAACACAGCACTCTACCCTGTTAGAATCAATACAAAACACAGCACCACACCCCGTTAGAATTAATACAGAACACAGCACTCTACCCTGTTAGAATTAATACAAAACACAGCACTCTACCCTGTTAGAATCAATACAAAACACAGCACTCTACCCTGTTAGAATCAATACAGAACACAGCACTCTACCCTGTTAGAATCAATACAGAACACAGCACTCTACCCTGTTCGAATCATTACAAAACACAGCACTCTACCCTGTTAGAATCAATACAGAACACAGCACTCTACCCTGTTAGAATCAATACAGAACACAGCACTCTACCCTGTTAGAATCAATACAAAACACAGCACCCTACCCTGTTAGAATCAATACAAAACACAGCACCCTACCCTGTTAGAATCAATACAGAACACAGCACTCTACCCTGTTAGAATCAATACAGAACACAGCACTCTACCCTGTTAGAATCAATACAGACACAGCACTCTACCCTGTTCGAATCATTACAAAACACAGCACGCTACTCTGTTAGAATCAATACAGAACACAGCACTCTACCCTGTTAGAATCAATACAGAACACAGCACTCTACCCTGTTAGAATCAATACAGAACACAGCACTCTACCCTGTTAGAATCAATACAGAACACAGCACTCTACCCTGTTAGAATTAATACAAAACACAGCACTATACCCTGTTAGAATCAATACAGAACACAGCACTCTACCCTGTTAGAATCAATACAAAACACAGCACTCTACCCTGTTAGAATCAATACAGAACACAGCACTCTACCTTGTTAGAATCAATACAAAACACAGGACCCTACCCTGTTAGAATCAATACAAAACACAGCACCCTACCCTGTTAGAATCAATACAGAACACAGCACTCTACCCTGTTAGAATCAATACAGAACACAGCACTCTACCCTGTTAGAATCAATACAAAACACAGCACTCTACCCTGTTAGAATTAATACAAAACACAGCACTCTACCCTGTTAGAATTAATACAGAACACAGCACTCTACCCTGTTATAATTAATACAAAACACAGCACTCTACCCTGTTAGAATCAATACAAAACACAGCACCATACCCCGTTAGAATTAATACAAAACACAGCACTCTACCCTGTTATAATTAATACAAAACACAGCACTCTACCCTGTTAGAATCAATACAAAACACAGCACCCTACCCTGTTAGAATCAATACAGAACAGAGCACCCTACCCTGTTAGAATCAATACAAAACACAGCACCCTACCCTGTTAGAATCAATACAAAACACAACACTCTACCCTGTTAGAATCAATACAGAACACAGCACTCTACCCTGTTGGAATCAATACAGAGCACAGCACTCTACCCTGTTAGAATCAATACAGAACACAGCACTCTACCCTGTTAGAATTAATACAAAACACAGCACTCTACCCTGTTAGAATCAATACAGAACACAGCACTCTACCCTGTTAGAATCAATACAGAACACAGCACTCTACCCTGTTAGAATCAATACAGAACACAGCACTCTACCCTGTTAGAATCAATACAGAACACAGCACTCTACCCTGTTAGAATCAATACAGAACACAGCACTCTACCTTGTTAGAATCAATACAGAACACAGCACTCTACCCTGTTAGAATCATTACAGAACACAGGACCCTACCCTGTAGAATCAATACAGAACACAGCACTCTACCCTGTTAGAATCAATACAGAACACAGCACTCTACCCTGTTAGAATCAATACAGAACACAGCACTCTACCCTGTTAGAATCAATACAGAACACAGCACTCTACCCTTTTAGAATCAGTACAGAACACAGCACTCTACCCTTTTAGAATCAGTACAGAACACAGCACTCTACCCTGTTAGAATCAATACAGAACACATTACTCTACCCTGTTAGAATCAATACAAAACACAGCACTCTACCCTGTTAGAATCAATACAGAACACAGCACTCTACCCTGTTAGAATCAATACAGAACACAGCACTCTACCCTGTTAGAATCAATACAGAACACAGCACTCTACCCTGTTAGAATCAATACAAAACACAGCACTCTACCCTGTTAGAATCAATACAAAACACAGCACCCTACCCTGTTAGAATCAATACAGAACACAGCACCATACCCTGTTAGAATTAATACAAAACACAGCACTCTACCCTGTTAGAATTAATACAAAACACAGCACTCTACCCTGTTAGAATCAATACAAAACACAGCACCCTACCCTGTTAGAATCAATACAGAACAGAGCACCCTACCCTGTTAGAATCAATACAAAACACAGCACTCTACCCTGTTAGAATCAATACAAAACACAGCACCATACCCTGTTAGAATTAATACAAAACACAGCACTCTACCCTGTTATAATTAATACAAAACACAGCACTCTACCCTGTTAGAATCAATACAAAACACAGCACCCTACCCTGTTAGAATCAATACAGAACAGAGCACCCTACCCTGTTAGAATCAATACAAAACACAGCACCCTACCCTGTTAGAATCAATACAAAACACAGCACTCTACCCTGTTAGAATCAATACAGAACACAGCACTCTACCCTGTTAGAATCAATACAGAACACAGCACTCTACCCTGTTAGAATCAATACAGAACACAGCACTCTACCCTGTTAGAATCAATACAGAACACAGCACTCTACCCTGTTAGAATCAATACAGAACACAGCACTCTACCCTGTTAGAATTAATACAAAACACAGCACTCTACCCTGTTAGAATCAATACAGAACACAGCACTCTACCCTGTTAGAATCAATACAGAACACAGCACTCTACCCTGTTAGAATCAATACAGAACACAGCACTCTACCCTGTTAGAATCAATACAGAACACAGCACTCTACCCTGTTAGAATCAATACAGAACACAGCACTCTACCCTGTTAGAATCATTACAGAACACAGGACCCTACCCTGTTAGAATCAATACAGAACACAGCACTCTACCCTGTTAGAATCAATACAGAACACAGCACTCTACCCTGTTAGAATCAATACAGAACACAGCACTCTACCCTGTTAGAATCAATACAGAACACAGCACTCTACCCTTTTAGAATCAGTACAGAACACAGCACTCTACCCTTTTAGAATCAGCACAGAACACAGCACTCTACCCTGTTAGAATCAATACAGAACACAGCACTCTACCCTGTTAGAATCAATACAAAACACAGCACTCTACACTGTTAGAATCAATACAGAACACAGCACTCTACCCTGTTAGAATCAATACAGAACACAGCACTCTACCCTGTTAGAATCAATACAGAGCACAGCACTCTACCCTGTTAGAATCAATACAGAACACAGCACTCTACCCTGTTAGAATTAATACAAAACACAGCACTCTACCCTGTTAGAATCAATACAGAACACAGCACTATACCCTGTTAGAATCAATACAGAACACAGCACTCTACCCTGTTAGAATCAATACAGAACACAGCACTCTACCCTGTTAGAATCAATACAAAACACAGCACTCTACCCTGTTAGAATCAATACAAAACACAGCACCCTACCCTGTTAGAATCAATACAAAACACAGCACCATACCCTGTTAGAATTAATACAAAACACAGCACTCTACCCTGTTATAATTAATACAAAACACAGCACTCTACCCTGTTAGAATCAATACAAAACACAGCACCCTACCCTGTTAGAATCAATACAGAACAGAGCACCCTACCCTGTTAGAATCAATACAAAACACAGCACCCTACCCTGTTAGAATCAATACAAAACACAGCACCCTACCCTGTTAGAATCAATACAAAACGCAGCACTCTACCCTGTTAGAATCAATACAGAACACAGCACTCTACCCTGTTAGAATCAATACAGAGCACAGCACTCTACCCTGTTAGAATCAATACAGAACACAGCACTCTACCCTGTTAGAATTAATACAAAACACAGCACTCTACCCTGTTAGAATCAATACAGAACACAGCACTCTACCCTGTTAGAATCAATACAGAACACAGCACTCTACCCTGTTAGAATCAATACAGAACACAGCACTCTACCCTGTTAGAATCAATACAGAACACAGCACTCTACCCTGTTAGAATCAATACAGAACACAGCACTCTACCCTGTTAGAATCAATACAGAACACAGCACTCTACCCTGTTAGAATTAATACAAAACACAGCACTCTACCCTGTTAGAATCAATACAGAACACAGCACTCTACCCTGTTAGAATCAATACAGAACACAGCACTCTACCCTGTTAGAATCAATACAGAACACAGCACTCTACCCTGTTAGAATCAATACAGAACACAGCACTCTACCCTGTTAGAATCAATACAGAACACAGCACTCTACCCTGTTAGAATCAATACAGAACACAGCACTCTACCCTGTTAGAATCATTACAGAACACAGGACCCTACCCTGTTAGAATCAATACAGAACACAGCACTCTACCCTGTTAGAATCAATACAGAACACAGCACTCTACCCTGTTAGAATCAATACAGAACACAGCACTCTACCCTGTTAGAATCAATACAGAACACAGCACTCTACCCTTTTAGAATCAGTACAGAACACAGCACTCTACCCTTTTAGAATCAGCACAGAACACAGCACTCTACCCTGTTAGAATCAATACAGAACACAGCACTCTACCCTGTTAGAATCAATACAAAACACAGCACTCTACCCTGTTAGAATCAATACAGAACACAGCACTCTACACTGTTAGAATCAATACAGAACACAGCACTCTACCCTGTTAGAATCAATACAGAACACAGCACTCTACCATGTTAGAATCAATACAGAACACAGCACTCTACCCTGTTAGAATCAATACAGAACACAGCACTCTACCCTGTTAGAATCATTACAGAACACAGGACCCTACCCTGTTAGAATCAATACAGAACACAGCACTCTACCCTGTTAGATTCAATACAGAACACAGCACTCTACCCTGTTAGAATCAATACAGAACACAGCACTCTACCCTGTTCGAATCATTACAAAACACAGCACTCTACCCTGTTAGAATCAATACAGAACACAGCACTCTACCCTGTTAGAATCAATACAGAACACAGCACTCTACCCTGTTAGAATCAATACAAAACACAGCACCCTACCCTGTTAGAATCAATACAAAACACAGCACCCTACCCTGTTAGAATCAATACAGAACACAGCACTCTACCCTGTTAGAATCAATACAGAACACAGCACTCTACCCTGTTAGAATCAATACAGACACAGCACTCTACCCTGTTCCAATCATTACAAAACACAGCACGCTACTCTGTTAGAATCAATACAGAACACAGCACTCTACCCTGTTAGAATCAATACAGAACACAGCACTCTACCCTGTTAGAATCAATACAGAACACAGCACTCTACCCTGTTAGAATCAATACAGAACACAGCACTCTACCCTGTTAGAATTAATACAAAACACAGCACTATACCCTGTTAGAATCAATACAGAACACAGCACTCTACCCTGTTAGAATCAATACAAAACACAGCACTCTACCCTGTTAGAATCAATACAGAACACAGCACTCTACCCTGTTAGAATCAATACAAAACACAGCACTCTACCCTGTTAGAATCAATACAAAACACAGCACCCTACCCTGTTAGAATCAATACAGAACACAGCACTCTACCCTGTTAGAATCAATACAGAACACAGCACTCTACCCTGTTAGAATCAATACAAAACACAGCACTATACCCTGTTAGAATCAATACAGAACACAGCACTCTACCCTGTTAGAATTAATACAAAACACAGCACTCTACCCTGTTAGAATTAATACAAAACACAGCACTCTACCCTGTTATAATTAATACAAAACACAGCACTCTACCCTGTTAGAATCAATACAAAACACAGCACCACACCCCGTTAGAATTAATACAGAACACAGCACTCTACCCTGTTAGAATTAATACAAAACACAGCACTCTACCCTGTTAGAATCAATACAAAACACAGCACTCTACCCTGTTAGAATCAATACAGAACACAGCACTCTACCCTGTTAGAATCAATACAGAACACAGCACTCTACCCTGTTCGAATCATTACAAAACACAGCACTCTACCCTGTTAGAATCAATACAGAACACAGCACTCTACCCTGTTAGAATCAATACAGAACACAGCACTCTACCCTGTTAGAATCAATACAAAACACAGCACCCTACCCTGTTAGAATCAATACAAAACACAGCACCCTACCCTGTTAGAATCAATACAGAACACAGCACTCTACCCTGTTAGAATCAATACAGAACACAGCACTCTACCCTGTTAGAATCAATACAGACACAGCACTCTACCCTGTTCGAATCATTACAAAACACAGCACGCTACTCTGTTAGAATCAATACAGAACACAGCACTCTACCCTGTTAGAATCAATACAGAACACAGCACTCTACCCTGTTAGAATCAATACAGAACACAGCACTCTACCCTGTTAGAATCAATACAGAACACAGCACTCTACCCTGTTAGAATTAATACAAAACACAGCACTATACCCTGTTAGAATCAATACAGAACACAGCACTCTACCCTGTTAGAATCAATACAAAACACAGCACTCTACCCTGTTAGAATCAATACAGAACACAGCACTCTACCTTGTTAGAATCAATACAAAACACAGGACCCTACCCTGTTAGAATCAATACAAAACACAGCACCCTACCCTGTTAGAATCAATACAGAACACAGCACTCTACCCTGTTAGAATCAATACAGAACACAGCACTCTACCCTGTTAGAATCAATACAAAACACAGCACTCTACCCTGTTAGAATTAATACAAAACACAGCACTCTACCCTGTTAGAATTAATACAGAACACAGCACTCTACCCTGTTATAATTAATACAAAACACAGCACTCTACCCTGTTAGAATCAATACAAAACACAGCACCATACCCCGTTAGAATTAATACAAAACACAGCACTCTACCCTGTTATAATTAATACAAAACACAGCACTCTACCCTGTTAGAATCAATACAAAACACAGCACCCTACCCTGTTAGAATCAATACAGAACAGAGCACCCTACCCTGTTAGAATCAATACAAAACACAGCACCCTACCCTGTTAGAATCAATACAAAACACAACACTCTACCCTGTTAGAATCAATACAGAACACAGCACTCTACCCTGTTGGAATCAATACAGAGCACAGCACTCTACCCTGTTAGAATCAATACAGAACACAGCACTCTACCCTGTTAGAATTAATACAAAACACAGCACTCTACCCTGTTAGAATCAATACAGAACACAGCACTCTACCCTGTTAGAATCAATACAGAACACAGCACTCTACCCTGTTAGAATCAATACAGAACACAGCACTCTACCCTGTTAGAATCAATACAGAACACAGCACTCTACCCTGTTAGAATCAATACAGAACACAGCACTCTACCTTGTTAGAATCAATACAGAACACAGCACTCTACCCTGTTAGAATCATTACAGAACACAGGACCCTACCCTGTAGAATCAATACAGAACACAGCACTCTACCCTGTTAGAATCAATACAGAACACAGCACTCTACCCTGTTAGAATCAATACAGAACACAGCACTCTACCCTGTTAGAATCAATACAGAACACAGCACTCTACCCTTTTAGAATCAGTACAGAACACAGCACTCTACCCTTTTAGAATCAGTACAGAACACAGCACTCTACCCTGTTAGAATCAATACAGAACACATTACTCTACCCTGTTAGAATCAATACAAAACACAGCACTCTACCCTGTTAGAATCAATACAGAACACAGCACTCTACCCTGTTAGAATCAATACAGAACACAGCACTCTACCCTGTTAGAATCAATACAGAACACAGCACTCTACCCTGTTAGAATCAATACAAAACACAGCACTCTACCCTGTTAGAATCAATACAAAACACAGCACCCTACCCTGTTAGAATCAATACAGAACACAGCACCATACCCTGTTAGAATTAATACAAAACACAGCACTCTACCCTGTTAGAATTAATACAAAACACAGCACTCTACCCTGTTAGAATCAATACAAAACACAGCACCCTACCCTGTTAGAATCAATACAGAACAGAGCACCCTACCCTGTTAGAATCAATACAAAACACAGCACTCTACCCTGTTAGAATCAATACAAAACACAGCACCATACCCTGTTAGAATTAATACAAAACACAGCACTCTACCCTGTTATAATTAATACAAAACACAGCACTCTACCCTGTTAGAATCAATACAAAACACAGCACCCTACCCTGTTAGAATCAATACAGAACAGAGCACCCTACCCTGTTAGAATCAATACAAAACACAGCACCCTACCCTGTTAGAATCAATACAAAACACAGCACTCTACCCTGTTAGAATCAATACAGAACACAGCACTCTACCCTGTTAGAATCAATACAGAACACAGCACTCTACCCTGTTAGAATCAATACAGAACACAGCACTCTACCCTGTTAGAATCAATACAGAACACAGCACTCTACCCTGTTAGAATCAATACAGAACACAGCACTCTACCCTGTTAGAATTAATACAAAACACAGCACTCTACCCTGTTAGAATCAATACAGAACACAGCACTCTACCCTGTTAGAATCAATACAGAACACAGCACTCTACCCTGTTAGAATCAATACAGAACACAGCACTCTACCCTGTTAGAATCAATACAGAACACAGCACTCTACCCTGTTAGAATCAATACAGAACACAGCACTCTACCCTGTTAGAATCATTACAGAACACAGGACCCTACCCTGTTAGAATCAATACAGAACACAGCACTCTACCCTGTTAGAATCAATACAGAACACAGCACTCTACCCTGTTAGAATCAATACAGAACACAGCACTCTACCCTGTTAGAATCAATACAGAACACAGCACTCTACCCTTTTAGAATCAGTACAGAACACAGCACTCTACCCTTTTAGAATCAGCACAGAACACAGCACTCTACCCTGTTAGAATCAATACAGAACACAGCACTCTACCCTGTTAGAATCAATACAAAACACAGCACTCTACACTGTTAGAATCAATACAGAACACAGCACTCTACCCTGTTAGAATCAATACAGAACACAGCACTCTACCCTGTTAGAATCAATACAGAGCACAGCACTCTACCCTGTTAGAATCAATACAGAACACAGCACTCTACCCTGTTAGAATTAATACAAAACACAGCACTCTACCCTGTTAGAATCAATACAGAACACAGCACTATACCCTGTTAGAATCAATACAGAACACAGCACTCTACCCTGTTAGAATCAATACAGAACACAGCACTCTACCCTGTTAGAATCAATACAAAACACAGCACTCTACCCTGTTAGAATCAATACAAAACACAGCACCCTACCCTGTTAGAATCAATACAAAACACAGCACCATACCCTGTTAGAATTAATACAAAACACAGCACTCTACCCTGTTATAATTAATACAAAACACAGCACTCTACCCTGTTAGAATCAATACAAAACACAGCACCCTACCCTGTTAGAATCAATACAGAACAGAGCACCCTACCCTGTTAGAATCAATACAAAACACAGCACCCTACCCTGTTAGAATCAATACAAAACACAGCACCCTACCCTGTTAGAATCAATACAAAACGCAGCACTCTACCCTGTTAGAATCAATACAGAACACAGCACTCTACCCTGTTAGAATCAATACAGAGCACAGCACTCTACCCTGTTAGAATCAATACAGAACACAGCACTCTACCCTGTTAGAATTAATACAAAACACAGCACTCTACCCTGTTAGAATCAATACAGAACACAGCACTCTACCCTGTTAGAATCAATACAGAACACAGCACTCTACCCTGTTAGAATCAATACAGAACACAGCACTCTACCCTGTTAGAATCAATACAGAACACAGCACTCTACCCTGTTAGAATCAATACAGAACACAGCACTCTACCCTGTTAGAATCAATACAGAACACAGCACTCTACCCTGTTAGAATTAATACAAAACACAGCACTCTACCCTGTTAGAATCAATACAGAACACAGCACTCTACCCTGTTAGAATCAATACAGAACACAGCACTCTACCCTGTTAGAATCAATACAGAACACAGCACTCTACCCTGTTAGAATCAATACAGAACACAGCACTCTACCCTGTTAGAATCAATACAGAACACAGCACTCTACCCTGTTAGAATCAATACAGAACACAGCACTCTACCCTGTTAGAATCATTACAGAACACAGGACCCTACCCTGTTAGAATCAATACAGAACACAGCACTCTACCCTGTTAGAATCAATACAGAACACAGCACTCTACCCTGTTAGAATCAATACAGAACACAGCACTCTACCCTGTTAGAATCAATACAGAACACAGCACTCTACCCTTTTAGAATCAGTACAGAACACAGCACTCTACCCTTTTAGAATCAGCACAGAACACAGCACTCTACCCTGTTAGAATCAATACAGAACACAGCACTCTACCCTGTTAGAATCAATACAAAACACAGCACTCTACCCTGTTAGAATCAATACAGAACACAGCACTCTACACTGTTAGAATCAATACAGAACACAGCACTCTACCCTGTTAGAATCAATACAGAACACAGCACTCTACCATGTTAGAATCAATACAGAACACAGCACTCTACCCTGTTAGAATCAATACAGAACACAGCACTCTACCCTGTTAGAATCATTACAGAACACAGGACCCTACCCTGTTAGAATCAATACAGAACACAGCACTCTACCCTGTTAGATTCAATACAGAACACAGCACTCTACCCTGTTAGAATCAATACAGAACACAGCACTCTACCCTGTTAGAATCAATACAAAACACAGCACCCTACCCTGTTAGAATCAATACAGAACACAGCACTCTACCCTGTTCGAATCATTACAAAACACAGCACCCTACCCTGTTAGAATCAATACAGAACACAGCACTCTACCCTGTTAGAATCAATACAGAACACAGCACTCTACCCTGTTAGAATTAATACAAAACACAGCACTCTACCCTGTTAGAATCAATACAAAACACAGCACTCTACCCTGTTAGAATCAATACAGAACACAGCACTCTACCCTGTTAGAATCAATACAGAACACAGCACTCTACCCTGTTAGAATCAATACAGAACACAGCACTCTACCCTGTTCGAATCATTACAAAACACAGCACTCTACCCTGTTAGAATCAATACAGAACACAGCACTCTACCCTGTTAGAATCAATACAGAACACAGCACTCTACCCTGTTAGAATCAATACAAAACACAGCACCCTACCCTGTTAGAATCAATACAAAACACAGCACTCTACCCTGTTAGAATCAATACAGAACACAGCACTCTACCCTGTTAGAATCAATACAGAACACAGCACTCTACCCTGTTAGAATCAATACAGACACAGCACTCTACCCTGTTCGAATCATTACAAAACACAGCACGCTACTCTGTTAGAATCAATACAGAACACAACAGTCTACCCTGTTAGAATCAATACAGAACACAGCACTCTACCCTGTTAGAATCAATACAGAACACAGCACTCTACCCTGTTAGAATCAATACAGAACACAGCACTCTACCCTGTTAGAATTAATACAAAACACAGCACTCTACCCTGTTAGAATCAATACAGAACACAGCACTCTACCCTGTTAGAATCAATACAAAACAAAGCACTCTACCCTGTTAGAATCAATACAGAACACAGCACTCTACCCTGTTAGAATCAATACAAAACACAGGACCCTACCCTGTTATAATCAATACAAAACACAGCACCCTACCCTGTTAGAATCAATACAGAACACAGCACTCTACCCTGTTAGAATCAATACAGAACACAGCACTCTACCCTGTTAGAATTAATACAAAACACAGCACTCTACCCTGTTAGAATCAATACAAAACACAGCACTCTACCCTGTTAGAATCAATACAGAACACAGCACTCTACCCTGTTAGAATCAATACAGAACACAGCACTCTACCCTGTTAGAATCAATACAGAACACAGCACTCTACCCTGTTCGAATCACTACAAAACACAGCACTCTACCCTGTTAGAATCAATACAAAACACAGCACTCTACCCTGTTAGAATCAATACAGAACACAGCACTCTACCCTGTTAGAATCAATACAGAACACAGCACTCTACCCTGTTAGAATCAATACAAAACACAGGACCCTACCCTGTTAGAATCAATACAAAACACAGCACCCTACCCTGTTAGAATCAATACAGAACACAGCACTCTACCCTGTTAGAATCAATACAGAACACAGCACTCTACCCTGTTAGAATCAATACAAAACACAGCACTATACCCTGTTAGAATCAATACAGAACACAGCACTCTACCCTGTTAGAATTAATACAAAACACAGCACTCTACCCTGTTAGAATTAATACAAAACACAGCACTCTACCCTGTTATAATTAATACAAAACACAGCACTCTACCCTGTTAGAATCAATACAAAACACAGCACCATACCCCGTTAGAATTAATACAGAACACAGCACTCTACCCTGTTAGAATTAATACAAAACATAGCACTCTACCCTGTTAGAATCAATACAGAACACAGCACTCTACCCTGTTAGAATCAATACAGAACACAGCACTCTACCCTGTTAGAATCAATACAGAACACAGCACTCTACCCTGTTCGAATCATTACAAAACACAGCACTCTACCCTGTTAGAATCAATACAGAACACAGCACTCTACCCTGTTAGAATCAATACAGAACACAGCACTCTACCCTGTTAGAATCAATACAAAACACAGCACCCTACCCTGTTAGAATCAATACAAAACACAGCACCCTACCCTGTTAGAATCAATACAGAACACAGCACTCTACCCTGTTAGAATCAATACAGAACACAGCACTCTACCCTGTTAGAATCAATACAGACACAGCACTCTACCCTGTTCGAATCATTACAAAACACAGCACGCTACTCTGTTAGAATCAATACAGAACACAGCACTCTACCCTGTTAGAATCAATACAGAACACAGCACTCTACCCTGTTAGAATCAATACAGAACACAGCACTCTACCCTGTTAGAATTAATACAAAACACAGCACTATACCCTGTTAGAATCAATACAGAACACAGCACTCTACCCTGTTAGAATCAATACAAAACACAGCACTCTACCCTGTTAGAATCAATACAGAACACAGCACTCTACCCTGTTAGAATCAATACAAAACACAGGACCCTACCCTGTTAGAATCAATACAAAACACAGCACCCTACCCTGTTAGAATCAATACAGAACACAGCAATCTACCCTGTTAGAATCAATACAGAACACAGCACTCTACCCTGTTAGAATCAATACAAAACACAGCACTATACCCTGTTAGAATCAATACAGAACACAGCACTCTACCCTGTTAGAATTAATACAAAACACAGCACTACCCTGTTAGAATTAATACAAAACACAGCACTCTACCCTGTTATAATTAATACAAAACACAGCACTCTACCCTGTTAGAATCAATACAAAACACAGCACCATACCCCGTTAGAATTAATACAGAACACAGCACTCTACCCTGTTAGAATTAATACAAAACACAGCACTCTACCCTGTTAGAATCAATACAAAACACAGCACTCTACCCTGTTAGAATCAATACAGAACACAGCACTCTACCCTGTTAAAATCAATACAGAACACAGCACTCTACCCTGTTCGAATCATTACAAAACACAGCACTCTACCCTGTTAGAATCAATACAGAACACAGCACTCTACCCTGTTAGAATCAATACAGAACACAGCACTCTACCCTGTTAGAATCAATACAAAACACAGCACCCTACCCTGTTAGAATCAATACAAAACACAGCACCCTACCCTGTTAGAATCAATACAGAACACAGCACTCTACCCTGTTAGAATCAATACAGAACACAGCACTCTACCCTGTTAGAATCAATACAGACACAGCACTCTACCCTGTTCGAATCATTACAAAACACAGCACGCTACTCTGTTAGAATCAATACAGAACACAGCACTCTACCCTGTTAGAATCAATACAGAACACAGCACTCTACCCTGTTAGAATCAATACAGAACACAGCACTCTACCCTGTTAGAATCAATACGGAACACAGCACTCTACCCTGTTAGAATCAATACAGAACACAGCACTCTACCCTGTTAGAATCAATACAGAACACAGCACTCTACCCTGTTAGAATCATTACAGAACACAGGACCCTACCCTGTTAGAATCAATACAGAACACAGCACTCTACCCTGTTAGAATCAATACAGAACACAGCACTCTACCCTGTTAGAATCAATACAGAACACAGCACTCTACCCTGTTAGAATCAATACAGAACACAGCACTCTACCCTTTTAGAATCAGTACAGAACACAGCACTCTACCCTTTTAGAATCAGCACAGAACACAGCACTCTACCCTGTTAGAATCAATACAGAACACAGCACTCTACCCTGTTCGAATCATTACAAAACACAGCACGCTACTCTGTTAGAATCAATACAGAACACAGCACTCTACCCTGTTAGAATCAATACAGAACACAGCACTCTACCCTGTTAGAATCAATACAGAACACAGCACTCTACCCTGTTAGAATTAATACAAAACACAGCACTATACCCTGTTAGAATCAATACAGAACACAGCACTCTACCCTGTTAGAATCAATACAAAACACAGCACTCTACCCTGTTAGAATCAATACAGAACACAGCACTCTACCCTGTTAGAATCAATACAAAACACAGGACCCTACCCTGTTAGAATCAATACAAAACACAGCACCCTACCCTGTTGGAATCAATACAGAACACAGCACTCTACCCTGTTAGAATCAATACAGAACACAGCACTCTACCCTGTTAGAATCAATACAAAACACAGCACTATACCCTGTTAGAATCAATACAGAACACAGCACTCTACCCTGTTAGAATTAATACAAAACACAGCACTCTACCCTGTTAGAATTAATACAAAACACAGCACTCTACCCTGTTATAATTATTACAAAACACAGCACTCTACCCTGTTAGAATCAATACAAAACACAGCACCATACCCCGTTAGAATTAATACAGAACACAGCACTCTACCCTGTTAGAATTAATACAAAACACAGCACTCTACCCTGTTAGAATCAATACAGAACACAGCACTCTACCCTGTTAGAATCAATACAGAACACAGCACTCTACCCTGTTAGAATCAATACAGAACACAGCACTCTACCCTGTTCGAATCATTACAAAACACAGCACTCTACCCTGTTAGAATCAATACAGAACACAGCACTGTACCCTGTTAGAATCAATACAGAACACAGCACTCTACCCTGTTAGAATCAATACAAAACACAGCACCCTACCCTGTTAGAATCAATACAAAACACAGCACCCTACCCTGTTAGAATCAATACAGAACACAGCACTCTACCCTGTTAGAATCAATACAGAACACAGCACTCTACCCTGTTAGAATCAATACAGACACAGCACTCTACCCTGTTCGAATCATTACAAAACACAGCACGCTACTCTGTTAGAATCAATACAGAACACAGCACTCTACCCTGTTAGAATCAATACAGAACACAGCACTCTACCCTGTTAGAATCAATACAGAACACAGCACTCTACCCTGTTAGAATTAATACAAAACACAGCACTATACCCTGTTAGAATCAATACAGAACACAGCACTCTACCCTGTTAGAATCAATACAAAACACAGCACTCTACCCTGTTAGAATCAATACAGAACACAGCACTCTACCCTGTTAGAATCAATACAAAACAAAGGACCCTACCCTGTTAGAATCAATACAAAACACAGCACCCTACCCTGTTAGAATCAATACAGAACACAGCACTCTACCCTGTTAGAATCAATACAGAACACAGCACTCTACCCTGTTAGAATCAATACAAAACACAGCACTATACCCTGTTAGAATCAATACAGAACACAGTTCTCTACCCTGTTAGAATTAATACAAAACACAGCACTCTACCCTGTTAGAATTAATACAAAACACAGCACTCTACCCTGTTATAATTAATACAAAACACAGCACTCTACCCTGTTAGAATCAATACAAAACACAGCACCATACCTCGTTAGAATTAATACAGAACACAGCACTCTACCCTGTTAGAATTAATACAAAACACAGCACTCTACCCTGTTAGAATCAATACAAAACACAGCACTCTACCCTGTTAGAATCAATACAGAACACAGCACTCTACCCTGTTAGAATCAATACAGAACACAGCACTCTACCCTGTTCGAATCATTACAAAACACAGCACTCTACCCTGTTAGAATCAATACAGAACACAGCACTCTACCCTGTTAGAATCAATACAGAACACAGCACTCTACCCTGTTAGAATCAATACAAAACACAGCACCCTACCCTGTTAGAATCAATACAAAACACAGCACCCTACCCTGTTAGAATCAATACAGAACACAGCACTCTACCCTGTTAGAATCAATACAGAACACAGCACTCTACCCTGTTAGAATCAATACAGACACAGCACTCTACCCTGTTCGAATCATTACAAAACACAGCACGCTACTCTGTTAGAATCAATACAGAACACAGCACTCTACCCTGTTAGAATCAATACAGAACACAGCACTCTACCCTGTTAGAATCAATACAGAACACAGCACTCTACCCTGTTAGAATCAATACTGAACACAGCACTCTACCCTGTTAGAATCAATACAGAACACAGCACTCTACCCTGTTAGAATCAATACAGAACACAGCACTCTACCCTGTTAGAATCATTACAGAACACAGGACCCTACCCTGTTAGAATCAATACAGAACACAGCACTCTACCCTGTTAGAATCAATACAGAACACAGCACTCTACCCTGTTAGAATCAATACAGAACACAGCACTCTACCCTGTTAGAATCAATACAGAACACAGCACTCTACCCTTTTAGAATCAGTACAGAACACAGCACTCTACCCTTTTAGAATCAGCACAGAACACAGCACTCTACCCTGTTAGAATCAATACAGAACACAGCACTCTACCCTGTTAGAATCAATACAAAACACAGCACTCTACCCTGTTAGAATCAATACAGAACACAGCACTCTACCCTGTTAGAATCAATACAGAACACAGCACTCTACCCTGTTAGAATCAATACAGAACACAGCACTCTACCATGTTAGAATCAATACAGAACACAGCACTCTACCCTGTTAGAATCAATACAGAACACAGCACTCTACCCTGTTAGAATCATTACAGAACACAGGACCCTACCCTGTTAGAATCAATACAGAACACAGGACCCTACCCTGTTAGAATCAATACAGAACACAGCACTCTACCCTGTTAGAATCAATACAGAACACAGCACTCTACCCTGTTAGAATCAATACAGAACACAGCACTCTACCCTGTTAGAATCAATACAGAACACAGCACTCTACCCTGTTAGAATCAATACAAAACACAGCACTCTACCCTGTTAGAATCAATACAGAACACAGCACTCTACCCTTTTAGAATCAGTACAGAACACAGCACTGTATAATTACATATAGTACTGTATATATAATATAAATAATTTATAGGATCTCTGTGTGCAGCACTCTACCCTGTGAGAATCTGGAACTTGAATGCATACAAAACCTACATACTTAGACGATTACATTGTAATTCCATAGTCGATAGTTATTCATCGTCATTGTTAATGTTTGACAATACACTCAAGTTTTTGTTGACTGAGGGATTCTGGCCTAAATCAATAAAAATAGCTATTATGCCCATTTTCAACATTACCTTTGGTCCATTGAAAATGACCTTGATTTTGTTGGTATTATTCTGACTGGATTTCTTCAATCATTGTTCTTACAAATGGAATTGTTTAGTAACCAAACCATCAATATCTGCTCCACCACACATTCAATGGTCACTACAGTCAAGCACATTATTTAATATCAAACAATACATCAGAAGGCAGAGCAATACCAAGAACAGCATTATGGCTCTGTCATACTTCACTTCGACCTTGTCTAGGGACGGCACATTCGCCTGTAAATGGACCTTGACATTATGTAAACCTCCAAACCTCTACTTGACGGGATTGATGAGATGAGCAGATATACTAGATATGCAAAAGTATGTGGACACCACTTCAAATGAGTTGGATTTGGCTATTTCAGCCACACCCGTCCACCCCCCATTTAAATGTTAACTATGCATCAGTGCAGCCAGTCAGCACTGTTGTAATTCTATAAGTCACATGAACTGCAATAGTGAAAATTCATTTTTACATCCCGAATGGCACTCGACTTCCTACCCTACATAGTCCACTAGCTTTGACCAGAATCCTATGGGCCCTAAATAGAGAATAGGGTGCCATTTGGGAGGAAGCCCATATGTGTGTTACTCTCCTCTCTCTTAGAATGTCCATAAATGCAGATCCCTCTTTTCTACACTGAAGATCTCCTGTCTCACACAGGGTGATTATTGCTGCAACATTCATATTAATGTGATTCATTTACATAAAATGTGTGTGAACTCTGCCGGCTCCCACTCATTATACGGCACTTTCTCCACAAACCATCTCCTTGAATTACCTTGATCTGCTTAATTGTATGTGTGTGTGTGTGTGTGTGTGTGTGTGTGTGTGTGTGTGTGTGTGTGTGTGTGTGTGTGTGTGTGTGTGTGTGTGTGTGTGTGTGTGTGTGTGTGTGTGTGTGTGTGTGTGTGTGTGTGTGTGTGTGTGTGTGTGTGTGTGTGATATCAGGCACGTACTGTATGCCATGTCCTCACTTCCTTCCTATGACAAATACTATATTTGCTGCAGGAATGTTCCAGTTGTATTCAGAATTTCACCCTGACCGTGAATTTCTAGTTAGTGTCAAGATGTTACATATTTTTCCCAATATGGCAGTTTTAGGTCACTGGGGATTCTCAGAGGAGTGACCCCTGCTCCACCAAAGGGCTTTTATCATTAACCTCTGTGCCTTCTGTCTGTGGGATGGACCAATACAGAGATGGGGGTAGGGGGGTGGTTGGCCCTTGCTCTAGTCCCAGATGTCTGTCCTATGTTAACTCTGAGCCTGGCTGTCTGCCCTTGACAGTGACAGTGTCTGTGCTTTACTTTTGCTGTCCTTGCCTCTCCGCATCCAGCCACGTGGCCAGATGTACGCAGACAGACACAGACATACACAGACATACACAGACATACACAGACAGACACAGACAGACACAGACAGACACAGACAGACACAGACAGACACAGACAGACACAGACAGACAGAGACAGACAGAGACAGACAGAGACAGACAGACAGAGACAGACAATAGCACAGAAAGACCCTCACGCCCCCTACAGAGCCAATACTTGTTTATGGGCACAACAACATACTGTAAGTCAATAATACGATAACATCATAAAATGAGATAAAACTATACAATAACAAATATATGATTCATATGTATAAGTGGTAGTTACACTATATATACAAAAGTATGTGGACACCCCTTCAAATTCATGGATTTGGTTATTTCAGCCACACCCGTTGCTGACAGGTGTTTTAATTGATCACACAGCCATGCAATCTCTGTAGACAAACATTGGCAGTAGAATGGCCTTACTCAATGTGGCACCGTCAGAGAATGCCTTCTTCCAGCAATTCAGTTCTTCAAATTTCTGCCCTGTTAGAGCTGCCCTGGTCAACTATAAGTGCTCTTATTTTGAAGTGGAAACGTCTAGGTGCCAACTGTAAAGTTTGGTGGAGGAATAATGGTCTGGGGATGTTTTTCATGGTTCGGGCTATGCCCCTTAGTTCCAGTGTAGGGAAATCTTAACGCTATAGCATACATTCTAGACGATTCTGTGCTTCCAACTTTATGGCAACAACTTGGGGAAGGCCCATTCCTGTCTCAGCATGAGAATGCCCCCGTGCACAAAGTGAGGTCCATACAGAAATGGTTTGTTGAGATTGGTATAGAAGAACTTGACTGGCTTGCACAAAGCCCTGACCTCAACCGCATCAAACACATTTGGGATGAATTGGAACACAGACTGCGAGTCAGGCCTAATTGCCAAACATCAGTGCCCGACCTCACTAATGCTCTTGTGGCTCAGCTGAAGCAAGTTCCCGCAGCAATGTTCCAACATCTAGTGGAAAGTCTTTCCAGAAAAGTGGAGGCTGTTATAGCAGCAAAGGGGGGACCAACTCCATATTAATGTCCATGACTTTGGAATGAGATGTTCGACGTCCACATACTTTTGGTCATGTAGTGTACATGGATAGGCAAAGGTCTTCTGACATGTAGAACTTTTGATCACAGTGTAAATTGGAGCCGAACGTTGGCCCATCAGTAGAGAGTCCATTTCGCTGCGCCATGAGGTCTCCAATTGATGCTGCCACCGGGTTGACCAGGCCAGCCGGCCGGGTCCAGATGAGTTCTGACAGACACTGAGGACGACCAGGCAGGTCAGCATGTGAGGCCCATTACTCCTCCACACGCTGGTCTCATCCCCAAATCTAAAGCATGGGACCGCAGCAATTGAATTTGAGCACCTCACAAGATCCATAAAATTACTGTCCATTTTCCCCTTTTAGATGCACAACTGTAGCCTTGTGTGAGATATCAGATTAATACACGCAGGTCAGCCAGGAGCAGACCCCCAAGATTGATTCGAGTGACATTGAGTGAGTCCATTCGTGAAATGGTGAATGGGGAAGTTCCAATGCTTGCTTGTAATCTCTTTTTGGTTGAAACTAGTACGATATATTCTATATATGGTTCTGTGAACTGATATGCATGAGAATCAAGGGAGCGTCTAACATTTGAAAACGGAGATGAAATAATAGATCTGAATCACATTACATGATTATGTACCTCACTACGTAAAAATAGTTGTGGTATTACATGATGACAGTAAGGCTGTTTTGTAATAGAAGCCACCCTAATAATAGTTTGGCAGCTAAGCATAATAATTGTTCAGTTTGTGATACAATCACCATTTGGCACAGATGTAGATACGTGTATTGTCACGACTGCTCCCGCTCATCCCCCCTGGCGCCAGGCTCCCCAGCATTACGCACTCCTGCCATCATCATTACGCACACGTTCCCGATTAAATGTTTGTCCCCCCGTACCTGCTTTTCATCTCCGGCGTCGGTCCTTACAGAATGCAGAAGCCATCATACGAAGCATCGGGAAGTGCTGACGTTCCGGTTGGTGGTGACGTCGGGTCCCGGGCCCACACCGACGGAACTGGGGGTGTCTAAGCCAGCTCGTCAGGTTGTCACGCTCTAGCTGGCACCTATGCCTCAGCCGGCTGGCTAGGCTCTCTCGCCTCTGCCGGCTCGTCTGGGTTTCACGCCCAGCCGGCTTGCCCAGCGCCTGTGCCTCTGCCGGTCCTTCAGGCTCACCCAGGTGGGACGCCGGGTGGCGCACCTAGAGGGGGGGTACTGTCACGCCTGCTCCCGCTCTTCCCCCCTGGCACTTGAGGGCGCCAGGCTCCCCAGCATTGCTCACTCCTGCCATCATCATTACGCACACCTGCCTTCCCCCATCACACGCATCAGCGATTATTGGACTCACCTGGACTCAATCATCTCTGTCATTACCTTCCCTATATCTGTCTGGTTCCCCGCTCTATTCCCTGCTTCTGCATTGATTGTCATATGTCCTTGTTTACCTGTGTGCTGACGCTGTTCCTGTCTTGTTCTGTCTGTTCCCGATTAAATGTTTGACTCCCCGTACCTGCTTCTCATCTCCTGTGTCGGTCCTTACATGTATAATGAACAGATTTAGGGCTCTATTCAATCTGTATCGCTGAAGCACAATAGAAATGTAAAGGTAGATTCCGATTGAGCCGTCATATTTACTATGAACGGTAACATTGCCTTTTCATTTGAATCACACTGTAACGCTAGAACTTCAGCAATACAGATTGAATGGAGCTGATTGATATTGGTTCATCACATGTTATCCCTCTGGGAGCCGTAGCGTTCATCTTCCAAAATGGCCGCTGATAAGTGGGTCCAAAACAACGTCATGTCCCTTGTTTTAGGTTGTAGCTAGATGGTATACAGCTACGGACGGAAGTTACTTTTTGTAGCAGGTTAGGACAGCATTTTAGCTAACCCTACCGTTTTTCCTAACCTTAACCTAATTCTCCTAAGCTGCTGCGTAAGTTGCCTAACCTGCTACGAAAAGTTATTGTCTGTAGCTGTATACCATCTAGTCAAAACCCTTGTTGTGGGCCCGCATATCAAGAAATTGCCCTAGGAGTCGTTCATGTCAGTCGTATTCTGTTTTCTCCTGCATCAATGTTAATTCCAAGCCATTGGGGGCAGGGGTGGGGGGGGGTGGGGGGGGTTGGGGGGGGGGTTCTATGCTGACATATGGAATTGTTTTAAGATAGTCATACCATGGATCAACATATAATTTTTTTTTTTTATCAAATATTTTATTTTGCCTTTACTACTATAGCCAATAGAAATGCACTGAATAACACATTAATAAATGTAAAAAAAAATATTTAGATATTGGGCCATAGCATTTATTCTCTGGGAGATGTTGTGGCCGTCTTCCAAAATGGCTGCTGATAAGCGAGCCCAAAACAATATTCTGTCCCTTGTTTCGGCCCCACATATCAGGAAATTGACTGAGGAGTCAGTCATGTGCTGTTCAATTCTGCATCAAGGTTAATGCCAAGCTGCTCCTTCCTGGAAGTGTTCATTTATTTTATTCAAACTTTGATTTTGTAAGATGGGTGACAACTGCTCCAGGGGCCAAATCGGTGGTGGCCCCATATCATAATCAGAATCACCTTTATTCACCAAGTACATTTACACATACCCAGGACCTGCCTTACTGAGAAGGTGCTGACAGCAATAGACAATATACAAACAGAATACAGACAAATCCACATAGACATCATACAGAATATGCACTATTGGAACATTAAACAGAAAACTCTGGAGTATATGCGGAATACAGTGGGAATATACCATTTACAGAGTGGACATATCCATTCAAGCAGAGGGAGGGATGCTGCCGTAGTGAATGTATACAGTGCATACAGTATTGTGAGGAAGTGCACATAGTGAAAATGCAGTATAGCGCAGATTAGTATTTGAGGTCATTGATGACAAAGTCTTATTATTTAAGTATTATTTACAATGAAGGCCAACTTGTAAAGTCCCCTGGGCCAAACCCTCCCCTAACCCAGACGACGCTGGGCCAATTATGCTCCGCCCTATGGGACTCCCGATCACGGGACTGTAGTGTGATACAGCCCAGATCGAACCCGGGACTGTAGTGACACCTCTAGCACTGCGATGCAGTGTCTTAGACTGCTGCACCACTTGGGAAGCTGAATGGCCTCATCCCGGTTCAACCCTTAACCTAGCCTCAACCACAAACCTAACCTTAGCTTAAGGTCATAACCCTAACTTAATGTCCACATCTCGGTTCAATTCTTACCCACAGAGAGCATGCAAATACATCAAACACATGGTTTCCATGTGGTTGATGTCACTCCATTTGCTCAGTTCCAGACATTATTATGATCCGTCCTCCCCTCAGCAGCCTCCCGTGCGCCACACCATATCTACAGTACACCATATCAGTTCCACCACTTACTGAGATAACTTTCCTTGAGAAACTCTCTACTCTGAATCCAAACATTACAGGGTGGGAAAACTTTCTCATTATTTACACACTTGCATGCATGAACACACACATACTCTATCGCTCTCTCTCTCTCTCTTGCTCTTTTTCTCTCTCTCCCTCTCTCTTTCGCTCTTTCTCTCTCTCTCGCTCTTTCTCTCAGACTAAACAGTCCAGCGTGGTATGCAGTGTGACCAGGAAGGAGGACCTTGTCCTCAGCCAGGCACTAGGGTTCCTTGTCCTCACAGGAGATTGTATGTGTTTTGACACTTGTGTATGTGTGTGTGTGTGTGCGTGCATGCGTGCGTGCGTGCGTGCGTGCGTGAATGTAAGTGTGTGAGCAGAAACACACTCCACACGGGCTGGGTCAATCCTAACCAAGGTCATGTGAAGGAAAGGCAACGAGTCAAGGGTTCTAATGAACAGGGCATGCCTGGGACTTGAGGAGCTCTAATCTGGTTATGAAACAGCAGCTGGTAGGGTAGCTGGTCTGTCTTCCTTTCTCCATTGGGCTCTGGCTTGGGAGTAATCTGCAGCATATGAGGCCCATGTGACTGGGGCTGCTGATCACTCACTGGGAGGCAGTGGTTGGCTGACCACCAACCCATTCACTCACTCATCAGATTTGTGTGTATTGTTATGAATTTTTAGATACTACTGCACTGTTAGAGCTAGGAACACAAGCATTTCGCTACACCCACAATAAATAAAATAAAATAACATTTTATTTGTAACATGTGCAGAATACAATAGGTGTAGACCTTACTGTGAAATACTTACTTACAAGCCTTTAACCAAGAATGTAGTTCAAGAAAGAGTTAAGAAAAGCTTTACTAAATAAACTAAAGTAAAAAATAACAATAACAAGGCTATATACAGGGGGTACCGGTACCGAGTCAATGTGTGGGGGTACAGGTTAGTCGAGGTCATTTGTACATGTAGGTAGGGGTAAAGTGACTATGCATAAGATAATAAACAGCAAGTAGCAGCAGTGTAAAAACAAAGGGGGGGGGGGGGGGGGATTAATGATCAGCAGTCTTATGTCTTGTGGGTAGAAGCTGTTAATAAGGAGCCTTTTGGACCTAGACTTGGCACCCTGGTACCGCTTGCCGTGCAGTAGAGAACAGAGAACAGTCTATAACTTGGGTGACTGGAGTCTTTGACAATTTGTGCACGTGCCTGATCCCCTATCTGTGCACATGCCTGATAGCATCTGCTAAATATATGTATGTGACCAATAAAATGTGATTTGACCAGTCTAGCCATGTGATGCCATCTGAAATGTCAATATTGGAAGAAATACAAAAGAGGAAGTTGACAAGTAGTTTTACAAGGCAGATAGGGGATCAGGCACGTGCAAAGATAGGGGATCAGGCATGTGCACAGATAGAGGATCAGGCACGTGCACAGATAGAGGATCAGGCACGTGCACAGATAGAGGATCAGGCACGTGCACAGATAGGGGATCAGGCACGTGCACAGAAAGGGGATCAGGCACGTGCAAAGATAGGGGATCAGTCATGTGCAGAGATAGGGGATCAGGCACGTCCACGGATAGGGCTCTACCTTTGAAGAGCACATGCTCTTTGAAGAGCACATGGTATAATTTCCCCCAAAATGCTTTTTTTGTATAATTTATTTGTTGTGTTTGTTCTAGACCCACTGCACACAGTTATGCTGTTTACGGACGAGATGGCTGCCGTTTTACAGGCTCCTAACCAATTGTGCTATTGTGTGTGTTTTTCAACTTATTTGTAACTTATTTTGTACATACTGTTTCTGCCACCGTCTCTTATGACCGAAAGATCTTCTGGATATCAGGACAGCGATTACTCACCTCGTACTGGACAAAGATTTTTTTCTTTAACGAGTCGGCCCAAAGGATTTACTTCAGACACCCGACAAGGCCCAAATCCCTGTGATTCACATACAGAAGAAACAGAGACATCGGGGATGTAGGTCGGAGTGCATACAGCAACAAACCGTTGCTGGCACAAAGTGTCACGTTCCTGACCTATTTCTGTTAGTTTGTTGTATGTGTTAGTTGGTCAGGACGTGAGTTTGGGTGGGCATTCTATGTTGTCTGTTTCTATGTTGGTTTATGGGTTGCCTGGTATGGCTCTTAATTAGAGGCAGGTGTTTGGCGTTCCTCTAATTAAGAGTCATATTTAGGTAGGTTGTTCACAGTGTTCGTTGTGGGTGGTTGTCTCCTGTGTCTGTGTTTGTCGCACCATACGGGACTGTTCGGTTTGTTTTGTTCATCGTCATTTTTATGTGTAGGCTATTTTCCCTGTTCGTGCGTTCTTCGTGTTATGTGAGTCCGTCGTGCAGGTCTGTCTACACTGTTTGTTTTTTTGTTAGTTTAGTCAAGTTCGTGTGTTTTCGTGTTTTCTTTAATAAATTATGTCTTCAAACTCCGCTGCATTTTGGTTCAATCCCTGCTCCTCCTCTTCGGATGAAGAGGAGGAGGAAAACCGTTACACAAAGACCGCACTCAATGAGCTGTATAAGGCCATAAGCAAACAAGAAAATGTTCATCCAGAGTCGGCGTTCCTAGTGGCCCGGGGACTTTAAAACTTCTACTTGGTCACAATCCCGGATCCGGGAGCACCCCCATCAGTAAAAAAGCTGACTAGCATAGCCTACCATAGCGTCACAAGTAAATACTAGCATCTAAATATCATTAAATCACAAGTCCAAGACACCAGATGAAAGATACACATCTTGTGAATCCAGCCATCATTTCTGATTTTTAAAATGTTTTACAGGGAAGACACAATATGTAAATCTATTAGCTAACCACGATAGCAAAAGACACAACTTTTTTTCCCACCATTTTTTTCCTGCATAGGTAGCTATCATAATTTCGACCAAATAAAGATATAAATAGTCACTAACCAAGAAACAACTTCATCAGATGACAGTCTGATAACATATTTATTGTATAGCACATATTTTTTTAGAAAAATGTGCATATTTCAGGTATAAATCATAGTTTACCATTGCAGCCACCATCACAGCTCTCACCAAAGCAACTAGAATAACTACAGAGACCAATGTGAATTACCTAAATACTCATCATAAAACATTTATGAAAAATACACAGCGTACAGCAAATGAAAGACAAAGATCTTGTGAATCCAGACAATATTTCAGATTTCTTAAGTGTTTTACAGCGAAAACACAATATAGCATTATATTAGCTTACTACAATAGCCAACCACACAACAGCATTGATTCAAGCCAACAATAGCGATAACGAATAAACCAGCAAAAGATATACATTTTTTCACTAAACTTCTCAAACTTCTTCAGATGACAGTCCTATAACATCATATTACACAATACATATAGAGTTTGTTTCGAAAATGTGCATATTTAGCGGCATAAATTGTGGTTATACAATGAGAATAGTAGCCAAGCTGCCAACAATATGTCGGGAGAAATCTTGGGAGAGGCACCTAATCTAATCAGTAACTAATCATAAACTTGACTAAAAAATACAGGTTGGACAGCAAATGAAAGATACATTAGTTCTTAATGCAACCGCTGTGTTAGATTTTTAAAATTAACGTTACTACGACATACAGCGTGCGTTAAAGCGAGACCGCACCGAAATTAATGGCGGAATATGAGTTTTACATTTTTCAACAGAACAACGAATTAACATCATAAATAGTTCTTACTTTTTGATGAGCTCCCATCAGAATCTTGGGCAAGTTGTCCTTTGTCCAAAAGAATCGTTGCTCGGTTGTAGATTGTCGCCTTCAACTTTGGAATTAGCAGTAAACATTAGCCATGTGGCCCAGACGTGCCCAACTCACTAGAACGCAGCACAAATAAATATCAGAAAATCGCAATATACTGATATAAACTGATCTAACTCGGTTTAAAATAACAACATTATGATGTCTTTAACACCTATATCGAATAAAATCAGAGCCGGATATATCTAAGGGCTATAACGGGAGCTTTCTAGAACGCCATCCTGAGGTCTGTCTTGCGTCATGGCGAATGTTGAAAAGAGTGGACCCCACGTTCCCAAACCCTTTATATGGCCTCAGATCTGCCTAGCAACACCATTCCAATTCTCACTATTTGCTGACATCCAGGGGAAGGCGTATGCAGTGCATCTCAACCAATAGAAGACATGCAAATTAATAAACTGACCTCAGAACAGCCTGGCTCATTTCAGATTTCTCACTTGCTGACAGGAAGATTGCTCCAACTCGAGTTCTGTTTTACTCACAGATATAATTCAAACGGTTTTAGAAACTAGAGAGTGTTTTTTATCCAATAGTAATAATAATATGCATATTGTACAAGCAAGAATTGAGTACGAGGCAGTTTAATTTAACAAAGTGCAAACAGCACCCCCTATTGAGAAAATTAATGCAGGAAAACTTAAATCTGTTTTACCTCATTTCTACCAGCATGTTAAATGTGAATCGTACTACACCGGCTCCGACGTTCGTCAGATGTTGCAGGGCTTGCAAACCATTACAGACTACAAAGGGAAGCACAGCCGAGAGCTGCCCAGTGACACGAGCCTACCAGACGAGCTAAATACATTTACATTTACATTTAAGTCATTTAGCAGACGCTCTTATCCAGAGCGACTTACAAATTGGTGCATTCACCTTATGACATCCAGTGGAACAGCCACTTTACAATAAATAACTTCTATGCTCTCTTCGAGACAAGCAACACTGAAGCAGGCATGAGAGGATCAGCTGTTCCGGACGACTGGGTGATCACTCTTTCCGTAGCCGATGTGAGTAAGACCTTTAACTAGGCAAGTAAGTTAACTTCTTGCAACTATAGGGGGTGCTGTTTCGCATTAGCATAATTTGCTCTACACATTAAACGGCTTCCTACTCAATTCTTGCTCGTACAATATGCATATTATTATAATTATTGGATAGAAAACACTCTCTAGTTTCTATAGCCGTTGGAATTTTGTCTCTGAGTGAAACAGAACTCAATCTACAGCACTTTTCATGATAGGGAGTCAGATTTCAAACATTTTGGCCACTGATCTGGAGTCAGTTTAAAGGTCACTGTAAATGCTATGGAGAAACAGACACTGCTTACGTCTTCCCCTGGGTGACGCTTTGAATGGAGTCGATTGCGCAATCAGGGGCTGAATAAAACACTAAATACCGGAAGTAACTTCCTTTTGCTGCCTGCGCGTGGCGCGCTAAGGACATCCGACTCGCCTCCTTCCAAGCTTTAGTTTAGCCAGTAATATTTCTCCGGTCATATTTTTACTCGTTATAGGTGTTAACAGCATCATAAGGTAGTTAATTTGAACCGTTTTATAGCAATTTATATCCGTTTAGTGCGATTTTGAGGCATTTCTATGTGATGCTCTTTGAAGAGCCGGGCACGTTTCGGGGTCCCGGTCAAACGTTAGTGGGCATTTCGACGGACAGAGGGCATCTTTCGACCAAAAGAAGATTAGACCCAAGAAAGGATACATTGCCCAAGAATCTGATGGAAGATCACCTCATAGTAAGAAATATTTAAGATGATAAATCGTTGTTCTGTAGAAAAATGTTAAACGCACGTTCCGCCATTTTGTTAGGTGTAGCTTTGCTTGGCGCAACCTGTATTGAAAAGTAAGGATAATTTAAAAAATGTAATTCCGCGATTGTATTAAGAATTAAATTGTCTATCAATCGCTGTCCACCCTATATTTTTTAGTCAAGTTTATGAGTATTTATGTATAAGACTAGATCACTGTCTAATATGGTGCACGACATTTTCTGACCAGCTGGGCTACTTTTGTCATTGTCTAACCATGATTTTGGTGGCTAAATGTGCACATTTTCGAACAAACTCTATATGTATGTTGTAATATGATGTTACAGGTCGGGGAACGTTTGCATATGTGGTATGCTAATATAACGATTTATTGTGTTTTCGCCGTAAAACACTTAGAAAATCTGAAATGTTGTCTGAATTCACAAGATCTGTGTCTTTCCATTGCTATGTGCTGTGTATTTTTAAGAAATGTTTTATGATGAGTAAATTGGTAATACAAGTTGCTCTCTGTAGTAATTCTAGTCGCTTTGGTGAGATTTGTGATGGTGGCTGCAATGGCAAACTATGATTTATACCTGAAATATGCACATTTTTCTAACAAAACCTATCCTATACCATAAATATGTTATCAGACTGTCATCTGATGAGTTTTTTTCTTGGTTAGTGGCTATCAATATCTTAGTTTAGCCAAATTGGTGATAGCTACTGGTGGAGAGAAAAAATGGTGGACAAAGAAAAATGGTGTCTTTTGCTAACGTGTTTAGCTAATCGATTTACATATTGTGTCTTCCCTGTAAAACATTTTAAAAATCTGAAATGGTGGCTTTATTCACAAGATCTGTATCTTTCATTAGGTGTCTTGGACTTGTGATTTAATGATATTTAGATGCTACTATTTAATTGTGACGCTATGCTAGCGATGCTAATCAGTGTGGGGGGGGGGGAGAAATTCTTATTTACAATGACGGCCTACCAAATTTCAAAAGCCTGGGATAAATAATAATAAATAAAAAATACAATATAAATATAAATATAGGACAAAACACACATCACAACAAGAGAGACAACACAACACTACATAAAGAGAGACCTAAGACAGCAACATAGCATGGCAGCAACACAACATAACAACAACATGGTAGCAACACAAAACATGGTACAAACATTATTGGACATAGTCAACAGCACAAAGGTCAAGAAGGTGGAGACAACAATACACAAAGCAGCAACAACTGTCAGTAAGAGTGTCCATGATTGAGTCTTTGAATGAAGAGATTGAGATAAAACTGTCCAGTTTGAGTATTTGTTGCAGCTCCTTCCAGTCGCTAGCTGCAGGGAACTGAAAAGAAGAGCGACCCAGGGATGTGTGTGCTTTGGGGACCTTTAACAGAATGTGACTGGCAGAACGGGTGTTGTATGTGGAGGATAAGGGCTGCAGTAGATGTCAGGCTTCGGAGATGGGCACATCGCGCTCCACTCCCTAGCATACTACTCGCCAATGTCCAGTCTCTTGACAATAAGGTCGATGAAATCCGAGCACGGGCAACATTCCAGAGAGACATCAGGGATTGCAACGTGCTCTGCTTCACGGAAACATGGCTAACTCAAAAGACGCTAACGGAGTCGGTGCAGCCAGCTGGTTTCTTCACGCATCGCGCAGACAGAAACAAACATCTTTCTGGTAAGAAGAGGGGCGGGGGGGTATGCCTCATGATTAACGAGACGTGGTGTGATCATCATAACAACACTCAGGAACTCAAGTCATTCTGTTCACCTGATCTAGAACTCCTCACAATCAAATGTCGACCGCATTATCTACCAAGGGAATTCTCTTCGGTCATAATCACAGCCGTATATATTCCCCCCCAAGCAGACACATCGATGGCCCTGAACGAACTCTATCTGACTCTCTGTAAACTGGAAACCACACACCCTGAGGCTGCATTCATCGAAGCTGGGGATTTTAACAAGGCTAATCTAAAAACAAAACTCCCTAAATTCTATCAGCACATCGATTGTCCTACCAGGGCTGGCAAAACTCTGGATCACTGTTATACTAACTTCCGCGACGCATATAAGGCCCTCCCCCGCCCCCCTTTCGGAAAAGCTGACCACGACTCCATTTTGTTGATTCCAGCCTACAAACAGAAATTAAAACAACAAGCTCCCGCACTCAGGTCTGTTCAACGCTGGTCCGACCAATCTGATTCCACGCTTCAAGACTGCTTCGATCACGCGTTTTGGATTATGTTCCGCATCGCGTCCAACAACAACATTGAAGAATATGCTGATTCGGTGCGCGAGTTCATTAGGAAGTGCATTGACGATGTCGTACCCACAGCAACGATTAAAACATTCCCAAACCAGAAACCGTGGATTGACGGCAGCATTCGCGTGAAACTGAAAGCGCGAACCACTGCTTTTAACCAGGGCAAGGTGACCGGAAACATGACCGAATACACACAGTGTAGCTATTCTCTCCGCAAGGCTATCAAACAGGCAAAGTCCCAGTACAGAGACAAAATAGAATCGCAATTCAACAGCTCAGACACAAGAGGTATGTGGCAGGGTCTACAGTCTATCACGGATTACAAAAAGAAAACCAGCCCCGTCGCGGACCAGGATGTCTTGCTCCCAGACAGGCTAAATATCTTTTTTGCCCGCTTTGAGGACAATACAGTGCCACTGACACGGCCCGCTACCAAAACCTGCGGGCTCTCCTTCACTGCAGCCGAGGTGAGTAAAACATTTAAACGTGTTAACCTGTTGGGGATGGGGGCGCTGTTTAGACTATTTATGCTAATGTGGCTAATTTTTTAAACGGCTTCCCACAAAATCCTTGATCGTACAATATGCATATTATTATTATTATTGGATAGAAAACAGTCTATAGTTTCTATAGGAGTTGAAATTTTGTCTCTAAGTGGAACAGAGCCCATTCTACAGCAATTTCCCTGACATGGAGTCAGATTTGAGAAATGTTGGCCACTTTTCTGAAGTCAGTTAAAAGGGCACTGTCGTTGCTATGACTATACGGACACTTCTTACGTCTTCCCCTGGATGCCTTTACGTGATGACGATTCCAACGGGCTCGATTGCGCGTTCACAGGCCCTACAAATGAAAAAACTCTGAAGCTAGTCATTCTTTGGGAGCTGCGTAACGCGCGTGGAAGACACCGACCCTCTCCTGTTCCAAGCGTTAGTTTAGCCTGTTACATTTCTCCGGTCATCTTTTCACTCGTTATAGGAGTTACAAACATCACAAAGTAGTTAATTTAAAGCGTTTTATAGCAATTTATATCCGTTTAGTGCGATTTTGGGACATTTATTTTTGCAACGATGTGAAAAGTTGGGCACGCTTTTCAGTTCATCCCGAACGTAGTTGACATTTCCACATGGCAAGAGGACAGCTTTCCACCAAAAGACGATTTCTCCCAAGAAAGGATCCTTTGCCCAAGATACTGATGGAAGAACAGCTCAAGGTAGGACATTTTTATTATGATAAATCGTGTTTCTGTCGAAACATTTTAGTGGCTTAGGACGCCATGTTTTTTGACGTAGCTTCGCTTGGCGCAAACTGTATTGAAAAGTAAGGATAAATAAAAAAATGTAATAACGCAATTGTATTAAGAATTAAATTGTCTATCAATCCCTGTCCACCCTATATTTTTTAGTCACGTTTATGAGTATTTATGTATAAGAGTAGATCACTGTCTAAGTGGCGCAAGGACATTTTGTGACCAGCTGAGCTACATTTCACATTGTCTAACCATGATTTTGGTGGCTAAATATAAACATTTTCGATCAAACTGTATATGCATGTTGTAATGTGATGTTACAGGAGTGTCATCGGAAGAATTCTGAGAAGGTTAGTGAAAAAATTAATATCTTTTGGCGATGTTGACTTTTATCGCTCACTTTGGCTAGAATCAATGCTGGGCTGCTAATTGCTATGTGCTAAGCTAATATAACGATTTATTGTGTTTTCGCTGTAAGACACTTAGAAAATCTGAAATATTGTCTGTATTCACAGGATCTGTGTCTTTCGATTCGTGTATGCTGTGTATTTTTACGAAATGTTTGATGATTAGTAGTTAGGTAAACACGTTGCTCATTGTAATTATTCTAGTCCATTTGTGATGGTGGGTGCAATTGTAAACTATGCCATATACCTGAAATATGCACTTTTTTCTAACAAAACCTATCCCATACCATAAATATGTTATCAGACTGTCATCTAATGAGTTTTTTTGTTGGTTAGGGGCTATAAATATCTTAGTTTAGCCGAATTGGTGATGGCTACTGGTGTTGGTGGACAAATAAAAGATGGTGGATTATGCTAATGTGTTTTTAGGTAATAGATGTACATCTTTACATATTGTGTCTTCCCTGTAAAACATTTTAAAAATCGGAAATGTTGACTGGATTCATAAGATCTGTGTCTTTCATTAGCTGTATTGGACTTTAATGTGTGAAAGTTAAATATTTTAAAAAAATATTTTTTTTGAATTTCGCGGCACTGGTTTTTCAGTGGGGGGGGGGGGGGGGGTGCCGCTAGCGCCACGCTGATCCTAGACAGGTTAACTCTCGCAAGGCTGCAGGCCCAGACGGCATTCCCAGCTGCGTCCTCAGAGCATGCGCAGACCAGCTGGCTGGTGTGTTTACGGACATATTCAATCAATCCTTATCCCAGTCTGCTGTTCCCACATGCTTCAAGAGGGCCACCATTGTTCCTGTTCCCAAGAAAGCTAAGGTAACTGAGCTAAACGACTACCGCCCCGTAGCACTCACTTCCGTCATCATGAAGTGCTTTGAGAGACTAGTCAAGGACCATATCACCTCCACCCTACCGGACACCCTAGACCCACTCCAATTTGCTTACCGACCCAATAGGTCCACAGACGACGCAATCGCAACCACACTGCACACTGCCCTAACCCATCTGGACAAGAGGAATACCTATGTGAGAATGCTGTTCATCGACTACAGCTCAGCATTTAACACCATAGCACCCTCCAAACTCGTCATCAAGCTCGAGACCCTGGGTCTCGACCCCGCCCTGTGCAACTGGGTCCTGGACTTCCTGACGGGCCGCCCCCAGGTGGTGAGGGTAGGTAACAACATCTCCACCCCGCTGATCCTCAACACTGGGGCCCCACAAGGATGCGTTCTGAGCCCTCTCCTGTACTCCCTGTTCACCCACGACTGCGTGGCCATGCACGCCTCCAACTCAATCATCAAGTTTGCGGACGACACTACAGTGGTAGGCTTGATTACCAACAACGACGAGACGGCCTACAGGGAGGAGGTGAGGGCCCTCGGAGTGTGGTGTCAGGAAAATAACCTCACACTCAACGTCAACAAAACAAAGGAGATGATTGTGGACTTCAGGAAACAGCAGAGGGAGCACCCCCCTATCCACATCGACGGGTCAGTAGTGGAGAAGGTGGAAAGTTTTAAGTTCCTCGGTGTACACATCACGGACAAACTGAATTGGTCCACCCACACAGACAGCGTTGTGAAGAAGGCGCGGCAGCGCCTCTTCAACCTCAGGAGGCTGAAGAAATTCGGCTTGTCACCAAAAGCACTCACAAACTTCTACAGATGCACAATCGAGAGCATCCTGTCGGGCTGTATCACCAACTGCTCCGCCCACAACCGTAAGGCTCTCCAGAGGGTAGTGAGGTCTGCAGAACGCATCACCCGGGGCAAACTACCTGCCCTCCAGGACACCTACACCACCCGATGTCACAGGAAGGCCATAAAGATCATCAAGGACAACAACCACCCAAGCCACTACCTGTTCACCCCGCTATCATCCAGAAGGCGAGGTCAGTACAGGTGCATCAATGCAGGGACCGAGAGACTGAAAAACAGCTTCTATCTCAAGGCCATCAGACTGTTAAACAGCCACCACTAACATTTAGCGGCCGCTGCCAACATACTGACTCAACTCCAGCCACTTTAAAAATGGGAATTGATGGAAATTATGTAAAAACGTACCACCAGCCACTTTAAACAATGCCACCTAATATAATGTTTACATACCCTACATTACACATCTCTTATGTATATGTATATACTGTACTCTATATCATCTACTGCATCTTGCCATCTTATGTAATACATGGACCACTAGCCACTTTATACTATGCCACTTTATGTTTACATACCCTACAGTACTCATCTCATAGGTATATACCGTACTCTATACCATGTACTGCATCTTGCCTATGCCGTTCTGTACCATCACTCATTCATATATCTTTATGTACATAATCTTTATCCCTTTACACTTGCGTGTATAAGGTAGTAGTTGTGGAATTGTTAGGTTAGATTACTTGTTGTTATTACTGCATTGTCGGAACTAGAAGCACAAGCATTTCGCTACACTCGCATTAACATCTGCTAACCATGTGTATGTGACTAATAATAAAATTTGATTTGATTTAGATAGGGGGGAGTGAGGCCTAAGAGGGTTTTATAAATAAGCATCAACCAGTGGGTCTTGCGACGGGTATACAGAGATGACCAGTTACAGAGGAGTATAGAGCGCAGTGATGTGTCCTATAAGGAGCATTGGTGGCAAATCTGATGGCCAAATGGTAAAGAACATCTAGCCGCTCGAGAGCACCCTTACCCGACGATCTATAAATTACATCTCCGTGATCTAGCATGGGTAGGATGGTCATCTGAATCAGGGTTAGTTTGGCAGCTGGGGTGAAAGAGGAGCGATTACAACAGAGGAAATTAAGTCTAGATTTAACCTTAGACTGAAGCTTTGGTATGTGCTGAGAGAAGGACAGTGTACCGTCTAGCCATACTCCCAAGTACTTGTATGAGGTGACTACCTCAAGCTCTAAACCCTCAGAGGTAATCATCACACCTGTGGGGAGAGGGGCATTCTTCTTACCAAACCACATGACCTTTGTTTTAGAGGTGTTCAGAACAAGGTTAAGGGTAGAGAAAGCTTGTTGGAACATAAGAAAGCTTTGTTGTAGAGCGTTTAAACTTGCTCTGTCATCAGTGCCGGATTTGGGCATTCTGGACTCAGGCCAAACGTTCACCCTCTTCGTGGCTGAAAAAGGTGGCTACATGACCTCAGTGCTGATACAACATTGTCAGAAACCTGTAGGCAACTATTTGAATAAACTGGATGATGTGGGGTTGGGATGGGGTCCCTGTCTCAGAGCTATGCAGGCTACTTACGTCGACGTGTCGATGGTGGCATCGCTTGTTCTCAACCAGCATCTTACTATCAAGTGTCCACATGCTGTTCATACTCTTTTAACAATGAATCGAGTTGCGCAGGTCACAGCTGCTCATTGAAACAAGTGGTCAACTGTGTTGGAGACTCCTAACATCATCATACAACGTGGCACACCATGTAATCCAGCTACTCTTATCCTTCCTCCAGATACCACATTACTTGAACACGACTGTTGTGAGTTGGTTTTGGATCAGCTCTCTGATGGGTTTATTAAGAGTCATCCGTTGGAAAACCCTGAGTTTATCTTATACACAGACGGTTCAAGCACTGTGGAGAGTGGTGTGAGGAAGGCAGGCTGGGCAGTAACTACAATGGACAATGTGATAGTGACAGGCACGTTCACTGCAGGAACATCAGCACAGGTGCACGGATATGGTGGCTTTGACAGAAGCATGCAAACAGGCTGAAGGAAAAACAACTAATATCGACACAGACTCAAGCTTCTGGTGATTTTGGAAAAATATGGAAAAACAGAGGATTCATGACATCACTGGGAGCTCCTGTGAAGAATGGATCAGAGTTGATGACTCTACTGAATGCTATCCAGTTACCTGGACAAGTTGCAATTTTCAAAATGAAAGCTCATGAAAACGAAAAATATTTACAGAAGAGAGTAAAGGTAATGATCTGGCTGACAGAGCTGCCAAGGAGGCTGCCAAGAGAACACCTCTGTCACCTAAACTAATTAGGAGTTTCACCTTGGATACATTGCAACACATTAGAGACAGCCACGCAGTGCACCAAAATTTGAAGTGTGGGAATGGATGGCTGCAGGATGCAAACTCAATCAAGAAGGTGTGTGGAAATACAACCGGAGATGTGTAGCGCCAAATGCACTCTTACCCTACTTGGTGACACAGATCCACTCTTTGGGACACATTGGTGTGGACAAGATAGTTTATCGTTTTGTGGGCAAACGGTGGAATCCTGGTGTGCGGAAAGTGGCTGAAGCTGTTGTGGCGAATTACAACGTTTGTATGGAAAACAACACCAAGAGACAAGTGAAAGTACAGACACGATGAGCGCTTGCCTCACCAGGAGCCTTCAGACATCTACAGCTTGATTATATCACGCTGCCCAAATGTAAAGGACAGGAAGATGTGCTGGTCGTTGTTGATTGTTTCTCACGATGGGTTGAAGCCTATGCTACTAAGTAAGGAACTGCACAACACACAGCTAAAATTCTGATTCGAGAAATCATTCCCAGATGGGATTTACAGAACAATTAGATTCCGACCAAGGCACTCATTACACAGGGAAAGTGTGTCAGGAGGTAGCTCGTCTTCTGAACATAGACTGGCAACTACACTGGCCTTCCCATCCTCAATTGAGTGGACAGGTAGAATGCATCTTTGAAAGAGAGACTTTCAAAGATGGCCGGATGCATTGCCTACGGTATTATGTAGTATACGGGCAATACATAACAAAACCACAGGATTGAGTCCGTTTGGGGTAGTCACAGGTCGACCCATGTCACTACCAGGCACGTTAGATTTGAGAAAAGCAGATGTTCACTTTATGAGTGACACAATACTTAACTATTGCATTCAACTCTCCAATGCAGTAGGGGAAGCAGACAGACAAGTAAAAGAGGCGTGGGGAATAACTCCCGAGGGCGGGACATGACGTAGTACCAGGACAGTGGGTGATGGTAAAAAAATATGTAACAGAGACATTAGGGCCAAAATGGGAAGGTCCTTATCAAGTTTTGCTCATAACGAGATCATAAAAGTCCAGGGAAAATCACAATGGATACTGTACATGTCACTCATTGCAAGGTTGTCCATGTTGATGACAAACCGGAGCCTGGAGAATAAAGAACTGATTGACAATCAATCGGGGGTCAATCTCGGGTGAAGAAGCATAGTAAGATGATCAGAATCTGATAAGCTTCTATGTTGTTCACCACAGTCATCATGTTAGTGATATCTAGGTGAAATGTCCAACTTTTTCCTGAAAATTGAGACATGCTTACTTAGGAAAGTCCACGTGAAATATCAATTTCTCTTGAAACCATGACATGTTGCTTTCACTTTTTTGTTTCCTTCGTTACAGGTTATGAGAAGCTACCGTCTGAAGCTGCAGCAATATCCCTTTCACCAAGGACTGTACCTGAAATGATACAAGATCACCGGTGAAGTGTTCATTAGAGAAGCCCTTATCAACCAGTGGAACGGAAGAAGAAATCTTCATTACCGGCAGACCGTCAGAATATAATTTCTAATAGTTATCTATGTGGGACTGATACCAGTGTGGAAGAGCTGGTCACTTTTAAACAGGTCAACATTCACAAGGCCGCAGGGCCAGACGGATTACCAGGATGTGTACTCCGAGCATGCGCTGACCAATTGGCAAGTGTCTTCACTGACATTTTCAACCTGTCCCTGACTGAGTCTGTAATACCAACGTTTCAAGCAGACCACCATAGTCCCTGTGCCCAAGAACACTAAGATAACCTGCCTAAATGACTACCGACCCGTAGCACACGTTTGTAGCCATGAAGTACTTTGAAAGGCTGGTCATGGTTCACATCAACACCATTATCCCAGAAACCCTAGACCCACTCCAATTTGCATTACCACCCCAACAGATTCACAGATGATGCAATCTCTATTGCACTCCACACTGCCCTTCCCCACCTGGACAAAAAGAACACCTACGTGAGAATGCTATTTTTTATTTATTTTATTTTATATAGCCCTTCGTACATCGGCTAATATCTCGAAGTGCTGTACAGAAACCCAGCCTAAAACCCCAAACAGCAAGCAATGCAGGTGTATTCATTGACTACAGCTCAGCTTTCAACACCATAGTGCCCCTCAAAGCTCATCACTAAGCTAAGGACCCTCGCTCTACACACCTCCCTTTACAACTGGATTCTGGACTTCCTGGCCCCTAGGGGGTAAGGGTAGGCAACAATGCCACGCTGATCCTCAACACTGGGGCCCCTCAGGGGTGTGTACTTAGCCCCCTCCTGTACTCCCTGTTCAACCACGACTGCGTGGCCAAACACGACTCCAACACCATCGTTAAGTTTGCCGACGACACAACAGTGGTAGGCCTGATCACCAACAACGATGAAACAGCCTATAGGGGGGAGGTCAGAGACCTGGCAGTGTGGGGCCAGGATAACAACTTGTCCCTTAACCTCACTAGGGTATGTGGGACGGTAGCGTCCCACCTCGTCAACAGCCAGTGAAACTGCAGGGCGCCAAATTCAAAACAACAGAAATCCCATAATTAAAATTCCTCAAACATACATGTATTTTACACCATTTTAAAGATACACTTGTTATAAGTCCAGCCACAGTGTCCGATTTTAAAAAGGCTTTACGACGAAAGCCAAGTCACAGAAAAACAGCCATTTTTCCAGCCAAAGAGAGGAGTCACAAAAAGCAGAAATAGAGATAAAATGAATCACTAACCTTTGATGATCTTCATCAGATGACACTCATAGGACTTCATGTTACACAATACATGTATGTTTTGTTTGGTAAAGTTCATATTTATATCCAAAAATCTGAGTTTACATTGGCGCGTTATGTTCAGTAGTTCCAAAACATCCGGTGATTTTGCAGAGAGCCACATCAATTTACAGAAATACTCATAATAAACATTGATAAAAGATACAACTGTTATGCATGGAATTTTAGATCCACTTCTCCTTAATGTAACCGCTGTGTGTAACGTTCCTGACCTGTTTTATGTTGTTTTTGTATGTGTATATGGTCAGGGCGTGTGTTTTGGGTGGGCAGTCTATGTTTTCTGTTTCTATGTTGGTTTTGGGTTGCCTGGTATGGCTCTTAATTAGAGGCAGGTGTTTTGCGTTTTCCTCTAATTGAGAGTCATATTTAGGTAGGGTGTTCTCACTGTTTGTTTGTGGGTGATTGTCTCCTGTATCGTCGATGTATGTACCATACGAGACTGTTTGGTTGTTCGTTCGTTTTGATGTAGTCTGTTCCTGTCCGTGAGTTTTACGTTTTAGTTATGTAAGTTCATGTTCAGGTTTTCGTCTACGTCGTTTTCTTGATTTGTAAATTTGTAAGTGTTTTTGTTTTCGTGTGTCGTCGTGTTAAATAAAGAGATGGCATATTTCCCTAATGCTGCGTATTGGTCCACTGATCCTTCTCTCCTCTCCTCGTCCGAGGATGAGGAGAACGACAGCCCTTACAGAATCACCCACCACGCTAGGACCAAGCGGCAAGGGAGAGCTCGACAGAGCAACAAGGACTCCTGGACTTGGGACGATATATTGGACGGGAAAGGTTGCTACACATGGGAGGAGATCCTGGTTGGTAGGGATCGCCTCCCATGGGAACAGCTGGAGGCACTGAGGAGAGCAGAGGCTACCGGAGAGAGGAACCGGAGTTATGAGGGAACGCGTCTGGCACGGAAGCCCAAAAAGCCCGTAAGTAACACCCAAAAATTTCTTGGGGGGGGCTAAGAGGTAGTGGGCCAAGGGCAGGTAGGAGACCTGCGCCCACTTCCCAGGCTTACCGTGGAGAGCGGGAGTACGGGCAGGCGCCGTGTTACGCCGTAGAGCGCACGGTGTCTCCTGTACGAGTGCATAGCCCAGTGCGGGTTATTCCACCTCCCCGCACTGGCAGGGCTAGATTGGGTATTGAGCCAGGTGTCATGAGGCCGGCTCAACGCGTCTGGTCTCCAGTGCGTCTCCTCGGGCCGGCATACATGGCACCTGCCTTACGCATGGTTTCCCCGGTTCGCCTACATATGCCGGTGCGGGTTATTCCACCTCCCCGCACTGGTCGGGCAACCGGGAGTATTCAACCAGGTAAGGTTGGGCAGGCTCAATGCTCAAGAGTGCCAGTACGCCTCCACGGTCCGGTATTTCCGGCGCCACCTCCCCGCCCCAGCCTAGTACCTACAGTGCCTACACTACGCACTAGGCTACCAGTGCGTCTCCTGAGCCCTGTTCCTCCTCCACGCACTCTCCCTGTAGTGCGTGTATCTAGCCCGGTGCCTCCAGTTCCGGCATCACGCACTAAGCCTCCTGTGCGTCTCCAGAGCCCTGTACACACTGTTTCTTCTCCCCCTACTAATCCTGATGTGCTTGTCCTCAGCCCGGTGTCACCAGTGCCGGTACCTCGCACCAGGTATAGAGTGGGCTTTGAGAGTACAGTGTGCCCTGTCCCTGCTCCCCGCACTAGTAGTAAGGTGCGTATCCTTAGCCCGGTGCCTCCAGTTCCGGCACCACGCACCAGGTCTACAGTGCGCCTTATCCGGCCAGAGCCATCCGTCTCACCAGCGCCATCTGAGCCATCCGTCTCCCCAGCGCCATCTGAGCCATCCGTCTCCCCAGCGCCATCTGAGCCATCCGTCTCCCCAGCGCCGTCTGAGCCATCCGTCTGCAATGAGCCTGCAAAGCCGCCCGTCTGCCATGAGCCTGCTAAGCCGCCCGTCTGCCATGAGCCTACAGAGCCGTCTGCCAGACAGGAGCCGCTAGAGCCGCACGCCAGACAGGAGCCGCTAGAGCCGCCCGCCAGACAGGATCTGCCAGAGCCGCCAACCAGACAGGATCTGCCAGAGCCGCCAACCAGACAGGATCTGCCAGAGCCGCCAACCAGACAGGATCTGCCAGAGCCGCCAACCAGACAGGATCTGCCAGAGCCGCCAGCGAGCCATGAGCAGCCAGAGCCGTCAGAGAGCCATGAGCGTCGAGAGCCGTCAGCCTGCCATGAGCGTCGAGAGCCGTCAGCCTGCCATGAGCGTCGAGAGCCGTCAGCCTGCCATGAGCGTCGAGAGCCGTCAGCCTGCCATGAGCGTCGAGAGCCGTCAGCCTGCCATGAGCGTCGAGAGCCGTCAGCCAGCCATGAGCGTCGAGAGCCGTCAGCCAGCCATGAGCGTCGAGAGCCGTCAGCCAGCCATGAGCGTCGAGAGCCGTCCAGCCGGGACCTGCCCCTTGTCCCGGTGCTGCCCCTTATTCCGGTGCTGCCCCTTATCCCGGTGCTGCCCCTTGTCCCGGTGCTGCCCCTTGTCCCGGTGCTGCCCCTTATCCCGGTGCTGCCCCTTATCCCGGTGCTGGTCCTTATCCTGGTGCTGCCCCTTATCCTGGTGCTGCCCCTTGTCCCGGTGCTGCCCCTTGTCCCGGTGCTGCCCCTTGTCCCGGTGCTGCCCCTTGTCCCGGTGCTACCCCTTGTCCCGGTGCTGCCCCTTGTCCCGGTGCTGCCCCTTGTCCCGGTGCTGCCCCTTCTCCCGGTGCTGGCCGTTCATTTAGGGGGTTTTAGTTGGAGGGTGGTCATTGGGAGGGGTAGACAGAAGCGGGGAGTGACTATGGTGGTGTGGGGACAGCGTCCAGAGCCCGAGCCACCACCGTGGTCAACTGCCCACCCAGACCCTCCCCTGGACTTTGTGCTGGTGCGCCCGGCGTTCGCACCTTGAGGGGGGGGGTTCTGTAACGTTCCTGACCTGTTTTATGTTGTTTTTGTATGTGTATATGGTCAGGGCGTGTGTTTTGGGTGGGCAGTCTATCTTTTCTGTTTCTATGTTGGTTTTGGGTTGCCTGGTATGGCTCTTAATTAGAGGCAGGTGTTTTGCGTTTTCCTCTAATTGAGAGTCATATTTAGGTAGGGTGTTCTCACTGTTTGTTTGTGGGTGATTGTCTCCTGTATCGTCGATGTATGTACCATACGGGACTGTTTGGTTGTTCGTTCGTTTTGATGTAGTCTGTTCCTGTCCGTGAGTTTTACGTTTTAGTTATGTAAGTTCATGTTCAGGTTTTCGTCTACGTCGTTTTCTTGTTTTGTAAATTTGTAAGTGTTTTTGTTTTCGTGTGTCGTCGTGTTAAATAAAGAGATGGCATATTTCCCTAATGCTGCGTATTGGTCCACTGATCCTTCTCTCCTCTCCTCGTCCGAGGATGAGGAGAACGACAGCCCTTACACTGTGTCAGATTTCAAAAAAACTTTACGGAAAAAGCACACCATGCAATAATCTGAGTACAGCGCTCAGACGACAAATCAAGCCAAACAGATATCCGCCATTTTGGAGTCAACAGAAGTCAGAAATACCATTATAAATATTCACTTACCTTTGATGATCTTCATCAGAATGCACTCCCAGGAATCCCAGTTCCACAATAAATGTTTGTTTTGTTCGATAATGTCCATCATTTATGTCAAAATACCTCCTTGTTGTTCGCACGTTCAGTACACAATCCAAACTCACGACGTGCATGCAAGTCCAGCGGAAAGTACGGATGAAAAGTCCAAAAAGTTATATTACAGTCCGTAGAAACATGTCAAACGAAGTATAGAATCAATCTTTAGGATGTTTTTAACATAAATCTTCAATAATGTTCCAACCGGAGAATTCCTTTGTCTGTAGAATTGCAATGGAACAGAGCTCGCTCTTACGTGAACGTGCCAGACTGAGCTCGTGGCTCTCTGGCAGACCTCTGACTCATTCCCCTCTCATTCACCCCCACTTCACATTAGAAGCATCAAACAAGGTTCTAAAGACTGTTGACATCTAGTGGAAGCCTTAAGAAGTGCAATGTGACCCCATAGACACTGTGTATTCGATAGGCCAAGAGTTGAAAAACTACAAACCTCAGATTTCCCACGTCCTGGTTGGACTTTTTCTCAGGTTTTTGCCTGCCATATGAGTTATGTTATACTCACAGACATCATTCAAACAGTTTTAGAAACTTCATAGTGTTTTCTATCCAAATCTAATTATATGCATATTCTAGCTTTTATGGCTGAGTAGCAGGCAGTTTCATTTGGACACGCTTTTCATCCAAAATTCCCAATGCTGCCCCCTACCCTAGAGAAGTTAACGTGATCAAGACAAAGGAGATGACTGTGGACTACAGGAAAAGGAAGACCGAGCACTTCCCCATTCTCACCGACAGGGCTGTAGTGGAGCAGGTTGAGAGTTTCAAGTTCCTTGGTGTCCACATCACCAACAAACTATCATGGTCCAAACACATCAAGACAGTCGTGAAGAGGGCACGACAATGCCTATTCCCCCTCATGAGACTGAAAAGATTTGGCATGGGTCCTCAGATCCTCAAAAAGTTCTACAGCTGCACCGAGAGAGCATCCTGACTGGTTGCATCATCGCCTGGTATGGCAACTGCTCGGCCTCCGACCGCAAGGCACCTTAATTATTTGTTATTTTTCTATTTTTCCAAAATGTTTGTATTTTTTGTATTTATTTATTTTTTACTTCAGTTTATTTTTGTAAATATTTTCTTAACACTTAAAACTGCATTGTTGGTTAAGGGCTTGTAAGCAAGCATTTCACTGTAAGGTCTACTACACCTGTTGTATTCAGCTCGTGACAAATACAATTTGATTTAATTTGGAAGTCGTTGTTAATTTATTTTGCTTCAGAACCTAAAAAGTTGCGAGTCTTCATTGTTGACCAACAGCATTGCCGAGCAAAGGTGGGCGGGCATATCCAGATTAGTGACCAAAAAGATGTTGTTTCATTTCCTCCAGTTTAGCAATCTACTACTGACTCATCTTTGCCAGAACAATAGGCTACATGGCGATGTAATAGATCATTTATATTTCAGATAGGCCTAGTTTAGCTGGCTACTGGCTATATAACTAAGGATAAGCAGCTGTCAAGGTATTTCACATGCCAAACAATACCGGCTGTATGGGAGAGTGAATTTAGTCATGTGGTCAGAGGGGTAATTGGAGAGTTGCTGTAAGTGCTGCTGAGCAGCGTGTGACTGACTGACTCCTACAAAACTGTCTGTCTTGTCTGTTTCCATTAGCTTCCACTGTTTAATCCCAAAAATCAGTGTATGAAATTATAATGTGTCATCATCGTGTAGTAACATGTAACTGATTATTCCTGTTCTGGGACAATAATAATTTTGGACGAACAGAGGAAGTCATGTTATGAGCATCCTCTAGTGGTAGCCTTGAGGATAAAACCAAACTAACACAAGTGGTACTGTGACTATGCACTACATCAAATCAAATCATATAAAATGTTATTGGTCACATACACATGGTTAGCAGATGTTATTACGAGTGTAGCGAAATGCTTGCGCTTCTAGTTCCGAGTGCAGCAACTAACAAGTATCAAGTAATATCTAACAATTATACAACAAATGCCTAATACACACAAATCTATTAAGATTTTCTGGGCTAACAATGTAAGAAATAAAAAATTTAAAAATAAATTGTGCAAGGTTTCCTAAGGACTAGAAGCGAGGCAACCCTCTCTGTCGGCGCCATAGTCTGTTATAACAGCCTCCACTCTTCTGGGAAGGCTTTCCACAAGATGTTGGAACATTGCTGTGGAGACTTGCTTCCATTAAGCCACAAGAGCATTAACGAGGTCGGGCACTGATGTTGGGTGATTAGGTCTGGCTCGCAGTCGGCGTTCCAATTAATCTCAAATGTGTTCGATGGGGTTGAGGTCAGGGCTCTGTGCAGGCCAGTCAAGTTCTTCCACACTGATCTCAACAAACCATTTCTGTATAGACCTGGCTTTGTGCCCGGGGGCATTGCATGCTGAAACAGGAAAGGGCCTTCCCAAACTGTTGCCACAAAGTTGGAAGCACAGAATCGTCTAGAATGTCATTGTATGCTGTTGCACTAGATTTCCCTTCACTGGAACTAAGGGGTTTAGTCGAACCATGAAAAACAGCCCCAGACCATTACTCCTCCTCCACGTCTCAGTCGGCACTATGCATTCAGGCAGGTAGCATTTTCCTGGCATCCGCTAAACACAAATTAGTTGATCGGACTGCCAGAGAACACGTTTCCACTGCTCCAGAGTCCAATGGCGGTGAGCTTTACACCATTCCAACCGATGCTTTGCATTGTGCATGGTAATCTTAGGCTTGTGTGTGGTTGCTCCCCCATGGAAACCCATTTCATTAAGCTCCCGATGAACAGTTCTTGTGCAGACCTTGCTTCCTGAGGCAGTTTGGAAACCGGTAGTGAGTGTTGCAACCGAGGACCGGCAATTTTTACGCACTACGCGTTGTTGCTCCTAGACATTTCCACAAGAAAAGCACTTACCAGTTGACCTGGGCAGCTCTAGCAGGGCAGAAATTTGAGTAACTGACTTGTTGGAAAGGTGTCCTTCTATGACAGTGCCACAGAAGTCCCTGAGCTCTTTAGTAAGGACATTCTACTGCCAATGTTTGTCTATGTGATTGCATGGCTGTGTGCTCAATTTCAACAACGGGTGTGGCTGAAAACAGCTGGATCCACTAATTTGAAAGGGTGTCCACATACTTTTGTATATATAGTGTAACTACCACTTATACATAAGAATGATATATTTGTTCTTGTATCCTTCTAGCTCATGTTATGATGTTATCAACTTACTGACTTACTGAATTTTGTTGTTCCCACAAACAAGTCTTGGCTCTGTAGGGTGTGTGAGGGTCTTTCTGTAGTATTGTCTGTCTGTGTCTGTCTGTGTCTGTCTGTGTCTGTCTGTGTCTGTCTGTGTCTTAACCACCTGACCCTAAGAAGAGCAGCCGTGTGGATTTGGCCACACGGCTGGATGCGGAGAGGCAAGGACAGCCAAGGTAAAGCACAGACACTGCCACTGACTGTCAAGGGCAGGCAGCCAGGCTCAGGGTTAACATAAGACAGACATCTGGGACTAGAGCAAGGGCCAACCCACCCCTCTCCTCATCTCAGTATTGGTCCGTCCCACAGACAGAAGGCACAGTTTTTTATTTTACCTTTATTTAACTAGGTCAGTTAAGAACAAACCCTCTCCTAACCCGGACGACGCTGGGCCAGATGTGCGCCGCCCTGTGGGACTCCCGATCACGACCGTTTGTGATACAGCCCGGGATCGAAACAGGGTCTGTAGTGACACCTCTAGCACAGAGGCAGTGCCTTAGACCGCTGCGCCACTCAGGAACCCATAATGATAAAAGCCCTGTGGTGGAGGGGCCCCTCTGAGAATCCCCAGTGACCCAAAACTGCCATATTGGGAAACATACAGTATGTAACATTATGACACTAACTAGAAATGCATGGTCAGGGTGAAATTATGAATACAATTGGAAAATCCCAGCAGACAACATAGCATTAGTCATAGGAAGGAAGTGAGAACATGGCATACGGTACATGCCTGATATCACACAAACACACTTGCACACTCACACATACAATTAAGCAGATCGAGGAAATTGAAGGAGATGGTTTGTGGAGAAAGTGCCGTATAATGAGTGGAAGCCGGCCGAGTTCACACACGTTTTATGTAAATTAATCACATTAATATGAATGTTGCAGCAATAATCATTCTACCCTGTGTGAGACAGGAGATCTTCAGTGTAGAAAAGAGGGATCTGCATTTATGGACATTCTACGAGAGAGGAGAGTAACACACATATGGGCTTCCTCCCAAATGCCACCCTACTCTCTATTTAGGGCCCATAGGATTCTGGTCAAACTAAACTCAGCAAAAAAAGAAACATACTCTCACTGTCAACTGCGTTTATTTTCAGCAAACTTAACATGTGTAAATATTTATATGAACATAACAAGACTCAACAACTGAGACATAAACTGAACAAGTTCCACAGATATGTGACTAACAGAAATGGAGTAATGTGTCCCTGAACAAAGGGGGGGTCAAAAGTAACAGTCAGTATCTGGTGTGGCCACCAGCTGCATTAAGTACTGCAGTGCATCTCCTCCTCATGGACTGCACCAGATTTGCAAGTTCTTGTTGTTAGATGTTACCCCACTCTTCCACTAAGGCACCTGCAAGTTTCTGGACATTTATTGGGGGAATGGCCCTAGCCCTCACCCTCAAATCCCTCACCCTCAAAGGTCCCAGAGGTGCTCAATGCTATTGAGATCCGGGCTCTTCGCTGGCCATGGCAGAACACTGACATTCCTGTCTTGCAGGAAATCACGCACAGAACAAGCAGTATGGCTGGTGGCATTGTCATGCTGGAGGGTCATGTCAGGATGAGCCTGCTGGAAGGGTACCACATGTGGGAGGAGGATGTTTTCCCTGTAACGCACAATGTTGAGATTTCCTGCAATGACAACAAGCTCAGTCCGATGATGCTGTGAAACACCGCCCCAGACCATGATGGACCCTCCACCTCCAAATCGATCCCGCTCCAGAGTACAGGCCTCGGTGAAGAGCACTTTTTGCCAGTCCTGTCTGGTCCAGCGACGGTGGGTTTGTGCCCATAGGCGACGTTGTTGCCGGTGATGTCTGGTTTGGACCTGCCTTACAACAGGCCTACAAGCCCTCAGTCCAGCCTCTCTCAGCCTATTGCGGACAGTCTTTGCACTGATGGAGGGATTGTGCGTTCCTGGTGTAACTCGGGCAGTTGTTGTTGCCATCCTGTATCTGTCCCGCAGGTGTGATGTTCGGATGTAGAACAGTTCGGATGTACGATCCTGTGCAGGTGTTGTTACACGTGGTCTGCCACTGCGAGGACAATCAGCTGTCCGTCCTCTCTCCCTGTAGTGCTGTCTTAGGCGTCCCACGGTACGGACATTGAAATGTATTGCCCTGGCCACATCTGTAGGCCTCGTGCTTCCTTGCAGCATGCCTAAGGCACGTTCACGTAGATGATCAGGGACCCTGGGCATCTTTCTTTTGGTGTTTTTCAGAGTCAATAGAAAGGCATCTTTAGTGTCCTAAGTTTTCATAACTGTGACCTTAATTGCCTACCGTCTGTAAGCTGTTAGTGTCTTAACGACAGTTCACAGGTGCATGTTCATTAATTGTTTATGGTTCATTGAACAAGCATGGGAAATAGTGTTTAAACCCTTTACAATGCAGATCTGTGAAGTTATTTAGATTTTTACGAATTATCTTTGAAAGACAGGGTCCTGAAAAAGGGAAGTTTATTTTTTTGCTGAGTTTATGTAGGGTAGGAAGTCGAGTGCCATTTGGGATGTAAAAATAGATTTTCACTATTGCAGTTCATGTGACTTATAGAATTACAACAGTACTCGCTGGCTGCACTGATGCATAGTTAACGTTTAATTGGGGTATGGAGGAGTGATTCTATTTTAATATTTAATTTAACTAGGTTAAGAACAAGTTCTGATTTACAATGACGGCCTACACCAGCCAAACGTACACTGCCCTGTGGGACTCCCAATCACGGTTGGTTGTGATACAGCCTGGATTTGAACCAGGGTGTTTGTAGTGACGTTTCATGTGTTGAGATGTGGTGCCTTAGACCACTGCTCCACTCAGGAGCCAATACTTGGGAAGCCAAAATGATAAAAGCCCTGTGGTGGAGGGAGGGTTACTCCTCTGAGAATCCCCAGTGACCTAAAACTGCCATATTGGGAAATAGATGTGACATTATGACACTAACTAGAAATGCATGGTCAGAGTGAAATTCTGAATACAAATGGCAATTCCAGCAGCAAACATAGCATTTGTCATAGGAAGGAAGTGAGGACATGGCATACAGTACTTGCCTGATATCTCACAAACACACACGCGCACACGCGCACACACACACACACACACACACACACATACAATTAAGCAGATCGAGGTAATTCAAGGAGATGGTTAGTGGAGAAGGTGCCGTATAATGAGTGGGAGCCGGCAGAGTTCACACACATTTTATGTAAATGAATCACATTAATATGAATGTTGCAGCAATAATCACCCTGTGTGAGACAGGAGATCTTCAGTTTAGAAAAGAGGGATCTGCATTTATGGACATTCTAAGAGAGGAGAGTAACACACATATGGGCTTCCTCCCAAATGGCACCCTATTTAGGGCCCATAGGATTCTGGTCAAAGCTAGTGGACTATGTAGGGTAGGAAGTCGAGCGCCATTCGGGATGTAAAAATTGATTTTCACTATTGCAGTTCATGTGACTTATAGAATTGAAACAGTGCTCGCTGGCTGCACAGTTCATGTTTAAATGGGGGATGGAGGAGTGATTGTATATTAGATGTATTTTTTATTTTTTATTTAACCTTTATTAAACTAGGCAAGTCAGTTAAGAACACATTTTTATTTCAAATTACAGCCTACACCAGCACGACGCTGAGCCAAATGTGCGCCGCTCTGTGGGACTCCCAATCACAGCCAGTTATGATACAGCCTGGATTCAAACCAGGGTGTCTGTAGTGATGCCTCAAGCTCTGAGATACAATGCCTTAGACCATTGAAGCCACTCAAGAGCCCAGATCACTAACTATCACAGGCAGCGACCACACCGTCCAAACATCCATGACACGTCCATGAAATTGGAATGAATGACAAATCTTGTTGGATGTTGACAATTAGTGGTCTGACTTACGTTTGAAAGGAAAAAGACCTTTGCGACCCTGAACGCACACCAAATAGAATCGACAGGGTTGTTGAAAATGTTGAAAAGTGTTCTAACATTGTTATAAAGGGACATACTATTCAATTGACTGAAATGACGCAACCTTCCAACCCAGGTAGAAGGGAGGGCCAGGGAGTTGGCTTAGTGAGCAGCAGACAGAAGGCCCACCAGTCTGTCGGAGGCCAGTTGTTGGCCTAGTCAGTAGGCAGTCTCACCAAGCTGCCTGAATGACAATTGGCACTAATTGGTAGCTTGCCTGCCAGTCTCTCCACTGGGGGTCCAGATGAATAGAGGGGAGAATGACGGTGGAGAACCCATTTGCACATGCTTATGTATGTATGTCCTGTCCACACAGACGCTGACACACACACAGATGCACGCACGCTCAAATACACACGCTGACACACACAAATGACCTGTCCATACAGACGTTAACGCTCACACACACAAATGACCTGTCCATACAGACGTTAACGCTCACACACACAAACGCACGCAAGCACAGGCTTTCAGACAGATCGGTTACCTCCTCTATCAAAAACACTGTGCTCCTGTTCCCTAGCCATATGTGACCCATATTGCACGTTGCAGTGTTTCCACATGGAGTAACCTAATCGAACAACATAAAACTAAAATATATCACTTGAGCCGGGATGTGCAGACTTGAGATCCTCACGAATCTAGACTAAGTCTAGGGTGTATTCACGGTTGGCCACAGTATTCACCCCCTTTGGCATTTTTCCTATTTTGTTGCCTTACAACCTGGAATTAAAATTGATTTTTGGGGGTTTGTATCATTTGATTTACACAACATACCTACCGCTTTGAAGATGCAAAATATTTTTTATTGTGAAACAAACAAGAAATTAGACAAAAAATGAAAACTTGAGCGTGCATAACTATTCACCCCCCCAAAGCCAATACTTTGTAGAGTCACCTTTTGCAGCAATTACAGCTGCAAGTCTCTTGGGATATGTCTCTATAAGCTTGGCACATCTAGCCACTGGGATTTTTGCCCATTCTTCAAGACAAAACTGCTCCAGCTCCTTCAAGTTGGATGGGTTCTGCTGGTGTACAGCAATCTTTAAGTCATACCACAGATTCTCAATTGGATTGAGGTCTGAGATTTGACTAGGCCATTCCAAGACATTTAAATGTTTCCCCTTAAACCACTCGAGTGTTGCTTTAGCATTATGCTTAGGGTCATTGTCCTGCTGGAAGGTGAACCTCCGTCCCAGTCTCAAATCTCTGGAAGACTGAAACAGGTTTCCTTCAAGAATTTCCCTGTATTTAGCTCCATCCATCATTCCTTCAATTCTGACCAGTTTCCCAGTCCCTGCCGATGAAAAACATCTCAACAGCATGATGCTGCCACCACCATGCTTCACTGTGGGGATGGTGTTCTCGGGGTGATGGGAAGTGTTGGGTTTGTGCCAGACATAGCGTTTTCCTTGATGGCCAAAAGGCTACATTTTTGTCTCATCTCATCTGAGTATGTTCTTCCATATGTTTGGGGAGTCTCCCACATGACTTTTGGCAAACACCAAATGCGTTTGCTTATTTTTGTCTTCAAGCAATGTCTTTTTTCTGGTCACTCTTCCGTAAAGCCCAGCTCTGTGGAGTGTACGGCTTAAAGTGGTCCTATGGACAGATACTCCAATCTCCGCTGTGGAGCTTTGCAGTTCCTTCAGGGTTATCTTTGGTCTCTTTGTTGCCCCTCTGATTAATGCCCTCCTTGCCTGGTCTGTGAGTTTTGGTGGGCAGCCCTCTCTTGGCAGGTTTGTTGTGGTGCCTTATTCTTTCCATTTTTTAATAATGGATTTAATGGCGCTCCATGGGATGTTCAAAGTTTCTGATATTTCTTTTGAACCCAACCCTGATCTGTATTTCTCCACAACTTTGTCCCTGACCTGTTTGGAGAGCTCCTTGGTCTTCATGGTGCCACTCGCTTGGTGGTGCCTCTTGCTTAGTGGTGTTGCAGACTCTAGGGCCTTTCATAACAGGTGTATATTTCCTGAGATCATGTTACAGATCATGTGATACTTGGATTGCACACAGGTGGACTTTATTTCAATAATAATGTGACTTCTGAAGGTAATTGGTTTCACCAGATCTTATTTAGGGGCTTCATAGCAAAGCGGTGAATACATATGCACACACCACTTTTCCGTTTTTTATTTTGTCAAATTCTTCAATTTTATTTTTCACTTCACCAATTTGGACTATTTTGTGTATGTCCATTACATGAAATCCAAATAAAAATCCATTTAAATTACAGGTTGTAATGCATCAAAATAGGAAAAACACCAAGGGGGATGAATACTTTTGCAAGGCACTGTATAGGATTTAGTTTATTGGTATTTGTCTGGGCTGATTATGCCCTGATGCTCTGTTTTGGTATCACTCAGCGGTGTGTAACACTAAGCCCCTCAGCTCTTGTTCATTCCCTGTATGTTGTCCAGCCCGGCCTAGTCTGCAGATTATTCCAGATTAGCACTGCTGTCGGACACCCTGAGGGTAATCCCTCTCTGTACGCTGGATGACACAGACAGACAGACAGGGAGCAGACTGGAGGGCACAGACGTCTGAGCGGCACAGCTGGGGTGGGTTGGGCAAAGCTACAGTAGGCTAGGCTGGCCTGGCACCTTCTCCCTGCCCTGTCCTTGGGTTTGTAGAGCTAGCAGCACACCAAGATGACCTCATTGGCATGGTAACCATGCCATGCTCTTGTAGTGGAAGGAGAGAAGGTGATACTCGTGACTGGTGACTTGCAGATGCCGAGGCCCAGCGTTATGTCTAAATCACGATTTATGAAATTGTTTGGATGGCTGACCATTTGTGGGCAATCACAAGGGTCCAGCAGACCTGATCTGTGGTAATTTCGAGGAAGCGATGTTCCCACAAATGTCCTGGGGTTACTGACGCCAGGAGTGGTCTGAACTTGAAATCGACACAATTAATGTTACTGTGTGAATTAAATTGTCATGTTTGAATTTGTTTCAAGAGTTCATAAAGAGATACTAATTTTTATATTTTATTGCACTGTAAGTGATATGGATTTATTGTTTACAGGGAAACTGTTATTTTGTTCGTCAGACGGCGGATAGTTCAAAGAGGAGCGACACAGGGGTGCAACTCCTATCATTTAAATTGAGTTGATTAGATTACAATCTGGGTGTGTTGTTCCTGTCTTTTGTTTTTACATTTTATTTATTTAACCTTTATTTAAAAGGCAAGTCAGTATTTACTAGCAAAGTGCAAGAAAATATTCCTTCAGGTTGAGGGTGAGTTCCTACTTGAATTTGGTTAACATGGCAGTGAATTAAGTTATACTTTGAGAACTTGCTTCCAAGCTCCTGTGTGTATCAGAAACACATTGTTTTTCTCTTAGAGATGATTCTGAACTGAAGACACATGTAACCATGTTAAATCCTAGCCTATTGGTGATAGTCATTTACTCTGTGTCATTCTGTAATGTATCATGTATTTCAGGTACCCTGCAATTATTTGAGTGTTAGTTGAATTGAGTAAATGCATTCCTCATTTAACAAAGTAATTATTTGATTGACTATGCGTTCATAATTTAGTAGGTCTATTGGTAGTTGTTATATAAACTACAAGTGCCTGGGTACCACCTTGACATCTCTGATCTGCTTGCCTCAATAAATGAATGCTATAACATTGGTCGGCAGGATTAGCTATTTGTATCTAGTCTCTTAATAATTGCATAACATTATTGTCATACTGAGTGGTGATGTAAGGCTCGCTACCTTGACTAGATCATCCAGAGACGTACAGGTTCTGTTGCATTTATTATACATAATATTGGAGTCAGATTGATAAATGCAGTTTATTATTATATTCAACATAATTTCTACATAATGGTTGAATAATTTCTACCCTCCTACATAATGGTGACCCCTCCTCAGTTAATGGGGCTTTCAATATCCAACTATACTCTTCTTAACCAGGAGACAGGCCCAGACACCTACTCTGATCCAGCTCTGATCTGGATAAAACACAATTAAATTCAGGCAGGGCTTTCGAGATGCAAGGGTGAGCCGCAGTGTCTTTCACATAACCCCCTAGATTCACCCCATCTCAACTCATCCACTGCTATGTTCGACAGGGCTGCTTCTCTGACTGCAGCGAGTGGTGTGTTCTCTCAGGGGAAATCCCTGTCTGACACATTCATCCCCGCCCACCTCCTCACACCTCCCACCTCCACTTCCTTTGATCGGAGCTAAAACACTTAGCCAGGTTAACGATCGAGCCTCAGAGCAGACACAGGCTCTTCTTGAATGCCACACACCTGTACACACCTACACAAATCTCTCCACTTTCCTGGAATTTGTCTCTCTTTTCTTTCTCTATATCACATTTTTTTCATTACATGTTGAATCCAGCAGCATACCACCCTGCATACCACTACTGGCTTGCTTCTGAAGCTAAGCAGGGTTGGTCCTGGTCAGTCCCTGGATGGGAGACCAGATGCTGCTGGAAGTGGTGTTGGAGGGCCAGTAGGAGGCACTCTTTCCTCTGGTCTAAAAAATATCCCAATGCCCCAGGGCAGTGATTGGGGACACTGCCCTGTGTAGGGTGCCGTCTTTCGGATGGGACGTTAAACGGGTGTCCTGACTCTCTGAGGTCATTAAAGATCCCATGGCACTTATCGTAAGAGTAGGGGTGTTAACCCCGGTGTCCTGGCTAAATTCCCAATCTGGCCCTCAAACCATCATGGCCACCTAATCATCCCCAGTTTACAATTGGCTCATTCATCCCCCTCCTCTCCCCTGTAACTATTCCCCAGGTCGTTGCTGTAAATGAGAACGTGTTCTCAGTCAACTTACCTGGTAAAATAACGGTAAAATAAATAAATAAAAATAAATAAATAAATTCAATTTAAAGTGGTGGTGGTGGTGGTGGTGATGGTGATGGTGATGGTGATGATGGCGATAATGAAAATCTGAAGAGGAGAAAGATTTGTTTTTACACATCAACAGCTATGTGAAGTTGTAGTTACTGTAATCAGCTACTGTAAATGAACAAGCATCCAAATGTACTACTAAATGCTGATGCTTAAATCCAGACAGGAACTAATGCCCAGAATTTGCATAAAACCCCTAGTGCGGGGATCATCAACCAAATTCAGCCGCGGGCCAATTTCTTCTTGAGAGGGTGGTTATGGGGCCGGAACATAAATACAATCATTTGTAGACTCCAAATTGACCGCAAGAAGCCCAAGCAGATGTAATATTTGACAAAAACACAATCATTTCAAACCTTGCTTACATTTGTATATGATCACATCTCTCTATTACCCATGGAAATACTTGGGAACAGATTTCCAAAATTCAAATTACTTGCCGTTGATTTCCTGCTGTTTTTACAGTCTTTTATGTCCAACTATGAAACAAATTAATAATAACATAAAAAATGTTTTGCTCAGTTGGGGACCCTGGCCTAGTGTATCTTTCTATGCTATAACCACGCCATGATCTATTGGTGCCACATACCTACAGCCTACCTCCCAATCTAGAAAAATAGATGCCCTTTCCAAATCAACCATTATGTCCTTCAGAAAAGTCACCCAAAACCACATTGATATAATGACGTTTAGTTTTTTCCCGATAGGGTCCTTCTAAAATATGAATTTGTTGTTTTCCCCCCTCTCCTCTTGGCTGTGTTGTGTAACATTTGTCTCTAAAAATGTCAGGCAGGATTAGGGCAGCCGTAGTGAGGGCCTGCTGCCTGCGTTTGATAATGGGCGCCCTGCTGGGGCCCGGGCTGGGGCTAGAGGGTCACGCTCGGCTTCCCTCGCAGTGGGGGTCGGCATGCTGTCACTCTGAGATATGGAGACATTTCTCCATTTATTCATGTGGAGCCCTGGGCCAGAGAGCAGGAGAGCAGGTTCACGGGAAAGGAGGGAGGAGGTCGAATGCTGCTTTAACGTAAAGTGGACACACAAAACCACTCTCTTAGGTCGATAGGAAGGGATGTAGGGGGAGCATGGGGGCCCGGTGAGGCATGGGTACCTGATGTGTGAGGTGGTGTCATGACGGACTGATGACAACAACATCAACAAAACAAGGGATGTGCATTGGGATTCTCTGCGGAGGATTTTGGTTCCTATAATTTTCCTGTAATGTTAGAGGTAATGTTAACCTAGTTTCTGGGGCGGCAGGTAGCCTAGTGCTTAGAGCGTTGGGCCAGTAACTGAAAGATTGCTATATCGAATCCCCGAGCTAACAAGGTAAAAATACGTCGTTCTGCCCCTGAACAAGGCACTGTTCCTAGGCCGTCATTGTAAATAAGAATTTGTTCTGAACTGACTTGCCTAGTAAAATAAATATAAATAAAACCTGCTAGTATTGCTGGATTGGCCCTGGATGTGTCATTTGGATCTCTGGGAGCTTCTGAATGAGCTATTTATACGTTGACTAAGGATTGTCAAATCAAACTTTAATTAAAGTACATTTTAAACGTCTCAAACCAATGTCATTTGCTATTCACTGACTAGTGAGAAGTTGAGAACAGATCCAAGTCCGTCTCACAGCCTGTGAGTAGGAAGACATACTATACTGTCTGTTAACATACTACCTCAGCTGTGTTGGTGTCTGAGTGCACTCATTAAGCCACACTATGACATTCATATAGCTTCATTTTCATGAATTAAATTCAAATCAAATCATTCGTATCAAATCATTCGTATAGTTGTCAACACTGTACTGTTTCACCACCTGCTAAATGTTGTATGTCTGCCCACGTCTTTTCTTATATAACATATCCACTGAAGCAGAGGGTATAGAAGGAAAGGAGAGAGAGAAGGTGGTCCATAGAGAGTAATCACTCCACCTACTGTAAGAGTTGAAAAGGAAACATATTCCACCTAGTGTCCTCAAAACCCAGGTTTGCTCCTTTGAGGTTAATCCCTTCAAGAGGGAAGAAAGCTCATAAACCTACTTCAGCATGATATCGTTATTCTTCTCACTGCATTGAAGTTGGCCGCGTATCTGTAAAGTGAGTTCACCAACAGGCCAGTCAGAGGGAAAGCAGTGGAAAAGGCGTTCCACTTATTTTTACACAGTGCATCATCAAACATGAACACACGGCATCTCTCACGGCAACACAAACAGAGCTTCGAACAGCCATGTTACAGCTTAACTTCCTGGCGCCTTGGCAGTGGCCTGGTGGGTTGTGGGTAGTGGCTGAGATCCGAGGAAAGTAGCCATTCAAAGTGGTTTCTAATCCTGCTGTCACAGTGCCTGGGGACAACAACACCACCACAGCCCATGGGGAACCTAAGATAGAGGAGGACCCTAGCTAGGCTTGAGCCTCGCCACTTCCTTTTCTGATGACGGCTGAGCTACTGTAATGCCCCTGTGGTTAAAATAATGAGCTGGCCACAGTGGTGCAAAAATAACAGACGGGCCTATGTGACTTTTCTCCAGCCTTATTCTCTGCAGGTTTTTAGAGTGTTTCTCTCTGCTAGTCAGGCTTTCTTTTCTTTTTCTCTCTTTCCATTTTCTCAATTTCCCTTTCTGGCTATAGCTTCACTCTTTTTCCCAACCTTATCTCTTGCAGGCCTCTTTTTGTCTCCGTTGATCTCACTCAGAATCTCAGAGTATTTTTTACCTATTCTCAGCATGTTTGTGGTGTCTTCACCTTTTTTGACCTATAAAGAAACAACATGCGTATCTACTATGTATCTTTGAACCTCTTAGACGTAACACATATGCGTACTGCCTGCCTCTGTATCGGCCTCTGTAGCTTCTCCTGCCAGTTCCCCAGCCGTCTGAGGAGTAGTTCTAGGCATTGGGCAGTAGATGTCACTAGATAGAAAGCCCCTGGCACATGGCTCCATATGGTGCACAGACGCCAATTCCACAAGTGTAGAGCAGGAAGCCCAGGGCCCATTAGAGTTCAAATTAAACATGGGTTTGACCTTAACAGTTGCTTGGAGCCGGCAAATACTGCCATTTAATTTAGACCAATAATACCTGTGATGTAAATCCAGATTAAAGATCATACTGTATTTGTAAGGCAATTGTAGACATCGATGTTTATGCCCACAGAGGCTTGTGATGTAATTACGAAAATGAACGTTTAAAAAAATTCTATAATCTTTTTCCCCTATAAATGAGACTTATTTGACATTAAGGGGTTTCTGTTTAGTAATCAAATATTCTGGAACAGTATACACTGTATATTCTTACCACAATAAAAATCGAACTTCATTAGAGCCATTTAGAAACAAAATATTCACATAAAGTATCGAAAACAAGCTACCCTCCACAACTTTCATCATATTGACTCTCCATGAAACTGTCTTCATAGAAACTCAGTTGGCTGACAAAATGAAATCACAATTGATCAAACACAGAATACTTTATGCACACATTAATTATTAACCAGCAAATGGGCGCATTATTCTGTGTTTTTAATAATTCATATTGTCAAGAAGCTCAGGACCACACCATCCAATGATTAAAAGAAAACACAAAATACATCAGAATTAATGGTCTGCCGAGATGGCTTGGGTGGAGTTTTAGTTTTTGTTATACAGGAGTCAGTCACATTTCTACCATACAGAATATTGCACACTAGTGTCAAATGAAATGTATAATTATCTTTATCAAAAGGAAAAGCACAGCCTTTCCTCAAGATTCAGAAATTAGTTGAAATTTAATTAACATGAATTAGCCTTTGCATCAGCAGACCGAGTTTTACAATCTTGCACCTGCAGTTCCTATTTAGTTCTGTTCTTTTTCATTTTTTTCTTTTCTTGTGGCAGGTAGATACTCTAACCTGAGCTAAAGCATTCATGGCATTTTCATCAATTATTTGAGGTAAGAGAAATATAATAACTTAACAATATCGTCTTTCAAAGAGCAATGACACCCAGTCGTTTTTATTCACTGTTGGCTTTCACTGTTGTCCAAATCGGAAGTAGCAAAACATATTATTTAATTTGCCTGCTGAAAAGCAATACACAACCATTACTATTCCTTTGTAACTCAAGTTGGATGAAACGCTTTTATGTTTGTATTAGCATTCCAACTTTTCTTTTCTCTTGACAGATTGCTTTTGTTTGTGGAGTCATATTTGTTTTTGTAACAGCTTCGATGTGAGTCGAAAATTCTTAAAATTAGTATAGATTGTTAAAAAACATAAAGAAATGGCATGTCATGAGGCATTTTACCAGTATTTCATGACAATGAATATAATAATATAAGTTCTAAAAGCCTAATCTGGCTCCCAATCCAACTGACCTAAAACCTCTCTAGACGTCTGTCTGCTCCGTGATCACTGATCAACGTTGATGGTGTGTTATTCATGTTTATCCTCTCTTGTAGTGACTGTCTCCCACAGTCCCCCACTGTAGACTATAAAAATAAGAATAATCATATTTAATTTGTAAAGCCCATTTCCCACGCTCAATGCGCATAAAGTATGAAAACAAAATACAAACAAAATTCAGCAAAAATACATCAAAAAGTAGAAAAAACAATTACAACACCTCAAACCAAACTTCTTAGGGCTAGGCCCCTTTTTTCTCCACTTCCTGCCTGAATGACGTGCCCAAAGTAAACTGCCTGTAGCTCAGGCCCTGAAGCCAGGATGTGCATATAATTGGTACTATTGGAAAGAAAAGACTTCGAAGTTTGTACAAATGTTAAAATAATGTAGGAGAATATAACACAAACATTTTTGGGGGGGAGAGACCGTCCTCTTAGAAATGCAAGAGAAAGGTCATTTTCTTGAAAAGTAACTCCCTGTATGCAATTCCTATGGCTTCCACAGGGTGTCGGCAGCCTATGTTCAATGTTTCAGGCTTGTAAATTAATAAATAAATAAGAAATATCCGAAATTCGTGTTTGCGTGCGCCATGAAGACATTACGCACCTGCTAAAATCGGTTTCCTATTGAACATACTACTTTCCGAAATAAATATTATAGTTTGATTACATTTTAGGGTATCTGAGGAGTAAATAGAAACGTATTTTGACTTGTTGAAACAAAGTTTAGGGGTAGATATTTGGATTCCTTTTTCTGCAAGTTGAACGAGTGGATTACTCAAATCGATGGCGCCAACTAAACTGACTTTTTGGGATATAAAGAAGGATTTTATTTAACAAAATTACACTTCATGTTATAGCTGAGACCCTTTGGATGACAAATCAGAGGAAGATTTTCAAAAAGTAAGTGAATATTTAATAGTTATATGTGAATGTATGAAACCTGTACCGGTGAAAAATATTTTGATGTGCAGCGCCGTCCTCAAACAATCGCATGGCATGTTTTCGCTGCAATAGATACTGTAAATCGGACAGTGCAGTTAGATTAACAAGAATTTAAGCTTTCAGCCTATATAAGATACTTATATGTACAGAAATGTTTACAATACATAATATTTATGATTAATTATTTCAATTGCGAGCCCTCCAGGTTCGCCGGAAGTTGACCCGCTAGCAGGTTTCACAGGCCGGCTCATATCCGGTATAGGCCAATCAAAAAGGTTCTTTATTATAAACCAAAAACTATTCATTTTAAACAAAGAAAAAGGAAAGAGGTGTGAAAGTATCATAATGTAGGGTGTATGTAAAGTGCAGGGATGCGTGAATCTGTGTGTGTGAATATGACTGAGTAAAACTACGTAAAACTACAAAGGAACAAACAAAACAGGATCATACCTGGAGGAGCAGAGAGAGAGAGACAAAAGTGGTTAGTGAAGCAGCTTAAAGACGTTGAGCCCAGGTGGCTCCAATCACTAATGACCCTCCTCTGCCTGCAGGAGGAACCGCCTCCTGCAGGCGGGGCCGTGACACCCCCCTTAACCCAAATTTCGGCACAACATATTCAAAACAATCCAAAGTTCCCCAAAAAGAAGAAGAAGAAAAAAAAGGATACCAGTCCCAGGTCCTAGCAGTAGTCCCGTATCCCCCAGCTGACTGTCCGCCCCTCAAACTCGGCAGCCCTGGTACCTGGAGTGCAATTTAAGAGGAAAGAGGCGCAGACAGCCCGTAGGGGTCAGCAGAGAGAAGATACAAACTAGGTTAAAGGAGCACGGGACAGATCATCAGCAATGATATTATCCTTACCACTAATGTGTCTAATATCAAGGTTGAATGGTTGCAAGAACAAAGCCCTCAGGCCATCAGGTGCTGGTTGGGATTTTGCAGGGACCTCAGAAAAATAAGTGAGTTGTGGTCAGTGAACACAGTTAAAAGGGTCAAACCAGAACCAACATAGACTTCGAAGTGCTGTAAAGCCCAAATGAGACCTAAAGCCTCCTTTTCAATTACAGAATAGTTTCGCTGATACTTATTACATTTCCGGGAGAAGAAACTGACTGGACACTCAACATTGTCATCATTCTCCTGGAGAAGCACAGCCCCAGCACCGATTTGACTGGCGTCTATCTGCAATTTGAAAGGTTTCCCAAAGTTTGGTGCTACCAACACAGGTGCCACACACAAAGAGCCTTAACTGCATCAAATTTCTCTTGACACTGGGTGGACCAGATAAATTCAGCCTTGGCCTTCAACAGATTGGTCAGTGGGGACACTACTACCGAAAAGTTTTTACAGAAAGCACGGTAGTACCCTGCCATTCCCAGGAAGCGCATCGGTTCTTTCTTTGTGGAGGGCTGTGGGAACTGCTTCACAGCATGGACCTTGGCTTCCACGGGACAGACAAAACCCTGACCAACAACCTTGCCTAGGTATGTGACTGTAGCTTTGGCAAACTCACATTTAGCCAAATTGGTAGTCAACCTGGCCCACACCAGTCTTTCAAACAGGGCTTGCACTCTCCAAACATGCTCCTCCTAGGAATCCGAGTAGACGACCACGTCGTCCAAATACACGGCACACCCTTCCAGACCTGAGACCACCCGATTCATCAGCCTCGACGGTGGCTGGAGAATTCCGCAAGCCGGAAGGCATCACTGTATAAGAGAACAAACCAGATGGAGTTATAAAGGCAGCAATCTCACAAGCTCTTTTGGTAAGGGGTACTTGCCAATATCCCTTTAAAAGATCAAATTTGCTAACATACTTTGCTGACCCAACTTGATCAATACAGTCCACCATCCTAGGAAGAGGGTAAAGGTCTGCTTTAGTAACATTGTTAACTTTTCTATAATCAGTGCAAGGTCTGAAAGTGGAATCAGACTTTTTGACCAAAAGACAGGGTGAAGCCCAATTTGAACAACATGGCTCCGCAATACCATTGTCCAACATATACTTCACCTGTGTTTCCAATTGCAGTCTCTTCTCCTCAGGTACACGATAAAATCTCTGTTTGATAGGCTTAGCATCTCAGATGTCTATATCATGCTTAATTAAGTGGGTTTGCGATAGAGTGTCAGAAAACAAAACAGGGTAGTTTCTAATAAGAACTACCAATTCAGCACATTTCTCAGAGTCTAAATGATCTACCAAAACCCCAAGGTTTTGCAAAATCTGGGAGTTTTTCAACCGACCTTGTAAGACCTCATCCGAAACCCTAACTACGTTCTCTTCTCCCCCCTCCACCAAATTAAAGCCACAAGATGCAGTGACTGGAGCAGCAGTCAACGCTGACCTCACCGCTGGAGTGCCTTCAACTTTGCTTAGATCACGGGAGTGATAACATTTTAACAGGTTCACATGGCATAATTTCGAGGACTTCCTATGACTAGGGGTTTCAATAAGATAGTTCAAATCTGACACTTTACGGAACACAGTGAATGGACCACAGTATTTTGCCTGAAAAGGTGAACTTACAAGAGGCAGAAGAGCAAGTACACAATCACCGGGACTAAACTCACGCAGCTCAGCCTGTCCGTCATATTTCAATTTAATTTTCTGTTGAGAACATTTTAGTTTTTCTTTCGCCAGTTCACCAGCCCTATACAACTTCAACCTAAAACCATTTACATAGTCAATAAGGTTCCGAGGTGGTTCCTCCTGCAAACAACCATCCTGCAACACTGCTAAAGGCCCACGCACCTTATGACCAAACACTAAGTAATTTGGGCTAAACCCTGTGCTTTCCTGCACTACTTCACGAGCAGCTAGTAACAGCCAAGGTAACCCCTCCTCCCAATCTGCAGACAGTTCTGTACAGCAGGCACGAAGCAAGGATTTTAAAGTTTGATGAAAACGTTCCAAAGCTCCCTGGCTCTGGGCATGGAATGCAGTAGACTTGTTGTGTTTAACTTTAAGCTGTTTGAGAACCTGAGCAAATAAATGGGAGGTAAAGTTAGACCCCTGATCTGACTGGATGATTTTTGGAATCCCAAATGTTCAAATAAATTGAGTTAACGCTTTAACTACTGATTTTGAAGTTATGGTACGCAAGGAAAAAGCTGCCGGATATCTAGTTGCTTGACACATAACCGTTAATAAGTAGCTATGACCTGACTTGGACCTTGGTAAAGGCCCAACACAATCGATAATAAGATGCTCAAAAGGTTGCCCTACGGCTGGTATTGGATACAAAGGTGCTGGCTTTACAACCTGGTTTGGCTTACTTGTGCGCTGACACGTATGATAAGTTTTAATAAACTGAGCTACATCCCGCTTTAAACGTGGCCAGAAAAAATAACTGAGTATGCGATCATAAGTTTTACGAACACCCATGTGACCTGCCACATCACCATGTGAAGTTTGCAACACTTTATTTCGCAAAGTAGTAGGTACAACTATTTGAAAGACTGGTTCTCCTAGACCCTGATCATAGTGTGGAACCCATTTCCTGACCAACAGCTCATCAAGAAGAAAATAACACTGAGCACTATTCCTCACCACTGAATCAGGAACAACTTTATCAAACAGATCAGCCAAGGTAGTATCGGCCTTTTGCTCAGCCATCAATTAATTTCCAGAACTAGTCAACTGTTCTGTCTGGAGTTTGACTGGTAACTCAAGACTTTCTGTTTTACTCTATATCTCCTTACGAGAGGTCGCGCGGGTTACCGCACAAACTGGAAATACCTCAGGAGACACACAGTTTTGATCCGGAGATTCCCTTGCAGGGGACACTAAAGATTGCTTCTTACAGATGTTTAGTTTGCCATCTGCCCACACCTTACTACCAGCCAAGTCATTCCCCAAAATCATGTGGACTCCCTCTACTGGCAACTGGGGTCTAACCCCAACATCTACATCACCCTCTACCAGACCACATTTTAGGGTAACTTCATGTAAAGGACAAGAGAATGGAACTGAACCCATACCACGTACCATTACACAACTGCCAGTATCAGACTCCTTAGAGAATGGCAAAACAGATTCCAGAATAAAAGAATCCAAAGCTCCAGTGTCTCTTAAGATCTTGATTGAAACATTTGGGTTGCCATCTACCAGGGACACTACACCATCTGAAATAAAGGCTGAACAATCACAGTGGGAAGACTGAGAATCAAACTCAACTAGTGGCTGAAAAAGCTCACCCTGGTGGTCAGAGGCTGTAACAGGAGCTGCCATCACAGCAGGTTTAACTTGACTTGGCTGTTTTTATTTAAGCAGAGGACAATCTTTCTTCCAATGTCCTTCAACTAAACAGTAGCAACAGGTATTAGCATTAACCGGTGCTTTAAGTCCTCCAGACCCAAACTTCTGCTGAGGCCTTTGGAAAGAAGCTCCAAAAAAGGTGAACTACTATTCCTAGGAGTAAAGTTATTTTTATGGTACATGTCACTGTTTGACTTAAAATGGCTTTTATGTGTTAGCCTGTACTCATCTGCAAGGATTGCTGCATCACTTGGAGACTTAACTTTACGTATGTAGCAACCGGGTCAGACACAGAATTTTTTAACTGTTCTAACAGAATCAAATGACAGACCCTCAAAAGTACTAACTTCAGAAGCTGTACACCAACGATTAAATGCAGAAGTCAAATCACGAACAAACTAAGAATAGGTTTGTGAATCTAACTTTTTCCTGTAACGAAAACGTTGACGATATGCCTCTGGCACAAGCTCGTAGACCTTCAGAACTGCTGATTTAACTTTAGCAAAAACTTTACTGTCAGCTACACTTAGTGCTGCAAAAGCCTCACGTGCTTTACCTGTAAGTAGACAATGCAACAACATAGTCATGTCCAAATCTGACCAAGCTCTAGCTTCCGCAATACGCTCAAATAAAGCAAAGTATGTGTCTGGATCTGACTCATCAAATTTAGGCAACAAACGAAGATTCTGTGAAACATCAAACTGTGGTAGTCCTTCTGGTCTATTAGCATTTCTCAATCGCATTATCCCTAACTGCATTTGAAACAGCTCCCTCTGCTGCTCAAAAGTTAATGAAGGGCTAGACTGAAAACTTGCACCCTCACTACTAGCAGACTGACCCCAAAAAACACCCATTTCACTAAGACCCTGCTTTAATCTAGTTTTAACAGTCTCTTAATTTTTTTAATCAACAATCTCAATCTGATAATGTTCAGCAATGTCAATTAACTGCTCCTTAGTACACAACTCTAAGGCTACCTCTGAAGGAGCTTGAACAAAACTACTCAGAATGGAAGACATTTTCCTCAACCAATACAACTATTACAAATGCTTCAAAAAACACACAACTCACCTGCTGTCAGTCTGGGTTCAAGGACAGGAGCCACACCCCACTATCCTCCAAAAACAACTAACTAACTGGCCCTGGTCTTCCATTAAAAAAAACTTTTCCCCCTCAGAAGGGTCCTCAGATCCACAAAAAGTTCTACAGCTGCACCATCGAGAGCATCCTGACCGGTTGCATCACTGCCTGGTATGGCAACTGCTTGGCATCAGACCGTAAGGCGCTACAGAGGATAGTGAATACGGCCCAGTACATCACTGGGTCCAAGCTTTCTGCAATCCAGGACCTATATAATAGGCGGTGTCAGAGGAAAGCCCATAAAATTGTCAGAGACTCTAGTTACCCAAGTTATAGACTGTTTTTTTTGCTACCACACGGCAAGCGGTACCGAGCACCAAGTCTAGGACCAAAAGTTTCCTTAACAGCTTGTACCCCCAAGCCATAAGACTGCTGAACAATTAATAAAGTGGCCACCGGACTATACAGTGTAAGAGTTTCATGGTAAGGTCTACACTTGTTGTATTCGGTGCATGTAACAAATAAAGTTTGATTTGATTTGACTTGCTGGTAGAGCATTCCAGAGCTGAGGGGCCATATGTCTGAAGGTCCTGTCACCCATGCTGCACAGGTTTGTGGCTGGTGTGACCAGGCTGTTTGAGTCTGATGATCGTGGTGTGCGTGCTGGGAAATAGTTCTCTAGAAGTCGGCATTTGTATTTAGGTGCATCACCCTTGAGGGCCTTAAAGGTGAGCAGCATAATCTTACATTGTATCCTGTATTGAACAGGAAGCCAAGGGAGGTTAATAAAACAGGGGTGATAGGAGTGTTTTGTGTAGCTTTTGAGAGCATCCTGGCAGCTGCATTCTGTATAATCTGGAGTTGGGACACGAGACTTACTGGCATTCCTGTCAGCAGTATATTACAGTAGTCATGCCGAGATGTTACCAGAGCATGCACAAACTTCTCAGCATCCGCAGTGGATGACAACGACCTGACTTGAGCGATATTACGCAGGTGTAAAAATTACACTTTTTGATGTTGCGGATGTGTGCTTAAAATGAGAGGCTAGAGTAAAACATTACACAGAGGCTTCTGGTGGTGGGGGAAGCTGTGGTGGTGTCATCATCCAGAGAAAGGGAGAATGTGATCATCTTGCACTCTTAGCACAAGCTCTGTTTTGCTGAAATGCTTTGGACGTTGGAGGATGTTTAACTGCATTCATCTCTTGATTACATCTAGACAGTCTGTTAGTTTGGTTGTTACAGTCTCAGTGTCCCCTTTTGTCCTCACACATATTTATGTGTCATCCGCATCAAAATGAAAGTTTAGTTAAAATCTTCAGATTAGTATACCAAGTGGCAACATGTACTGTATATAGAGAACAGGAGTGGCCCCAGAACAGAGCCCTGTGGGACCCCTTGAGTGACAGTGGTTGGGTTGGATATATAATTGCCAAGAGTGACACAAATTATTGTCTGTCAGTCAGATAGGAGCTAATCCACTGGAGTGCTGTGCCAGAAAATCTAAGCAAGTTCTTAAGTCTGCTAATATCCAATTGGTAGTTACAGTCCTGTCCCATCGCTACAACTCCCCTATGGACTCGGGAGAGGCGAAGGTCGAGATTCCTGCGTCCTCAGAAACACGACCGTGCCAAGCCGCGCTGCTTCTTGACACACTGCTTGCTTAACCCAAAAGCCAGCCGCACCAATGTGTTAGAGGAAACACCGTACAACTGGCGATCGTGTCAGCGTGCATACGCCTGGCCCGCCACAGGAGTCACTAGAGCGCAATGGGACAAGGACATCCCGGCTAGCCAAACCGGCCAGCCAAACCCTCCCCTAACCCAGACGACGCGGTGCCAATTGTGCGTCGCCTCATTGGTCTACCGGTTGCAGCCGGCTGCGACACAGCCCAGGATCGAACCGGGATCTGTAGTGACGCCTCAAGCACTGCAGTGCCTTAGACCGCTGCTCCACTCGGGAAGCCCACATTCCAGGTTTTTTCACAGTTTGTATAAGGGAGGCAGTTTTCAGGGAATTAGTTACAGTGCCTGAATTAAGTAATTTAGGATTTTGGTTATACTGTAGTTGGACTGAGAAGAGTGAAGCTGGATTTTATGAGTGCAGAGGGAATAGGGTTCAAGGGGCAAGTCGTTGACTTCATATTTTTGACAATTTCAGAGACATATGTTGGGGCTGTCAATGAGAATTTGTTAAAACTGCAGCTGGGAGGCTCAACATAAAGCAGTGGGGCATGTCCCAAACAAGGGGTAATTTGAACAGTGCAGATGATATCCTTGATTTTGGATAAAAGAAATTGCACATCAGATAATGCTACTGCAATTGAGCTGGGGGTGATAGATTTCAGATTCCGGAAGGATATCACTCTAATTTTACACAGTGTTGGTATTGGGATGGAGACAGTCATGAAAAGGGCTCTGTGGTCAGATAAGCCCATGTCGACAAGATGCCACATCGCAGGGGTGCTATGCTCTGTCACCACAGTCACCAGTATATCTTGTGGTGATAATACTCTAATAGGATTGCAGCAGCAGGGTTGCCTGTGTATATATCGTTGTGTTTTGTACACAACTAGCTCTCTGTGAGGTTGACATTGTGTCCACTGCCATTCCTCCAAGGACGTGGCAACACAAGGTTAATGGAATCCTCTCTCACCCCTGACACTTCTGCTGAGCTGGGGTCACATCTGCCCTGGGTCTGGGGCCCCGGTAATGGAGCAGTGGCCTCGATTTCTACCCCCTACAGCCAGCCATCTACTCCCCGCTACTTCCCAACCTGGGCTCCAACATTCCACCCTCAAATCCCCGTCCACAGTGGTTTAAGGCTGTAGGGGCCGGGCCTGCGGGGCAGAGCAGATTAGATGGGGGATGTACCCCTCTTCCACACTTCTCCCCAGCACCCCCACCACCCCCCACCCCACCTTCACTTAAACTCTCACCATCACTGGCCCCCCTTCGCCCAATTCCATAATCTGGGGGTCAGGTCGGTGAGAGGGACGCTTTTACAGGCCTGGGGTCAGTCACCTCACGTTTCTGACACCTCAGCTATGTTAGGGTCAGAGGGACCCCGAGCTGAGAGTGGATTAACAACATTTCACTTCAAGAACTCTTTCATTTCACCTTCCTCTCTTCATTTACTGTGTCTATCCTTCGTTGTACATGGGGAGATGGTATCATTTATTGTGATTCTGCAGAGACCCTCTGGCCCTGATGATGACTTTGGACCTGTGTCTAGGACTGGATCTGGGTTTGATTGGCTTTGACTTTGGACCTGTGTCTAGGACTGGATCTGGGTTTGATTGGCTTTGACTTTGGACCTGTGTCTAGGACTGGATCTGGGTTTGATTGGCTTTGACTTTGGACCTGTGTCTAGGACTGGATCTGGGTTTGATTGGCTTTGACTTTGGACCTGTGTCTAGGACTGGATCTGGGTTTGATTGGCTTTGACTTTGGACCTGTGTCTAGGACTGGATCTGGGTTTGATTGGCTTTGACTTTGGACCTGTGTCTAGGACTGGATCTGGGTTTGATTGGCTTTGACTTTGGACCTGTGTCTAGTATTAGATCTGGGTTTGATTGGCTGGGGATGGACATGTGATTCAGGTTCAGAGTTATAGTAGGAAGATGGGTAACAATTTACATTAAGATACCCCTCATAAAGGGTTCATAAAAGGGTTTATAGAAGGTTTACGCATAGTTTCTCACAACAGCTATTCACATAGCTAGCTTGCACGCGATTCAGTTATGGGTTTCGAGATTAATAAATTGTATATATTCTTAGTTATTTGTTTATAGATAGTGTATAGATCAGTAGCAAACAGTCAAAACACTGATTGAAACTATATGATTGTGATCTTGGTGCTTGCCAGCTAGTGAGCGTATATTTTATGACTGCACTGTGAGAGTGAGGAGCGCTGTTGCTCCAGTTCTACTTTGAGCAGCAGAAGGCAACCCAGTGAAGCAAAAGTAATGGGTTTGTGTAACTATTCTGTCATTATTGATATACAGTAGTTAACCCACAGATCTTCCATTTGACATTGATAGAGGTGAGTAAGAGTGACCTATCAATAGGCCCCAGCTGAATGATGTAATACAACATGCATGAAATCCACTGTGTATCTTCACAGCCACAGTGTCCTCTCCAAAATGTCCATGGCAGGTAACTGTTTGAAATAAACCAATAATCAATTGGGCGTAGAAAAATGGGGAGTACCACCAGCACAAATCCACTCAGCTCAACAACTTCTCCTCATCTACATAATGTCGTCGTTTGTCATGTGAGCGTGCCACTTCTGTTAGGTATCAATGGATGGCTGTTGCATAAGGTTTTTTGAAACATCCATCAATTGTGTCATTTGCCTTAGCTTGGCAAAAATACTTAATTTCCTCTCGCACACATTGATGACACTTTGGGGGGTTTTGTGTGCAATATGACAGCCTTTGATTAATTGACTGATAAATGTTGAGGGGATAATTTGGCATTATTAATTAATCAACCAAAACTCTGACACACCATGGTACAATCTAAAACCTAAAAGGGTTCTTCAGCTGTCCCCCTCGGAGAACCCTTTTTGGTCCTAGGTAAAATCCTTTTTGATTCCAATTATAACCATTTTGGGTTCCATGTAGAACCCTCTGTGGAAAGGATTCTACATGGAACCATAAATGGTTCTACTTGGGGTTCTACCTGGAAGGGTTCTACCTGAAACCATCAAGGATTCTTCAAAGAGTTCTCTTATGAGTACAGCCGAAGAACCCTTTTAGGTTCTAGATAGCACCTTTTTATCTAAGAGTATAGTTCTGGAGTATCATACTATTTACAAATTTTTGGCGTTGTCTTATTTTTTTTCTCCATCATTTTTATGAATAATTTACATTATATTCAATGGGGAAATAAAGAACAACAACTCATCATACAAATGTTTCTATAGTGGTCTGTATCGAAACTGAGATCTAGGAAGGAGCGAGGCAGAACAGAACACAGCAGGCTTCCTCCATCCATGCTGGAAACAAAAGTTGTTGTAGATATTGGCCACGTCTATAGTGGGAGCTTGTCCAATAACACTGCTCCAGGTTTTCTCCCTGCATTCAATATTTCAACAATCCCTTTTGCTGATATGCTGGAAATTGAGAATAATTAAAAGAGAAAGACACTGCATAGATTAACAACATGGAACCACCCAGGGTTAGCTCCAGCTGTCAGGGTTTTCACAATCTATCTGCCCCAATTCCTCTCCAAATCCCCCTTGTTCTCTGTGTTTGGCTTGAGGGATGGGGATAGCAGGGAGGGAGGGGGGAGGGAGGGGGAGGGGGGGAAGGGGCCAGACGGGGATAGGGGAAGAGGGTAGGGCGTTTTTTGAAGAGAAAATTCTACGCTGGAACCCTGCCATCTTGATTCTGTCTGTTCTCCTGTTTCTGGCTGACTGATCCTCGGTCCAGAGCTTCAGTCGTCGCCGCGGCGATGCTTCAGAAGACACTCCTCAAATTGGGGAGAAAAGCCAACCGTGACACCATGGCAACGGCAACAGGGGAGCGAAAGCGACAGTGGGAGAATTTACAGGCCCCACATCTGTTTCATAAGTGTGACTCATATGGTGTATAAATATCAGATACACACACACACTTCATTATGGATATTATACATGATCACACATTCAAAAATAGCTATGCACCTAACATATACACTGATAATATACACAGGGAGAAACTTATGCCTGCATTTTTAATAAACCTACAAATGTAACTAATGACCAAAAGGTTTGTTGCTTTGAATGGTGACTTGCTGTCTTTGGTCCAAGCTTCCTCTCTTGTATCATACACATTGGGTAATTTAATCAGGCATCAAAGTTGTACTTTCCCCTGAGAGAGGGGTAGATCTACTGTATTGTACCTCTTTGAGGGTCATGTTGGCGTGTGAGGGAGAGAAACAGAAACACAGTACTTGGTAGTTATAGAGAGGGAAGATGCCAATGGACCTCAATGATGTAATATGTTGTCATACACTGCCGGTCACTGATACCGATAGCTCTCCATATCAAAGAGACTCTGTTTGGTTTAGACGGTTCATGATTGACGGAACACTGTGCCTCCCGCCCCCTTCCCAATGCACTGTTCCGAGGCCACATTTCCCTCATCAGTAGTTTATTTGGTTTTCCCTTTTTAAACAGGCTGAGATTTGAGGCCTCGCAGAGGACCCAGCAGCACAGCAGGTGACCAGCACTCTACCTCAGGCAGGGTTTCGAATAAACATGCTCGCTTCCCTCCTCGCCCCCCTGTCTTATTATTTTACTGTTAGCCCTTAGCGCTTCTAGTCTCCACACACACACACACCCAGCGCACACCCAGCGCACACACATGCTCACGCACGCACGCACGCACACACACACACACACACACACACACACACACACACACACACACACACACACACACACACACACACACACACACACACACACACACACACACACACACACACACACACACACACACACACACACACTCGGAATATTAAAGCTAAAACAACAGAGACATCAACTCCAAAGACAGAGCAAGGTCGTAACTCAAATGCAACGCACAAGGAATTACGACGAGGACAGGGTCGGATTCATGGGAGAGTTCTCGGTCAAATTCCCTGATTTGAAATAACTCACGTTGTTATTGTAATAAACAGATGCCACGTTTGGACTGTTGGTTTTTGATGGGCAAAAGTAAGCTTTCCGGTGACCACACGGTGTCACGGCTCTCTGATGGAGAGTAATTTGATCGTTTCCCTTCCCATGCTGTTCTCAGGACCCTTTTGTGGTGGGAGGGAGCACCATTATTCTGTCTTTTGTCTCAGCCATGGAGTCTGTTTTAATTTGCTGGCACGATATGTGATGGAGACCGAGTTTTTTTTGTTGTTCTTCTAGTATTTTTTTTCCCTGTGCGGTGGTTATATTTTGTGCATGGCGCGAGGCTCAATGATAGCGAGCATCAGTGGCACTGAGGTCTGCCTGCCTTGATACCTCATGAATAATGCAGTCCCATGAGCGGGGAGTGTGGAGCGGGAGATGGAACGCTGTAGGGTGTCAAATTTAGGCTGATAAAGGGGCTACAGGGAGGCACAGTCATTTGGGCCCCGCTCACTCATTAGAGGGGAGGATTGGCAAAGTTTCTCAGGGATAAATTAGTAAAGCAGTATTTTTTTGCTTTTTTCTCCCTTTTTTGAAATCTCCACAGGGTTGTAACTACTGTTGGTAAAGGAGACATTCTTATTGGAGTGTATACCGTGTGATAGAGCCAGGGATGATAATTGCGCTGAAAAGTAGTTTTTACTAAGATAAAACACAAACTGAAATAAAAATGTGGTTATCGGATTCACTCCTAGTAAGATTTAACACTACATTAAATATATAGAAAAGAATAACACTAAACACTTTGTCTATTTACAATCATTGCAAAACCAGTATTTTGATGTTGTTCAAGGATTAAAACACTGAAATTATATAGTTAACAAAGATAATGGACAACATATTTTCAGAAAAATAGCTTTTTGATTACATAAAGGAAACAAGAAACACCTGTATATTCACTGGTCAGATGTAGTGGCTACAGTATTTTGAACCTGAGTCAGTTCCACCAAAAAGGCTTTTAAATGTCAGACGTTTGTGACAGTAATGTTGCCTCCTACCATTCTTGAATGACTAAAGATGAAGTTGACATACTGTAAGTTGGATGTGACTTACTCATTTTAGCTTCTACAGTAGTGGAACAAAAGGGCCTTGTCGTTTTGATGTACTCTGTCCATATTCATGGCCTTCTTTAGAAGTCAACTTTTGATTATAACATTTAAAAAAAAAGATTTCCAATTGTTTGGAAGCACCTTCATATGAATGGAGATGGAGATTGGAGTTCACTTTGTTTTTTAAGTTGGCAAAGATATTCACTTTGGAGAAAACAGGCACAGGAAGGAGAGGCAGGCCCATTGTTGCGAAGGCATCCCAATTAAGTGTTGGAATGAGAACAGTAAAGCGCTGAAGTCTGGGACACACTTGGATTCAAAGTGTTGCGTGAATGTGACATCTGAAATCAGGATGAAAGATTGGGAGGCTGCCAGAGGATTGGACGACACACAGACAGAGAGGGAGAACTTTGAAAAAGAGGAGTTGAAAAACGCTTCCCTCTGTCTCTACTCTCTCTGTTACTTGGACTCAAATGCCATGTGCGCAGACAGTAGACAACACATTGGCTCTCCTCTCTCCGCTTTCCTGAAATAATACAGTTTTCAAAGGAAACTAGGTGCAGACGACAGGAGGACGGTGGCGCTTATGCTTCTTTGTTGTATTATATATTAACGCAGTTTAGCTTCAGAATAATTCATTATCACCGCTAAAGCTTTCAACAGTGCCGGATTCAAAGTTGAGGGTGGATCACTTTGTAGATGCTCCCAAAAAGTGTAGGGCCTATAGTTGTATACTGGTATACTGTAATTCTGCTGTAATATGTAGAAATAGTGTAAAATACAAGGTGAGAAGAACAATATATAATCGACATTCAGCATGACCATTGGCAGTATGAATTGTCCTCTGTTGATGACCCTGGTAGTTAGGAAAGCATGGCTACTCAATCTACAGTGTGTTCTGTTTGCCAAAGACGATTATATGGTAAGATTACTAAGATATTGTAACGGCTTTCTTCCTGGGATGAAGGAGAGGAGGACCAAACTGCAGCGCGGCTAGTGTTCAACATGTTTAATAACAAAAAGACGATAACGTGAACACTATACAAAATACAAAATAACAAACGTGAAAACCGAGACAGTCCTATCTGGTGCAGAACACAAAGACATGAAACAATCACCCACAAACAAACAGTGAAAACAGGCAACCGTAATATGGTTCCCAATCAGAGACAATGACAATCACCTGCCTCTGATTGAGAACCATATTAGGCCAAACAACAAACCCAACATAGAATCACAAAACATAGAATGCCCACCCAGCTCACGTCCTGACCAACTAAACAAAGACTAAACAAAGGAAATAAGGTCAGGAACGTGACAGTACCCCCCCCCCCCCCCCCCCCCAAGGTGCAGACTCCGGCCGCAAAACCTGAACCTATAGGGGAGGGTCTGGGTGGGCATCTGTCCACGGTGGCGGCTCTGGCGCTGGACGTGGCCCCCACACCACCATAGTTAATCCCCGCTTCCGTGGCCTCCTCCTATTGACGACCCACCAAAATAACCCCACTGTACTGATGGGCGCCTCCGGACAGAGGGGCAGCTACGGACTGAGGGGCAGATCCGGACTGAGGGGCAGCTCCGGACTGAGGGGCAGCTCCGGACTGAGGGGCAGCTCCGGACTGAGGAGCAATTCCGGCATCGCCGGCGTGACAGGCAGCTCTGGCAGGTCCTGGCTGACTGACGGCTCTGGCAGGTCCTGGCTGGCTGGCGTCTCTGGCAGGTCCTGGCTGACTGACGGCTCTGGGAGGTCCTGGCTGGCTGGCGGCTCTGGCAGCTCCTGGCTGGATGGCGGCTCTGGCAGCTCCTGGCTGGCTGGCGGCTCTGTCAGCTCCTGGCTGGCTGACGGCTCTGGCAGGTCCTGGCTGGCTGACGGCTCTGGCAGCTCCTGGCTGGCTGACGGCTCTGGCAGCTCCTGGCTGGCTGACGGCTCTGGCAGCTCCTGGCTGGCTGACGGCTCTGGAAGCTCCTGGCTGGCTGACGGCTCTGGCAGCTCCTGGCTGGCTGACGGCTCTGGCAGCTCCTGGCTGGCTGACGGCTCTGGCAGCTCCTGGCTGACTGACGGCTCTGGCAGCTCCTGGCTGACTGGCGACTCTGGCCGGTCCTGGCTGACTGACGGCTCTGGCGGCTCCTGGCTGACTGACGGCTCTGGCGGCTCCTGGCTGACTGACGGCTCTGGCGGCTCCTGACTGGCGGGCGGCTCTGGCGGCTTCTGACTGACGGTTCTAGCGGCTCCTGACTGGACGGCTCTAGCGGCTCCTGACTGACGGACGGCTCTAGTGGCTCCTGACTGACGGACGGCTCTGAATGCTCAGGACAGATGGGCGGCTTTGAAGGCTCAGGACAGACGGGCAGCTCAGACGGTGCTGGGCAGACGGGCAGCGCAGGCGCCGCTGGGCAGACGGACAGCTCAGACGGCGCTGGGCAGATGGGCAGTGCAGGCGGCGCTGGGCAGACGGGCAGCTCAGACGGCGCTGGGCAGACGGGCAGCGCTGGGCAGACAGGCAGCGCAGGTGGCGCTGGGCAGACAGCAGACTCTGGCCTCTGGAGATGCACAGGAGGCTTGGTGCGTGGTGCCGGAACTGGTGGTACCGGCCTGGATACATGCACCACAGTGCGAGTGCGTGGAGGAGGAACAGGGCTCTGGAGACGCACAGGAAGCCGGGTGCGTGGTGTTAGCACTGGTGGTACTAGACTGGGGCGAGGAGGTGGCACCGGATAGACCGGACCGTGAAGGCGTACTGGAGCTCTTAAGCACCGAGCCTGCCCAACCTTACCTGGTTGAATGCTCCCCGTAGCCAGGCCAGTGCGGCGAGGTGGAATAGCCCGCACTGGGCTGTGCTGACGAACCGGGGACAATGTACACCGGCCCGAGGAGACGCACTGCAGACCAGATGCGTTGAGCCGGCTTCATGGCACCTGGCTCGATGCCCACTCTAGCCCGGCCGATACGTGGAGCTGGGATGTACCGCACCGGGCTAAGCACACGTACAGGAGACACTGTGCGCTCTTCCGCATACCACGGTGTCTGCCCGTACTCTCGCTCTCCACGGCAAGCCCGGGCATCCTACCGCGTCGCCGTGCTGCCTCCATTCGCCGGTATCCCTCCTCACACTGCTCCAGAGAATCCCAGGCAGGCTCCGGCATTCTCCCTGGGTCGATTGCCCACCTGTCTATCTCCTCCCAAGTAGTGTAGTCCAGATTCTGCTCCCATGTCCATAATTCCTGACTTCGCTGCTGCCCGTTACCACGCTGCTTGGTCCGAGTTTGGTGGGTGATTCTGTAACGGCTTTCTTCCTGGGATGAAGGAGAGGAGGACCAAACTGCAGCGCGGCTAGTCTTCAACATGTTTAATAACAAAAAGACGATAACGTGAACACTATACAAAATACACAGCTCACGTCCTGACCAACTAAACAAAGACTAAACAAAGGAAATAAGGTCAGGAACGTGACAGATATTGAATTAACAATAATGTTGGATTTCAGAGAGATTCAATTCATAAGTGTATCCACATTCTAAAATTATTATTATTATTCATATTATTTATTTATTCAGTCTGAAATTAGCTTCCGTAATCATGCATCACTTGCGCTATGCAGTAAAAAAAAAGGTTTTACTGACAGTTTTTTAGGACAAAAATGAACAATACAATATACTGCGCAAGGCAGTAGCAGGCACTGCAAGAATCCTTGGAATGATGCGTGCCTGCTGTGATTGGTCGAGATTTCACAGTGCAGTGGTCCCTTGACCCGTCCCCCACCCCTACAGCACCGGTTAGATGTCAATGTCATCACTCAGCAAAACGCAGCATAACACAGAGAAAATAAGGATATTCAGAACTTCTTCCGTTAGAGAGGCAAAAATAATCGAGCAGTATGAGCATGAGCAGGCAGCAGTGAATAAGGTGGAGAGGGCAGAACAGCCAGATAGTCAAAGTGCAGCAGAAGCAAAGTTAGCCACAGGTGTGTGCAGTGTTGGTGGTACATTTTTTACATTTTAAGTCATTTAGCAGACGCTCTTATTCAGAGCGACTTACAAATTGGAAAGTTCATACATATTCATCCTAAGCAGCTTATCTCCCTTGGCATAAGGGTTGGCTAATTCTAATAAGCTAGCATTGGCGCTCAGCATTGGGAGTCGCATAGGGCGGCAAACAATTGGCCCAGCGTCATCCAGGTTTGGCCGGTGTAGGCCGTCTTTGTAAATAAGAATTTGTTCTTAACTGACTTGCCTAGTTATATAAAGGCTTAATAAAAAATAAAAATGAATAAATAAGCGAGTTATTTAACAGTATATTTAGTGAATCTGCAAGCTAAGGACGTTGATATAAGTCATAATATTAGGAAAAGTGTTATATTCATCACACCTCCTGCTCCTCCATGCTTCACGGTGGGAACCACACACCTACTGTGCATCTCACAAAGACACGGCGGTTTGAACCAAAAATCTCAGATTTCCGCCGGTCTAATGTCCATTGTTTGTGTTTCCTGGCCCAAGCAAGTCTCTTCATCTTATTGGTGTCCTTTTGTAGTGGTTTCTTTGCAGCAATTCGACCATGAATGCCTGATTCATGCAGTCTCCTCTGAACAGTTGATGTGAAGATGTGTCTGTTACTTGAACTCTGTGAAGCATTTATTTGGGCTGAAATTTCTGAGGCTGGGAACTCTAATGAACTTCTTTTTTTAAATTTCAATGTATTTTTAATTTCACCTCTATTTAACCAGGTAAGCTAATTGAGAACAAGTTCTCATTTACAACTGCGACCCGGCCAAGATAAAGCAAAGGAGTGTGACACAAACAACAAAACAGAGTTACACATGGAATAAACAAGCGTCCAGTCAATAACACAATAGGGGGAAAAAGAAAGTCTATATACAAATGGTGTGAGGAGGTAAGGCAAAAAATAGGCCATAGTAGTGAAGTAATTACAATTTACCAAATTAACACTGGAGCGATAGATGAGCAGATGGTGATGTGCAAGTAGAAATACTGGTGTGCAAAAAAGCAGAAAAGTAAATAAAAACAATATGGGGATGAGGTAGGTAGATTGGGTGGGCTATTTACAGATGGTCTATGTACAGCTGCAGCGATCAGTTAGCTGCTCAGAAAGCTGAGTTTAAAGTTAGTGAGGGAAATATAAGTCTCCAGCTTCAGCGATTTTTGCAATTCGTTCCAGTCATTGGCAGCAGAGAACTGGAAGGAAAGGCGGCCAAATTAGGTGTTGGCTTTGGGGATGACCAGTGAGATATACCTGCTGGAGCACGTGCTACAGGTGGGTGTTGTTATCGTGATCAGTGAGCTGAGATAAGGCGGGGCTTTACCTAGCATCGACTTATAAATGACCTGGAGCCAGTGTGTCTGGCGACGAATATGTAGCGAGAGCCAGCCGACTAGAGCATACAGGTCGCAGTGGTGGGTGGTATAAGGAGCTTTGGTGACCAAACAGATGGCACTGTGATAGACTGCATCCAGTTTGCTGAGTAGAGTATTGGAAGCTATTTTGTAAATTGCATCGCCGAAGTCGAGGATCGGTAGGATAGTCAGTTTTACGAGGGTATGTTTGGCGACGAGAGTGAAGGAGGCTTTGTTGCGAAATAGGAAGCCGATTCTAGATTTAATTTTGGATTGGAGATGTTTAATATGAGTCTGGAAGGACAGTTTATAGCTTAGCCAGACACCTAGGTATTTCTAGTTGTCCATATATTCTAAGTCAGAACCGTCCAGAGTAGTGATGCTGGTCGGGCGGGCGGGTACCGGCAGCGAACGGTTGAAAAGCTTGCATTTGGCAGTGGTCTAAGGCACTGCATCGCAGTGATGGCTGTGCCACCAGTGACTCTGGGTTCGAGCCCAGGCTCTGTCGCGGCCGGCCACGACCGGGAGGCCCATGGGGCGGCGCACAATTGGCTTAGCTTCGTCCGGGTTAGGGAGGGTTTGGCCCGGCAGGGATATCCTTGTCTCATCGCGCACTAGCGACTCCTGTGGCGAGCCGGACTAAGTGCATGCTGACCAGGTCGCTAGGTGTACGGTGTTTCCTCCGACACATTGGTGCGGCTGGCTGCCGGGTTGGACGCATGGCTCTCGACCTTCACCTCTCCCGAGTCCGTGTGGGAGTTGTAGCGATGAGACAAGACAGTAACTACCAGCAATTGGATACCACGAAATTGGGGAGAAAAAGGGGGTAAAATATAAAAAAGGGAAAAAAGCATGCATTTGGTTTTACTAGCGTTTAAGAGCATTTGGAGACCACGGAAGGAGTGTTGTATGGCATTGAAGCTCGTTTGGAAGTTAGTTAACACAGTGTCCAACAAAGGGCCAGATGTATACAGAATGGTGTCGTCTGCGTAGAGGTGGATCAGGGAATCACCCGCAGCAAGAGCGACATCGTTGATTTATACAGAGAAAATAGCCGGCCTGAGAATTTAACCCTGTGGTACCCCCATAGAGACTGCCAGAGGTCCGGACAACAGCCCCTCCAATTTGACTCACTGAACTCTGTCTGACAAATAGTTGGTGAACCAGGTGATGCAGTCATTTGAGAAACCAAGGCTGTTGAGTCTGCTGATAAGAATACGGTGATTGACAGAGTCGAAAGCCTTGGCCAGGTTGATGAAGACGGCTGCACAGTACTGTCTTTTATCGATGGCGGTTATGATATCGTTTAGTACCTTGAGTGTGTCTGAGGTGCACCCGTAACCAGCTCGAAAACCAGATTGCACAGCAGAGAAGGTACGGTGGGATTCGAAATGGTCAGTGATCTGTTTATTGACTTGGCTTTCAAAGAAAGGCAGGGCAGGATGGATATAGGTCTATAACAATTTGGGTCTAGAGTGTCACCCCCTATGAAGATGGGGATGGCCACGGCATCTTTCCAATCTTTAGGGATCTCGGACGATACGAAAGAGAAGTTGAACAGACTGGTAATAGGGGTTACAACAATGGCGGCAGATAATTTTAGAAAGAGAGGGTACAGATTGTCTAGCTTAGCTGATTTGTACGTGTCCAGGTTTTGCAGCTCTTTCAGAACATCTGCTATCTGGATTTGGGTGAAGGAGAAGCTGGGGAGGCTTGGGCAAGTAGCTGCGGGGGATGCGGAGCTGTTGGCCGGAGTTGGGGTAGCCAGGAGAAAAGCATGGCCAGCCGTAGAGAAATGCTTATTGAAATTCTCGATTATGGTGATTTATCGGTGATGACAGTGTTACCTAGCACCAGTGCAGTGAGCAGTTGGGAGGAGGTGCTCTTATTCTCCATGGACTTTACAGTGTCCCAAAACTTTTTGGAGTTAGAGCTACAGCATGCAAATTTCTGTTTGAAAAAGCTAGCCTTTGCTTTCCTGACTGACTTATCCTCTGCAGCAGAGGTACTGTAACTCTGGTTCTTCCTTGCCTGTAGCGGTCCTCATGAGAGCCAGTTTCATCATAGCTCTTGATGGTTTTTGCGACTGCACTTGAAGAAACTTTCAAAGTTCTAAACATTTTCCGCATTCACTTAAAGTAATGATGGGCTGTCGTTTCTCTTTGCTTATTTGAGCTGTTCTTGCCATAATATGGACTTGGTCTTTTACCAAATAGGGCTATCTTCTGTATACCACCCCTACCTTGACACAACACAACTGATTGGCTCAAATGCATTAAGAAGGAAAGAAATTCCACAAATTAACTTTTAACAAGGTACACCTGTTAATTTAAATGCATTCCAGGTGACTATCTCATGAAGTTGGTTGAGAGAATGCCAAGTGTTTGCAAAGCTGTCGGCAAGTTTAAGGTTGGCAACTTTGAAGAATCTCAAATATAAAAAATATTTGGGGGTTACTACATAATGTTATTTCATAGTTTTGATGTCTTATTCTACAATGTAGAAAATAATACAAATAAAGAAAATCTCTTGACTGAGTAGGTGTGTCCAAACTTTTGACTGGTACTGTATATATAATAATATATTTTTTAGGAACTCAGTCAAGCTTTCAATTTACTGCTGTTGAGAGTTATAATAGTAGAGTGGACAAGGTGCAATTTTGAAATTTGGTAGAATTTGGGCAGTTTTCCTCTTGTTATATCATTCACTGACAGACCTTAGAGAGCTATTTCTAACCTGTCAGAAATGTCCAAATGATAAACTACTAGCCCATATTAGCTACATAGGTAAACTAGACTACCAGCTATGTAAATCTTGTAGTTATCATGGCCAGATTACGTGCCCAGGGGCCATTGATTTTGATGAGTCACTCAGGTATCATATGAATACACATAAGACATGGCAAAATGTATAGAATTACAGGAAATTAGCTTTAAAAACTCGGCTTTAAAGCAGCAAATTTTTCTCTCCGCCAACAAGAGCGGTCTGAGCAGTTTTGGGTCGCATGGGTTGTGAGGTGGGGGTTAGTTACTACGCCAATAAATGACAATATCCATCTGGACCTTTGCCACCTAGGAAACTTGAGGGACCAGACCTTCTCAAATAGTAGTTGATTACCCCTGTTGTATGTGAACAAAACACCAGAGAAGACACAGCAACAGAAGAATAGGTGATGGAGAGAGACACCAGACAAGACACAGAGACATCAACAGAAGAGTAGGTGATGGAGAGAGTCACCAGACAAGACACAGAGACATCAACAGAAGAGTAGATGATGGAAAGAGACACCAGACAAGACACAGAGACATCAATAGAAGAGTAGATGATGGAGAGAGTTACCAGACAAGACATAGAGACAGCAACAGAAGAGTAGATGATGGAGAGAGTTACCAGACAAGACACAGAGACATCAACAGAAGATTAGGATATGATGGAGAGAGAAGAACAGAACAGACAATAACAGAAGAGAATAGACAAAGGAGAAAGTAACAAACAAGAAACGTAGACAGCAACAGACAAGACAAAGAAAAAGTGACAGAACAGAGCAGATGGAGAGAGAACAGAGGTGGGTTAAGCACACAGTAAACTGTATATCTTCAAGCTTCTCTATAGATTCTAATTAGTTGTATTCATATGGACAAATTACAACAGGAGAAATACAGACAGTGAAAAGGTAAAACATGGTTTACAAATCATTTGCACGTGAGGTGAAAAAGCGTTTGAAATTAACTTTTACACTTTTTACAACCAGGACAGGACAAACAAAAGGCTAAACAAAAGAGACACCAACATCGAAACTAAAACAGCAACAGAAGACACACAAGACCAACAGACGGCACAGAGAAAGCAATGGAGAGAGGCAGAGGAGGGGTGAGCACACAGTAGACTTTATTAAAGCTGTTCTATGGATTCTAATTACTGTGTGTGAGTGTGTGTGTGTGTGTGTGTGTGTGTGTGTGTGTGTGTGTGTGTGTGTGTGTGTGTGTGTGTGTGTGTGTGTGTGTGTGTGAGTGTGTGTGTGCGTGCGTGCGTGCGTGCGTGCGTGCGTGCGTGCGTGCGTGCGTGTGTGTGTGAGAGGATGAGGGTGTTGGGTGTTTGGTACTGTGGGATTCTTTAATCAGTTTGGCTCATTGGATAGTTCAGAGTCTATGTTTAAAATTGTTGAGTGGTATGTTGGTTTTTGTCAATACACTGTAGATGTATGTTCCAGAGTAGAGAGAACCACATTAGCTACTGTAATTTAGTACTGGTAGTGTCTGCTGTGGCAGGCGGGAAGGTGCAAGTTACATTACCTGAAGAATATCTAATCTCTCAACGTTCTAATCTCTCAATGTTCATCTCAAAGTGCACCAAATTCATGCTCTTAGCTGTTGAATTTGCTTATTTTTTTCCCTGGGGGGGAAGCCCCCGGACCCCCGTACTGTCTTTGGGCTAAGCCCTGAATGTCTTAAAATCCTAGAAACACCCCTGGTTATTAAAAGCTATCAGCGATGCAGCTGTAGGTAAACTTTGATCGTCGCCACATACAGCAATGAAATCAAATAGACGCTATGTTAATCCAGTCCCAGTGGATTGGATGGATGTGGTGATCTTAATGCATTATTGAGACGCGGTTGGCTGTGCCATCACACATGGGCCCCCACCTCTTATCCATTATTTAATACAGAGAGGCACAGGGAGACTTTGACCTCCTATTATGAGCAGTCATGCCCTCCATAACAACATGTGATTGACAATGAGGCGGTTTATCAAACGGGGAGATATTTGGTGGTTATGTGCTTAATGTCTTCTGCCTGGGCAAACATATAGGAGAGGAGGTTACGTTAAGAGACATCAAATCAAAGATACCCTGTCGCTAGGCTGACCGTCTCAGGTCAGCCTATCCCTCTCTTGCAAAGAATATGACAGGCAGCAGTAATACACATTATTTTCTCTTGGGCACATATTTGGCACAGAGTCAATGTCTAATACTCAACACACACAAGACAGACATCCAGTCAGGGAGGGATTGATGCTCTTTAATGGCTAGCGTTCATTTTCTCTCCTCTCTCTCAGCCTCCCATCGCAAGCAGAACATTTTATTTTCCAACAGGATGAGTCATCCGTAGACTGTGTCTGTGTTCCAATTGGCACCCTATTCCCTACATAGTGCACTACTTTTGACCAGAGACCTATGAACCCTGGTAAAAAGTATTGCACTATAAAAGGGAAGAGGGTGCCATTTGGGATGCACCCTGTGAGTGGATGGATCAGAGCAGGCTGCTTCCTTATCTCTCCCTCTCTGCTCCACGCCCCACAGCTTAGCCACTAGCCGCCGCCACCATCCCACCATCCTGCCACCAAATCAGCTTAGAGATGAATGCCGGGCCAATTATGCACACCTGACTAAGACACACATCGAAAATAACAGAGACACCTGAAATGGAGGGAGGGCTGGGTTAGAATAACATGCACAGGCCCTGGATGAAAGGAGAAGATGAAGAGAAGAGGATATGAGGAGGAGAGGGACGGCGGTTCCAATTCAGAAAAACCTACAGGCCCTGGGACGAGAAGTGGTCAGAAGGAGAGGAAGGATGGGATGTCACAACTGATGTTTCGTGGCTATCTGAATTAGATGCAGTAATGAGCAATGTGTGCAGCAGGCATTGGTCGGGTTCCATTTTAGTGTTAGGTGACTCAACAGAGTATATCTGTGGCATTGTATACTTCAGGCTCAGTCTGAGAAGCTTTTCAGGAGGTTAGGTATTAACCATTTTGATAGCTTCATTATTTGAACGCAACTGAAGAAGATGTATACGGGGAGAAGTTTGGTACTCATCCTAATGTACAGTAGGCTTATGTGTTCCGTGCCACAATTAACAATGGCTGCTACTGTACAGCAGCAATTCAGTTTAAGAACTTGCAAGGATCATCGGTCCTTTCATTGACGATTGAGTTTTAGGCAAAATCTTCCATTGACAACAATCAGAACATCTGAGTTGTAAACAAAGAGTTAGGATTTGGCCATGTATTACGCACATACAGTACTTCGTCAAAGTCACTTCAACTTCTATAGTTTTATAGGGAGGAATTAAAATATGTTTAATTATTTCTAATTTCTCAAATTTACAAGGGAGCTCCATTCTCCCATTTCTCCCTCCACCAGCCTCTCCTGTTTCTACTGCAAGGCAAATGGCAACAACACCAAAACAGCAGAAATGTAGTTAACTGCACTTTATTATAGCTCAACAAACCCACAGCATACAGTACACCATCAAACTCAATCTGTGTTTACTGATATTTCATCATGAATTCAACATTGCCACAGGGGGCTGGGGGAGGAGGGAGGTTGCTGGAGCTCTTTGGGGCATGGGGGCTTGTCCTCTCCTGACAGCTATAAATGTTAATAAATTGATTAATTGGGGGTGGCATTGCATCCACGAACCCCCTTCGCTCACCCTGCATACACACACATACAGTACACACACCACCCCCACCTTTAGCCCTCAGGTTTAGACTCCAGCTCCTCTCTATGGATGGCTAAACTGGCCAGGATCAGTTGGCCCGGCTGCTCTGCAATAAATGTGACATTTATCCTTTTGATGAGGGTGCCTATCACTGTGCACAGACGCACGCTGCCACGTCCCACTGCTGCCGGGATCGGCCTCTTTACATGGAAATGCATTGTAATTACCGTGCTGCATGGAAGTGATATTTGCTCAGGGATAAGCAAATGGCATGTGATTTGAAGCGGGGCCGCTTTCAGAGTCGCTGTGGCAAGACAAAAAAAAGAAAAGTAAAGAAAAAAATCCTGGTTGAAAGGAGGGGAAAGCAGGGAAAGAAAGGTGGATGTGGTAAACTCAAATAAGATCCGATAGGGGTCTTGCCAATAGGCTGTCAAGTCTGCCAGTTCAGCTCATTACTGAAATGAAACCCTGCGTCAAAAATAACGCTCATAACATTGATACATTTTATAGAGTGGAAGTGTACTGGAAGTATTTTTTAATTTAGTTCAGCTGTAGAGACATTTTTGTAATTTGAGATGTTTTCTCCTAACCTTTATAAGCTGTAATTCTAATGTGAGGATAAATATTGTAATGTCACAGTGGTTAAAGCATTTTTAATTTGTCTCTTTGCCTCTATCACCGGTAGTGTAGTCAATGCCTCGGAGGAAACATTAAAACATAACTGCAGTGAGGATGGGTGATTAAGCTTGATGGAACAAGAGGACATGGCCAATGACAATTTCACATGTCAGGCCGTCTTGGTTTCTAAGACACAGATGGATACATCCCAACCCCCTCACTCTCCTTACACACATCTACACAGAACTGGCCTGAACAGAACATACTGTAGGCTAACATCACTGTACACCAATAAATATGAATCTTCCCTATAATATTCAAACATGCAACTTTGTGTCACGCCCTGGCCTTAGTATTCTTTGTTTTCTTTATTATTTTAGTTAGGTCAGGGTGTGACATGGGGAATGTTTGTGGGTTTTGTCTAGTTAAGGGTGTGTGTATTGTTTAGGGGGTTTTGTAGTAGGTATGGGGTAGTGTTCAGTGTAGGTGTTTAGGAAAGTCTATGGTTGCCTGATTTGGTTCTCAATCAGAGACAGCTGTTTATTGTTGTCTCTGATTGGGAGCCATATTTAAGGCAGCCATAGGCTTTAGGTGTTTGTGGGTAATTGTCTATGTTCTATGTTGCATGTGTGCACTTAGTTCTGTTTAGCGTCATGTTTGTTTTGTTCATTTTGTAAGTGTTTGTTTTTTCCTTCATTAAATGAAGATGTATTTTTCATGTGCTGTGCCTTGGTCCTCTCTTTCTCAAGAAGACGATCGTGACACTTTGTGAGTTTTGGTTGTAAACACTTGATGGGTATTTCAGTATGATTACGCAGGCAGGTAGCCTCTGACTGAATTTTTTGACATTTGTCAAATCTGTCAAACCGATTATTGCCGTTTCATTCTAAACCTTTTTTTCTAAAGAAAAGACTTGGACCATAAATCTAAAATGTCAAACTGTTAATGGTAAACTCACCACCAACACATGATTTAGGCCTAACAAAGTACATCACGGTTGGATAATCAAATGTTTCTCTAAAGCACAAACGTATACAGTACAGGTTCAGTAGGCTAGATAGAGAGTTCATGTCCAGGTTGAATATGCATCATGTTTAAATTCAAGCTCTAGTAACTGCTATGCCTACAGTAAGTAAAGTCACACACAGTCAAATGTCATGTATAATGGGCTCAGGTTAACTACAGTATGAGTTTAGCTTCAGGATAAATACAGTCTCTAGGCAACAAGCATAATGCTTAGGGTCCTTGCTTAAGCACAGTATCTAGATCATGACTTGACTGTTTTCCCTGTAATACGCCAGTGGTGTGTGGACTGTAAAGCCCAGACCTGGGTTCAAATAGAATTTGAAATCTTTCCAATACTTTCAGCATTGCGCTCTTACCTGCCTGGAGTGCCACTGCCAGATGGGTGGGACTTGCAGTTTTGGGACTTTTCTATTGGTCCATTAAGCCAGGCAAGCTCAATCAAGCCCAGCTATAGTATTTTCAATGATTTCAAATAGGATTTGAACCCCGGTCTGTTAAAGCCTGTGTGTCTGTCTACGTGGCGCCATGCCACTAAAGAAACAATATGCTAATCCGTCAACTGCTAATCTCTAGCGCCAGATCATGTCCATAATATTAAATTGAATTGTGGAGAGTAGGGGACATATGGGTGCTTTTGTGGGGCTCAAAATCCTGCCATGGACTACATTCTTAGGAGCATTAAAAGGCTAAACCTCATCCATCTTAAGGATTAAGGTAATATGTACTTAGAATCAGATTGAATAATCAGTCGCCAGGCAGTCATAAACAATGTCACTGGCTGGACCTGACAGATTGCTCCACTGATTGGGATTGATGGACCTTTCCAGTGATATTTGTGTGCCAAATGGACAGACTAGAGGAAAAGGTTGACATAATGGGATTTCTGCACTGCTTCACTTGGGTTCTCCACTGGGGCTTTCCCTGCATTAGCTTGGTTTAACACAATCTACATAGTTTCCTCCCTGAGGATTAAATTGCATGACGAGATGCGAAAGCTGTAAACCGTGATAAGTACAGTGCCTTCGGAAAGTATTCAGACCCCTTGACTTTTTCCATATTTTGTTACGTTACAGCCTTATTCTAAAAAATTTTTTTTTTAAATGTCCCTCATCAATCTATACACAATATCCCATAATGATAAAGCAAAAACAGGTTTCCATTTTTTTTTAATCAAACATGTAAAGAATATCATATTTACATAAGTATTCAGACCCTTTACTCAGTACTTTGTTGAAACAACTTAGGCAGCGATTACAGCTTCGAGTCTTATTGGGTATGATGCTACAAGCTTGGCACACCTGTATTTGGGGAGTTTATCCTATTCTTCTCTGTAGATCCTGTCAAGCTCTGTCAGGTTTGATGGAGAGCGTCGCTGCACAGCTATTTTCAGTGTCTCTCCAGAGATGTTAGATCGTGTTCAAGTCCGGGCTCTGGCTCGGCCACTCAAGGACATTCAGAGACTTGTCAGAAGCCACTCCTTCAAAAGCCACTCCTGTGCTGTCTTGAATGTGTGCCTAGGGTCGTTGTCCTGTTGGAAGGTGAACCTTCACCCCAGTCTGAGGTCCTGATCACTCTGGAGCAGGTTTACATCAAGGATCTCTCTGTACTTTGCTCTGTTCATCTTTCCCTCGATTCTGACTAGTCTCCCAGTCCCTGCCGCTGAAAAACTTCCCCAGGGTATGATGCTGCCACCACCATGCTTCACCGTAGGGATGGTGTCAGGTTTCCTCCAGACATGACCCTTGGCATTCAGGCCAAAGGGTTCAATCTTGGTTTCATCAGAACAGAGAATCTTGTTTCTCATGGTCTGAGGGTCCTTTAGGTGCCTTTTGACAAACTCCAAGCGGGCTGTCATGTGCCTTTTACTGAAGAGTGGCTTCCGTCTGGCCGCTCTACCATAAAGGCCTGATTGGTGGAGTGCTGCAGAGATGGTTGTCCTTCTGGATGGTTCTCCCATTTCTGACATGCACTGTCAACTGTGGGATCTGATATAAACAGGTGTGTGCCTTTCCAAATCATGTCCAATCAATTGAATTTACCACAGGTGGACTCCAATCAAGTGGAGGAACATCTCAAGGATGATCAATGGAAGCAGGATGCACCTGAGCTCAATTTCGAGTCTCATAGCAAAGGGTCTGAATACTTATGTAAATAAGGTATTTCTGTTTTTTTAAATATAAATATGCAAACATTTCTAAAAAACTGTTTCTCACTTTGTCATTACAGGGTATTGTGTGTAGATGAGGAAAAATATATTTAATCCATTTTAGAATAAGGCTGTAACCTAACAAAATAAAAATGTGGAAAAAGGGAAAGGGTGTGAATACTTTCCGAATGCACTGTATGTCCTCTGAATGCACTGTTACAGTATATAACACTACACACTGACTCGTTAGGGTTAGGCAGGGAGGGAAATACAAGCAGACTGTATTTGATGAGCTGATATTGGTGTCATAAGTGGGATCTCTTCTAATCACGGCTATAAGAATTTATTAAACCAAAACAAGGAAGAAATATCTGTGTGTGTCAGTTAATGACGTCGTCCAATCTCAAAGTTTAAATATAACTTATCAAAACTTTTCCCAGAACCCCTTGCTTCAGTGGAAAGTCTGGCACGGCCGATTGATAATTGGAGCTCTGTGTCATCATCCATGCGCTTCGGCATACTGTGGAGGGATGTCTGAGTCGCATTTATTCTTCAGATGAATGTGTTAATTAAAGAAATATCTCAGAGCTCGTTAACCCTCCACAGATACATAGTCCTCTCCTTAGAGCCCTTCCTTCGCCCACTCTAGCTACTGTAGCGTGTCCTCATGCCAGACATGCATGCACATACATGTGACACAAAACAGTGCAAAACTGTCACTGAAGCAGTGTCCCACAAATGAATGGTTAATAACCTCTTTTTGTGTCCATAGTCACAGAAACAATGAAAAAGCCCTGTGGCAGCTTACTAATGAGGTTACCCAAAAACCCGGCTGTCCCCAGCACTCATCATATTGGTTGGAGTTGTGGGAGGGGTGGCACTGCATTTGTATGCTGTTCAATAGGGAGTCATTCACGTCATGTTATTTTGGCTGTCAGAGTGGCCAAGAGGCGGAATGATTTGTACCCAATCTGCTCAAAGTCAGGTCGATACTGATCGATAGATTTTGTGTTTGACCTGTCAGCCATATTGTGGTCTAGTGCCAATGTAATGAGTTTTAGAGGATGATTTGAAATACCTATGTTCCTATGACAAGTTCCTTTTGTCATGCTGTTTCATGAAGGTAAATGTAGCTGAATTAGAATTCCATATTCTAAAACAACCCACATTGTCAAAGAGCATCCTTCCAATGCACTCTAGATATGGATTCCTCATATGAAATACAGTAAGTCACACACAGTCACACACACAGCATTCAAAAAGTAATGACAAACATATTTAATTTGTCCACTATGGCAGATTCCCCTTCAAGGGTACAAGAAAAGTAATATGTTTGATTTACAGTCGTAATTACAGATAGACTCCGTCACTGGCTATAACGGAAGAAATGGAGAAGACACCTTTATTTTTGTTGCCTGGTCTGAAGGTTTTGACAAGGCTTAATAGCTGTTAGCAAATGACTATTTATGGTGGTCAATAACAGGTATTTTACAGCTGCAGCATGGCAGTCAAGCTACCCCCTGACCCAGAAAACATTTATGCCTATCAATCATTGACTTTTTTTTCCCTCATCAGAAAATGATTGTAAAAGCATCAGTGGACAGTCGTTTTCTTTTCTCGCCTCAAGGTAAAGTAACGGTGCACTGCAGAGAGGGTTTGTTGTTGTTGTAGTGTCGGTAGTGAGCTATCAGATAGTTTCACTCAAAGCGTGGAGTGAGTGGAGTGCCCTCGAGTACACAAGCAATTGTGTGTAGGCCTCAAGTGAGTTCACCCACAGAAACATAATAGAACTCCTTGTCCTCCTCCAGCATGTCTTACAAGCCTTAATGAGATTAGACAAGCTCAGAAACAAATAGCCAAGCTCTCACCTCCACTTCACCTATTGCATTCTCTATCTGCGACCTCGACTTTGACTGGAATGTTCCCAGCCGCAAACGCAAATGCTGTGAAAGAGAAAAAATCCCCATCAGCTTGCAAACATTCGTCCAATATCATGCCTGGCTGTGGATGCACCCTGCTGATCAGCAATTTCAGCAGACGCACGCTGTCTTCCCAAACATTCCCAACGGGGGTTACAGTATATTATTTCAGCCTGGATGAGATGGGGAAATGATGAGAAAGAGGAGAGTAATTACTACGCTGGTTTGTTAAAGCAGACTTTGGCAAAACTGTTTAATGCAGCTCTTGGTATTGCTGTCCTGACTTCATGGGCCGTATATAGGACACCTCCCAAATGGCACCCTATTTCCTACATAGCACACTACTTTTGACCAGGCCCTGATCAAAGTAGTGCACTATATAGGGAATAGGGTTCCATGTGGGATGCATCCAAAGTATATTATACAGTAGGTCCAGGAAAGGAAGAAGGCATTAAGCTGGATCATTGCAGCTGATAGCTTTCCTCCCGCTCGCTGTGAGGCACTGATTCACAGCCATGTCAATTATTTACTTCTGTGTACAGACACATACTGCACACACACAAGCATGCACACACACACACACACACACCTTTATAGAAACACTCTATATAGGCTACAGTACACTGAAACACATAGAGCAACCAAACCGCCATAAACCTCTTCCTACGCACATCTCAGCCCCATACACACACATTCTCACGTACAACTACTAACCATCTCATCTAGCCTTACAGATAGAAACTTTTGCCAAGCTCCGTTGAAACCACCACTCCCCCCTCTCCTCTCGTCTTCTATCACCCCCAGGAAAATCAAACCCAGCAGCGACTCTTCCTCTCAGATCAAGGGAGATTTCTGTGGGAGTCAGTCTTATTTGCAGCCTCATTAACTCTGGAGGCAGGCCTCCACTGTGGCTAATATTCCCTCCCATCCTGCCAGGGCCCCCGATGAAAATCAATTATATTAATGTTAACAAAATATTCATACATCGAAAAGGGAGAGTGAGACAGAGCTGATGCTAGGTGGACCGTTAAGGCTAAAGCCTGTTAACCTCAGCTCTGACACAGCTCCTGATAGAAAAGCTACAGTAAGTCCATAGATTTGAACTCTGAGGTTTGCCATTGATTGTGTCAGTGTCGTCTATGAATGTTTTGACCAGATTGCTGCTACACCAGGATGTGACCCAAGTGGAACCCATTCCCTATATAGTGCACTACTTTTGATCAGAGCGCTATGGGCTCTGGTCAAAAGTGGCACACTATGTAGAGAATAGGGTGCCATTTAGGACAAAGCCTATATGATCAATGGTAAATGCTGTATCAGTGGATGGATGGAGGAGTACCACCCTAACGGGTGTGAAAAGCCCAGACAACCAAACTATCTATCAGCGATATTTAACTTTTTTGTTTTAGTACTGTGGTTACCTCATTGGATATGAAGGATCTATAGTATATAAGGTTATAGCACAATTATATAACAATACCAATATCCTTTATGATATTGAGCTATAAATACAGTGTACAGCGAATACAATCAGTTAAATCTAAAGGCTGTAAAGGCTGATAGAGTAATGGGAGAAATGTAACATTTCTACCAGACAGATTAAAATAACATATTTATTGGACTGACCCATTCAAATGCCTATACACAGTACATTACACATGTAGGAGTTATTTACAGTTGGTAGGTCATCTCTATGGCAGCAGGACTACACTAATTCATGGGTGTTAGCAAGGGCGTAGGAGCCGGGGGGACGGGGGGGACACCAGTCAAGAAGATAAAAAATATATATAATAATTAAGGAGTCTAAGGTTCTTGGCAACTGGCACATCACCCCTTGCAAATTAGCTGGCAAATTTGAGTGCTTTCAGCTTAGATGTCTTTAGCTTCATCACAGTGATTATGGGTCTTGACGGTGTGTTCAATGTGTTAAAGGGAAACTTCGCCGTTAGACACTATTTGGGGTGTTTTTCCAGTCTCCCTACTTAATTATGAGTGATGAGAGGTGTTTCAGACCAAATTATTTGAATAAAAAAAAATATTTGCGCTGGGAAAGTTCAACCAATGACGTCGTTGGTTGATTGAGCCTGCTGTCTGATCCAAAAATTCATGGAGTCATGTTTTTTAGCAATTATTGTGGCCCTTGTGTTTCGCCGATTACACAATCACATTAGCAGCGAGTAGATATGGTTGTCCTTGTTCAATAGAGCCATTGGACTTGTCTCAACGATGTTCCTACTCATTTTTCCTGGCTTTGTAAAGACTACAGCCTGACAGGAGTTCTACTTCCTTGTCCAATTGTGTTCCATCCCTTGAAGGCAGGCTTTTCAAAACGGGGGTGTTACTAGTTACTACAGGTTCACGTGAGCTATGATACCATGCACTGTCTATCTGAGATGGCTAGCTAAATAATTACAATTACTGCTTTTATTTATTCTTCTTTCCAAGGAGAGCTGGACGACTAAACAGTTTTTGACGTTCTTATACACACTAACATAGTATGTAACATAATGCCCTATTCATTTGAGTTCTTACTAGAGAGGGTCACTGCCGACCCCATGGAATGTGTGTGTGACCATCGAAATCTTGACACATATAGGGATAGAGGTGTGCTGGAGACGACCTCCAAGATCAACTGGCGGTGACGGTGGCGGTGGCGGTGGCGGTGGAGGGCAAATGACAAATAAGTAAGTTGTTTTGCTGTTGGTAGCTGTCTAGCAATATAGCTAAACTCTCTTTTCACACGAGGCAGTGTTGTTCAGTACAGTATAATTTCATGATCGATTCGGCCATTACAGGGCTTGCAATACCAATGCAAGCCGAGTTAGCCAAGTTGGGCTAGCTAGCTTTGTTTGCTGTACCCAAAATGTACTGTAGCCTACCTAGCCTCAGTGCATCTCATTAGGAGGACTAGGAACAAAACTGGAGAAATGTTTTGATGACGATGACGAAGACGAAGATTAAAGGAATGACTTTGCCTTTATTACTCATATTAGTCTTTGAGTAACTATACCTGTGTGTTGTGAGATGTGTAATATTCTGCATCGTGCTGTACAGTAAGAATACAGACAGTACACAATGGTTGCCCATGAAAGTCTAATAGCATTTTTGTCATTCTCTTACAGATAGTACCGCTTGGTGGCCTACAGATGGAGTTTGTTGTACATGGGGAGAAGCTAGGCACAGGACACCACATCCGCTTTGCCTGCATGTGTTGATGGGGCCATTCGAGCCATTCCAGCAATTCAAGCGGAGATGTGAAAGGTCCATAACAACAATCTCCTCTCGTTTCAAAGTGACTCTGAACACCTCACTGCACCCCCCAAACTCACCATATAATATGCAAGTATTCCCTTTGTAGAACTGTAGTATTTATTATAGGCGTTTGTACTATATGTTTCATCTATGTCATACATTGTCATAACAGTTTCTGCATACTGCTGTGTAAACTCACCTCGGTCTCCAGAGCAAATACATTTTGTCTTGAATACAAGCCATGTCTACTTATTTGCTACATTGACAGACTAATCTGTTTTATAGAAGCATTTTCACTTGCCAACAAATTAAAGTTGAAATGATACAGCAACTCCCTGCATCATTTATTATAGTGTCTTCCCACATGGGCTTCTAAGGCACTGTATTTGTTGTATACAAATAAAATGATCATACTTATACATACACTGAGTGTACAAAACACCTTCCTAATATTGAGATGCACCCCTCTTGCCCTCAAAACAGCCTCAATTCGTCGGGGCATGGACTACAAGGCGTTGAAAGCGTTCCACAGGGAGGCTGGCCCATGCTTCCCACAGTTGTGTCAAGTTGGCTGGATGTCATTTGGATGGTGGAACATTCTTGATACACACGGGAAACCCAGCACCATTGCAGTTCTTGTCACACTCAAACCGGTGTGCCTGGCACCTACTACCTACTACCATAAAAATGATTATTTAACCTGTATCCTCTCCTTCGTCTACACTGATTGAAGTTGATTTAACAGGTGACATCAATAAGGGATCATAGCTTTCACCTGGATTCACCTGTCATGGAAAGAGCAAGTGTTCCTAATGTTTTGTACACTCAGTGTATATGCACACACTTACAGTACATACATACATACATACCTACATACATATTACGTATACTGAACAAAATATAAACGCAACATGCAACAATTTCAACGATTTTACTGAGTTACAGTTCATATAAGGAAATCAGTCAATTGAAATAAATTCAATAGACGCTATATCTATGAATTTCTCATGACTGGGCTGGGGCGCAGCCATGAGTGGGCCTAAGAGGGCATAGGCCCACCCACTTGGGAGCCAGGCCCAGCCACTCAGAATTAGTTTTTCCCCACAAAAGGGCTTTATTACAGACAGAAATACTCCTCAGTTTCATCAGCTGTCCGGGTGGCTGGTCTCAGATGATCCCGCAGGTAAAGAAGCCAGATGTGGAGGTCCTGGGCTGGCGTGGTTAAACGTGGTCCGCTGTTGTGAGGCCTGTTGGACCTACTGCCAAATTATCTAAAACTACGTTGGAGGAGGCTTATGGTAGAGAAATTAACATTCAATTATCTGGCAACTGCTCTGGTGGACATTCCTGCAGTCAGCATGCCAATTGCACACTCCCTGAAAATATGAGACATCTTTGGCATTGTGTTGTGTGACAAAACTGCACATTTAAGAGTGGTCTTTTGTTTTTACCAGCACTAGGTGCACCTTGTAATGATCATGCTGTTTAATCAGCTTCTTGATATGCCACACCTGCCAGGTGGATGGATTATCTTGGCAAAGAAGAAGTTCACTAACAGGGATATAAACAAATGTGTGCTCAAAATTTGAAAGAAATAAGCTTTTTGTGCGTATGGAACATTTCTGGGATCTTTTATTTCAGCTCATGAAACATGGGACCAACACTTCACATGTTGCGTTTATAATTTTATTCATTATACATACACATTTGCATTCCTACTAAAATGAATACAATTGAAACACAAAAAACTAAAACCTTTCAGTTATACAACTTATCTTGTTGCGTCTTCCACACTTTGGAAATAAAACGTTTTCTTCATCACTACTCTAGAATAGTTCTGGTTTCTGTTGTTGCATTCTTTCAAACACGGTTTCTCTTAAATCATCATATAAAGTACAATAAAATAAAAAGAGCAGTTCATTCTCAATCTGCCCTGAATCGCAGGCTGTACATAGCCATTCTTCTTCATTTAGAGCAATGAACCTACCTACATCAATTACCAGAAGCAATATACCGGTTCTCAACTGGGCACACAAGGATCTTTGACTTCTTGTTAGTTGACAAGAGTCATACGGTTCTGCATCATATATGTTTTTAATCTGGTTATAAATTCTGAGTTTTGGTTTTAGCCATATATCAGGTGACCGTTTTTCTTTGGAGCTAAAGGTTAACTTGTGTTTGATCATGTTGACATTGCATCGTAACTTGTTTCCAAATATGTGTTGTAGATCAGCTTCCTTAAATATTGAGCTCCTTTGTTCCTTTGTCCAAGGGTAATTCTATGTGTTATTCTGTCCTCTGGCATATTGATAAGACAGTTCCATAACCTAATAATTTCCCCCCTATGTCTTATTACACTGGGCTCCCATCCCATGTCTCCTTGAATAGCAAAGTTTGGAGCACGTTTATGCACTCCAAGGAAACATAGTTTGGCTCTGTTTTGAATAGAGTTTGCTGTTTTGGCTTCTTTAGAACCCCATATTCCAGCAGCATAGTTCAATATAGGACACACACATGAATTATAGCCACTGTCTTTACAGATTTGAAATGTACTACCAATGGACCCTCTACATGCAGAATCAGATAGGGACTTCATACCCTTCTCAAAGGTTATATACTCATCAAAAAGGAAACCAATTTATTTATATGAGCAAGTGTACTTTAGGGGCATTGCTCCAAAAGAAAAGTCATAAATACTTCTTACTGTACGCTTTTTTCTGAAGTGCATTATCTGGGTTTTATCTTGGTTAATCATTATTCTCCACTTTGTACACCAAAGATTGAGAGTGTTCAACATACCGTACATTCCAAATCAATATCGTCTGCACACAGCAGTATTCCCAGAGCCGTGTCATCTAGATTAACTCCTAAATTAGCATGTTTGATTTCCTGGGCCAAGTCGTTTACAAAAGGGGCAAATAATGTTGGAGAAAGCACATCACCTTGTCTGACCCCAAACAGAGTGGGAAGCCATCCAGTCCTCAGATCATTTACCTGTACACAGGTGACTGGAGATCTATACAGGGCTTTAATTGCATCATAAAATCTTCCATCAATTTCCATTTTAATCAGTCTAAAAGCGAGGTCTCTATTCACCCAATCGAAAGCCTTCTAAAAATCAATAAAACAGGCAAAAGTTGGTTTTCTCTCTTGAATTCTAGCTTAAACCACTGTAGATCCAGTATATACAGTATGTGGTCTGTACAAGCTCTGGCTTTCCTAAAGCCATTCTGTTCATCAGCAAGCTGACCAGACAGTTCTAGATAGTGGGAGATCCTGTTATTTAGAATGCATGAATACAACTTACATATAGTGCTAATGAGACTAATCCCTCTATAGTTCAATGCGATTTCAGGGTACCTTTGGGAGGATTTTGGAAGAGGCTTGATTATGGATTTTAACCATACAGATGGAATGATAGCATTCTCAAATCAAGCCTGGAAGAGTCTGATAGCGGCGGAGCATTTGTAACATTTTAGGTGACTTCAAAACTTAATTAGATAAGTCATCAATTCCCGTGTCTTTCTTTGGTTTAATACGCTCAACCACCTTTCTGACTAATCTAAGACGGTGCATTTTAGGTAAAATAACAACTCAATGTTTATATCCCAGGACAAATTAGCTAGCAACAGCTAGCTAGCTAAATAGGAAGCAAGTGCAACCTAACTAGCTAAATTGCCATAAATGTTTAATGCTTTTCTACATGTCCCCAAATTAATGTAATCGGTTCAGAGTTTGTTCTGATATTTTAACCTGCGTGTCGTGATCGCGTTTGGTGTAGGGGGACAAAATACATTTATACACGATGGCGCACGATGGCGCACGCGTGCAGCCAGTTTGGGTTCCGTGTAATGTATCTAATTCCTTAGTCCAGAAGGGTTTACCCACTTTTGTACAATTTTAGTTTTCTGGATGTGTTTAAAAATGTCCCCTTAACACCGTCATCCAATTCATTATAATACACATCACAGAATGTCATACCAGGAGTAAATGCCATCTTGATTTTTCTGGTGTATTTCAAGTTGATCAATGAGCTCCAACAGAGCATTATAACACATACTAGGGGAATGGAAATGATCTGGTAGGTTTCTGAGTCTTCGCTTGATACATACATTAGACTAGCCTTCAGACATATCATTACAAACATCCCGATTGAACCCCAGCCTGAAATGTCAGACTCAACACAGTGGTCAGGTATTCTACAGCGATCCCCAATTAAAGACATACAGTCAACTCCCACACTTTCCGACAGCTCATTAGGGGTAAAGACATTATACTCAAAACATGTATTTAAACAGTCATGGGGGGTAATGATGTTATCAACAACCTTTTTCCCTTTTGTAGAGATTGATGTGAAATTATCTTTCTCAGGGGATATTCTTCCATTTAGAATACAGCCTTTTGAATCCTTTAGGAATTCCAGTAAGGTTTCACCATGCTTATTTAACACAGTGTCTAAGTTGGACCTGGGTGCAACATTATCACCATCCTGTATACAGTCTTCCAAACCAGCAATACAACTATTTACATTTCCAGAGGTAAATAGCGTCAACCTCCGAAAAAGTATAAATTTGAGCCAACAGGTGGCTAAAGAAAGTTTGAGAATCACATCCTGATGTAGAACCCACAGGAGGAAAATCATGGGAGACAATAACAAAACAATATTCCGATAGTGAATGCTCAAATCTCAGTCCCATTATGACATCTACTGATTTGTCAATCACATTAATTATAGGACTCGCGTATCTTGTTTCTAACAAAAAGTCAAACTCCACCAGATCCTTTAGGTGCTCTTACATGCGTTTTCCTATTATGTCCAAACCAAGTGTACCTGTCTATTTCTAATGAACGCTGACCTGTTAGATGTGTCTCATTCAGGGATATAATGTCAGGATTCAGTGAAAGTAACATCAATTGTCTTTCTCTGCAGCTCCTGGCCCCTGCTACCAGCATCAAGACCAAATGGAGACCGTTGCATCACTCGCCCACTCCCAGTGATGTAGATTCCCGGTCGGAATCTCCCGAAGAAGAGTTCTGAAGATCAGATCAATGAGTCGCTCCGTGTGTGACTTTGACGATCGTAGATAGACCCTGCTGAACCTTTCGTCTCTCCTTAGCCTTTGGGTCTGCTGAAGGACAGCCACTTTCTCCAGGAAAGAGCATAGTTCCAGCTTGATCACACCTGGGCCCCCGGCCTCTCGCCCGCATCCGCTCTGTAGCTACTAACACAGGCATCCGTTCTGTAGCTACTAACACAGGCATCCGCTCTGTAGCTACTAACACAGGCATCCGCTCTGTAGCTACTAACACAGGCATCCGCTCTGTAGCTACTAACACAGGCATCCGCTCTGTAGCTACTAACACAGACATCCGCTCTGTAGCTACTAACACAGACATCCGCTCTGTAGCTACTAACACAGACATCCGCTCTGTAGCTACTAACACAGACATCCGCTCTGTAGCTACTAACACAGACATCCGCTCTGTAGCTACTAACACAGGCATCCGCTCTGTAGCTACTAACACAGACATCCGCTCTGTAGCTACTAACACAGACATCCGCTCTGTAGCTACTAACTCAGGCATCCGCTCTGTAGCTACTAACACAGGCATCCGCTCTGTAGCTACTAACACAGGCATCCACTCTGTAGCTACTAACACAGACATCCGCTCTGTAGCTACTAACACAGACATCCGCTCTGTAGCTACTAACACAGACATCCGCTCTGTAGCTACTAACACAGGCATCCGCTCTGTAGCTACTAACACTGACATCCGCTCTGTAGCTACTAACACAGACATCCGCTCTGTAGCTACTAACACAGGCATCCGCTCTGTAGCTACTAACACTGACATCCGCTCTGTAGCTACTAACACAGGCATCCGCTCTGGAGCTACTAACACAGGCATCCGCTCTGTAGCTACTAACACAGGCATCCGCTCTGTAGCTACTAACACAGACATCCGCTCTGTAGCTACTAACACAGACATCCGCTCTGTAGCTACTAACACAGGCATCCGCTCTGGAGCTACTAACACAGGCATCCGCTCTGTAGCTACTAACACAGACATCCGCTCTGGAGCTACTAACACAGACATCCGCTCTGTAGCTACTAACACAGACATCCGCTCTGTAGCTACTAACACAGACATCCGCTCTGTAGCTACTAACACAGGCATCCGCTCTGTAGCTACTAACACAGGCATCCGCTCTGTAGCTACTAACACAGACATCCGCTCTGTAGCTACTAACACAGGCATCCGCTCTGTAGCTACTAACACAGACATCCGCTCTGTAGCTACTAACACAGACATCCGCTCTGTAGCTACTAACACAGACATCTGCTCTGTAGCTACTAACACAGACATCCGCTCTGTAGCTACTAACACAGGCATCCGCTCTGTAGCTACTAACACAGGCATCCGCTCTGTAGCTACTAACACAGGCATCCGCTCTGTAGCTACTAACACAGACATCCGCTCTGGAACTACTAACACAGACATCCGCTCTGTAGCTACTAACACAGGCATCCGCTCTGTAGCTACTAACACAGGCATCTGCTCTGGAGCTACTAACACAGGCATCCGCTCTGGAGCTACTAACACAGACATCCGCTCTGTAGCTACTAACACAGACATCCGCTCTGGAGCTACTAACACAGGCATCCGCTCTGGAGCTACTAACACAGGTCAGACTGGATCCCCTCCGTCAGAAGTCTCCATCGCATCCTCTCCCTCTTCCAAAATTAGGCCTGCTATAATGATGGACACCTCAGGGTCGAATTTAGTGGAGGGGTTTGAGTTTATATCAAACTCCATTATATACATACACTACATAACCAAAGATATGTGGACACCTGCTCCTCAAACATCTCATTCCAAAAGCATGGGCATTAATATGGAGTTGCCCCACCCACCCTTTACTATAATAACAGCCTCCATTCTTCCAGGAAAGCTTTCCACTAGATGTTGGAACATTGCTGCGGGGACTTGCTTCCATTCAGCCACAAGAACATTAGTGAGGTCAGGTACTGATGTTGGGCAATTAGGACTGGCTCACAGTCGGCGTTCCTATTCATCCCAAAGGTGTCTGATGGGGTTCAGGTCAGGGCTTTGTGCAGGCCAGCCAAGTTCTTCCACACCGATCTCAACAAACCATTTCTGTATGGACCTCGCTTTGTGCACAGGGGCATTCTTATGCTGAAACAGGAAAGGGCCAACCCCAAACTGTTGCCACAAAGTTGGAAGCACAGAATTGTCTAGAATGTCATTGTATGCTGTAGCATTAAGATTTCCCTTCACTGGAACTAAGGGGCCTAGCTCGAACCATGAAAAACAGCTCCAGACCATTATTCCTTCTCCACCAAACTAGGCACTACAGTTGGCACTATGCATTTGCGCAGGTAGAATTTTCCTGGCATCCGCCAAACCCAGATTCGTCTGTCAGACTACCAGATGGTGAAGCGTGATTCACTGCACCAGAGTTCAATGGCGGCGAGCTTTACACCACTCCAGCCAACGCTTGGCATTGCGCATGGTGATCTTAGGCTTGTGAGCGGCTGCTCGGCCATGGAAACCCATTTCATGAAGCTCCAGACAAACAAGAACTGTTTTACGGTTCTTGTTTGTCTTCACGGATGTTGCTTCCAGAGGAAGTTTGGAACTCGGTAGTGAGTGTTGCAACCAAAGACAGACGATTTTCACGCATTACACGCTTCAGCACTCGGCGGTCCCATTCTGTGAGGTTGTGTGGCCTACCACTTCATGGCTGAGCCGTTGTTGCTCCTAGACATTGCCACAGAAATTTGACGAACTGACTTGTTGGAAAGGTGGCATCCTATGACGGCGCCACGTTGAAAGTCACTGAGCTCTTCAGTAAGGCCATTCTACTGCCAATGTTTTCCTATGGAGATTGCATGGCGGTGTGCTCTATTTTATACACCTGTCAGCAATGGGTGAGGCTGAAAGAGCCGAATCCACTAATTTGAAGGGGTGTACACGCTTTTGTAAATATAGTGTATGTACAAGAGCTAGCATTATCTTTACCACAATGCACAATGCAGAGCATACTAAGCCTTCTATATTATACTACAACATCAGTCTAACTGAACATGGATGTTGTGTTGGGGTCCTGAATGTTCTTCAGCTAATGAAGCTCGTGTTGGGCAATGGCAGCTGGGCTGGCAGAACTTGAGCTCCATGACCTAGGACTGTCTCTTGCCAGCCCCGTGCAGTCTTTTCCTATTCTGAGTCAGATGATGTTGAGCTTGAGCTTTTTCCCGATTGATAGATTTATCCAAATTTACAAATACACCATGACAGCGCAATACACAAGGGGTGGAACAGTGGCAAAGGTACCCACAGGACAAACAGAATAATATTAGTCTGAGGAGAGATTAAATAGCATTAATACAACAAAAATAATTCTAAACACACCTTTAGTTTACAAAGTTAAACAGGATCTGTACTCAAGGTTGGGTAGGTTACTTTCTAAATGTAATCCGTTACAGTTCCTAGTTACTTGTTCAAAATTGTAATCAGTAATGTAACTTTTGGAATACCTAAACTCAGTAATGTAGTCTGATTACATTCAGATACGTAGATTACTTTCCTCTTAAGAGACATTAGAAGAAGACAAAAATTTATGTTACCAATTGAACAACATCTTTTGCAGGATAAATCGATGTTAAAGTTAAAGTTTACATAGCTGGCCATATGGATGTTACATTTTACTTTATGGGTTGGTTATGTAGGCTTCTTCTAACCCATCGCTTTCTACAACATATAATAATATTATTGAATTATATCTTTACATTAATATATATCATTTCTAAGTCCAAAAATGGATGTAGAAACTACAGATTGCCCCTTTAAGTCTATCAAAAGTGTGCGAGTTTGAGCATGTGTCCATTAGGCCTATGGATGTATTTTTTTATCAGCATGAATTACATTGAGCAATAAAATCCCCACTTTTATTCCATAGGCTGGGATCCGCACTATGCAGCTGTTGCAAGAGCGCATTTTTCACTGGCTGTCCACTGGTTTCATAAACAATGATAGGAAGCTTAAACTTATTGTATTCAACCATTCTTGGTTCTTGGTAACATGTTATTGTCATGACATCAGGAATCATATGGGAAGGAGAAGGGCCACAGTCTGGTACAAGTCAACAGGACAGCCGTGAGTTGAGAAGGAGTGAGGAATTTGGGCCGAGGTCAGGTCAGATGAAGTGAGGAAGAACAGATATCACTAAAATTCTGTCTAGCAACAGATATGTATTGCATGTTCAGATGTGTAAGGAGGAGACTCAGCATAGGAGGAAGGGTTAAATACCAGTGCTTGTGTGAAGATGTCTTTGTCTGTTCAGCTGTCTGACCCATTGGGTGAATAAACTTGGTTTGAGCTTTATAAACTCAATTTTTCTCCAATTTAGACTTCAAGCTTTGCATCAACAATCAACTAAGCCTCCATAATACAGAGTACTACAATATAAGTTGTAGCCTACTTACAGCGCATTCGGAATCTATTCAGACGACTTGAATTTTTCCACATTCTGTTACATTACAGCCTTATTCTAAAAGGTATAAATTGTTTTTTTCCCCTCATCCATCCACACACAATACCCCATAATGACAAAGCAAAAACTGTTGTTTTTTTAAAATTGCAAATTCATAAAAAAACAACAACTGAAATATCATATATACATAATTATTCAGACCCTTTACTCAGTACTTTGTTGAAGCACCTCTGGCTGGGATTACAGCCTTGAGTGTTCTTGGGTATGACACTTCAAGCTTGGCACATCTGTATTTGGGGGAGTTTCTCCCATTCTTCTCTGCAGATCCCCTCAAGCTCTGTCAGGTTGGATGGGGAGTGTTGCTGCATATCTATTTTCAGGTCTCTCCAGAGATGTTCAGGTTCAAGTACGGGCTCTGGCTGGGCCACTAAGGGACATTCATAGACTTGTCCCGAAGCCACTCCTGCGTTGTCTTGGCTGTGTGCTTCGGGTCATTGTCCTGTTGGAATGTGAACCTTCACCCTAGTCTGAGGTCCTGAGCACTATAGAGCAGGTTTTCATCAAGGATTTCTTTGTACTTTGCTCTGTTCATCTTTCCCTCGATTCTGACTAGTCTCCCAGTCCCTGCCGCTGAAAAACACCCCCACAGCATGATGCTGCCACCACCACCATGCTTCACCGTAGGGATGGTGCCAGGTTTCCTCCAGACGTGACGCTTGGCATTCAGGCCAAAGAGTTCAATCTTGGTTTCATCAAACCAGAGAATCATGTTTCTCATGGTCAGAGTCCTTCAGGTGCCTTTTGGCAAACTCCAAGCGGGCTGTCATGTGCCTTTTATTGAGGAGTTGCTTCCTTCTGGCCACTATCATAAAGACATGATTGATTGAGCCTAGGCCTTGGTCGAAAGGTGGGTACAGTGACTTGAAGAACATCGATCGTTCAGCTAAACGGCAAAAAACAAGCAGGGGGCATATAAATGCCCACAGCAGATTCAAGCTTCTGGGAAAAAGCTGCAGCGATAGACAACACAACGAGAGGGAAAGTTCTGCCAACAAGGGCAACTACAAGGAGTTTGCAGAGGTAATTGCACGTTACGACGCTTTACTTGCTGAACATATCGAAGTTTCGACTGTGTTTTCTAGGATGTCGTAAACAAGTCCGAACGATTTGATAGCTTCCATTGCATCATCCATTAAAATGTAGATTAAAAAGAGAGAGTTTGACGCAGCGCATTTTTTCGAATCTGCTCATGTAGGCTTTCCACTTTCCTCCGGTATCTATTTAGCAAAGATGATAATACATAATCACTCCGGACAGACACAAGCAAAAACTCATGACATAAATGTAGCAGCAGCCTAGGCTACACGTAAACATTAGAAATGGGACATGCTGTATGGGATGAAAACGAGACAATCTTTCAGTCTGATCAACTGTAGGCTACTAATAAGAGCTGCTGCATAACGTTACATCCTATGCGCCCTTTCCATCTGGTCAAGGTAAACTAATTGGTAATGTTTATAGTCCATTTGTGTGTCAGGAGAAAATATAAATGTGATCAAATGTTGTTCATATTCAAAATTGGGTTGGCTAGGCTGCCCATACGTGATTAACTGGAATTAATCAGTCAACATAATAGTGATGACAGATGTGAGTAAATGTTTTATAAGGCCCACAGTTGCATAGGACTGCATGATTCAAACATGCATAAAGCTAGCTCAGCCCTGTGAGTTATATTGTCTATCTGTTGTTGTCTATGTGTCTGGTAGAGGAAATCCCCCTCCTAATCTAGTCTAAATATAATTTTTATGAACAAATATAAGGTAGCTGCAGTTTGACAGGGTTTTCATCCCCCCCAGGACCAGGAGTTTTTTTCAGGAGTTTTTAAAAATCATGTGACCTGATTAGGAACAACTGGTCACATCATAGCCCATATAAAACCTTTTATTTGTATTTTTTTTACCCCCTTTTCTCCTCAATTTTCGTGGTATCCAATTGTTAGTAGTTACTATCTTGTCTCAGCGCTACAACTCCCGTACGGGCTCGGGAGAGACGAAGGTCGAAAGCCATGCATCCTCTGAAACACAACCCAACCAAGCCAAGCCGCTTGGCTTCTTAACACAGCGCGCATCCAACCCGGAAGCCAGCCGCACCAATGTGTCGGAGGAAACACCATGCACCTGGCGACCTGGTTAGCGCGCACTGCGCCCGGCCCGCCACAGGAGTCGCTAGTGCGTGATGAGACAAGGATATCCCTACCGGCCAAACCCTCCCTAACCCGGACGACGCTAGGCCAATTGTGCATCGCCCCATAGACCTCCCGGTCGCGGCCGGCTGTGACAGAGCCTGGGCGCGAACCCAGAGTCTCTGGTGGCACAGCTAGACCACTGCGCCACCCGGGAGGCCCCCATATAAAACCTTTTAACAACTGATTAATCACTGTCATACCAGAGTTTTCCTTGTTATGGTAACATACAGTATAAGGAAAATCTCCAGGCCAAAGAGGGTAAAAATTGCCCCACCGTACCGATGGTGCCACCAGTCTGCTTGCAGTTGTCAGTTATTGTCAGGTATGTGGATGATCAGGGCTTTATTCAGGAACATTTCTTGGGCTATTTTGATGTGTCAAGTGGGTGAGATGCGCAGCCTGTGTTAGACTTTATGCATTTTTAGATGTCTGAGTTTACCTTCATAGAGAAACTCGTTGTCCAAACCTACGTTGGCGCAGCTATGATGGAAAGTATCTGCTATTTGTATTTACAGCTAAGTCCACTCCTGTTTCCCGATTAAGAGGTCATGACCACTACCATTCTCAACTATCTCCTGACATGAACTGAAGCCACGTCTCATGTGCCCACTCTTCCACCGGCACATTGAATGTTTCCTCTCCAAGCATTGTGAGTACCCCTATCAATTTTCTCTCTTTACTGTATGTAGAGTCAATCACATACACAATCACATTATTACACATCAATGATTTTACTCCTTGCTTGGACTAACTCATTCTTAGCTTTTTTGTCTAACTGTGTATTGTTTTTGTTTTTTGTCTTCCCAGTCAAATCCTGTCCTGCACTGGTCAAGCCTCTGAACACCTCAACTCATGCCTCATACCCCATTCAATCACTGCTGTGATCCCTTTCCAACATGGTGTAAGTAGCCCTCTCATTCCCATTTCCCATAACATTGTACTATAAATGTCTTTATTAAATGCTTTAGGTTCAAGTAATTAGTCTGACGATTTTTGAAACACCCTTTGTCATCTCCATGCGTTCCGCACCTTTACCGTGGGTCTCCCATCCTCCTCAGTTTCTCAAGTCACCAGCCTCCACTGCTCTCCAAGCTCATAGGGTTCATAGACTGATGATCTGTCATAGCGTGAATCAATCTGAATGATCAAATATCATCTCTGCTGAAATGATAGCAGCTTAAGTCTAGAGGGTGTATTGCATGTGTTAACTTAATGCAGGATAGAGGCAGCCATGATACTATTTCATTTTTATAGTTGTGTAGGGTATCATTTGTGTGTGTGTGTGTGTGTGTGTGTGTGTGTGTGTGTGTGTGTGTGTGTGTGTGTGTGTGTGTGTGTGTGTGTGTGTGTGTGTGTGTGTGTGTGTGTGTGTGTGTGTGTGTGTGTGTGTGTGTGTGTGTGTGTGTGTGTGTGTGTGTGTGGTATTCAGTACAGTATGAATGATCATGGCCTTAAGACTGATTGGACCGTAGCAGAGTAAGTGCTCCTCTGCATGGCACCCCTTTTATACATGCCCATTGGTAAGTTAGGATTTATTTTGCATCCTTTTCTCAAAAGTCACTAAAAAGCATTTAAAATCTGTTTTTCAAATAAAATTCCACCCCCGGCCTCCCGTAGAGAAATGTTTGTCCCCCCAATCCAAAAAACATTCCTTATCCCAGAATACTTCAACTGGTGACTATCTGGAAGAATAAAGAAAAAGGAGCACTCTGTTGTTGTTTAAATCCGATAGATTTATTGACGGGACAAGTAAACAATCGGCTTACGTTTCGGCATGAATCGCCTTCATCAGAGCCTCCTGAGATAAGGACCGTTTTTGGGAATTCAAGTCTCTCAGTTGAGCACCTGATTTCCCCCTTTTTCGTTCAAGTTGGGCTGAAGCGCATTTGGGTTATACCTTCTTTCCACCCCCTTGTCAGAGCCGCTCCTACACCCCTGGGTGGACGTTAGTCCTCTCAGCTGACCCTATCTGTCTAATTTTTTTGAAGACTTTAGGATATACAGACATATTTATTGTTCACTAAAGGCCAACGGGTATAATGCCTTAGAAGCAGTCATAATGCATGGTAAAAATGTATGACACCTTGGTAGAGTCTGCAGTGCTGTCTGTGATATGTTCATATGTCTCTGTATTGTCCCTGTATCTGTCTTTGGCTGAGGACAAATTCATTTTACCCTCTGGGTGTCAATAAAGTTTTATTCATTCAATCATTCTTAGTGACTCATCATGATCCTGAGTTATTCTTAGCCATTTTGAGTCTGTTGAAAAAGGAACTCATGAAATAACATAAGCTATAAGGAGATGTCAAAACAGTATAAAGGCTCATAGCTGCTTATAACAAGTAATAATGCACTATAAATGCGTTTATTAAAGTGTGACAAAATCTTCCTCTATGTCTATCTCTAGTATGTGTATCACTATGTATTGCACTAGGGCTCTGGTTAAATGTAGTATAGTGGGGAATAGTGTGCCATTTGGGACACAGCCACTGTACCGTGGCCACGGGGCCTTGGGAGGGCTAAAGACCCAGCTGGCAGTCACTCCGATCGGCCCTGAACTTCACATCAGAGTGGCTCTCGCAACATGGGGCTCCCATCAATACTTTATCAGGGCTATCTGTGGCGGCAGGGCCTGACGTTGGCATTTCACAGGTGGCTACGTGCACAGCAGGCTGCCTCTGCCTTTAAAGAGCCTCTGACACAACAGCAGCCAGAGGGACAGCACTGACACTGACAGCTCTGGCTCCAGTCAGGACTAGAAACAACAGTCACCAGTCACAGTAATGAGTATAGGATCAGCATGACAGTTGTGGGTGGAGATGGTAAGGTTTTCTTAAAGCTGTGGTCAACCTGTCTATTGTTTAAAGAAAGGTAGGGGTGTGTGCATAGAGATCCTATTTAATTATACGGAACAAAAATATAAACGCAACATGCAAAGTGTTGGTCCCATGTTTCATGAACTGAAATAAAAGATCCCAGAAATGTTCCATATCCATATGTTTATTTCTCTAAAATGTTGTGCACAACATTGTTTATATCCATGTTAGGGAGCATTTCTCCTTCGCCATCTCTCCTTCCACCTGACAGGTGTGGCATATCAAGAAGCTGATTAAACTGCATGATCATTATACAGGTTCATCTAGACCACACTCTAAAATGTGCAGTTTTGTCACACAACACAATGCCACAGATGTCTCAAGTTTTGAGGGAGTGTGCAATTGGCATGCTGACTGGAGGAATGTCCACCAGAGCTGTTGCCAGATAATTTCATTTTAATTTCTCTACAATAAGCCGCCTCCAATTTCATTTTAAAGAATTTGGCTGTATGTCCAACAGGCCTCACAACCGCAGACCACGTGTAACCATGCCAGCCCAGGACCTCCACATCTGGCTTCTTTACCTGCGGGATCATCTGAGACCAGCCACCCGGACAGCTGATGAAACTGAGGAGTATTTCTGTCTGTAATAAAGCCCTTTTGTGGGGAAAAACTCATTCTGAGTGGCTGGGCTGCTCCCCAGTGGGCGGGCCTATGCCCTCCCAGGCCCACCCATGTGAAATCCATAGATTATTTAAATTGACTGATTTCCTTATATGATCTGTAACTCAGTAAAATCTTTTAAATTAAACTGTTGCATTTATATTTTTGTTCAGTATAAGTATTCTAATTCTGTGTGTGTGTGTGTGTGTAACAGTATAACTTTAAACCGTCCCCTCGCCCCGACACGGGCGCGAACCAGGGACCCTCTGCACACATCAACAACTGACACCCACGAAGCGTCGTTACCCATTGCTCCACAAAAGCCACGGCCCTTGCAAAGCAAGGGGCAACCCTACTTAAAGTCTCAGAGCAAGTGACGTAACTGATTGAAATGCTACTAGCGCGTACCCGCTAACTAGCTAGCCATTTCACATCCGTTACACTCACCCCCCTTTCAACCTCCTCCTTTTCCGCAGCAACCAGTGATCCGGGTCACGGCACCAATGTAACAGTATAACTTTAAACCGTCCACATCCGTTACATGTGTGTGTGTGTGTGTGTGTGTGTGTGTGTGTGTGTGTGTGTGTGTGTGTGTGTGTGTGTGTGTGTGTGTGTGTGTGTGTGTGTGTGTGTGTGTGTGTGTGTGTGTGTGTGTGTGTGTGCGTGTGTGCGCGTGTTTGAAGTTTTATTAGTCATATATACAAGATACACATGGTTTACTCCGTCCAATGAAATGCTTACTTTCAGGTTCCTTCTGGACAATGCAACAACAATAAGAAATAATACAAGATAAGAATACGAACATAAAGTAAATGGCTCAGTAGAATAGAATCAACATTTCAGCTTAAGTATAATACAGGAAGGCACAATTTCTAGTCCAATTTTTTGTGTTTTAGGGAAGGGATAGGTGCCAGTGTATAAATGGTGCAGTATTTAGCAATAAGAGTCTGATAGCAACAGTTGTGATGTGTGTGTAGCATGAATGTGTGTGTGTGGTGTGTGTTTGTGTGAGAGAGAGAGGGGGGGGCTAGCCTCAGGTGAACCTGTAGAGGCAGCCATGGCAGCACGTCTGGACGATGAACCTGAATAACACATAACTTAAGGTTACTTGCGTCACCCCTGTTCTCTGATATTATGAGTGAGACATCTAACTAAATACTGTGTGTGTGTGTGTGTGCGCGCTAAGGTGTGGAGAGTCAGTGCAGGTGGTCAGTCCAGTTCAAGTGTTGAGCAGTCTGATGGCTTGTAGATAGAAACTCTCTGAGCCTCTTGGTATCAGACCTCATGCTCCGATAACGTCTGTCCAACGGTAAGGAAGTGAACAGCTCAGGGCTGGGGTGATGCTGCAGGCCTTCCTCAGGCACCATTTTAAGTAGATGTCCTGGATGGGTGGGAGCGTGGTCCAGAAGATGTACTGGGCCGTCTTCACCACCCGCTGGAGGGCCTTCTAGTCGTGGACGGAGCAATTCCCGTTCCAGGCCGTTACGCAACCGGTCAGGATGCTCTCGATGGTGCAGCAGTAGTATCTGGAGAGGACCCGGGGTGGCATTCTGAATCTTTTAAGCCGCCTTAGGCAGTAGAGACCTTGTTGCGCCTTCTTGATAAGAGTGGTGGTGGTGTTGGTCCATGTCAAGTCCTCGGTGATGTGCCGAGGAACTTAAAACTGCTGACTCTTTCTACTGCAATCCCGTTGATGTGGATCGGGGCATGTTCCCTTTGCTTCCTGAAGTCAACAATCAACTCCTTTGTTTTGCTGGCGTTGAGGGAGAGGTTGTTATCCTGGCACCACAATGCCCCTGTGTGTGTGTGTGTGTGTGTGTGTGTGTGTGTGTGTGTGTGTGTGTGTGTGTGTGTGTGTGTGTGCGTGCGTGCGTGCGTGCGTGCGTGCGTGTGTGTGTGCGCGCGCGTGCGTGTGTGCGTGCGTGTGTACGTGCACCTGTGAGAGACAGAAAGAAAGAGAGAAATAAAGAAAGGGAGAGGCACTGTAGAGAGAGACCTTATTCTCTACCTCGTCTTCTCCAAAGGGGGTAGCAGCAGCAGCAGCAGGCCTGTGTGTGTTGGTACGCTGATTAGGCCAGTGGAGCACCTAACAGCTGGAGTCCTGCTCTGCTCTGCTCAGGGAGGCGGCAGGGAGGGAGGGAAGTGGTGCAGGGATGAGCCAGGTTTGGCAGAATTTCAAATGGGGGAAGAAATAAGCCTTTAAAGCATTCTGATGACTGAAGGCAGGCAGAGAGACACATCTTTGATTCAGACTCTCCTGAGTCTTCTTTGTTTTAAAGGAGGGAGCCCTCCTCTCACTCAAATCACCTCAAGACAACTTGTATCTTTAGAGAGTTACTTTTGAACTTGGGTATTAAAATGGAAACTTTGAGCGAGTGAAACCTCCTTTTCTTTTGAGACATGCCTCTAATATAATTCCTTTGTCTGAATGCATTTCTTTTTTCGTCTTAAAAAGCATAGCATCTTTGGATTGCATTAGTCTTCATGAAGTAGAGGTTATTGTAGACGAGTGAAAGTAAGATTTACTGAAATATTTGAAATACAAGACAGCCTTTTCTTTTTTCTTATACCACTTGATATTGTACTGTATGCCTTTCTTGTACTTGCATTACTGGTTTTAATTGAGCTTTGGTGTTCATATTGCATTCAAATATGAGACACAATGAGTCATATTCTTTCTAACCTACACACTGTGTTCCTAGTTTTATCACCACTAACTTCTATATCATCGCCCAGATGCCTATCTTCCCATTCCCACAGAAGTTATATTTTGGTCCTTTGTAGCTCAGTTGGTAGAGCATGGCGCTTGTAATGCCAGGATAATGGGTTTGATTCCCGGGACCACCCATACATAAAATGTATGCACGCATGACTCTAAGTCGCTTGGACAAAATCGTCTGGTAAATGGCATATATTATTGTATATTATATATATTATTATGTACTTTTCCATTATTGAATTTCCAGTAGCGCATTCGATAATTTTCCTAAGAACTTCTTATGAATAATAAATGTATTTTTTTTATACAGGAAACACAAAAGGAGGCTGAGGAGGAGGAGGATGATAATAATTCCTGGGGAAGCTAGACCAGCACAACAGGCTCCCTGGAGACCAAACAGATGTTTACATTTGAGCTGCATCAAAGACACATCACAAAACATGCCAATGATGCCAGCGAGCCCCAGGAAGGAAGGCCTGCCTAGCTTGTCACAAAAACATCTTCTCAGGTTTGCTGCTTGATGCTGCTAAATTCATTAATGAGCGAGAATTTGAGAGAAGACAAGACAAGCACTTCCTCAAACAAGGTTTTGAGATGGAAGTGAAGTGACTATGTGAGCTTTTGTGGTTAATCTAAATTAACCTGTGAAGAAATGAGACACTCTAGACACATGGAATATTGGTGAGATTAAAGGTGCTACACATACAATTGTATTTTTATTTTCACATTGTAATTTTCAGAAAATGTCCATAATATATCTGCAGTAATAGTGGAACGATAGTGTTTCACAGAATTATTTACTAAGGGTGTGCCGATCTCATTCATACTCGTATTCGTAATCATCCGTTTTCAAATCAAATCAAATTGTATTAGTCACATGCGCCGAATACAACAACAGGTGTAGTCCTCACAGTGAAATGCTTACTTACAAGCCCTTAACCAACAGTGCAGGTTAAAAAAATATATGATTAAGAATAAGAAATAAAAGTAGTTTAAGAGCAGCAGTAAAATAACAATAGCGAGACTATATACAGGGGGGTACTGTTACAGAGTCAATGTGTGGGGACACCGGTTAGTCGAGTTAACTGAGGTAATATGTACATGTAGGTATAGTAATTAAAGTGATTATGCATAGATGATAACAACAGAGAGTGGCTGCGGTGTAAAAGGGGAGAGGGGGGGAGGGTGCAATGCAAAGAGTCTGGGTAGCCATTTGATTAGATGTCCAGGAGTCTTATGGCTTGGGGGTAGAAGCTGTTTAGAAGCCTCTTGGACCTAAACTTGACGCGCCTATTCCGCTTGCCGTGCGGTAGCAGAGAGAACAGTCTATGACTAGGGTGGCTGGAGTCTTTGACAATTTTTAGGGCCTCACTTCACACTTCTTAATTGGATTTACTTGTGATAGGAAAACATGGAAGTGGCTTTAAATATCGGTAACGCCTATATCTCAAATGTGCATTACTGTAATATCACTCAGAGCGCATCTCAGAGTGCATCTTTATGTTCCTTCACTCATTCACACACATTGTTCAAAGGTAAACGACCCCGACAGATGAATATGCACATGATTTACTTAATTAGTCCTATTCAATTATCAACGAAATAGGCGAATAAGTAGCCTAATGCATGGCTGGCTACTGCTGCCTACATTTATTCCAGACAGATTTAGATGAAGGTAGGCTAATTCACTTGCCCCATATATTGTTTCACTTTTGAGAGGAGCAAAACTTTTGTCTCTCTCCCGACACTTATGACACAACATAAAAAATGTATATATAATTTGTACCAGTCAAAGGTTTGGACACACCTACTCAATCAGTGTAGATGTAGAATTCAGCGTTATTTGGACTATTTTCTACATTGTAGAATAATAGTGTAGACATCAAAACTATGAAATAATACATGGAATCATGTAGTAACCAAAAGTGTCAAATCAAAATATATTTTATATTTGAGATTCTTCAAAGTAACCACCCTTTGCCTTGATGACAGCTTTGCACAGTCTTTGCACACTCTTGGCATATTTTGATTTGTTTAACACTGTTTTTGTTACTACATGATTCCATATGTGTTATTTCATAGTTTTGATGTCTTCACTATTATTCTACAATGTAGAAAATAGTTGTTTTTTTTATAAGAAAAACCCTTGAATGAGTAGGTGTGTCCAAACTTTTGACTTGTACTATATATAAAACTACATTTGTAATTTTATCTTCGAATGATCTGTTTCTCTGTAAATATGCCTGGGCAAGAATAAATAATAACTGCAAGCAAGCATCTGTTTGGATCACGAAATAATGACAGATATCGTCAGCAATGGAATAATTATACAGACAGACAGTCTTCCCACTAAACAACGTCAAGTAGACAGACAAAAACAACCATATGGCCTCAGCAAAGTCAACAGAAAATAACAAGATTGAACAACAATGACTAGCTACGGATTCTGATTCATACATGATGTTTGGAGAAGGGGAGACTTGTGCCCTGAGACGAGTGACTGTGAATGAGTGAAATAGAACCATGAGTGTCTGTCTGGGGAAATGAGAGCAGAGGGATGGACAATTACAAAAAATACTTGTGTCATAATGGTATTCTGAAAATTCTCCATATCCATTACAATACTCGTTTTGTTCGAGTACTCGGCACACCCCTATTACTTATGAGCCAGTTTGTGATTGGCTGTTATATTCGCCTATTGATTTCTCCCGCTGGAGTGGTATCCGTTGTCAAAATGGGAAAGCTGTTTTGACTTTGTGGCTGTGTGTAACGGCTGTCTAATTCCTCCTCCTCGGATGAGGAGAAGGTGTATGGATCGGACCAAAACGCAGCGTTGTATGCAGACATAATGAATATTTATTAAAGACAAGACGAACACAAAAAAGACTTGGAAAATTACAAAACAAAAAACGACGTAGACAGACCTGAACTTGAGAACTTACATAGACACGAAGAACGCACGAACAGGTAAGACTAGCCAAACGAACAAACAAACAAACAAACTAAACAGTCCCGTGTGGTGCAACAGACACAGACACAGGAACAATCACCCACAAACAAACAGTGAGAACAGCCTACCTTAATATGGTTCTCAATCAGAGGAAACGTCAAACACCTGCCTCTAATTGAGAACCATATCAGGCAACACATTTAACCCAACATAGAAACACATAACATAGAATGCCCACCCCAACTCACACCCTGACCAACTAAACACATACAAAAACAAGGAAAACAGGTCAGGAACGTGACACTGTGTTATCTAGTGGAAATCGGGTCCTGGTTGCTAAAAGCTCAATTTCAGTTTATGTGAGAAAACAAGCACTGAATATAGTATGAAATCATTGTACCAAAATGTTGTTTTTACATCTGTTTGAAACATGAGTCTCCAACACCTTACGGGGAAATTGAATGCGGGGGGAGATTTGTTTCGAATGCAGCCTAGTGCTGTTGCAATTCACCAAGCTTTATATGGGAGAAATTCTGAAAAATAATATTAATATGAAAGAGAGAAAATGTGCTGTACAAGTAGGCCTACATAGTACATATTATTGTTTAATAAGAAAATACATCATTGCTTAAATCAGGCACGCTTTCAGGAGTTAAAACTCCTTTAATGTGTATTGACACAACACAAGAGAACATGTTTTTACAGTACTGTGTTCCAGTATAATGCATTGCCAGAGAAAGATCTACAGTATAAGCTCTTGGCTCTGAGCGGCGATGATAACACACAAACATTTCTTCGCATTAGGGTTATAAAAATCTACATATTGAGTATCAGTGTTGAAATAGCATCCAGTCAGAACAAGGAGCCAGGATTAGACATGGTGCATTTTTTCTCATCTTCCTTTTCTTCACACCTAGCCCCCCCTCCGCTCCGCTCACTCACACACTCTCCAATGCAAATGAGCATGATACCCATGAAATTAAAATGCAGTTCCCCAGAGATAGCCACACAGATTATGGCATACTGCGGGAATTTGGAGATATATATGTCATGGTGAGTCAAATTAATTTCACGATAGGCCGAGACTTAAAACGATGTCATACCTCCATGTCTGGCATGTACATTGTGTGTCCATTAATTAGGTTTGCTGTTGGTGGGGTAATAAATCACAACTCCAGTCACTTCCTTCTGTAATGACACCCCAGCCGCACCGCAAGCTGCATCAGCAAAGCACTCCGTCTCACAACGTGCAGTGGTGTAAAGTAACTAAGTCAAAAACCTTTGAAGTACTACTTATGTCGTTATTTGGGGTATCTGTACTTTACTTGAGTATTTACACTACCGTTCAAAAGTTTGGGGTCACTTAGAAATGTCCTTGTTTTTGAAAGAAAAGCACTCTTCTAGGCAGAATTCCTCTATCCAGTGTCTGTATTCTTTTGCCCATTTTAATCTTTTATTTTTATTGGCCAGTCTGAGATATGGCTTTTTCTTTGCAACTCTGCCTAGAAGGCCAGCATCCCGTAGTCGCCTCTTCCCTGTTGACTTTGAGACTGGTGTTTTGCAGGTACTATTTAATGAAGCTGTTGAGGACTTGTGAGGCATCTGTTTCTCTAACTAGACACTCTAATATACTTGTTCTCTTGCTCAGTTGTGCACGGGGGCCTCCCACTCCTCTTTCTATTCTGGTTAGAGCCAGTTTGTGCTGTTCTGTGAAGGGAGTAATACACAGCGTTGTACCAGATCTTCAATTTCTTGGCAATATCTAATTTCTCAGAACAAGAATAGACTGACGAGTTTCAGAAGAAAGGTCTTTGTTTATGGCCATTTTGAGCCTGTTATCGAACTCACAAATGCTGATGCTCCAGATACTCAACTAGTCTAAAGAAGGACAGTTTTATTGCTTCTTTAAACAGAACAACCGTTTTCAGCTGTGCTAACATATTTGCAAAAGGGTTTCCTAATTATCAATTAGCCTTTTAAAATGATGAACTTGGATTAGCTAACACAACGTGGCATTGGAACACAGGAGTGATGGTTGCTGGTAATGGGCCTCTGTACTAGAGGTCGGCCGATTATGATTTTTCAACGCCGATACCGATTATTGGAGAACCAAAAAAAAGGCGATACCGATTAATCGTCCGATTTTTATTTTTTAATTTGTAATAATGACAATTACAACAATACTGAATGAACACTTATTTTAACTTAATATAATACATCAATAAAATCAATTTAACCTCAAATAAATAATGAAACATGTTCAATTTGGTTCAAATAATGCAAAAACAAAGTGTTGGAGAAGAAAGTAAAAATGCAATATGTGTCATGTAAGAAAGCTAACGTTTAAGTTCCTTGCTCTGAACATGAGGACATATGAAAGCTGGTGGTTCCTTTTAACATGAGTCTTCAATATTCCCAGGTAAGAAGTTTTACGTTGTAGTTATTATAGGAATTATAGGACTACTTCTCTCTATACCATTTGTATTTCATTAACCTTTGACTATTGGATGTTCTTTAGTATTGCCAGTGTAACAGTGTAACAGTATAGCTTCCATCCCTCTCCTCGCTCCTACCTGGGCTCGAACCAGGAACACAACGACAACAGCCACCCTCAAAGTAGCGTCACCCATGCAGAGCAAGGGGAATAACTACTCCAAGTCTCAGAGCGAATGACGTTTGAAACGCTATTATCGCGCACCCCACTAACTAGCTAGCCATTTCACATCAGTTACACCAGCCTAATCTCAGGTGTTGATAGGCTTGAAGCACAGCGAAGAGCTTCTGGCAAAACGCAGGAAAGTGCTTTGTGAATGAATGCTTACGAGCCTGCTGCTACCTACCACCGCTCAGTCAGACTGCTCTATCAAATCATAGACTTAGTTATAACATAATAACACACAGAAATACGAGCCTTAGGTCATTAATATGGTCGAATCCGGAAACTATCATCTCGAAAACAAGACGTTTCTTCTTTCAGTGAAAACTTCTACTTCATCACAATCCCGGATCCGGGAGCACCCCCATCAGCAAAAAAGCTGACTAGCATAGCCTAGCATAGCGTCACAAGTAAATACTAGCATCTAAATATCATTAAATCACAAGTCCAAGACACCAGATGAAAGAGACACATCTTGTGAATCCAGCCATCATTTCTGATTTTTAAAATGTTTTACAGGGAAGACACAATATGTATTTCTATTAGCTAACCACGATAGCAAAAGACACAACTTTTTTTTCTCCACCATTTTTTTCCTGCATAGGTAGCTATCACAATTTCGACCAAATAAAGATATAAATAGTCACTAACCAAGAAACAACTTCATCAGATGACAGTCTGATAACATATTTATTGTATAGCATATGTTTTGTTAGAAAAATGTGCATATTTCAGGTATAAATCATAGTTTTACAATGCAGCCACCATCACAACTCTTACCAAAGCAACTAGAATAACTACAGAGACCAACGTGAATTAACTAAATACTCATCATAAAACATTTATGAAAAATACACAGCGTACATAAAATGAAAGACAAAGATCTTGTGAATCCAGCCAATATTTCAGATGTTTTAAGTGTTTTACAGCGAAAACACAATATAGCATTATATTAGCTTACTACAATAGCCAACCACACAACAGCATTGATTCAATCCAACAATAGCGATAACGAATAAACCAGCAAAAAATATTACTTTTTTCACTAACCTTCTCAAACTTCTTCATATGACAGTCCTATAACATCATATTACACAATACATATAGAGTTTGTTCGAAAATGTGCATATTTAGCGGCACAAATCGTGGTTATACAATGAGAATAGTAGCCAAGCTGCCAACAAAATGTCGGGAGAAATCTTGGGAGAGGCACCTAATCTAATCAGTAACTAATCATAAACTTGACTAAAAATTACAGGTTGGACAGCAAATGAAAGATACATTAGTTCTTAATGCAACCGCTGTGTTAGATTTGTAAAATTAACGTTACTACGACATACAGCGTGCGTTAACCTCTAACGAGTCACAAACCCGGATCCGGGATCCCTCCATCAAAAAAGCTGACTAGCATAGCCTAGCCTAAAGCCACAGGGATATCATATAATAAAATGTTCATGAAATCACAAGTCCAAGACACCAAATGAAAGATACACATCTTGTGAATCCAGCCATCATTTCTGATTTTTAAAATGTTTTACAGGGAAGACACAATATGTAAATCTATTAGCTAACCACGATAGCAAAAGACACAACTTTTTTTTCTCCACCATTTTTTTCCTGCATAGGTAGCTATCACAATTTCGACCAAATAAAGATATAAATAGTCACTAACCAAGAAACAACTTCATCAGATGACAGTCTGATAACATATTTATTGTATAGCATATGTTTTGTTAGAAAAATGTGCATATTTCAGGTATAAATCATAGTTTTACATTGCAGCCACCATCACAACTCTTACCAAAGCAACTAGAATAACTACAGAGACCAACGTGAATTACCTAAATACTCATCATAAAACATTTATGAAAAATACACAGCGTACAGAAAATGAAAGACAAAGATCTTGTGAATCCAGCCAATATTTCTGATTTTTTAAGTATTTTACAGCGAAAACACAATATAGCATTATATTAGCTTACTACAATAGCCAACCACACAACAGCATTGATTCAAGCCAACAATAGCGATAACGAATAAACCAGCAAAAAAATATAAATTTTTTTCACTAACCTTCTCAAACTTCTTCAGATGACAGTCCTATAACATCATATTACACAATACATATAGAGTTTGTTCGAAAATATGCATATTTAGCGGCACAAATCGTGGTTATACAATGAGAATAGTAGCCAAGCAGCCAACAAAATGTCGGGAGAAATCTTGGGAGAGGCACCTAATCTAATCAGTAACTAATCGCAAACTTGACTAAAAAATACAGGTTGGACAGCAAATGAAAGATACATTAGTTCTTAATGCAACCGCTGTGTTAGATTTGTAAAATTAACGTTACTACGACATACAGCGTGCGTTAACCTCTAACGAGTCACAAACCCGGATCCGGGATCCCTCCATCAAAAAAGCTGACTAGCATAGCCTAGCCTAAAGCCACAGGGATATCATATAATAAAATGTTCATGAAATCACAAGTCCAAGACACCAAATGAAAGATAGACATCTTGTGAATCCAGCCATCATTTCTGATTTTTAAAATGTTTTACAGGGAAGACACAATATGTAAATCTATTAGCTAACCACGATAGCAAAAGACACAACTTTTTTTTCTCCACCATTTTTTTCCTGCATAGGTAGCTATCACAATTTCGACCAAATAAAGATATAAATAGTCACTAACCAAGAAACAACTTCATCAGATGACAGTCTGATAACATATTTATTGTATAGCATATGTTTTGTTAGAAAAATGTGCATATTTCAGGTATAAATCATAGTTTTACATTGCAGCCACCATCACAACTCTTACCAAAGCAACTAGAATAACTACAGAGACCAACGTGAATTACCTAAATACTCATCATAAAACATTTATGAAAAATACACAGCGTACAGAAAATGAAAGACAAAGATCTTGTGAATCCAGCCAATATTTCAGATTTTTTAAGTATTTTACAGCGAAAACACAATATAGCATTATATTAGCTTACTACAATAGCCAACCACACAACAGCATTGATTCAAGCCAACAATAGCGATAACGAATAAACCAGCAAAAAAATATTAATTTTTTTCACTAACCTTCTCAAACTTCTTCAGATGACAGTCCTATAACATCATATTACACAATACATATAGAGTTTGTTCGAAAATATGCATATTTAGCGGCACAAATCGTGGTTATACAATGAGAATAGTAGCCAAGCAGCCAACAAAATGTCGGGAGAAATCTTGGGAGAGGCACCTAATCTAATCAGTAACTAATCGCAAACTTGACTAAAAAATACAGGTTGGACAGCAAATGAAAGATACATTAGTTCTTAATGCAACCGCTGTGTTAGATTTGTAAAATTAACGTTACTACGACATACAGCGTGCGTTAACCTCTAACGAGTCACAAACCCGGATCCGGGATCCCTCCATCAAAAAAGCTGACTAGCATAGCCTAGCCTAAAGCCACAGGGATATCATATAATAAAATGTTCATGAAATCACAAGTCCAAGACACCAAATGAAAGATAGACATCTTGTGAATCCAGCCATCATTTCTGATTTTTAAAATGTTTTACAGGGAAGACACAATATGTAAATCTATTAGCTAACCACGATAGCAAAAGACACAACTTTTTTTTCCCCACCATTTTTTTCCTGCATAGGTAGCTATCACAATTTCGACCAAATAAAGATATAAATAGTCACTAACCAAGAAACAACTTCATCAGATGACAGTCTGATAACATATTTATTGTATAGCATATGTTTTGTTAGAAAAATGTGCATATTTCAGGTATAAATCATAGTTTTACATTGCAGCCACCATCACAACTCTTACCAAAGCAACTAGAATAACTACAGAGACCAACGTGAATTACCTAAATACTCATCATAAAACATTTATGAAAAATACACAGCGTACAGAAAATGAAAGACAAAGATCTTGTGAATCCAGCCAATATTTCAGATTTTTTAAGTATTTTACAGCGAAAACACAATATAGCATTATATTAGCTTACTACAATAGCCAACCACACAACAGCATTGATTCAAGCCAACAATAGCGATAACGAATAAACCAGCAAAAAAATATTAATTTTTTCACTAACCTTCTCAAACTTCTTCAGATGACAGTCCTATAACATCATATTACACAATACATATAGAGTTTGTTCGAAAATGTGCATATTTAGCGGCACAAATCGTGGTTATACAATGAGAATAGTAGCCAAGCTGCCAACAAAATGTCGGGAGAAATCTTGGGAGAGGCACCTAATCTAATCAGTAACTAATCATAAACTTGACTAAAAAATACAGGTTGGACAGCAAATGAAAGATACATTAGTTCTTAATGCAACCGCTGTGTTAGATTTGTAAAATTAACGTTACTACGACATACAGCGTGCGTTAACCTCTAACGAGTCACAAACCCGGATCCGGGATCCCTCCATCAAAAAAGCTGACTAGCATAGCCTAGCCTAAAGCCACAGGGATATCATATAATAAAATGTTCATGAAATCACAAGTCCAAGACACCAAATGAAAGATACACATCTTGTGAATCCAGCCAGCATTTCTGATTTTTAAAATGTTTTACAGGGAAGACACAATATGTAAATCTATTAGCTAACCACGATAGCAAAAGACACAACTTTTTTTTCTCCACCATTTTTTTCCTGCATAGGTAGCTATCACAAATTCGACCAAATAAAGATATAAATAGCCACTAACCAAGAAACACTTTTATCAGATGACAGTCTGATAACATATGCTATACAATAAATATGTTTTGTTAGAAAAATGTGCATATTTCAGGTATAAATCATAGTTTACCATTGCAGCCACCATAACAACTCTTACCAAAGCAACTAGAATAACTACAGAGACCAACGTGAATTACCTAATTACTCATCATAAAACATTTCTTAAAAAAACACAGCGTACAGCAAATGAAAGACACAGATCTTGTGAATCCAGCCAATATTTCAGATTTTCTAAGTGTTTTACAGCGAAAACACAATATAGGGTTATATTAGCTTACCACAATAGCAAACATCACAACAGCATTGATTCAAGCCAAAAATAGCGATAACGTATAAACCACCAAAATATATAACATTTTTCACTAACCTTCTCAGAATTCTTCAGATGACAGTCCTATAACATCATATTACACAATGCATATAGACTTTGTTCGAAAATGTGCATATTTAGCGGCACAAATCGTGGTTATACAATGAGAAAAGTTGCCAAGCTGCCCAGAAAATGTCGGGAGATATCTTTGGAGAGGCACCTATTCTAATCAATAAATAATCATAAACTTGACTAAAAAATACAGGTTGGACAGCAAATGAAAGACAAATTAGTTCTTAATGCAATCGCTGTGTTACATTTTTAAAATTAACGTTACTACAACATACAGCGTGCGTTAAAGCGAGGCTGCACTGAAATTAATGGCGGCTTATGCATTTTACATTTTTCAACAGAACAACGAATTTTCAGCATAAATAGTTCTTACTTTTTGATGAACTCCCATCAGAATCTTGGGAAAGGTGTCCTTTATCCAAAAGAATCGTTGCTCGGTTGTAGAATGTCCTCTTCAACGTTGCAATTAGAAGTAAACATTAGCATGTGAGACAGAGATACCCAACTCCCTAGAACGCCACAAAAATAAATACCCGAAAATCGCAATATACTGACATAAACTGATATAATTCGGTTTAAAATAACAACATTATGATGTCTTTAACACCTATATCGAATACAAACACAGCCGGATATTTCTAAGAGCTATAACCGAAGGTTCTAGTACGATATGCCAAGCTCCTTCCTGCGTCAGAGCGAAGAGGGAAGAGACCACTACTTTTCTTCCCAAGCCATTTATAACCTTTCAGATCTGCCTAGAGACTCCATTTCAAGTCTCGCTATTCGCTAACAACCAGGGGAAGGCGTATGCAGTGCATCTCAACCAATAGAAGACAGGCAGATTTATAAACAGATCTGAGAACAGCCAGCAAAATTTTGCATTCTCACATCCAGATAGGAAAATTGCTCTAAGTCCAGTTCTGTTTCACGCACAGATATAATTCAAACGGTTTTAGAAACTAGAGAGTGTTTTCTAACCAATAGTAATAATAATATGCATATTGTACGAGCAAGAATTGAGTACGAGGCAGTTTAATTTGGGAACGTAATTATTACAAAGTGCTAACAGCACCCCCTATTGACAAGAAGCGTACATACAGCGTGCGTTAAAGCAAGACCGCACCGAAATTAATGGCGGAATAGTAGGTCAACATTTTTCAACAGAACAACGAATTAACATCATAAATACTTCTTACTTTTTGATGAGCTCCCATCAGAATCTTGGGCAAGTTGTCCTTTGTCCAGAGGAATCGTTGCTCGGTTGTAGATTGTCGCCTTCAACTTTGGAATTAGCAGTAAACATTAGCCATGTGGCGAAGACGTGTCCAACTCACTATAACGCAGCACTAAGAAATATCCGAAAATCGCAATATACTGATATAAACTGATATAACTTGGTTTAAAATAACAACATTATGATGTCTTTAACACCTATATCGAATAAAATCAGAGCCGGATATATCTAAGGCCTATAACGGGAGCTTTCCAGAATGCAATCCTGAGGTCTGTCTTGCGTCACGGCGAATGATGAAAAGACTGGACCCCACGTTCCCAGACCCTTTATATGGCCTCAGATCTGCCTAGCAACTCCATTCCAATTCTCACTATTTGCTGACATCTAGGGGAAGGCGTATGCAGTGCATCTCGACCAATAGAAGACATGCAAATTAATAAACTGACCCCAGAACAACCTGCCTGATTTCAGATTTCTCACTTCCTCACAGGAAAATTGCTCCAACTTGAGTTCTGTTTTACTCACAGATATAATTCAAACGGTTTTAGAAACTAGAGAGTGTTTTCTATCCAATAGTAATAATAATATGCATATTGTACGAGCAAGAATTGAGTACGAGTCAGTTTAATTTGGCAACGAAATTTTTACAAAGTGAAAACAGCACCCCCTATTGAGAAAAGGTTATGGTCGAATCCGGAAACTATCATCTCGAAAACAAGACGTTTATTCTTTCAGTGAAATACGGAACCGTTCCGTATTTTATCTAATGGGTGGCATCCATAAGTCTAAATATTCCTGTTACATTTCACAACCTTCAATGTTATGTCATAATTACGTAAAATTCTGGCAAATTAGGCGGCCCAAACTGTTGCATATACACTGACTCTGCGTGCAATGAACGCAAGAGAAGTGACACAATTTCACCTGGTTAATATTGCCTGCTAACCTGGATTTCTTTTAGCTAAATATGCAGGTTTAAAAAATATATACTTCTGTGTATTGATTTTAAGAAAGGTATTGATGTTATTGGTTAGGTATACATTGGAGCAATGATACGCACCGCATCGATTATATGCAACGCAGGACACGCTAGATAAACTAGTAATAGCATCAACCATGTGTAGTTAACTAGTGATTATGATTGATTGATTGTTTTTTATAAGAAAAGTTTAATGCTAGCTAGGAACTTACCTTGGCTTCTACTGCATTCACGTAATCAGGTGGTTAGAGCGTTGGACTAGTTAACTGTAAGGTTGCAAGATTGAATCCCCCGAGCTGACAAGGTAAAAATCTGTCGTTCTGCGCCTGAACGAGGCAGTTAACCTACCGTTCCTAGGCCGTCATTGAAAATAAGAATGTGTTCTTAACTGACTTGGCTAGTTAAATAAAGATGAAATAAAGGTGTAAAAGAAAAAAAAATCTGTGTCCAAAAATACCGATTTCCGATTGTTATGAAAACTTGAAATCGGCTCTAATTAATCGGCAATTCCGATTAATCGGTCGACCTCTACTCTGTACGCCTATGTAGATATTCCATTAAAAAATCAGCTGTTTCCAGCTACAATAGTCATTTACAACATTAACAATGTCTACACTGTATTTCTGATCAATTTGATGTTATTTTAATGGACAAAAATTAGCTTTTCTTTCAAAAACAAGGACATTTCAAAGTGACCCCAAACTTTTGAACGGTAGTGTAATTTTTGGACAACTTTTCCGTTTACTTCACTACACCTCTAAAGAAAATATGTACTTTTTATTTTCTCACACCACTTAGAAACAAGGGGCTGAGAGTCTCCGCCTACATAGATGATTACCTGCTTTGCTCCCGATTCTGGGAACGAGTGGTACGAAACACAAATTCCCTTGTAACCCGTCTCTCCGAGCTAGGGTTCAAGATCAATCAGAAAAAGAGCTGTTTGGGGCCAAAAGAGAGAATAGAATACCTAGGCGTGAGGCTGGCAGGCAGCACTCTCGGAGACTGCACCACTTCGTTCTGACAGTGCCGCTCCTTGTTCCACAGGGGGCGCTCATCACGTTCAAGACGTGCCTCCAAGTGTCGGGGTTCATGGGGTCCACCATCTCAGTAGTCAAATCAAATTAAAATGTGTTTGTCACATGCTTCATTGTCACGACTTCCACCGAAGTCGGTTCCTCTCCTTGTTCGGGCGGCGTTCGGCGGTCGGCGTCACCGGTCTTCTAGCCATCGTCGATCCACTTTTCAATTTCCATTTGTTTTGTCTTGTTTTCCTACACACCTGGTTCTCATTTCCCTCATTAAGTGTTGTGTATTTAATCCTCTGTTCCCCCCATGTCTTTGTGTGGAATTGTTTGTTGTAAGTGCTTGTGCACATGTTTACTGGTGCGCGTCGGGTTTTGTACCCATGTTGGTTAATTCTTTACGCCGTTGGTTTTGGAATTAAACTGCTCCGGCTATTACCTAGTTCTGCTCTCCTGCGTCTGACTTCACTGCCACCAGTTACGCACCCCATTACATTCGTAAACAACAGGTGTAGATTAGCAGTGACATGCTTACTTACGGGACATTCCCAATAATGCAGAGAGAAAGAAAATAGTTAAAATAATAACACATGGTATAAATACACAATGAGTATCGATAACTTGGCTATATACTGTACAGTGCCATTCAGAAAGTATTTATACCCCTTGACTTATTCCACATTTTGTTGTGTTACAGCCTGAATTAAACATGGATAAAAAAATTATAACAATCTCACCCATCTACACACAATACCCCAAAATGACAAAGTGAAAATGAAATCCAGAAATATATAATTTCTAGAAGTATTCACACCCCTGACTCAATACATTTTAGAATCACCTTTGGCAGCAATTACAGCTGTGAGTCTTTCTGGGTAAGTTTCTAAGAGTTTTGCACACCTGAATTGTACAATATTTGCACAAAATTATTTTAAAAGTTCTTCAAGCTCTGTCAATTTGGTTGTTGATCATTGCTAGACAGCCATTTTCAAGTTGCCATCGAGTTGAATTCAAGACAATAACTTCAACTAGGCCACTCAAAAACATTAAATGTCGTCTTGGTAAGCAATTCAAGTGTATATTTGGCTTTGTGTTTTAGGTTATTGTCCTGCTGAAAGGTGAATTTGTCTCCCAGTGTCTGTTGGAAAGCAGACTGAACCAGGTTTCCCTCTAGGATTTTGCCTGTGCTTAGCTCTATGCCGTTTCTTTTTAAGCTACAAAACTTCCTAGTCCTTGTCAATGACAAGCATGCCCATTACATGATGCAGTCAACACCATGCTTGAAAATATGAAGAGGTGTACTCAGTGATGGGTTGTGTTGGATTTGCCCCAAACAATGCTCTGTATTCAGGACATAAAGTACATTTCTTTGCCAAATATTTTGCAGGTGTACTTTAGTACCTTGTTTCAAACAGGATGCATGTTTTGGAATATTTGTATTCTGAATAAGCTTCCTTATTTTCACTCTGTATATTAGGTTAGTACTGTGGAGTAACTACAATGTTGTTGATCCATCCTCAGTTTTCTCCTATCACAGCCGTTAAACTCTGTAACTGTTTTAAAATCACCATTGGCCTTATGGTGAAATCCCGGAGCGGTTTCCTTCCTCTCCGGCCACTGAGTTAGGAAGGACGGCTCTATCTTTGTAGTGACTGGGTGTATTGATACACAATCCAAATTGTAATTAATAACTTCACCATGCTCAAATGGATATTCAATGTCAGCTTTTTTTTATTTTACCCATCTACCAATAGATGCCCTTCTTTGCAAGGCATTGGAAAACCTTCCTGGTCTTTGTGGTTTGAAATTCACTGCTTGACAGACAATTGTATGTGTGGGGTACAGAGATGAGACAGTCATTCAAAAATCATGTTTTACACTATTATTCCACACAGAGTCCTTGCAGCTTATTATGTGACTTGTTAAGCAAATCTTTACTCCTGAACTTATTTAGGCTTACCATAACAAAGGGATTGAATACTTATTGACTCAGCTTTTCATTTTTAATACATTTCTAAAAAAATTCTAAAAACATAATTCCACTTTGACATTATGGGGTATTATGTGTAGGCCAGTGACACAAAATCTCAAATTAATACATTTTTAATTCAGGCTGTAACACAGCAAAATGTGGAAAAAGTCAAGGTGTGTGATTACTTTCTGAAGGCGCTGTACACGGGATACCAGTACCGAGTTGATGTAGTACCTCTTGGCCTACTGAGAATGAGAGACTTCCAGTGCTGGGTGTTTGCCCAATGTCTGTGTACACGGCGTCACCTCAATCGTCAGATAAAGGTGACCTCTGCATGTCTCTCAGCTCTTCGCCACAGGAAAAGCACCGCGATCTTCATTAATGACACTCCCCTAGGGGTAGTGACAACGAGGAAAGTGATGATGACAGATGCGTCACTATCGGGCTGGGTGCACAGTTCATGAGTAAAAAGCAATAAACGTGTGGAGTGTGGACCACACAACTCTGCATTGCTCACATAAATTACCTCGAATTGCTGACAGTGTTTCTTTCACTGAAACACTTTCTATGTCTTGATCAGAACGGACAATACGACTGTAGTGGCGTACATCAACCGTCAGGGTGGCACTCGCTCCCTGTGCTTACACAGACTATCGGTCAGTATTATTATGGGGAGCAGAGCACATCTACTGTCCCTACACACGATTCATGTCCCAGGCATACTGAACATAGGAGCAGACTTAATGTCCAGAGGGAATGCCTATCAAGGGGACTGGAGACTCCTTCCGGGGGAACGCTTATCCCTCATCTTGGTAGCCCGTCGACTGCAAGGCTAGCTCTGGATAGCAGAGATCATTCTCCTGCTGTACAACAAGCCTTTGCAACCCCCGTTACTCCCCTCTGGGCCTGGCCCGTGAGAGGTTAAATCTGGATGTGACAGGCCTGCCTCTCAGAGTCATTGAGACTATCCAGAGTACTAGGGCCCCTTCTACACACTCACTGTGTGGAAACAAGTGGTGCGTTTTTGAGAAGTGCCGTGACCAAAAACAGATCATTCCTTACCAATGCTCTGTATCCAAGGTTTTATGCTTTCTGCAAGACCTTTTGAACAGAGGGAAGTTTTTCTCTACTGTTAAAGTCTATCTAGCCGCTATCTCTGCCTTTCATATAGGCTTCAACAAGAACACGGTGGAGAAACATCCCTTGTTATGTCGTTTCATGAACGGGGCATGTCGCTTACGTCCAATTCCCAAGTCTTTAGTCCTGTCATGGGATTTGTCTATTATGCTTGAGGCTATTTCACAGCAGACTTTTGAGACGCTGGAAAACATGGTGATGAAATATCTCTCCTTTAAGACCGCTTTACTGGTCGCCCTTACGTCCGAAAAGCGAGTGAGCGAGCTGCATGCACCGTCAGTTCATCATTTGTGCCTAAGGTTTTGCCCAGGGCTTTTCCAAGGTTACCTTGTTGCTCAACCCCACCTTTATGCCTAAGGTTAGCGGCTATCCACCTGCCGCTTTTCCCTTCTATTGACACCGTTAGTGTCCAGTACGCGTGCTGTGCATATTCTCTTTGTGTCCTGGGTGCATCCCTGCAAGGGGAGGCCCCTTTCTCGTCAACGGTTGTCACATTGAATTGTAGAAGCTATTATATTGGCCTATAATAGCAATGGGTTACAGTCTCTGGAAGGTCTGAGGGCTCACTTCACCAGAGGTATGGCTACCTCTTGGGTACTGTTCAAGGGCATCTCCTTATAGGAGATTTGCGATACGGCTTGTAGGGCACCCCCCCATACTTTTATGAGGATCTACCGACTAGACGTCACCGCCCCTTCATTGGCACATACTGTCCTCAGTGTCAGGGCCTCTGACGGTTGATATGTGAGACTGCTTGGCTTCAGAGAGCATGTGCGATACGGGAGTTGGCCATATCCCACTAGTGAGGTGTCAAAACGAGTAATTGGAAGAGAACTCAAGGTTACTTGCATAACCCTGGTTGTCTGATATTATGAGTGAGGCATCTCACCTAGGGTTGCAAAAATCCCAAACTAGGGTTTCTGTAAAACCAGGGAATTTTGCAACCCAAGGTGAGATGCCTCACTCATAATATCAGAGAACCAGGGTTATGCAAGTAACCTTAAGTTCTCTTCCAATTACTCGTTTTGACACCTCACTAGTGGGGCAAAATTGTCTCGTTTCCAGACACCCTAGTTTGGGAATTTTGCAACCCTACACTCACCATATTTCCGTACTCGCAATAGGAGTTCGGCATGCTCGAGAATGATCAGAGGGCAGGCGAGTGGCTCTTAAGCATGAGTGGAGGGGCTCCCTCATTCGCCACTCGACCTGTCTGTCCCCGACAGATGTGTATAATTGGCTATTCGAGCTACTTAGAGATTTTGATGAATCCCACTAGTGAGATGTCTCACTCATAATATCAGAGAACTGGGGTGACGTTAAGTTATGTGTTATTCAGGTTCATCGTCCAGACGTGCTGCCATGGCTGCCTCTACAGGTTCAGCTGGGGTTAGCTCTCTCTCTCTATCTCTCTCTCTCTCTCTCTCTGTCTCTGTCTCTCTCTCTGTCTGTATCTCTCTCTCGCTCTCTCCCTCTCTCTCTCCTCTCCCTTTCACCTTCTCTCTCTTTTTCTCCTTTCTCACTCTTCCTCTCTCTATCCCCATCTGTCTATCTCTCTCTCTCTTTCTCTGTCTCCTCATGTCCATCACTCTCAGTCAGAGGTAATAATCATTATCTGGCTACAGCACAGAGCTGCTGAGAGGTGTCCCTGCGGGGGTCTGTCTGCTGGAAATGTATGGCCCCTTCGTAGCAAAGTCACACAGAGATGGAAGGGTCTGCAGCCGCCGCCAAGCCTCCCAGGCTCTGTCTTGCATTTAAATGGCAGTAAATCGCCACTCATTTACCTCGTGTCTGTCATTTTCCGATGTAATGGTGTCTGATGGGAGCCAGTGTGATTTTACTGGCGGAGCTGTCAAGGCTGATTCCCCGAATGCAGCGCTGAAATACAGAGAGGAGGAAGAGCTCTTCTAGCACCTGAGTGAAAGATATAAGACATACTGATCTGTTTTACCTACAGGAGTGATTGAGTGCTGGTGAGGTGTATGTAGGAGAGGTGTCCTAGAAAGACCTCAATCATATCCGGTTGTATGAGATCATGGTTTGGGCCAGCCGGGCCCTAGTTATTGTGAATGATACACACTGGTAATGGGGTCTTTTTTCAAGCATTTTGCTTCTATCTCACTAGATGTCATAGCTGTCATAATAGTTGCTGACTTGAAAGGAAATGCAAGAGTAGTTGTTCCATCTGCTTAAGAACAGTATATTGGCAGGCTGTAAGTTTCACAGATGAGAACTAGTAAAGTAGGTATAACTGGAGGCAGAAAAGGAGGACAGAAGGCTGGATTTAAAGGCCAATGGTAGAAATCACTGAAGTGAAAATAAAGGTTGGCCACAAATAAAGGGAATGCACAATTTACTGTACAATGCCATGCAATAAAGGTATCTAGTTATTTCCTTGCTCTTAACAGATACCTGCACTTTCAGCCTATGACAGTGAAAAGTCATCACCAATCAGAAATCGTCTCACCTGGCCTTAGCAATTCACATTCACTCTGCACTCCTCTCTCCCGCTTCCTTCCAGCGCCAAACACCAACAATACAGCCTCTCCTCACACGGTAGAGGTCCCAGAACACAACACCATGAGCCTGGGCGCATTAGCATTCACTGTGCCAGAGGTTACAGGGAGTCTATCAACTCGTTAGTGAAGGAGAGGCCCTTTAAACTGGCAGATGCTGAAGAACGAGGCAGGCAGGCAGAGCGAACCGAGTGGGAGCAGAGCAGCTTCCATCCACGGGCCTCCCTGTTGGCATGCAGGGCACAGCTGGGGCTCAGCCCAGCCTTGGAGAGAGATCAAAACTGAGGGCGATACAGGGGAGGCAGGTCCCACCGTGGGGGGGGGGGGGGGGGGGGGGGGGTTGATCATGCTGGCATACCCCTACTGCCAAGATCAAAATGGAGGGGAAGGAATATTAAACCCTGGGCTGGTGTGGCCTGGCAGGCAGACAGTAATTGGTACAGGATTGTGACCTCCGGCGCTCGCAGGGCTCCTCTCCACTCCTCCTGCTCCTTGCACAGGAACTGCAAAGCAAAGCAGAGCAGAACTGAGTTCCGCCCGACTGAGGCGGTGGAGATGGGGATGGGGAGTATACATGTACACATGCAGACACACATGAGCACACACATTGTACAGTATACACACACACACACACATATTTATGAAACTGAGCGCGGCGTAACAATCCAGTGCCAGTGAGTGGGAGTGTCAACACAATGTGATATCACTGCTTCTCTGGCCATAAACACACCAGGCACCTCAGTGGCAGAGAAGACAAAACGTCACAACAACTTCCAACACCAATCGTCGTTACGGAGCATATATTTCAGAAGGGGGGTTCAAAGTCAACCAAATCACATCATTCACCTTCATCATTCTCCCTCTCCTTCTCCCTCTCATTCGCCAATGGGTTTTCACTCACACAAATCGATGTGAGTGGTTGTTTGAGAGCTGCTTTATACTTCAAAATATTTACTTTAAAAAACACACACAAAAAACGATATTCCTACTCTATCTACATCCAGCGCGCCCAGTATAGTGGGGCTTCTGTGCTGTTTTTAATCTGCAGGACTAGACAGACTCCTCGGGCTGGCCATCCCCTGATGCTAGTTACCATGAGTCATGCTAGATTAGAGGTAATTGGCTGCTTTGTTGTCCTTTACCTGGGAGGGCAGATTATAAATACAGGGCTGAGAAAAAGATGGCCTCATTTCCCCCTAGAAGCTAGTTTCCTAGGGGACCTGAACAGTGATGGGAATAATGATGAAGCAGCCTCTGAGGAGAGAGAACATGAGAGTGAGTCAGAGGCTGCATCTGAAATCGCACCCTATTGCCTATGTAGTGCCCTAGATATGACAGGGGCCCTGTAGGGCCAATAGGCTCTGGTCAAAAGTAATAAGCTACATATGGAATAGGGTACCATTTCTTTCTCAACAAATGAATTCTCCATTCAATATGAATTATTCTCTCTGTGACAAATTGTGCAAGATCGAGAATTCAACACAATGTTCTTATGAGTGTTACTTTATTTTTCTCTAGCTAATATCCAGAAAACATCTAGAAAACATGTTTCTATAATGACAGACAGAGTTGTTTATTACACTTAAGAGGATGAACTTTGTTTTGATGAACTTCTATTGGCCGTCTGAGCCTCACCCAAACCATATGTTCCTTGGTCATTGCATGCAAAACAAACCGAAAGTACTAGAGTGTGTTTAGCGTAATAATCCACCACAAATCCCTAACTTTTGCTTAGATTAGAGTTCCTAAATGTTAACTATCTGTTTATTCCGCCTCAGCAAAGGGGACATAGATCCCCCAAAATCAGCAGGCAGCCGTTAAGTCTTACCGCATAGTAAAGCGTAATGCTGAGATCTAATGTGTCTCTATGAGGGGTTTGATATCCCCCACAAAAGCCTCTATTGACTTTAATGACAAACAGATGCCTTTACTTAAATACTTAGATAGTGGGAGATAATACAAAAAAACATGTTAGAAATGCTAATATTTGTTAAGCTAATGCTGGTAGAGTTGTGAGCCTTCTTGGCACGGTGAGAGCATACTGTCGTACCCTTCACTCCCAAATCCCATTTCAATACAGTCTGCCCTCCAGTGACAATGACAAAGCAAGGACTGTGATTTGTTATTAAGGGATACAGTGCATTTGGAAAAGTATTCAGACCCCTTCCCTTTATCCACATTTTGTTACGTCACAGCCTTATTATAAAATTGATAAATATTTCTTTATTCTCATAAATCTACAAACAATACCCCATAATGACAAAGCAAAAACAGTTTTTTAGAAATGTTAGCAAATTTATTACAAATAAAAAACAGAACATAGCTTATTTACATAAGTATTCAGATCCTTTGTTATGAGACTCGAAATTGAGCTCAGGTGCATCCTGTTTCCATTGATCATCCTTGAGATGTTTCTACAACTTGATTGGAGTACACCTGTGGTAAATTCAATTGTGTAGACATGATTTGGAAAGGCACAAACCTGTCTGTATAAGTTCCCATAGTTGACAGTGCATGTCAGGGCAAAAACCAAAAATCAAGCCATGAGGTCGAAGGAATTGTCCGTAGAGCTCCAAGACAAGATTGAGTCGAGGCACAGATCTAGTGAAGGGTACCAACATATTTCTGCTGCATTGAAGGTCCCCAAGAACACAGTGGCCTCCACCATTCTTAAATTGAAGAAGTTTGGAACCACCAAGACTCTCACCAAGTTTGGCCACCCAGCCAAACTGAGAAATCGGAGGAGAAAGGCCTTGATCAGGGAGGGGACAAAGAACCAAAAGTTCACTCTGACAGAGCTTCATAGTTCCTCTGTGGAGATGGGAGACAGAAGCCACTCCTCAGTAAAAGACACACGACAGCCTACTTGGAGTTTACCAAAAGGCACCTGAAGGACTCTCAGCCCATGAGAAATAACATTCTCTGTTCTGATGAAACCAAGACTGAACTCTTTGGCCTCAATGCCAAGCGTCACATCTGGAGGAAACCTGGCTCCATCCCTACGGTGAAGCATGGTGGTGGCAGCATCATGCTGTGGGGAAAGATGAACGGAGCAAAGTACAGAGACAACGCAGGAGTGGCTTCGGTTACAAGTCTTTGAGTGGCCCAGCCAGAGCCTAGACTGTAACCCGATCGAACATCTCTGGAGAGACCTGAAAATAGCTTTGCAGCGATGCTCCCCATCCAACATGACAAAGCTTGAGAGGATCTGCAGAGAAGAATAGGAGAAACTCCCCAAATACAGGTGTGCCAAGCCTGTAGCATCATACCCAAGAAGACTCGAGGCTATAATCGCTGCCAAAGGTGCTTCAAGAAAGTACTGAGTAAAGGGTATGAAAACTTATGTACATGTGATATTTCAGTATTTTTTTTAAATACATTTGCTTTGTCATTATGGGATATTGTGTGTAGATTGATGAGGGAAATAAACAATTTAATACATTTTAGAATAACGCTGTAACAGAACAAAATGCATAAAAAGTCAAGGGATTTGACTACTTTCCAAATGCACTGTAGGTGCCTAAACTATATATATTTATATTGATGTCACCTCAGTGTCAACCCCCATTTCTTAGCTCATCATTTGAGCCAAATAACTGACCAAGGTGAATCATAAGTGTGTGTGTGTCTGTCTGCGTGCGTGCGTGCAGAAACCTTCGCACCTGTGAGGGGCTGGAGGTTAAAGAGCTCAAAGGGATAATAGCATTGAAACCGTATGAATGGCTAATAAGTCGATGAACGTACAGTATCTCAGAAGATGGAGTTGCCTATGGTAGCGAGAGTAAGAGAGACCTGCATTGATATGGATGGTTTTAGTGGCTCTAATGGGAGAGCTAGGTGAAATGTTTGTCTTTAACGATGTGTTTGTCTCATGAATAAGAAAGGAGTTTGGTGGATGGGGAACACTTTGGCATTCGGATGGGAGGAGCCTGTTGTCTCAAGTGCTCTTGAGCGAGGCCCCCTTTTTAACCTCAGCTGTCACTGCCATGCCACATGGCCAGAGTTTTATTTTATTTATTTCATTTTATCGCCTCCACTTAGACACTGACCCCCGAGGAATGACTTGACCCACCCAATCCTCCTCCCTCATTCGAGGAGAACCTGAGAGCACTCAGCGGCTCGGACCAGTTCAAGCGCAAGGTAGGGGGAGAGAGAGTAAATGTTGAAATGACCTCGCGTTGCAGGTTCCTGTGTGAAGTGACGCTTCCAGCACTATAGCCTACAGTACATAACATATAGAGCTATGACATCATTCTATACATAATGAAGGTAAACAACAACATTGAAACAAGAATCCCTCATTTGAAATAGTAGAGAGGCCATCCTTGTTGTGAGTTCCTCAGCTTCCCCGTTAGCAGTCCTCCCAGCCTTTCACATGGAGTTGGTTCATGATGTAATTGCCCTTTCGTAGGCTACATAAGCCATTGTGGAGGCCACCACAAGACATTTGATAATACAGTAACAGAATGGATATAGCTAAAGGAATATAAACTGCATTGTCATCTCTTGCCAATAAAATGTTATTGCGGCCTCATTTATTAGATGGGCTGCTGAGTGCTGGTAATGGTGGCTGGGCGTGATGAGTGAGAGCAGTGAGACAAGGAACTGCGTGCCCAGTAAAAGTGTTTGTGACTGGACCAGGATGTGTTAATATAGGCTGTCCCCTCTCTCCACCTCTAGCATCTCAGATGCAGCGTAGGGGTTGTGTTTCTATTCTGATAAATGAACAGGAGGATGAGCAGAGAGAGGGGGAGGGGAGCTGTCTTAAAGAGGTCAGGGGTCAGAGTCTGGGAGATGGGGCGGTTCACATTCGCTTCTCCTGCTTCGCTTTGCTTCGTTGGACAGTGGGGTCAAAGGTCAGAGGATGAGGGGAGGGGAGGGGAAGGGCCGAAATCTTGAACCTCTCAGCTGTCTGCCTGTGCACATGTTGGAGGTAATCCGCCCCCCTTCTCGTCCCCCTCCTCGTCCAGCCAGAGAGTGCCCTTTGACCTTTTCGCAAGGGAAAAACACCATCTCACCCCAAACAGATTTGGCCAAGAATCAGTGCTCTTCACATAAGAAGCTCACGACCTGACATTCCTTTGACAGCGGTGTTGTTACAATAGGATTCACGCTGCCAGGTTTACAAGGGCAATGCAGGCAACATGCCAATAGCACAGCGGGTGTTTTTCAGAATGGAAAGCAGTGGGCAAGCCAAGCTAACCAAACTGACTATTCACCAAAGCTTTAATTTAAAGAGTGGCTAAGAATAAAACATTTGCAAAGGAAATGTGAAAAAAAGGTGCAAATTAATGTATTCATAAGAGAAAGGTTACATGTGTCTTGTGGCATGGCGAAAGCACGCTGATGCATAAATGCACAGTGTCTGTGTGTTCATTAAACCACTCATGAAGAAAATGTAGCATACATTTGCACCACTGAGGGAGCAATGCCAACAACAAATGAATGCACAGCTGAGAGTGAACAGCATCTAAAAGGTGCATCCACTTTGGCAAAAAGGGAAAAGGACACATGAATGACATTAAATGGTTCAGAAGTCCGAAGAAATGAGGACACAGGTTAGAAGGTCATATATTTTTGAAAAGACACATTTCAAAAAATAATCATACATTTATGATTCATTTCCAGTGGATATTGACTTGTATTTACAAATTTGGTTTCATGATGGTTGGTGGGTATCAAAATGCTCACTGCATGTGACCAATAGCCATGTGTGATATGATAAGACATTTTTTTTTCATTAAAAAACATATTATATAAAGCAGCAAAAGACCAAAGATTACTCTACTTTTAACCCGGGGGGGGTTAGACCCTCTTTAGTCTGAAATGAGAGCAGAGGATCTCTCGCTGTGCAGTTCTCTAGCAGACCTCTAATCCCTGAAAAATGATCTATCTGTGGGTAGAATGGTGAGGGGGGGCCAACACACACCCCTGATGCACCCCAAGCCCCCCAGGACCCCTTCTTTCCCAGCCCTTATCTGGCAGACAGCTCCACCAGGCCTGCCCCATGTGAGAGGGGGTGTGTGTGGGGGGGGGGGGGGGTCCAATCCTCCAGCCTCCACTACAGCAATAATCGCTAGACGTGTCTGCTCAGGGATTTCGGCAGGGCCTGAAGTAGGTCGCCCACTGATTGGGTTGTTGTCATTTTGTGTGCGACCGTGCCAGGGCTAACGTCAGTAGTATTTGTCAAAGTGAATATGTCTGACATCCAGACACTGCGCTGGCCCGGAGTCTAATGCAATGTGCTTGTGGAAGCAGACGATGAACAAGCAATAATAGAGAGAGAGCGATTTAGAACATACCACCGTGCATTTGTTACATTTTGCCGCTTAATAATAAGTATACTTAACATAGTAAAAAATGATACATACAGTATATATGACACAAGAGGGGTTTGGATTAAAGCCCAAAAATATTGGAACATCCAAGAAAGTGCAAGGTTGCAGTTCAGTTGTCAGACTGCTAACCAGCAGTATGTATTTCACCAAGACTGTATATATATCATATTTGGAATGGATGTCTACTAAATGCTGTTTGGGGATTTCTCAATTGGTGTATTGATGCACTAGCTCTGTCTGTCAGAATGACCAGACACACTCTGCACAGAACTTTAATGGTTCTGCCCACTCACATAATGATAGTTCATTTTAATGGACCCTTTTCCAGGCTAGCAATAATGACATAGCTTATGTCAGACTAGGACATCATGCTCATTTTTTCGTTCCACTTCAAACTTGACATTCAAATCCATAGATTCTGCATCACAGCTTCTATCGTATCCCCTATAGGCTACACATGAACTGGAATGCTTTATCTGAAAGCCCATCAAATGTATGGGTTCTCAGAAATGCTGAGAAGGAAAATATCACCTGCAGCATTATCTGTGGAAAAGGTCTGGTCTGTCTTTATAAATCAATTCATTACTTCCTTTATCTATTTCTGCTTCGCATATCAATTTATCAACGTATCTATTTATGATACAATTAATTAATTTATTGTATTTTGCAGACATGTTGCAGTCACTATACATTTTGACAGGGAAACATACTGCAAATATACAGCTTGACTTTAAACTGAACTTTTACCTTTTAACGCTCATAGTGTGTAGGCACGATTCAACATGCACACTTCTATAACCCACACAGTTTACTGGTCAACAGATTCATAACACAGAGCACTTCTCAGTTATGTAACGGTGATTTAAACATGCAGACAGACACCGCCTTGCAGGATACACTCCAAGCTTCTTTAAAACTGCACTTAACATTTTAAACATTTAACGCCCCCTCGTTTAACATTTCAACTCCCTCGCTCAGTTTCTCTGTTCTGTCAGTGTGCCTGTGCCTCACTGTATGGAGACTTTCTGCTCTTACACACACAGACACACACACACACACAGACACACACACTGAGCCGCTGCACGGAGTGGTGGGTGGAGGGGGAGGAGTTTGTACCAGCGGAGGTTGAGCTGTCTACTGGGAGGTTTATAGAGTAGCAGACAGGGGGGCAGTCCCTACAAAGAGGGAATAGGTTAGAGAGAACAGTAGACAAGGAACGAGAGTAGAGAGCGAGAGAGAGAGAGAGAGAGAGAGAGAGAGACAGAGAGAGACAAACAGACAGACAGAGACAGAGACAGAGACTCAAAGAGAGTCTGCATGCAGCCAGCCTGGGACAGCTTGGTACTGTAGAAACAGCCAGACGTTCAACTCTAGCACTAATTTCCTCTCTGCTCCACAGCAAGCCCACCTGGTTCAGCTCAACACTGCATCATCAGAACCAGCCCATTCTCTACATATGGAGAGGGAGCCGGCTTCTTTTCAGACACTCAGCATCTAGGTCCTGAGGCAAGGGTACTGAAGCAGAGTCCTACAGAATTTCTGGTGAGCGTTTTAGTGTTTGTCCTAGTGGTCACATTTCCAGCCAGTGATGGTAGTGGTGTTATTCATTAACTTGTGGGTAATGTTGGAGATGTTTTTTGTGCTCTGGGAATTGTATAGGATGTGTTAGTTTGTACCTCTAAAAGCAGATGGGTTATGGGCATCTTTTTTTATCTAAGGCTGCGTTTAGACAGGCAGACCACTTTTGACCAATCAGATCAGCTCTGAAAAATATCTGATGTGATTGGTCAAAAGACCAATTAGTGAAAAAAGATCCGAACTGGGCTGCCAGTCTAAACGCAGCCTTCGCGTTACATATTGTACTGACCATACTGTATGTAACAATTGAAAATGAAAGGAAAAACACAAGTGTAGATTTATGTGACATTTACAGTCATGCTGTCAGCTGAGCGATACCCTTGATGGTGATACTTATGGCTTGTCTTTTTTCCTTTGGTGGTACAGGAAGAGGAAACGTTGCAGTAACAACTTAGAGTCTCTGTGTGATTATGGATGACTCCAGCCGTCAGTCTGAGTAGAGCATCATCCTCCATCATGGTACAGCAAAGGGGACACAAATACTTAGCAGTTATGGACAGTGATTTGAGCCAAGAGGTTTTCGTAGGACTGGGAGCAGATGAAGGGGAGGAGGTTTTTGGACCGTCGCCCTCCAACAAAGACCCCAACTGGTGCAAGACTCCCACGGGTCACATCAAGCGGCCCATGAATGCATTCATGGTCTGGTCGCAAATCGAGAGACGGAAGATCATGGAGCAATGGCCAGATATGCATAACGCAGAGATCTCCAAACGCCTAGGCAAGCGCTGGAAACTCCTCCCCGACTACGAGAAGATCCCCTTCATCAAAGAAGCGGAGAGACTTCGGCTAAAGCACATGGCCGACTACCCCGACTACAAGTACCGGCCCCGGAAGAAGAGCAAGAGCTCCATGCCCGCGCGGGTCGGGGAAAAGGTCCCCCTGAAGACAGGCAAGTCCCACACGGGTGGTCGCGCATCCGCTTCCGCTTCCGCAACCTCCACAGCCACCAGCAAAGGGCTCAAGGTCCGAACGCCTTCCTCCAAACACAGAGCCAGCTTCCATGGCAATAAGTTCAAAGGTTACGACGAGGGCATCAGCGATGATGACACAGTGGATGTAGAGATGGCCAGTCAGGGAGCAAGCCAGCCAGGAGGGCAGAGGCCAGCCTTGGGCATCTTCCACCACCAGCAGGCTGCCATGACCCCTGGGCAGCAGCAACCTCATCTCACAGCCCAGCTCAGAGTCAAATTGCCCACCACCACCTCCCACCAGCCCACCTCCACCCTCCCTGTGGGCCTCTCCTCTGGGTCTCCTGTACAGCAGAGCCTCCCAGAGTCGTCCCCCAGGGTGTCCTCTTCATCGGAGTCCCGTACGCCCCTCTCCTCCACCGGCCGCTCCTCCACCCCCACCTCCACCAGCTCCTCCTCATTCGTGTCGTCGGCCTCCTCCGACGAGGAGCTGGATGAGGAAATCCTGCATATCATCTCCAACGCCAACTTCGACAGCATGCCTATGGATTGCGCCACTCTGGACAAAGACTTTGATGCTGCGTTTCACACCAACTCAGGATCCCACTTCGATTTCCCTGACTACTGCACCCCAGAAGTGAATGAGATGATATCCGGGGACTTGCTGGTGCCCAGCATCTCTGACCTGGTGTTCAAGATCTACTGACCTTCATTCATAAAAGCCTATGGTTTTTTGCTTATATTATTTATTTTTCCCCACCCCGAGCTTGGACACTTCCTTTTTGTGTTCTCTCAATCAAGTCCGTAAGTGCTATTGCTTTTCTTTTCCCAGTATTCCACATCCTGATGGTCTGGTGTACAAACAGTGAAAGGTTTCTCACTCCAAGCCTTTTATCAAAGTTAAAATATTCAGGCACCGAACAGGAGACCAGGTACAAACAGCAGAGCAGACTCTGGACAGATATGTTCCTAGTAGAGGGATAAGAGTGCTTTCAACAGTAAACCTATTCAGTATTTATTGTTTCCAGTATTAACAGGAGCATGGAGCATTGCCATGTCTTTCACATGCATTTGTTGTATATGAAGCAGCATTACAGAAATGTTTTGACATAATCAACCAGAATCAAGGCAACAACTGCAGATTCACATTTTCAAATTCACAAAGTAGCCTCATTCCGGATTTATTCATGTTATCAACAAATGATCTCTAAATATCAAAGGGTAAAAAGGGAGATCATGTGAGGCATAGTCCTTATGTTTCAGCTAATAGGAATCTGCAGCACTTGTCATCAGGCTTTTACAGTAGCATCAGTTAAAGTAGAGGCTCTCGCCAAGAGAGAAATCTGCTGCAGACAAGTGCCAAGGAGCCGTCCATAATTTATTTCATAATCTGTAATTAGATAACAGCACTTTCATCGCCTCGCTAATACTGCAGACTCCAAGACATGGAGTATTACGTAAACACAAGCCTTGTGTGTGTGCCTGATTCATTCCAGACAGTTGAGGCTGACCGTAGCGGTGGTTTGGTGGTTAGAGTGTGGGGCTGAGTAGTGGAGGGGGAACAGGAAGGGAGAGAGGGGAAGTGAAAGAGGGGCCAGGGGGTCGGTGATGGGGGGTGAGGAGAAGCTTTTCTTTCAGGGAGCTGTACATCTGTCCGTGCAGGCAGCAGCCTTTGTGCCGGGGTCGGAGTGTGTGTATGTGTGAGTGAGTGTGTGTGTGTGTGTGTGTGTGTGTGTGTGTGTGTGTGTGTGTGTGTGTGTGTGTGTGTGTGTGTGTGTGTGTGTGTGTGTGTGTGTGTGTGTGTGTGTGTTTGAGCTCTATTGAGCAAGCGTCTGCCAGCCGGGGGAGTGGAGAGGGGGGTAGTGTATTCAGGGGGAGATGAGGACATGGCCATCCACACACCCACCAGCTCAGTAAAATGCATGTCATGTCTGCAGTCTGGCTGCAGCTGCCTGATCAGGGCCGATTCAGCGGTGAATGGAGGAGAATCTGTCTGCCAGCTGTCCCTCCATTGACTCTCTCAGGGATCGTTTTGTCTAGAGGTCCTTCTGCCCCTGCCTCATTCATCTGCCCTGATCTGGGGATGAGATGCACGCCACCTCTCCTCTCCTCTTCTATCTCTCTTTCAAACAACCGTCGGGGGAACGAGGTGACAGAATGAGAGAGTGAGACTGACCCCCCCCTTCTCTCTCCATCCCAACATGTGACCTTTCTTCTTTTTATCCCTCTATCCTCATTAATTACATCGCCTGGCTTTGGCACTGTGGTGAAAAGGACCAGAGTTATTTACTTACTCTCCACCAGCAGCTGCCGAAGAGCCAGCCAGAAAGCAGCACCAAAACCCACCAAAACCCAGCACCAAAACCCAAAAAGCAGTTCTTATCTTATATAAACTGATGCTAATCCCTCGTCAGACCGACCTTGTCAGAGCCAGTCAGCATCCTTTAACAGAGGCTGCCCCACGCATTTCAGTGTGTCTCTGGAGCAGGTCATGGAGAGGCAGGAGACAGGAGATATGTGATGGGACCATGGGGGATACACTGGGAGTTTGTTTTCAGACCAAGATGCACTGTTTAGGGTTGTGTCTTAATGACTGTGTGGTATAGGGATCATGACGAGAACAGGATTGGGTTTTGTGTTGTTTTCCTCTTCAGTCCCTCCCCCCAGGAAACGCCTGATGAACCAATGCTTGTTTATGAGCGACAGTGTTTTCAGTTCCTTGTGATGAGAGAACTGCACAATAACCTTTACAGTACAATGTCTTCATTAGCAAAAAAATGAACGAAAATAAAATCAGGTAACTTGTTTCTGAACTGGAAGGTGGCTTCCTTCGTAGATATCAATGGTAGGAGAAGATAGATGAAGGTAAAAAAAAAAAAAAAAAAAAAAGAGAGATGGTTCTACTACGAACAGAGGCCTTTAAGAATCCATACAACAACACTGATTCATTTTTTTTTGTTACATATAAGTAGGAGTTCCTTTAAAAATATTGGAAGGATACCATTTGAACGGGAAAGAATCCAGAAACAACAACATCCAACCTCCATCTTAAAGTGAACTGCAATCGAGGTTTTAGACATACTGCATGTGTCCTAGTATTAAAAAAGTGATCGGCAGTATTCTGTACTGTTCATACACACCGCTATTGGTTTACATAGACAAAGTATGGCAAACCATTCCTGAACAAATCATTATTCAGGGATGAAACAGGTGAAATTACAAATACAGATTCAACAAAAATGTCTTGGCTCACCAGTTGAATTGGTATTTCACCTCTTGATTATGTACATGATACAGTACAATATATCCCATGTTCTGTCTGGTTATAATATTATCACTCAACAAACCTACAGTACCGTACAGTGTAATGGAACCAATTCTGAATTCAACACCAGCAGTCTAAAACTGGACTCAGGACTAAGGTAACAGCTCACTGTGGAACTGCTCCTATGAGTTTTAGTCATTCTATTGTGCTGTATATTAGATCATCATGCATCTGAAAAAAATATGTACCAGCAAAAAAAATTGATACTGCTGAGTTATACCTTTTCAAAGATGTAATGTTTGAAAGTACAGTATGTATCAATTATTCAGGTGCATTTAAGTGTAAATAAAATATTTATTTAATTACATAAAAAATGTTTTAAAAAAAGCTAAAGGTTGGAAAGGGACACCCTTGACAGAAACCTAACCAGCATTTCCGATTATTTATTTAATACTTGTGTTTTTTATTAGAATACTTCTAGGCTCATTTTATTTATTTATTTCATATTTTAGAAAGAGAGCTAGAAACCGGCCTAGACAACTCACAGATGGGCTCCGGCAAATTAGTGTCAGAGTGATAAATGCAAAAAGCTGTGGAGAAATTAAGCTGGATAAAAACACCCATCTGGTGTGCACCTCCTACTCTGGGCCGGCCTTTGATGAATAGCATTCCCTGAGACAGAAATACAAGGACAATGCAAATTTCATCAAGCGGTCGGCCTCCCTCTCCTACCACCCACACCCCACCCCCACCCCACCCCTTCCCCCTCACATCACAAGTGGGGCATAGCAGCCCCCGCCATACTGAGCATGACTGTCTGACTGTCTGTCTCTAGCTACAGCGTCTTGCATGTGGCTGCCACCACAATGACCAGGGGCCCCCAGCAGGACTAGTCCAGGGCTATAGGGGTCCACAGGGGCCACTCTCAACCTCAGGGTCCTAGTAGGACTTAACTTACCATTCCTTTAAACCACACCGACCTGACAACACAACAGCAGCACTGGGAGACCCGGCCTGCTGCACACAGAAGTAGCCAAAATATGACCATGATGCCTCACATACAAGTACATATTGTTTACAAGGTTTTACAGTATTGTAGTCTGAGCTGAATACAGAATGTTTCCTCCGTTTTCATCCTCGCAGCAAGGGTTATTTTGATTTGTTTACAATGTCAAATATGATTTGTAGTCTATTCACCAGCACGTTTTTGGTCTTAGTTATGGCAAATTGTAACAAAACCTACTTCTGCGACATGAAACAAACTGAATCTTGTTTAGCTGAAAATATGCTTGTGTTGAACTTTGATTCTTCAACTTTATTGTAAAACAGGGGATAATGGGGGTGTTTAAATATATTTTAATGTGTTACAAATGCATTGCATCCAGCAGTACACTCCAGAGTGTACTAGTCTGAACAAACTGTCTAATCAAATCTATAAGGCTCACCCCTATTCATCAGTATATAGATATATATTGGCATACATCTTAAGATCTGTGTTGATAAATGTAATTGGTCGATAAGTAGAACCAAAATTCTTGACATTGCATTGATAATAGGTATGCATGTACAAATAGTAAATGTCTCTAAAATGGGAGTAATTGCTCCTCGTATAGCCTCCCATGCAACACTTGTATTGAAAACCAGGGGAAAATGGTGGAAAAAGTAATTTAGAAATATGCATCACTATGCTAACAAAACGTATTGCTAATATTGTCATATTGGAAACCCCCTCTGCTGTGTAGACTGTCATTCCTGCACTATTCTTTATGGATTGGTACATAACAAACATGATGTGTTTCTATCAATCAGTCATTTGCTGTATTGCATTTCGATAAAGCTCATTTAATCTGTGTGCAAAATGGTTCAACAGCTAACCATCTCGTTCATCTTAGTATCGCGTTTGACCAATAATTAGCATTGCTTTATCATGTATATGTATGCTTTTTGTAGTGTGGTACATTCAGCTGTTCTGACAGCGGGTATGTGGATAGAAATCAAAGCACTTTGTTGTAAATATGTACGTAGATCTGAGAGATGCCATTTTCATTTTGGATAGAGTTATCAGTGTAGTGACACTCCATCACTGAATAAACTGTTACAGTCAACATCAGATGTCTTCTGTGTCTGTCTCAAACTCTCTGTCTCTGTATCAAACGCTGGAGTGTGGAATATTCTAAACTGCCTTCCTTCTGGGGTTTTAACAGTTGGCTTCCACTGTGACAACGTTACGTGACAGTTGTTTCACTCTGTGTCTGTCAGGATGCAGATGTTCTTGTGGTCAACTTAAGAAACTTGAACACACGCACTCATGATGTCATCCACAGTACGTGTACACGAGATATATGTGAGGCGCACACTGAAACCCCTGTCACACACTGACTGAAAACCCACCACAACACATTCTCAGAAGCATTTTCTAACACTTAAACTGTAGCATTACTGTTTTTTCAGCACCGTGAAGAAAATACAAGAAAACAATTATTGAGCTAGGGATTAATCCCGAATCCAACTGAGTGACAAAAATGTTTCTAAAGGGGAATTATTTGGTTGACTAAATAATGTGTGCCCTTCTGGATTCCCATTCAGAATTCTAACCTGGGTCAGCCGGGCTCCTATAGCCAAAGGCCATGTTTGACTGCTTATGCTGATGGGGGTGACATTTATCCCTTTTCTGTCACTTCAGAGACTTACACACAAAGTGGTGTGGTGAATCAGGCAGACATGCAGTGTGCCCTGCACAGTCATGTCAGCTCCAAACTCAAATGTGGGTTAAACAAAACAGCAAATGGTATTAACTGCTGCTGAAATAGGGGCCGCACTAGGAATTCAGCCCATTTCAGGGGTGACGGACACTTTGTGCATTGTGAGAGGGAGAGACAGTGTATTGTCGGAGCGAGCGGGCAGCGTGCAGGCAGAGTAGATGTGGTTGGTTGGGTGAAGGTTTGATGTGTGTCATGCTTTTGATTCCCTGATTCTAATTAGCTGATTTGGTGAGAAACACCTGAGAGGATTACTCAAAGGATAATAGGTAGTAGCAGCTCTCACATTAGATTGGATGCATCTCGCTCACGTTAGATTGGACGCTTGTCACTCACTACCACCCCCTCCCTACTCTTTCCTCCCTCTCCACAGCATACACTAGTTTACCCTGGAGTCACACCATAATTTCTGACAAATAGCACTATCCTCATGCCCTGAATAAACAAATGCACAAGGCTAACTATATGAAAATGAACTCCCAGTGCAAGGTGCTACATTGGTTCTACTGATGTTGTGAAGGTTGCATGTGACCTCTCTCATCATGGCCCACCAAGGGGGTACAGGGCAACTGGCATCCATTTTGTTTTAATACCTGGACCCTTTGACCCTTCCAGCCCTCTTTAGAGCAGCCCACAGTGATAAATGCCCCCAAAAGTGTGTCTGCCTGGTGAAAACAGCCTCATCTGTGGAACAGCTTATTGAGTTACTGGGAGCTTAGGTAAGCACATAGCTGTTTTACTGGCTGATTCATTGGAAGCTTATATTTCACTGGGACCAAATACCAATGGCTCCGACGGAATTTGCCAATAAAGGAGCATTTTTGCACCACTTTTCTCCCTGGTCAGAGAAAGTTAAAAGTACTGCTCTGTCCCTCCTGATTTATAAATCTTCCCCAGGGATGCAGAGAGCTGATAGGAAAGGAATTATGTCCTTGTAAACTGCTGCGTCAGTCCACTCAGGTCCATACCAGGATCAATTAGCGAGACCTAATTGCTGTTCTTCCAATTACACAGTCATAAGCAGAGAGACATGGTTATTGCTAGGGAGCTCCGGAGGACTAAAGGAGAGTCCTCCTACATAGCCTAGCGAGTGAGGAGGCAAGGATTGACAGGGAACGCATGGGTGTATTTGTGGAAGTTTTTGAGAGCGCGTGTATGTGTGTGTGCTAGTGTGTGTGCTTGTGTGTGGGTGCGTGCGTGCGTCCAGTGTACGTGTGATCTCGGTGTATTTTTGTATGTGTGTGGTGCTCCTAAGCAGCAAAACAGCCAGTCCAATGTACCAGACAGACAATTAGGGTCCTGTCTGTGCCATGGTGTAATCTCTCAGATGAGGCTGCAGAAGCTGCATTCGTCTCCCCTGACCTGGGTCTGACTGCGAGTGCCGCTGGAGATTCAGACTGCAGTACACAGTCAGTCAGTGGCTGTGTCCCAAATAGCACCCTATTCCCCCCATAGAGCTCTGGTCAAAAGAAGTGCGCTATATAGGGAATAGGCTGCCATTTGGGACACAGCCAGTGACTAAGTGTTTCCAGATTAAGAGAGCTCTGTCTGGGATGAAACAGCGCTCAGAGCAAAACACTGCAGCTCTTTCTCTCTCTCTCTCTCTCTCTCTCTCTCTCTCTCTCTCTCTCTCTCTCTCTCTCTCTCTCTCTCTCTCTGTCTCTCTCTCTCTCTCTCTCTCTCACTCACACTCTCACTCTCTCTCACTCACTCTCACTCTCACACTCACTCTCACTCTCACTCTCACACTCTCACTCTCACTCCTCCCTCCATAGGAAGACCTCAAGTGGAGTTTCATGTTTGGCCTTTTGGAAAAACACGGGGTAGACACACAAGATGCTTAAGGAGACCAGGCTACATGAGTGGGCTTCCTATAAATCTAGTTATTCACTGGATCCCCTCACATACACACACAAACACACATAATGAAAACAACCGTCACCATGTGTTTGCCCACTGGAGAAAGCTGAGATAGACTACAGGATTTGAGTGAGGTAGGAGACATTGGTGTGGACAGATTTGGACTGGCTGTCCCCTTTGGGCCAGTCTAGTAGCGTCTCCAGACAGGCTGCGTTATGGTGTGAAGGGGGCCAGAGGAGGCCACGCACTGCCAGAAGGGGACAGCACGGAGGCTGTAAGGAGCGGAGCGGGCCAACAGCTGGCACCATGCTCAGTGTCCAGGCAGCCAGCCGCTGCACAACAGGACCGTCCTGAAAGCCAATACAGACACACAGCAAGACCAAGGGTGTTTCCCAAATGGCACCCTATTCCCCATGTAGTGCACTACTTTTGACCAGGGACCATAGGGCTATGGTCAAAAGTAGTGCACTTCATAGGGAATATGGTACCATTTGGGATGCGACCCAAGTCTGCTTCCACTGCTACTGGAGCCTAGAAGTCTATGGAACAGTCACCCTCAGTCAGTATAGACAGTGAACAACTTATAGGCCACTCCAGATAAGTGCAGATTGGAAAGTGCAAACTGTTTATGTGCATTCATTCAAGTTCATTCTTTCGACATGCTCCAATTAGATATAGCTAGTTAGATTCAGTATGGTATGCACATACATGACAGCCACAACAACACATTGCATTTGACAGGAGTTGACTGTTTTCTGCTACCAACAGTAACACCTCTTGTCTTGAGCCTAGTTCCCTTGAGTTGTAGGTGTTAAAAATAGTGACAACTGCAGCATTTTTAAAGGGCTGGCAATATACACACCATGTATCACAGAGACGTCTGTAGATGTTATATTGTCATGAACTGCACCAGTTCTCATTTCCTGGGAAAGTCATTTGAGCACTGACACTTTCATAAGTCTTATCTGATCATGTGTGCGCACGTGTGTGTGTGTGTGTGTGCGCACGTGTGTGTGTGTGTGTGTGTGTGTGTGTGTGTGTGTGTGTGTGTGTGTGTGTGTGTGTGTGTGTGTGTGTGTGTGTGTGTGTGTGTGTGTGTGTGTGTGTGTGTGTGTGTGTGTGTGTGTGTGTGTGTGTGTGCGTCCTTCCATGTTCTAGTTTGTATTTTTGTGCATGCTATAAAAGCATAATTCATGACAGTCCTGTAAATTTCAGTAAAAGTTATTGTACCACTTCAACCTCAGCTGGCCTGAGCCCAACTTTATAGTGATAGATGCAGAAACACACCACTTCATCCACAAATTTACAACTAACCAAAACAGTCCCGTCTGCCCTGCGCAGGTTAGCGTTTTTCGTCATGGATCTTGTTCTGGAGGAAGCTCTGCGGAGTGGTCACCAGCTGACACGGCCACAATTTTTTAACCCTAATCCTAACCTTAATAACCCTAACCCTAAGCCTAACCACACTGCTAACCCTAACCTTAAATTAAGACCAAAAACCCAATTTTTGTTTTCATGAATTTTGACAATACAGACAATTTTGACTTTGCAGCTGGCCATTCTGGCGGAAATCCCTCCAGGGTACGATTCATGACAATAAACATCAACCTGTCCTGCCTAACCTTTAATGGCTTCTACACATCATGAATTGCAATCTCTGCAGTGCTAGTAGCTTACTACCCACATCAATGACTTGTTATATAAAGGGCAACAACATTTGGTGACATTTCCTCTCACTGCCTGAGGTGATTGCTGAAGTCACATTCAAATGAACACTGACAAATATAGACCACATCATCGACTTGTTTGAATAAAATGATTTGATTCTCAGAACGTGTCAAGGTAATAGTTGGAATAGTTTTGAATAGGTGAGATCAATGCCTAGGCTACATCTGAAGAAGCCTTGTAGGACTATGCATACCTTTCCAGTTGTATGTCAATGATGGTAGGCTCAAGCACAGACGCATAGACCTGAGGACAAGCAATCATTCTTAGGCACGTCCCAAAGGGCCCCCTTTTCTCTACATAGAGCTCTACTTTTGACCAGAGCCCTATGGGCCCTAGTCAAAAGTAGTCCACTATATAGGGAATAGGGTGCCATTTGGGACATCATTTACATTAGCATTTCCAGGGAGGCAGTGTAGCGGTAGCCTACATGTCTGGACAAGTCTTGCATCAACAGGATAGGCACAACCAATCTGGCAACCTGCTTCTGGCTATGACCCACTTCTCTGCACACTGACCTTCAGTGGTGGAGGACATTCTTCAGACACACATAGACACAGACAGGCAAACAAACATGATATACACTGACACCTACACGCCCCCACATACACACATGCATAGCGTATACAGACACACAAGATTGTAAATGCGTATGAGTCTTTTAAAAATGTAGTTGGATAAATAAACAATGATATGCCCCTATATGATATGGAATTGAAGTTGGTTGTAAATGACTAACTGCATTACCATTCAGTATTGTATAACCAATGTATAGTAATGTAAAACGTTAATACACATTTCTCACTGTTCTGTGCATGTAATGTGAACTCTAGTGTGAAGAGATCTATGGCAGATGAGTGCAGATGAGTAGACAGCGTGGGTGCATTCTCAGACACATGACTCGCACACACACACTCACACCACAACACACAGACACACTGCTCAGCTCGACTTGTCAACACAAACCATTGGCTGACAGTAGAGACAACATGCAGTACTGTATGTGCACACACACACACACACACACACACACACACACACACACACACACACACACACACACACACACACACACACACACACACACACACACACACACACACACACACACACACACACACACACACACACACACATCCTCCCCACCTGGATGTATCTGCAACGAGCTACGCAGAGAAACGTTGCAAAGGCTCATGGGTTTGTAGGCCACTGCTTATCTCTGAACTCACGTCAATTCAAGATGGAGATGTCCTTTGTCTCATTACAAGCATCCTGGGGTTCAGAGCCTGCCCTAGATGTCAATTCTCTCATCAAAAATGACATTGCAAGACAAAGAGGTCAGATACTAATACAGTGTTAGACCTCCTTACTGTACATTTTCTTGTACAATGTCTGCCATTTTGTCAAATGAAGTTCAAAACTTCATTTTAGTTCTTATTTGCACATAAGTCTGGGAGAAGTTTGAGGGAAGGACACCTGCAGTAGTTTTAGCAGGCCTCATCATCCTCCACCACGCCTCCTGTGGATGTTGTTTACGCTTGGCCCAAATGGATTCCCCTTTAATCCTATGTACGCCGGTGGATTTACCTACTTCTCCCTGGGTTTACAGTTAAATGTGAGGCCTGGATCCCCTTAAGCCCAGTCTAAGCCCTTTAAAAAGGATGCTGGAGTTTTGGACCGTAGCAAAACGCAACGCTCTCTCTCTCTCTGACCGCTCTCTGCATGCTCTGTCTCTGCCTTCTGATTCAGAGGCTGTGGAGTGGCTTATTATATCAAATCATGGACTCGTATGCTGCTCATCACAGGAAGTGCAAGCCACAGGATTTCATCTCACAGAAAAAAAACAATATAGAGAGAAGGAAGTGGAAATCGGGTTATACTGTGTAAACTGCTTCCATCATTTCCCGTCTTGTATAGACTTTGTGTGGATCTATCAGCAGGGTCTCTATAGATTTAGTGGGGAAAGACAGATTAACCTCAATACATCCCCAACACATTAAAGCCTTTAAAATAATCACTGTTACATCCATGAGTTATACCACGTATTACCACCGCACTGTAGCTAGATACGCTTTTCTTTTTCTAATCAATTGTAAACACGCTAAAAGTGAATTTGCATGCAGGGAATATAGGATCCACGATTGATAATGTTTCCAATTTCCAGGGATTAGGAGATGAAAAGGTCACATGTTAATTGTGTTTTTGGTGGTTTCACAGGGAATGTTTATTTGGATTTACAATACCACATGCTGGTTTATCCTGACCCTTCATGTGCTTGAAGGCCCAATGCAGATGTTTTTATATGAATATATAATAATTTCTGGGTAACAATGAAGTACCTTACTGGAACAGATTTCCATTCAAATGGGGGGGAATGCTTTTTTGCAAAAAAACGATTTCTCAAGCAAGAATTGTGCTTGTCTGTTAGTGGTCTGTGTGGAGAGGAGAAAACTGAACACTAGCTGTTATTAGCAGAGAGGTTTGGAACTCTCTTTGTTATTGGTCTATTAACCAATTTACCACATGGTGATGTCACCATTGAAAGCCAAAACTCCCGCCCATGCAAACCTGCTGATTGGAAGGTCCATTGTAGATTGTATTTTCAAGCAGCAACTATCAGGAAATAATACTGATCAAATGTTTTCACACTTTTAAAGTTTTAGTTTCATCAGCTGTAGTACAAGATGATATAAAACTGAATTTTGACTGCACTGGGCCTTTCATAATGAGATAGATGTGTGGGGAATATTGCCAGCTCCCACTGTATTGCTCTATTGTTATGTTCTATGAGAATTCTTACCAGTGCAGAAGAATTCCACCAGCAAAGGGTTAGAACACAGTTATGTCACTGTAGCAGGATTGAAACCACAGAACCAGAATGAGATTCTATTTCTACAATCGTAGAAAAAAATGTGCTATCGAGAATCGAAAAAAGTTATTTGGTTGTTCCCATAGCATAACCCTTTGGAGAACCCTTTTTGGTTGCAGGTAGAACCCTTTTCACAGAGGGTTTTACATGGAACCTAAAAGGGTTCTACCTGGAACCAGAAACGGTTCTCCTATTGGGACAGCCAAAGAACCTTTTTGGAACCCTTTTTTCTAAGAGTATATGGTTGGAACACTGCTGTTGCGGCCCAGTGACAAGACCCAATGAAAGCTAAGGGAATCTGCTTAGGCCACCACATTGTCTGTACAAATCTGTCATATCTAGTACTTTTTCATACCAGTACCTCACTTTGGAGTTACATAATCGTCTTATCAAAATGGCTGGTAAGAAAGCTATCTTACAAACAGAGATCTGACCTTTACATGTAGCATAGATTATTTTCGCTACGACTGAACCATTCAGTCTCATGAGGGTGTCAATTGGCTCTGAGGGACCCTGACTGTCTTTCGATGACCCTGACTGTCTTTTGATTGGGTGGTCTAGTCTAATCTGTCTGTTCCAATACAAATTCTATAATATTTTTTCTCTCATTTTTTGATTTGACCAAGTCTTGTTGCCAGTTGTGTTATTATAAAACACATAAGTGTGATAATGTAGTAATCCTGATGCTCTGCTTTCCTGACCTTCCTGTAAGGTCAAATCACCCTATAGGTTCAATATGTCATATTGGCCTATGAGCACAGAGCCACAGGCACACAACCTATAGCATGGGGAAGCTTAAACCCACCACATCATGATATTATGATTCGCCTCACGGATGGCAGGCCGAGTCCACATCAATCACAGAAATGCCACCCCAATAACTTCGCCGCAGCACGTATGACAAAAAGCGCCATGCTCAAGACTCCCCAGCCTACCAATGTCCTCAGCAGAATTTCAATGGGGTTACGCTCCCATTTCAATCAATAACAATCTGAAGACACAACATGCAGCAAGGCTCGAAAGTGTGAATAAATAAGCATAAGAACATAAGCCTCTTATACTTGAATCCAGGTCATAGTTCATAATGTACATTTAGTCTGGGGGATTAAGGAGCTATAATATAATGTCGGTCTAGTTTTAGTCAGTGTAGCCGTGACGACCACGATGACAGACACCTAAACCAGTGGCGTTTAACCACTGTGACCTGGCTGGGAGGGAAATTAATCTGAAGAAGGTACAGATATAGGATGTTAATTTGACCAGTTTCTCACAGCAGGAAAATAATCCTGCAGCAACAGGAAATGTGAATTATTGTGTGGATTATAATTACTGGACATTTTTGTAGGGTTTGAAACATTTTTAGTTGGGGCAATTCAAGTATTTCAAGTGGAAATTACAAACTTTAGACACATTTTTAAACCTTGAATACACTACAAGGGATTCAATCCTTGACTACACTACATGCCATGCAGGACATTTCCTGTAACAACAGGGTGATCAAATTAAGATCCTACATCTGTATGAACTGTGACCTCCATTTCGAATAGAATACAATGCCCTGGTTTTTGTCCATAACCGCTTAAAGGTGTTGCACCTTGGTCATAAAAAATAAATGAAGTCAAGACACCCTGTGTATCGGCAGCGCCTTGACAGGAATTACTGAAGAAGTCAAGTCTGAAAAAATAACATGGTATAGCTCTTCCGACATACGTTACATAAACCATGTTTCAGAATGATTTTGTATGCGCAACTTACCTGATTCACGTCACAAGACTGAAAAGATCAGCTAATATGTCGTGACATAACACATATCATATTCCACAATACACAGTATCTTATTACAGCAGTGCTAAAGACACAGAGAGCCACAGTCTTTCTATTACTGCAGTGATACGTGGAGACCAGCTGACATTTCCCATAACCTATATGTAATCCTTCAATCTTGATTGGGCTCATAGCATTAGTCAACCTATAGGAAAAGAGCGGTGGTTATGCATGGCCTGAGCTGATTGGACTTGATTTACCCATATCGCAACACCACTACATTGATACTTTGTAATTAAACTTCCGACACCATTTTTGCAGAGCAAGGAAAATGGAATTGAAGATGGGATCGTTCTAGTTCATGTTTTCTGAACCAATTTCATGCACAATTTCCTCTGTGGTAGATGGGAGCCTGTGTGTGTGAGGTAGCTACAGCTGCCCTGCGCTTATAGAACGTGTAAGGCATACTGTGCTGTGAAGGGGTGAGGGGAGTGTGATATAGAGTAGCAGCACAGGCTTTTGACATGCAAATCCACACCTGCTGAAGACATGTGAGGAGTATCAACTATAATGTATAACATGGCCATGTTAACTGATTCTGGTGCTAAAATACAACACGGCCTTGACAGTCACTGTAGCCATTTTCATCCAATAAAATAAAGAATGTGCATAATCATTCAATCTGTGATGACTTCATACTTCATATGTAATGATACATGAACCATGGGAAAGGTGTTGTTTTGTAATTATGGAGCCCAAAATGACAATAATTGTACTATTTCTCGATGCTCACATTAAACCAGTGTTCAAAGGAGCACAACAAACCACCTTTCCTGGTTTCAACCATCACTGCCAGACATTGTAATGTAAATACATGTTCCTGCATTGGTTTTCTGTCTTAAACTCACTAAGGCAGTAGGCCACTATGGACAGGTTCAGTTCATGAACACCCATGTGGTGGTTACAGTGTTGGACAGTGTTATTGTTTGTTTGTTGTTGTTGTTTATTTGTTAGTGTCGGGCAGCTGTCCATCATGCCTTGTGATGGGAAGGATAAAGGATACACACAAAGACATGGACGAGCACACACACACACACACACACACACACACACACACACACACACACACACACACACACACACACACACACACACACACACACACACACACACACACACACACACACACACACACACACACACACACACACACACACACCTCGCCACTTCACTGATGAGAACAGTCTGGGCCAAACACTTCATATACAACAGCTGAACCCACACAGCAGGGAGCCCACAGGCAATCTGTTCCACACACACACACACACACACACACACACACACACACACACACACACACACACACACACACACACACACACACACACACACACACACACACACACACACACACACACACACACACACACACACACACACACACACACACACACCTTCAAGAGCACCGATGCACACACTACTCCCACTGCGCGTCACAGAAATGCAAAGACACAAACAAGACCGTCCAATCCCAGTGGCAATTCAAGAAAAATCTTCCAAACGTCACTAGATTTCACTGTGAGCTTCCACCACAGTTTCTCTCCACACAATCAGTTCTTCAATCTATTCTACAGTCGTTCAACATCGCAGCACTGTATAGAGATGTTCTCCAGCTTTGTACATCCCTCTGCGCCAGCAGTGAAGTTGAAAGCATTTTATTAAAGGCCAGTCCAGTCCCGGTTCATACCAAATGGAGCTGGCCCACAGGGGGCTGGCAAACACGCCCCACACACATCCTACACCTTAACAAGCCTGCAATTAAGGCAGACAGGAGCGGGTGCCAAAGTGTTCCCCTTGAAATCCCCCTCCACTTAATCAAGCGGGTCAGGCCTGCTACCGTGTAATGGCAGGAAATGAATTACAACAAGAGCCCCCATTTTAACCCCCCTAAACCTGCCATGTGCGAGTGGCGAACTTGATTCATGAACTTGGGGACATTGTGGAGGCCATGGGGACAGAGGGTTAAAATGGCCGCTTCATAGTTACATTGAGGGGAGTCGCTTAGTCTGAATGGGTTTTAGTGCACATTACTGCAGTAACACAGCCACATTGGCCCACATTTGACAATACATCTCTCTCTTATCAATGGTCTTTTTAATGTTTGTCAGTACAATTAATTGTAAAAACAGATGAGCCGATTTAGGAAAATAAGATTTGGGGCCTAAATGAGTTTGAAAAACATAAGTAGACAGAGTTGAAGTTCGAGCCCAAATCTAAGCCAACAATGAGTCATTGAGTTCAAACACTAATTTCTAGGGTGTTATTTCCAACTTGGAGCATGTACACTACATGACCAAAGTATGTGGACACTTCCTCCTTGAACATCTCATTCCAAAATCATGGACATTAATATTGAGTTGGTGCACACCTAGCCCAAAGAGGTTTTAATATTGAGTTCGTCCCCCCCTGCTGCTATAACAGCCTCCACTCTTCTGGGAAGGCTTTCCACTAGATGTTGGAATATTGCTACGGGGACTTGCTTCCATTCAGCCACAAGAGCATTAGTGAGGTCGGGCACTGATGTTGGAAGATTAGGCCTGGCTCGCAGTCTAAAATGTAACTATATGCTGTAGCGTTAAGATTTCCCTTCACTGGAACTAAGGGGCATAGCCCAAACCATGAAAAAGAGCCCCAGACCATTATTCCTCCTCCACCAAACTTTACAGTTGGCACGATGCATTCAGGCAGATAGTGTTCTCTTGGCATCCGCCAAACCTAGATTAGTTCGTAGGACTGCCAGATAGTGAAGCGTGATTCATCACTCCAGAGAACGCATTTCCACTGCTCCAGAGTCCAATGGCAGCGAGCTTTACACCACTCCAGCCGACACTTGACATCGTGCATGGTGATTTAAGGCTTCAGTGTGGCTGCTCGGCTATGGAAACCCATTTCATGAAGCTCCCAACGAACAGATCTTGTGCGCTTGTGTGGCCTACCACTTCGCGGCTGAGCTGTTGTTGCTTCTAGACGTTTCCACTTCACAATAACAGCACTTGCAGTTGACCGAGGCAGCTCTAGCAGGACAGAAATTTGATGAACTGACTTGTTGAAAAAGTGTCATCCTATGACAGTGCCACGTTGAAAGTCACTGAATTCTTCAGTACGGCCATTCTACTGCCAATGTTTGTCTATGGAGACTGCATGGCTGTGTGCTCGATTTTATACACCTGTTAGCAACGGGTATGGCTGAAATAGCCTAATCCACTACTTTGAAGAGGTGTCCACATACGTTTGTATATATAGTGTATTTTCAAATTTGCCAATTAGTTTGAATTACTCCTGTTCAGTCATCTTTTTATTAAACCAGGAAGGCTCTTCAATATAACATCCTGGAGGAGGATCCCCTGAAAGACAAATAAAGGGACACATTCTCCTCCTCTTCTTCTCCTCCCAGCCAGCCAGCTAGGCCCTGAAACTAAACTCTGAAGTGAAGTAGGAATGACATTTAAGGCAGGGAGGAGAAAATCCTGGAAGGAAGGGGAAATTGGATCAATTCAGGTGGTGGCGGTGATGAATTTGGGTTGTGCCGGTGAGCTGCTTAATGTGGGCATCGCCGCGGCAACACACTTAACTGGGTCGGGCCTGAAATCTGCAAAGTAATCCATTTTCACAGTCACACCTCAGTGTGTCAGGCAGGAAACCAGCTCGCTGTAGCTGGATAAATATGCTCTCACTCACTCACCCCATCGCTCTCGCTCTCCCCTGTAATCGTTATCGCTGGGACTCACTGTGTGTGCGTGTGTGTGCGTGCGTGCATATGTGTGTGCGAATGAGAGAGACAGAGCGAGAGAGAGAGAGAGCGAGAGAGAGAAAGAAAAGGAGAGAAAGAAAGGTAGGGACAGATGGAGAGGGAGAGAGGAAAATAGAGAGAGAGGGAGAGCGTAAAATGAAATAGTCACCCATGTGGCTATACCTTGGATTTTATTCCCTCTTCCTGTCCCCTGCAACTGATATCATTCACACTAGTGTATGTGATTTAACCAATGGATTTAAAGTGACTAAAAAGAGAGGGAGCGTAGAGAGAGGAAAATAAGTGTAGAGGGAAAGGCCGTCCCATCCATAGATCGCCTCTCTTCCCTCTACCAATGACAACAGCATCCTCTAAAGGTTGGAACAGATAGTTCAACCAATAGGAGAGGAAAAGAGCATGTCCCAGAGATATTCAAACAAACATGTCATCACACTACACTGAAGTAAGCTGTCAAAACTTCTTTATTGGTTTATAGAAACAATACCATAATTACAAGCTTTATAAATTATTGATGAACAAAATATTCACAGTTGACTATAAACCTTCATAAACTCTTTATGGAAGGTACCTACCTCAAAGGGTGATAATTATAATAATTACGGCTGGTGTGTATGGAGAACACATTCACACTAAAACCTTGAGTCGGTTTGTAATCACAGCATACAGCAGCTCCAAGCACAGAAGGGAGATGAGAGGAAGAAAATGAGAGGAAGCCCGCTGAAAGGGTTTTGACTCCATCTTATCAAACTCCTGGGCTGACTCCATCACACCCTGGAACTGATAGCAGCTAGATGGTGATTAAGACAGAAAGTAACATTTTACACGCCATGGCATAGGGAATCTAAGGGGGACTATACTGTACAGTCCACTACTTTTGACCAGGGCCCATAGGGCACTATTGTAGGGAATAGTGGGCCATTTGGGATGCAACATTATAAGATATTTTATCTCTACTTTAAGCTGAATACTATCCCATTTTGGTACTAAAGGGTGTTGAAAATGTCGATCCGTTTGCAATTTAAAAAAAAAATCTAAATCTGCAAATAAGTATATGAGAAGCCTATACTATGCCCTTCTGATGTATCTAGAATGTTACCATCATAATGATGTTAGCATTTGGTCATTTGAATAACAACAACGGAAGCCAATTTTGTTAAAAACAATGTTAAAAATAATATTAAATATATAATGACAACAAAAAGCTACATCTAACCAAGAAATGGATAATTCGAGCTGTATATACAACGGCTCTGTAACTAAAACTTGAAAACAAATCCTGTTGAATAAACGCTTAAACCCAATTCCCTGTCGTGGGTGTGATATTTCATCATGCCATAATAATATTTGCCGACCCCCTGTTCAGGTGGGAGGGTGAACCCTCATCAGCATTTACACTGGCGCCGTCAAAGGTTAATGTGAAATGTCTTGACTAATTAATTTCCAGCTTGACTCCCATCGCCTTCTCCCTTTGTTTAAGCTTTAGGAGGTTGTCCATCTACTATCAATATATCTCCCAGTTCAGTGCCATGGCAATTTCATCCCTGCCCCTCCATTGAGCCCCCTAATAGGTTCTCTTATGTGGAACAGATTGCTCAGTTCTGGTTATGTTGGCCCTGTATCTGCTGCCATAATGGACAAGGATCTGCAGTGCTTTCCACCTCCTTTTTGATAGTTTTATAATTGCCGGACGGGGCAATATGACACCTTCACAGAGTCTTGGTGGCATTGTTTAAGGTCATTCTGATAAATGGCTACGTCATCTACTGATGGCACCGAGATGGCTTTGGCGTCCCGTGGTGTATAAATGCCATGTTTTGCTGCTATGTGTGTTGGTCCTAATCCGTCATCTGCTGTGTTGGATAGGCTTTATCTGCTACTATTGGAACACTGAAACAATGTATTAAATCTACTGATGTTAATAAGCTAGAACAAAGGGAATATTGCCTTTTATTATATTGAAATGCAGCCTTTCTTTTAGGACTTCTGTAGCTGCTGATGTAATCCTGGAGTACTGGTACTCAAATAAGAGATTAAAGCCACAGATATGAATAGATGGATGTATGAACGAAGAAACAAATAGAGACATGTAAGAGGACAATGCATGTTGCTCATTACCTCTGTGGTGGGAGAGGTTTACCGTAAGGCTGAGTTTAAACCAAGACACACGTAAAACCATCATAACTCTGCACCCACACAGCACTGGGCAATTCATCAGATGAGTTCTCTTTATGTAGACTCTTGGAATACACCAACAAAAACACTCCTCTTATCTACCAAACCAGAACTGAGAGTTTCTGTACTGTATCTCAACTTAGTCCTTGCTATTGCTAATTCACTCATGGCAAGATATGTTTTAATAGACTTTCAGACGATATAGATTTAGAGAATTAGTAGCCAGTGCTGTGTGGAGACTGAGGAGTAGCCCATAGCTTGAACACTGCGGTTGCTATTTGGGACGCACTGTCACGTTCCTGACCTATTTATGTTAGTTTTTGTGTGTTAGTTGGTCAGGACGTGAGGTTGGGTGGGCATTCTATGTTATCTGTTTCTATGTTGGTTTCGGTTTGCCTGGTATGGCTCTTGATTAGAGGCAGGTGGTTTGCGTTTGCCTCTAATTAAGAGTCATATTTAGGTAGGGCATTCTCACTGTTTGTTTGTGGGTGATTGTCTCCTGTGATGTCTTCGTTGTGTTCGATGTTATTCACTATCGGGACTGTTTGGCTGTTCGTACGTTTCGATGTAACGTTCCTGTTCGTGAGTTTACGTTTGTCGATGTAAGTTTATGTTCAGGTTCCGTTCGTTACGTTTTGTTATTTTGTAAGTTTTGAAAGTGTTTTGTTTTGTTTAGTCGACGTCGTATTTGTAATAAAGATGGCTTATTTCCCTGACTCCGCATTTTGGTCTGAAGATCCTTCTCTCCTCACCTCATCTGAGGATGAGGAAAGCGACAGCCAATACAGAATCACCCACCAACACGCTAAGACCAAGCGGCAAGGGAAAACGAAACGGAGTAAGGGACAGGAGAGAAAGGAGCAATGGACATGGGACGATGTTTTGGATGGAAAGGGTTGCTACACTTGGGAGGAGATCCTGGCTGGGAGGGATCGCCTCCCATGGGAACAGGTGGAGGCATTGAGGAGAGCAGAGGCTACCTGGGAGAGGAACCGGAGCTATGAGGGAACGCGTCTGGCACGGAAGCCGAAAAAGCCCGTAAGTAATTCCCAAAAATTTCTTGGGGGGGGGCTAGGAGATAGTGGGCCAAGGGCAGGTAGGAGACCTGCGCCCACTTCCCAGGCTTACCGTGGAGAGCGGGAGTACGGGCAGGCGCCGTGTTACGCAGTAGAGCGCACGGTGTCTCCTGTACGAGTGCATAGCCCGGTGCGGGTTATTCCACCTCCCCGCACTGGGAGGGCCAGATTGGGTATTGAGCCAGGTGTCATGAGGCCGGCTCAACGCGTCTGGTCTCCAGTGCGTCTCCTCGGGCCGGCATACATGGCACCGGCCTTACGCATGGTTTCTCCGGTTCGCCTACATAGGCCGGTGCGGGTTATTCCACCTCCCCGCACTGGTCGGGCAACCGGGAGCATTCAACCAGGTAAGGTTGGGCAAGCTCAATGCTCAAGAGTGCCAGTACGCCTCCACGGTCCGGTATTTCCGGCACCACCTCCCCGCCCCAGCCTAGTACCTACAGTGTATACACTACGCACTAGGCTACCAGTGCGTATCCTGAGCCCTGTTCCTCCTCCACGCACTCTCCCTGTAGTGCGTGTATCTAGCCCGGTGCCTCCAGTTCCGGCCCCACGCACTAAGCTACCTGTGCGTCTCCAGAGCCCTGAACCCACTGTATCTTCTCCCCCCTACTAATCCTGATGTGCTTGTCCTCAGCCCGGTGTCACCAGTGCCGGTACCACGCATCAGGGATAGAGTAGGCTTTGAGAATACAGTGTGCCCTGTCCCTGCTTCCCGCACTAGTAGGAAGGTGCTTGTCATTAGCACGGTGCCTCCAGTTCTGGCACCACGCACCAGGTCTACAGTGCGCCATATCCGGCCAGAGCCATCCGTCTCCCCAGCGCCATCTGAGCCATCCGTCTCCCCAGCGCCATCTGAGCCATCCGTCTCCCCAGCGCCATCTGAGCCATCCGTCTCCCCAGCGCCATCTGAGCCATCCGTCTCCCCAGCGCCGTCTGAGCCATCCGTCTGCCAGGAGCCTGCAAAGCCGCCCGTCTGCCATGAGCCTGCAAAGCCGCCCGTCTGCCATGAGCCTACAGAGCCGTCAGCCAGACAGGAGCCGCTAGAGCCGTCAGCCAGACAGGAGCCGCTAGAGCCGTCAGCCAGACAGGATCTGCCAGAGCCGCCAACCAGACAGGATCTGCCAGAGCCGCCAACCAGACAGGATCTGCCAGAGCCGCCAACCAGACAGGATCTGCCAGAGCCGCCAACCAGACAGGATCTGCCAGAGCCGCCAACCAGACAGGATCTGCCAGAGCCGCCAACCAGACATGAGCAGCCAGAGCCGTCAGAGAGCCATGAGCAGCCAGAGCCGTCAGAGAGCCATGAGCAGCCAGAGCCGTCAGAGAGCCATGAGCAGCCAGAGCCGTCAGAGCGCCATGAGCAGCCAGAGCCGTCAGAGCGCCATGAGCGTCGAGAGCCGTCAGCCTGCCATGAGCGTCGAGAGCCGTCAGCCTGCCATGAGCGTCGAGAGCCGTCAGCCTGCCATGAGCGTCGAGAGCCGTCAGCCTGCCATGAGCGTCGAGAGCCGTCAGCCTGCCATGAGCGTCGAGAGCCGTCAGCCAGCCATGAGCGTCGAGAGTCGTCAGTCAGCCATGAGCTGCCCTTCAGCCTGAAAAGGCTAGATACCCAGAACTGCCCATCAGTCCAGAGCTGTCTCTCTGTCCGGAGCTGCCTTTCAGTCCGGAGTTGCCCCTCTATCCTGATCTCCCTCTCTATCTTTATCTACCTCTATAGTCTTATCTATCCCTCTGTCTTGGTTTATCTCTCTGTCCCGGTATTGTCATTATTAGATTTGTTATTAGGAGGATTTTGTGGGGGAAGTAAGAGGGTGGACATTCTTGAAGGGAGGGGGCTAGGATGGATTATGGTGGGGTGGGAACCGCGCCCGGAGCCTGAGCCACCACCGTGGTTAGATGCCCACCCAGACCCTCCCCTAGACTTTGTGCTGGTGCGTCCGGAGTTCGCACCTTGTGGGGGGGGTACTGTCACGTTCCTGACCTATTTATGTTAGTTTTTGTGTGTTAGTTGGTCAGGACGTGAGGTTGGGTGGGCATTCTATGTTATCTGTTTCTATGTTGGTTTCGGTTTGCCTGGTATGGCTCTTGATTAGAGGCAGGTGGTTTGCGTTTGCCTCTAATTAAGAGTCATATTTAGGTAGGGCATTCTCACTGTTTGTTTGTGGGTGATTGTCTCCTGTGATGTCTTCGTTGTGTTCGATGTTATTCACTATCGGGACTGTTTGGCTGTTCGTACGTTTCGATGTAACGTTCCTGTTCGTGAGTTTACGTTTGTCGATGTAAGTTTATGTTCAGGTTCCGTTCGTTACGTTTTGTTATTTTGTAAGTTTTGAAAGTGTTTTGTTTTGTTTAGTCGACGTCGTATTTGTAATAAAGATGGCTTATTTCCCTGACTCCGCATTTTGGTCTGAAGATCCTTCTCTCCTCACCTCATCTGAGGATGAGGATAGCGACAGCCATAACACGCACACTGAATCTTGAGCTGTCACAACACCCCAGTGAACTCCCTGCAGAATAGAGACAGGGTGACGCACTTACTGAGAAATAAATGCCTCACTAGGCCTCAGTCAGTTAGCATAGCGATGGTTTCTGTCAAATGAGATTTTTACAGATGGTACATATTTGGCCCACATTTGGGACACATTTTGTGTGGGCCAAACTTTTTTGAAACATTGTAATTTGATCAATATTGTGAAGCTGGTTTAGGGTTGCTTTAGGGTTTGACGTTAGTTTAGTGTTCCTTTGATGGTCAGCATACAGTCCAACATAGCTTCACAGTTGCCTATGAGTTGAAAATGCAAACAATTAAGGTTACAATTAGGCCTACTTCTATTTCTATTAGCTTATACCCGCAACCACAACTAAACACTGAAATAAAATGTATAGCTTGCACCAGCAACCTCTGCCAAAACAATGCCTCTGAATTAATACATACTGTATGTATGGATTCCTAACTTATGATTCCAGCCGTGACAATGACAACGAAAGAGTACTAATCCTGTGTGCTGTGTTCCCTTTCCTCCTATGGTCGGCCTTGAGCTGAAGCTGACAGCAGCGAGACGTCTGCTCTCCTCGGGCCTTATCTTATGTCACCAGTGATCAGACGCACTCTACCGTCTCTCTCTCTCTCATCCCTCTCTCTCATTCCTTGTCTGCTGTTCTCTCTAGCTTATTCCCTCTTTGTAGGGACAGCCCCCCTGTCTGTTACTCTATAAACCTCCCTCTCTCTGCATCTTCGGGCTACGATCACAGCCTGATTCTCTTTGATTAGGCTTTGCCCCCGTCCCCCAGAATGTGCAGGCTGACAGAAGTAATTGGTCAAGGTCACTAGGGGTTGCCATAACAACCAGACACGCGAGCCGCAAGGCTTCATGTTCCTGCCTGCATGGCCTCACCAGGCTTAGGCTGCAATCTGTGTGCATCACTGGCTGAGGATGGGTGGGTGGTTGGGCGGCAAGGAGGAGGAGGAGGTAGTCTAGGGTAGTCTGGGAATACGTGGAGGCAGGGATGGGGGCATGTTTTATTTATGGAGAAGGCTGGCGAGGAAAATGTTAAATGTTTGGGCACGGAACAGCCAGTCACAGTCGTTGCTCTTTAAACAGATAATGATAGTACTTTACAGAGTTAAATCTATATGGTTTGTGGTGTTTGTGATTTCAGTGATATTAATAATAATGATTTGTCTTTATATTATTATACATCTAAGTTTACATCCAGGGAGGTTTTATTGGTCACATACACATGGTTGGAAGATGTTAATGCAAGTGTAGCGAAATGCTTGTGCTTCTAGTTCCAACAGTGCAGTAACATCTAACAAGTAATCTAACAATTTCACAACAACTACCTAATACACACAAATGTAAAGGGATGGAATAAGAATATGTACATATAAATATATGGATGAGTGATGGCCGAGCGGCAGAGGCAAGATGCAATAGATGGTATAAAATACAGTATATACATATGAGTTGAGTAATGTAAAATATGTAAACATTATTAAAGTTGCACCTTCTTCAGCACAATGTCTGAGTGGGTGTACCATTTCAGTTTGTCCGTGATGTGTGCACCGAGAAACTTAAAACTTTCCACCTTCTCCACTACTGTCCTGTCGATGTGCATAGGGGGGTGCTCCCTCTGCTGTTTCTCCCTTTCCTACCTGCAATAGCCACCCCTGATAAAGATAGGTCTTGGCTTCCTGAAGTACAAGATCACATCCCTTGGCCTCCTTAGTGATTCCCCTCTGGTGCCAATCCCAGGTAGCACATTTGGTTCCTTGGAAGTTGTGGGAACATGTTTTTGGTGTCACATTGGTAACATACGTTTCCTGACCGGTAAAACAGATTTTGTTTTACATTCTTAGAATAGAAGTGAACATTTCGCCTGTTTTGGGAGCATTTATTTTCAGTTTGGGGAGGTTCTGAGAATGTTTCACTCTGGTTCCTTGAAATTTTTCACGGGAGGTTTTATTGATTTTTATAGGTTATTTGGAGGTTTTTGAATGAACTTCCTTAAAAAACTTTCACTGAATGTTTCAAAAAAACTTTTAATAACACTGCTAGCTTATTTTAGGTTAACTTTTTTCTCCAAGCACAGATTGGACACATGGAAATGTATTTCCTTAGGCATTAATCATGCAAACACATTTATTTTTTATTGCAACACGGCATCAGTGAGATTCAAACCTATAATCTTCTGTTCTCTATCCATGGAATTCGTCCACTGCACGACCAGGATGGTCGCATACTAAGCTGTCATTTTAGTCTATTCAAACAGACCCCATTTCAAAGGATACAAGCACTCATTAAGTTGTGGCCAATTTGTGGGCTTGGCCAAGACACACTTAACAAGGTAGAAGATAGAGTTCTGTTCATGCTGAGGAGGGAATGTACAGTGCATTCGGAAAGTATTCAGACCCCTTGACTTTTTCCACATTTTGTTACGTTACAGCCTTATTGTAAAATGGATTAAAAAATATATATAATTCTCAATCTACACACAATAACCTATAATGACAAAGCAAAAACAGGTTTTTAGACATGTTAGCAAATGTATAACTAAATTATTTAAAAGATTAAATATCACATTTACATAAGTATTCAGACCCTTTACTCAGTACTTTGTTGAAGCATCTTTGGCAACGATTACAGCCTCGAGTCTTCTTGGGTATACAAGCTTGGCACACCTATATTTTTTAGAGTTTCTCCCATTCTTCTTTGTAGATCCTCTCAAGCTCTGTCAGGATGGGGGGGGTCACTGTACAGCTATTTTCAGGTCTCTCCAGAGCTGTTCGATCAGTTTCAAGTTCGGGCTCTGCCTGGGCCACTCAAGAACATTCAGAGACTTGTCCCGAAGCCACTCCTGCGTTGTCTTGGCTGTGCATAGGGTCATTGTCCTGTTGGAAGGTGAACCTTTGCCCCAGTCTGAGGTCCTGAGTGCTATGGAGCAGGTTTTCATCAAGGATTTCTTTGTACTTTGCTCTGTTCATCTTTGCCTCATTCCCGCCTAGTCTTCCAGTCCCTGCTGCTGAAAAACATCCCCACAGCATGACGCTGCCACCACCATGCTTCACAGTCGGGATGGTGCCAGGTTTCCTCCAGACGAGACGCTTGGAAGAATCTTGTTTCTCGTGGTCTGAGAGACTTTAGGTGCCTTTTGGAAAACTCCAAGCGGGCTATCATGTGCCTTTGACTGAGGAGTGGCTTCCGTCTGGTCACTCTATCATAAAGGCCTGATTGGTTGAATGCTGCAGAGATGGTTGTCCTTCTGGAAGGTTCTTCTATCTCCACAGAGGAACTCCAGAGCTCTGTCAGAGTGACTATCAGGTTCTTGGTCACATCCCTGATGGGGGTCCTTCTCCCCCGATTGCTCAGTTAGGCCGGGCGGCCAACTCTAGGAAGAGTCTTGCTGGTTCCAAACTTCTTCAATTTAAGAATGATGAAGGCCACTGTGTTATTGGGACCTTCAATGCTGCAGAAATGTTTTGGGACCCTTCCCCAGATCTGTGCCTCGACACAATCCTGTCTCGGAGCTCTACGGACAATTCCTTCAACTTCCTGGATTGGTTTTTGCTCTGACATGCACTGTCAACTGTGGGACCTTATATAGACAGGTGTGTGCATTTCCAAATCATGTCCAATCAATTGAATTTACCACAGGTGAACATCAGTCAAGTTGTGGAAAGATCTCAAGGATGATCAATGGAAACAGGATGCACCTGAGCTCAATTTTGAGTCTCATAGCAAAGGATCTGAATACTTAAATAACATATTTACCTCAGTTTTTTTAATACATTTACAAACATTTCTAAAAACCATTTTTTTTCTTTGTCCTTATGGGGTATTGTGTGTAGATTGAGGAGGAACATTTTTTATTTAACCCATTTTAGAATAAGGCCAGAATGTAACAAAATGTGGAAAAAGTCAAGGGGTCTGAATACTTTCCGAATGCACTGCATATATTTCTAAATAACATTCTTGAATGTTCTCTGAATGTCACTTAAGTTCTCTTGTGGTTTTTATGGAAAGTTTTCTTAACGTTCTCGAGACTATTTGAGAACATGACTTCAAATAAAACCCTGAGGAAACCTGTAGGAAAAGTTATGCTGAAGTACTGAAATTCCTACAGAAGAACGCTTGAACCTTGAACCTTACCTTGAACCTTGAACCTTACCAACATTGCAATTAAATTTAGCCATGTTTGAACTTTAATGAAACGTTCTGATAAAGTAATAAAATAGCCAGAATATTATATTTTTTTTCTTCAAGTTCCTTAAATCTGCTGAGAATATTCCAAAGCCAAGCAACTACGCTGCACCATTCCCAGAAAGTTGTGGGAAGGTTGTATGCAAAATGACCATAGGACAACCAGGCTCTCACCAAGCTCTAAGAAACATATGGTTCTCAGAACGTTATGTGTTAGCGGGGATCTCTCTGTGGTGCTCCATCTTGACCTCCCAGCAGGACAACATCATGTCTCCTTGCAGCCTCTCCACTGTACAATCACCTCTCCACTGTACATAACAACCATGTAATTACAGATAGAGGGGCAGACTCGTCTCTCCCTCTATTGTTACTAAATTGTCTGGGTCCCAAATGGCACACTATTCCCTGTATAGTGCTCTGACCAGAGCTCTGGTCTAAAGTAATGCACTGCATTGGGGAATAGGGTGCCATTTGCTACTCAGTCATAGCCTACTGTAGTCAGTAGCTACTAACAAGCTTAACAAGCGGATCCCACAATGTTACACAGACTATTAATAGGAAAATAGGAATGCTACTGTACACTGCGGTTTGTTCACCCAAGTGAGTTTATAATGGCACAGGTCCTATGCAATAACTCAGGAGAGGCCTAGAACCTAAAGGTCTCCTCTCTGTAACTCACTCAGGCATAGTTTTGGAAGTAGTTTTGGGGTGCTGCGATTGTTTTTGCCGACTGGGGGGGTTGGGGGTGATGCAGAAGAAGAAAAAAATTGCAGTCCCTAATACAAGACAAGTAAAGGGCCAGTGCATTTTTTTAAACTAAGTGTATTTACCAGCATTTGTAACTTGAGTCTGATAATTATCTGTAGGCCTTGTAGAATAGAAGAAGAATTTATTCTATGTGAAAACTGATATGGTCTATTCATTCCTTTCCTATTTTAGTAGACGCTCTTATCTAGAGAAACTTACAGTAGTGAGTGCATACATTTTCGCACTGGTCCCCTGTGGGAATCGAACCCACAACCCTAGCATTGCAAGCGCAATGCTCTACCAACTGAGCAACATTTTTTTGGTCTCAAACACTGAGCGGAAGCATTCATATATAAAATATCCCCATAGTCTAGTAAAGGCATAAATGTAGCAGATACTAGCCTCCTTCTGGCTTCAAAAGAAAAACATTCCTTATTCCTAAAATAAAATCCCAATTTCAGCTTCAATTTTTTTGTAAGTTGTTGAATAAGCAATTTAAAAGAGAGGCCGTCATCAATTAAATTCCAAGATATTTATATGAGGTTACAGTCTCAATCTCAATGCCCTGACAGGTAATAATAGGTGAAAAGTTCATAGGTCTATTTCTTGCTTTATAAAACACCATTAGTTCTGTTTTGTCAGTGTTGAGGATAAGCTTCAATTGACACAAGGTATGTTGATGTCACGACTTCTGCCGAAGTCGGTTACTCTCCTTGTTCGGGCGGTGTTCGGCGGTCGACGTCACCGGTCTTCTAGCCATCGGCGATCCATTTTTAATTTTCCATTTGTTTTGTCTTGTTTTCCCACACACCTGATTTTCATTCCCCCATTACGTGGTGTGTATTTAACCCTCTGTTCCCCCCATGTCTTTGTGCGGAATTGTTTGTTGTAAGTGCTTGTGCACATTGTTGTCTGGTGCACGACGGGTTTTGTACCATATGTTGTTATTCTGGATGCCGGTGGTTTTGTGTATTAAACTGCTGCGGTTATTACCCAGTTCTGCTCTCCTGCATCAGACTTCTCTGTCACCAGTTACGCACCCCTTACAGTTGAACAGTATAAAAAGCATTTTGCAAGTTCTGGAAAGCTTTTGTAAGAGACGAGGCACAACAGTAAATAACAGTATCATCAGCATAAAAATGAAGATGTGCATTTTGGACATTTTTGTCGAAATTATTTATATAAATAGTGAATAAGAAAGGACCAAGTACAGAGCCTTGGGGCACACCATTGCAGACAGACAATTTAACAGACCATCAAATTGAGTGCACTGAGTTCTATCAGACAGATAGTTAGCAAACCATGCAACTGCATGCTCCGAAAGACCTACACTCGACAATCTCTGCCTTAGTATAGCATGATCAACTGTATCAAAATCCTTAGAGAGATCAATAAAAAGTGAGACACAGTGCTGTTTTTTGTCAAGGGCTTCAGTGATATCATTTAAAACCTTCATGGCTGCTTTAATTGTGCTATGATTCTTCCTGAAGCCCGATTGGTACATTGATAAAATAGAGTTAGTAAATAAAAACTATTTTAGCTGTTCACTCACAAGGGTTTCAAGTATTTTCACCAGGGGTGACAGCTTTGAGATTGGCCTATAATTATTTAAAAGAGATGGATCTCCCCCTTTTAAAAGTGGTAATACAAATGCTGATTTCCAGATCTTTGGAATTTCATTACATTCCAGGGTTAGATTGAACAGATATGTAAGTGGTACAGCTATGAAATCAGCAGCCAGATTTAAAAAGACCTGCAGGCTTTCTCTGATCTAAGGATTTCAGGGCTTTATGTACCACCTGCACTGAGAATGGCAAAAAGCTAAAAGTTTGACCAGCTCTCACTGGTTCATACACACAGGGTTGTACAGAGACAGATGACACTCAATCTAACAGCCTACCAGATGATACAAAGTGCTCATTGAAACAACTCAGCATTTCAGTTTTGTCATATACAGCAACAAAGTCATTCAATACACATGACGGTAATTCATTGACATTACTGTTACCAGACATAGACTTAATAGCCTTCCAAAACCTTCTAGGGTCATTCAGGTTATCAGTGGTAACAGACATAAAATATTCAGACTTGGCCTTCCTGAGAAGAAAAGAACACTTGTTTCGTAACTGCCTAAAAATAAGCCAATCAGCATCAGAACATGATTTCCTTGTAAAGGCAGTCAATGTTGTTCTCCTCCTCAAACGAGGAGGAGCATGGATAGGACCAAGATGCGGATTGAGGGAAATAAGCCATCTTTTAATGAAAACAGCAAAACAATACACTACAAAACTACAAAACAACAAATGAGACTAACCTTCAACTGTCCTGTGAGGACACAGGAACAAACACCCACAAAAGCCTACTGCCTATGGCTACCTTAAATCTGGCTCCCAATCAGAGACAAATGAATGACAGCTGTCTCTGATTGAGACCCAATCTAGGCAGCCATAGACATAACTAGACAACCTAACAAACACTATCCCATACACATACAACACCCATGGACTAACCAAACACACACAACATACAATGCCCACCCCAACTCACGCCCTGACCAACTAAACATAATCAAAATAACATAAAAATAGGTCAGGAACGTGACATAACCCCCCCCTCAAGGTGCGTACTCCGAACGCACCACCAAAAGTCTAGGGGAGGGTCTGGGTGGGCATCTGTCCACGGTGGTGGCTCCGGCTCTGGACGCTGTCCCCACACCACCATAGTCACTCCCCGCTTCCGTATCCCCCACCCAATGACCACCCTCCAACTAAACCCACCTAACTGAATGGGCAGCATCGGGATAAGGGGCAGCACCGGGATAAGGGGCAGCACCGGGATAAGGGGCAGCACCGGGATAAGGGGCAGCACCGGGATAAGGGGCAGCACCGGGATAAGGGGCAGCACCGGGACAAGGGGCAGCACCGGGACAAGGGGCAGCACCGGGACAAGGGGCAGCACCGGGACAAGGGGCAGCACCGGGACAAGGGGCAGCACCGGGACAAGGGGCAGCACCGGGACAAGGGGCAGCACCGGGACAAGGGGCAGCACCGGGGTAAGGGGCAGCACCGGGGCAAGGGGCAGCACCGGGGCAAGGGGCAGCACCGGGACAAGGGGCGGCAGGTCCTGGCTGAGGGACTCTGGCAGGTCCTGGCTGAGGGACTCTGGCAGGTCCTGGCTGAGGGACTCTGGCAGGTCCTGGCTGAGGGACTCTGGCAGGTCCTGGCTGAGGGACTCTGGCAGGTCCTGGCTGAGGGACTCTGGCAGGTCCTGGCTGAGGGACTCTGGCAGGTCCTGGCTGAGGGACTCTGGCAGGTCCTGGCTGAGGGACTCTGGCAGGTCCTGGCTGAGGGACTCCGGCAGGTCCTGGCTGAGGGACTCCGGCAGGTCCTGGCTGAGGGACTCCGGCAGGTCCTGGCTGAGGGACTCCGGCAGGTCCTGGCTGAGGGACTCCGGCAGGTCCTGGCTGAGGGACTCCGGCAGGTCCTGGCTGAGGGACTCCGGCAGGTCCTGGCTGAGGGACTCCGGCAGGTCCTGGCTGAGGGACTCCGGCAGGTCCTGGCTGAGGGACTCCGGCAGGTCCGGGCTGAGGGACTCCGGCAGGTCCGGGTTGAGGGACTCCGACCGGTCCGGGCGTAGGGACTCCGGCAGGTCCTGGCTGAGGGACTCCGGCAGGTCCTGGCTGAGGGACTCCGGCAGGTCCTGGCTGAGGGACTCCGGCAGGTCCTGGCTGAGGGACTCCGGCAGGTCCTGGCTGAGGGACTCCGGCAGGTCCTGGCTGAGGGACTCCGACCGGTCCGGGCGTAGGGACTCCGGCAGGTCCTGGCTGAGGGACTCCGGCAGGTCCTGGCTGAGGGACTCCGGCAGGTCCTGGCTGAGGGACTCCGGCAGGTCCTGGCTGAGGGACTCCGGCAGGTCCTGGCTGAGGGACTCCGGCAGGTCCTGGCTGAGGGACTCCGGCAGGTCCTGGCTGAGGGACTCCGGCAGGTCCTGGCTGAGGGACTCCGGCAGGTCCTGGCTGAGGGACTCCGGCAGGTCCTGGCTGAGGGACTCCGGCAGGTCCTGGCTGGACGGCTCTGGCAGGTCCTGGCTGGACGGCTCTGGCAGGTCATGGCAGGACGGCTCTGGCTGGTCATGGCAGGACGGCTCTGGCTGGTCATGGCAGGACGGCTCTGGCTGGTCATGGCAGGACGGCTCTGGCTGGTCATGGCAGGACGGCTCTGGCCGGCTGAGACGCACTATAGGCCTGGTGCGTGGTACCGGAACTGGAGGCACCGGGCCGTGGGCACGCACCTCAGAGCGAGTGCGGGGAACAGGAACTGGGCACACTGGACTCTCGTGGCGCACTCCAGGCCTGGTGCGTGGTACCGGAACTGGAGGCACCGGGCTGGAGACCCGCACCATAGGGAGAGTGCGTGGAAGAGGAACAGGGCTCTGGAGATGCACTGGAAGCCTGGTGCGTGGTGTAGGCACTGGTGGTACTGAGCTGGGGTGGGAAGGTGGCGCCGGATATACCGGACCGTGAAGGAGGACACGTGCTCTTGAGCACCGAGCCTCCCCAACCCTACCAGGTTGAATGGTCCCCGTAGCCCTGCCAGTGCGGCGAGGTGGAATAGCCCGCACTGGCCTATGCAGGCGAACCGGGGACACCACCTGTAAGGCTGGTGCCATGTACGCCGGCCCGAGGAGACGTACTGGAGGCCAGATACGTTGGGCCGGCTTCATGACATCCGGCTCGATGCCCAACCTAGCCCTCCCAGTAGGGCAAGGTGGAATAGCCCGCACTGGGCTAAGCACGCGTACTGGGGACACCGTGCGCTTTACCGCATAACACGGTGTCTGACCAGTACGACGCCCTCTCACTCCACGGTAAGCCCGGGGAGTTGGCTTAGGTAACCAACCCGGCTTCGCCACACTCCCCTTTAGCCCCCCCCCCAAGAAATTTTTGGGTGAGCCTCTCGGGCTTCCAGCCTCTCTTACGTGCTGCCTCCTCATACCAGCGCTCCTGGGCTGTGGCTGCCTCCTTCTCCTCCCGAGAGCGGCGATTCTCTCCCACCTTAGCCCAGGGTCCTTCTCCGTTGAGTATTTGCTCCCAACTCCATTCCTCTTCTCTCCATTGCTTTAGTTCTTGCCTTCCTTCCTCAATCCGCTTGGTCCTGTTGTGGTGGGTGTTTCTGTAAAGGCAGTCAATGTTGTTCTCCTCCTCAAACGAGGAGGAGCATGGATAGGACCAAGATGCGGATTGAGGGAAATAAGCCATCTTTTAATGAAAACAGCAAAACAATACACTACAAAACTACAAAACAACAAATGAGACTAACCTTCAACTGTCCTGTGAGGACACAGGAACAAACACCCACAAAAGCCTACTGCCTATGGCTACCTTAAATCTGGCTCCCAATCAGAGACAAATGAATGACAGCTGTCTCTGATTGAGACCCAATCTAGGCAGCCATAGACATAACTAGACAACCTAACAAACACTATCCCATACACATACAACACCCATGGACTAACCAAACACACACAACATACAATGCCCACCCCAACTCACGCCCTGACCAACTAAACATAATCAAAATAACATAAAAATAGGTCAGGAACGTGACATTCCTTGCTTTAGCTCAGGCTAGATTACGGTCGTGAATAATACAAGACACCTCAGAAGAAAACCATGGATTATCCCGCCCTTTAACCCTGAACCTGCGGAATGGGGCATGTTTGTTTACTATTTGGGACAAACCATCATAAAATAATTGTCATTAATTTTGCCGATGACACAACAGATCACCGACAACGATGAGAAAGCCTAAAGGGAGGAGGTCAGAGACCTGGCCGTGTGATGCCAGGACAACAACCTCTCCCTCAACGTGATCAAGACAAAAGAGATGATTGTGGACTTCAGGAAAAGGAAGACCGAGCATGCCCCAATTCTCATCGACCGGGCTGTAGTGGAACAGGTTGAGAGTTTCAAGCTCCTTGGTGTCCACATCACCAGCAAACTAACTGGTGACACTGTCAGTGATTTATTTAGAATTCAAGGAACTTTTAACCAGCACCGCTACCACAGCATTCTGCAGTGATACGCCATCCCATCTGGTTTGGGCTTGGTGGGACTATAATTTGTTTTTCAACAGGACAATGACCCAACACACCTCCAGGCTGTGTAAGGGCTATTTAACCAAGAAGAAGAGTGATGGAGCGCTGCATCAGATGACCTGGCCTCCACAATCCCCCCGACCTCAACCAAATTAAAAGGGTTTGGGGTGAGTTGGACCGCATAGTGAAGGAAAAGCAGCCAACAAGTGCTCAGCATATGTGGGAACTCCTTCAAGCATTCCAGGTGAAGCTGGTTAAAAAATTATTTTAGGGCTAGGTGTCCCGCCAGCGGACACCTGTCGACAACTTCCGGTGAAATTGGAAGGTGCACAATTCAAATAAATAATCATACAAATTATGTATATTAAATATTTAGGTACATACAAGTGTCTTATATCGGTTAAAAGCTTAAAGTCTTGTTAATCTAATTGCATTGTCCGATTTACAATAGGCTTTACAGCGAAAGCATGCTATGTGATTGTTTGATGAAGGCGCCCCATATCAAAATATTTTTCAACCAGCACAGGCTTCATAAAATCACAAATAGCGATTAAATATTCACTTACTTTTGAAAATCTTCCTCTGATTTGCAATCCAAAGGGTCCCAGCTACAACATGCATGGGCGTTTTGTTAGATAAAGTCTTTATATCTCAAAAAGTCAGTTAAGTTGACGCCATCGATTTGAGTAATCCACTCGTTCAACATGCAGAGAAAGGAATCCAAAAAGCTACTGCTAAACTTTCTTTCAACAAGTCAAAATATGTTTCTAATCAATCCTCAGGTACCCTAAAATGTAATTAAACTATAATATTTCATACGGAAATAAGTATGTTCAATAGAAAACAAAATAAGCAGGTGCGCGTCCTCTTCGTCACGCGGGCACAGACTGATTTCCAACTCTTACTCCCAGTACTAAAACTCAAAATTATTCCTTGTTTGGGAAGAAACAAGCCTGAAACCTTGAACAAAGAACTGTTGACATCTAGTGGAAGCCATAGGAATTGCAATCTGGGAGCTGGATTTGGATATGACCCTATACGTTCCATTGGAAGAGCATGGGCTCTCAACATAAAATGTTTTCCAGTTGGATTTTCTCCTACCATATCAATTGTGTTATAGTCTCATACATTATTCTAACATTTCTACAAACTTCAAAGTGTTTTCTATCCAATGGTAGCAATTATATTCATATAGTTTATATATAGTTTATATATAGTTTATATGCATGTAGTTTACTTTGGGCACGTCAGTCAGACAGGAAGTGCAGAGAAATGGATCCTAGCCTGAAGAAGGACAACTTCTGGTGAAACTGGAGGGCGCGCAATTCAAATAAATAATCAAAAATATTATGGATTTTAAACATTTAGGTACATACTGTATAAGTATCTTATATCGGCTGAAAGCTTAAATTCTTGTTAATCTAACTGCACTGTCCGATTTACAGTAGCTATTACAGCGAAAACATGCCATGCGATTGTTTGAGGACGGCGCCCCATATCAAAATATTTTTCACTGGCCAGGTTTCATACATTCACATATAACGTTTAAATGTTCACTTACTTTTTGAATATTTTCCTCTGATTTGTCATCCAAAGGGTCCCAGCTATAACATGTAGTGTCATATTGTTAGATAAAATCCTTCTTTATATCCCAAAAAGTCAGTTTAGTTGGCACCATCGATTTGAGTAATCCACTCGTTCAACTTGCAGAGAAAGAATCCGAAAATCACCCCTAAACTTTGTTTCAACAAATCAAAATATGTTTCTATTTACTCCTTAGATACCCTAAAATGTAATCAAACTATAATATTTCTTTCAGAAAGAAGTATGTTCAATAGGAAACCGATTTTAGCAGGTGCGTAATGTCTTCATGGCACTCGCGAACACAAATTTCCAAGACTGTGTCCTTAAACTGATATTTGTTATTCGTTTTTGAAGTTACAAGCCTGAAACATTGAACATAGACTGCTGACAGCCTATGACACCCACATACCATCCAGGGAGCTAATTTTCAATATGACCTATCTCTTGCATTTCTAAGAGGATGGTCTCTCCAAAAAAAATTCTGGTTGGTTTTTCTTTGGATTTTCACCGACAATTTCGATTGTGTTATATTCTCCTACATTATTTTAACATTTCTACAAACTTCGAAGTTTGTTTTCTTTCCAATGGTACCAATTATATGCATATCCTGGCTTCAGGGCCTGAGCTACAGGCAGTTTACTTTGTGCACGTCATTCAGGCAGGAAGTGGAGAAAAAAGGGGCCTAGCCCTATCAAGAGAATGCCAAGAGTGTGCAAAGCTGTCATCAAGGCAAAGGGTGGCTATTTGAAGAATCTCAAACATAAAATATATTTTGATTTGTTTAACAATTTTTTGGTTACTACATGATTCCACATGTTATTTCATAGTTTTGATGTATTCACTATTAGTCAGCAATGTAGAAAATAGTAAAAATAAAGAAAAACCCTTGAATAAGTAGATGTTCTAAAACTTTTGACCGGTAGTGTATATCAGTCTGCTAATTAGTAATACTAGTAAAGGCCCAGTGCACTACTTTTGTGGGAAAATACATGGATTTGTTAATTATGTTTTTTTTATATCATTTTTTTTTCTTCAGATTTTTCAGCACCCCTACCTCCCAGGGCTAAGCACTCATGCGAGTGCGAACACCGGGGCCTCACTGCGGTGACGGTCTGAGCTGGCTATCTGGCGCAGCATGGCACGCTGGAGGTGAACATGGGCGGCGTCCCATGTCTCCTCCGTGCACCTGAACCAGTCGTCCACCGCAGGAGCCTCGGTCTGACTCTGATGCCAAGGAGCCAGAACCGTCTGGTACCCCAGTACGCACTGGAAGGGGGAGAGGTTAGTGGAGGAGTGGCGGAGCGAGTTCTGAGCCATCTGGGCCCAGGGCACAAACGCTGCCCACTCCCCCGGCCGTTCCTAGCAATACGACCGTAGAAACCTGCTCACATCCTGGTTAACTCTCTCCACCTGCCCATTACTCTCGGAATGAGGTAAGGCTGATCGTGACCCCCAGACGTTCCATGAACGCCTTCCAGACCCTCGAAGTGAACTGGGGACCTCGATCAGACACTATATCCTTAGGGACCCTGTAGTGCCGGAAAACATGCGTAAACAAGGCCTCCGCAGTCTGTAGGGCCGTAGGGAGACCGGGCAGAGGGAGGAGACAGCAGGACATAGAGAACCAATCCACAACGACCAGGATCGTGGTGTTTCCCTGTGAGGGGGGGGAGGTCGGTAAGAAAATCCACCGACAGATGCGACCAAGGCCGCTGTGGAACGGGTAAGGGGTGTAGCTTCCCTCTGGGCAGGTGCCTAGGAGCCTTACACTGGGCACACACCGAGCAGGAGGAAACATAAACCCTCACGTCCTTGGCCAAGGTAGGCCACCAGTACTTCCCAAACAAACAGCTCACCGTCCAACCAATCCCAGGATGACCAGAGGAGGGTGATGTGTGGGCCCAATAGATCAACCGGTCACGGACAGCAGACGGAACGTACAGACGCCAAGCGGGACACTGGAGGGGAGCGAGGTCGTACTGAACGTCGTCTTCCACTCGTCTCCCTCCCGGATACGCACCAGGTTGTAAGCACTCCTGAGATCTAGTTTGGTGAAGAAGCACGCCCCGTGCATTGACTCAATCACCATGGCGATAAGAAGTAGCGGGTTACTGTACCTCACCATGATCTGATTTAGGCCTCGGTAGTCAATACACGGGCGCAGACCTCCCTCCTTCTTCTTCACAAAAAAGAAACTTGAGGAGGCGGGTGAAGTGGAGGACCGAATGTACCCCTGACACATAGCCTCCATCTCCGCTTGTGAGAGGGGATACATGTGACTCCTGGGAAGTGCAGCGTCTACCAGGAGATTTATCGCACAATCGCCCCGTCGATGGGGTGGTAATTGATTCTCCAAAAAGAAGGCGAGAGCCAAATCGACATATTCAGAGGGAATGCGCATGGTGGAGACCTGGTCTGGACCTTCCTCCGTAGTAGCACCAACAGAAACCCCTAAACACCTCCCCGAGCACTCTCACGAACACCCCGTGAGAGCCCTCTGTTGCCAAGAAACAGTGGGGTCATGATAAGCCAACCAGGATAGGCCCTAGCACCACGGGAAACGCAGGAGAGTCAATGAGGAAGAGACTAATTCTCTCCTTGTGACCCCCCAGCGTCACCATACCCAGAGGAGCGGTGGCCTCGCTAATCAACCCTGACCCTAATGGTCGACTGTCTAAGGCGTGAACGGGGAAGGGCACAGCCACGGGAACAATGGGGATCCCTAAACTAAGGGCGAACGATCTGTCTATAAAATTCCCAGCCGCGCCTGAATCGACGAGCGCCTTATGCTGGGAATGCGGGGAAAACTCAGGGAAAGAAACATACAAAAACTTGTGTGCAACAGAGGGCTCTGGGTGAGAAGGGTGCCGCCTCACCTGGGATGACGCCAGAGTGCCCTGCCTGCTGCCTCGATCCCCAGAAGAACCAACCCAGCACCGACCGGCAGTGTGACCTCTGCGGTCACAGATGGTGCACGAGCCGGAACCGCCTCCAGTCTCCCTACGCACAGCACCTCCCAGCTCCATGGGTACCGGAGCGGCGGTGCTGGGGATGGAACCGATAGAACCCGATCTGGACGTCCACGGGTGGCCAGCAGGTTATCCAGCCGAATGGACAGGTCCACCAGCTGGTCGAAAGTGATGGTGGTGTCCCTGCAGTCCAGCTCCCGACGGACGTCCTCGCGCAAATTGCAGCGATAGTGGTCGATCGGGGCCCTATCGTTCCACCCCGCGCCGGTGGCCAGGGTCCAAAAATCCACGGCGAACTCCTGGGCGCTCCTCGTCCCCTGCCTCAGATGGAAGAGGCGTTCACCCGCCGCTCTACCCTCGGGTGGATGGTCAAAGACTGCCCGGAAGCTGCGGGTGAAATCCTCGAAATGGTCCAGCGCCGCATTTCCTTCTCCCCCACACGGCATTGGCCCACTCCATGGCTTTCCCAGAGAGGCACCAGACGAGGGCGGACACCTTCTCACGACCTGAAGGAGCCGGGTGGATGGTTGCCAGGTAGAGGTCGAGCTGTAACAGGAAACCCTGGCAGCGTGCAGCTGTCCCGTCATACTCCCGGGGAAGGGAGAGACGAATCCCACTGGGACCGGGTGAAGGTGGGGCGAGTAGTGGAGACCCTGGTTGTGCTGGTGGAGGCGCTGGAGGAACTCCCTGTCTCTCCCAGCGGTCCATAGTTTGGACAACGCGGTCCATGGCGGCGCCGAGATGGTGGAGCATCGCCGCATGCTCCCGGACGCACTCCTCCACCCCTATTCCAGGGGCACCTGCTCCTGCTGACTCCATATAGGTGGTGTGGGATTCTGTAAGGTGTGCGTAATCGGTGGCAGGGAAGTTAGACGCAGGAGAGCAGAACTTGGTAATAGCCGGAGCAGTTTAATAGCAAAACCCACGGCATAAAAATAACAAGAATAACTGGGTACAAAAACCCGTCGCGCACCAAACAACACGTGCACAAGCACTTATAATAAACAATCCCACACAAAGAAATGGGGGGAACAGAGAGTTAAATACACAACAAATGATTGAGGGAATTGAAACCAGATGTGAGGAAAAACAAGACAAAACACATGGAAAATGAAAAGTGGATCGATGATGGCTAGAAGACCGATGACGCCGACCGCCGAGCGCTGTCCAAACAAGGAGAGGACCCGACTTCGGCGGAAGTTGTGACAGGGAGTGTTGTTATGGGGACTGTGTGTATGCTTCTTGCGGGTGCATGCATGCATATGTGTGTGTGTGTTCTGTTCTGTGGCCCCTGGTCAGTTGACAACTCGTCATTTATCTCAAGGGCCCTGGTCGGCTCGAGGTGACATTGGCTGGGTATTTGGAGTGGAACACATACAGAACGACAGGGCATAACATCAAAGGTGATGACAGACATGGGAATGGCATTGTTTCAGTTTTATATGTGTGCTTTTGTTTGTGTCGCTTATCCAACACCAGTGACTTTATTTATTGAAAAATGATTGGTATGGTGGTACATGGAAGTTAGTGTAAGAAAGAAAATAGGCTACAGTATGAATGATTGAGGTACATTTTTATCAGTATGAGTTGCTCCTCCACCAACATCAAACCACAACATTATCTTTAGACTTCATCAGAAATCACAGAACCATGTCAAAACAACAGTGTTGTTAGTTCCTTCCATCCCACATACAGATGAAGTTACTTGGTTATTACATCATTTCTAATGGGGTTGTATTCTACAAAGGAACGTTCTTGAGACGACCGAGATCAATAAAAACAACTCTAGTATGTATAATTCTGGAATCTGGAGAACCTTTTTGATGCGTGAGGGCTCATTTCAAGCCATTTACTCAGAGAGCCAAAGCAGAGATGAGATGTGGAAGAGTCTTTTTGATTCCTCTGACACATTTTTGATACCCTGGTGGATATCCACATTTAGTTGAAGCTTTAATGAGCCAGGGAGCCGAGGAGCTTTCCTTGGATCTCCATGTGAAAAACATTCTACATTATTTAAAGGTATTACTTCACGTCTGAAGCACTCTCCTAAATGAGAGTACAGCTTAGAGAGCTGGCGATAGCCAGGGACTGAACAAAATACGTTATTAAAAACTCAGTGTACGTTAGTGTGTGTGTGTGTGTGTGTGTGTGTGTGTGTGTGTGTGTGTGTGTGTGTGTGTGTGTGTGTGTGTGTGTGTGTGTGTGTGTGTGTGTGTGTGTGTGTGTGTGTGTGTGTGTGTGTGTGTGTTGCCGAGCTTCCAACTCACACATATCACTAACGAGGTACGGACCTTAATTGCACTAAGACTGTTGTCGTGGTAATGTCATTATACAATAAACATTACATACAGAGAGTATTATGCAGATCATAAGTAGGAATCCTAAATAGTCGAAGTGTGTACCGCACCACAATAACAATACGTGATGTGAATAAGAAGAGACAAGTCTAGCCTGGTGGTCTCTATGGAGATGTTTGAAAGAGTGTTTGAAGAGAGCATGTCCGACTTCACCTCAGTAAACCCATGACTACCTACATACATAGAGTTTGGTATTGATGAATATTGCATGCACAGCTAAATGTAATTCAGGTCTGTATGCTAACAAGAATTGTCCCTCAGGTAAAATAAATCTTAAATAGATAAATATGCTGAACAAAAATATAAATGCAACATGCAACAATTTCAAAGATTTTACTGCTTTACAGTTCATATCGGGAAATCAGTCAATTTAAATAAATAAATGAGGTTTAATCTATGGATTTCACATTACTGGGAATACAGATATGCATCTGTTGGTCACAGACACCTTAAAAAAAGGTAGAGGCATGGATCAGAAAACCAGTCAGTATCTGGTGTAACCACCATTTGCCTAATGCAGCGTCACACATTTCCTTCGCATAGAGTTGATCAGGCTGTTGATTGTGGCCTATGGAATGTTGTCCCACTCCTCTTCAATGGCTGTGCGAAGTTGCTGGATATTGGCGTGAACTGGAACACACTGTCGTACATGTCGATCCAGAGCATCCAAAACATGCTCAATTGGTGACATGTCTGGTATGCAGGCCATGGAAGAACTGGGACATTTTCAGCTTCCAAGAATTGTGTACAGATCATTATGACATGGGGACATGCATTATCATGCTGAAACATGAGGTGATGGCAGCTGATGAATGGGCATCAGGATCTTGTCATGGTATCTCTGTGCATTCAAATTGCCATTGATAAAATGCAATTGAGCTTGTTTTCTGTAGCTTATGCCTGCCATACCATAACCCCACCGCAACCATGGGCGCTCTGTTCACAAGGCTGACATCAGCAAACCACTCGCCCACATGATGCCATACACGTGGTCTGTGGTTGTGAGGTAAGTTGGACATACTGCCAAATTCTCTAAAACAACATTGGAGGTGGCTTGTCGTAGAGAAATGAACATAAAATGATATGGCAACAGCTCTGGTGAACATTCCTGGAGTCAGCATGCCAATTGCACGCTCCCTCAAAACTTGAGACATCGTGGTATTGTGCTGTGTAACACAACTACACATTTTAGAGTGGCCTTTCATTGTCCCCAGCACAAGGTGCACCTGTGTATTGACCATGCTGTTTAATCCGCTTCTTGATATGCCACACCTGTCAGGTGGATGGATTATCTTGGCAAAGGAGCAATGCTCACTAACAGGAATGTAAGCAAACTTGTACAAAAAAATTGAGAGAAATAAGCTTTTTTGCATATGGAAAATTTCTGGGATCTTTTATTTCAGCACATGGAACATGGGACCAAAACTGTCGCGTTTATATTTTTGTTCAGTATAAAACAGCATTGTGTGTTTCCCTGGAGATTGGTTCAAGCATTTCATATACAACAACACTGAATGAACGGATCTTGCAAACATATCCGGAACAACACCACTGTGATCTTAGACCTTGGATACATCCCAAATGGCATCCTATTCCCTATATAGTGCACTACTTTTGACCAGGGCCCTTTGGAATAGGGTGCCATTTGGGACGTAGATGTTGACTCAAATCAGTGTTGCAGTTGCTCAATAGGTTCTCTTGTATTATGAGTGGAGAGTAAATCACTATGGGGAATAGTGAGAAGGCCTTCCTGACATACCGGCTGGAAGGTTATGTGATACTACAGCAGGAAGTTGGCAGCTCCCATTAACCAGAATCATTATCCCACTCAATGAGAGAAAGAAAGGTCAGAAACTACACGTAGTACAGTAGGCTGCATGCCCTATGCAGGTTCTCATCAGACAACATAAAAGAGACTTTGGTGGGAAAATATCTGAATGTGAAGAGACAAAATAATGGGGGGAAAAAATCGCTTTGCAGATGTGCCATACAGCATTTACAATAAACCTATTATGACAACAAAACGTTCAATTATGATTATTGGTCTTAGATAGTTAACGCCTACTATATAGTATGTACCAAGTTATTTCTTGTGTGTTATATTGAGCAATTATTATGGTAAATCAGATTTCTCTAAAACGCATCTACTGTTTGTTTACATCATTGTTATAAAATGGTCTGTGGATTATATAGGTACGGTATTGATACTCACCAAGGTTCACTGGCTGTAGTTGTAGCATTTTGCCACTGTGTGGCAGCGTAGGTCAGTTTATGAGTCAGGATACAGGAACTCTAGTCTGGTGACAGTGGTGAAGAGAGATTCAGAACTGTTTCAGTCCTGACCCTATCCTCACCACCAGTCCTCCTGCTGCCAGACCGTTTCTAATCTCCACAGATAAATGAATTGCAAAATCTCAATCTTAATCCTAATCTCAATCCTAATCTACACTGCCTTAATCTACTGTTCAGCTCTCGCATGCCCAATCCCAGGTTATAAAAAGGCAAATGTTTATCATTTTCTGTCCTAAAAATACATTTCAACATTTAATGTCACGTTGAAGCTCTAAACCCAACAATGCAGTTAACAATAACAATATAATACTAAAAATAACACAAGGTAGAACAAAAACACACAAGAAATTGAAATAAGAAGAAGACGAGAAAGTAAGTAAGCATTCTATATACAGGGGGTAAGCATACTATATACAGGAGGTAAGCATTCTATATACATGGGTTAGGCATACTAAAAAAGAAACGTCCCCTCACTGTCAACTGCGTTTATTTTCAGCAAACTTAACATGTGTAAATATTTGTATGAACATAACAAGATTCACCAACTGAGATATAAACTGAACAAGTTCCACAGACATGTGACTAACAGAAATGGAATAATGTGTCCCTGAACAATGGGGGGGTCAAAATCAAAAGTAACATTCAGTATCTGGTGTGGCCACCAGCTGCATTAAGTACTGCAGTGCATCTCCTCCTTATGGACTGCACCAGATTTGCCAGTTCTTGCTGTGAGATGTTACCCCACTCTTCCACCAAGGCACCTGCAAGTTCCCGAACATTTCTGGGGGGAATGGCCCTAGCCCTCACCCTTCGATCCAACAGGTCCCAGACGTGCTCAATGAGATTGAGATCCGGGCTCTTCGCTGGCCATGGCAGAACACTGACATTCCTGTCTTGCAGGAAGTCATGCACAGAACGAGCAGTATGGCTGGAGGCATTGTCATGCTGGAGGGTCATGTCAGGATGAGCCTGCTGGAAGGGTACCACATGAGGGAGGAGGATGTCTTCCCTGTAACGCACAGCGTTGAGATTGCCTGCAATGACAACAAGCTCAGCCCGATGATGCTGTGACACACCGCCCCAGACCATGACGGACCCTCCACCTCCAAATCGATCCCGCTCCAGAGTACATGCCTCGGTGTAAATGCTCATTCCCTCGACAATAAACGCGAAACCAACCATCACCCCTGGTGAGGCAAAACCGTGACTCGTCAGTGAAGAGCACTTTTTGCCATTCCTGTCTGGTCCAGTGACGGTGGGTTTGTGCCCGTAGGCAACGTTGTTGCCGGTGATGTCTGGTGAGGACCTGCCTTACAACAGGCCTTCAAGCCCTCAGTCCAGCCTCTCTCTCAGCCTATTGCAGACAGTCTGAGCACTGATGGAGGGATTGTGCGTTCCTGGTGTAACTCGGACAGTTGCTGTTGCCATCCTGTACCTGTCCCGCAAGTGTGATGTTCGGGTGTACCGATCCTGTGCAGGTGTTGTTACAGGTGTCTGCCACTGCGAGGACGATCAGCTGTCAGCTGTCCGTCCTGTCTCCCTGTAGCGCTGTCTTAGCCGTCTCACAGTACGGACATTGCAATTTATTGCCCTGGCTACACCTGCCTCCTTGCAGCATGCCTAAGGCACGTTCATGCAGATGAGCAGACCCTAGGCATCTTTCTTTTGGTGTTTTTCAGAGTCAGTAGAAAGGCCTCTTTAGTGTCCTAAGTTTTCATAACTGTGACCTTAATTGCCTGCCGTCTGTAAGCTGTTAATGTCTTAACGACCGTTCCGCAGGTGCATGTTCATTAATTGTTTATGGTTCATTGAACAAGCATAGGAAACAGTGTTTAAACCCTTTACAATGAAGATCTGTGAAATTATTTGGATTTTTACGAATTATCTTTGAAAGACAGGGTCCTGAAAAGGGGACGTTTCTTTTTTTGGTGAGTTTATATACGGGGTAAGCATATTATATACAGGGGGTAAGCATACTATATATAGGGGTTAAGCATACTATATACAGGGTTTATTATAACATCTATAAACGTGTAACTGATATTTGCACTTAACACAAAAAAGGTATTGATTTCAGTACTGTGAAGTACCTATATATCTCTTCATCTTTATGAAACACTGCATGCATTTCTGCAATGAGTGAGACTAAAGGAGGCCAAGCAGGCAGAATGGTGCATTAGTGTGGCTATCAGGGAAAGTAAAATTAAGTGATTCTGTCACGGCATTCAAGAGAAGAAAATTAGGACCAAGGTGCAGCGTGGTGCGTGTTCATATATAATTTAATAACAACCGAACGCTAAACATGAAAATGACAAAAGAATAACCTAAACAGTTCTGTCTGGTACGAAACAAAAAAACAACTACCCACAAACACTGGTTGGAACAGGCTACCTAAGTATGGCTCCCAATCAGAGACAACGATAGACAGCTGCCTCTGATTGGGAACCACACCAGGCCAAACACATAGAAACAAAACAACATAGAAAAAAGAACTCTCTATAGCCAGGGCGTGACAAATTCATTATCAGGTCAGTATTGAGCTTTGAAAACAATTCTCCTGACTGACTTACTGTGTGAATGCTAAAGCCATATCCCTTCGTTTCCCCTTCCTAAAGTACTTAAGTAAAAATACTTTAAAGTACTACTTAAGTAGTTTTTTGGGGTATCTGTACTTTACTATTTATATTTTTGCGAACTTTTACTTTTACTTCACTACATAAAATTTGATCTTAACTGACTTGCCTAGTTAAATAAAATAAAAATACAATTCCAAAATAAAATAATGTACTTTTTACTTTTTCCCTGACACCCAAAAGTACTCATTATATTTTGACAGAAAAATGGTCCAATTCACAAACTTATCAAGAGAACATCCCTGGTCATCACTACTGCCTCTGGTCTGACAGACTCACTAAACACAAATGCTTCGTTTGTAAATTATGTCTGAGTGTTGTCTGAGTCTGCCCCTGGCTATCCGTCAATAAAAAGAAAGGAAAATGGTGCCGTCTGGTTTGCTTAATATACGGAATTTGAAATGGTACATTTTAGCAGTTCCATTTACTTTTGATACTCATGTACATTTAAAACCAAATACTTTTAGACTTTTACTCAAGTAGTATTTTACTGGGTGACTTTCACTTGAGTCATTTTCTATTAAGGTATCATTACTTTTACTCAAGTAAGACGATTGAGTACTTTTTCCACCACTGCTCCCACTTCCTTCACCATTTCCTCCCCTTCCCTTCTCACATCCACACCTCCTTGACTGAAGAGCCCCTCAGAAAAATAAATCATGCTGAAGATTAGAAGGAAATCCACTGGATAAATATATATATATATATATATATATATATATATATATATATATATATATATATATATATATATATATATATATATATATATATATATATATATATATATATGTAAAAAAGGGGCCTCTGTCATGATCAGGGGAATTTGAACAGGGGGCGGACACGTTTTGGGAAGCTGTGTATTTTGTTCCTTTGATTTGTGTGGCGTCATCATGTCAGGCTCAATGAAACTGAGCCGGCATGTGCCTCCTCGATTTGATACATTTTGATTGATAAAAATGTAGCCTGCAACATATACTGTACAAAGGAATGAATGCAAATATATTGAATTAGGCCAACAGTACCCAATAAAAAAATATGTATAAATGCTTTATGATAAATATGTAGCCCGCATGTGGGCTCCAAGACTGCACATCGCTGCCTCTCGCTTTCTTTTCACATGACCAGGGAGGGAGGATGTTGAGCAATGGGCCCAGGCCTAACCAGCCGGGCCCAAGGGAAGAAGAGTCAGGCTGTGTCTTGATTCTCCATCTTTCTCCTGAAGTGGGCACTACTTCCACACTTCCTCTCATGAATCGCACAATGGTACAAATACGCGTCTGAGACAAGAATTCCGTAAAGTTTGACAGAAACTAATATTAGAACAGGAAGTAGATTTAGTAAGCCAGCAGTTCCAATCCTTCCTTTCATTTCCATTCACTGAGAGTTCCAACTGTTTTCTAGTGCAGCTCTACCTTCAGAATAATCTGGAGATGCAGAAAATGTCACTGTTGGATCCTTCTCCATCTACCTTTAGGGCTGCACGTGTGTCAGTCTGTGACTGTGCAGGTTCTCCAGGCTATCTGAGAGACAATAGTCCATTAACAGCAGACCTGGCCCTCCTCCAGGTCCCGGTCATCTCATCCAGCCTCTCTCTTTGGGCATTAGGAGGAATAGGATGAGGAGGAGGAGAGTGTCCTGGAATGAGCCCAAAACCTTTTTAATGAGAGGAATCCAACAACACTAACCAATTAGTGTAGTATCTTACACAGCAACAGGATGAGGCCTCAGTTGCTATTAAGAGATGATGCAGGAAATGCAGTCGAGCCATAAAGGGCATTGGTGCTTAGTGTAATCGCTCACTTTATTATAAAATGTGGGAGGAGTCGGATAATTAGACAAATAGCAATGTGGCAATAGAAATAATTGGAAAATTACAATTGGCTCCAAACAGTTCATTCTCTCTGACAGGGAATATGGTTTTGAATTCGCTGTCTCCCAGGTCTGGCATGATGCCATAAAATGATGAAGTTACTGTGTTTCTGTTTGTGAACTCAATCCCAACAAAAGGCGATGTGTATGTGTGTGTGTTGGGTCGAGGAGGAGCGCTCATCTAGGGGATCTTTCCTCAGCCGGAGAAGCTCAATGCTAGTGTATCGCCCGTACTGAGGTGTGAATTACAAAGAATGACATCATCCTTTGAGAATGTCTCTATACTTGGTGTCTATCTAACACACTGGGCTATGTTTCTCAGTAGCACTAGCTCCAGACACACTAGGCTATGTTTCATATCCCCCAGGCAAAATAAACCTGCTACTTTTTATTTGAAGGACTACAGTCTATCTAACGTACCCCAGGCTTCTGTTGTGCTTACTGTCGATGTGGAGATATCTAAACGTAGTCCTTCAAATGCAAAGTAGCAGGTTTATTTTACCTGGGGGATATGAAACATAGCCTAGTGTGTCTGGAGCTAGTGCTACTGAGAAACATAGCCTAGTGTGTCTGGAGCTAGTGCTACTGAGAAACATAGCCTAGTGTGTCTGGAGCTAGTGCTACTGAGAAACATAGCCTAGTGTGTCTGGAGCTAGTGCTACTGAGAAACATAGCCTAGTGTGTCTGGAGCTAGTGCTACTGAGAATGAGTACTGTTTTACATCCTTCTGATGCCTGGAAGTACTTTACAGTGTTTCCTTATTGTGTAGCTGTTGATAATGTGTCATTTCTATGTACAGTCAAAGGTGCATGTCTGTCTTAATTGCTCTGGACATGCATGCTCCGGTTTACCCTTAAAACAGTCCCAAGCCATGTCATTACTCATTAAGGAGGAGTTGAATGTACACTTGGATGGAAGAGAGCTAAATGTACCAGTAGTCTTGCGATATCAGGCCTAAGGGACATCAACAGCTGGAGTCAATGCTAGTACCACATTAAGTACAGAAACACAAACCTGTTTAAACTGGCTAGAGGCTATGTCATGTAATGACTGGATTGTGGTCACACCACCCTTGTCTCGTCCGCAGAGCACACTACACTACTTCAGGGCTGGAACAGGGAAATGTGGCATGATGCTTTTCAGACAGGCTCTCTCTTTGTGTCGCCCCAATCGTCAGGGATGAGACACAAGTGGTAGGAAGATATCTTAGCCGAGCGCTAACCAATAGCATGTGACAAAGATGCTTTTGTGATGATGAAGCAGCCTCATTGTGTGTGACTGGGAGGATGTTAGAGGCTCTGTGGTGTGGCCCACAGGGAATGGGACTGTCCTCATGTTACAAAGCAGAAGGATTAGGGTTGCAAAAATCTCATAACTTTCCCAAAATACCCAGGTTTTGAAGAATTACTAGTTGGAAAATTTCCCAGAATAAGAAGGGAATAGGATTTCTGTCAAACCAAGGATTTTGGTGGAAAGAATTACCAGAATTTAGCCACCCTAAGGAAAGAACCAACCTCCCCCTTCTCATCATGAACTATTCTCCTTTTTTTGAATGAAGGGGGAAATGAAACATCCACTGTTGAATAACACCAAAACATTACCTCAAGCCCACACAGCAGAGCAGACCTAACCAGAACATCTATGTTGTTGTTTTTTGTTGTCTGAGCTCAGGGATTGATAGTTACAGGATCACAGACCTAGCTAGAAAAACATTTTTACCCCATCTCACCCGGGAAGTCTTTGACATGCTCTGCTCTGGGAACGGCTCCACTTAAATGTCAGATGTGTTAGGAAGTGAGAGGTCAAGGCTGCATAAAGTGACACACACACACACACACACATTAGGATGTGTGCAAACACACACACACACACACACACACACACACACACACACACACACACACACACACACACACACACACACACACACACACACACACACACACACAGCTCTCTCCTTCACGGGAAACACAAATTCCTTGTATTAATAGCCGGTCCAAGAATGTGTGAACACTGACTTCCTCAGCACAGACAAGAGTACAATTTAAGGTCAATCCACATCGCAGGCTATGCAATGAGGGGTATCAAACGCCATCTCTCAATCTGTAAGGCAGCGTCTCAAATGGCACCCAATTCCCTATATAGTGGAATTACATTTGAACCAGGGTCAATAGGGTCAAAAGCAGTGCATGGGTGACATTTGGGACGCAGGTTTACACTGAGTATCTCACTGAAAATGGTGTTAGTAACACAGTCTCTGTATTTATACAAACACACAGGCTGTCAAATTGAGCACCGCTCTCCATCTACATGAGTATAGGGTGTCACGCCAATTCACTCTACATGGCTAAAGGGTATGACATTTCACAATGTCTCTCTCTCCCTATCTCAATGAGCATCAGTGAGACCACTCTCAGCTGAGCGTTCAGGAGCTGAATGGGTAACTGGATACATCACATGACTGTAGGTCTCAGAAATCCATTCTGAGGGCTTCATCGTTTTCAGGATCACATCTATACTGTAGTAGCACATGTTTTATAAATAGGTAGCTATACAGTGCTTTTGGAAAGTATTCAGACCCCTTCCCTTTTTGCACATTTTGTTATGTTACAGCCTTATTCTAAAATAGATTTTTAAATAAATGTTCTCATCAATACCCCATAACGACAAAGCGAAAACAGGGAGAAAAAAAAATGTTTTAATACATTTTAGAATAAGGCTGTAGGGTAACAGAATGTGGAAAAAGTCAAGGGGTCTGAATACTTTCTGAATGCACTGTATATGGATGTACAGTAATATGTATTTCCTTTCCTTCCATCTCATATCTTGAATGAAAATTTAATCCGTTATCTTTGCTTTGATTGTATGCAACCGGTTTCACTCTGGCGTTGCGTGTGAAGTCAAGGATGACACCACTTGTGTCTGGATGGATTTTAATATTTGGTACCTGCATGGAGAGATAGAAAAAGAAAACAAACTCCAATGAAATGTGTCTCAACTGCATCCACAGCTTCTCCAATAGGAACAGAAGGAAAGAGAGCAGCAAGAATATGTAAACATACACACAAACACAAGAAATGCACATGCCACAAAATGTTACATACAATACTATTCATCATTTTGGTCACACTTTATTTGGATAGTCAGGATTTTCCATCTGTAGATGCTCTACAGATGGTCATACTATCAACAAACTATCTGTTGACAAGCAACTGCTTGTTAAGGTTACGGTTAGGGTTAATGTTGGGGCTCCTGAGTGGCGCAGCGGTCTAAGGCACTGCATCTCAGTGCTAGAGGTGTCACTACAGACCCTGGTTCGATTTCAGGCTGTATCACATCCGGCCGTGATTGGGAGTCACATAGGGCGGCACACAATTGGCCCAGCGTCGTCCGGGTTAGGCCGGGGTAGGCCGTCATTGTAAATAAGAATTAGTTCTTAACTGACTTGCCTAGTTTTAAAAAATGAAGGTAAGGGTTAAGTTTAGGGTTAGTTGAAATGTTACTGATGGTCTCTAGAGCATCTACAGATGGATTATCGAAATAAAGTGTAATCATGATTTCTCTACAAAAGTGTTATACTCAACCCTATTGTGGGTGGCGAATAGTATCTAGTAAACTTGTGTGACTGGAGGGTTAGTTGTACGTTGAGAACATGGCTGTGTAAAATTCAACACAACCATGCCATTATGAAACCATGGGCCGATACTGGCATACACCTACACACACACACGGCACCGTAGTCATGACTACAGCCAGGTCCCCACACATGCTTTCTGTATGACTCACGTATATGACCCTGGCCGTGACCCTACTCTCCGAGGGTGTCTCAGGAGGAGTTGGGATATGCAAAAAAAACACATTTCCATTTCATACATGCGTATAATACACACTTGTGAAACCCACCAAATTATATTATTATTCTACACACACACACAAACACATGGGTATTTCTATAAATAATGGGGCAAATGTGTGACATTGGAATAAAACATTCTAAATGTTTTGAAACAAAAAATATTTATATTTTTATGGAGTTCGTGTGTACATAGAGGAATAAAAGTGAATATATGCAAATTGGCCAATAACCCCAGCTATACAATAGCATAGGACTAGGACTATACATCCTTTAAGCAGGGTTCATACAGACATTGATAAGTCAAATTCAAGGACTTTCAGGGACTTTTTCAAGCATTTAATCGTAATTTTCAAGGACCTCAATGTTATGCAATTGTAGAATTTATATATACCCTACTAAACAAAAATATAAACGCAACATACAAAGCCTTGGTCCCATTTTTTATAAATAAAAGATCCCAGAAACTTTTCATTCACACAAAATGCGTATTTCTCTCAAACATTTTGCAAAAAATTGTTTACATCCCTGTTAGTGAGCATTTCTCATTTGTCAAGATAATCCATCCACCTGACAGATGCAGCATATCAAGAAGCTGATTAAACAGCATGATCATTACACAGGTAGACTTTGTGCTGGGGACAATAAAAGGCCACTCTAAAATGTGCAGTTTTGTCAGACAACACTCCTCGTTCTCTCCTCGTCTGCCCACGTGTTCTCGCACACCCCGAGAGCTTCTGGTCAGCGGGGTGGTGGCACTGGGATCCTCATCTCTCCCAAGTGGACATTCTCTCTTTCTCCCCTGACCCATCTGTCTATCGCCTCCTTTGAATTCCATGCTGTCACAGTTACCAGCCCTTTCAAGCTTAACATCCTTATCATTTATCGCCCTCCAGGTTCCCTTGGAGAGTTCATCAATGAGCTTGACGCCCTGATAAGTTCCTTTCCTGAGGATGGCTCACCTCTCACAGTTCTGGGTGACTTTAACCTCCCCACGTCTACCTTTGACTCATTCCTCTCTGCCTCCTTCTTTCCACTCCTCTCCTCTTTTGACCTCACACTCTCACCTTCCCCCCCTACTCACAAGGCAGGCAATACGGTTGACCTCATCTTTACTAGATGCTGTTCTTCCACTAATCTCATTGCAACTCCCCTCCAAGTCTCCGACCACTACCTTGTATCCTTTTCCCTCTCGCTCTCATCCAACACTTCCCACACTGCCCCTACTCGGATGGTATCGCGCCGTCCCAACCTTCGCTCTCTCTCCCCCGCTACTCTCTCCTCTTCCATCCTATCATCTCTTCCCTCTGCTCAAACCTTCTCCAACCTATCTCCTGATTCTGCCTCCTCAACCCTCCTCTCCTCCCTTTCTGCATCCTTTGACTCTCTATGTCCCCTATCCTCCAGGCCGGCTCGGTCCTCCCCTCCTGCTCCGTGGCTCGACGACTCATTGCGAGCTCACAGAACAGGGCTCCGGGCAGCCGAGCGGAAATGGAAGGAAAACTCGCCTCCCTGCGGACCTGGCATCCTTTCACTCCCTCCTCTCTACATTCTCCTCTTCTGTCTCTGCTGCTAAAGCCAATTTCTACCATTCTAAATTCCAAGCATCTGCCTCTAACCCTAGGAAGCTCTTTGCCACCTTCTCCTCCCTCCTGAATCCTCCTCCCCCTCCTCCCCCCTCCTCCCTCTCTGCTGATGACTTCGTCAACCATTTTGAAAAGAAGGTCGACGACATCCGATCCTCGTTTGCTAAGTCAAACGACACCGCTGGTTCTGCTCACACTGCCCTACCCTGTGCTTTGACCTCTTTCTCCCCTCTCTCTCCAGATGAAATCTCGCGTCTTGTGACGGCCGGCCGCCCAACAACCTGCCCGCTTGACCCTATCCCCTCCTCTCTTCTCCAGACCATTTCCGGAGACCTTCTCCCTTACCTCACCTCGCTCATCAACTCATCCTTGACCGCTGGCTACGTCCCTTCCGTCTTCAAGAGAGCGAGAGTTGCACCCCTTCTGAAAAAACCTACACTCGATCCCTCCGATGTCAACAACTACAGACCAGTATCCCTTCTTTCTTTTCTCTCCAAAACTCTTGAACGTGCCGTCCTTGGCCAGCTCTCCTGCTATCTCTCTCAGAATGACCTTCTTTATCCAAATCAGTCAGGTTTCAAGACTAGTCATTCAACTGAGACTGCTCTTCTCTGTGTCACGGAGGCGCTCCGCACTGCTAAAGCTAACTCTCTCTCCTCTGCTCTCATCCTTCTAGACCTATCGGCTGCCTTTGATACTGTGAACCATCAGATCCTCCTCTCCACCCTCTCCGAGCTGGGCATCTCCGGCGCGGCCCACGCTTGGATTGCGTCCTACCTGACAGGTCGCTCCTACCAGGTGGCGTGGCGAGAATCTGTCTCCGCACCACGTGCTCTCACCACTGGTGTCCCCCAGGGCTCTGTTCTAGGCCCTCTCCTATTCTCGCTATACACCAAGTCACTTGGCTCTGTCATATCCTCACATGGTCTCTCCTATCATTGCTATGCAGACGACACACAATTAATCTTCTCCTTTCCCCCCTCTGATAACCAGGTGGTGAATCGCATCTCTGCATGTCTGGCAGACATATCAGTGTGGATGACGGATCACCACCTCAAGCTGAACCTCGGCAAGACGGAGCTGCTCTTCCTCCCGGGGAAGGACTGCCCGTTCCATGATCTCGCCATCACGGTTGACAACTCCATTGTGTCCTCCTCCCAGAGTGCTAAGAACCTTGGCGTGATCCTGGACAACACCCTGTCGTTCTCAACTAACATCAAGGCGGTGACCCATTCCTGTAGGTTCATGCTCTACAACATTCGCAGAGTACGACCCTGCCTCACGCAGGAAGCGGCGCAGGTCCTAATCCAGGCACTTGTCATCTCCCGTCTGGATTACTGCAACTCGCTGTTGGCTGGGCTCCCTGCCTGTGCCATTAAACCCCTACAACTCATCCAGAACGCCGCAGCCCGTCTGGTGTTCAACTTTCCCAAGTTCTCTCACGTCACCCCGCTCCTCCGCTCTCTCCACTGGCTTCCAGTTGAAGCTCGCATCCGCTACAAGACCATGGTGCTTGCCTACGGAGCTGTGAGGGGAACGGCACCTCCGTACCTTCAGGCTCTGATCAGGCCCTACACCCAAACAAGGGCACTGCGTTCATCCACCTCTGGCCTGCTCGCCTCCCTACCTCTGAGGAAGTACAGTTCCCGCTCAGCCCAGTCAAAACTGTTCGCTGCTCTGGCACCCCAATGGTGGAACAAACTCCCTCACGACGCCAGGTCAGCGGAGTCAATCACCACCTTCCGGAGACACCTGAAACCCCACCTCTTTAAGGAATACCTAGGATAGGATAAAGTAATCCTTCTAACCCCCCCCCCCCCCCCCCCCGCTTAAAAGAGTTAGATGCACTATTGTAAAGTGGTTGTTCCACTGGATATCATAAGGTGAATGCACCAATTTGTAAGTCGCTCTGGATAAGAGCGTCTGCTAAATGACTTAAATGTAAATGTAAACACAATGCCACAGATGTCTCATGTTTTGAGGGAGCGTGCAATTGACATGCTGACTGCAGGAATGTTGCATGCATGGCCATTTTTCTCTAGCCTATGTGGCCTACGCAGGCACACATAATAAAGCCATGAATAGTGTAGCATTAATCTCACCATCGCCATTTTTATAATGAGAAAGAGACCAAAAACCAGTTTCCTTTTTTAATGGAAGGATTTGCATGGAAAGCCAAGTTGAAGCTAACATTAGATGTCGTCCTCATATAACCGCATGTGGTTTTACCTCAACAAAGTAGCTCAACACCCTACAATTGAAGCAGCGGGAAACAAACGAAAGTGGCCACTCTCACAAAAACTGATCAAAAATAAAAACACAGATAATTATAAGGGAGCAGGAGAACTTATAAATTGGCTACAATAATTACAAGGACGTTTCAAGAACCAAATTGAGAAAATGTCAGATTTTCAAGCTAGGCCTTTTACAGTATTTGAATTTCTGAGCTCCAAATTCAAGTAGGCTACTTCAAGCCTCTTGTATTGTTTAACATTGCAGGTGTAACATGGAAAACAAAATGTATTTGTCATGTTATTTCATTACCAGATCATATTGTCAATAAGCCCACTAGGCTATGTCATTTGTTGTCATTATACCCAGAAACATGCATGGGAAGAGTGTTGGGTGTTGCGCAATAGTCTATCCAACACAATTGCGCACCGTAGACTTAGTGTCCAATCCAAAGCACAAAAACATGTACTCATTACCTTGATGCTTTCTCTGTTAAATCTAATGAGACCCTGCTGTAAATCAAGCAGACAACAGACAATAAACCTCAATAGGGATATTAGATTTGACGTGGTTCCAGGCAAGCAGACAATAGAGTAAGGCAGCTCCAAAATGCAGATGTTTCTGTGACGGAGGGGAAGCCAGGAAAGCACAGCGCATAGGCGTGGGTAATCTTCTCTAGCTGCGCCATGATTGGCTCAGTGTTCTGTCACTCATGGGGACACTACGTCACCACAGAATATAAAGGGGGGGCTAGGCATTTCAAGCCCCATTGGGAGCTGCCATATATTTACCTTAAAAGTGCCTGTCCAAAAACGCTCAAGGACATTGACCACAGATATAATTACGTCAAATAACGTTACATCTACCGTAACTTTGATTAGACTGATCATGTCAACATCATAGGCTACTTTCAAATATTAGCTCTCAAGCTAGATAGATAGCTAACAAGCAGTCATCATCATGAATCAAGTCAACAATATACTGGAAAATTATTTTCAATCCTTGTCTTATGAAGAGAAATTACAAATAAACGTATTGGTGCTCATCGGCCATTGGACATAAACATCACACAACAAGACGGAAATCGAAAATTCTACAATGAGTGGTTTGGAAGGAATCAGTGGCTAACTGCAAGCATTGCAAAGCAATCACTATTTTGCTTCCCCTGCCAGCTATTTGGTTGAAAGAGTGTGTGTTCCAAGTCCGGGTTTAAGGATTTAAAACATGTCTGAAAGGGTCTTTTTTCCAAGCTTAAAGGGTTAAACATTCACACGCAGCACCATCGGCCAGAAAAGGTTTAATACATTGTCCATGCTGTCAATTCAGGATGACTTCTATTCAAAACAACTGGGAACTCAGAACGTGGAACTCCGAAATCTCCAACTTCAGTGCATTCAAGACAATTGGGAACTCGCAAAAAAATGAACTCCGACTGGGAATATACATTTTGAATGGTCATCCAACTCGGAATTCCAAGTCGGGAACTCAGGCCTCGTTCTAGAGTCCTTTAAAACTGCCCATGTTCTGAATTCTGTAGCTGTCCATTTCAAAAGTAATAGACCCATGTAATTCTAGTTGATATTGCAAGGGTTGCTTTGTTTGTGCAATATGCTGTCTGTGCATTTGTATATTGTCTATAAAAGTTGATCCTTGTGATTGTATTTTCCTTTTTCCCTTTTTAGACTACATAGGTGTCCATTTTGAAAGTGCTGAACGAAGGCCTACCTTGTTGCAGCTTGTTTGCTTGCACTTGCACTCAGACCCCTTGACTTGTTCCATTCAGACCCCTTGACTTGTTCCACATTTTCTTACATTACAGCCTTAATCTAAAAGAAAATCCTCATCAATCTACACACAATACCCCATAATGACGAAGCGAAAACAGGTTTTTAGAAATTTTTGCAAAAAATAAAAAACAGAAATACCTTATTTACTTAAGTGTTCAGACCCTTTATTATGAGACTCGAAACGGAGCTCAGGTGCATCCTGTTTCCATTGATCATCCTTGAGATGTTTCTACAACTTGATTGGGGTCCATCTGGGTAAATTCAATTGATTGGACATTATTTGGAAAGGCAAACATCTGCCTAGAGCTCCAGAGTTCCTCTGTGGAGATGGAAGAACATTCCAGAAGGACAACCATCTCTGCAGCACTCCACCAATCCGTCCTTTATGGTAGAGTGGCATGACGGAAGCCACTCCTCACTAAAAGGCATGACAGCCTGTTTGGATTTTGCCAAAAAGCACAGAAAGGACTCTCAGACCTTTAGAAACAAGATTCTCTGGTCTGATGAAACCAAGATTCAAATCAAATTTCCTTGGTCACATACATATGTTAGCAGATGTTATTGCAAGTGTTGTGAAATGCTTGTGCTTCTAGTTCCGACAGTGCAGTAATATCTAACCGTAATCTTACAATTCCACAGCACCTACCTAATACACACAAGTCTAAGTAAAGGGATGGAATAAGAATATATATATTTAAATATATGGGTGAACAATGACCGAGCGGCATAAAATACAGTATATACATATGAGATGAGTAATGCAAGATATGTAAACATTATTAAAGTGGCATTTTTAAAGTGACTAGTGATCCATTTATTAAAGTGGCAAATGATTTCAAGTCTGTATGTAGGCAGCAGCCTCTCTGTGTTAGTGATGGCCTTGAGTCTGATGGCCTTGAGATAGAAGCTGTTTTTCAGTCTCTCAGTCCCAGCTTTGAGCAGGGAGTACAGGAGGGGGCTGAGCACGCACCGTTGTGGGGCCCCAGAGTTGAGGATCAGCGAAGTGGAGATGTTGTTTCCTACCTTCACCACCTGGGGGCGGCCTGTCAGGAAATTCAGGACCCAATTGCACAGGGTGGGGTTGAGACCCAGGGCTTAAAGCTTAATGATGAGCTTGGAGGGTACTATGGTGTTGAATGCTGAACTGTAGTCAATGAACAGCATTCTTACATAGGTATTCCTCTTGTCCAGATGGGATAGGGCAGTGTGCAGTGTGATGGCGATTGCATTGTCTGTAGACCTATTGGGGCGGTATGCAAATTGAAGTGGGTCTAGGGTGGCAGGTAAGGTGGAGGTGATATGATCGTTGACTAGTCTCTCAAAGCACTTCATGATGACAGAAGTGAGTGCTACGGGGCAATAGTCATTTAGTTCAGTTACCTTTGCTTTCTTGGGTACAGGAACAATTGTGGCCATCTTGAAGCATGTGGGGACAGCAGACTGGGATAGGGAGAGATTGAATATGTCTGTAAACACACCAGCCAGCTGGTCTGCGCATGCTCTGAGGACGCGGCTAGGGATGCTGTCTGGGCCGGCAGCCTTGCAAGGGCTAACACGTTTAAATGTCTTACTCAGTTCTGCCACGGAGAAGGAGAGGGAGGATCCTCAGTCCTTGGTAGCGGGCCGCATCGGTGGCACTGTATTATCCACAAAGCAGGCAAAGAAGGTGTATAGTTTGTCTGGAAGCAAGACGTCGGTGTCCGTGATGTGGCTGGTTTTCATTTTTTTGTCTCATGTCTGAGCCGTCTCAATTGCGATTGAGATTTGAGATTGAACTCTTCTGCCTGAATACCAAGCGTCACGTCTGGAGGAAACCTGGCACCATCCCTATGGTGAAGCATGGTGGTGGCAGCATCATGCTGTGGGGATGTTTTTCAGTAGCAGGGCCTGGGAGACTAGTCAGGATCGACAGAAAGATGAACGGAGCAAAGTACAAAGAGATCCTTGATGAAAACCTGCTCCAGAGAGCTCAGGACCTCAGACTGGGACGAAGGTTCACCTTCCAACAGGACAACGACCCTAAGCACACAGCCAGGACAACGCAGGAGTGGCTTCGGGACAAGTTTCTGAATGTCCTTGAGTGGCCCAGCCAAAACCCGGAATTAAACCCGATCAAACATCTCTGGAGAGACTTGAAAATAGCTGTGCAGCAACGCTCTCTATTCAACCTGACAGAGCTTGAGAGGGTCTGCAGAGAAGAATGGGAGAAACTCCCCAAATACAGGTGTGCCAAGCTTGTAGCATCATTGCCACAATCAATCAAATGTATTTATAAAGCTCTTCTTACATCAGCTGATGTCACAAAGTGCTGTACAGAAACCCAGCCTAAAACCCCAAACAGCAAGCAATGCAGGTGTAGAAGCACGGTGGCTAGGAAGAACTCCCTAGAAAGGCCGGAACCAAGGAAGAAACCTAGAAAGGAACCAGGCTATGAGGGGTGGCCAGTCCTCTTCTGGCTCTGCCGGGTGGAGATTACAACAGAACATTGCCAAGATGTTCAAATGTTCAAGGGTTCCATAGCCACAGGCAGAACAGTTGAAACTGGAGCAGCAGCACAACCAGGTGGACTGGGGACAGCAAGGAGTCATCAGGCCAGGTAGTCCTGAGGTATGGTCCAAGGGCTCAGGTCCTCCGAGAGAAAGAAAGAAAGACAGAAAGAAAGAAAGAAAGAAAGAAAGAAAGAAAGAAAGAAAGAAAAAGAATTAGAGAGAGCATACTTAAATTCACACAGGACACCGGATAAGACAGGAGAAATACTCCAGATATAACAATCTGACCCTAGCTCCCCGACACAAACTATTGCAGCATAAATACTGGAGGCTGAGACAGGAGGGGTCGGGAGACACTGTGGCCCCGTCCGACGATACCCCCGGATAAGGTCAAACAGGCAGGATATAACCCCACACACTTGGCCAAAGCACAGCCCCCCACAGGGTTAACTTCAACCACCAACTTACTATCCTAAGGCCGAGTATAGCCCACAAAGATCTCCCCCACGACACGAACCCGGGTGGAGGGGCGCCAACCCGGACAAGAAGATCACGTCAGTGACTCAACCCACTCAAATGACGCCCCCCTCCTAGGGACGGCATGGAAGAGAACCAGTAAGGCAGTGACTCAGCCCCTGTGATTGGGTTTGAGGCAGAGAATCCCAGTGGAGAGAGGGGGACCGACCAGGCAGAGACAGCAAGGGTGGTTCGTTACTCCAGTGCCTTTCCGTTCACCTTCACACTCCTGGGCCAGACTACACTCAATCATAGGACCTACTGAAGAGATGAGTCTTCTATAAAGACTTAAAGGTCGAGACCGAGTCTGCGTCTCTCACATGGATAGGCAGACCATTCCATAAAAATTGAGCTCTACAGGAGAAAGCCCTGCCTCCAGCTGTTTGCTTAGACATTCTAGGGACAGTAAGGAGGCCTGCGTCTTGTGACCGAAGTGTACGTGTAGGTATGTACGGCAGGACCAAATCGGAAAGATTTGGAAAGCAAGCCCATGTAATGCTTTGTAGGTTAGCAGTAAAACCTTGAAATCAGCCCTAGCCTCAACAGGAAGCCAGTGTAGAGAGGCTAGCACTGGAGTATTATGATAATTTTTGGGGGTTCTAGTCAAGATTCTAGCAGCCGTGTTTAGCACTAACTAAAGTTTATTTAGTGCTTTATCCGGGTAGCCAGAAAGTAAAGCAGTCTAACCTAGAAATGACAAAAGCATGGATTAATTTTTCTGCATCATGTTTGGACAGAAAGTTTCAGATTTTTGCAATGTTACGTAGATGGAAAAAAAACTGTCCTTGGAACAGTCTTGATATGTTCGTCAAAAGAGAGATCAGGGGTCCTTCACAGTTTTATTTGAGATGACTGCACAACCATCAAGATTAATTGTCAGATTCAACAGAAGATCTCTTTGTTTCTTGGGACCTAGAACTAGCATCTCTGTTTTGTCCGAGTTTAAAAGTAGAACATTTGCCGCCATCCCACTTCCTTATGTCTGAAACACAGGCTTACAGGGAGGGCAATTTTGGGGCTCCACCATGTTTCATTGAAATGTACAGCTGTGTGTCGTCCGCATAGCAGTGAAAGTTAACATTATGTTTCCGAATGACATCAACAAGAGGTCAAATATATAGTGAAAACAATATTGGTCCTAAAATGGAGCCTAGAGGAACACCTACATTTACAGTTGATTTGTCAGAGGACAAAACATCTATAGAGACAAACTGATATCTTTCCAACAGATAAGATCTAAACCAGGCCAGAACTTGTCTGTGTAGACCAATGTGGGTTTCCAATCTCTCCAAAAGAATGTGGTGATCGATGGTATCAAAAGCAGCACTATGGTCTAGGAGCATGAGGACAGATGCAGAGCCTTGGTCTGACGCCATTAAAAGGTAATTTACCACTTTCACAAGTACAGTCTCAGTGCTATGATGGGGTCTAAAACCAGACTGAAGCGTTTCGTATACATTGTTTGTCTTCAGGAAGGCAGTGATGTGCCGCGCAACAGCTTTTCCCAACATTTTATAGATGAATGGGAGATTTGATATAGGCCGATAGGTTTTTATATTTTCTGGGTCAAGGTTTGGCTTTTTCAAGAGAGGCTTTATTACTGCCACTTTTAGTGTGTTTGGTACACATCCGGTGGATAGGGAGCTGTTTATTATGTTCAACATAGGAGGGCCAAGCACAGGAAGCTGCTCTTTCGGTAGTTAAGTTGGAATAGGGTCCAGTATGCAGCTTGAAGGTTTAGAGGCCATGACTATTTTCATCAATGTGTCAAGAGATATAGTATTAAAAAACTTGAGTGTCTCCCTTGATCCTAGGTCCTGGCAGTGTTGTGCACTCAGGACAACTGAGCTTTGGAGAAATACGCAGATTTAAAGAGGAGTCCGTAATTTGCCTTCTAATGATCATGATCTTTTCGTCAAAGAAGTTCATGAATTTATCACTGCTGAAGTGAAAGCCATCCTTTTCTTGGGGAATGCTGCTTTTTAGTTAGCTGTGCGACAGTATCAAAAATACATTTTGGATTGTTCTTATTTTCCTCAATTAAGTTGGAAAAATAGGATGATCGAGCAGCAGCAAGGGCTCTTCGATAGTGCACAGTACTGTCTTTCCAAGCTAGTCGGAAGACTTCCGGTTTGGTGTAGAACCATTTCCGTTCCAATTTTCTGGAAGCCTGCTTCAGGGCTCGGATATTTTCTGTATACCAGGGAACTAGTTTCTTATGAAAAATGTTTTTTGTTTTTAGGGGTGTGACTGCATCTAGGGTATTACGCAAGGTCAAACTGAGTTCCTCAGTTAGGTGGTTAACTGATTTTTGTACTCTGACGTCCTTGGGTAGATGGAGGGAGTCTGGAAGGGCATCTAGGAATCTTTGGGTTTGAGAATTTATAGCACGGCTTTTGGTGATCCTTGGTTGGGGTCTGAGCAGATTATTTGTTGCGATTTCAAACGTAATAAAATGGTGGTCCAATAGTCCAGGATTATGAGGAAAAACATTAAGATCCACAACATTTATTCCACGGGACAAAACTAGGTCCAGAGTATGACTGTGGCAGTGAGTATGTCCGGAGACATGTTGGACAAAACCCACTGAGTCGATGATGGCTCCGATAGCCTTTTTGGAGTAGGTCTGTGAACTTTTCCATGTGAATATTAAAATCTACCAAAATTAGAATATTATCTGCCATGACTACAAGATCCGATAGGAATCCAGGGAATTTAGTGAGGAACACTGTATACGGCCCAGGAGGCCTGTAAACAGTAGCTATAAAAACTGATTGAGTAAGCTGCATAGATTTTATGACTAGAAGCTCAAAAGACAAAAAAGCATTTTTTTTTTGTTGTAAATTGAAATTTGCTATCGTAAATGTTAGCAGCACCTCCACCTTTGCAGGATGCGTGGGCTATATGGTCACTAGTGTAACCAGGAGGAGAGGCCTCATTTAACACAATAAATTCATCAGGCTTAAGCCATGTTTTAGTCAGGCCAATCACATCAAGATTATGATCAGTGATTAGTTAATTGACTATAACTGCCTTGGAAGTGAGGGATCTAACATTAAGTAGCCCTATTCTGAGATGTGAAATATCACAATCTCTTTGAATAATGACAGAAATGGAGGAGGTCTTTATTCCAGTGAGATTGCTAAAGCAAACACCGCCATGTTTAGTTTTGCCCAACCTAGATCGATGCACAGACACCGTCTCAATGGGGATAGCTGAGCTGACTACACTGACTGTGCTAGTGGCAGACTCCACTAAGCTGGCAGTCTGGCTAACAGACTGCTGTCTCGCCTGCACCCTAATTGATGCCAAAGGTGCTTCAACAAAGTACTAGAGTAAAAGGTCTGAATACTTATATACTAAATGTGCTAAGTTCTTTATTTGTAATAAATGTGCAAAAATGTCTAAAAGCCTGTTTTTGTTTTGTCATTATGGGGTATTGTGTGTAGATTGATGAGGGAATAAAAAAAAACATTTTATTTATTTCACCTTTATTTAACCAGGTAGGCTGGGCTATTTACAGATGGGCTACGTGCTTAAAGTTAGTGAGAGAGACATGAGTCTCCAGCTTCAGTGATTTTTGCAATAAGGCTGTAACGTAACAAAATGTGGAAAAAGTAAAGGGGCTGAATACTTTCCGATGCACTGTACTTAGAGCTAAATGTTAATGATATAATAACAAACATTAGGAAATTACTGAACATATATTTAATAATGTTTGTGTATGGTTCAAAAGTCAAAACTCATTCCGGCATTCGTTATTATTGAAGGAGAATGCGGTTCTTATCGAGTTACACAAATCCACAAGGAGTCAGTAGAAACCATATTTATTTAAGGAAGTCAGTCATATCAGCTATTTTTTTTTAAGGCAGTAAATGAGGCTGAATGAACTGTTTCGCTGCCAGACAAGGCTCCACTGATAGCCAGGTGTAGCGGTGGTAAGGATTCACTCCATGGGGCTGAAAGAAAAGTTCCGCTGTCAAGTCAGCTTTATGTAAGCCCTAAAAGTTTGTGGTCACCGTTTGTCACCATTATCGTGCAATTAATTTATTGTTTAATGTTCTGTTATGTAGTGGCTTTTCTGGCACCATCTAAAAAAAATTGGTTGAGTTTGCCCCAGCAACATTTACATGCTAAAATCGCCACTGGATCGAGGTCTAGGGAGGGGCTCCCGAGTTGTGCAGCGGTCTAAGACACTGCATCTCAGTGCAAGAGGTGTCACTACAGTCCCTGGTTCGAATCCAGGCTGAATCACATCTGGCCGTGATTGTGAGTCCCATAGGGCGGCGCACAATTGGCCCAGCGTTGTCATGGTTTGGCCGGGGTAGGCCGTCATTGTAAATAAGAATTTGTTCTGAACTCACTTGCCTAGTTAAATAAAAACAAATCCAGGCACAACTGTCTTCACCGGTGTAACAAATGAAACACCAAAATATTTTGGACATTCCTCGCGAATACCTTTTGGGCTGTTGTTGCATTGCATGTGCCATCACAACAGCTGTTTCTCACTTGGCTGTCAATCGGGAAAATTTGTTCTTGGATCAGATGATGATGCGTGAAAATATCACGGCGTAACTAATCAGCTGGACACCAAACATGCATCCAACAAGTATTATGCATAATTATTGAAGAACCACGTTAATCACAGTATCGATTTAGGTTTTATGTATCAAGGTAAGGTGACTTTTTTGGTTAGAAGCATTTGATTTCTCAATTGCATTTATTATTTGCATAAAAACGTTTTTCACCATGTAATATAAGGAGACACAATATGTTATAATACAATGTATTTCTGAGCTCTATACCAAAAACTGTCCGACAGCTAGATACAGGATTCTTACAGGGTTAAAGTTCAATGTCTAATTTAACTGATTAATGCTTAATATATTACATAACGACAACTTACACCGCCATAAATGCAAGGACAGAATTTGTTTATGCCACACGATTTCAGACAAATCTGTCAAGACAACCATGATAAAGTGTTAAACACAGGTTTTACATCCACTTGTAAATTTGATTGAATATAGCTATGATTCCCCCTTAAATCTTAATGTAATGACATAAAGAAAATGGCAGATTACTATCAATGACATATCAACAGATGTAACAAGTTGTCCAGTGTAGGAAATCACTGGTACCCTAGTTTATAGAAAGACCCACATACACACACACAAAAATACTTGCAGACAGTCATCTTACAACCAGATCCACAGCAGAACACAACCACGCCAACAAAAGCTTGGAGTCAAAACAAGAGCAACAAAAGTTACATATCGTTGATATTGAAATAAATCTGGATGCATATAGCAATTATAGGATATTATGACTGTATTAAAAGAGTAGATTGAAATGTCTCTAAAAGTACACCAATATCATATATTATGTCTACGTAATAGTGAAACCCTTTTTTGATAAAGGTCAGCAAAAAACATGGAAATGCCCTTGAGAGGGAAAAATGCTGGGCTATCTGTTCACCCAATATGACTTTCTGTTTCTGGTAATGAGTAATGCTTTCTGACCACTTCTCAGCCGTTTGTAGCGTACCTACGCCCCCTTTCCCGGGCCTGTCACTTTTTCCAGCAAGAAGAACTTGCTACGACATTGCCCTTCCACAATTAGCTCTGTCAGAGAGAGAGCGTGTGCGTGCGTGCGTGCGTGTGTTGCTCGTGTGTGTGTGTATTTAGGGGAATACCAATGTTATCAGACACTCCCTTCACAGAAAAAGATTTACCTCTCAGCACTTCCTTTTATTTCTTTTTTTGTTTTTTTTTGTTGTGGAAACCAAACCAAAGAGTCACCAACGAGGCTGTGAACACCAGATAAGCACTTCCCTTTCGCTTGGGGTGATTTTCTGGGGGGTTGTTGTTGTTTCCTGTGGGTGTTACTGTACGGTTGGCGCCCAATCAAACCTGTTAAACTTGGGAGTCTACAAACTAGATCGCCATGGTTAATTGAGTCAATATAAGGATGACAGATCTCAATGTATTTTATTGTGTCTGTAGGCACTAAACATTCATAAATGCTCATTTTAGGTCATGTTGTCGCAACAACCACAGGTTAACAAACAATGACTGTGACATCCCTACTGATGGATGCATAACTACTATATGCATTTACAGTATGTAGCATGTAACATTCATGAATATGCTATGCATTTTAGCATCCTTCCCATAAAGAAAAAAGCATAACGTTTCCAGTCTATCCTTTTCTTCTTCAGCACCTGGCACTGAAAACTCATGATCCAACATACACGCTCGCCTCCTGCAACTCTCATGCAATCTATGAATAGAACTGCATTTTCCAATGCTGTTGACTCCTGTGGTGCCGCTTGAAACACGCAAGCAGACTATGTGTGGGGAGAGGTGATGCCTAAGTGTTGGTCATCATTGCACACTGATTGCAACTCGTTACGGCATGATAGCAGTCAGTCCCGCTCTGCTCCATCTGTTGCAATGGAGACACTGTTATTGCCTGGCATTGCATTTGACGGTGTACACTACAGTATGTACATGGCCCTGTCTGGGCAGTTGTGTCATCCCTAAGAGCTTATACACACACACACATACACACACACACACATACACATACACACACACACACACACGCGCCTTAACTGTGGCGCTCTGAGGTCAGAAAAAGGGCTCTAACACGGAGGTCTGAAGAAAAATAATTCCTGAGTGTAAAAGTTCACCTCCGGTACAGTGATCAGACTGACAATTATAGAGGTGCCTGGTGTGTAGTACTGGTCTAAACAACGTTCCTCTCTCTCTCTCTCTTCCACGTTTTTCCTCACTTTCTTTGCTTCCCATTCTCTCCCTCTCAGTCAGTCTCTCCTTTACTCACTTTCTGTGCCTCTACTTCTTTCTCAACCTGTTGCTTGTCTGCTTCTGTTTTTTTTTACTTTCTCTCTCTCTGCTCTCTCCTTTCTGCCTGTCAATCATGCTCCTTGCCAATTTCTTATCCCATCTACTCTCTCTCACTCACTTTTTTAATACGTCCCTAGCTGCTTCTCAGTCACACACTGTCTGACTCAATAACTGTCAATCTCTTGGTTTCTCTTTCACTTCTTATCAATGCTTGTCTTCCCTTTGAATCTTTCCCCTCTTCTTTACTCTTCCTCCCTTAACCTTTTCTCTCAACCTTTCTTTATAATCTGCCTCTTGTTTAGTCTTCTCCACTCTTCCTCTCTGTCCCTCTGTCTCTCTATTTCTTCCTCTCTCTCTCTCTCTCACCCCCTCATGTGGGCCTGCCTGCCACTGTTCAGCAGGTGTCAGGTCTTGCGCAACCTCCCCTGTGTGCTGTGCTGTCTGTCTGCTTGTCTGTCTGTGTATCTGTGCAGCCAGTGGAGCTGGAGCAGTATTTGCATGGCATTACCTCAATCCCTCTCCTCTGACACGTATCACATTCCTAGAAGAGGCTTGACTTTCAGCCACACAGACAGATTCACTAGCTCGTACCTGAAAGTGAAGGGGGCCAGCTTACGCAATGGCCCAGGGGATTGCTCAACCTCTCCCTCACCGCCAACAGGAACTGTGTCGACACACCAGGAGTGAAAACAAAAGTCCAAGCAAAGAAGTCACTATAGTAACTATCAACACATGCTACCAGCAATTAAATATTCAAAAATGGGGCCCTCCTCCTCTCTTCCCAAAACAAATCGTTGAGAGAGGTTGCTGCACTCCCAGATTAGCCCGAGGCATGTTACTGTAGTTAATTATATACAGGTTCCATTGTCTGTGCTGGTTTGTGGTGCATCTTTATGGAAAATCTGAGTGTGTGGTGTGAGAAATACTCATCATCACCATCATCATCTAGCCTCGTACAACTATCCTGATCTCACAGAATTTATGAGGCTAATCATCATCTCAGACAAGAAAACATTTCAGGAGAGTCACACTGAGCTATAAGAATACACCACATGACAGTGGTCTGAGGCAGAGGACACCTTGAGGACACCCAAACCCATCTGATCCTACTCTGTTGTTAGAAATATGACATTAACACAGTTACACACTGCCTCTTTGTTTAAACCCAGAAGTTCAGTGGAACTATGTTGAGACTGAGGTAATAGGAAGGTTGCTTTTTTCTCATAGCATGCTCTTTGAAATAGGGATGTTCGACAGAATTGATTCCTACCACCGATTGCAAAAACGTCTACTTAATTTATCAGGAAGAAGGAAGGCTCATATTATCACAGGCTTTAACTCGTGACAGAAACCCTACCTTTCAGAATCCTACTTCTCCAGAGTTCTCACAAGACTCTGTGTCATTTTCATTAAGTGCATGTGATTATGTCTGAATTGCATCATGCAGCGCTGTACACACTCTCCCCAGTGGGAGTTCACAAGAAAAATATAAACTATTTAAAGTTATTTTTATTCAACTGTCAAAAGCGAACAATGCCTGCAATTTGAACCAAACAGAGTGCCGATGGTAGAGGAAGATTATTTTGACCCTGGTGTATGACCCTCTATTGAATTGTCATGCCGCCATGCAGCATTACATAGTGTTTCATCAGAGTTCCAATCCCAAGCCTGCGTGCACTGAAATGGCTGCCACTACCCTAGCAGTCATCTGGGCAAGGGGAGTTAGGTGTTGTATTAGGAATGAGGGTGATATAAGCCTGAAGTATTAAGAAGAATGGGGTTGGGGTTATAAGTGAATTCCTGTATAAATCTGCATATTTACAGTTAAATCAGAAAGTATTCAGACCCCTTGACTTTTTCCACATTTTGATACGTTACAGCCTTATTCTAAAATTGATTAAATAAATGTTTTTCCTCATCAATCTACACACAATACACAATAACGATGAAGTGAAAACAGTTTTTTTGAACATTTTGCAAATTTATAAAAAATACAAACACAAATACCCGATTTACATAAGTATTCAGACCCTTTGCTATGAGACTCGAAATTGAACTCAGGTGCATCTTGTTTCCATTGATCATCCTTGAGATGTTTCTACAACTTGATTGGAGTCCACCTGTGGTAAATTAAATTGATTGGACATGATTTGGAAAGACACACACCTGTCTATATAAGGTCCCATAGTTGACAGTGCATGTCAGAGCAAAAACCAAGCCATGAGGTCGAAGGAGTTGTCCGTAGCACTCCGAGACAGGATTGTGTCGAGGCACAGATCTGGGGATGGGTACCAAAAAATGTCTGCAGTGTTGAAGGTCCCCAAGAACACAGCGGCCTCCATCATTCTTAAATGGAAGAAGTTTGGAGCAATCAAGACTCTTACTAGAGCTGGACTCCTGGCCAAACTGAGCATTCAGGGGTGAAGGTCAGGGAACTTGATGGTCACTCTGACAGAGCTCCAGAGTTCCTCTGTGGAGATGAGAGAACATTCCAGAAGGACAACCATCTATGCAGCACTCCACCAACTAGGCCTTTATGGTAGAGTGGCCAGATGGAAGCCACTCTTCAGTAAAAGGCATATGACAGCCCGCTTGGAGTTTGCCAAAAGGCTAAAGACTCTCAGACCATGAGAAACAAGATTCTCTGGTCTGATGAAACCAAGATTGCACTTTTTGGCCTGAATGTCAAGCTTTTTGCAGTCTGTGATTGCCTGTAGACCCTGCCACATAGGTCTCGTGTCTGAGCCGTCTCAATTGCGATTGAGATTTGAGATTGAACTCTTCTGCCTGAATACCAAGCGTCACGTCTTTAGGAAACACGGCACCATCCCTACGGTGAAGCATGTTGGTGGCCGCATCATGCTGTGGGGATGTTTTTCAGCGGCAGAGACTGGGAGACTACTCAGGATCAAGGTAAAGATGAACGGAGCAAAGTACAAAGAGATCCTTGATGAAAACCTGCTCCAGAGCGCTCAGGACTTCAGACTGGGGCAAAGGTTCACCTTCCAATAGGACAATAACCCTAAGTACACAGCCAAGACAATGCAGGAGTGACTTCAGGACAAGTCTCTGAATAGCCTTGAGTGGCCCAGCCAGAGCCCGGACTTGAACCCGATCGAGCATCTCTGGAGAGACCTGAAAATAGTTGTACAGTGACGCTCCCCATCCAACCTGACAGAGCTTGAGAGGATCTGCAGAGACGAATGGGAAAAACTCCCCAAATACAGGTGTGTCAAGCTTGTAGCATCATACCCAAGAAGACTCGAGGCTGTAATCGCTGCCAAAGTTGCTTCAACAAAGTACTGACTACTTAAGTAAATGTGATATTTCAGTTTTTTATCATTAATAAACTTGCCAAATTAAAAAAATAAAAATAAAATTACTTTGTCACTATGGGGTATTGTGTGTAGATTGATGAGGGAAAAAATTAAATGTTATCAAATTTAGAATAAGTTTGTAACTTAAAATGTGGGGGGGTCTGATTACTTTCCAAATGCACTGTATATGAGAACTACAGTACAGTGCTATTGCTATTTTATCAACTGTAATCTCAGAAGTATATCATAACCTATTCATACCACTGCATTAATCAGTATCTAGTGTATATCAAATCCCCTCTATCAATCAATATTTCATTCTTGACTGGGTATGAATACTATACAACCACGCTGACTAGTCCTCATTAAAGTTGCACACTGGATGAACTCCTTCAGTTCCAGGACATTTCTCATGTATCTGTCTGTACCCACCCAGCTATGCAAACGACGTGTTGGCTTCCCTTTCCTTCCTGGTGTGCGACTCGGCTGCATGGGCGACAGGGAGACGGATGCTGTGGTGGCCGAGGGGAAAGCACTAGGACAAAGGAGGATATGAGGTAATCAATCAAAGCTCAGATAAAGCACAGACAGTCCCATCAGTTTCTTGCTCCTAGCAGGATGAAGCTCCCGACACTGAGATGAGTTGACAACTGCTGATAAGAGTTATTTTCTAATGAACGGCATTATTATTTTATCTACATTTGAATGACCTTGTCATGAGAGATATCAAATGGTCTTTTGACTGATCTCAATGTGCTAGACTCATATCAGTCTGTCAAATGTGTCACGGTGCTAGTCAAGTCAAGTGAATTTTCGACATGGATTTCACAACCCTCATTGCGTAGTATTCGTACTCCACATGCAGTTCTGGGGCCTGTTCTACCCGCAGCTGCATGGTCTAGGGGGTCTGGTTACTCACAGGAGTCATATGAGTGGGGAGCGGAAACGCTGGCTAAACCACAGACCTCAGCCCCACCACTTCACGACAGTAGTTTCACCCTTTCCTGCTGGAAGGCAGGCAGGGCCTTGTTGTTGCCAGTGGACCTGTGTGGGACTTTGATGGGGGGCTGAGATGGGAAATCCTCTCAGACAATCCAATGGGAAGTGTCCCAGATAATTGCATCCTGATTCCTGACTACCGTCCCAGCCCTGTCTCCAGGGTCCGTAGTGAAATCCCTTGATCACAGAGAACTATTTTAGACTTCAAAACTTCAAGAAGCTGCCTGGTGGAGAATCAATCACATGGAACCCCTTTACATCTACATCTAGCTACCCACTGTCGTAGTTTATCAGAATGACAGAGATCAGTTCAGTCAAAATAGTCCTCCCTCTCCTAAATACAGCTTGGAAAGCAACTAAGATGTTACCTGTTAGTAACACATGTATAAGGGTGTGATAGAGAGGAGCCAGCAGAGGGCAAGGTACCAGGTGTAAAATGATCAGTAAAACTACAGAACAATTTACTTTAAAGCAACATTCTTATTGGGGAATCCCACAGGTTGTGACACGCCAAGCCAGTGAGAAAACACACAAACAGTCACTATGGAGTCAACACCAAACCCTACTACCCACACTAGAGATCGTGTAATCTGTACCTCAGTCACAGAAAGATTGAGTCATTTATACCTTTGACAGCTGAAAACATCTGTGAACTCAATAGCTCACTACTAGCCACTCAATATACAGTAGACTCTTCCAAATCAAACAGAAGGAAACCCCAGGTTAAGCCTATTGAATCTGACTTTTGATTGATCTCCATGTGGTAGACATATCAACCTGTCAATTGTGTCAAGGTGCTAGTCAAGTCAAGTGTCTCTGTATAGTCTTTCGTACTTTTGCTTTAGCTTTCAACATGGATTGATTGTACAATCCTCATCCAATAAATAGATCTTTTGGGAAATATAGCCTGACAAAACAAGCCTAAAAGGTGATACTGTGAGGAAGTTAAAGTGAGTGAGAGAGAGCAAATAAGACTCTGTTTTGATGATCAGACCTTCATCTTGGATGGGAAAACAGAGCTTAACAATAGGCCAAGGAGAACCCTGCTGTTTGGTCCATACTGTATGTATGTGTTGAGTGTAGCCAGACCAGACCAGGCTGTGCTCTGTCTCTGGGCAAAGCCTGGCGTTAATGGCAGACCACCGTTGAGTCAGAGCACTTGGCCTCTGATTTCATCACATTTTGTTATGAAAGGCATGTGATTCAGAGAGAAAACGCAGCTGACTCAAAAAGGCCACTTTTGTGGCTGGGTGTGGAAATGCATCTGAAATGCCGTTCTCAATATAGAGATAGATCCGTTGCAGCAGCTAGCAGCGATGGAACGACATGAAACACAGTGGCTTGGAGGCCTTTAAGAATAACATCTATTTGCATCCCAAATGGCACCCTATTCTCTGGGGTCCTAGTCAGGAGTCATGCACTAAATAGTGCATAGGATGCCAGCCCTAGTGGTTTACTTCTAGCTTGGACTGAAGGCTACAGTGAGCCATGGCAAAACTCAGCAACACATACAGCATTACTCTTTACAAATGTATAAATCCTTTTCCTCATTTATTTTCCTTTTTACATGATAATTCTGCATTGGACACAAAATGCAGCATTTGGTTGACCCAAATCCTGCCTTGTACTGTACCAGTGAAAATCCCATGTTAATTTAGTGTTCTGTTGAAAATAGGAAATTGCTGATGTGTCATGTGTAAATGTCTTATGTATTTGTTAGTGGTTTGCCTTAATGGTAAAGAGACACATACTGTAGACTATAGGAAAGAGAATGGGCTCATTGTGTGTGGCCTTATCAGCAAAAAACAAAATAAATTTCTCAGTATTTCACTGCATACTGCATAGTTATTAATTATCTTTTGACCTGGGGATCCACTGGCTCTGTTCATGTACACCCAGGCTCCTCGGCTTCTATGCCAGGTCGGTATGATTTCACTTAGCCCACCTTGATTTCATTACAGTCATAAGGCTCTCGTGAGATTGTATTGGTTGCCCTCGGCTACCGGCTCTGTTCGCTTGTGAAAGGTCATTTCAGTTTCAGAGGCCCCATTCTATGTTTACACAAGACTCGAAGATATGTGTTTTACATGACTCACATAAAAACAAAGGCAGGAGTTCATTGTGGAGACAGGCTTTTTTATTGTTTTGATAGAAAAGGACACTAAACAGCTGAACTAACGTTAGGGAGGGGATCAAAGATAGATTGTCTGCACCTTTCCATTGGCTAACGTTAGGCAATAGCCTACAGCAGGAGAATGAACTGGTTCAAACAGCTGTTCAATGTTCATAGATTTTTTTTCTTCATTTGATGGTACCAAAATAAGTTACAATAGAAGAAAGTCTGTGTTAATTCGTCATTATTATTAACCAGAAAAAACCCAGCTAACCCCCAAAAAACTTGCCAACAGCTTGGAGAGACTGAGGCAATCCCTAACGATTCTGACTTTCGGGTTTTCTTCATGGTCATCACTTCCGAATAATTATTGCATCGTTAGGGACGTGACTTATAATTGTGAAATCTTTCACAAGAACTGCTTAACTCAGCATTTTCCGCTTTGTTTCTGAGTTAAGTTATGCCACACATTTCATCTGAAATAAACAAATAAGGGGAATGAACAGGGAAGTCCATAATAGGTTATTGGGTGTCATGCTATGCTATCAATATGAGCGATTGAGTTGAACTTTTTTCTCAAGTCTATAATCATACACAACTTAAATTAGCATTCCCATCTTTCCTTCCAATCATTTCTTAAATATTTCATCATGTAGTACACACTATGGGGTGCATTCAAAATCATTTAAAAGCTAGATTCCTTAGTTGTTAAATCCATTTGTGGACTTCTAAATTAATGATATAAAGTAGGGTCCGAAAATGACAACCTTGATAAAGATGTGCAATAATTACTGTATAAAATAACCCATTTGAATACTGTATTACAGTGCCTAGTGAAAGTCTACACACCTCATGGAGTATTCACATTTTACTGCCTCAAAATTTAATCTGAAAAGGGAACAAATTTGAATATTTTTCTACAGATCTACACAACCTACAACCTGCTTATAAAAATGTTCCTAATTAATCAAAAATAAACGAAGATGTCTTGATTGCATGTCTTCACACCCCAGAGTTAATACTTGGTGGAAGCACATTTGGCAGCCATTTCAGCTGTGATCATTTAGAAAAAATATTATACAAACTTTGCACAACTCTTAGGGTAATATATGTCCATTGTTTTTGTCAAAATTGCTCAAGTTTAGGTACATTTAGTTGGGAATCATAGATGTACAGCAATACTCAAACCTTGTCTCTGATTTTCAAGCTAATTTAAGTCAGGACTGAGACTAGACCACTCAGGAACACGCAACACCTCTTGGAAAGCCATTCAGATGTGTCTTTGGCATAAAAATGTGTGTAATTGTCTCTCTGAAAAATACAACTCTCTCCCAGGGTTAGGTTTTCAGAAGACTGAGGCTGATGCTTCCACCAAGTGTTTACTTACCTGATCCTCGATATTTCATTCGGAGTAAAAAATGAAACGTCACACTTGGTGTAAATCTTTTTAGCACGCATTCACCATCACATGTACTTGAAATGATATTGTGAAATAAATGTTTATGATGGATATTTATTAATGCTATTGAAATTGTGAAATTATTCCAATGTATCGAGTACCATTTACCTTTTTGATGAAATTGAGCACATTGATAGATATTAAGTCAACTTTGAATAAGATCATAATTGAAACTGTACAGCCTACGGACTTTGTTTGATATCACTCTTCATTGGAGACTATCTGTGCTGGTGGACATCTGCAAATTGGTGCTGGCAGGCTTAAATAATAAATGAATGTCAAGTTGTTATTTTTGTTTGCTGTCACAGTTTACTATGAGGTGTAAAAAATTACCAAACAAAATTTGTAACTAGTACTTCTGACCGGATACTTTGTTACTCTAACAGTACTTGAGTAGTTTCCTTGAATAGCTACTTTTAATTTTACTTGAGTAAATTACAATCTAAGTAACAGTACTTTTACTTAAGTACTGATTTTCACTACTCTACCCACCTCTGGTTAACCTTTTCAAAAATAACAGGTCAAGAGAAACATGACCACAGTATATAATTGATTGTGGATTAGCCAGAGTGGGCAGTGCCCTTAAACATTCCTCCTACAACAAGTGCTAGCAGACACTAAGCTCCCACCACACAGAAGCATTCAATTCAGTCAATACCCAGAACATCTATTAGCCAAAACTATAATGAACAAAAATATAAATGCAACACTGTCACGATCGTCATAATAACTGGACCAAAGCGCAGTGTGATCTGGGTTCCACATCTTTTATTTCTAGGTGAAACTCACAGCAAAACAATAAACGAACAAACGAAACGTGACGAAAATGCAGTGCTCACAGGCACTACACAAAAACAAGATCCCACAAAGCACAAAGGGGAAATGGCTGCCTAAATATGATCCCCAATCTTAGACAACGATAAACAGCTGCCTCTGATTGGGAACCATACCAGGCCAACATAGAAATATAATTACCTAGATAACCCACCCTAGTCACAGGGTGTGACAACAATTTCAAAGATTTTACTGCGTTACATTTCATATAAGGAAAGCAGTCAATTGAAATACATTCATTAGGCCCTAATCTATGGATTTCACATGACTGGGAATACAGATATGCATCTGTTGGTTACAGATACCTAAAAATTTTAAAAGTAGGGTCGTGGATCAGAAAACCAGTCAGTTTCTGGTGTGACCACCATTTGCCTCATGCAGCACAATACATTTCCTTTGCATAGAGTTGATCAGGCTGTTAATTGTGGCCTGTAGAATGTTGTCCCACTCCTCTTCAATAGCTGTGTGAAGTTGCTGGATATTGGCGGGAACTGGAACATGCTGTCGTACACGTCAATCCAGAGCATCCCAAACATGCTCAATTGGTGACATGTCTGATCAGTATGCAGGCCATGGAAGACCTGGGACATTTTCAGCTTCCAGGAATTGTGTACAGATCCTTGCGACATGGGACCGTGCATTATCATGCTGAAACATGAGGTGATGGCGGCGGATGAATGGCACGACAATGGGCTTCAGGATCTCATCACGGTATCTCTGTGTATTCAAATTGTCATCAATAAAATGCAATCGTCTTCATTGTCCTTAGAAATGCCTGCCCATACCATAACCCCACCATGGGGCACTCTGTTCATAACGTTGACATTAGCAAACCGCTCGCCCACACGACACCATACACGTTGTCTGCGGTTGTGAGGCTGGCTGTACGTACTGCCAAATTCTCTAAAACGATGTTGGAGGCAGCTTATGGAAGATAAATGAACATTAAATTCTATGGCAACAGCTCTGATGGACATTCCTGCAGTCATCATGCCATATGCAAGCTCCCTCAAAACTTGAGACACCTGTGGCATTGTTATGTGTGATAAAACTGCACATTTTAAAGTGGCTTTTTATTTTCCCCAGCACAAGGGGCACCTGTGTAATGATCATGCTGTTTAATCAGGTCATGAAACATGGGACCAACACTTTACATGTTGCGTTTATATTTCTGTTCAGTGTACATTTACTTTCTTAAGAGGGCGTTGGTTTAAAAGGATCAAATGTCTCTGATGATTTGTTTAGGGGATAATATAAATATTTGGGGTAGGTCATGGAATCTATTTAAAACTGTATAGTCTCGGGACCTTGTTTGCCCAACAGCATTTTGGATGCATCACTCTTTAGAAATGGTTTGAACTGCCATTAAAAGTAATGTGCAGGTAATACAGTAGGCACAAAGGACTGAAAGCAAAACTCTGTCGTCACTGAGCTAGAATAAAGAAATCAATAGGGACCGGTGATGGGGGGGGGGGGGGGGGGGGGGGGGGGGGGGAGAAGGGGAAGGCCATGGGGATTTACTGCTTCCTCAAAGGGCATTAGACATTAATGAGCCATTAGAAACAATACACAAACTGTGCCTCCCTACGCAATACACAAACACCCACAGCCCAGTTATGTGTGGTGGAGCTGCTCCACCTCAGCCAGCAGTAAGAAGCGTTAAAGGCCAGTCATAATGGAACCTGACGCCTGCGACTTTTGATCTGTAAAGAGATTAGCGCTCAGTGTCTAATGAGGGGGAGGTCTGTCAGTGCACAGCTAGTTACAGTCAACAGGGCTAAATAGGTCACGATAGGTCCCAATACAATGTCTGTATGAAGGCCTTAGGACAGGCCATAAGGGACGGCGGCAGCAGTGTAGCCTCTTATAATTCAATTATAGAAAGAAGCATACATTGACAGATGCCAGTTAATTGAATCTCCTCTCCATTGAAAGTCTAGAGGAAGGTGACAGGTACTTTATTGCTCCTGCTTCAAAGGACAAATCTTTAATGTGATTAATAAAAGAGCAAACCAGATGGCATCATCAGGTTAAGTGGATAAATTAATACAATTATGAAGCTGTATTATAACTGTTCCGTTTGGTTAATGGGGTAAATTAGGCTCTGTTGTCTTTTAATCTGTCTAATCAATCAATCAAATGTATTTATAAAGCCCTTTTTACATCAGCTGATGTCACAAATTATTGTCTTCATTAAATATCTTTAAGAACAATGAGCTATAACTGAAATAGAAGTTTTGTCAAATGTCATTGGGGAGCATGAGCAGGTTTTTTAATGGAGCCTGAAAACAGGAGCACGGTCAGATCAGCAGGTACCATTTGCCTGAGAAGAACACCACTGTCTAACTTGTTTATGCAAAAAGACCTGTCGCTGCAATGGAATTTCTGCTTTCGTAATCTCTTGCATTGCTGTGGCCGTGCCAGAACGAGGCCAAGCCGAGTATGGTTGGCTCTGCTGTTATTTATCTTCCTGGTCACAGTTAAGAAGTCCTGCAGATATTTTCCCTAACAGAGAACGATCCACCACAAAAGCAGCATTATGATGCAATACCCCAAACTTGCCCTTTTCTTTCCCCTGACTGAATCATTACAGTAGTGGGAAGAGGCCCAATTCATGGTAGTGTCTGTCTGTTGTGAATGCCAGGAACTCTGTGGTCTGATAGCTGAAGACCCAAACTCCAAAGGAGCCATTGAAACCCCTAGAAGTACTGATAATCCAAATTCCCACAGAAATAAAAGCTACAACCTCTTTGTTAGCTTGGCTAATTGAGCTAGCCCTCTCCAATCCATGTTCCCCAGGATGAGAGTCTGTCACCACATAACATTTTGTAGGGGTTACCAGGACATTTTGTATCATGGGTTACCAGAACAGCCAAGTCTACATGACTCCAGCATCAAGGCACGCCACTGTGAGAACAGCGACTTATGCTCCCATTGCGATAGGCCTACTGTTGCTCAACCCAGGAAGTATGACTTCAACACAGCTGAGAGTTTCAGAGAAATCCAGTCATTTTCCCCCACTAATCAATGTCCTCTGATTGCAATCTATTGTACTGAGATAGTTATTGGTTTATCATTGCACTATTTGCAGACTGCTATAGTGCCAACACAAATTATACTGTTTCATAATCCTTCCATGTAAATGTTAATACAGAGGGTGATTCATTCAACATCAAACTGTGACTCACAGAGTTAATGAAGGGAGATTGAGGCAGCAGGCAGGCAGGGGGAGAAAGGCTCCCAGAGAATATTTTAGGATATTTAGTGCTGCCAAGTTACATTGCGACGCGTGACAATTTCATGGCTGTAGCCTCAGGCAATGTCTCTACCAGTCATGCAACGCTGTGTGTGCGACTGAAATGCTTCAATATTAAGGCAAGGATGATCTCACACTCATAGGTCTGACTAGGAGTGATCACAGCACAGGCACAGGACACTTCCCTCACCCACACACGGGGTGGTTTTACTACCCAAGTGGGGACCAAAACTTTATTCCCATTCAAAATAATTTATTCCCATTCAAAATCATATATTTCCTAAACCCTGACCCTAATCCTTAACCTAACCCTAATCTTAACCACTAACCCTAATTGCAACCTTAATTGTAACCCTAACCCTAAAATGTAACTTTTTATTTAGGGTGCCAGCAAAATGTCCCCATAAATTTTCCTTGAATTACTATCCTTGTGAGGACTGTTGGAACCCAAAAGCATAGTCAAATGAGACCACACACAAACACACACCATCTGACTCAGCTCAGGACCACACCAGTAATGAAGCATTACATCCTATCTTTGGTCACACAAAGACATGACTTTGAAGGGAACATTGTGCAACTCAAGCACAAGCTCAGGCCATTAAACGCTACCTATGCAGGACTAATGATCCATGTGTTTCATTGACATTAATATGTGAAACTGTCCTCTACGTGTGTGTTAGTGAGGGATACATACGTGTGTATGTGACACATGCCGTAAGTTGTATCAATAGCCGGATAAAAGTTATTTGATCCTTGCCCACTTTATTTCCAGGCTACTGAATTTGTTTAGCTTTGTAATCAATGTTAGGCACTTTTTTTCTGATACTTGCAATGTGTTGAACATAGATGGTGAGGACAACACACTTCTACTTTCAAAGTCAATTTCTCTACTTTTCCATAGTTTCTCTACTTTTCCACAACAATCAAACAGATATTTTCTAACCCAAAATAACCAATGATTTACATATACACAAGATGACTTGACAGGGGCATCTGTTTTGAAGCCACCGCGCCTCCATCTTGGCAGGTGTAAAACATATTTTGGAAGCTATAGAAATGCATTTATTTAATTTCTACATTTGTTTTTGCCACTTTTATGCTATTACAGACACCTTAATTCATACTTTTAAATGATATTATGTGAGCTAAACATAAAACAATATATATATTAATAATTTTAAAATATATATAGTTTTTCCTTAAAGTATATATTTTTTTATGTACTAATGTTATTGTCCCCACTACAACAAAACATATTTAAATACATTTTGTTCTTGAAACATTTAATTGAAATACTGTAGAATTACATTAATTTCTATTTAGGTCTGCTTCTCTGAGGAGTGCCAATATGGCCGACCAGTGGCTTCAAAGCCTGTCATTGGTCAATACATAGCATCAGCAATCCATGGTTTACATACATGATTAATATTAACCCATCCCCATGTGCATGCCATCCAGAGAGCATGAATCGTGAAGAATGGTGCAATACAATCATTGCTATTGAGTCATAGCAGGGGTGTGGCAATCCCTGTCCAACATATGGTTGGGTTTATAGTGACAATTTGTTGTATATTATTAAATAACATGCCCAGTGTCCTTTTGGGGAAAAAAATAAGAAAAAAATATATGTGCAACTCTTGCATGTAGACTAAATCGTTTTGAATTCATTTGGCCAGTGCACATTTGGATGTATTCCACCTCAACTGGATTGTGTAACATAATTACTTTATGATCAATGACTTGCAGCACACCTTGTAATTTCAGATTTAAATTGCAAGATTATTTTTGTTCCATTCAATAGATGTAAACTGCCTGGGTGACTATTGCGACGTTCCCTCGCTGATGTCGTCAGACCAGGGGGTGGAGCTACGATGTTGCAATCATGCTCAGTCGCGCATCACCAACTTCACTGCTGTAACAGAAAGGATATTTGAAGCCAATGTGCTGTCCAGTCCATTCTCAATCAGTCGGTGGGGGCACGTCTGATTAGAAATCTACTTTTTAGGGACTCCATTTGGAAATTAAAGGTTTACTATGCAATTGACCAAATAGGGGACGTATAGCTTACCCTTCCCTATGACCAATTATTTATCTGGACGCGTCCACGAGTTTCCAAAACTACTTCGGACAAGTAGGCGCTCTTTCTTCATTATTGTACAAGAGTCTTTAAACGTTTATTTTCTCTATTTATAGAACGTTTTGCTGGTTTTCTACTAAAAGCCTCTGGCTTTTTCGCAAAGAAAACACTGGATACACAAGTCGCTACACACCGGGAATGGAACAAAGGCATCTGTACCAACAACAGTAGACACCAGTGTTGCCGCCTCTCTTCAAAGCAAAATAACCTATTAAATTTGTCAAGGACTTTAATACATATTTTGCTTTGGATATGTGAACAGACATCCCGCACAACAAACGACGAAAGCTAATTTGAACTCGTATTTTATGCTTACATAATTTGCACATGCAACTGTAAATACGTTAGACTCCCTTGAACCACTTTCTTTTAGAAGGAAGAAAAACATATTTTGTCCGAAGCTCTCAAAATTATTTGGTTTCCTCTACACAGCAAGGGTTTTTGCTACGTTTACTGCACATTTCGAGTTTCTTGACAAGCAAAGCACTACACCAAAAGCTGGAGTTACCATACCATTGTTCTGTTCTGGAAAGCTGACCTCTTTGTCTTCCACTGCCAAGGTAAGAACTTGTTCACAATTTTCACCCTACCTCAGTATCCATATTTTTATCATACAGTCGAAGGGGTTGCTTGCAGTCCCGACATGTATTGAAAATACTTACATTTTTTACTTGTATGTTGTCGTGAAACAACAATGTTAAACTTTTAGAAAGTGATGGTGCAACTCTCCCTTCCACTCTTCGCGCTCAGTGAAGTATCCCGAGGTCGCTCTATTTCTCAGAATTACTCGCCGGTCGGACCAGTTTTACCTGGTTCAACAAATATTTATTTCGACTTATAACATGACCCCCATGTGACCTCTTCTAGTTATAATGTAACTTTATCATAGTTATTTTACTTGTAAAACTTCAGGCCTTGGCGCAGGCTAAGGGAAGCCTGACGTCACTTTTATCATGACGTCGTCCATGTATTTAACTTTTTTTTTTTTCATTTGGCTGGCTGAGAATGACTGACTCACTAGCCACATTTCGAAAGAAACAGTCAGTAATTTGAGTAATACATATGACAGACAACATTGCTCATCAGTCAAGGCTCCATGGCGTCATCCAATAACTTTTAGCCTGTTATTTAGCACTGTTTAATGGTGGATATGATTCACGTCTCCTCCAAGTTCCCCAAATTGTAAATTATGCTTTGTATGTGCAATAAAAAATACAGTATTTGCACACAGTACGTTTTTATAGGTAGTTATTTCACTGTGCATTTGAAATGTGGTTATCAGCATATCCAATCAAACACGAATCATACAACCCACTAGGATAGCCCTACAGGTTACCATGTGGTTCAGGCACGTCCTACACATATTGCAATGAAACCCACTAAAACAACCCATGCGACTCTTTCAGATGAGTGTGAACATCTCTCCCGCCCTTGCGCCTACTCGTCCCCTGCGGCTGAAGCGGCTGAAGCTGGATGACCCCCGGGACTACACAGAGGCCCTAAAATGCAAGCGTCCTCGACTGAGCCTGTCACCCTCATCCCCCGGCCTGGCCCCATGCCTGAGGCCCCTGAGACACAGCCCGGGTCCCGTGGGCTCCGACCACCACTGTGTGTCCTGCATCGGGCCCTACGTCCTCCTTGAACCCACAGAGGGAACAGAGACTTACAGGGCCATCCATAGGGTCACAGAGCAGGAGTACACCTGCAAGGTATGTATTGTAGCTACATGACCAGATAGAGTGGTGTGACTGTTTGCTTAATGAAGTCGCCCAACTGTCGGTACTTGCTTGATACTGTGCCTGAAATCGACCTATGCACACACATCCCTTTTGTGCCTTTCAAGTTCAGCTTATTTGTCATATGCACAGGAACACATGGTGTTCTTTGACACTCGAAAGGGTACATTATCCTCAGGCAATAAAGAATATGCATAGCTGTACTGTAGTCCAGTCTGTAATTTGACCATGAACTTATGAACTGTAACCTAACTCTACCCCATGTCCTCTACCAGGTGTTTTCTATGAGGCGGTACCAGGAGCTCATCGCCCCCTACGCTCGCCTACTGCCCCACGACAACATCTGCCGAATCGCAGAGGTGGTGATGGGCGAGCGCAGCGTCTACGTCTTCTTTCAGCATAACTACGGTGACATGCACTCTTACGTGCGCACGTGCAAGCGGCTCCAGGAGGAGGAGGCGGTCCGTCTCTTCGGCCAGATGGCAGCGGCGGTGGCCCACTGTCACGAGCATGGCGTTGTCCTGCGTGACCTCAAGCTGCGCAAGTTTGTCTTTGTGGACCAGCAGAGGTTAGTAGTTGACACTTTTCTTAACTTAATCGAGTTTTACCTGAGGAACATGATCATCTGTTTGCAGGTTAGATTGCCTTACAGTAGTGACTGAGACCTGGCCCAAATTCATCATCTGAATGTTTAGACAGCCAGGCATATGGACTATGTTCACTTCCATTATGTCACTGCTAAAGAAAGCCCTTTAGTTGGGTAACTGTTAAAATGACTCTAAAGATCTTCATAATGCCTTAATCATGCCATCATAACTGTCATATAGGACTGCAATTTCTCCAACCCTGTAAACTCCAGTGTTATTCCAGGCAGTTATGTAAGCCACTGTATTATGCATGCATATGACCCAGTGCACCACCTGTAAATCACACAAAGCAGACAACATGATGTCCCACCATGGGGGTTTGATTACTATGATGACTCAACCTCTCTCTGGTTTTCCTTAGGACCAAGCTTGTTCTTCAGAACCTGGAAGACTCATGTCTGCTCCATGGGGACGATGACTCTCTGACGGACAAGCACGGCTGCCCAGCCTACGTGGGCCCTGAGATCCTCAACTCGCGCCACTCCTACTCAGGGAAGGCTGCCGACGTGTGGAGCCTGGGTGTGGTGCTATACACCATGGTGGTGGGACGTTACCCTTTCCAAGACGTGGAGCCTGCTGCGCTCTTCAGTAAGATCCGCCGGGGGGCATTCACAGTACCAGAGTCACTCTCAGTGCAGGCCAAGTCGCTGGTGTGCTGCATGCTGCGAAAAGCTCCCTCAGAGAGACTGGAAGCCGCGGAGCTGTTGTTCCACCCGTGGCTGAACTGTTCCAACAACACAACACCTCCCAACACACACCTCAACCCTAGGAACTGCACTGACCAAGTGGTCCCCAGCTACACCGACGACATGTGTTTCTAGAATAAAAATGTTAAATATCCTCTGTCCTTCATCGTCCACTTTGTCCTACTGATGCAAGTACAGCGGCATAATCTCCATATAGGAAATACTGGTAATGTAGGTTTTTTTCTCCCTACCTGAAATGTTTGGTGACATTTAAGAAACATATCATAGTCATAAGGCATTGCAAATGTCTATAACTGCAGCGTTGTTAACCTGCTGTTAGACATTAGCATGTATATATGTTGAAGTTGTGCTTTTGAAGAAGTTATGAACATGTTATGCATGGCCGTTAATCTGAAGTGTTACCAAATGTATAACATAGTTCTGTGTCAAAGCATCTGTTGGCATTGCAGACAACAAAGCAGTAACTACCAAATACTGTATCTCCTGGCCACGTGTACACCTACCTCCGAGGTAGGGTCCATTGCAGTTAGTCCCACACTGCAGTGTAACATCAAGAAAGGTGCTTTTCAAAGGCTACCCAACTTTTGTGCTTTAACCAATAAATGTTTTGTTGACTCAATGGGAAGAACAGGTGAAAAGTCTTCAGATAACATGCCCTATAGAAGCAGTCTGTCGAGCTGTATTCCCCTTCACAAAAGGCAGTAATTTTACTTTTTTTTGTTGAGCAACTCTGTTGGGAACACTAAATTGAAGATCTATATCTGACAGGATTGATACCTGATACCTCCGAACTTGATGAAATCCTGGAATACTTGATGCACGTTTTGTGCCTTTTTATGTAGGCCTACTGTTTATATATTTCAGTGACCGATGGATCCTACCAACCGTTGAAGTGCCTTGTTTTCATAACCACAGTTTACGTTTAGTCCACATCCCTATCAGAAGTTGAGTTTTGCTTTACCAAAGACTAATGCTGCATTCATAACCAAGTGGAAAGGTGGTATTTACCACATATGACTGGGGAAAATCCACTTGAACGCCCCTCCAACTGGTAATTACTAGTGGGAAACTCGTCTATCACCCCGGAGTTCAGACTTCTCTTACACGCTGATCTGAGGTCACCTACTAAGGAAATGATCTTTAACTGCATTTTCAGCAGTTAAATGCAACAAAACATTTATAAAAAGCAATCTATTAATATGGTTTTTGAACACTTTGTTCACAAGCATGATAGCTGTGCTTTTGGTTGTTGACAACTTGTTGGACATTACCCAACTCAGCATTTACAACTTGACAACTGGTAATTACCACCTTCCCACTTGGTTATGAACGCAGCACTAGGCTACCCTCAATCATCACTTATGGTGTGCAGATAGTTTTAGTCATCTGTGATTCAGTGATCGTTCGCCTCGGCTTTGTATGTTTTCTGACGAACATATGTCAGAGTTAGCATGGTGTCCTAGATCCCTAGACAAGTGTAGTCATTACCTCAGGTGTGAGTTAATGTCTGTAGAAGTATATAGTGCAGTGGGTTAGATCCTGAAGAATACAGTGCTGTAGTGTACTTTAAGCATCTTGAATACCCATGTAATGGTGAAATCGTGTTAGTATCTGTTGACCTGAAGAAACAAAGGCATCACATACATTACACAGTACTGTGTGTTAGGCGTGATGATGCCTGCATGCAGTTCTCTGACCCTAAATAGATCTAAGCTCCTACACTAAGCCACAGCTCTTATTGTGACTTTGTAAATACTTTTTTGTAAGAAAAGTACACACTTTTTCTGATGTTGGTTTGGTGGATGTACTTTTGTGAACAAGTATTTGTTGCCAGTAAAAATAAATCCTTGAACTGACTGTTTGCAAATCAGTTTTTTTTGCGATAAGACCAAACTTTGTCATTACACAATCTCTATTTTCAGGGTCAGAAAAATTATTGCAGGAATCAAGAAATGATTTAACTATAAGCACGCCTTGATTCAGCTTGGACTAATACCAGGATGTAACGTGCAAGGACCGAGGTTATGGCCAATTCATACTTAATAGTAAAGATTGTCGGGTTTCTGCTATGGCTGACAATAGTAATCATGCACTACCTAGCCTCATTCCAAGTCTTGCACTGGTTGGATTACACCGATTTTGAAAGAAAAACACTCACCTGAGTTTGTCAAGAGAATAACACATCTACATTATTTAAATCAGTGTTATAAAAACATGTTTTAGTCAAGACCTTTGTTGTACATGGTGAGTTGGTGACAAATGATACAAGTTGAGAAAAAAAACAAGTATGAGGTCTTTAAAAGGTGCCAGAAAGAAAATTCAACTCTTCTGCAATGTATTAAATAGGTCAACCTTGCGATGGGAATTTAAAACCAAATGTTTTGACAGATAATATATCCTGGTCTTTAACACAGACTAAAATAAATGTGGCTCTGATACAAAAGCATTAGCCTTCTTAAGCAATAATATTATCTTGCTTCTTAGTATGTAATTGGACCATATCATCAGGAAGTCAGAAAAAAAGCTTGCCTGTCCTTACCATGACAACCACCTGGTTACCACACATGGGCCAAACTGATCACAACAAATCAACAGTGACATGTACAGTACCAGTCAAACGTTTGGACACAGCTACAAGGGTTTTTCTTTATTTTTACTATTTTCTACATTGTAGAATAATAGTTAAGACATAAAAAATATGAAATAACATATGGTATCATGTAGTAACCAAAAAGTGTTAAACAAATCTAAATATATTTGAGATTCTTCAAAAGTAGACACCCTTTGCCTTGATGATAGCTTTGCACACTCTTAGCATTCTCTCAACTAGCTTCATGAGGAATGCTTTTCCAACAGTCTTAAAGGAGTTCCCACATATGCTGAGCACTTGTTGGTTGCTTTTCCTTCACTCTGCGGTCCAACTCATCCCAAACCATCTCAATTGGGTTGAGGTCAGGTGATTTTGGAGGCCAGGTCATCTGATGCGGCACCATCACTCTCCTTCTTGGTCAAATAGCCCTTACACAGCCTGGAGGTGTGTTGGGCCATTGTCCTGTTGAAAAACAAATGATAGTGGGACTAAGCGCAAACCAGATGGGATTGGGTATCGCTGCAGAATGTTGTGGTAGCCATGCTGGTTAAGTGTGCCTTGAATTCTAAATAAATCACCAACAGTGTCACCAGCAAAGCACCCCACACCTACCTCCTCCATGTTTCACAGTGGGAACCACACATGCGGAGACCATCTGTTCACCTATTCTGCATCTCACAAAGACACAGCAGTTGGAACCAAAAATCTTGAATGTGGACTCATCAGACCAAAGGACAGATTTCCACCCGTCTAATGTCCATTGCTCGTGTTTGTTGGCCCAAGCAAGTCTCTTATTATTTAATGTCCTTTAGTAGTGGTTTCTTTGCAGCAATTCGACCATGAAGGCCTGATTCACTCAGTCTGCTCTGAACAGTTGATATTGAGATGTGTCTGTTACTTGAACTCTGTGAAGCATTTATTTGGGCTGTAATCTGAGGTGCAACAGAGGTAACTCTGGGTCTTCCTTTCCTGTGGCGGTCCTCACGAGAGCCTGTTTCATCATCATAGTGCTTGATGGTTTTGGCAACTGCACTCGAAGAAACTTTCAAAGTATTTGAAATGTTCCGGATTGACGTACCTTCATGTCTTAAAGTCATGATGGACTGTTGTTTCTCTTTGCTTATTTGAGCCGTTCTTGCCATCACATGGACTTGGTCTTTTACCAAATAGGGCTATCTTCTGTATACCGCCCCTACCTTGTCACAACACAACTGATTGGCTCAAACGCAATAAGGAAAGAAATTCCACAAATGTACTTTTAACAAGACACACCTGTTAATTGAAATGCATTCCAGGTGATTACCTCATGAAGATGGTTGAGAGAATGCCAAGTGTGTGCAAAGCTGTCTTCAAATTCAAATAACATTTTATTGGTCGCATACACATGGCTAGCAGATGTTAATGTGAGTGTAGCGAAATGCTTGTGCTTCTAGTGCCAACAGTGCAATAATATCTAACAAGTAATCTAACACTTCCACAACTACTTCATACACACAAATGTAAAGGGATGGAATAAGAATATGTACATATAAATATATGGATGAGCGATGGCCAAGCGGCATCAAGGCAATGGGTGGCTACTTTGAAGAATCTCAAATATATTTTGATTTGTTTAACACTTTGTTGGTTTCTACATGATTTCACATGTGCTATTTCATAGTTTTGATGTCTTCACTATTATTCTACAATGTAGAAAATAGTAAAAATAAAGAAAAACCCTTGAATGAGCAGGTGTGTCCAAACCTTTGACTGGTAATGTACAGTACGTCTAAAACCTGTTAAGTAGACAAAGAATAAGACAATCAACAAGGAAATATGTACTGTAGCCATATCTACCTGCACAAAGTACGTATGTCTAAAGCTAATACGCTGATCACTTTGGATGTTGTTGACATTTGAAATCAATATCTGAGTAAATTCAGGACAGGTTTGTGGTAACATCTCTAGGGAGCATGTTCTACACTAGAGGCAGATAGATATACATCACATAGAAGGGACTGGATGCAACTTTAGAATACCCACCTGTATATTTCTACTATTATGTACCCGAAGTACAAAGGACGAGTCTGTCACATTTTACTTGAACAAAAACAGCCAAGAGCAAGACTTATGCCACATACAGATGTAGGATCTTAATTTGAACCCGTTTGCTCCAGCAGGAAAATAATTCTGCAGCAACCTGAAATGTGAATTATAATTAATTGACATGTTTTGTAAGGGAAAATCCGGTCTAAAATTTCAACGTGGAAATTACTTTTTAAACCTTAAGTACACTACAAGTTTAAAATGTCCTGCATTGCAGGAAAGTTCACCTGCAACAGGGTGATCAAATTAATATCCTACATTTGTTACAGTAACACTGTCCAGCTGGTATTCAGTAGGACAAACACAATACTGATACAGTAGCTGTGAGGATCGATATCCAGCTAACCAACCACTCACACTACTAGCCCTAAATAGGTAGCCTTCAGTCCTCCCATTAATCACAAATGCATTATTCTATATTAAGTACATTTCCATCATGCGTCATTTGATAAGAAAAGTTGGACGATAGGCATCACGGCTAGATTTGTTTTGAAACTATAAGTCTAAAATGACATTTCAAAACACAACATACGGTGGGAGAGCAACAGTTGGACTAAATGAAAACTGCTCTATAGCTAGACTTCTGCTATCATAAACTAAAAACTGTTCAACTAAAGCAATACCTAAAAATAATTTTAAAGTTATTAAAATACAAGATATGTAAATTAGGTTCAAACAGTACACTCTACAGGCAGAGTTTGTATTTGGTGTGAGAATTCACACCTCACACTTGTCCTTAAAACATCATAGAATTGAGAATCAGAACTAGATTCTGGAGTACTTTTGGAACAGCGATGCAGAATAACTGTATTTGCTGGCTTGACCAATAAAACTATAGACTGCACTAAGTCCTGTCGCTAAATAAATAAAAACATTGTAGGTTTGAGTAGCATTGGTATGGAAGGTATAAAAATATCCAAGAGGCAGACTGATTCAAGCGGGTATGTGAGTTTTCCATCAGCTAAATTGAGTATGCCCCCTTGTGTTCAAACATGCCCTCAAGCATGCAGTCTGAGAATGGTCCTAAACCTAAATTGAGTCAATTTGGTTCTACAACAGCCCACACTTTGGAACGGTAAAGCTTGAAAAACAGAACATGATCATAAAAATCACAAATTGTCTTTACCAACACCAGCATAGAGAATGTGAAATATGTTGCAAATTAATGAGTGCCAGAACTTGCTCCAATACCAGGTCAAACAACACACGCCAAACATAAAAGCTTTTGCTTCTGATAAACAAGGTAATGAGAACATAGCAATGGAAAACTAAAACGAGACACAAATAAAGTAACCGAGTAACAGAGCTCCAAGCTTCAGTAAAACATGAGGTCCACCAAACAAATTAATTAGAAAAAAATTGAAATAAAATCCCAACTCGAACAAGTTTAAGATTGTAAGAAAAATGGTGGCGACGTGGGTACAGACAGACATCCAAGTATACTGTCTGCTCCTGCATGAGAATGGGACTGGCGCGTCACTGGGCACACAGGGCACCATACCTACTGAGAGAAGAAATACATGGTTCAGATTAGAAGATTAGACCGCCCCAAACGATGCATCCACGAACAGTACTAATTCAACATAAAGACTGTAAAACAGTTTAATTCTCTATGTTTTCCATACCAATCACATTTTCTATTTGGGGAAACCTTTCTGTGAAGAATGCAGGCAGTGTGTCCTCCTCACCTCTCTTCATCCATGTTCTCATCATAACAATCTTCATCCAGCTCCAGGTCCAGTTCGTTGCCAATACCAGAGTCCCGTGGGGCCATGAATAAACTAACACGCGGAGACAAAATCAAATGTTGCTCACCACAGACCATTTCAATGTATAATAAATTCCTTCAGGGATGGAATAGAAGTATTTTGGGCATTCGCCAGTCGGAGTCGTAGACAGATTTCTAGTAGTCCAGGTAACATTCGGGTCCAAAATCTGTGCTATGCGATGTTTGAAAAGACAAAATATCACTGCCGGGTTAGTTTCTAACAGCCCAGTCTGAAAAGTACTAGCCTCAGGCTAGCGGGCTAGGTTAATTTCTATCCCTTCCCTGGTTCTTTGGCTATGTTGACTGACTGCCAAGGATATTTATCCATGCATTGAGCTTTGAGCAAAAAATAAGTATTTATTTTGTTGATCGTATTGCCAGTATGCAGTTATATTGTCTTTGACCAACCACGTTCAGATCGTAAACAGATGATTTCCACTCAGATAAAAAAATACCATACCCAGACAACTGTCACGTCAAATGGACATGAGAAGTTAAAAAAGGTAATGGTCACTCAAAAATAATACATTCATATTTTGTTAATTAGTCCATTTTTAATACAACCCCAAAGAACTGTGCACATCAATCAAGATGATTAAAATGTAGGACTTTCAATACAGAGCACAAAACTGTAATAATGATGTGTTTTGCAGTCTTCAGTCTTACCTGACCGAGCGGCATGTGAAGAAGACGATCCTCTTCAGCCTCGTGTTGTAGAAGAAGTAGTTGAAGGACCACATGTTGCCCACCTCTCCATACGGGTCAGAGTCCAGGTCTGGGTTGTAGCTGCAACATCCAAAACAAAATGGCCTTTACATTCTGGTTTACAAATGACATGTACAGGTAACTACCAAAATAAAGCAAACCCTTGAGTAAATGACTATACAAAGTATTTTGAAAGCAGGTGCTTCCACACAGGTGTGGTTCCTGAGTTAATTAAGGAATTAACATCCCATCATGCTTAAGTTGATGTATAAAAATGCCCAGTTGCCCATTATTTTGGCTACCATTGCTAGAAAAAAAGACCTCAGTGACTTTGACAGAGGGGTCTCAAAGGAGCATAGGGGGTTTAAAGTGTGTCTGTCTCAGTCACCAGATCTCAACCCAATTGAGCACTTATGGGAGACTCTGGAGCGGCGCTTGAGACAGTGTTTTCTACCACCATCAACAAAACAACAAAATTTGGAATTTCTTGTGGAAGAATGATGTGGCATCCCTCCAATAGAGTTCCAGACACTTGTAGAATCTATGCAGAGGTGTTTTGAAGCTGTTCTGGCTCGTGGTGGCACAATGCCCTATTAAGACACTATGTTGGTGTTTCCTTTATTTTGTCAGTTACCGGTATGTCTCCTCGCATATGTTTAAAGGTGGCGGTGCTCGTGCCGGAGTCTGGTGTAGTGATAGCGCTGCAAACTCCAGACCACAAATACCCGCTATCTACCACACATACCCTCTCTACCTTTAAGAAAAATAGCATTGCTCACCTGTAGATGTCACACTCCGACAGGCAGATCTCTGTGTCGATGGCCTCCCACAGCTGGGGCTGTAGCCGACTGTACTCCTCCCCAGCCGCCGCCGACAGACTGCTGTTCACCGCATTGAACACCTAACATCATACACTGCGTTAATAATGCCATACAAACACAGAACTTTCTTGTATATTAGGCCCTGTTAGGATTTAGCCAACACTGACCATGTCTAGACATCAACTAATAGATTCAAGCAGAGTGTGTTGTACTTTTCATTTTGGAGTTGATCTGTTAGTCCCCTTCCCAAGCCTTTTGTCCTCCAGGTAATGGATTACAGTCTCATACCACATGAGACCAGACAGGCTTTGGGTCGTGTACAAGCTGCCTCGGCACGTCAAGCCCAATCAACTCCAGCTACTGTGTAGTGAAAGCCACGACGCAAAACCATCAGAATACGCTGGCTCTGGTGTAAGCAATTCCTACCAGCAACGTGAGGCAGGTACAGGGCACAGTTGTGTAGGTAGGAGATATTAAATCCTCACCCAGTTTATGCTGGGCTCTCTGCTGAAGTCGTGGCTCTTGGTGCGGCTGAAGTCATAGTCGGGGCGGAAGGATTCGTTGAGGGTGGCAATCAGGTAGAAGAGGGTCTTCCTGCTGCACTTGTCAGAGAGAGGCCCCTCCCCCTCGTCTCCACTCTGACTCTGGCTCAACCTAAAACCACAGCACAAAACCACACCCTAGTTAGTGTTATGAAGATGTTCAGTGCACACTTGTGAATACTTGTCATTTCAACTGTCTGCTTGACAGGAACTTATGGATTCTTCTAGGTCTTCAAGTGACCAGGCCATGAGCATTACAGAATACAGATAGAAGTGTAATGACTAAACACATTCAATTCACTATCACTATTAGAGGTCGACCGATTAATCGGAATGGCCGATTAATTAGGGCCGATTTCAAGTTTTCATAACAATTGGAGGTCGGTAATTTTGGACGCAGATAAATTTTTTATTTTTTTACACCTTTATTTAACTAGGCAAGTCAGTTAAGAACACATTCTTATTTTCAATGACAGCCTAGGAACGGGGGGTTAACTGCCTTGTTCAGGGGCAGAATGACAGATTTGTACCTTGTCAGCTCAGGGATTGAATCTTGCAACCTTACGGTTAACTAGTCCAACGCTCTAACCACCTGCCTCACAAGGAGCCCGCCTGTTACGCGAATGCAGTAAGAAACCAAGGTAAGTTGCTAGCTAGCATTAAATGTATCTTATAAAAATCAATCAATCAATCATAATCACTAGTTATAACTACACATGGTTGATGATATTACTAGTTTATCTAGAGTGTTCTGCGTTGCATATAATCGATGCAGTGCGCATTCGCGAAAAAGGACTGTCGTTGCTCCAACGTGTACCTAAGCATAAACATCAATGCCTTTCTTAAAATCAATACACAGAAGTATATATTTTTAAACCTGCATATTTAGCTAAAAGAAGGCAATATTAACCAGGTGAAATTGTGTCACTTCTCTTGCGTTCATTGCACGCAGAGTCAGAGTATATGCAACATATACTCTGGCTCATTGCGCCTGGCTCATTACGAACTAATTTGCCAGAATTTTACATAATTATGACATAACATTGAAGGTTGTGCAATGTAACATGATTATTTCGATTTATGGATGCCACCCGTTAGATAAAATACGGAACGGTTCCGTATTTCACTGAAAGAATAAACGTTTCGTTTTCGAGATGATAGTTTCCGGATTCGACCATATTAATGACCTAAGGCTCTTATTTCTGTGTGTTATTATGTTATAATTATGTCTATGATTTGATAGAGCAGTCTGACTGAGTGATGGTAGGCACCAGCAGGCTCGTAAGCATTCATTCAAACAGCACTTTCGTGCGTTTTGCCAGCAGCTCTTCGCAATGCTTCAAGCATTGCGCTGTTTATGACTTCAAGCCTATCAACTCCCGAGATTAGGCTGGTGTAACCGATGTGAAATGCCTAGCTAGTTAGCGGGGTGCGCGCTAATAGCGTTTCAAACGTCACTCGCTCTGAGACTTGGAGTAGTTGTTCCCCTTGCTATGCATGGGTAACGCTGCTTCGAGGGTGGCTGTTGTTGTTGTGTTCCTGGTTCGAGCCCAGGTAGCGGCAAGGAGAGGGATGGAAGCTATACTGTTACACTGGCAATACTAAAGTGCCTATAAGAACATCCAACAGTCAAAGGTATATGAAATACAAATGGTATAGAGAGAAATAGTCCTATAATTCCTATAATGACTACAACCTAAAACTTCTTACCTGGGAATATTGAAGACTCATGTTAAAAGGAACCACCAGCTTTCATATGTTCTGAGCAAGGAACTTAAACGTTAGCTTTCTTACATGTCACATATTGCACTTTTACTTTCTTCTCCAACACTGTTTTTGCATTATTTAAACCAAATTGAACATGTTTCATTATTTATTTGAGGCTAAATTGATTTTATTGATGTATTATATTAAGTTAAAATAAGTGTTCATTCAGTATAGTTGTAATTATTACAAAAATAAATGTATTCAGTATTGTTGTAATTATTACAAAAATAAATGTATTATTATTTATTTATATCGGCCGATTATCGGTATCGGCTTATTTCGGTCCTTCAATAATCGGTATCGGCATTGAAAAATCATAATCGGTCGACCTCTAATCACTATATTATACATCTACTTTAAAGTGTGTGTGAACTCTACATGCATTAGTTACATTTATCTGAAAAACACTGAACATTTCTCCCAAGTACTGAATAGATCTCTACTTCCTAAGGCGGCTGAAGAAAATCAGCATGCTTCCCCGGGGCATCTCCAAATACTACCGCTGCACCATCGAGAGCATCCTGACCGGGTGGTGAAGACGGCCCAGTAAATCACTGGGACCGTGCTCCCACCCATCCAGGACATCTACTCGAAACGGTGCCTGAGGAAGGCACGCAACATCATCAAGGACCCCATACACAAGCTGTTCTCTCCCTTACCGTCAGGCAGGTGGTATCGGAGCATGAGGTCTGATAACAACTAGTGATGGGTCGTTCGCGAACGAACGGCTCTTTTTGAAGGGATCTTTTCGGTGAACGTTTGGAACCGAATCACCTCAGTGAAAGAGCTGTTCATTTAGCTCTCTGATTTGCATACTACTACTACTGCTTCTTGACCTCAAAACAATGTTTTTCTGCAGATCTGTAGTCTTACTTGCTGGGGCTGATTCCTGAGGACTGTGGAGGGGACAGGGCTTCCAGGACATGAGGCAGTCCCTCCTGGCAGAACTGTTTGAACATCTGCTTATCCTCGCCTGCCATCTTGCAAGAGTAGCTTTCGATCCTGAGGAAAGACACAGTGCAAAACAAAGAACGGTTCATCACATCATGCATCTACTTAAGCAAATTATGTGGTTGTGAAAATCGACTTCCTATGTTACAAAGTTAAGTTGTGTTAGGTCTGTTAAATTCTGTGCAAATGTTTTCCCATTTCTAGGTCTACATACCAAATGGGTTGGTGGCACTACTGAAGTGTTGAGAACTTACCTTCCTATTATCTGACAGTCCCCCATTTCAATGGTGAGTCTGGTGTTAATGGCTTCAAAACTTGAATTTTCCAAGAGTTTCATCTTGAGTTTGTTTTCTTAAGCAAAATATAAATTGTTTAAAATGCACTCATCCCCTGTTTAGCACCTAGGCTTGAATACCACACTGCTATTTGTCACCACCAGGAGGCCAGGTCATCAATTCGGATAAACAAAATTACACTTGTCTTTACACCCGTCTTGCTTTGTACACTTTAGTTAGATATTCAACAATTGTCGTACTAATTTAATTAGGCTAACAATTAGCTATGCACTGGCCCACAACAAAAAAACTCGGTCAAATGTGTCGTTCAAAAAAACAGCGAACGCATAAACTTTTCAGGCCTATCAAGCTGCCTAGCTAATGGAGCTAGCCATTTTGCTAATCCTGCAACAAAGCTTGCCTTGCATTTAATACCTCCGAGACAACGGGCCGTGGAGAATGAAGATCCTCAGCTCGCGCGCGCAAAACAGTTCGGTGTATCTTGCGCTCGCTTAATTCAACACCAAAGTAACCAATTTCAATCACACCCTTTAAATTCAATATTGCACGATTCATTTACGGATGATGTAAATACCTTTGTCGATGGCTTAAGGCACTTATATTTCTGATAAAAATGTCTTCCTTTTTACTGTGAAATTTCCAATACCTGCCATTAAATAAACTGAAATTAGATACAAAAATCTTCATCCCAGCTTTTGTATCAGAACTTAAAGAGAAATCCCAGGCTTCTCGAAGCCTTTCGCATTCGATATGCACCTGAATTTGTCTATTAAAACAGCAAAACAATTTGGTTGTTTTGATCCTTCCTCAGTGTAAATGCACTTCCTTCTTCCCTACAAGCCCTTCCTCTTTTAGCGCATTTTGCCTCGAGGGGGCGCCATGGGGCCATATAAACATGCAATGACGTATTATAATAACACCCCCTCTTCGTCCATTTATAGTAGACTTACACTTGCATTAAAGTTAACACACAAAAAGCAAATATCATATCATAAATTATTAAAATACATATTGGTCTATCTGGATGTTATGAAACGACAGTCTCTCATCACTATCTATGTACAGTACTGATATGTCATAAATTGCAATATGCAAATTAATCCTTTAAAAACGTACTTCCTGAATATAGCTAGCTAAGTTTCGTTTCCCTTTTCATTCAGCTAGCCTTCTAATCTTGATAATGAAGTAGCTAAACGTAAAGAGAAGTGGTTTCAAGTTCTATAATTACGTAAAATTTTGAGGCAAGAGAAAGGTAAGTTAATTGTCAACAGATGAGGAAACTCTATGAAGAAGCCTGATAGCCCTATTACGTAACTGCCCGCTGATCAGGTGAGAACCCCATTTGCAGGTTTATCAACTTGAAGCTCGAGCGCCTTTTACCACCTTCACTCTGTGCTGTGTGTGACCCATTCTATGCAAATTTCCCTCTCAATTTTGGTAGCCTCTGGATACTTATGGGTAAAGTATCACATGTCGTTTAGCATACAATACAATATTAATAGTAATGGTCTTCCTTATGGGATAGAGTGCTGTCAAAGTGAACGTTTCCGTTTCACATGATGTTGTTTTTCACTGTGTGTTATTCTTCTCTGCATCATTACTTTCTTATTCTTGTCATTTCTTAAAATAGGTATAACTATGACATCTCCTGAGGTCTTCACAAGCAACTTAATGGAGGGTAAGAATAAAGAGTTTTCATAATAGTCTCCTATCTGATTTCCTGATCATGTCTAATTGGGCAGGTCAATAAACGGCCAAAGAGCAATGATAGTATGACATCATATGTACGTGAAACGTACAATATCTGGTCTATTTTTGACCAAGTTTAATTGAGTATCGAGTGTTCTGTGCATTGATGAAAATGTCATTTTTCTATTGCAGCGGAGGAGCTAGCCCAGTTGTTGAGTGAGGCCATCAGCTGTGGTGACAAAGAGGAAGCCAAAAGGTGTTCAGAGCAGCTGGCAGAGTTGTGTGTACCAGTATCTGTCATGATCTCCCGCAAGGCTTACTCCCAAGACTCTATTCAGTAGGTGGAATCATTTAGTAGTATTCTGTTGGGTCATACTTTACATTAATTACATAGGATTAGCCTATAACAGAATAAACGCAAGTGGAATAATCAACATGTAATTAGGCTGTAACAAGCTATTAGGTACAAGCGATTGTGGATTACGTACATTACTCTTTATCGCTCACCACCTTGAAAAACGTAAAGATGCACTATGCAGAAATCGCGCCACCATTTCCTGGTTGCTACAATTCTAATAGTTAAAACAAACAAGTAGAGTGTAGAGAATCATTGTACCATTCAAACCGCTATGAAATATATTTTCCATAAACAAAATTATTGCATTTTAAGCTGTTTGAAGCTGGTGTACCAAACCGAAAGTAAAAGATGGAAATACGAAATTTAAGCACGTGAAGCATAGAAATAGTGCACATAGAACTTCTTATACTTGCTTTCAATGAGAATGACACATCTATAACCCCAATTTCTATGTAAATTTGGTTGGTTGGCCCAAAAAGTGACATATTGCAGCTTTAATCAATTGTAACACCTTTGTAACTGTGTTGTTTTAGTGCTGAGAAATTCAGACCCGGTTACCTCTATTGGTTACTTTGCTGCAGGTTGAAGGTGGGAGTCGGGGATGCACAGTCAGAAAACTATATTCCGGTTACTTTGTTGGTAACACTTGACATGACCATTTCAGATCTGAAAGAAAAGGTAAAATAAATAGTTGTTGCAACCCATTTTCACCAACAGCTCTGATATTTACTCATTATCTAGAACACACATATTTGCAGTGAAAAAAAGTAGAGACCGAGACCCTATGCATTCTTGAATTTCTCTCTACAGATCAATACTGACTATGGATTTCATCCATCTCTGCAAAGCTGGGTGATCGGTAAGCGTCTGGCATGGGACTCTAAAACTCTGTACAGCCATGGGGTGAGGAAGAATGGAGACCAAGCCTACCTGTACATCAAGTCTGCCCAGGCTGCCAACCTCAGCCGGGAGCAAGTGAACCAGGAGGAGGAACACCGTCGGCTAGACAGTAAGGATACTCTGTCATACAGCACTGTTTAGTCTTCCAATAAGAACCTAGTATACTGAGCAATGCACAGGTTGTCAACATATCAGCTTGTGACACACACATGCACACTTACACCAACCTATACCTTAAAATATTTCCCCCCATTATAGACAGACATGTTTGTATTTTGACTTGTTGCCATCATGGTATAGGTATCATTGAGTCTTTGAGTCCTCTACTGGCCAGGGGAGCAACCGGACCAACCCCACCTCCCAAAACTAAACACCCAGCACCTCCTCCTCTGCAACCAAAGCCTCAGGTAAGATTATAATGCAAACTGTGCAATGACTCATTGTATACATATACGATAACCATGCCCGTTTCTACAATAATGTGTGTTTGCATATGTGTGTGGGGACAACTAGGTGGGTTGGTCATGCTCTGTGTGCACCTATGCTAACAAGCCAACGAGGCCGGGCTGTGAGATGTGTGGGTCTGAAAGACCAGAAGATTATAAAGTACCTGAGGTTTACCAGCCTGATGAGCAGGAGGTCCAGAGACTCCAGCTAGAGGAGATTGCCAATCTACAGTACCAGCAGGTATGCTTTAAACAAGATATGAGTTGCAAGATATGCGATATACACGTGTTACTCAGATTTTCGTGACAATCATGTCATAATTACATATAGCTAAAAATACACTTGGTATGACTGTTCTAATGTGTGTAGCCACCTTATTAAATGAGAAAGACAGCGTTCCCTTAATTGTACCGCTCTGTTGCTGTGGGACGATGAAGGCATTGGAGGAAGAGCGGGAGAGGAATTTCTTGAGTCTGGTGGAAACAGACGCCCACAGCCTCGTCCCCAACACAGAGGAGCTGGACTGTCCTATTTGCCTCTGCTCCATTCCGCCAGGGGAGGGAGCCACACTGCGGGAGTGCCTGCATGTTTTCTGCAGGTATAACACATCTTGGCTACATCTAAGTAAGGGAGTACAGTAATCCCTCGTTTATCGCGGGGGTTACGTTCCGAAAATGACCCGCGATAAGTGAAATCCGCGAAATAGAAAACTTTTTTTTTTTTTACAATTAGCAACTATTACATGTATACAAATACAGTGACTCACGTGTAGGCCGTTTCACTGCTCTTCAGACTGGGCCGCTGCATCCTGACTGCGCTCTGCAGTGTTCTCTTCTTCTGAAGCCCGCGGTGCAGGTGTGTTTGTTCGGGAGAAGAACATAGTGATAGGCAGCTGTTGTCGCTCTTTTTTCTTCTTTGCAAAAAGATCCTTGTACACCGACATGCCACCATCGATTACGTTGGAGAACTGTAATGAACGGCTCATCAAAGGGTCCCATTCCTCAGCTACTCGCTTAAGTTCAGTGGCCATTCGCCATTATGAAAATCCGCGAAATAGCAAATCCGCGATAAGTGAACCGCGAAGTGGCGAGGGATCACTGTAAACATTATTTATAATAGGGGTTACATGGAGAAAATCGGAACTCTCTGAAATGAAAATGGACGGCCCTCCCTTCAGCAAAATATATTTTACTTAAACCCTCTGTGAACGCTTGAAAAAAAACAAGGGACCATCCCCTATACCCAAAATAATAATTAAAACAAAGTAGATAGCAGAGAATATGTATACATGCACATCCTCATGCACGAGGAAACAAAGCTACAACTATTGAGACACAGCCCTGGCTGGTACTCTCTGGAGTAGATCAATGTCGCCCCACTGCTATTAATAATATAGAAATTAAATACTTACTGACCTTGTATCAATATTAGAGATGTTCCCATAAATGTTTTATCTATAATAAATAAAAAACGACCATCTAAATAATTAAATAATTTGAGACATATACAGGTTAAATGCCTTCTTATTTGCGTGTTTTCTCTTAACAGGGAGTGTCTTAAAGGAACCATAGTGAATAGCATGGATCCAGAGGTGACCTGCCCTTATGGGGATGAAGACTACAGCTGTGATAGTAAGCTGCAGGACAGGGAGATCCAATCTGTGAGTCCTGCTGGTGCTCTCGCCATTAGCCTGGCAGCCAGTCAGTTTATGCTTTGTTGGCTAAAGGAAAAACAGAACTGTACCCAGGCTATCTCACTATAGCTCTCTGTATCAAGTGATGATAATGCCTTGTATCATTTATGTAGGGTACTTATAATAATAATAAATAATACAAATAATACATGGCATTTATATAGTGCTTTTCAAAGACCCAAAGATGATTTTTGTGAAAGATATTCATCACCATAACATATATTTAATCCATTCCATTATACCCTACAGTGTCCTGTTCTTTGTCTCTTTAGCTTCTCTCTCAGGAGGAGCACCAGAAGCTGCTAGAGCTGAGGCTCAGTATTGCTGAGACGCGGAGTGAGAACAGCTACCACTGCAAAACGCCTGACTGTGCTGGCTGGTGCATCTTTGAGGACGAAGTCAATGAGTTTATTTGTGAGCTCTGCAAAGAGACCAACTGCCTCCTCTGCAAGGTATGTCAACTTTCTCTCTCTTACTCTTCCTCCTTTGTCCCCCCTTGAATGCTAAAATAAATTATGACGATAACAATAGGTGCTTGGCCAACAACCTTTTTGTCAACCTCTTTTTAAGGCCATCCACAAAGACATGAACTGCAAGGAGTATCAAGATGATCTCCGGATCAGAGCTGAGAATGACGTGGCTGCCAAACAGACCACACAGATGCTGGAGGTAATGTGGTAACAGGCAGATAGTATTCCCTTTCAGTGATATAGCACTGTCTTGGATTGAACATGACATACTACACTACTGAACTGCTATTTGAAGTCTGTTTTTTGGGGGGTGAAACATACTATTGGCCTATTATAGTTTTGAACTGAAATATGAAGCTTATGGGTTTAGATTACACATACTGTCAGCCTATTACACTACCGAACCCATATGTGAAGTCTACAGGTATACCTAATCTTGATTAAACCCACTATTGGGTTATTATACGACTGCACTGTGATATGATATCTATGGGTAAACCTAACCTGGAGCTTGTGTTATCTTCTTCGATAGTCCTTACTGCAGAACGGGGAGGCCATGCACTGTCCTAAGTGTAAGGTCATAGTTCAGAAGAAGGACGGCTGTGATTGGATCTGCTGCCTGATGTGTAAGACGGAGATCTGCTGGGTCACCAAGCAGGCTCGCTGGGGACCAAACGTAAGACAGTTAAGGCCAAATCAAACGAAACACGAATGAGCGTTGCTCGTTCGACGCGAGGAAAATATAATTGCTTTCTAATTTCAAGCGCATGACGATTTTGACGGCATCGACGCTCGTGGCCCGTCTGATTTCTGTCATTCACTACCATGCATTCTAATTCCAGCTTGTAAACACTCGTTGGCGTTTCGTTTGATTTGCCCTTCAGTTAAACCAAACTGTACTCTTACAGCTACTTCCTCCCCACTGTAATACCTCGCCGTGCTAGACCATTCTTCTTAGACCTACCCTATGGCTTCATTTCAAACATACACTACATGACTAAAAGTATGTGGATACCTGCTCGTCGAACATCTCATTAATATGGAGTTGGTCCCCCCTTTGCTTCCATAACAGCCTCCACTCTTCTGGGAAGGCTTTCCACTAGATGTCGGAACATTGTTTCGGGGACTTGCTTCCATTCAGCCACGAGCATTAGTGAGGTCGGGCGTTGATGTTGGGCGATTAGGCCTGGCTCGCAGTCTGTGTTCTAATTCATCCCAAAGGTGTTTGATGGGCTTGACCTCGCTTTGTGCACGTGGGCATTGTCATGCTGAAACAAAAAAGGGCCTTCCCCAAACTGTTCCACAATGTTGGAAGCACAGAATCGTCTAGATTGTCATTGTATACTATAGTGTTAAAATTTCACTTCACTGGAACTAATGGACCTAGCCCAAACCATGAAAAACAGCCCCAGACCATTGTTCCTCCTCAACCAAACTTTACAGTTAGCACTATGCATTGGCGCAGGTAGAATTCTCCTGGCATCCGCCAAACCCAGATTTTTCTGTAGGACTGATGGTGAAGTGTGTTTCATCACTCCAGAGAACGTGTTTCCACTGCTCCAGAGTCCAATGGCGGTGAGCTAGACACCACTCCTGCCGATGCTTGGCATTGCGCATGGTGATCTTAGGCTTGTGTGCAGCTGCTCAGCCATGGAAACTAATTTCATGAAGCTTCCGACGAACAGTTCTTGTACTAACATTGCTTCCAGAGGCAGTTTGGAACTCGGTAGTGAGTGTTGCAACCGAGAACAGACGATTTTTACGCGCTTCAGGACTCGCCGGTCCCGTTCTGTAAGCTTGTGTGGCCTACCACTTCATGGCAAAGCCTTTATTGCTCCTAGACGTTTCTATTTCACAATAACAGCATTTATAGTGCTCTAGCGGGGCAGAAATTTAACGAACTGATTTGTTGGAAAGGTGGCATCCAATGACGGTGCCACGTTGAAAGTCACTGAGCTCTTCAGTTACACCATGCCCAAACCGGACGCATGCGTGCGTGCGCCAACGTGCGCAAATTGATTTTGTCCCCACACATCAAACGTGATCACGACATGCAGGTTGAAATATCAAAACAAACTCTGAACCAATTATATTAATTTGGGGACAGGTCGAAAAGCATTAAACATTTATGGCAATTTAGCTAGCTAGCTTGCTGTTGCTAGCTAATTTGTCCTGGGATATAAACATTGAGTTGTTATTTTACCTGAAATGCACAAGGTCCTCTACTCAGACAATTAATCTACACATAAAACAGTCAACTGAATCGTTTTTAGTCATCTCTCCTACTTCCAGGATTATTTTTCTTCTTTGGACTATATGGCTTTTGGCAACTAACTTTCATAATAAGGTGCATTACCACAACCGACCTCAGTTCATCTTTCAATCACCCCCGTGGGTATATGTTCCTAAAAACCAATGAGAAGATGGCACGTGGGTATATGCTTCTAAAAACCAACGAGGAGATGGGAGAGGCAGGAGTTGCAGCGCGTTCTGCGTCACAAATAGAATCAACTTTTATTTTAGCGTCTGGCAACACAGACACGCGTTGGCACGCGCGAGCAGTGTGGGTGCAATGATTGAATAACATGGATGTGTACATTTATTTTGCAACGGCCGGTATGGTCAGCATGCAAGGCCATTCTACTGCCATTGTTTGTGTATTGCATGGCTGTGTGCTTGATTTTATACACCTGTCAGCAACAGGTGTGGCTGAAATAGCCGAAACCACTAATTTGAAGGGCTGTGCCTTCGGAAAGTATTCAGACCCCTTAACTTTTTCCTGATTTTGTTAGGTTACAGCCTTATTCTAAAATTGATTAAATAGTTTTTTCCCCCTCATCAATCTACACACATTACCCCATAATGACATAGCAAAAACAGGATGTTAGACATTTTTCCTCATTTATAAAAAGCAAAAAATGGAAATATCACATTTACATAAGTATTCAGACCCTTTACTCAGTACTTTGTTGAAGCACCTTCGGCAGTGATTACAGCCTCGAGTCTTCTTGTGTATGACGCTACAAGTTTGGCACACCTGAATTTGGGGAGTTTCTCTCATTCTTTGCAGATCCTCTCAAGCTATGTCAGGTTGGATCGGGAGCGTCGCTGCACAGCTATTTTCAGGTTTCTCCAGAGATGTTCGATCAGGTTCAAGTCCGGGCCACTCTGGCTGGGCCACTCAAAGACATGTCCCTAAGTCACTCCTGAGTTGTCTTGGCTGTGTGCTTAGGGTCGTTGTCTTGTTGGAAGATGAACCTTTGCCCCAGTATGAGATCCTGAGTGCTCTGGAGCCGGTTTTCATCAAGAATCTCTGTACTTTGCTTCGTTCATCTTTCCCTCATTCAAATCAAATCAGATTGTATTTGTCGCATGCGCCGAATACAACAGGTGTAGACCTTACAGTGAAATGCTTACTTACAAGCCTTTAACCAACAATGCAGTTAAGAAAAATACCTAAAAAAATAAGAAATAAAAGTAACAAATAATTTAAAGAGCAGCAGTAAAATAACAATAGCGAGGCTATATACAGGGGTTACCAGTACAGAGTCAATGTGCTGGGGCACCGGTTAGTCGAGGTAATTGAGGTAATATGTACATGTAGGTAGAGTTATTAAAGTGACTATGCATAGATAATAAACAGAGAGAAACAGCAGCGTAAAATAGGGGGGGGGGGGGGGGGGGGGGGGATAGTCTGGGTAGCCATTTGATTAGATGTTCAGGAGTCTTATGGCTTGGGGGTAGAAGCTGTTTAGAAGCCTCTTGGACCTAGACTTGAAGCTCTGGTACCGCTTGCCGTGCGGTAGCAGAGAGAACAGTCTATGACTTGGGTGGCTGGAGTCTTTGACAATTTTTAGGGCCTTCCTTTGACACAGCCTGGTATAGAGGTCCTGAATGGCAGGAAGCTTGGCCCCAGTGATGTACTGGGCTGTACGCACTACCCTTTGTAGTGCCTTGCGGTCGGAGGCCGAGCAGTTGCCATATCAGGCAGTGATGCAACCAGTCAGGATGCTCTCGATGGTGCAGCTGTATAACCTTTTGAGGATCTGAGGACCCATGCCAAATCTTTTCAGACTACTGAGGGGAATAGGTTTTGTCGTGCCCTCTTCATCGACTGTCTTGGTGTGCTTGGACCATGTTAGTTTGTTGGTGATGTAGACGCCAAGGAACTTGAAACTCTCAACCTGTTCAACTACAGCCCGGTCGATGAGAATGGGGGTGTGCTCGGTCCTCCTTTTCCTGTAGTCCACAATCATCTCATTTGTCTTGATTACGTTGAGGGAGAGGTTGTTGTCCTGGCACCACACGGCCAGGTCTCTGATCTCCTCCCTATACAATGTATTGTGGTTGTCGGTGATCAGGCCTACCACTGTTGTGTAATCGGCAAACTTAATGATGGTGTTGGAGTTGTACCTGGCCGTGCAGTCATGAGTGAACAGGGAGTACATGAGGGGGCTGAGCACACACTCAGCATGGCAGATGTGTTGTTACCTACCCTTACCACCTGGGGGCAGCCCGTCAGGAAGTCCAGGATCCAGTTGCAGAGGGAGGTGTTTAGTCCCAGGGTCTTTAGCTTAGTGATGAGCTTAGAGGGCACTATGGTGTTGAACGCTGAGCTGTATACAATTAATAGAATTCTCACATAGCTGTTGCTTTCGTCCAGGTGTGAAAGGCAGTGTGGAGTGCAATAGAGATTGCATCATCTGTGGATCTGTTGGGGCCGTATGCAAATTGGAGTGGGTCTAGGGTTTCTGGGTTAATGGTGTTGATGTGAGCCATGACCAGCCTTTCAAAGCACTTCATGGCTACAAACGTGAGTGCTACGGGTCAGTAGTCATTTAGGTAGGTTACCTTAGTGTTCTTGGGCACAGGGACTATGGTGGTCTGCTTGAAACATGTTGGTATTACAGACTCAGACAGGGAGAGGTTGAAAATGTCAGTGAAGACACTTGCCAGTTGGTCAGCGCATGCTCGTTGTACATGTCCTGTAATCCGTCTGGCCCTGCGGCCTTGTGAATGTTCACCTGTTTAGGTCTTACTCACATCGGCTATGGAGAGTGTGATCACACAGTCGCCCAGAACAGCTGATGCTCTCATACAGGTTTCAGTGTTACTTGCCTCGAAGCGAGCATAGAAATAACTTAGCTCATCTGGTGGGCTTGTGTCACTGGGCAGCTCGTGGCTGTGCTTCCCTTTGTAGTCTGTAATAGTTTGCAAGCCCTGCCACATCCGACGAGCGTCGGAGCCAGTGTAGGACAATTCGATCTTAGTCCTGTATTGAAGCTTTGCCTGTTTGATGGTTCGTCGGAGGGCATAGCAAGATTTCTTATAAGCTTCCGGATTAGAGTCCCGCTCCTTGAAAGCGTCAGTTCTACCCTTTAGCTCAGTGCGGATGTTGCCTGTAATCCATGGCTGCTGGTTGGGGTATGTACGTACAGTCACTGTGGGGGTTGGACGTCATCGATGCACTTATTGATGAAGCCATTGACTGATGTGGTGTACTCCTCAATTCCATCGGAAGAATCCCATTACATATTCCAGTCTGTGCTAGCAAAACAGTCCTGTAGCTTAGCATCTGCTTCATCTGACCACTTATTTATTGACCTAGTCGCTGGTCCTTCCTGCTTTAGTTTTTGCTTGTAAACAGGAATAAGGGGGATAGAATTATGGTCAGATTTGCCAAATGGAGGGCGAGGGAGAGCTTTGTACACGTCTCTGTGTGTGGAGTAAAGGTGGTCTAGAGTTTTTTCTCTCTGGTTGCACATTTAACATGCTGGTAGAAATGAGGTGAAAATGGATTTGTGTTTCCCTGGATGAGCGTTTTCCTGTTTGCTTATGGCCGTATACAGCTCATTGAGTGAGGTCTTAGTGCCAGCATTGGTTTGTGGTGGTAAATAGACAGCTACAAAGAATATAGATGAAATATCTCTTGGTAGATGGCGTGGTCTACAGCTTATCATGAGATACTCTACCTCAGGTGACCAAAACCTCAAGACTTCCTTAGATATCGTTTTCCAGCTGTTGTTCACAAATATACATAGACCGTCACCCCTTGTCTTACCAGAGGCTGCTGTTCTATCCTGCCGATACAGTGTGTAACCCGCCAGCTGTATGTTATTCATGTCATCGTTCAGCCGGTGAAACATAAGATATTACCGTTGTTAATGTCTCGTTGGTAGGATATACGTGCTTGTAGTTCGTTCACTTTATAATCCAGCGATTGTACGTTGGCCAATAGTACCGATGACAAAGGCAGATTAGCCACTCGTCGCCGGATCCTTACAAGGCATCCCGATCTCCTTCCGCGATATCTCCATCTTTTTCTCCTGCGAATGACGGGGATGAGGGCCTCGTCGGGTGTCTGGAGTAAATCCCTCTCGTCCGACTCATTAAAGAATAATTATTTGTCCAGTTCAAGGTGAGTAATCGCTGTTCTAGTGTCCAGAAGCTCTTTTCGGTCATAAGGGATGGTAGCAGCAACATTATGTACAAAATAAGTTACAAACAATGTGAATAAACAAACAAAATAGCGCGGTTGGTTAAGAGCCCATAAAACAGCAGCCATCTCCTCCAGCGCCATTACTACCCTATCCTGACTAGTCACCCAGTCCCTGCCGCTGAAAAACATCCCAACAGCATGATGCTGCCACCACCATGCTTCACCGTAGGGATAGTGCCAGGTTTTCTCCAGACGTGGTGCTTGGCATTCATACCAAAGAGTTCAATCATGGTTTCATCAGACCAGAGAATCTTGTTTCTCATGGTCCGAGAGTCTTTTGGTGCCTTTTGGCAAACTCCAAGCGGGCTGTCATGTGCCTTTTACTGAGGAGTGGCTTCCGTCTGACCACTCTACCATAAATGCAGTGGTGGAAAAGTACCCAATTGTTATACTTGAGTAAAAGTAACAATACCTTAATAGAAAATGACTCAAGTAAAAGTGGAAGTCACCCAGGAAAATACTACTTTGAGTAAAAGTCAAAAAATATTTGGTTTTAAATCTACTTAACTTAAGTATCAAAAGTAAAAGTATAAATAATTTCTAATTCCTGATATTAAGCAAACCACACAGCACCATTTTCTTGTTTTTATGTATTTATTTTACAGATAGACGGGCTATCTCCAACACTCAGACATAATTAAGCATTTGTGTTTAGTGAGTCCACCAGATCAGGGGCAGTAGGGATGACCGGGGATGTTCTCTTGATAAGTGTGTGAATTGGACCATTTTTCTGTCCTGCTAAGCATTCAAAACGTAAGAAGTTCTTCAGGGAAAATGGAGTATGGAGTAAAAAGTACATTATTTTCTTTAGGAATGTAGTGAAGTAGAAGTTGTAAAAAACATAAATAGTAAAGTACAGATACCCCAAAAAACTACTTAAGTAGTACTTGAAAGTATTTTTACTTAAGTACTTTACACCACTGCATAAAGGCCTGAAGGTTCTCCCATCTCCACAGAGGAACTCTAGAGCTCTGTCAGAGTGACCATTGGGTTCTTGGTCAACTCCCTGACCAAGGCCCTTCTCCCCCGATTGCTCAGTTTGGCCGGGCGGCCAGCTCAAGGAAGAGTGACGTTGGTTCCAAACTTTTTCCATTTAATAATGATGGAGGCCACTGTGTTCTTGGGGACCTTCAATGCTGCAGAAATGTTTTGGTACCCTTCACTAGATCTGTGCCTCGACTCAATCCTGTCTCGGAGCTCTACGGACAATTCCTTCAACCTCATGGCTTGGTTTTTGCTCTGACATGCACTGTCAACTGTTGGACCTTACATAGACAGGTGTGTGTCTTTCCAAATTATGTCCAATCAATTGAATTTACCACAGGTGGACTCTAATAAAGTTGTAGAAACATCAAGGATGATCAATGGAAACAGGATGCACCTGAGCTCAATTTCAACTTTTATAGCAAAGGGTCTGAATACTTACAGTACCAGTCAAAAGGTTGGACATACCTACTCATTCAAGGTTTAAAAAATCATTTGTATACATTTACAAAAATGTTTTTGCTTTGTCATTATGGTATATTCTGTGTAGATTGCTGAATTTATTTTTCTTTAATCCATTTTAGAATATGGCTGTAACGTAACAACATTTTGAAAAAGTCAAGGGGTCTGAACACTTTCCGAAAGCACTGCAGTATATCACTAAGCTCACCAAAAGATTTGAAAGTTACCATGCCCAGTTTGAATGCTATACTCTTTATTAAGTCATTCAGATATCTCAGGTCAGATAGAATCCATCAGATTTTAATAAAGTGATAATACAAAAAATATATATTATTAACTGACATACCTCAATCCAGTACTGCTTTGGTGTTAAATACATGGTACATTACTATAAGGCTTTGCATATCCTGTAGAACTGAGTGTATTAAAAAGTTTTTACCATGGCATTGTTGAATACTCATTTCTGATTGGCTTGAAGGGCATTCTAGAGCGTGCATTATTTCCCCATAATGCACGGTATATTTGCGCAGTAGAATTCAATGGCTATAGTTCGTTCCTACATGTTCTATGTTTGAGCTGCTTTTGAAAGCAAAAGTATAATTGAAAACATTTTTGGCATTGTTGAATTAAATTTTCATAATAGCAAGCTAGGACACCTGCATTGCTTGCTGTTTGGGGTTTTAGGCTGTGTTTCTGTACAGCACGTTGTCATCAGCTGATGTAAAAATGGCTTTATAAATACATTTAATTGATTGATGGTTTAGTTTGCTAAACTAGCAAGTCTGTTTGTTTGGTTACCAAGGCAACTACTGTCACAATCTTGTAAACTTGCTAAATAAACTCATTTCTAGTGGCTAATGTGTTAAATTATAGCCATGGTATGAGGGATAATCAACTCGGGGCTCAATGCGTTCTCTGGAAAATAATGCAACTTTGTGTTGGTCAGTTCCACTCCGCTACTGCATCTTGGAACTCGTTGATTATTCCTTACGTATCTGATGCCTCTCTGCAGGGTTCTGGGGACAACTCAGGAGGCTGTGGATGTCGATTCGATGGGGCGCGTTGCCACCCTAACTGCCAGAACTGCCACTGAGGGGCCCCACTCCATCTCAACATGGTGCTGGATGGGTAGTCCATATCGGGACACACTCAGTGTCCTGTGAGGCAAGGAGACTATTTTTCTCTCAGTAATCCTAACCTGGACTACCCTGAAAAAAATCATGCACTGGTGTTAAGGGGTGATTTGGGTAAAAACTTTCATTCTCCACATGGATCTCAAGTTATTCAGTCCTTTGTGAAGACACTGGCTAGTCTTACTTCCAAAGGCCTTTTATATTACTTTGAACACAAATTATCCCTGGGCGGTGTTTAATTGATGGTTCAATTGACGTTGGTGTAACACACATTTTATTACCTAGTTAGAAGATTTATATAAATGTTTTGCTCTCTACATGTAGGACAATTGTTAAATATTACATTAGAGGCGTATAACCACCTATATCTGACAGGAGACACTCCATTTAAACAAAACAGGGTTGTGATATAAATTCAAGACGCTTATTGTTTTCTTTGAAATGCACGTTTCTGTTTTGTTAAATGGCAAGAGTCTTAGACACTGGAAGAATATTGAATATTGTCTTTCATGTATAAAATAAATATAATGTTGGCTAATTGTTTAACTTCTCATCAGCAGTAAGGTTCTAGTCATGACCTTAAAAGCATTAACACTAGAGATACTGTAAAACAGATACATATTGTAACCTTGTAATGGGGATAACTATTTACTTTCCTTTGGACTGAGCATGTACAACTGTAATGAAGGGATATTTAACATATTCATTGGTTCTGTTAGATTTTGTAAGTTATCAAGGGCGGTAATGGACAATCACAATTCTTCTGTAGTTTGGTTTGACCACTCCTCCAGCCTTATTGGAAGTGTTTTTTTGAACACTCCCAGCAGAAGCCATCCATACTTTTTCGTCATTTATGACTACAACTAAACCGATATGTTCAGCGTAGCCAATTTCTTGTTTTAACACTGCATACAGTGCACTATAATGCAAGTCTTAGCTATGTTCATTAGCTACTTTTTTGAAGGATGATACCATTGCAGGGCACAATTACTATTTTGTTTGGCGAATGTAAAGCATTATTTACTTTAGGGAAAAGAACACAACTTTTCTTGATGAATGATCCAGAATAAAGGGGTTTAACTCTTACTGCTTGAATGTTTATTGTGTTGTCTGTCTGCTGCTTTGAGTAATTTATAGCCCTTAGTGTAAACAAAGATGGTAGAAACCTTAAATAGACTCTGGTGATTTTCAACATTTCCTTAATTTTTTCACTACTGCATTCACCTTAAAGAAATACTCTATATGTAGCGATAAATACATAGGAACTAAACAAATATGTCCACTCAACCTATGCAGTTGGCATTGATCTTTTTTTAATATATTTTTTATTCTCATGACAAATATAACAATTCAACATAAAAGGCTGATAAAAACCATTGCAATGATACAGAATGAGGCTATTTCAGTGCAATGAAAACCATCCATGGCTAACACTGATGGGAGTCAATAGGCACCGCTGAGTATCTGCGTGTCACAATCGAGTCGACTACACATGATTCTACTCATGTATCTCTGTTGAACAAATTTTAGTAGGTCCAATGCGACACATTCAAATCATGTCAACTGTAGTCAATAAGCTCAAGCAACATTTCTTAAAATTAAATGTGCAAAAAACCTTGTCATTTCTACGACCAGGCCATTTGGTGAGTTTGGTTGAAAATGTGAGGATAGGGTGTGCAAACAATGTAATAGGACATCATTATTGTGCAATAAAAGCATGGGATCAAGCCAAGGCTCATGGCCAGGTCGCAATTGTAAATGAGAACGTGTTCTCAATTTGCCTACCTGGTTAAATAAAGGTTAAATAAATAAAATAAAATGTGATGTCTGGGAGTGCTATCGGTGCTTTGTCACAGATCACAAAGCTAACCTAATTTAGGCATGCTGTGGAAAGTAACTATTGCAAATTGTCATCCATAAGGTCAGAAGACCCAAATGGATTCCTTTAATTTGATATAATGTTAAACATGGGTGTGTTTGTACAAAATGTATATTTCCTATAACTTACTTAACAATAATAATGATGCTTTAGAAAATTAAGTGCTATACATACAAAGATGGGACTAAGACATGTGTATTTGGTCTCGGTACAGAATGAAAGGAAGCGGGACATGATGTGTTGAAGGCAGAGGATTCAACTTGATGATCTGCCGGGGGGGGGGGGGGGGGGGGGGGGGGGGGGGTACCATGCCAGTGGCGGGCTAGCGGGATCTATGTCCTTGTGCCATGTGAGGTTCAGAGGGACATTTAACTCACCCCTGAACCTGATCGCACAGACTGTCTAAAATGAAACCCTATTCCCTATACAGTGCACTACATAGGGAGCCATTTCAGACACATCAACACTCTTACACACGCTCTTCATTGACAGCAGTTTCGACCCCGGTGACAACTCCTCAACCTAGGAAACCTAAGTCTTTGCTACAAGTTGTCGCTTGCCATCACTCCTAATAGTTTAATCTCTCTCAGCACAACATTTATCACCATTCGGTTATTTTATTAACAAATATAAATTAAATACAACGTCGACAGTCAAGTCTCTGTCCCATTCATGTCCTTCATATTAAAATGTGGAAAAGAACTCTATTCTCTCCCCTTCCCGTGGATGTCTTCTGCTGTAATGGCCGTCAGCCCCCTTCGCTCGCCTACAAGTCCCATTCGCTCGCCTACAAGTCCCATTCGCTCGCCTACAAGTCCCATTCGCTCGCCTACAAGTCCCATTCGCTCGCCTACAAGTCCCATTCGCTCGCCTACAAGTCCCATTCGCTCGCCTACAAGTCCCATTCGCTCGCCTACAAGTCCCCTTCGCTCGCCTACAAGTCCCCTTCGCTCGCCTACAAGTCCCCTTCGCTCGCCTACAAGTCCCCTTCGCTCGCCTACAAGTCCCCTTCGCTCGCCTACAAGTCCCCTTCGCTCGCCTACAAGTCCCCTTCGCTCGCCTACAAGTCCCCTTCGCTCTCTCTCTCTCTCAGGGGAAGAGGTGTAGGTCCAGTTTGGGCACCCACTCTAGGGCCGTGTTGACCAGGGTTAGGGCGGCTGCCCCCAGGGCCACAGTGAGCCCCATGACGGCCAGTCGGACGAAGCGCCGAGCCGCGGTGGGTTGGGCGGTCGCCACCATAGCACCTGCAGCAGCTCCCTTCAGCGCTTGCTTCTCTCTCCGCCGCCTCCGCAGCACCGTGTCCGGCCGCTGCTGCTCCGGGTTCAGATCAAAGTCTTTAAAGGTGGAGGGCGCCATCCTGAGAGACAGATGGCGATGTTATTAACACCAGGCGGCTACAGCCATGTTCAAATTCAAGAGTCATTGCTTAATATGCTGATAAGTACATGATAACAGACCTACAGGCTAATGTGAAGGAGGAGACAGAGGACAATGTTATTAACACCAGGCAGCTACTGCTGGGACAGCGCAGAGGAATTTGCATGATTTCATGGCTGTTTGGGGCTAACCGTGTACAAACTAGTTCTATTGGTCTCCCATACTAGTGGTATAGCTTAGGAGAACAAACATCAGAAGGAAGGACATGTATTTTCCTAAATATACAGACCCTTCGCTTGGGGTATGTGTATATTTCTATAAACTAGGATACCTGTGAGGATTTCCTAAGCTGGACAACTTGTTACAGCTGTTGAGAAGTCATTGATAATAATCTGCCATTTTTTTTTCATGTCTTTATATTAAGATATAAGGGGGGAACATAGCTATATTCAACTAAATTCAAGAGTTGATTTAAAACCTGTTTTAACCCTTTCTCATGGTTTGTGTTGACGGATTTCTCCAAAATTGTATGACAAAACATAACTTGTCGGTCCTTGCATTTATGGCAATGTAAGCTGTCGTTATATAATATATTATGCATGAAACAGTTAAATTAGACATTGAACTTGATTTCTTTGTATGGAGATCTCAGAATTTTCCATTTCAAGTTAATGTCACATGCATAAGTACAGTGAAATACCTTTCTTGCAAACTCAAAACCCAACAATGCAATAATCAATAACAATGTAATACTAGGGGGAAAAAACAAGAAATATGAAGAGCACAATAAGTAAGCAAGCATACTATATACAGGGTCAGTTTCAATATCATATTTACAATGTGCAGGGACACTGGAGTGATGGAGGCAGATATGTATAGGGGTAAGGTGACTAGAGAACAGGATATATGATAAACAGAGTAGCAGCAGTTTGTATGCGAGTGAGTGTGCATGTGTGTAGGGTCAGCAGAAATTCAATTGTGCATATTAAGTGTGAGTGAACAGATGAAGTGTGTGTGGAAGTGTGTAGGGCCCCGTGAGTGTGCACAGAGACAGTGCACAAATAAAAATACAAAGTTAAATTAATTAGTCCATGTAGCTATTTATCAATATTAATGCTTGTATAAGCTGTTCAAGAGCCTGTTGTTGCCAGACTTGATTCACCGGTACCTTTTGCCATACGGAAGCAGAGAGAATAGTCTATGGCGGTGGGTGGTTGGAGTCTTAACGATTTTCTGGGCCTTCCTACCACGCCGCAGTGTAACATTTTGTGTCTCCTTATGTTACGGCGTGAAAACAGTTTTTATGGGCACACAAATCCAAAATAATGTATGCGATTGCAAAAAACGAATGCTTCTAACCGAGAGTCACCTTACCTTTATACTTAAAACCTAAATCAACACCGTGGTTCTTCAATAATTATGCATAATACTTGTTGGATGCGTATTTGGTGTCGAGCTGTTTAATTACGCAGCAATATTTTCACACATCTGATCCAGGAAGGAATTTTCAGAATGATAGTCAAGTGACAAAAAGCTGTTGTGATAGCGCATGCGATTAAAACAGCCCAAGTGTTCGCAAGGAATGTCAAGAATATTTGTCTCTCATTCGTTACACTGGTGAAGACAGTTGTGCCTGGATCCACGTTGGATCGAATATCCTGAGTGAATTGTTGTTGATCACCGGTTGTCGTCGGTTTGATTTACAGCAGGATCTCGTTAGATTTAAACAGAGAATGCGTCAAAGTAACGAGTTCATGATCGGACACAGTCTACTGTGTGCAATTGTATAGGATAAACTATTGCGCAACACCCAACGCCATTCCTAATAATTATTCTGGATATATATGGCAACAAATGACATAGCCTAGTGGGCTTATTTGACAATATGATCTGGTAATGAAATAACATGAACAAAAGCTGAAGAACATAAGCACATCCAGGTAGTTTCCGCAGGTGCTGGAGTTGTAGGCAAACTCATGGAAACCAGAAAGGAAAACGCTGCACACTGCTGCTTATGCTCCCAAGTGATATTTATCTACAACAACGCCTGATGAAGACCTAAGGGTTGAAACGTTGTTGTAGATAAATATCACCTGGGAGCATGAGCAGCAGTGTGCAGCGTTTTCCTTTCTGTTTTACAAATAAACAACATGATAAATACATTTTGGCTTCCATGTTACACCTGAAATGTTAAACAATACAAGGAGCTTGAAGTAGCCTACTTGAACTTGGAGCTCAGAAATTCAAGTACTGGTATAGGCCTACCTTAAACATGTGGTGGTTGAAAAGTCCTTGTAATTATTGTAGTCAATTGATAAATTCTCATGCTCCCTTATAATTATCTGTGATTTCATTTTTATCCGTTTTTGTGAGAGATGTGGCCCCTTTTGTTTGTTTCCCGCTACTTTAATTGAAGGGTGTTACTCTACTCTGTTGAGGTAAAACCATGTGCGGTTATTATGAGGACAACAACATCTAATGTTGGCTTCAACTTGGCTTTCCATACAAATCCTTCCATTAAGAAAAAGCAACCTGTTTTTTTGTGGCTTTCTCTTTATAAAAAGAGGGATGGTGAGATTCAAATGGTGAGATTAATGCTACCGCTATACATGGCTTTATGTGTGCCTGCGTCTGCCACACAGGAAACAGAAAAGTCGCCAGTCTTACTCCAATCTATGTAGTCATGCAATGTCCACATTATTCTCATATTTTAGAACGGAATAATTTAATATCAATGCCTAAGCAAGGCCTAAAGAATTCATTCTTTCTAAAGTGGTTATGGCCTACTTTTTGCATGCTTTTGGGGGAGGGAGGGTTCTATATTAGGCACTATATGTACAATTATATAAATGAACCCGGCTTAAAGGATGTATAGTCCTAGACCTATGTTGTTGTATAGCTGGAGTTATGGGCCAATTTGCATATATTCACATTTATTCCTCAAAGTACACATTTGGAACTGCATAAAATGTATTTTAGTTTAGTTTCAAACTATATAGAAATGTTTATCCCAATGTCACACATTGGCCCCATTATTTATAGAAAGACACATGTACATGTTCAAATTCCTGTGTTATTGTTTAAATACGCTGGAAATAAGTACATGATAATAGTCGTACAGGCTAGTGTGAAGGAGTAGACAGAATTAGCTCAGTGTCAGGTTATTAGCGCACAGTTCACCTGTCAGGGGAGATGAAGGTTATTCTGTCAGATTACACTCTCTCATCTCAGTGTTAATGAGGGAATTCGACTCGCAACAGCAGGTAAAAAGAGGAGGGAAAGAAAGAGAGAAAAAGAAAGGGGGAAAGACAAAAAAAGGAAAAGAGGCTTGTGGAAAGGAGATGTAGGAGGAGGTAGAGGATCTAGTGGGGGCGGGCGAGAGAGAATCCATGGGAGAGACTACGTGACAGAGACAAGCGAGAAAGGAGGCAGGCTTACTGTTGACTGTACTGCTGGGCAGCCTCCCTGGCCAGCTCGGAGGGGGGGAACTGGACAAAGAGGTCTCCTGCGCGGCTGATGAGCGTCTCGTAGGGCAGGTCCTGGGGGATCTGGGACAGGAGGTGGTGCACCGATGCCATGTCACACTCACAGTCCAACACCTCATCCTCCCGGTACTGCACAATCTGGAACAGACACCGACCAAACGGCGTGTGAGCGCGCACACACCCACAGTAGAACAAGCAGTTAACATTTTATTGAATTCAATAGATGTTATCAAACTTCTACGGCAACTTAGAAGACATTGTCCGAAGACAAGAACACAGCATAAGTGGTCAGCTAAGCTCTTTGCTGCTGGAAAAAAAACATGTTTTTTTTATTTTTATAAAACACAGTTGAACTCTAAGGATGGCTAAAAGCACCTTTCTAAATATCAGATCCATGTCAACTGACAAAAGGAAAAAGAGGGTTATGTTTGGAGTCACTTAGAAAAATGCTCTACTTTAGTCCCAAAAAGAACGCTCACCACAGCAGCAAAGTAGATTGGCATCAGGGGATGGCAGGCCAGGAAGAAGTCATACAACCGCACGACGTGTCGGAAATCTGACAGGACATGGCCAAACCAGGTGATGAGCCAGCTAAGGGCAAAGATGGTGCCCACCTCTGCCCTGAGGACACAAAACGTAGTGACACCCATTTAGCAATAGGTCAAATTATTGGTATTATAGCTACATTAGTTGTGCTCATTAGTTAGTTATTTGAACAAATTACCGATTGTACTAACAGAACAAGAGAAAAGATGCTTACTGCTGCATGAAGTCATGCACCTCTGGATTGACCCTCTCGATGATTGGCATCAGATAGTTAAGGATGTGTTTAGTGTTGTCCATGGTGGGGTCCATAAAGTCCCTGCAGTAAAGGAACAGAAGAGACAAACTGGACACTTGACAAACTGAACCAGAATCAGATAATCAACAAGACAGTCTGTCAAATCATAAAAATAGAAAGTAGCACTGCGTATTGTTAAATTAAATGCTTCGAGACTTGCCTCGTCTCCACCAGCAACTGTATAGGATGACTCATCTAGCCAACTGTGCGCAGTTTACAATTATTTAAACCTGCACACAGTATAAAATGCTGAAACTAACAGGATGTGCTGATCTTGTATTGTAACTGGCTACGTTCTCTTTTCTACATGGCTTCCCGTCTACTTAAAACCCCTTTGAAAGCCAAGCTCCTATGGGAGGGGAGCACCTAGAGAGACAGAGACCCACCTGAGGTGGTGCGTGGAGAGTTTCTCCACCAGAGCGGTAGCAAGCCGCTCACCCAGCACCAGCAGGAAGGTGACCACGATGTCATGGTAGCCCTGGTAGTAGTGCAGCTGAGTGTTCCTTCCCAGCACCCGCAGGATGATGTCAATCAGCTCCTCCTGGAGGCCCTCACGCTGCTCGTCTGGCATGCCTACACAGGGAGATGAGTCAAAAGTCAAAAGGTCACAAGTCAAAAGGCCCAGCTGATTTCCTCATTATGGGCCAAATCCTAACTAGGGAAAAGCATGTATAACTTGGCCTTTGTGTATCTTATGCACTGATGTCAACAGGAGACTTGAGTTATGCAGGCAGCTCCTAAATTAGGCTTCTGTAGTATACAACTGGAAAAGAAGACGGTCACACCCTTCCTGACACAATGACCAAACTTTCGCATGCAAAAAGGTTGTTCTGAACTCTTGGCCAGTGAAACACAAGCATGGCAGAATTCCAATGAATTCCAAAGCACCCATTAATCAGATTATGCTTTCTCCATTTTGGTGTTTTCTGCTACTTTAATAAATAAAAGCAGTAACATACAGACATCTAGGACACTCTCCAAAAGAAACAAATACATACTGACAGGGTTGCGTAGTCTGTAGGCCTACATAACACAAGTCAAATTCAAGCGGGAAGCAGGCAGATCAGACAATGATGACAAACCACACCACTGCCTCACATGATTTAGTGCTATTCTAAGACCTGTGTCACTCACCAGGAGGAAATCTTCGCAGGGAACGCTGGACATCCAACAGCACCTGGTTATAGTCCTTATTATTCTCCCGCTCTACTTCCTCTGGAGAAGAGAGAGAGAGATCAGGTCACACTTAACTAGGGATGCACGATAGATCGGGTGAACATATCAGAATCGGCCCGATATTAGCTAAAAATGCCAACATCGGTATCGGCCGATGTTTAGTTTAACACCGATGTGCAAAACCGATGTCAAAGCTGACGTACATACCTATATAAACGTAGGTACATGACGTAATGACGCCACGTAAAATCTGGAGCTAAACGTGCAACACAGCATTCCTAACTTAGCCCACAAAGTCGAACAGTCATTTGAAAGAGTAAGACAATTTCAGCAAGATTTGTTTTTAATGACCAGCACTGTAGGTGCATGAGACAACTTTACCAGCATCATAGCATACAACAATGAATTGTTATGAAATAAGAGTGAGTGGTACATGACGTAAATGTGTAATAATTACGGGAAAAAATTACCAACGCGTTAAATTATTATATGACGTGCAGTCATATTCAGGTCCTGATTGGTCAACAAGCTTAATCGACACGTCAAATCGTGTTTTGACACGTCAAATCGTGTTAAATATTATATGTTAATACACGAAAAGACCCAAACGGCATTCCATAGAAATCCTGGTTGAGAATGAAACGACTGAACAACGAAACAGCACAGCAAGTGAAAGAAATAGGATTTGATTATGTTTTACTGGTAATGGAGACATATGTAAATGCCAACAAAATAACTTTTTGGTCAGTGTGGTGTGTGTGTGTACCCTATTTAGGCAAGTCAGTTAAGAACAAACTCTTATTTACAATGACGGTCTACCCCGGCCAAACCCGAATAACGCTGGGCCAATTGTGCACCGCCCTATGAGACTCCCACTCACAGCCGGATGTGATACAGCCTGGATTCGAACCAGGGACTGTAGTGGAGCCTCTTGCACAGAGATGCAGTGCCTTAGACCGCTGCATCCATGTGTGTGTGTTAACTATTTAACTCTGAAAGAATGCTTAAAAGGACACTAAAAATCCGAAATATCGGTATTGGTTCTTTTGGCAAGGAAAATGTTGGATATCTGTATTGGCCAAAAATGTCATATCGGTGCATTACTACTGTTAACCACCAACTGTTGTTGGGCGCATGGAAGATATATAGGCAATTGCAGTGGGGATGTGGACTCTTCTGTAATTTATGAAACTATCAGGTTCAGCAATGACTAACTCAAGTGACAAAATCTGCTGTCAATTAAGCTCAGACCCCAATACATGCCCCTACGTTTGATACAGGACTATTACCCTTTGTAGCCTTAGTGGCATCCCTGGTCTGTCAATGACCAGGCAGCTCACCTAGTTTCTCAGGCAGGATGTCGGTGGGCACGTTGAGCAGCCGTGGCCACACTTTACAGCGGATCTCATCAGTGAGCAGCCCCCCCTCGCTGATGGCCATCCTCCTAAGCACTGCCACGTCAACTGGCGTCACGTTCAGGGCCTGAGAGATCTCCGCCAACTTCCTCTTCCTCCTGGAGTCCCCATCTTACCACATGACAACAGTTCAGGTGAGGTCTCAACTCACAGCAGTTACAGTAGCACAGTGGCCATTAGCCAGAACATCCTCCTGAGATAGCTAAACTCAGAAGCAGACAGGCAAGGTATCCATCAGACCTGGGGTTCACAGACTTTTTTACTCAGGCCCCCCTTCCAGCATTGGGGAACATCCCGAACCCCCCCACCACGCCACGTCTATTTCTATAGGCACAAGCACTGTTCACAACCCTCTTGTTGACGTAGAGAACATTTTGTAGGTTAAAAGCTAATTTTCGTGCAATTCTACACAGCCATATTTATTGTTTATTTATGTGATATTTGAGTGACTCAAACATTACAACAAAATGTATAGGCTAAAAAACATTAGCTGACATGGGCTAGTTGATCTGGACATTTCTGACAAGTTATAAATAGCTCTCTAAGGTATGCAATGACCAGTGGTGTAAAGTACTTAAGTAAAAATAAAGTACTACTTAAGTAGTTTCTTTAGCTATCTGTACTTTACTATTTACATTTGACAGCTTTTACTTTTTCTCCACTACATTCCTAAAGAAAAATAATGTGCTTTTTACTCCATACATTTTCCCTGACACCCAAAAGTACTAGTTACATTTTCAATGCTTAGCAGGACAGGAATAGGTCCAATTCACTCACTTATCAAGACAACATCCCTGGTCATGTCTACTGCCTCTGATCTGTAGGACCCACTAAACACAAATGCGTTGTTTGTAAATCACGTCTGCGTGTTGTAGTGTGCAGCTGGCTATCTGTATTAAAAAAAAAAAAAAAAATTAAATCGGTCTGATGTGCTTATTATAACATATATAAGACACTCACTAAACACAAATGCTTAATTATGTCTGTGTTGGAGATAGCCCCTGGCTATCTATAAAAAAATATATATATAAAAACAAGAAAATGGTGCTGTGTGGTTTGCTTAATATCAGGAATTTGAAATTATTTATACTTTTACTTTTGATACTCAAGTAGATTTTTAAAACCAAATACTTTTTGACTTTTACTAAAGTAGTATTTTTCTGGGTGACTTTCACTTGATAATTGGGTACTTTTTCCACCACTGGCATTGACTAACATGACAAGAGGAAAACTGATGATGCACTACCCAATTTCGAAATTGCACCTTGTGCATTCTACTATTAAAACTTTCAAAAATAAGTTGAAAGCCGTACTGAGTTCTTAAAATAAAATAAAACATTTTGTTTAGGAAACACTGCATCAGACAAGCAAGTACATACCTGACAAAACTGAACTGCAAACACCCAGCTGACTGAAGTGTGAGGGAGTACTTCAGTAAATTAACCACTGGGTTGGGGAGTTACAACCATCATGTAATGTAACGTTAGTACCTGGCTAGCTCAATTCATGACCTTTTGACAGTCCCCCTGCACTGTGCCTTTGCTGGATATTGATGTCACTGTGCCACACAAACTGGCAATACTTGTGTGCTCTCAGGAGTATTAAATATTTATTACAGTTAATTTAGCCATGTATTTTAAGAAAGCCTGTAGTATAACCCCGTTCTCTTATACGTTCCTAGTACTGTTCCGGTGATTGGTGAAAGATTTAAGGAGACCATGTCAAATAATGCCTGGGTAACTACCAGTCAATGGTGTGTTGTTAGCTAACGTTAATGCATTTCGTTTTCCAGCTGTTAACGTAAACATTAGCTAGCTAATCTAGTTAAAACAAGTTTGAAAACATGCGTCATGACATGACAACTAGTTAGCTAGCCAGACGCATTTGTCACATCCTCTCAACTAATTGGGTAACTAGCTAACAACTAGCTAACGTTAACTAGCTAGCTAAACGAAAAAACAATGAATGTCCATGACGTTAGAATAACGTTACCTTGTTTCCCAATCCCATTCAAAGGTGAAGACGCACCAACACTTCTAGATCTTTTCATGGTTTCCACACTACAATCTTCTCGTCATCGTAGATTATACTATTGGATAGATATCATTTTCTTTCTCCAACAAACTGATTAGCTGTACATGACAAATGATACCAAGCTAGCCTAGCTAGCTAAATAGATCAGTTATCGACGTCATTCAGCAATTGGTTATTTTATCGCAAAGTATAGCCAATTACAAACATTTGATTACTCACATAATTAACAACGTAATACTTTAGAGAGATACATTTTAGCTAGCTACGTTATGCTTTTGCCGGACAATTAATTTGATCAAAGACGGTACAGTATGAAGATAGGCTAAAACTGCTTCTCCAATAGAATTCCCCGATCACACTTGTAGGCGATGTCATGGCGACGTTGGATCGCAAGGCTCATGCGTATCAACATGTAATCGGGACTAACCGTCGTCTAGCACCGAACTCCGCATGTGCAGGCCGTCAAATCAACGGAAATCTTTCGATATCAAGTAGTTTTTTACGAAAATGAAAACGTGTCCGTTTGTTACTTTCACAAGGTTGGGGTAATACCATGTTCGACTACTTAAAACATTGTCTCGAATCTAAGTTGTGAATCTAAGTTGTGCCTTCAACCCTTAGGCCTTAGATTTAGAGAAAATGTAAAACTAAATAATAATTGTTCACTTGACTTCCCGTCTCGTCTGTTTAGCCAGCATTCCCGGAAGTCTCGTAATGTTGCGCCTCTGGGTTTAGAAACTCTGTGATTCGATGATTTGGTGAAGGTGCAAGCGCTGATTGCTGTCGAGCAGGGGCATATTCATTACGGAAACCGTTTACTTACAGAGTACTGTCTATGGTTTAGCGTTTAAGAACCAAACGGAAGCAAACATAGCAATACGACCGTTTTTGGTAAGTCCCTCCACGTTTCATTTAGTTTGCTTCCGTTAAAAAAACATTTTCCAACAGAATGGGCGTAATGAATACGCTACAGGTGATGTTGACGTACAGAGCAAGGACGCTGCTGGAATCCGTCTTTTTTAATATATTTTATACGAGGTTAGCCGAAGCCACTGCCCTTTTCAACAAGGGTTGTAATTTCTACCACATACAGACCCAATCAGTCGATATAATCGAGAACTATCATCAGAAGTCACGGGATATGAATCAGAGGGGCGCCGCCTAACCCACTAGTAAGTCAGAAGGTTCAAATCAACGTTTCATATCGTAATTTCCGAGTAGGCAAAAAGCATCAACCACGGCAGTTATTACACCCAGCATACATTGGTGGGGGTAATGAGTAATACATTAATGTGGCCCTAATCTATGGATTTCACATGACTGAGAATACAGTTATGCATCTGTTGGTCACAGATACCTTTTTTTTTTTTTTAAGTAGAGGAGGTGGATCAGAACCTGTCAGTATCTGGAGTGTAGCATAACACATCTCCTTCGGATAGAGTTGATCAGACTGTTGATTGTGGCCTGTGGAATGTTGCCCCATTCCTTTTCAGTGGCTGTGCGAAGTTGCTGGATATTGGCGGGAACTGGAAAACACTGTTTTACAGGTTGATCCAGAGCATTCCAAACGTGCTCAATGGGTTACATGTCTGGTGAGTATGCAGGCCATTGAAGAACTGGGACATTTTCAGCTTTCAGGAATTGTTTACAGATCCTTGCAACATGGGGCTGTGTATTATCATGCTGAAACATGGTGATGGTGGTGGATGAATGGTATGACAATGGACCTCAGGATCTCAACACGGTGTCGCTGTGCATTCTAATTGCCATCGATAAAATGCAGTTGTGTTCATTGTCCGTAGCTTATGCCTGCCCATACCATAACCCCACTGCCACCATGGGGCACTCTGTTCACAACATTGACATCAGCAAACCACTCGCCCACACAACACCAAACACGTGGTCCGCGGTTGTGAGGCCTGTTGGACATATTGCCAATTTCTCTAAAACGTCATGCTCTGGTGGACATTGCTGCAGTCATTATGCCAATTACACACTCCCTCAAAACGTGAGACATCTGTGGCTGCCGGCCACATATATAGGTCCAGCCGGTCAGAAATGTAAGCCACATAGCTAGGTTCGGCAGGCCGGCCGGTAAGATAGCTATTTTGCCTGCCGGACCTGGCTAATTCCAAACGGCTGGGCAGAGAACACGGTCCGGCCTGCCGGCTGGCCAGATAGCTGTCTTGCCAGCCGGCCGAACCTACCTACGCAGATAGCTAGGTCCGGCCAGACATTTGGGTCCGGTCGGCCAACCGGCCAGATAACTAGGTCCGGCCAGACAGATAGTTGGGTCCGGTCGGCCAGCCGGTCAGATAAGTAGGTCCGGTAAGACAGGTAGGTCACCTACCTGGCCAGCCGGCCGGACCTATCTTCCTGGCCTATCGGCCCTACTCTACATTACCAAAAGTATGTGGACAACTGCTCGTTGAACATCTCATTACAAAGTCATTGGTAATTATATGGAGTTGGTACCAACTTTGCTGCTATAAAGCCTCCACTCTTCTGGGAAGGCTTTCCACTATATGTTGGAACATTGCTGTGGGGACTTGCTTCCATTCAGCCACAAGAGCATTAGTGAGGTCAGACACCGATGTTGGGCGATTAAGCCTGGCTCAGTGATGGCGTTCCAATTCATCCCAAAGGTGTTCGATCGGGTTGAGGTCAGGGCTCTGTGCAGGCCAGTCAAGTTCTTCCACACTGATCTCAACAAACCATTTTTGTATCGACCTTGTTTTGTTCCACAAAGTTGGAAGAACAGAATCATCTAAAAGGTCATTGTATACTGTAGTTTTAAGATTTTCCATCACTGGAACTAACGATGAAAAAAAGCCCCAGACCATTATCCTCCTCCACCAAACTTTACTGATGGCATTATGCATTCGGGCAGGTACTGTTCTCCTGGCATCCGCCAAACTCAGATTCATCCGTTGGACTGTCAGATGGTGAAGTGTGATTCATTACTCCATAGAGCGCGTTTCCACTGCTCCAGTCCATTGGTGGCGAGCTTTACACCATTCTAGCCAACCCCTGGCATTGCACATGGTCAACTTAAGCTTGAGTGCTCGGCCATAGAAACCCATTTCATGAAGCTCCCAACGAACAGTTATTGTGCTGACATTGCTTCCAAAGGCAGTTTAACTCAGTAGTGAGTGTTGCAACCGAGGACAGACAATTTTTACACGCTACACGATTTAGAACTCAGCAGTCCCGTTTCTATGAGCTTGTGTGGCCTACCACTTTGCGGCTGAGCCGTTGTTGCTCCAATACATTTACATTTCGCAATAACAGTTGACCGGGACAGTCACCACCACAAAGACAACCGTGTTAAAATGAGGCTTTACACAACAGACCAGAGCTTTGTTCAATAGATCCTATAGTAGTGTTTCCCAACCCTGCTCATCGAGTACCCCCAACAGTACACCTTTTTATTATAACCCTTGACAAGTGTAGCAGTGTGATGTTGTTCCCCTAGATTACGCACCAAATTGCACACAAGGACCAATTCAAATAGGCCAGGTCAAGAGGGGATGTTAATAATCTGATAATAATAATAATTCAGTGTATTTTTTTATTTAATTACAGCTGCATAGCTAATGTTTTTATTTGGTGTACAAACACTTTTTCATACCAATATTGTACATACAAGTGATTGTAAAAGTTTTGTATATTTTGGTTTGGCCCATCGCGGGTTATCTGTATCCCCATACCACTTTATCGTTCTCTTTTGCCTGACCCTCGGCTAGCAAGGTATGTTGTCCTTGGCTCCGAAACTGTTTAATATAAAACCGTCATAAGGTTATACAATGTACTGTTTTGCAACCATACGTTTGTTATAGTGTGGACAGTGTAGGAATTTATGTTAACAAGTTTCACAGAGCTCACTGACTGGGGTATCTGTTGTAACTTCTAAGTACTTGTGACAGTGGTTGAGTGAGTGTACATGTGCTCGCGCAGGTGCCGGAGAGCTGTGACTGCACCAAGGGTAACGTGTGTGTTGTCTCTTCGTGTGCAGGTATGTCTTTTATTTTGTCAGAATTATGTTCTGTATAGTTTTACTTGTATATGCTGTTGTGCAGCGAGTGTGTGCACGCAGCACCTGTTAATTCCTTTTGGCGCTCTTTTGCCTGACCCTCGGCTAGCAAGGTGCCGGAGAGCTGTGACTGCACCAAGGGTAACGTGTGTGTTGTCTCTTCGTGTGCAGGGCAAATAAAAAGATTTCAACGAGCAGACCATCAGTTGTGGCAGCGTCTTCATTAAGAATTACACAACGCAGAACGAACCACGCTACAAACTGGTGCCGCGACCTGCCGACTGGTTAGCTCAAGCTGACCACCGGAGCTGTGCATGTGGAGGAGATGCGCGACCCGCGCATGCGCACTTGTTGATGGTTTGCTATAAGTGAATGTATACTGTAAATAGTGAAGGTGAATGTAGCATATTCACTAGATAATTGTATTGGCGTTTATTTGCATGTTTTGAGGGAATTTGTTTATTGCATTTTTTTTGTATTTGTATGCAGTAAATTACATTGTAGTTTAGTTCTCTATTGAGCCATGGAAGACTCTCAAGTCCATAAGATGAGTTATGCTGGGGATTTTGGTGTGGTTAGTGTGGGTAGAGGGAGGGGTGTCCATGCATTTACACCATTGGTACAGTCAGCTCCTGGGAGTAGAGTGGCTGCTAGTCCTGAGTTTACAAGCACTGGGAGGGGTAGGCTGTTTACTCCACCTGACCAGGGTATCCCACCTCTGTCTCTTGATGTACCATTGTCCCCAGTCCTCAGTAATAATGGGACACCGAGTCAGCTTAGTGACCTTATTAAGCAGATTGGTTCAGAGATAGGAGAATCTATCAGAGCGAGTTTACTGCAGCCTGGGGCTTCAAGTCTTTCTCCTGCCCATTCCCCTGACCAATCCCAGCAGTTTCCCCTGCCTCAACAATGTGGGTCAACTTTAATTGATGCGTCCAAGCTGAATCTGGTTGTGAAGTCAGAGGTTAGTGCTCCACCTTTCTTCAGGGGTGATGGCTCAGATAAGTACTCTGTCCTGGAGTGGGAGGAGCTAATGGGAGTCTACCTAGAGAAGAGGGGTTACACTGGGTCTGAGAATGTTGGGGAGGTGATGTCTAGGCTCATGGGGAGGGCACGGGATGTGACCAAAGTCTGGATGCGTAACAACCCTGTTGTCACAGATGTTAAGGCAGTGTTCAGTGTTCTCAAGCAACACTTTGGGGATACTGTCTACTCAGGTATGCCATTAGCTGACTTCTATTCAATGAGACCATATGCTAATGAGGGTCCACTAGATTTCTGGATTAGGCTTAACAAAGCTGCAGAAGCAGCTGAACAGTACCTTGTAAGTGAGGGTAGAACCTTGCCCAATCAGTGCTCAGAGTTGGCAGTCATGTTTGTACGTAACTGTCCTGATAAAGAGTTGGCCCAAGTGTTCAAATGCAAACCCCTTCGTGACTGGACAGCCAGTGAGGTACAGGATCGTTTGGATGAACTGTTAAGGGAGCGTAAAGCATGTAGAACACAACTTTCACAGCAGGTGGCTGCTGTCTTCGACTCCCCCCAGGAGGAAGTGGATCCTGAGAGCAGACCTAATGTGTCATCTTTTTCTCGATGTGGCCGTGAACCAGAACAGGCCCAATCTGTATTTGAGGGTGGGACATTAGAGAAGGTTTTGAGTATGCTAGAGAAGGCTCTTGTCAGCAATACTCAGTCTGTGAACAGAGGGCCCCGTAAACAGTTCCCCAAACGTGAGCGTGAGTGCGCTGTCTGTGGAAGCACTAATCACTGGACCAAAGCTCACTGTCAGATGCACCAGCTGTGTTTCAAGTGCTTCTCTCCTGGCCACATGAGCTTTGACTGTAGTGAGACTGGGAAGCGAAAGAGCCCTGTATGTGGGCAGACTGGCAGGTCTCAGGAAAACTAGAAAGTCTCCATTCTGAGGAGGGCAATGTGAGGCAGTCTAATTTTTCCTCCACTGATGATGATATCCAATCTGTTTATTCTTATTTTTGTGAGTCAGTACCCAAGAACAACACAGTCATTTTTCAGAACACAATGAGAATTTCTCAGAATGACAGTTTGTTTTACACCACCGTGCTAGTACAGGATAAAGTTGAGCTGAAGGGGATGTTAGATAGTGGGTCCATGGCTACTACTCTGCGCGCAGATATTGTACCTCGGTTGAGGGAGGCAGGAGTGGTAGAGGGGAACTTTCTAGCTCCTTCAGACATCATACTGGTGGGTTGTGGTGGGACGCAAACTAGCCCAGTGGGCATGTGTGACTTGAAACTACAGCTTTATGGCTTCAGTTATGTAGTCCCAGTGCTGATTGTAGATGGGCAGGTTGATGAACTCATTGTTGGCACTAACGTGTTGAAGTCGCTGATTAGACAGTTCAAATCAAATGACAGCTACTGGCAGGTGGTGGGTACGCCAGGTCCCTCTGGACAGTGTGAGGACAGCCAGTTCCTGCGTCTCCTATCAAATCTGGAGAGATGGAGAGGAGACTCCATCCCAGATAAAGTGGGCACCATTAAGTTGAAGAGGGCAGTAACGCTCCAACCCATGAGTGAGCATCTTGTGTGGGGCCGCTTACCCCCAAAGACAAAACTCTCTGTGGGCAGTACTGTTGTTGTCGAACCCAGCACGTCTCGTTGTGTGAATCGACACATACTAGTAGGGAGAGTAGTTACGCCTCTGTGGGGGGATGGATGGCTCCCTGTGAAGATTGTGAATCCAACAACTTCGCCAGTTACCCTGAGACGAAATGCTAAAGTGGCAGATGTGTACCCTTGTATTGCATTGGAGGATTTTGATGATGTCAAGCAGAAAGCTGCTTACCAGAACGTGGCAAAAGCACAATGTGACAGCTCACATGGCAGTCTTACAGCCAAGAGTTCAGTTGATGGCAGTGTAGTTAATGGAAACAGTACACTGAGCAATCTTGGACTTCAAGGCCTGTCGGTTGAGGAGTGTCCAGTCTCACAGTTCTGGAAAGACAAACTTGTCGGTTTAATTGAGAAGTATGACACGGTGTTCTCTAGACATAGCCTGGATTGTGGAGAGGCAAAAGAGTTCTGCCATCGCATACGGCTGACTGATGACCGCCCATTTCGATTACCTTATCGTAGGCTTTCTCCAGCTGATTACCAAAAACTCAGGGAAACACTGGATGATATGGAGGAAAAGGAAATCGTCAGAAAATCCAGCAGCGAGTATGCCTCACCATTGGTGCTGGTATGGAAAAAGAATGGGGACTTGCGTCTATGTACTGACTTTAGGTGGTTAAACGCCCGCACAGTGAAGGATGCTCATCCACTGCCTCATCAGGCTGATGTACTGGCGGCGCTGGGAGGTAATGCCTTCTTCAGCACAATGGACTTGACATCAGGGTACTACAATGTGCCACTGCATGAAGAGGATAAGAAATACACTGCCTTTTCCTCTCCTTTAGGTCTGCACGAGTACAATCGTTTGCCTCAGGGCCTTTGCAACAGCCCGGCTACGTTTATGAGAATGATGCTGACCATCTTTGGGGACCAAAACTTTCTAAGTCTCCTTTGCTATTTGGATGATCTGATGGTTTTTGCTAAGACGGAGGAAGAGAGTCTGCAGAGACTTGAGATGGTTTTCCAGCGGTTGCAGGAGCACAATCTTAAACTGTCTCCGTCTAAGTGCAAGTTTTTGAGGAGGTCTGTTAAGTTTTTGGGCCACATCATTTCTCAGGAGGGCGTAGCCACTGATCCTGCTAAGATTCAAACCATTTTGAATGTGACTGAGAGTGAGATGATGGAAGCTGATGGTGTCACTCCGTCTCCTAGCAAAATCCGTTCTTTCCTTGGTATGGTAGTATACTATCAACACTACATTGAGAATTGTTCCATGGTTGCTAGGCCATTGTTTCAGCTGACTACAGGTCAGAAGAAGCCTAGGAGAGGCAAGGGCAGAAAGAGGCCTGGTCCCTCTCGCAGGCTCACTGCTGCAGACTGGACTGCCGAGTGTCAACTCGCTTTTGAAGCTTTGAAAGCAGCACTAGTTGACCAGGCACTGCTGGCTCATCCAGATTTTTCTCAGCCATTTTTGCTTTCTGTTGATGCATCTACTAGTGGTTTGGGAGCGGTACTATCCCAAGTGCAAGATGGGAAGGCCATAGCCAGGCCAATAGCTTTTGCTAGTAAATCTCTTAATCATGCACAATCCAAGTATCCTGCTCACCGGCTGGAATTTCTAGCCATGAAATGGGCCATTCATGATAAGTTCAGCCATTGGCTGCGAGGGCATAAGTTTACGGTGTGGACCGACAACAATCCACTCAAATATATTCTTACAAAGCCGAGACTTGATGCATGTGAGCAGAGATGGGTTGCAAAGCTGGCACCTTTTGATTTTGATATCCAGTACATACCAGGGCCCAAGAATGTCGTTGCTGATGCTTTGAGCAGAGAGCCATTTGTCCGCCCCAAAGTTCTGCACCGACTGACAAGAATTCCATATGATGTCCTGCTGGAGGAAGCCAGAGGTCTTCGACTGGATGATGTACAAGACATGTTCCGTCTCTCCTGTGAGCAGCCCGAGGCTGGCTGTGGAACGTCTATGGCTCCTGGGAGTGAGTTGAGTAGAGCTGGAGACGATGTCAGTGGGTTGGTTTCCTGTGAAGAGGTGTCTGCTGTCCTCCAAGCCCATCGCCGATGGGATGATGGTGCCACAGTGAGGTCCGTTTCACATGTGCAGCACCTTGAGAAGTTGATGTCCATGGGTCAGAGCCCTTTACCTGTCCTTACACACAAGGAGCTGTATGATAACCAGTCACTGGATCCTATCATCAGCAGAGGAATGTTCTTTGTAGATAGAGGCCGGCGCCCATCTAGGAGAGAGCGAGTCTTTGAAGCTAAAGAAACAGTTTATACTCTAAGACAGTGGGGGAAACTCACCACGCGGTTAGGGATTCTGTATCGTGTCTCAAAACACCCAGTGAGTAAGAAGAAAATATTCCAGTATGTCGTACCTGTGTCTTTGAGAGGCCTTGTGTTGAAGGGAGTTCATGATGATGCTGGTCATCAGGGTCAGCAGCGCACATTGTGGCTCACGAGACAGCGGTTTTACTGGGAATCTATGGAGAAGGATGTCAAGGAATATGTGGCCCACTGTAAGAGATGTGTGTTGAGTAAAGCACCTGAGCCTGAAGCAAGAGCCCCACTTGTCTCCATTGTGACAACGGCACCTTTAGAACTTGTGTGTATTGATTTCTGGACTGCCGAAGATTCAAACAACAAGTCTATTGATGTGTTAGTAGTGACTGATCACTTTACTAAGCTGGCCTGTGCGTATCCATGTCCAAACCAGTCTGCTAAGACTGTTGCTCGTGTTCTCTGGAATAATTTCTTCTGCATTTATGGGTTCGCTGATTGCATCCATTCTGACAGGGGTGCAAACTTCGAGAGTTTACTTATTGCAGAATTACTTCAGTTATCTGGTGTTGAAAAGTCCCACACCACACCTTATCATCCCATGGGTAACGGTCAAGCAGAACGTCTGAATCGCACACTGGGTGGGATGATTAGAGCTCTGCCAGCTAGGTCTAAGGCTAAATGGCCTCAGATGTTGAACACATTGACATTCTCCTATAACTGCACTGTTCATGAGACTACTGGGTTTCCACCCTTCTTCTTGATGTTCGGACGCACCCCTAGGTTGCCGGTAGATGTTATGTTTGAAAGTGTGCTGTTGGATGGGGTCACAGTAGATGTGGATAAGTATGTCCAGTCTCTGGGTGAGGATCTGAGAGAGGCCATGACATTGGCCCAGCAGCATGCCAGTAAGCAACAAAAGAGACAAGCCGAGGTCTACAACAGACGGTCTAAGGGTCACTCGGTGCAGAAGGGAGATAGAGTTCTACTTGCTAACAAGGGGGAGAGGGGCAAGAAGAAACTGGCTGATCGCTGGGAGAGTGTGGTGTACATAGTGGTTGCAAAGAACAGCTCACTGAACACATATCGTATCCAACACCCTACCACTGGACGCATCAAAACTGTGCATAGGAACCTGATTATGCCAGTCAACTTTCTGCCTTTACCTTCGTGGGAGGAACCTGAGGGTCACGGATCTCTATCGAGTGGTGACGTGATCTCTGAGATGTCTGCAATGTCCAGCCAAATGGATGGGAGTGACGCCAGGACTGTCCACTGGGTAGCAGGCCTTCCTGAGTCTTCTGGGAGGATACTCCAAGAGGATGGTGAAGTCCCGGCTGATGGAAGTGAGGTGGAACAACCGTATGAAGTCCCCTTAAGTGAGGTGTGCTCAGCAGAAGTGGACCAGAGAGATATCCCCGAAGCCTAAAAGAGTTCTGATTGCGAAACTCCATTCAGTGTGGATGATGTTACCTTGGTTGAAGATGCTTCGTCAGTGTGGTCTGTGACAATCTACCAGGATTCTGATCAGTCGTCTGACACTACTAGTGTTGAGTCGGTAACTGAAGGTGTGCTGGCTCCGGAGATGCGGATCTGTAGTACTCCCCATCCTGAGGTTAGACCTCTGAGCAGGGTTAGTGCTGTCTGTGACATTCCTGCTAGGTTTGTGGGTGAGGGTGTTCGGACTAGACTGGGTAGACTTATTAAGCCAGTGGATAGGTTAATCCAAACTATGTCTACACAGGAAATGAAACAGTTCTTGGTTTCTCAGTGACGGTAGGATATTGCCTACCTTTTCTTTTGTAGGAATGTAGGAAATCTAAGCATGTCTTAGAATGATTTGTGGGTTTGTCTAATATATTTGACAATTCATGTAACTTTGTGTGTAGTCCATCGGCATAAAATGTATATGGCATTTTTCGTATACGGTTGAATAAGGGATTAGCTACCCCTTATTTTTCCTAATCCTTCGCGGGATAGCTTTTCAGCTGATCGACCATTTGTGGGTCTAGAATTAAGGGACTACACTGGGTTACTCTGTCGCCCTGTGGGTGTGAATTTTTTTTCTTTCTTTGCTTTGTTACCTTTGAGGTAATGTGTTTTGTTTTGGGTCTATAATCTAGTGTAAAACAGTGGGGGTGAATGTAGCAGTGTGATGTTGTTCCCCTAGATTACGCACCAAATTGCACACAAGGACCAATTCAAATAGGCCAGGTCAAGAGGGGATGTTAATAATCTGATAATAATAATAATAATTCAGTGTATTTTTTTATTTAATTACAGCTGCATAGCTAATGTTTTTATTTGGTGTACAAACACTTTTTCATACCAATATTGTACATACAAGTGATTGTAAAAGTTTTGTATATTTTGGTTTGGCCCATCGCGGGTTATCTGTATCCCCATACCACTTTATCGTTCTCTTTTGCCTGACCCTCGGCTAGCAAGGTATGTTGTCCTTGGCTCCGAAACTGTTTAATATAAAACCGTCATAAGGTTATACAATGTACTGTTTTGCAACCATACGTTTGTTATAGTGTGGACAGTGTAGGAATTTATGTTAACAAGTTTCACAGAGCTCACTGACTGGGGTATCTGTTGTAACTTCTAAGTACTTGTGACAGTGGTTGAGTGAGTGTACATGTGCTCGCGCAGGTGCCGGAGAGCTGTGACTGCACCAAGGGTAACGTGTGTGTTGTCTCTTCGTGTGCAGGTATGTCTTTTATTTTGTCAGAATTATGTTCTGTATAGTTTTACTTGTATATGCTGTTGTGCAGCGAGTGTGTGCACGCAGCACCTGTTAATTCCTTTTGGCGCTCTTTTGCCTGACCCTCGGCTAGCAAGGTGCCGGAGAGCTGTGACTGCACCAAGGGTAACGTGTGTGTTGTCTCTTCGTGTGCAGGGCAAATAAAAAGATTTCAACGAGCAGACCATCAGTTGTGGCAGCGTCTTCATTAAGAATTACACAACGCAGAACGAACCACGCTACACAGGCACACCTGATTAAACTTGTCAACAAGCCCTCAATGAGCTGAATGAGGTATGTTTGTCCAGGGCTACAACAAATGTGTACTACAATAAACGTGGTTGCATGAAGATAATGTAAACGTGTGAAAAGTCATTTCAAAACCCTCTTTTCCAGAACAAACATACCAGTTTAACATATTTATTCACACAAAACAAAATACATTTTTTTTTAGTAAGGCAACACAATATATACAGACAATGATTTATATATGAATACCATATGTACAGTTGAAGTCAGAAGTTGACATACACCTTAGACAAATACATTTAAACTCAGTTTTTCACAATTCCTGACGTTTAATCCCAGTAAAAATTCCCTATCTTAGGTCAGTTAGGATCACCACTTTATTTTAAGAATGTGAAATGTCATAATAGTAGAGAGAATGATTTATTTCAGCTTTTATTTCTTTCATCACATTCCCAGTGGGTCAGAAGTTTACATACACTCAATTCATATTTGGTAGCATTGCCTATAAATTGTTTAACTTGGGTCAAATGTTTCAGGTAGCCTTCCACAAGCTTCCCACAATAAGTTAGGTGAATTTTGGCCCATTCCTCCTGACAGAGCTGGTGTAATTGAGTCAGGTTTGTAGGCCTCCTTGCTCACACACGCTTTTTCAGTTCTGCCCAAACATTTTCTATAGGATTGAGGTCATGGCTTTGTGATGGCCACTCCAATACCTTGACTTTGTTGTCCTTAAGCCATTTTGCCACAACTTTGGAAGTATGCTTGGGGTATTTGTCCGTTTGGAAGACCCATTTACGATCAAGCTTTAACTTCCTGACTGATGTCTTGAAATGTTGCTTCAATATATCCACATAACTTCCCCCCTCATGATGCCATCTATTTTGTGAAGTGCACCAGTCCCTCCTGTAGCAAAGCACCCCCACAACATGATGCTGCCACCCCCATGCTTCACGGTTGGGATGGTGTTCTTCCGCTTGCAAGCATCCCCATTTTTCTTCCGAACATAACGATGGTTATTATTGCCAAACAGTTCCATTTTTGTTTCATCAGACCAGGGGACATTTCTCCAAAAAGTACAATCTTGTCTTGTCCCCAAGTGCAGTTGCAAACCGTAGTCTGTCTTTTTTATGGCGGTTTTGGAGCAGTGGCTTCTTCCTTGCTGAGCGGCCTTTCAGGTTATGTCGATATAGGACTCGTTTTACTATGGATATAGATACTTTTGTACTGGTTTCCTCCAGCATCTTCACAAGGTCCTTTGCTGTTGTTCTGGGATTTATTTGTACTTTTCGCACCAAAGTACGTTCATCTCTAAGAGATTCTTCCTTCCTGAGGGGTATGATGGCTGCATGGTCACATGGTGTTTATACTTGCGTACTATTGTTTGTGCAGATGAACGTGGTACCTTCAGGCGTTTGGAAATTGCTCCCAAGTATGAACCAGACTTGGAGGTCTACCATTTTTGTTCCTGAGGTCTTGGCTGAATTGTTTTGATTTCCCCATGATGTCAAACAAAGAGGCACTGAGTTTGAAGGTAGGCCTTGAAATACATCCACAGGTACACCTCCAATTGATGTCAATTAGCCTATCAGAAGCTTCTAAAGCCATGACATTTTCTGGAATTTCCCAAGCTATTTAAAGGCACAGTCAACTTAGTGTATGTAGACTTCTGACCCACTGGAATTTGTGATACAGTGAAATAATCTGGCTGTAAACAATAGTTGGGAAAATTACTTGTGTAATGCACAAAGTAGATGTCCTAACCGACTTGCCAAAACTATAGTTAGTTAACAAGAAATGTGTGGAGTGGTTGACTCCAACCTAAGTGTATGTAAACTTCTGACTTCAACTGTAAATGTATTTCATGACTAACCTGTCATTCACTACCAGCACTAGCCTGAACACGGTCATGGTTTAGCAAGTCATGTTAAAGAGTACCTAATGCTTAAGCCTCTTCAGAAGTCTCCCTACTGTTGGGGTATCCATTAGCAACCCGACTTTGTTCAATGTGGCATTTTGTAGAATTCTCTAAGCAGCTACAAGCTTTTGACAGTGATGTCTTTGACATAACATCCCTTTCAGATTGTGTACTATGAACAATGGGACATCAAATATCAGAACCCCTTTACAAAGGTAGAACCCTTTTACAAATAACTTGCAATACAAGACCACTGAATCCTATTAATTTACGTACAGTGTAACCAAACTCCAATAGCATATACTGAGCACATTTCTTGTTACTTTCATTAGCAGTGCAAGATACAACAAAAACACATTATCCAATATTTGACACCTTGACCATTGAGGATTCATGTTACGAGGCATTTTGGCCATCTCCTAACCTAATAATTCCAGAGAATATGTGACTTCAGAGTGCTTGCGTGGTGAAAGCTCCATTTTGTTTCGTGTTAAATGTCTCCACATACAGATCACCATTTGGCAACTGAGTTTGACTGTGAAAAGTATAATAATTATAGAAGACAAATATGTGATAAGCCTACAAATGGCTTACTGCTTTCTCTGATACCTCTGTCAGTTTAATACCTAGCTCAATCTTTTGTGCCCTAAACCACCATTTTTTAATTCAAATTAGTAGGTTGCTAGAAAGTTCATGTTCCTTCTCTTCAAAGCTGAGACGGAGTTCAGTCATTTACAAAAATATAATCAGATTCTGCATAACAAACATCAATAATATTGATTAGTACTGAATTAGAGGATGAGCAGACACGGGCAGTGACTAGAATACAACACCTTGGAAAAGACCCTGGGCCGTGATGTGTCAGTTCAAACAGATCTGGTTCTGTTGTTATGACGATGCATGAAGCAAAAGTGGGGCTCAGCTGTAACTGTTCAAAACACACAGGCTTATTTAACAAAAAAAGTTGATAAGGCCATGAAGTGATGAGTTATGAAACAAAATATTAACTTTCAGGTTGGTGTCAAGCTTGTACCATAACGGCGATTACAACCCAAAAAAATACAATGGAACATTTTGTTGTCTAGTGTTACGTAGCCTGCCTGGATTATTTGTGGGCAGTTGGATTTCAGAGCATCAGACAAGTGATGTTGTGTTCAGGATTAAGTGGCTAGGGGATGAGTGGTTTTCTTCGTCTTATTACACACAAATACACACACGCAACCGTGCCCCACACACACACCGACACAAATACGGCCCAGCTCTCTCTCACAAACCAGCCTTAAACACACCCCTCAGCCGTAGTTGTAGGTGAAGTTGTAAGTGCTGGGCTCTTTTGGCACAGGGGGAGGGGCTTCAGGTATGGCGATGTTTTCCAGGTCCAAGAGGCGGAGCTTCATCTCCATGGAGATGAGCGTGTCCAGGTCGCTGCGGGTGAGGTCACTGCCCATCTCTCGGCCCAGCAACGCACACAGCCCATCAGTCCAGACACAGTACTGCTCAGTGCAGGCAGGCGCATGCACGCACACAACACACAAAGCAGAGAGAGAGCACGGGTCAGATTACATACAGTACATTTGCGGTATGCCCTCACATACAACGCAGATCACATCTTCAGAGTTTGTCATTCTAAGGAGTTAAACATGCCGTTCACCTCATATTTGTTGGGGGCCACAAAGTTGAGGTTCTCATCAGGATCGTACAGGACGGAGAAGGCCAGCTCTAAAACCTCCTACCCAAACAAGAGAGCACACCTCATGTCCAAACCTCTAATATAAACATCATACAGTGCACTAGGATGATGTGGAGAATCTCAATTGGATTTCCTCGCCTCCTCTCCTCTGTCCTCTCCTCGCCTCCTTTTGGAAAAAGGTAATCGAGGAGAGGAGGTGAAGAAACGTGAAAACAAATGGCCTTGTATGAAATGAGACTCCCTTAGCACATTATCAGACAAATGAAGTTTACAGGAGGTGGAATCCCAAAACATGTGTAAAGAGATATAAAATTAAATGTAGCTAGTTGTGCTATTTTATAGATAAAAGGATAAGTAGCGTATATGTAACCGGTGTGAAATGGCTCGCTAGTTAGCAGAGTGCGCTAGTAGCGTTTCAATCAGCGACGTCACTTGCTCTGAGACCTTGGAGTAGTTGTTTCACTTGCACTGCAAGGGCCGCGGCTTTTGTGGAGTGAATAGTACCGATGCTTCATGGAAGGCAGTTGTTGATGTGTTCAGAGGGTTCCTGGTTACAGGCCGGGGCAAGGAGTGGGACGGAAACAACACTGTTACATATAGCTTTTAAATGTGTACATGCTTTTCTCATCCGAGAAAACAGCTGTTTCAAAGGGGAGGTGGCAGATTTCAAAAGTCTTCCCGCAGTAGGATACACCGGAGTATCCTCTGCTGGAGATTGCAATCGAGAAGAGGAGCAAAGTCCTCCGTTGGCGTATTAACGAACTGACACTCTCATACATATGGCGACCACTTATTGGTTTCCAGGTCACGTAGGAGAGGACGGAGGAGTCGAGGAGAGGACGGAGGAGTGAGAAACTCCCTAGATACTCCATAACCATTGAGCTGAAGAAGAGGTAGGGCTCGTAGCTACATATCAGTCATGCTAACAGACATCACGCCAACAGGTCTATGTCCCAAATTGCACCCTATATCCAAGTAGTGCAGTATATAGGGAATAGGTTGCCATTTGGGATGCCCTCTGCTGATAGGACGCCACAGTAGCCTACCTTGTTTTGTTTCAGTGCACTCTTCTCCTTCATGTGGGGGCAGTCCTTCCCCGTCACCACAGACTTGATATCAGACACGGGGACTGCAGGGTAAGATGAGAAAGAGCAGGAAATTAAGACTATATGAACAGGCATTTATCTAAGTCAACCACTGCACAGTTACACTGACCTAGGTGTGATGTGGATCAGTCAGTGTCAGTCGTAACACTTGACTGGATCGTCTGCCCTCCAGACGACAAGTGAATCTGTGCAACATCAGCTCAGAGCTGATGCCTCTCCATGTGCTATGAGACTTCACCTGATTAGCTTTTGCCTTTTGATAGGCAACCTCACTAGAATCTCAAATAGTCACGAGTGCACAGGTCACGGTGACCCCAACGCTGAGTGAGTGGAGGGAGACACAGAGTTGCAGCCAGGAGACTCACTCTTGTCGGTGAGCAGCTCAAGGGGCACTTCCCCCTGGGGAGACTCGTCCAGATCTCCATAGTGCAGCACCTTGTGGTTCAGAGACAGACGGCAGAACCAGAACTTCTCTGAGGAGGACAAAAGATGACGGCAGAAAGGTAGTGCTCAGCAAATATTCAAAAAAGTATCTTGTTGCAGGTGCGTAGGAATAATGCTTTTTAAAAGAAAACCCGCACACTGCTCTTGCTCCTATCACCTTGTTTATTTAAGTGTTTGTGCCCACCTTGTCTGCGGCGGTTGCCCAGCTTGCGGAAGCAGCTTCCCTCACACAGGCGGTTGAGCCTCTGCTGCTTGATCAGCTCCAGGATCTCTGGCTGAATCCTCTCACGTAGCTCACTGCAACACAACACTCACATACATTAGGTCTGTTAGCATTGAGCAGCAACCAAAACACACACTCTAACTAACCTATATTGTTCATAGAGCAGGGTGGGAGTCAACTCCATTTCAATTCAGTCAATTCAGAAAGTAAACTGAAATTCCAATTTTCCTGATTGCTTTTCAATGAGAAAAAAGTGGAATTGGAATTTCAGTGTCCCACAGAGCCCCGTTAGTGGTCATGGTGGAGAAAGTAAAAAAACATCCAGGCTAATCCTGTCCCTGTTTTTGTATCCGTTCACAGATAATTTTTTGCATCGCCTTATGAGAATGATGTTTTTAGGCCTAGAGCTACACAAATCAGGAATATTAGTAACTTATAAAAAAAACTGAGGGAACGAATAAAGAATCCGAAGGAATAGATTTAAAAAAACAAGGGAATGGATTAGCCTGGCAGTTTTTTTCTCCACCTTGACCCCTAAGGGGCTCCGTAGTTTCCTTCCCAAATTTAAATGGAAATGACCCCAATCCTGTCATACAGTACCATGAAACTTTGGAAATGAAGTCTGGAGAGAGGCTAAAATACTGACATGAGGGGTTAAACCCCAAAACAGAGGCACACTAATCTGATGGACAAAGTCAAACAGTTAACGTGGATGTGGGACTGACATAATGGGTGGTGACTGGAAGTCGTCCTGGCTCATCCTCTCCGACTGGCGCAGACGCAGGATCTCAGAGTAGCTGAGGCCTCGCAGTTTACCCTTAAGATGGTCCAGGGACGAGGGCTTCATGGCCAGAGCCCGGGTGATCTGCTCCCGAACCACCTGCATCACCTGGCCAACCAGTCAAACATTTAGTGAAAAGCCTGATAAATGAAGGCAGCTTAGCTGTCGAAACGTAGGTACTTGTTACATTTATTACATCTAAGCCATGAGAGTTATCAGCTTTTCCTTTACCAACCAGAGTCAACCAGATAAACAAAGTGGGATGGATAGGAGTAATCAATGGCCTAAGTAACCAAGTGGTCAACAGACTCTGGTGGATGAACTCTGACCTTGTTGAAGTCCTCAGCCGTGGCCCTCATCTCCTTCCAGGTCTTGTTGAGCAGTTGGATGCAGACGCAGAAGAACTCCTCCCACGCCCGGTCGTGAGTAAAGAACATGGGGTGGTAGTCGTTGCAGCCCTCGTTGGCTGGAGAGAAGGAACACACACACACCGTCAAACTTACTTTAACGCATGAGGTTGTCTTGAAAAATTATACATCAGTTATCTCTCTGAGGATACATGTACAATAAAAATGAGGTTGGCCATTCTGATTAGCTTGGAAAAGCCCTAAAAAGATTAAGGCTTCCTTGAATGCCACGTCAGCCTTAAAGCCGTCGTAATGTGTGGTGTCCATCTGCGAGAAGTGTACTCACGCAATTCTCCCACTTGTAGTATCTCACACAGCATACGGGTGAGCTCAATGGCACAGCGACCGAAAGGACACTCGTGTTTGTCTTCGCGGCTGCTGTTCTCCAGAACAATCTGATGTGAGTGACACACACACACATATGGTCACACTCGGGGAAAACTCAAGTGCTACCATTTGAAATAAAACATTTTATTTGTACAGAAAAATATTTTTGTCATAGAAAACCTTCACTGGAGAGTGTGGCACAGGCTCGGTCTTAAAAATGGCACACACACACACACACTCACCCTGATGTAGGTGTCCTGGTGCAGCTTGGCCAGGTAGAGCATGTTGTCCAGGGCCAGCATCCCTGGAGGGGTCTGCGTGAAGTCCATGGCAGGGTTCACATGGTTCTGGAGAAACAACCGACAGGAGAGTCAATGACACAGACAGACCCATAACAATCCCTTTATGACCCCAAACAACCATTTTAACACATCCACTCACTCTCCGACCCAAACAACTTCTCTAGAGAGCAGCTATACAGATGAAAGCAACCCACTAGCTGGACTCACAGTGAAGCCCAGCATCTTGTAGTCCTTGGTGTACATGGCCTTTCTCTTCTCCGTGCCACTGGGGTCATTCTCCCCGTCAAACGCAATCCTGCGCAGCTCAAAAATGATGTCCCTCTGGGCCTGAAAATGGAGGAGCGCAGAACTTAAAAACATCAAATGATATGAGGGTCAGAAGGTTTGAGGTAAAAGACTCAGGGAATACAAAAAGAAAAACTGCTTCTGGTCGTTTTACCTGGTCGCTGGGATCCATCTTGGTCATCATGCGTTCCTCCAGAAGGTTAAAGGTCAGAACCTGCAGCACGTAGAGCTGGTGCGCCATCTCGGCTTTGATTGGTCTGTTGCCTCGGATAACGTGCTGCGAGAGATGACACACATATTAGGAGCAGTAGAAGCTATCCATCTGTACTGTTTAGAAAGCATCATGTTATTATGAAGGGCTGATTGGTTGTGACTGGTTATCCAAGACAAGTACACTCAGGCTTTCCCCGAAACTCACATTGAGGATGATAGATCGCAGGTGTTTCTGGGCCAGGGTGCTCGCCATCTCCTGAGAGGGAGATATAGACAAATACAGTGAGCCTCAAAAGCAAGGCCAGTATGGAAACAGGTAGGCAATAAGCTTACTACCAGACAACAATATCAAAAGGCTTATTTGAGGAAAGGCTCACAGTCATATCACTTGGCCCTGAATGGGTTGATAACTGTTACAATTCCATATGTATTTTGTGTGTGTGGGGGGGTCACATCAGACGTCATCACCAGTGAGACATGTCTAATAGTGCCGAACGCAGCTGCTACCACTAGAGGGACTCAGAGTTACTATGACAAGATTGCATACTGTATTCTTCCCCACTGACTTCATCTGAGTGGATTGAACTATGAGGGTGACAGCCCATGGTTCTCTATGGATCAGAGAGAAGAGGGGGCGGAGAGGGTGGAGCAAAGGATTGTGGGATGATGTGTACTTACAGTGAGCCGCTGGTCCAGGGGGTTATTATGCTCTTCCTGGGGGGGGGTGGATTGGGAGGGGTTCCCGGTGATGGCAATGGAAACAAATAGTGCACACTTATACATGGTTCACGAGATACAGCATGCACAGTAACAGCATGGTACAGTAAAGTACAGCACGATAAGGCATGGCGACACAGAGCACAACAGTACAGTATGTGACATGACACAGCATTGTCCTTGAGCGGATTGCGGGGGAGCCGGAACATGGTCATAAATAATTAGTATACTGCAAATTGACCAAGAATCCCAAACAGATATAGCATGACAAAAACAGAATAATTTCGGGCCTCCCGGGTGGCGCAGTGGTCTAGGGCACTGCATCGCAGTGCTAACTGCGCCACCAGAGTCTCTGGGTTCGCGCCCAGGCTCTGTCGCAGCCGGCCGCGACCGGGAGGTCCGTGGGGCGACGCACAATTGGCATAGCGTCGTCCGGGGTAGGGAGGGTTTGGCCGGTAGGGATATCCTTGTCTCATCGCGCTCCAGCGACTCCTGTGGCGGGCCGGGCGCAGTGCGCGCCAGCCAAGGGGGCCAGGTACACGGTGTTTCCTCCGACACATTGGTGCGGCTGGCTTCCGGGTTGGAGGCGCGCTGTGTTAAGAAGCAGTACGGCTGGTTGGGTTGTGCTTCGGAGGACGCATGGCTTTCGACCTTCGTCTCTCCCGAGCCCGTACGGGAGTTGTAGCGATGAGACAAGGTAGTAATCACTAGCGATTGGATACCACGAAAAATTGGGAGAAAATGGGATAAAAAAATAAAAAATAAAAAATAATTTCAAACCTTGATAACATTTGGATACGATCACATAGGCATTTGCCTCTATTAATGGGAATACTTGGGAACAGATTTCCTAAGCACTTTGAGCTGATTTCTTGATGATTTTAGAGTTTATGTCCAACAACGTAAACTAGAATTATAAAAAATATTATATATATTTTTATAATACTTGGTTTTTGCTCAAAACATTTGGGGGCCAAATAAAATTGGGCCAGCGGGCTGGAACCCTGCTCTAGAGGTTAAATGACAGAGCTCAGACTGACACCATGAAGCATGAAATCCTCCTCTCTTCCCTCTCAGGGCTGGTCGTCTTAGGGATTGCACAGGAACGACTTTGGGAAACCTTGTTTTAGGTTATTGTCCTGCTGAAAAGTACATTTATCTCTTAATGTCTGGTGGAAAGCAGACTGAACCACGTTTTCCGCTAGGATTTTGCCTGTGCTTAGCACCAGAATTTATTTTTTATCTTGAAAAACTCCCCAGTCCTTAACAATTACAAACATACCCATAACATGATGCAGCCACCTACGCTTGAAAATATAGTGGGGCAAAAAAGTATTTAGTCAACAACCATTTGTGCAAGTTCTCCCACTTAAAAAGATGAGGCCTGTAATTTTCATCATAGGTACACTTCAACTATGACAGACAAAATGAGAAGAAAAAAAATCCAGAAAATCACATTGTAGGATTTTTTATGAATTTATTTGCAAATTATGGTGGAAAATAAGTATTTGGTCACCTACAAACAAGCAAGATTTCTGGCTCTCACAGACCTGTAACTTCTTCTTTAAGAGGCTCCTCTGTCCTCCACTCGTTACCTGTATTAATGGCACCTGTTTGAACTTGTTATCAGTATAAAAGACACCTGTCCACAACCTCAAACAGTCACACTCCAAACTCCACTATGGCAAAGAGCTGTCAAAGGACACCAGAAACAAAATTGTAGACCTGCACCAGGCTGGGAAGACTGAATCTGCAATAGGTAAGCAGCTTGGTTTGAAGAAATCAACTGTGGGAGCAATTATTAGGAAATGGAAGACATACAAGACCACTGATAATCTCCCTCGATCTGGGGCTCCACGCAAGATCTCACCCCATGGGGTCAAAATGATCACAAGAACGGTGAGCAAAAATCCCAGAACCACACGGGGGGACCTAGTGAATGACCTGCAGAGAGCTGGGACCAAAGTAACAAAGCCTACCATCAGTAACACACTACGCCGCCAGGGACTCAAATCCTGCAGTGCCAGACGTGTCCCCCTGCTTAAGCCAGTACATGTCCAGGCCCGTCTGAAGTTTGCTTGAGAGCATTTGGATGATCCAGAAGAAGATTGGGAGAATGTCATATGGTCAGATGAATCCAAAATATAACTTTTTGCTAAAAACTCAACTCGTCGTGTTTGGAGGACAAAGAATGCTGAATTGCATCCAAAGAACACCATACCTACTGTGAAGCATGGTGGTAGAAACATCATGATTTGGGGCTGTTTATCTGCAAAGGGACCAGGACGACTGATCCGTGTAAAGGACAGAATGAATGGGGTCATGTATCGTGAGATTTTGAGTGAAAACCTCCTTCCATCAGCAAGGGCATTGAAGATGAAACGTGGCTGGGTCTTTCAGCATGACAATGATCCCAAACACACCGCCCGGGCAACGAAGGAGTGGCTTCGTAAGAAGCATTTCAAGGTCCTGGAGTGGCCTAGCCAGTCTCCAGATCTCAACCCCATAGAAAATCTTTGGAGGGAGTTGAAAGTACATGTTGCCCAGCAACAGCCCCAAAACATCACTGCTCTAGAGGAGATCTGCATGGAGGAATGGGCCAAAATACCAGCAACAGTGTGTGAAAACCTTGTGAAGATTTACAGAAAACGTTTGACCTCTGTCATTGCCAACAAAGGGTATATAACAAAGTATTGAGATAAGTATTTGGTCAATAACAAAAGTTTATTTCCACCATAATTTGCAAATAAATTCATTAAAAATCCTACAATGTGATTTTCTGGATTTTTTTCCTCATTTTGTCTGTCATAGTTGTAGTGTACCTATAATGAAAATTACAGGCCTCATCTTTTTAAGTGGGAGAACTTGCACAATTGGTGGCTGACTAAATACTTTTTTGCCCCACTGTATGGAGAGTGGTACTCAGTAATGTGTTGTATTGGATTTGGCCCAAACATATCACATTGTATTCAGGACAAAAACGTAATTGCTTTGCCACATTTTTGCAGTATTACTTTAGTGACTTGTTGCCAACAGGATGCATGTTTTGGAATATTTGTGTTCTGTACAGGCTTCCTTATTTTCACTCTGTCAATTAGGTTTGTATTGTAGAGTAACTACAATTTTGTTGAACCGTCCTCAGTTTTCTCCTATCACAGCCATTAAACTCTGTTTTAAAGTCACCATTGGCCTAATGGTGAAATCCCTGAGATGTTTCCTTCCTCTCTGGCAAACTGAGTTAGGAAGGATTCCTGTATCTTTGTAGTGACTGGGTGTATTGGTACACCATCCAAAGTGTAAGTAATAACTTCATCATTCTCAAAGGGATATTCACTGTCTGCTTTTGTTTTTTTACCCATCTAACAATATATTCCCTTCTTAGCAAGGCATTGGAAAACCTCCCTGGTCTTTGTGGTTGAAATTCACTGCTTGACATTATATATAATTGTATGTGTGGGGTACATAGATGAGGTAGTCTTTCAAAAATAATGTTGAACACTAATATCACACAGAGTGAGTCCATGCAACTTATTATGCACATTTTTACTCATGAACTTACCTAGGCTTGCCATAAACAAAGGGATGAAATACTTGACTCAAGATTTATGAGTAATTGATTTGTAAACATTTAGACATTATGGGGTATTGTGTGAAGGCCAGTGACAAAAATCTCAATTTAACAAAATGTGGAAAAAGTTAAGGGGTGTGAATACTTTCTGAAGGCACTGTAGGTGTTATGCATGTATGTGTGACCATGGTTCAGTGTAAATACACTATATATACACAAACGTATGTGAACACCCCTTCAAATTAGTGGATTTGGCTACTTCAGCCACACCCGTTACTGACAGGTATATAAAATCGAGCACAGCGCCATGCAATCTCCATAGACAAACGCATTACTGAAGCGCTCTGTGACTTTCAACATGGCACCGTCATAGGATGCCACCTTTCGAACAAGTCAGTTCGTCTAATTTTTGCCCTTCTAGAGCTTCCCCGGTCAACTGTAAGTGCTGGATACGTCTAGGAGCAACTAAGGCTCAGCCGCAAAGTGGTAGGCCACACTAGCTCACAGAACAGGACCGTCGAGTGCTGAATCGCGTAAAACATCAGTTCCGAACTCACTATGCTTTCAATTCAGATATTGGAAGTACCAGCCTCTGAAAAACATCCCAACAGCATGATGCTGCCACCACCACCATGCTTCACCGTAGGAATGGTGCCAGGTTTCCTCCAGAAGCGACACTTGGCATTCTGGCCAAAGAGTTCAATCTTGGTTTCATCAGACCAGAGAATCTTGTTTCTCATGGTCTGAGAGGCTTTAGGTGCCTTTTGGCAAACTCCAACTCCGTCAGGCCACTCTACCATAAAGACCTGATTGGTGGAGTGCTGCAGAGATGGTTGTCTTCTGGAAGTTTCTCCCATCTCCACAGATGAACTCTAGATCTCTGTCAGAGTGACCATCAGGTTCTTGGTCACCTCCCTGACCAAAGCTGTTCTCCCCCGATTGCTCAGTTTGGCCGGGCGGCCAGCTCTAGGAAGAGTCTTGGTGGTTCCAAACTTCTTCCATTTAAGAATGATGAAGGCCACTGTGTTCTTGGGGACCTTTAATGCTGCAGAAATATTTTGGTACTCTTCCCCAGATCTGTGCCTCGACACAATCCTGTCTCGGAGCTCTACGGACAATTGCTTCGACCTCGTGGCTTCCCTTTTGCTCTGACATGCACTGTCAACTGTGTGACCTTATATAGACAGGTGTGTGCTTTTCCAAAATCATGTCCAATCCATTGAATTTACCACAGGTGGACTCCAATCAAGTTGTAGAAACAGCTCAAGGATGATCAATGGAAACAGGATGCACCTGAGCTCAATTTCGAGTCTCATAGCAAAGGGTCTGAATACTTATGTAAATAAGGTTTCTGCTTTTTATTTTTTATAAATTTGCTAAAATTTCTAAACCTGTTGTTTCGCTGTTATTATGGGGTATTGTGTGTAGATTGCTTAGGATTTTTTTAAATCCAGTTTAGAATAATGCTGTAACTCAACAAAATGTTGAAAAAGTCAAGGGGTCTGAATACTTCCCGAAGGCACTGTAGGCCTATGGGCTAGGCTATATGAGGTGTGTGACTGATTTGGAAAAAGTCGCCCAAAACAAAAAGGATGCGTAACAGCTGGGCATGATTCACAAGTGATAATATATCTTTCACAAAGTGATAGGCTAATATTGTCACCCATCACAATATTCTTGATTCAATATTGTCTTTACATATACTAAATAATATGTGTGAATTTGTTTTAAATTTAGAATGGACCATTATCATGAACCTGTTTCGAAACTGGGGCAGTGGAAAAGCAATGTGCTTATTAATATTAGAAAAGTTGAGAAATAAATATAGTAGGTCTAGTCTATAGAAATCTGATGGGATCCTCTTTTTAGTAGAGGCCATCACTCTGTTTTCTCACGCAATTGCATAGCCTACAGAAATGTTGCACAACATGAGCTCATGGGCTCTCATGAAGTGTTAAATTAGATTTTCGATTACATTTGCATCGATGTCAGCGTGATTAGAGGGACTATAGAGAGCTGAGTACCAGGCAGTTAGCATGTTTGATAGGCTACTAATAACCATCAGCAGCATCAGAGCTTGGAGAAGCCTAATTACCATGACTAAACGGTCAAGTGGAATTTGACTGCAGTCATGACTCTTGACGGCCGGAGTGGCGGTAATATGGTCACCGTAAGAGCACTGGTGTCCATATACTTTTGGCCATGTAGTGTATATTGCAAGGGTACCCTTTCGGTGTTTTGGTGAGCAGGTACTGTACTGACCTGCCGTCTATCCTCCGGTGCCTTGAGGAAGAGGGCGTTAATGAGTGCGATGGCATACGTCTGGATCTCCTGATTGGATCTAAAAAGGTACATCAGACACAGCAACACCAGTTAGAAGCATCTGGTTCTAGGAATTCTCACATGGTTACAAAAACTAAAGTAGCAACTGGTTAAATGTATTAATACAGTACTCAGATAGTATTAGTCTGGGGTTCTACACTTCTAAGCTTAGTCATAATCACAAGGTTGCGTAGCAAGGCAAGGCTCGTCATCTACGTTTGATTCCACCGACATTAAGTTACGCCACTACATTTCTACACACTAACTTCGACTACATCCCCCACATAGCTGTATGTGGGAGGCCCCAGTGCGTGTGTGTGTGCTCACACTTGCAGGTGTCCGATGAGCTGTCCAACAGTGATATCCTGCGCCACCCGGTGGTAGAGGCTGTGGCTGTTGAGGACCATGCTCTCCAGGATGGCCAGAGAGCGCTGCAGGATTGACACGTCCACCATCGGCTGGTTCACATAGCCCGCAATCTGACCGGGGAAATACTCCATTAAAATGGACACATAAATCTAGGGTCTTCTTGATTACAACTTGGTTTATGGAGGTAGATTTGAAAACTCGAGACTAGGACTTGAAAAGTAGGTCTATCAAATGACATAATTGCCAAAAAATATAAAAAAATATCCATACTTGTGCATTAATGTACAGCCTATAGAAAACTAGGTATCTAAATTCTACAGTGCTTGTTGCTGTGCAGCACTTCAGAGGACTTCATCAGGGTGAAAACTTCAGACAATTCAGCTGAAAGAGCTCCAAATAACATGGGGGGTTGCTAGGTAACCGCAACCCACTCAGTTTTGGCAACCAGTGAGGGGTTGTAGGTCAAGTAATAAAAGAAAAGATTTTAAAAAACATGGGGGAGGATTCGAGATAGGCCTCAAACTACTGAACCCACCCAAACACATTTACCAGTGTTTAAACTGAGAAAGATAGTTCACATACTGTATAGGGCCAAGTTCCATCAAAATAAGTCAGAAATACATTGCGTCTTACTTCCATTGTGGATGGTGTAGGAATCTGACAGTGGCTTCCTTATATGACAAGTGTTACGTTGAGTGTGTATGCGTACGAACTGGCACCATATTCCCTATGAAGTGCACTACTTTTAACCAGAGCTCTATGCACCCTGGTCAAAAGTTGTGCACTGTATAGGGAATAGCATTTCCTATAGATGCAGCCTGAACTGTTTAGTTGAGGCAGGTATGGAATCTGACCTGTTTGATGAAAGACAGAGAGATGAGGTCCCAGGACACTATTCCATGGTCCATCAGCTCCAGGAAGGCAGTGAGAGTGAAGGCCAGCATCTCCCCAAAGCTGATGAGGAGAGAGGAGACAGAGTTAGAGCACAACATTCACCAACTGAAGGGGAAAAGAAACAAGACAACTGCAGCCACAAACAGCAAGGTATCAGTATAGGGCAATCAGTGTTAGCCTACAGCAACCATATCCAGAAAGGCTTCTAGTAGCCAGTAGAAGTAGCCCAAGGGCTGAGCTACCTTTAAACACGTACACATTGATGTCTATGGCTGTGGTGTGGTATGTACCCTACAGTAGACCCATGGTTTGTCTGTCTGTATGAGACCTATGACTTTATAATGAGACTTGCTCCGGAGTGAAGTTTCCCCGTAGGTAGAGATCTAGGATCAGCTTCCCCTCGCCCAATTCTTACCTTAATCATTAGTGGGGAAAATGCAAAACTGACCCAAGATCAGTGTCTTGTGGCAGTTCACCATTCACTGTATGAGACTCACTGGGTGCCGCTCTCCACCAGGCGCGCCAGGGTCCCGATGCCCTCCATGTTGATGAACTCGGTGGCAAAGGTGGGGTCAGCTGACAGCTTGGCCAGCTCCTTCAGGGCCTCCAGGCGGGCGTCTATGCCATGAGACTGGATCCTGTCCAGGAGCTGCCGTGCTGCACGGGCCTATTGTGGGTGGGAGTGGGGGGGTCAGGCAAGGCAATGGTGGCCATTATTGACTTTTCTTTAAACCTGGTTTACCTCAACGACTACATTAGCTTGATACATGTAGGCAGCGACCGAAACGTATAACTCAGCAATAGGGTTAGTCGAAAGCAGCTGCCATGTTTTTGATCTGTTTATTAGGGAGAAGCTATACGGATACGTCGGGTGTCCAACTTGATGACATGTCACTCAGCTGAGAGCAGAGTGGAAACTAATGGATTCAGTTCAGTCAGTTCAGTCGTTCTGATAAGCCCTTTCCAGCTAGCTAGTTTATGCTGGCTATCTGGCAACAATAACAGCAATGCGCTAGTTAAAACTTTTAAAAGAAAGTTATGTTTATTTTTGATGGGCGAGGGAGAAATAACTTAGTATTGGTCGGAATCTGGATGTCACCGTGACATGCCAATTAGCTAACGCAAGCCTGTGTGAATGACCAATGCAATGCTTCCCACTGGGCAACAGTTGCGTCACCGGTATAGAACCCTATGGACACCACAGCTCCCGCCGTCTCCCTTTGTGCTATTTACAAACAGACTGGCTCAACTGTTCTGAGAAACTACGGTAAGATTCATAATGTAAAATAATGTGACAGGTGAAATGAAGAACACAACCTGCTTTATCTCCTAAAGTATTGCACAAGTTGACTGGAGGTATTAAGTTAAAAAGTAGCTACAAATATTTAAATTTATTCAAAAATGTCCAAATAATTTTTTCCCCAAATAACCCGGTATACAATAAACCACCCAAGCCTACCAGAAGATACCGACACTACCCTTATGCTTGTTTAAACTGAGCTGCACTGGGGTCGGAACGCATTAATGGTTACATGAAGACACCGTGGAGCCAACGCGCAATATGAGTCTGAAAAACGTACCTTAATGCTGGGATGGGATATACCATGGTACTCCAAAATTTTACAATTATCTACACTGCTCCATTGCTAAGATTGAAATACTTCAAGTTTTTCCCGAAAACTGCCCTTTGCATCCACATGCTAGCTACCAGTAGCCACAGCAGCCATTATGGAATGATACGTCACAAACAACAAAGGAGCTGCTTGGCTGACACTGCCATTCCAAAATTGGCAGCGGTGGTTACTGCTAGTTAGCATGTGGACGAAAAAAGAAGTTTTCCGGGAAAAGCAGCAGTATTTCAATCTTCTCTATGCGGCAGTGTGGAGTACAGTGGCAAATACATTTTATATTTGACATCCCATCCCTGAATTGAGGTACATTTTCCGACCCATATCTCACGCCGGCTCCACGGTGTCTTAATGTAAGCATGATTGCATTCCGACCCCAGTGCAGCTCAGTGAAACAAGCGTAAAGGTAGGGTCGGTACCTTCTGGCTGTTCTGCAGTAACTCATTTTTAGGGAAGTAGCTATAGTGTAGCTAATATCAGGCAAGGGTGACAGGCAGCTAAAGCACATTTGTTGATTTTGTAGTCCGATAAAAACGGAATAATCCCAACTTCGGCAAACAAGTTTCACATTCTCACTGAAGTTTCTAGCCACAAGCATAAACTAGCTAGCTGAGGAGGGCTCATCAGGACGACTGACTGAACCGAATCCATTAGTCCACACTCAACTCTCACTGCGCGACATAGGTTATCAATTTTGGGCACCAGGCATGTCTGTATAGCCTCTCCCTGTTTATCATTGGTGAAACTATGAGCATTGCAGTCACTATATAGAGTTAATAAAATATACCTAAGAAATACTGTTCATTTACTTCAAAGAAATGAAAATAACTGCATGTACAAGAAGAGAAAGTGTCTCACGGGAGATATGGCTAATCGAAGGATGGTCCCATTCTTCATTTCACTACGGCTCTGGAAAGAAAGATGGTGAACATTGCTACTACCACAGCATAACAACAAAAACTTCATATTGGTAATATGACATACACTATATATACACAAAAGTATGTGGGCACCTCTTAAAATAAGTGGATTCGGCTATTTCAGCCACACCCGTGCTGACAGGTGTATAAAAATCGAGCACAACGCCATGCAATCTCCATAGACAAACATTGTCTGTAGAATGGCCTTACTGAAGAGCTCAGTGACTTTCAACGTGGCACTGTCATAGGATGCCACCTTTCCAACAAGTCAGTTAATAAAATTTCTGCCCTGGTCAACTGTTATTGTGAAGTGGAAACGTCTAGGAGCAACAACAGCACAATCGCGAAGTGGTAGGCCACACAAGCTCACAGAAATGGACCGCTGAGTGCTGAAGCGCATTAAAATCTTTTGTCCTCGGTTGCAACACACATTACCAATTTCCAAAATGCCTCTGGAAGCAAAGTCAGTACAATAACTTTGTCGGGAGCTTCATGAAATGGGTTTCCATGGCCGAGCACCCGCACACAGGCCTAAGATCACCAAGCGTCAGCTGGAGTGGTGTAAAGCTTGCCACCATTGGACTCTGGGGCAGTGGAAACGCATTCTCTGGAATGATGAATCACGCTTCATCATCTGGCAGTCCGACAGACAAATCTGAGTTTGGCGGATGCCAGAATGCTACCTGCCCCAATGCATAGTGCCAACTGTATAGTTTGGTGGAGGATGATGTTTTTCATGTTTTGGGCTAGCCACCTTAGTTCCAGTGAAGGAAAATCTTAGCACTACAGGTTACAATGACATTCTAGGCAATTCTGTGCAAACAGTTTGGGGAAGGCCCTTTCATGTTTTCGCATGACAGTGGACCCCGTGTACAAAGCGAAGTCCATACCGAAATGGTTTGTCGAGATCAGTGTGGAAGAACTTGACTGGCCTGAACAGAGCCCTGACCTCAACCCCATCAAACACCTTTGGGATGAATTTGAACGCCGACTGCGAGCCAGCACTAATCGTTAATGTTCGTGGCTGAATGGAAGCAAGTCCCTGCAGCAATGTTCCAATATCTGGTGGAAAGCCTTCCCAGAAGGGTGGAGGCTGCTATAGCAGCAAAGGAGGGGACAAACTCCATATTAATGCCCATGATTTTGTAATGGGACGTTTGGCGAAAATGTGTCCACATACTTTTGGTCATGTGGTGTACTAACAGTAACATTTTAACTAAGGAACCACGTAGTGTATTATAGTAATGAATTCTGCCAAGGTGTTGAGACTCACCTGTTCAGTGATGTAGAGCTGAGGACCGTCAGCGTAACGCAGGGCAAACTGCTCAGAGCCAGACAGAGACCAGCTGTGGACACATGCACAACACCAATTGAAAAGTAGGTGAATGAATTCACCAATTTTCCGCTCAATACCAGAGTGCACTGACCTCCCTAAACATGAGGCAGGCAGAAGCTAAACCCACACGTATCTCAATAAGACCTACTGTAATGCCGTGCATTTGTTTTTTTACCCTACAGAAAATACATACCATGTGCATAAGGTTAATAAAAGTCATTATCGGAGCCTCGAGCATTTCTCGAGCATTTCAGCAAGAGGAGCAGATGGAGAAGATTGTACAGGGTGATATTCAGTGGGCGTTAAGTGTCAGGGGAAAAAATACATTCAGACGGGAGAGGGAGTGCAAGAGAGTAGGAGGAAGCACTGGAGAGAGATGGAGAGAGAGGGATAAGGAGAAGTAGCTAGTTAGGAAAAGTCTCAGTATTCATAGACAGACAAGGTGGACCAGGAGACAAGAGAGGAAATGGAAAGGCAATGAGAGGAGGCACTCGGGGGGGGGGGGGGGGGGGGGGGGTCAGAATGGTTATATAAGTACATTAAAAGTTCAAGTCTGGACGCCATTAGACCTCCTTTAGTGTATTGGCTAGAGGTGTGTGTTTATTGCCAGTGGTATGTGAGTAAGCGCAACAAAACTAGGCAAGTAGGTTAAGAACAAATTCTTATTTACAATGACGGACTACCCCGGCCAAACCCAAACGATGCTGGGCCAATTGTGCGCCGCCCTATGGTACTCCCAATCATGACCAGATGTGATGCAGCCTGGGTTCGAACCAGGGACTGCAGTGACGCCTCTTGCACTGAGATGCAGTGCCCTAGACTGCAGCGCCACTCGGGAGCCAAGTAAAAGGTGGAGTACCGCAGCATTTATGTGTATCTGGAGATAACACTGAAATGCCTCGTATGTTATTGTAGAAATTTCTGCACCTCAAAAGTGAAGAATGGTATCCAACATCTTTGAATGCAATAGCATTCTAAACTTGTGCGGATAATATAGCATAGTGAATCAATGGGTATGATGGAGCAAGAATGTAGAAAGCATTCAAATGACATTTTTTGTATTGTGAGCAGAACGTTCTGCAGTATGCCAACAGGCACAAACTGTTCCATTTCTACACAGGGTAATATATTATAATATAGAATATATTAAGACCATTAAAAAAGTAATTTTATAATAAGAATTCTGTCATTGTAATGAAACTCATGTGTGATCCAGTCCATGTGTAATGGCTCTTACTAATGTTCCTTTGTGTATTCTCATTATGGACCTGCTATACATTTGGCCCCAACTAAGTCTGTCTAGCTAGCACTAATCTTACATAAGTGAACGCAGTGTGTGTGTGTGTGTGTGTGTGTGTGTGTGTGTGTGTGTGTGTGCGTTCACGTGTGTGCTCATATCACACACATATATAAATCAGTCGGAAACATTGTGCGGCCATCATCTCCAGCGTGAGCAAAAACAGCTGGGTGTGGACCTGGTGCTTACCCATCACACACCTCCCGTATGATAGAGGACAGAGGCTTCTTCTGCAAACACACAACAGACAAAACCAGTCAAACTCTGCAAAGCCACTGGAATCACAGGAAAGTTGCCGATTGGTCATAAAAGGCACTATAGCAGAGCTTTACAAAGTCAATCCTGTGGACCCCAAGGGGTGTACGTTTTGGTTGTCTAAGCACTACACAGCTGATTCAAATAATGAACTCAAGCTTTGATTTTGAATCAGCTGTGTAGTGTGAGGGCAGAAACCAAAACGTGCACCCCTTGTTGGTCCCCAGGACCGAGTTTGGGAAACGCTGCCCTAAAGTAACTTCAACAATGGCTCTCATTCCTTGCCTAGCTTGGCATTCAGTGGAAAACAAACGTTGATGGATTTGGTTTCATGTCATTGCCGGCGACATACATTACAGTTCATGCTGAGAGTCGAGAGATGTGCTAGACTTACCAACAAAATCTCAGTAGTTCATGCTGGTCTGAGCAGAAACATACTGTAGCTGTCTTTTCCCTACAATTATTTAACATGGAGTCTCTGGAGTTTAAAGTCGCTGGCACAGGGAAAATAGACTTCTATAAAACGTTTGGTTGAGTAGACAGAGTGGAGGATTGGTGCTGTTAAGGACAAGACCAACACAATAAGCAGCCGAGCACAGTGGTTGGCCGTCCTATCGCCTCTGACCACAGAACATCGGCTCTCATTTTTCAGTTAATTTCCCAACGATTCTACACATTGAATCGACACCGTTCGCCGATACCAAGCAGGTATTCTACTGCGCATGACTGACGTTCATGTTGGTATGTCTTGTCCTTTGGGGGGGGGGGGGGGTTTAGACGGGCACTGACCTGGTCAATCTCGATGAGCTGGGCGTTGGCGCCGGGCCACTCGATGGCCACCTTGACGATGTCAGAGTGGGGTGGCATGGCTGCTGTCCTCTCACACGCCACTGGAGGACAGACATCACAGAGAAGAAGAGAGCACTTTATTACTGTTACATTGTTAGATACAGGGATCCCATGTCTGCCACCATGTTACATTATTACATATGTCACCATGATCACGTTATGTTGGTATGAAGGTTTGACAGCAATTTTTACATTTCATAGTTAAATCACTCTTAAAGACAATTGTGGCTTAAAAACACCATGACGCCTGTCAAAGTCTTATTCTAGAAAAGCCTGTTCCTTATCATTGGCACAAGGTCACACAAGTACACTTCTCTTAAATGTACATTTTAGCAACAACATCTATTCAATGTAGTCTCATTACAGTCCAGTTTGTCATAGCCCATCTTTGGTAAAGCTTTCCCCACATGACAAAATGTTGTTTTTAAGAGGACATGTTAGGGTAAAAAGATGGGCCCAGGACAGCTTTTACAGCTGCAGGGGCTTAAGGTATCAGCTACCAATTCCATTAAATCCTCAGATGTATTACCCGTGGTAGGTAGCGCCACACTTTGTTTAGCTATTACCTACACCCACTTCAAAAGAGCCATTTTAACAGCCTGATGGACAAGCCCAACGATGGGGAGAAAAAGTCTTCTAAATATCAGTGCCCAGGGGTTTTCAACATCAAAGCCCTGCACCACCGAGTAGAAAACAGTCTGATATTATGCATCTTGTAGCCTGAACTAGAGGCTCTGTTGCTGCCAGAACTAGACACGCACTAAAACCAACCAGATTTGACAAAGAAAAACATCCCATGTCTTGTTAAAACACACGTTGTTTTGTCTGTCTTTCGCTGCAGTTTCCTCTAGGATTTTTTTCAGCAGCGGTGGCAAAGACAGCAGGGGAGGGGGGTGAGGTTTGTGCTCTTTCCTGCGGGGGTCAGGGCACATGTATCCTGGGAGATTATTTTTTTGTAGAACGACTGAGAAGGTCACTTCTGGTGACTTTTGAAAAATACATTCTACTCCAAAATGCATGAAAATGTAACTATGTTGACACCATCTAAAATATAACGGATGCACACCACTACACTATAGGGAGATGAGGAAAAAGCAATGGCTGTGTGCTTGTGGCTCTCATTCACCACCCTGGTCGCTCTGTTTGCTACAAATATACATCGTGACTTGTCACTGATCTTAAAAGGATAGTACAAGATTTGGGCAATTAAGCATTTTTTCTACTTAGAGTCACTAACTCATGGATACCATTTTTGTGTGCGTGCAACTTGAATGAGGTTGAAGGTAGTTTCGCGAGCTATTGCTAACTAGTGTTAGCGCAATGACTGGAAGTTTATGGGAAAAGCTAGCATGCTAGCTGTTCCTGTAGTCCAGCGGTAGGCAACTGATTCAGCCACGGGACGGTTTTTGATGGAGCGGAAGGTCGGGGGTCAGGAACAGTTATAATAATTTGTACACTCAAATTGACCACCACCAAACTCAAAAAAAGATTGTATTTGAAAGTAATAATTTTACACCTTGATTGCATTGAGACACAATCACATGGCTCTTTTATTCGTGGGAATACTAGGTGAACAGATTAACTAAATCAAACAAATTTTTTGCTGAATTCCTGGTGATTTTAATATTTTTACAAAACAATACCCCCCCCTCGCCTGTTGCTGACCACATCCAGCATGCTAGCTGTTCACATAGACGTCCAGTTATTGCGCTAATGCTAGTTAGCAACTTCCTGCAAACTGATGCAAAGACATAACAATGGTATCCATGAGTCAAAAAAAGAGCTTGAATTGCCAAAACATCGCACTATTCCTTTAAAAGCTGCAGCTAAATGAATATAGGGTAAACACTGGTCTATGTTAACTCCACTATAGGGTGGTATTCTCTGGTGTTGCTGCCAGAAAAATCTAAACATTCTCATTCATCGACATTGTATTCAGACGCCTACGGACTGAGAATCTTTCTGCGCATTTCTTTACAGAAAATGTGAATGCAGTCACACACACACACAATCTGGGGTAGTGAGAAACAGCAAGTTTCATACATCCACATCTCTGGCGGGCTCAATCCTCCCACTCAGGAGCCCTAGAACCTGTACGTGGGCTGGGGTTGGTTTAGCACAGCTTCCCAATCTACTGCAGATAACAACAGCCCCATGGAGCTCAGGTATACCCCTGCTAGCCTCCCTATTCTAAATCCACAGGGATTCTTTGCTCTGCACTCGGCCTGCGTCGTGTGACAGATGAGTGCGCGTCAAAGCAGTAGAAATCAGTGCCAACAGAGGGCATTTTACTGTGGAACCACACAACACATAATCAAGCAATGCTTGTCACTGCACTGGGCAGATGCCGAATAGCTGTAACCAACATTTTTTGTTGAGTGTTGGGCGGTAGGGGGAGAAGAGAAGGGTAAGGGGCTTTCCTTCTCCTGTCTCCGGTGTCTGTTATATAGCTCAGTTCATGCTTTTGTTCATATTTTGCCATGAAAAACATTGCAGTTATAAAGTTATTTTCCTGCAATTGTACACATTTTGCTATCATATGCTATCTGGGCCCCCCAAAACTTCAGAATTGTTTTCTTTGCGTGCCTGTTCAGTAATCCGGCCCGGACTCTGGCCGGGGATCAGATGGTGTGTGGACAGGGTTTAAAAGTGTCTGTGCTTGCCTTGGTTCTCTGAGAACACATGAGTTTCAATACGGATATTTTCACAGCAAACAATTTCAGGGACCATGAACTAATAAATTCAAGCATTTCAGTTGATTATCGATTGATTCTACTGAAAATATCCTGTACTGCAAAGATAAAGTTAAATTCATCATCTGCAGTAGTAACCTAATGATCAACTCCTAAATGGTCTGTGAAAACACTTGTTTACTTTCTTGAGGAAAATGTAATTCCAATCGTAACACCTCTAATAACAAGCTGGATCCAATTCAATACTGCCTTTGGATAAAGTATTTTCTCTGCTCTCAAATCAGGCAATAATATCCATACATGAGGAGACTTGCCTGGTAGGCGGGATAGGGGATAGGAGAATTTAGCTAAATGAGAACACCAAGTCAAACAACAATCAGTGATGAGACTTGGCTTGGAATGATGAATGGGGCATTGTGCAACAGGCAGCCTAAACAGGCTGTGAAAAAGCTGCAGAAAAATACTGAGTAGAATTTAGTCCAAGACTGGCAAGTGCAGGACAGCTTATCAGAGCACATTCAGATACTCTGACTTCACTATAACCCACCACATCCACAAATGAAAGAATAGCAAGAAAAACAGACCTGTAGAGTTAACCACACTGTTATACACAAAAGCATATGCTGATGAACCATGTTTCACTGCTGCATACAATTACACAAACGGTTTATAAGAACACATCAAAAGCGTTGGGGATTCTTTGTGAGGGTTTAATTCTAAAAGTAATTTCTATTTTTTTTTTTTCATTTCACAGACATGTTTTTCTTGACACAGTGCCACACCGTCAGTGCATTTGTGGCCAAACATCAACAACAACATGAAAATAGACACCGGAAGACAAGGCACATGTAATGGCTAACTTAACCTTGCCAGACAGGAACTCCTGCCATGACACATCATCTGGGCCACAATGCTGCCATTATCTGGGGGTATAAATAAGAGAAGTCCATTCCCAGTCCCAAATGGGAATAACTAGGGCCTCTTAGAGCTCTGGTCAAAAGTAGTGCACTACATAGGAAACAGGGTGCCATTTCGGACACAATCGTCCATTCCCAGTCCAAAAGTCACTGACTAGAGGTCTTCACAGATCCACCTGTCCCCGAATACCCAACGCAGGACCGGATCCGGAATTCTAAATAATGTCATGGGTCTGGGTCGGATCTGATTGTCACGGGTCTCGGGTATGTGTAATTTTAACTGACTTGTCCAGAAGGGCCGTACAGGTTCGAACGAGACCGCTGCAGTAGAAAGAGAAATTGTATTATTTATGCTGCTGCTCTTGCTTTTTCATGAGCGTGGCGCGTGTAGCTTGTTGTTGGCCAATTATAATTCAAAGCGGCAATAGGCTACAGTCAGAGCCTCCATGTGTGGCAAAAGTTAGGAGATATCTAATCAATGGAAGATGGAATTACAATGAAGGAATTAAAAGTTAAAGGAGAAGGAGAGGCTACAGGCTACTTAATATTCTGAATGGAGTTGTTGTTGTGTAACTGTAGGATGAGAAAGCACATGCACTGCAGCCTCAACTAGCCTAACTAGCAAACGATACCTAGCTTAACTAGCGTTTCCCGGTTTGACGCAGTCAAGACAGGTACTGAGCAATAATATTGGATGATAAATAACTGAGTTACAGCAGCTATTAGTCTACTATAGCGCAAGTCCGCTTGATTGGTTGCCGTCTCTCGTCTCTCCCTTCCTGCTCCTCTGCCACTCGCTCACAGTACATTCACAGAACGACAGCTCCCCTGCCTGCTAGAGCGGCACCTCTCTCTCCCTCTTGAGCTTTCAGGTCTGGTTATCAGAAGCTCAAAAAAAGGCATTTTCTGCTGCTTCCCTCACTCAGATCAGACTGGGTATGGATCCAACCCGGTCTATACGGAACGGGTCTAGTTGTCCCCGATTCCGTTCGGAACGGGTCTATATTCAAAACATTTATTTATATCTGGTCAGGGTGGGAAAACCCCAGATCCATTTTGGACGTTGGACCTGTGAAGACCTCTACCACTGACTGCAGCCTCCACGATAACAGTTTGAGCCACAGCACTAGTGGAGTCCTGTACAAGTGCTACTGCAGCTGTCAGCTCCACTTTGTGAATGGACTTCTGATACACTACATTGCCATAAGTATGTGGACACCTGCTCGTCGAACATCTCATTCCAGGATCATGGGCATTAATACGGAGTTGGTCCCCCCCTTTGCTGCTATAGCAAGCTCCACTCTTCTGGGAAGGCTTTCAACTAAATGTTGAAACATTGCTGTAGGGACTTGCTTCCATTCAGTCACAAGAGTATTAGTAAGGTCAGGCACTGATGTTGGGCGATCAGGCTTGGCTCACATTCAGCGTTCCAATTCATCCCAAAGGTGTTCGATGGGGTTGAGGTCAGGGCTCTGTGCAGGCCAATCAAGTTCTTCCAAACCGGTCTCTACAAACCATATCTGTATGGACCTCGCTTTGTGCACGGGGGCATTGTCATGCTGAAACAGATAAGGGTCTTCCCCAAACTGTTGCCACAAAGTTGGATGCACAGAATCTGAACTCAGCAAAGAAAGAAACGTCCCCTCACTGTCAACTGTGTTTATTTTCAAACTTAACATGTGTAAATATTTGTATGAACATAAGATTCAACAACAGACATAAACTGAACAAGTTCCACAGACATGTGACGAACAAATGGAACAATGTGTCCCTGAACAAAGATGGGGTCAAAATCAAAAGTAACAATCTGGTGTGGCCACCAGCTGCATTAACCTGTTGAGGATGGGGGCGCTGTTGAGACTATTTATGCTAATTGGGTAATTTTTGAAACGGCTTCCCACAAAATCCTTGATCGTACAATATGCATATTATTATTATTATTGGATAGAAAACAGTCTATAGTTTCTATAGGAGTTGAAATTTTGTCTCTAAGTGGAACAGAGCCCATTCTACAGCAATTTCCCTGACATGGAGTCAGATTTCAGAAATGTTGGCCACTGTTCTGAAGTCAGTTAAAAGGGCACTGTTATTGCTATGACTATACGGACACTTCTTACGTCTTCCCCTGGATGCCTTTACGTGATGACGATTCCAATGGGGTCGATTGCGCGTTCACAGTCCCTATAAATTAAAAAACCCTGTAGCTAGCAAGTCTTTTCTTGGTGCGTAACGCGCGTGGAGGACACCGAGCCGCCCCTGTTCCAAGCGTTAGTTTAGCCTGTTATATTTCTCCGGTCATCTTTTCACTCGTTATAGGAGTTAAAAACATCATAAGGTAGTTAATTTAAAGCGTTTTATAGCAATTTATATCCGTTTAGTGCGATTTTGGGACATTTATTTTTGAAACGATGTGAATAGCTGGGCACGCTTTTCAGTTCATCCCGAACGCAGTTGGCATTTCCACATGGCAAGAGGACAGCTTTCCACCAAAAGACGATTACTCCCAAGAAAGGATCCTTTGCCCAAGATACTGATGGAAGAACAGCTCAAAGTAGGACATTTTTATTATGATAAATCGTGTTTCTGTCGAAACATTTTAGTGGCTTAGGACGCCATGTTTTTTGACGTAGCTTCGCTTGGCGCAAACTGTATTGAAAAGTAAGGATAAATTAAAAAATGTAATTCCGCAATTGTATTAAGAATTAAATTGTCTATCAATCCCTGTCCACCCTATATTTTTTAGTCACGTTTATGAGTATTTATGTATAAGAGTAGATCACTGTCTAAGTGGCGCAAGGACATTTTCTGACCAGCTGAGCTACATTTCACATTGTCTAACCATGATTTTGGTGGCTAAATATAAACGTTTTCGATCAAACTCTATATGGATTGTGTAATATGATGTTACAGGAGTGTCATCGGAAGAATTCTGAGAAGGTTAGTGAAAAAATTAATATATTTTTGGCGATGTTGACGTTATCGCTCACTTTGGCTAGAATCAATGCTGGGCTGCTATGTGCTATGTGCTATGCTAATATAACGATTTATTGTGTTTTCGCTGTAAGACACTTAGAAAATCTGAAATATTGTCTGTATTCACAGGATCTGTGTCTTTCGATTCGTGTATGCTGTGTATTTTTACGAAATGTTTGATGATTAGTAAGTAGGTAAACACGTTGCTCTAAGTAGTTTTTCTATTCCATTTGTGACGGTGGGTGCAATTGTAACCTATGCCATCTACCTGAAATATGCACTTTTTTCTAACAAAACCTATCCCATACCATAAATATGTTATCAGACTGTCATCTGATGAGTTTTTTTGTTGGTTAGGGGCTATAAATATCTTAGTTTAGCCGAATTGGTGATGGCTACTGGTGTTGGTGGACAAATAAAAGATGGTGGATTATGCTAATGTGTTTTTAGGTAATAGATGTACATCTTTACATATTGTGTCTTCCCTGTAAAACATTTTAAAAAATCGGACATGTTGACTGGATTCACAAGATCTGTGTCTTTCATTAGCTGTATTGGACTTTAATGTGTGAAAGTTAAATATTTTAAAAAAATATTTTTTTTGAATTTCGCGGCACTGGTTTTTCAGTGGGAGGGGGGGGGGTGTGCCGCTAGCGGCACGCTGATCCTAGACAGGTTAAGTACTGCAGTGCATCTCCTCCTATTGGACTGCACCAGATTTGCCAGTTCTTGATGTGAGATGTTACCCCACTCTTTCACCAAGGCACCTGCAAGTTCCCGGACATTTCTATGGGGAATGCCCCTAGCCCTCCAATCCAACAGGTCCCAGACGTGCTTAATTGGATTGAGAGCCGGGCTCTTCGCTGGCAATGGCAGAACACTGACATTTCTGTCTTGCAGGAAATCACTCACAGAATTAGCAGTATGGCTGGTGGCATTGTCATGCTGGAGGGTCATGTCAGGATGAGCCTGCAGGAAGTTTACCACATGAGGGAGGAGGATGTCTTCCCTGTAACGCACAGCGTTGAGATTGCCTGCAATGACAACAAGCTCAGTCCGATGATGCTGTGACACACCGCCCCAGACCATGAAGGACCCTCCACCTCCAAATCGATCCCACTCCAGAGTACAGGCCTCGGTGTAAACGCTAATTCCTTCGATGATAAATGCAAATCCGACCATCAACCCTGGTGAGACAAAACCGCGACTCGTCAGTGAAGAACACTTTTGCCAGTTCTGTCTGGTCCAGCGACGGTGGGTTTGTGCCCGTAGGCGACGTTGTTGCCGGTGATGTCTGGTGAGGACCTGCCTTACAACAGGCTTACAAGCCCTCAGTCCAGCCTCTCCAAACCTATTGCGGACAGTCTGAGCACTGATGGAGGGATTGTGCATTCCTGGTGTAACTAGGGCAGTTGTTGCCATCCTGTACCTGCCCCGCAGGTGTGATGTTCGGATGTACCGATCCTGTGCAGGTGTTGTTACACGTGGTCTGCCACGGCAAGGACAATCAGCTGTCCGTCCTGTCTCCCTGTAGCGCTGTCTTAGGCATCTCACAGTACGGACATTGCAATGTATTGCCCTGGCCACATCTCATCATCACCTCTCCTCATACCTCCTTGCAGCATGCCTAAGGCACGTTCACACAGATGAGCAGGGACTCTGGGCATCTTTCATCTTTCAGTGTCAGTAGAAAGGCCTCTTTAGTCTCCTAAGTTTTCATAACTGTGACCTTAATAGCCTATGGTCTGTAAGCTGTTAGTGTCTTAACGACCGTTCCACATGTCCATGTTCATTAATTGTTTATGGTTCATTGAACAAGCATGGGAAACAGTGTTAAAACCCTTTACAATGAAGATCTGTGAAGTTATTTGGATTTTTACGAATTATCTTTGAAAGACAGGGTCCTGAAAAAGGAGACGTTTCTTTTTTTTGCTGAGTTTAGAATGCCATTGTATGCTGTAGCACTGAGGTTTCCCTTCACTGGAACTAAGAGGTCTAGCCCGAATCATAAAAAACAGCCCCAGACCATTATTCCTCCTCCACCAAACTGTAGTTAGCACTATGCATTCAGGCAGGTAGCGTTCTCCTGGCATCCGCCAAACCCAAATTCGTTCCTTGGACTGCCAGATGGTGAATCGTGATTCATCACTCCAGAGAACACGTTTCCACTGCTCCAGAGTCCAATGGTGGCGAGCTATACAACATTCCAGCCACCGCTTGGCATTGCGCATGGTGATCTTAGTCTTGAGTGCGGCTGCTCGGCCATGGAAACCCATTTCATGACGCTCCCAACAAACAGTTATTGTGCTGACGTTGCTTCCAGAGACAGTTTGGAACTCGGTAGTGAGTGATGCAATCGAGGACAGATTATTATTACGAGCTCCGCACTTCAGCACTCGGCTGTCCCTTTCTGCGAGCTTGTGTGGCCTACCACTTCGCGATTGTGCCGTCGTTGCTTCTAGACGTTTCCACTTCACAAGAACAGCACTTACAGTTGACCGGGCAGCACTAGCAGGGTAGAAATGCAACTAACTGACTTGGACAGGTGGCATCCACGTTGAAAGTCACTGAGCTCTTCAGTAAGATCATTCTACTGCCAATATTTGCCTATGAAGATTGCATCACCGTGTGCTCAATTTTATACACCGGTCAGCAACGGGTGTGGCTGAAATAGCCAAATCCACTCATTTGAAGGGGTCCACAATTTTGTGTGTGTGTGTGTGTGTGTATATATATACACACACACACACATACAGAGTGTACCACGAGCTGGCAAGAATGGTGTTAATTTTCTCAGTTCACTGACTAGCTCTACAAAAATCTTAAAATATTAGGGTATCAATGAAATTCTTGAACCAAAACAAGCAAACATGACTGATCTCTATAATTTAATTTTAAATTAAGGAAATAATTAAGAGCTGAGTCAATATTCTACATGGGGAACAATATGCATGGCATGAAAGACTAAGTCCAGCATAGTGAGGATACCGTCTGAATACTAACTCAGAATTCCAGTAATTGACAGAGGGCCATGTGCTTACAGCCACAATGGTGGGGAAAACCACTAAGCACCACTAAGAAACCAGAGTCCATGAAGCACAAGGCTAAGAGGTTATTAAGAGAGACAGTACGTGTGTGTGTGTCTAGGTTGGGGGGAGGCGAATCAGACAGTCAGTACATGTCAGGACCTATATGCCTGGGCAATAAGGGATGGAATTGAAAACAGATGCCCAGTAAGCCTGAGAGACATTCTTAATTTAGTAGGCTTCTCCCTCTGCCCATTATGAGGACTATGCTGTCTGGACAGCCATCTTGTTCAACGTGAATTCAAAAAAAAAGTCCTACTCCTTTTCCATCCTAGCACAACTTTCCCCCACACATTTGAAGAGGAATCTCAGCCAGGGCTCTTCTCTAATGCCAAAAGGCTAATCTCGTTAACTGTTAAGTGGGTGCTGTTGTTTCTGTTTTCTCCTCTCATCCTGGGTCTTATCTTAACAAGATATGGCGACCGTCCTCACCTGTTGGAGCGTTGAGTGGGCACCTCACTCGCTCTCTCAATCTCACGTTTCAGACCATGGCATCAGCTCCCCTGTAAAGACAAACTGTCAAGGCATCTTTGGGTCAAACACTGGTGCAAAGCCTAACAGTGGGAAAGTATCATTAGAGGAACTGTAAAATATAGTCAAACATTCCACCTTTAATGCTTCTCCACCCCTATAAAATCCCTTCCTTGAGAAGTTCCCTTTATCCTTTTCTTGATGTTAATAGCCAGTCAAATACTGACAACCTGCTTTCATGCAGACATTCCTTCTAAAACTATTTTAATTGCATCTCAGATTGAAACCAATCTTGCAGAACGCTTTTAACTGACATCATTTGAGTGTATTGAATTTCTTATTTTATAGACAGAGGGATTCTGTCTTGCAATTCTTCTTGATGTGGGAATGTAAAAACTGCAAGACAAAATACACATTTTCAAAGGCATCCTGACTAAAATAAGGGATAATACTGTCTGCTGGTGATGCTGCTGTGGAGCTCAGCTACTCAAGCAGCCACTGACCTACCTAATCTGGGAAAGTTAGGAGAGACTTCAGATAACTGATCCTAAAGACCCCATAGCCTACCATGTACTGGCCCTAACTGCAAATCCTGAGTGGCAATGTTACAGTTATCTTATGTTACAGGGAAATTAGTTAAATCGTTTGTTTTCAGGACTCATGCATGATCCTGGCTCTTGACATAGTATGACAGGTAGGTAGGTACCTGATCTGATAGGTTACTGAGTAACAGATCCCCAGCTTGCAGGAGGACAAATATCGACCTTCTGTAGAATGATGGGGACAAAGAGTCCCCCTCACAGACAGATGAGGGTGGTTTCAGTGTGTCACACAAGGCAGCTGGATACATTTGTAACAATGTATCAATTACTGCTGACCACCACCTTGTAAGACCATTGTAATTAAGACAGAATGGGCTGCAGCCAGGATGCATAGCAATAAAATGACATTCCTGCTCTCAACGCTGTATTTTCAGAAACCTGGCCAAATTGTGAAATAGATATTAATAATAATTTTATAAACAATTATAACCTCACGTAGCCTCGTGAGCGTTGATAATTTACTAGCTACCGAAGGCAGTGTGGCTGTAAATGAGCCACATCGGATGGCAAGGCATGTAAATCCATTTACTAATTTGAGAAACACAGCTAGCTTGAATTAAATTGTAGCCAGCGCTTTATATAACTAATGGGAATTCATATTTCAACACTGAAATCCCCTCCAAGTGAATAAAATCCTAAATGTATGAATTTATAGAACGTAACGTTATTCGTCTCAAGAGTGAATCATCACTGAAAAAAGCCTACACACGATATTCCATAGGAGAATGATTTGTTCCTTCGCAAACATCTATTTTTCACTAGGCTACTGCCGATGTGTTTTTTGGTCTGCAGGCGCGCAACAGTGATTACAATATAACGACAAAATTCTATAATTACTCAAAACTGTTAATTTACTGATAGTAAATAGTTCATGTAACTGCGGTTACCTACCCCATGGCCTGGACCGGATCGCCGTTTGATACTTCCACCAATGCAGCATCTGTGGTAATACGATACATCACCACGCCTCGTAGGCGGGACATAAAATATACGTCCATGGCTACTGCACAATAATCCTGTCTTTCACATACATTCAACATTTTGATTTTAATCAGTGCATGTGCAGGGCAATGCAATTAACATTTAATACATATCGTAATGTGACATGTACATGGTATAATTAATCTCATGACACCATATTCAAAACATATGATATCTACCAAGGAAAGAGGGGGGAATCTAAAACAGCATTTTCAACATACATGTATGTTTTTATTTTCCATTCAGACAACAGGTAGTGCACATACAGTCCCTTCAGAAAGTATTCACAGCCCTTTACTTTATCCACATTGTTGTTTTACAGCCTGGATTTAAAATGGATACAATAGCAATGTGTCACTGGCCTAGATACAATACCTCATATGTCAAAGTGGAATTAGGTTTTTAGATTTTTTTTTTAAATTACAAATTAAAAGGCTGAATGAAGTATCTTGAGTCAATAACTATTGACAGCCCCTTTGTTATGGCAAGCCTAAATAAGTTCAGGAGTAAAAATGTGCTTAACAAGTCACACAAGTTGCATGGACTCACTGTGTGGAATAATAGTGTTTAACCATTTTTTCATGACTACCTCATCTCTGTCAAGCACTGAATTTCAAACAAATTAAACAAAGACCAGGGAGGTTGCCTCAAAGGGAAGCTATTGGTAAATGGGTGAAAAAAAGAAAAAAAAGAAGCAGACATTGAATATCCCTTTGAGCATGGTGAAGTTATTAATTACACTTTGGATGGTGTATCAATACAACCAGCCATTACAAAGACACAGGCATCCTTCCTAACTCAGTTGCCAGAGAGGAAGGAAACTACTCAGGGATTTCTCCATGACGCCAATGGTGATTTTTTTTAAAGTTAGAGGCCTCCCAAGTGACACAGCGGTCTAAGGCACTGCATTGTAGTACTAGCGGCGTCACTACAGATCAGGGTTCGATACCAGGCTGTGTTGCAGCTGGCCGCGACCGGAAGACCCATGAGGCGGCACACAATTGGCCCAGCGTCGTCCAGGTTTGGGGAGGGTTTGGCCGGCCGGGATATCCTTGTCCCATCGTGCTGTAGTGACTCCAGTGGTGGGCCGGGCGCATGCACACTGACACGGTCGCCTGGTGTACGGTGTTTCCTCCGACACAATGGTGTGGTTGGCTTCTGGGTAAGGCGAGCAGCGTGTCAAGAAGCAGTGCGGCTTGGCGGGTCGTGTTTTTGAGGATGCATGGCTCTTGACCTTCGCCTCTCCCGAGTCCATACGGGAGTTCCAGCGATGGGACAAGACTAACAATTGGATATCACAAAATTGGCGAGAAAAAGGGGTAAAAAGTACACAAAAAAATAAAATAAATGTTAATTGTTTAGGGCTGTGATGGGAGAAAACTGAGGATGGATCAACAACATCGTAGTTACTCCACAATATTAACCTAATTCAGAGTGAAAAGGAAGCTTGTACAGAATAAAAATATTCCAAAACATGCATCCTGTTTTCAACAAGGCACTAAAGTAATACAGCAAAAAATGTGGCAAAGCAATTAACTTTTGTTGTGTTTAGGGCAAATCCCATACAACAGAGTACCTCTCCATATTTTCAAGCATAGTGGTGGCTGCATCATGTTATGGGAATGCTTGTTATTGTTAAGTGGTGAGGGTTTTTATAGGATAAAAAAAAAAATACATGGAATGGAGCTAAACACAGGCAAAATCCTAAAGGAAAACATGGTTCAGTCTGTTGCTTCTGCAAAGTATTGACTCAGGGGTGTGAATACTTATGGAAATTACATGTACTATATATACACAAAAGTATGTGGATACCCCATTCAAATTAGTGGATTCAGCTATTTTAGCCACACCGGTTGTTGAAGTGTAAAATTGAACACAGCCATGCAATCTCCATAGACAAAGATTGGCCTTACTGAACATCTTAGTGACTTTCAACATTGCACTGTCCAAGGATGCCACCTTTCCAACATCAGTTCATAAAATTTTCTGCTCTGCTAGATCTGCCCCGGTCAACTGTAAGTGCTGTTATTGTGAATTGGAAACGTCTAGGAGCAACAACGGCTCAGCCGCGAAGTGATAGGCCTCACAAGCTCACAGAATGGGACCACCGAGTGCTGAAGTGCGTAGCTCGTAATAATGGTCTGTGGAAAGGCGTTCTCTGGAGTGACGAATCACGCTTTACCATCTGGTAGTCCAAGGAACAAATCTGGGTTTGGCGGATGACTAGAGAACACTACCTGCCCCAATGCATAGTGCCAACTGTATAGTTTGGTTGAGGAGGAATAATGGTCTGGGGCCGTTTTTTTTAATAGTTCGGGCTAGGCCTCTTAGTTCCAGGGAAGGGAGATCGTAATGCTTCAGTATACAATGACATTCTAGACTATTCTGTGCTTCTAACTTTGTGGCAACAGTTTTGGAAGGCCCTTTCCAGTTTCAGCATGACAACGCCCTGGTGCACAAAGCGAGGTCCATACAGAAATGGTTTGTCGAGATCGGTGTGGAAGAACTTGACTGGCCTGCACAGAGCCCTGACCTCAAACCCATCAAACACCTTTGGGATGAATTGGAACGCTGACTGCGAGCCAGGCCTAATCGCCCAACATCAGTGCCCAACCTCACTAATGCTCTTGTGGATGAATGGATATAAATACCCACAGCAATGTTCCAACATCTAGTAGAAAGCCATCCCAGAAGTGTGGAGGATGTTATAGCAGCAAAGGGGGACCAACTCCATATTAATGCCCATGATTTTGGTATGAGATGTTTGACGAGCAGGTGTCAACATACTTTTGGTCACGTAGAGTATTTCATTTTCAATACATTTGAAAAAAATTCTAAAAACATGTTTTCAATTGTTCATTATGGGGTATTGTGTGTAGATGGATGAGAGAAAAAAGCTATTTAAACCATTTTCAATTCAGGCTGTAAAACAAAATGTGGAATAAGTCAAGGGGTATGAATACATACTGAAGCCACTGTACATACACCCATAACTGTACATTTTACACATTATACATATTACATTACTATAAGGGACAAGCCTAAAGTAAGTAATGGTTCACATGAGATTCAAAAGCATTGGAGGAAATTCCCTTTAATCAATCACCAATATTGAATACTTGTTTAGATAAGTTAGTGGAACTCAACTCACCAACGCCCACTGTACTTAGAAATACTGGTTTTCAAAATAAAGAAATTACCTTTTTTTTATCTCCAAACCATAGCTACATTAGGCAACCAAGTACAATATCAAAAAATATTATTTGTTGACTGAACAATGATATCTACAAAGATTGTGGGTGGCAATCTCCAATGTGGCAGTCAAAACATGAATGGACATAAAAGCACATGGTTTACTTTACTTTTCAGCGTTAGGCCTATATTTCACTAAACCGCACTGCTGAAAAGTCTTCATTACCATCAATGGTAAAAAAATATGAGAAGATTCTTTAATTTGCAAGTGTTACATAACATATTTATACCTAATGATCCACTGTGAGACTTGTAGATCTATAAAACATAATATATAACATTGAACATCCTTTAGATTAAAACACTGGAATTCATTGATGAATACTATATTTTTTTAAAGAACTAAATTGGGACTGTAAGAATGTGTATTTTAGCTTGGTGGAGACAGCCCAATCGCTACGTTCACCATCAGGCTGGTTCACCATCCAGGCTGTGTGATTAGTCATAGTACAAAAAGTCATAGAGCATCAGAAATATGGAGGCAAACTGTAAACAGAAGCACCTCGTTTTACGTTCATAGTTTATCATTTGATCATACATGCTGTCCATCTAATAACGGAAAACACAAACCCAAACACACACTTAAAACCAAACTGACACCGGTTTATCAATAGATAGACTATGACGACAGCTCTTTAAGGCTTGTAACACAACATTAAAATAGAGGGTGGGGAGAGCGCAATACCGCAAAACATGCACTACTACACAAGCGTTGCAGTTAGTCATTAGTTATCCTGGTGTGTAGAAAACAACTCAGGCAGTCTTTGTTTCTCATTTAGCAGAAGCATTTCTCGTTCACACAAGACAATGCAAGCCACGCCACATCAGCCCGTATTGATGTGGTTCCACCAGAAAAATTGTCAGGTGAAGGAAATTCCAACAATCTGGTGCAATTAAGAAATAATAGCCTTGACGTCTCCTCTTTTTCATGAGTGAAAAAAATAATCTAGGCAACGCCACTCTCTCACATAGATACAAGGGTGAAATTGAGAGTTCCAACGGGAGACATTGCAAGGTGAGATAGTAAACAGTAGGAACTAGGCTAATCTGTGAAAAATGACTATGGAAAAGCCAGCAATTCAGGACACAGAAATGCCCATTTAACCCCTGTATACGAACACAAAAACATGTCAAATCGAACAACAAGGGCAAGGGATTACATGGCTGAAATTTGCATGTCAATGTAAAACATCGGACTCATGTTAGAAGTCCAGCGAAAAGCTCTTTCAAAATTGGCAGTATTCAACCTCACTCCTTGAGAAGCGACTGTCCGTATCAAACTGAAATTCGTATCAAAGATTCTTACATGACTGGCCTGAGACGTGTTCTTTGCCCGTTGTCTGTTTTAACATGAAGTCATGAAAACTTGGATGCAACACTTAACACGGACATGGAGACTGAAAAAAATCAGCTTAATGAAAAATCTTCTTTTTTTTTTGGAGTGTGTGTTGAGGACAACAGACGCAACTAGACTATACTAGATCCCACTGAGGTCACAGAAGGTTGCTGAGGTCACAGAAGGTTGCTGTGGTGGTCCCACAGGTTCGGCAGTATTACATGCAATGAGAACCAAGTCAGAGTTACAGTCCCTACTCCAAAAACGAATGTGTCCAGTTCTCAACACACAATAATTGTACAGCTTATCACATTAAATTAACACATTATCATTTATATTACAGTTAGTTGCTGAGATTAATGCCATGCGATCGACAACCACTGATTGGGTGGTGGAATAGTACTTTTACACTGTCAACCGCTTTTTAGACTAGGTTGTATTAAAACCTAAATGTACTTATCACCTGTTCCTCATCAAAATAACCAAGTCGTACCGACTCATAAGAGCTTTCTCTTCAGGTTTCAATGAAGACGGCTGAGAATGGAAAGAAAAAAATATTGGTAAAATACTGTACTTGCGTCACATGAATCCAGCAGCTACATTATATACATATAACGCCATTGCACAATGCTAAGCATCATCATACCAAGGTTAGCTGCAGTCGTAAATTGACATACAACAGAACATTTTGACCGTAAGTTTAAGTCAACACAGACCGCACTGTTGGGGTGCAAGGGATGCTGGCTTTACACGACAGCACACTAAACTGGATTCCAGTTCCTTGTCAATTTCATTATGCATAAATTGAGTGTGGAAACCCCGTTTTTCAAGGGATAACCACTGACAGACCAGGCTCCTCTCACTCTAAAAACTCTGGTTGAGTAGGTGACTACTGCCATCTTTAGTTGAGGATGATGTATTAAAATGTCAGACTATAGACTCATAAAACCAAGATGGCACCTTGCCTTCTAATATGGAGACAACTTTAAATGTGACATGAGATGATTATGACTCTGCTTACATTTAGATTTAACTCCTGTAATTAATTAAAGAAATGTATACACATCCAGCAAAATTAAATAGACTGCAACCTTCCTTTAAAATGTGTAAATATTCAGGAATACTCAGTGTGCGTTGAGCTCAATTCCATTTCAATTAGTTGTTATTGAGTGATAAATACATACTGAACTGGCATTGAACTCAACCTAGGTCAGAGACAGAACTGTGCAACTGTAAAAGTGCCTCTGAGAAGGAAGGAAAGAGAGAAGGCAGTGAAGGTAGAGGAAAAGGGAGAAAGAGCTGGGGAGGATTGTGAGTGAGGCCTCTACCAGTCTGCATTGTCCCAGGTTTCCTCAGCAGGTTTGGCGGGGGCGGCTGCGGGGCTTTTCTTGCCCTTGGCCTCTCCACCAGCAGCGTTGTCCCAGTTGTTGTCCCAGGCCTCCCAGCTGTCTCCAGTGCTGTGTTTGTTGTTGGATGCCGCCTTCGAGCCCCAGTTGTCCCAGCTGTCGGAGCTCTTCTTCTCAGCAGCAGAGTTATCGACGTTGGTCCAACTGTCGCTGCTTGGGGACTTCTTGGGCTTGGAGGAGCTGGTGCTGCCAAAGGACGTCCAGAAGTCCTGCGCAGGGGCCTGGCCTAGTTCTGGGCCTGAGGAATTGAACTGGTAACCTTCAGTGGCGTCCATGTTCTGGTAGCTCTCTTCTTCTGACCTGTGGGAGAAGGTTCGTCACAAAGAGGGGAGACGGTTATCTCAGAAATAAAGACCCTCAACGGACACATCACTATGCCTAATTCCAGATTAATTTAATCATTTTGATTTACCCGTCCTCTGGCTTTCCAGCAAAGAAGTCAGTCATGTCCTTCCAGCCTTTTGCACCAGCATCCTGAACCTGAGAAGAGGGAACACATGTCAAACAAAATTGAGAAAACATCAATAGACATGAAATGTTGATAAAGTCTACAACACTCACCAAAACAAGTTTACAAATCATGTTTATCAGATTCACAATAGTTCATTGACCAAAGTAAAGGTTGTATTAGGTTGTACAAGTTAATATAAGTACAATTCAATCTACACAGTACTCACCACCAGAAAAACAATAGCAGCAAGAGAAAAGGGAGATACAAATTGCATGAATATCTTCAAAATGTACATCAACACACCCAAACCAGTCTCCTTTTCAGAGTAAGCAGTGTGATGACTACACCAACGTATTTTACCTTGCTAAACTTAGGCTAATTCCTAATGAGTGCATAGCTTCACACGACCCTTACTCAGGAGACTGGTTGTAGGTTTGCAGTGAGGCAGAGGTCTGCCTTCTCCTACCTTGGATGCCAGCCCAGCAATGCCGACGGACATTTCATCTAGCAACTTGCCATCTTTTACCTGGACAAGCCAAATCACCGTTAATGGAAATGGAGACAACTCACAGCATCAAGAGGTGGGTGTGTAAATCAGGACATCACCACACAGACTAGCTCAGGCAGTGTTTCTGATTGTGAACAGTTGCACATTTTATTGTGCGCAAAGTGATTAGTCTTAGATTTTATTTTACTGAGAGGACAATAATGTGGTGATTAGCCTACTTATGAGACAGTAGGTGATTTCTGTTAGTCTCAGTCAAGATAGATATGAAAACACCCATTTTAAGAAGCTATGTTGAATATTTCTACATCAAGCAATTAGCTATTACACATGCACAGTGCACACTATAGTCAGTCACTAGAGCAGACACATTCCAAAGGAGACAATGCAAATCAAATGTAAAGCTGGTTTTATGAAGCATATTAGCCTATTAACTAACTTTAAACAGTTACCTTTTCGTGGGTAGGTTTGATAACATTCTCATTTAATGTCTGTCCTAACTCTGTGGCCTAGTCGGGAGTGACAGGGAGAAGATGTGTGAATTAAACAGAACAGTTCAACATTCACGACATTGCAAGACACTGACTGAATTTCTGAGTAGCAGGAAGCTGAGGCAGGCGAGGGAACTGTCATTCCATTCACTAGGACATTAAACAAGCAGAGTCAGCACAGCGAGGGCTGACCCTCAATGGGAACTGAGCAATGGAATGGTCATGCAGGGATATATAACCCTATGGTTGGTGAGTACAAAATAAGTGGTCATCATGTTTATTATTATGCCAAGATTTCTTTCTTTGTAAATGACAAGAATGTTCACACTCCTTGAATGGTTTCTCAACCATTGTCTTAAGGAGCCACTAAAGTGAAAGTGATCAAGAACTTCATATTAATTAATAATTTTAAACTACTACAGCCCTTGATATTAAGATTATCCATCAGCTGCAAAATATATGTTTTTCTGTCTGCAGCCAAGAAAAGCTCAATGTAACACTACTGGTTAGGCTAACTGTACTTATCCACCATTTTGCAGTGGTGGGTCTGGTCATTTTCACATACATTTTCAGACAGGACTCCGATGACCAGCCGACAAGCTTAGGGTGGGAATGAATACATTCATGAAAACAATGAGTAAAATGGGAGATGCAGGTATATGGACAAAGAGCATGCATTTGTTAATGATTTTACCGGCTCGGGGGGCGGCTTATAGCCCCTTAACTACGTCCAGAGAAAGCAAGGAAGTTAAAGAAGCGACAAACAGTTTAAACTACAGTAATGTTCACAGAATAAGGTCAGTTATTTGTCCAGTTCATTTATGAGCAAAAATAAAAAGGGAAACCTGTGGAAGAAAATCTATGTTCCATGAGCTCTGAAGGCTAAACATTTGCACTGCTGTTTCTGCTGCAGATGGAAACACATACAGTGGTGCATCCATAGAATTACGTTATATCTGGAATAATTATTTTTCTGTGGGTACATCATATGGAATTAGGAGGTTGAACCTCTTAACCAATACATGAAAATGTCTTACTCAAATAAATGACCCTAGCTTGGTATTTCCTGAGAGAGGGGGCTAGAACTATTTATCTTTAGCAGATCATCATGACTATCCACACTGACTATATGCCCATCCACGGGTCTCTACCCCCTCAGACAACTGCTAAAATTATTATTGTATTAGATTTTATACTCCATTACGCTGCCGTCCATTGATTATTGATCGCGATTACCATTAGTATTTACCTATTTGTCCTGCTACTGATCGCTATTACTCTTGTTTACATGTACAGTATATTTTACCATTAGTATATTACCATAAGTGAGTATACAAATTACTCCTTCAATTACAGACTGACCAGGTGAAAGCTATGATCCTTTATTTGATGTCACTTGTTAAATCCACTTCAAATCAGTGTAGCTAGATGAAGGGGACGAAACAGGTTACAGAGCCTGGAGACATGGATTGTGTATGTGTGCCATTCAGAGGGCAAGACAAAATATTTAAGTGACTTTGAACGGGGTATGGCAGTTGGTGCCAGGCGCACCGGTTTGTGACAAGAACTGCAACACTGCTGGGTTTTTCACGCTCAACCGTTTCCCGTGTGTATCAAGAATGGTCCACCACCCAAATGACATCCAGGCAACTTGACAACTGTGCGAAGCATTGAAGTCAGTATGGGCCAGCATACCTGTGGAACGCTTTCGACGTTCAACTCAATATTAGGAAGGTGTACCTAACATTGTAGAAGACATCAAAACCATGAAACAGCACATATGAAATCATGTAGTAACCCCCCCCAAAAAGTATTAAAATCCAAATATATTTTATATTTGAGATTCTTGAAGTAGCCACCCTTTGCCTTGATGACAGCTTTGTATATTCTTGGCACTCTCTCAACCAGCTTCATGAGGTATTCACCTGGAATGCAGGAAAGAACAGCTTAAATAAGCAAAGAGAAACGACAGTCCATCATAACTTTAAAGACATCAAGGTCAGTCAATGCGTACTTTCAGTCGCAAAAACGTGCAGTCGCAAAAACCATCAAGCACTATGATGAAACTGGCTCTCATGAGGATTGCCACAGGAAAGAAAGACCCCGAGTTACCTCTGCCGCAGAGGATAAGTTCATTAGAGAGTTACCAGCCTCAGAAATTGCAGCCCAAATAAATGCTTCAGAGTTCAAGTAACAGGCTCATCTCAACATCAACTGTTCAGAGGAGACTGTGTGAATCAGGCCTTCATGGTCAAATTGCTGCAAAGAAACCACTATTAAAGGACACCAATAAGAAGAAGTGACTTGCTTGGGCCAAGAAACACGATCAATGAACATTAGACCGGTGGAAATCTGTTGTCTAAATGTTACATTTTTGCTCCCAACCGCCATGTCTTTGTGAGACGCAGCGTAGGTGAACGGATGACCTCCGCATGTGTGGTTCCCACCGTGAAGCATGGAGGTGGTGGTGTGATGGTACTTTGCTGGTGACACTGTCAGTGGTATATTTAGAATTCAAGGAACACTTAACCAGCAAGGCGACCACAGCATTCTGCAGCAATACCCAATCCCATCTGGTTTGCGCTAATGTCGGACTATTTGTTTTTCAACAGGACAATGACCCAACACTCCTCCAGGCTGTGTAAGGCCTATTTGACCAAAAAGGAGCGTGATGAAGTTCTGCATCAGATGACCTGGCCTCCACAATCCCCCGACCTCAACCCAATTGCGATGGTTTGGGATGAGTTGGACCGCAGAGTGAAGAAAAAGCAGCCCAAAAGTGCTGAACTCCTTCAAGACTGTTGGAAAAGCATTCTAGGTGAAGCTGGTTGAGAGAATGCCAAGAGTGTGCAAAGCTGTCATCAATGCAAAGGGTGGCTACTTTGAAGAACCTAAAATATATTTTGATTTGTTTAACACTTTGGGTTACTACATGATTCCATGTGTTATTTCATAGTTTTGATTTCTTCACTATAACTCTACAATTTAGAAAATAGTAAGAATAAAAGAAAAACCCTTGAATGAGTACGTGTCCAAACTTTTAACTGGTACTGTTTATCATACTAAATCAAATTACATTTTATTTGTCACATGCGCCGAATACAACAGGTGTAGACCTTACTGTGAAATGCTTACTTACAAGCTCTTAAATCAATAATGCAGTTCAAGAAAGTTTATTTATTTATGCATAAACCCACCTCAACCACTCCAGTAAACCTGCACATTGAATAAAAGGTACTGGCACTGACCTAAACATACTCTTGCATTCTCGTGTTTTTTTAACTCGCATCGTAGTTATTATTATTATCACTGCATTGTTGGAAAGAGCTCTGAAGGTAAGAATTTCCCTGTACTGCTTTACACTTATTGTATCCTGTGCATGTGGCGAATAAACTTTGAAAGATATTTATTACTTGTGTCATGCGAGCATGAGCATAATAATGGTTTGCTTTTTCATCAAAAAGGGATTCACACAATCACATCTTTATCAACTTTGTTAAATGGCATCTCAGACCTGTAAGGTTAAGAGTTTGTATCTACACATTCATATAAATAGTCTAATCTAAATGCATGTTTTTAGAGCAGTACAGTAAGTTGCAAAATGATGCTAGTAAAAAAAAAAAACTTTACGATATCTTAATAGTAACTAAAAGTTTTAAAAACTTGATGGTGCTAATCAATCGGGTACTAATTAACTGTTGAATAAAATAAAGTCATACCTTTAGAGTTGCTGAGGTTGCAAGTTTTGCAGTCTGGTCCAGTGAAAAGACGGGAAAAAAGCTATTAACAAACAGTGAAATTAAGTTCTGTGACAGGATAACAGCTTTCCTTGGAGATACTTACATTATCTTTGGCGACGGCTGCAATTTTGCTTGCTCCGATTGTGAAATTGCTCCAGCCCTATCAAACAAAACATAAAATTCACACACAATTCACCACGGCAGATATCTTAAACTCTGCGTCCCAAATAGACACACGAGTCACCATGACAGATACCTTAAACTCCATGTCTGTGTCCCAAATATAGGGAATATGGTGCCATTTGGGAACCCCCCCTTTACTTCAGGGCCATGCAGATTCCCAGATGCTGTGCCATATTACTGCCGTACCGAGTAAATGGAAGATAGAGCGTTGTTCAGGACATCATCCTCCTTCTTCTCTGGGGTCGGTGTATTCCCAAAGCCAACATAGCGGTTCTCCTGATTCCCACTATAACCGCCACCACTACAGGGGAAATGATATGTTTGCATAAATTATAAGTCTTCATAAAAGGTGAGCAAAAACCTATATAATAAATTACATTAAGGAAGTGCTTTTATGTAACGTGACTTACAATCATGCATACGCATATGGGTGGTCCCAGCGGGAAATAAAAATAAATGACAAATATGGATGAAATTGATCTTAAAGCAAAAGTACAAATGTGTACTTTGTGGTATCTTACTTTTGGATTAAGACCCTGTGCTATACATTGGTTGAGCATTTACAGATAAAGTCTTGAAAGTTGTTAGTTAAAATTATGGTTAAGAATATATATAAAGAGAAAAATCAGATTCAAGTTATCTTTAAACAATAGTAAAACGTGCTCTGTGGCATCTTACTTTTGGTTTAGACTGTGCTTTCTGGCTACAATATGTTAACAGCGCATTCGCAAAGAATTCAGAATCCTTGACTTTTTCCACATTTTGTTACGTTACAGCCTTATTCTAAAAAGGATTACATAGTCCCCCCCCCCCTCACCAACCTATACACAATACCCCATAATGACAAAGCAAAAACAGGTTTTTAAAGTGTTTTGCAAATTTATTACAAAAAAAACAGAAATATGACATTTACACAAGTATTCAGACCCTTTACTAAGTACTTTGTTGAAGCACCGTTTGCAGCAATTACAGCCTCGAGTCTTCTTGGGTATTGACGATAAAAGCTTGGCACTAAACTATCCTTCCAGACTCATATTAAACATCGCCAATCCAAAATTAAATCTAGAATCGGCTTCCTATTTCGCAACAAAGCCTCCTTCACTCTCGCCGCCAAACATACCCTCGTAAAACTGACTATCCTACCGATCCTCGACGGAAGCTATTTTGTAAATGACATCAATACTCTACTCAGCAAACTGGATGCAGTCTACCACAGTGCCATCCGTTTTGTCACCAAAGCCCCTTATATCACCAACCACTGTGACCTGTATGCTCTAGTCGGCTGGCCCTCGCTACATATTCGTCGCCAGACCCACTGGCTCCAGGTCATCTATGCTAGGTAAAGCTCCGCCTTATCTCAGCTGACTGGTCACGATAACAACACCCACCTGTAGCACGCGCTCCAGCAGGTATATCTCACTGGTCATCCCCAAAACCAACACCTACTTTGGCCTCCTTTCCTTCCAGTTCTCTGCTGCCAATGACTGGAACGAATTGCAAAAATCGCTGAAGCTGGAGACTTATATTTCGCTCACTAACTTTAAACAACAGCTATCTGAGCAGCTGTACATAGCCCATCTGTAAATAGCCCACCCAATCTACCTACCTCAACCCCATATTGTTTTTATTTACTTTTCTGCTCTTTTGCACACCAGTATTTCTACTTGCACATCACCATCTGCTCATCTATCACTCCAGTGCTAATTTGCTAAATTGTAATTACTTCACTACTATGGCCTATTTATTGCCTTACCTCCTCACACCATTTGCACACACTGTATATAGACTTTATTTTTTTATATTGTGTTATTGACTGTATGCTTGTTTATTCCATGTGTAACTCTGTTGTTTGTGTCGCACTGCTTTGCTTTATCTTGGCCAGGTCGCAGGTGTAAATGAGAACTTGTTCTCAACAACTTACCTGGTTAAATAAAGGTGAAACAAAAAAATAAACATGTATTTATGGAGTTTCTCCCATTCTTCTCTGCAGATCCTCTCAAGCTCTATCAGGTTAGATGGGGAGTGTTGCTGCACAGCTATTTTCAAGTCTCTCCAGAGATGTTCGATCGGGTTCAAGTCCAGGCTCTGGCTGGGCCACTCAAGAACATTCAGAGACTTGTCCAGAAGCCACTCCTGGATTGTCTTGGCTGTGTGCTTAGGGTCGTTGTCCTGTTGGAAGGTGAACTTCGCCCCCAGTCCTGAGTGGATCTCTCTGTACTTTGCTCTGTTCATCTTTCCCTTGATCCTGACTAGTCTCCCAGTCCCTGCCGCTGAAAAACATCCCCACAGCATGATGTTGCCACCAACATGCTTCACCGTAGGGATGGTATTGTCCAGGTGATGAGCGGTGCCTGGTTTCCTCCAGACGAGACGCTTGGCATTCAGGCCAAAGAGTTCAATCTTGATTTCCTCAGACCAGAGTCCTTTAGGTTCATTTAAGCAAATTCCAAGCAGGCTGTCATGTGCCTTTTACTGAGGAGTGGCTTCTGTCTGGCCACTCTACCACAAACGCCTGATTGGTGGAGTGCTGCAGAGATGGTTGTCCTTCTGGAAGGTTCTCCCATCCCCACAGAGGAACTCTGTCGGGGTGACCATCGGGTTCTTGGTCAACACCCTGACGAAGGCCCTTCTCCCCCGATTGCTCAGTTTGGCCCGGGCGGCCAGCTCCAGGAAGAGTCTAGGTGGATTCAAATTTATCCATTTAAGAATGATGGAGGCCACTGTGTTCTTGGGGACCTTCAATCCTGCAGAATTATTGTAAAAAAAAATGTGTACCCTTCCCCAGGGGACAGGATTGTGCCTCGACACAATCCTGTCTAGGAGCTCTAGGGACAAGGCTATAGTGGTGAAATAATTACAATTTAGCAATTAAACACTGGAGTGATAGATGTGCAGAAGATGAATGTGCAAGTAGAGATATTGGGGTGCAAAGGAGCAAAAAAATATAACAAAAGATTTAAGTGCCTTTGAATGGGGTATGGTACTAGGTGCCAGGCGCACCAGTTTGTGTCAAGAACTGCAAAGAAGCCTGTTTTTTCACGCTCAACCATTTCCCGTGTGTATCAAGAATGGTCCACCACCCAAAGGGCATCCAGCCAACTTGACACTGTGGGAAGCAATGGAGTCAACATGAGCCAGCATCCCGGTGGAATGCCTTGTAAAGTCCATGTCTGACAAATTGAGGCTGTTTTGAGAGGGGGGTGGGGGGGGGGGGGCTGTACATCTGCTTCAGAGACAAGCATGGCATGGATACAATAGTCTCACCTCTGATAAGAGTTCACATCGTCACTCAACCAGTCCTCAAACACCTTGTCTGAAGGGTTTCCCGAGTTCTGGCCAGGGCCCCCTGAGCTACATTGGAAAACCAACCACAGATTATTATGGGATGTGATAATATTGGAAATGGGTACTTTGAAAATATTCAAGTAAGTGAATACTTTAGCTATATGAAATAAAACTCTTTTCACCCTTACCGATGAGACGACGAAAGTCCGGTCTTAGCCTGTGGCGGAGTCCAGTCCTTGGCAGAGGAAGTTTCAATAGACCACTCTTTCCCCTCTGCAATGGTTGCAACCTGTCAATAGAATAAAGAGGCATGCATTTCAGTGAGTGAGACCATTATAGATGTACTGTTTGATATTAGCATTGGAAATTCAGAAATGTTGATTTGGAGTGTCCCCGGCAACTTTATCATGTACATGACCATTAAATTAATGACTCAAAAGGGAGGCTTCCTTACCTTGTCTCTGAAAAGTGCAGCAGGTCTGCTGTTATATTTGTCCTGCATGGTCCAGGTGGCATCGTAATCATCTTGGAGTTCAAGAAACATTCGAAACTTTCCGTTCCCTCCCGCCTTCATCTTCTCCAGCTCAATGTCCTTCCACTTGTCCATGGTAACAGAGCGCACAAAGCTACAGTACAGAGATCACATTAGGGGTTAAATACTTCCAAACCGACTTGACAGGAAATGTTACTTTATTTAACTAGGCATGGGATCTTATATAAGAAGACATTTGGATGACTAGGTGGGTATGGTGGGTTAAAGAATATAAGTGGTAATCATCATCTTAGAAGGGCATGGTTGAAGGCTTGAACAATGACTTATTCAGGATAAGAGATTCAACAGTAGAGGGTTGACATTCATGCACAGACGAGCCTCTGCAGGCAAGCATAAATACCAGCACAATCAGAAAAATCGTCCTTTTGGAACATGGAAGTTACTCACCTAAGGTGCACTCCCAAGCCTCTGTGTTTGCCAGAACATTCCAGACAAATCCAGATCCCATAGGTCACACTCACCCACTGAGGATTGAAGCCCCCACACTCAAAGCAAAGCTGAGAAAAGAGGGGAAAATGTTGGCTCGCTATTTGATGTCGATATTGAAAACATGGATGTGGACACTATCACATTGAATATCTCAACAGAGATTGTTCACCCACAAGGTCCTAACGTCAGTTCAGCCTTGGCCCTTTGGGCAATCAAGTCGTGACTAAGTCAGCTACAACGTTACTGGTCAAACAGCAAACTAACGTTAGCTAGCTACTCACGTTGTTTTCCTCCTGGGTTCTCACTTCCTTCAAAACTCTTCTGGTCCTTGGGCTTGCCATTTTCACTGACACTGAAGAGAGTAATTATTAGCAATCGTACACATAAATCACGTCCTAGCTGCTTATGTTATCACCAACCAAGCCGGCATCAAAGCAATAACGTGTATAGCTTAGCTAACTACCAAGCGGCTAACATAGGACGCCAATGACAGACTTTGAAAGCCATACCTTGTTAAATAAACAATATTCGAAAATACGAACTGACTGCAACTAGAAAGCTGAATGTCATTCAATAGTCTATACTATGTATGATAGTGTATCTGATCTAACAGTTACTGTAGCTAACTGTTGTTAACTACGACTATGCTACTGCTAGCTCGTAGTCTCTTACCAGGCTGGGTATTGTAGAAACTAAAGAACGCGGTGTTTAAAGCGTCTCTAGTGCTTAGCTAGTTCGATATGGCTTTTTGCTAAATACGTGGAGTTAATTGACACCCATTGCGAAGAGCTATGCTAGCGGATGGCAAACACTGGTGGCCATGTTGACAACTAGCCAGTGGCAGATTTGCCTACGTTGGCATTGCAATGCATTATGGGTATTTTTATATATTTTTTTTATATGAAGGACTGTGACACTGACATACAAACACTGTTATGTGGAGCATTATTCCAATTGCCTGAGTAATTGTACCTATTAAAATGCAGGATGCATACATATCTAGCTACAATATTAGTCTATTGAAGATAAATGTCACTGAGGCTTTCATCTCTGCAATAATAATGGCATATTTTTGTAGGCACTCAGCCATGGTTTGCTGGACAATGCCTATGGGAAAAATCAATGTCGTTTCTGGAGAGTTTTGGGATAAACTCCGAAAATAAGGCCTGTGGTAAACACAGGCTTAGGAGATATCATACGTTTAGATTAATTAGCCTAAGCTTGTTATCAATAGAGCTCGCCAACTTGTAGTCCTAAAAACCGCAAATGAATGGGGGAAAAAAATATGGTTAACACAGGCTTAGTAGATCTAATACGTTTTGTTCTATGAGATAATATCAGTCAGTTAACATGACCTTTATGAATTAAGAAGCCTTTTATGTGCTTTTAAAAAAGTACATACATGCTTCAAAATTCACAAAAAGTTACTTTGGCTAATTATGCATAGGTCGTTTTTTACTGTATTTATTTATGTCAATACTGCTTGCTCATTTCAAATTAACATTCAATGTAGCCTACATTTCATCCCAAATGAAATAGCTAACTAAGCCTAATAATTTGTATAAGGTTAGATCAAGGAAAGCCCCAGCTTTATCAGAGACATAGGTTTACATCATCAGAATAATACCCATATCTAATAATCTACAGGGGTGCGAATCCTATATTTTATTTTGCTTCAACGATTGGAAATTACGCAACACTTCAAAATAAGCTTTCATAGTCGTGGAGAAATCTAGGCAACTAAATATGAGGCGTATGAGCCATTTGGATCTAACAAGCAACATGCCGGTAGACCTATTTCTACATGCCAACCCCTCCCCACGAGCCAAAAAACAGACCGTGCATGATCCTATACAGAGTGGTTGGAGAGTCATCAGTGGCAAGTTAAGTGCGACCTCAGCCCACTCACACTCCTGGGGTAGCCTTGCTTTAAAGAACCAAGGAAAATACCTTTTATATATACTGAAAAAATATATAGACGCAACATGCAACAATTTCAACGATTTTAACATTCAATTCTCTGGCAACAGCTCTGGTGGACATTCGTGCAGTCAGCATGCCAATTGCATGCTCCCTCAAAAGTTGAGACATCTGTGGCATTGTTGTGTGACAAAACTGCACATTTTAGAGTGGCCTTTTATTGTCCCCAGCACAAGGTGCACCTGTGTAATGATCATGCTGTTTAATCAGCTTCTAGATATGCCACACCTGTCAGGTGGATGGATTATCTTGGTAAAGGATCAAATGCTCACTAACAGGGATGTAAACAAATTTGTGCACAAGATTTGAAAGAAATACGTTTTTTGTGTGTGTGGAACAATTCTGGGATCTTTTATTTCAGCTCATGAAACATGGGACTAACACTTTACATGTTGTGTTCGTATTTTTGTTCAGTATATATGCCTATACAGTGCATTCAGAAAGTATTCAGATCCCTTGACCTTTTCCATATTTTGTTACATTACAGCCTTATTCTAAAATCGATTAAATTGAGGGTTTTTCCATCATCAATCTACACACAATACCCCATAATGACAAAGTAAAAAAAGGTTTTTAGAAATGTTTGCAAATGTATTCAAAATAAAGAACTGAAATATCACGTTTACATAAGTATTCAGACCCTTTGCTATGAGACTCAAATTTGAGCTCAGGTGCATCCTGTTTCCATTGATCATCCTTGAGATGTTTCTACAACTTGATTGGAGTACACCTGTGGTAAATTCTATTGATTGGACATTATTTGGAAAGGCACACACCTGTCTATATAAGGTCCCGTAGTTGACTGTGCATGTCAGAGTAAAAACCAAGCCATGAGGTTGAGGGAATTGTTCATAGATCTCCGAGACAGGATTGTGTCGAGGCACTCTTCATAGTGCTGGCCGCCCAGCAAAACTGAGCAATCGGGGGAGAAGGCCTTGGATAGGGAGGTGACCAAGAACCCAATGGTCACTCTGACAGAGCTCCTGACACTCTGACAGAGCTCTCTGGAGACACTTGAAAATAGCTGTGTAGCGACACTCCCTGTCCAACCTGACAGAGCTTGAGAGGATCTGCAGAGAAGAATGGGAGAAACTCCCCAAGTACAGGTGTACCAAGCTTGTAGTGTCATACCCAAGAAGACTTGAGGCTGTAATCACTGCCAAAGGTGCTTCAACAAAGTACTGAGTAAAGGGCCTGAATACTTAGTTGTGGAGGACCAGACAAGGCCCCTGTGGCCTCATTTATAAACCATGCGTAATACAAAATATACCCGAAAATGTGCCAGCCCATTTTTCACGCAAAAGTTCGATTTTTGTTTTTTATGAACTTGAGGGGAGAATGTGCTCACCTCCCTGAAAACTTTAGACCAGTGGTCACCAACCTTTTTGGCATGAAGACCACTTTCACAGTCAAAAGCTAGCAGAGATCTACCTCTCAGAACTATTTTAAACATGACTTAAAAATTGTAACATCAACCTAATAAAAACAATTCTGTAGGAATTAGGTTTGTGCAGTAGGCTAATACATTATAGCAGCATATTGGCTATAAGCCTGGCCTGACAATATTGTTATTCTCAGACAATATTGGTTCTACTCTGACATATCATATAGGCTAGCATCAAACTTTGCTGTGGCCGGGGTCGTGGAAGCTATAGGCACAGTGGTTATAGCTATCGGATTAGCCAGCGGAGTAGGCACCCTCAATTTAGACACAGATCTCCTATGCAACAAATTACCATGTGCAACTATCATTTAATTGGACCTTGTAGAATATATACACTATTGAACAACAATTAGTATTTTGTATGCCGTGCCACGACATGCCAAGAGTTCCAAATGATTCAGCAAATAAAGGGGTGTTTTTTCACCATAAAATGTGAGTGGATTTGTTTCTTGCTCATTTAATGCTCATTCAGAAATGTAGTGTGAAATTTACTCAACTGTTATAAATGAGGCCACAGGACCACTGTTGTAAAGATCGAGTTCCTGTAATGTCTACATACGCCCACTAGATATCAACATATTCACACAAATGAAGGACACAACTTGGAAACAGCACATTTGTAGAAGTTTGTAAAACCACTTGCTAACCAACCCAGCACAATTTCACTGATAGGGGCTAAAGCAAAGGTACATTCTCATCCACTGCAATAATACATGCTTTCTTGAAGAGGTAGAACCCTTTTTCCATTTGATTTGAACTGTTTTGTTGAATATATTGTGCTGTACTTCACTAAATAGATTGCAGTATAACTGCAGTATACTGCAAATACTGCGTCCAAAATAACACAGTAATTTTGCAGTGTAACTGCAGTAAAAGGGCAGTATAACTGCATCAACTGCAGTACACTGCAGTTATTCTGCAATAATTGCCTCCATAATGCCACAATCGACTGCAGTTACTGCACTTTTACTGCAGTTTCAAAACTGCAATCTTTTTTTTTAAAGGGAATTCTAAAGGTATGGATATATTTTTTTTTTTTTTTATGCAAAGTCAATTGTTTGAGCATCTTTTGTTTTGAAAAACGTGTTCAATACTATAATACCTTTGAGGCATTAGCTCATTAGCTCAGTTCTTTTTCCAGTACAATAGAAACTAATTTGAGGCATACAGTAACAAACAGTCGGGAAGTTAAAAAAAAACATTTAAAACTTCTGAAAAACCATTTCCCTTATTTATTCAAAATAGACCCTGCATGGCTACTAACCTAAAAATGTATTTTATCTGAATCCGTAATCATTTCATCAGTACACATTGTTCTGTGAAACTGTAGAACGTGCTGGATTGTAAAAATGTTACTGCGGGTAATTTGAGGGACCAAAGTACAACCCTGTCTTCAGCGGTAGAGATGTGGAGTCCTGTGTAGCTGTACGGTGTGCGTTTCTGCTCTCTGCCAAATGCCAATCTATGTCTGGCAGCAGAACTATAAAGCGTGCGGATGCAGGAGTAATTGGCCTATGTGAGGTGTCCATTCCACCATGAATAACTCCACTAGCCTCAGGGTGCGGTTGCCAGTGCTGGTACTGTTGATGGAAGTGGTTTTCCTTGGTCTCTTTGCCGGCTTTGTCACCTACGACGACAATGCCAACGCCAAGTTTCAGAACAATGAGACCAACCCTATGGACAACTCCCTGTATCGGGACTATCCCTTCTTCGCGGATGTGCAGGTGATGATCTTTGTCGGCTTCGGCTGCCTGCTGGCCTTCCTGCGGCTCTATGGCTTCAGCGGGATGGTCTTCAACTTCTTAACAGCCACCTTTACCATCCAGTGGGCCATCTTGATGCAGGGCTACTTCCAGTTCTACTCTGATGGAAAGATTCACCTTGGGGTCATCAACCTGCTCAATGCTGAGTTTGCCTGTGCCGTGGTGCTCATCTCCTTCGGGGCGGTGCTGGGAAAGACCAGTCCGGTGCAGCTGCTGGTCATGGCCCTGCTAGAGGTCCCTGTCTTTGCCGTGACAGAGTGGGCTGTGCTGAAGTACCTAAAGATCAATGACGCAGGTGGCTCCATCCTCATTCACCTGTTTGCCTGTTACTTTGGGTTGGGGGTCACATTTGTGCTGTATCGGCCTAGCCTGAATGACGGCCACGTCAAAGAGATTACCAGTTACCAGTCAGACATCCTGTCGTTGATGGGCACCCTGTTTCTCTGGGTGTTCTGGCCCTCTTTCAACTCGGCTCTGACCTTAAAGGGTGATGACCAGCACAGGGCCGTCCTGCACACCTTCATAGGCCTCAGCTCCTCAACGATGACCGCTTTCGCCTTATCTGCCGTATTCAACAAGAGAGGCAAGCTCACCATGGCCGACATTCAAAATGTGACTCTCGCGGGTGGTGTGACTGTTGGGGCCTCTGTGGACATGATGATCTCCCCTGCAGTCGCCTACGCCCTTGGGATCATGGGCTGCACCGCCTGCTTCATGGGATACAGGTACCTCACCCCTTTCCTGGCCCGCCGCTTCAGGATACAAGACCAGTGTGGCATCCACAATCTCCACGGCCTCACTGGCCTCATATCCTGCACGGCTGGCATTTGTGCCATCCTCATGGCCAACGAAGAAACCTATGGCCCCAGCATGTACCAGATCTTCGCCCACCGTGCACCCATGGAGGGAGACCCAAAGCTCCTAGAGCTACAGCAGCTGATCCCAGGGCTGAGGCCCGGGTTGGGGCGCACCGCCAAGGAGCAAGCCGTCTACCAGGTGGCAGCTATCTTCTCTACCATCGGGGCAGCCGCTGTCGGTGGGGTGCTGACCGGCTTTGCACTGAAGTTGCCCTGTCTCGCTACGCCGTCTGACGAGTTCTGCTTTGACGACGAGCTGTTCTTTGACGTGCCCTCTGATTTTGCCAGCATGGGGGTGCACAAGGCCCCCCCCAGCATAAAGGACATTTAGGACAATACCAAGGTCTGAACTCACATTTCAGGCTTCCAGCCTTGTATATGGACACTGGGTTAGCAGTACTGAGGAATGAATGTGAAGGTGTGACGCTGCAAAATGTTGCACATACAGTGTTAGCTCACCACTCTCTCTTATATGACATGAGAAGATGGGATTGACATCTTATACATTCTTGCCAGCTTTCAAGTTCATTGGCATTTTGATCAATTAACAAAATAATTATTTGAATGTTTGTTGTGTACAGAAGGAATAGCGGCTGTTAATTTTGGCCTGTTATTGTTATTGCCAATTGTTATACAATTATTTGTTATGTAAATTTTGCAAGAGTTGAGCTGATCACACAAGAGAGTTTAGTTTGCTGAGACCCGTAATGTGTTAGTTTAAACCATGTGTTTCCTTAACATATTACCCAGTGTACCTTTCTGCAAGTTGTTTTTACTTTATTTTAGTCAAAACTAGAAAGGACTGACTCGAAGGCTGCGTTTACATAGGCAGCCCAATTCTGATATTTTTCACTAATTGGTCTTTTGACCAATCAGATCAGCTCTGAAAAAGGTTGGATGTAGTGCTGATTTTCCAGATTATTAAACGTTGGTTCAATTACTTGAATTCCATTTAGTTCATTTTTTTGTGAGCTCAACGAGCCGTTTCAAACACAAGATTACATAAAATCCAGAACGAACTGTCGGACGGTGTAGGGAGTTGTTGTTTTCAACTGTTTCTGCCTGCGGTTACGAAACCCCTACCTGTCCCAGACCTGCTGTTTTCAACTCTTAATGATCGGCTATGAAAAGCCAACTGAGATTTATTCCTGATTATTATTTGACCATGCTTGTCATTTATGAACATTTTGAAAATCTTGGCTCTCTCTAATTTTCTCCTTCTCTCTTTCTCTCGGAGGACCTGAGCCCTAGGACCATACGTCGGGACTACCGGCCGTGGTGACTCCTTGCTGCCCCCAGTCCGCCTGGCCTTGCTGCTATTCCAGTTTCAACTCTTCTGCCTGCGGTTATGGAACCCCTACCTGTCCCAGACCTGCTGTTTTCAACTCTTAATGATCGGCTATGAAAAGCCAACTGAGATTTATTCCTGATTATTATTTGACCATGCTTGTCATTTATGAACATTTTGAAAATCTTGGCTCTCTCTAATTTTCTCCTTCTCTCTTTCTTTCTCTCGGAGGACCTGGGCCCTAGGACCATGCATCGGGACTGCCGCCCGTGGTGACTCCTTGCTGTCCCCAGTCCGCCTGGCCTTGCTGCTATTCCAGTTTCAGCTGTTCTGCCTGCGGTTATGGAACCGCCACCTGTCCCAGACCTGTTGTTTTTCAACTCTTAATGATCAGCTATGAAAAGCCAACTGAAAATTATTCATGATTATTATTTGACCATGCTTGTCACTTATGAACATTTTTGAACATCTTGGCATAGTTCTGTTATAATCTCCACCCGGCACAGCCAGAAGAGGACTGGCCACCCCTCATAGCCTGGTTCCTCTCTAGGTTTCTTCCTAGGTTTTGGCCTTTCTAGGGAGTTTTTCCTAGCCACCGTGCTTCTACACCTGCATTTTAGCTGTTTGGGGTTTTAGGCTGGGTTTCTGTACAGCACTTCGAGATATTATCTGATGTACGAAGGGCTATATAAAATAAAATTGATTGATTGATTGAATGGGAAAATATTCAACCTAGTTCAGCGCAGAAAATGTGATAATTAACTACAATGACCAGAATCCATTGTTCCTATTCTTCCCGGCCCTGCACACAGACCATATGAGAGGAATGTACAACACAGTGACGAGACACGATTGATAGTTGTAGCAAACTTGAAAGTATGCCTTATCTACTTTGAAGAACTACTAAAATAGTGATTTCGTCAGACAGCTCTGCAGCATGGGCAACTGTGGTAACCCAATGATCACGGGATACCATTTTCACTGTCTGTCTGCTGTCTGAGAAGAGATAACATGATGACATCAAGAAATTAAATAATAAAGTCATACATTTAAAAAAAATATATATATATATACACAACTGAAATATTGTATTTAAACCCCAAACAGCAAGCAATGCAGGTGCAGAAGCAACGCCTTCATTTAAGTAAAGTAATGTGAATAAATGATGGTGGTTAATAAGTGATAAGACTTTATGGGCAGTAAACTACGATCATGGGGCTCTTATTAATTGCTTTATTCAGTGTTAGAGACAGTGTAATGTTTTCAGTGTTTTGGCAATTTAATGTCCTCAATATTTGTCTTGGAATTTCAATGAAAAAGCTCTAAAAATCATTTCAAGGTCATATTTCATAATGCATTTGATGTAAAAAAATATATATATAATAATTTAAAACCGTAATTATTTTTTTACAACAGAACCAAAACCAAAGCGAGCCCTAAAAACACTAATCGCTCAGCACTAGTCTGATGTCAAAAGATCTGATGTTATTGGTCAAAATACCAATTTGTGGAAACATTTTCAGAATTTAGATGCCTGTGTAAACGCAGCCTTCATGCAACATTAACATACTTGTTCCATCCTAAATAAAAAATATAACAGCCATCAATAGCCAAATAATTTCCATAGTGATAATTCTATAGAGCAATGGTAAGGTGTTGTAGTCACTGGCTCTGGGTTCGAGTCCCGGTTGGGGCTACCCACCGAATTCGCAATATTTTCCTATTGATCTTAAATAGTTCAGCTGAGCGGGTGGGCTTGCATCGTTAAGTTGAGAGGACTTGAAATCCAAAGTGTCAACTTGAAAAATCAAGGCAACCAGCTGCATTACGATTTCTAGTTAACTCAACTTTGGCAAATGTGTTGAGACAACTCAGGAATGTACGTTAGCTGGTTGCCTAGATTTTTTAAGTTGACTCAATTTACAGTGTACACTGTACATTTTGTTCTCAAATTAAATTCCAGAGGTCATATAGGGTAATACTTGATTTCAATTACTGACAAGAGATCATACACCATTAACATCTCACTGTAGTGGAACTCAGTCTGGCTTTAAACAAGACCTATCTATCAAATTCAGTTCATGATGAATTATAAAAAGTGAAGCTCAAAGGTAACATTTTATGCTTAATGAACAACCCTACAAAAGGGATACGAAGAAACATCCATTATAAGAGGGAGAGACTAAAGCTTTGTTAGGTAGTAACAATCCTTCAACTTTGTGTTGGCTCTTTTACAGTCTCAATCTCCTGTTTGCAATCTTAATCTAGGGTTTACTATTTTATCAGCACCTCAATAATCATATAATTCTATATCAGCACCAGCAGCTTATGTTAAGAATGCAACAGGTTGAAGGATCAAGGAAAGGCTACCCTGTCCCTGAAAATAAAGATTGGTTGGTTTATAATGGATGATTAACATCTATTTATGACCGGCATTGTGATATAAATGTAGGATCTTAATTTGATCACCCTGTGGCAGGAGATCATCCCTGCAATGCAGGAAATGTAATACTTGTAGTGTATTAGCAGTTTAAAAAGGCTTCTGAAGTCTGTCATTTCAACTTGGAAATTTCAGAGTTGTTTTCCCTCGCAAAAAATGTGTCAACCCCTACAAAAATGTCCATTAATTATAATCCACATAATAATTAACATTTCCTGTTTCTGCAGGCTTATTTTCCTGCTGTAGAAAACTGGCTCAAATTAAGATCCTACATCTGTACCTATTGCTGACCGGCTCAAGATGTTCTGTTGGAAAACTTCAAGGCAACAAGTACAGTATATGATATATATATATTGCCATATACACCGGATAGGTGTTGTGAAATGTGTTGTTTTAAAGGGTCAGCCATAGCACTGCTGTAGCAAATTGGGGTTAAATGCCTTGCTCAAAGACAGACAAATACTTCACCTTGTCGACTCGGGTATTCAAACCAGCGACCAATGCTCTAACGCCACTAGGCTACCTGCCACCAATAGTTAGGGATTATTGTTGCTGAGTGGACTATCTTGGTTGAATAATAAAATAATAATTGCCCCCAAAAAGTAAACTGCGTTATTAACTACAAATCTGTTTTTGAATTCTGTTCAAGGTCGTGGGATCACGTGTTGAATCTTTTAATTTCCATTACAAGGCCCAGAGTTGTTCCTGGTCAGGTTACGTGGTCAGGAAACCCCCTGGCCCCAGACATTAGGAATAAACTATTTTTATTAGTGGTGTTGCTTTTGCACTTGATAAAGCAGTCTAGTGTGAAGCCCTATGCTGCTGGTCCCCTCTAACAGGAGCTCTGGGCACAGAGCCATGGAGGATTACTGGTTTCCTGATACACAGGGTCAAAGTGGTCAAAACGTTGTACTATGTCCGCAATGTTGATTTCAGCCAGAGCTTCGACACAATACCATCCACGTTACACATTATCTTTGGTAGAGAGTACAGAGCAGGATCACTTCAAACTATTTTGAACTCTCTGTCCACTTTCATTTTTGTGGACTTACCACAGCCGCGGGAAGTAGGGGTGCTGAGGATGCTGCAGCACCCCCTGAAAAATCTGAATTAAAAAGAAAAATAATAAAAAATAAAAAAAAATCACAAAAGTAGTGTACTGGGCCTTTACTAGTATTAGCGGACCGATATTGTCTGTAGCGCAGGCAAAAATATGTTTGCAGCATCTCTGCTTTGGCAAAAAAGGTAGTTGTATAATTAAGAACAGAATCTTGCAGGATTCAATAGTTGTAATTGTAAGAGTTGTTGCCCTGTCGCTTTCGGTGTGATTGTCATTCTAATGTGTTCAGAAAGAACTGTCCTCAAACATTTAAATCAAAAGGTGGAAAGTTATATGCAAAGACACAAAACATCTACATCAAATTAAATATTTTTCTTGATCTAATGACATGGAAAACAACTACTATTTGTGCAGTATTAATTTACCATCCTTACAAACCACTTAAAGTAAATGTGCATTACTGTATTGTACATAGGCTGGTCATCTAGGTTTGTACCTATACACTTTCCATCACCATGAAGAAAAATAACGCACAATACAGTAATTGAGTACATTGAGACATCAAGTGGTTTGTGATGATGAGATGTGATGATGTGGCTCAGTTGGCAGCGCATGGTGTTTGAATTGCTGGGGTTGTGGGTTCATTTCCCAAGAAAATGTAAGCACTCACTACTGTAATTTGTCCTGGATAAGCCTGTCTACTGAAAAGGAATGAATAGAACATTTCAGCTTTCACATATAAATTAGTTGCATAATCTGCAAAAATTGTTTTACAAATGTTAATAATTCCTTAACATGGTATAATCGATTATCGTTATCTCTTGTTTATTCATTTACCATTTTGACCATGAAGTATTTTCTCATGAACAACTATCGCTGAATTATTACTCCTCTGACATCCTGACTGAGATAAAATGCTGGACAACACAACGTCTGCAAGAAAGCAGAACATTATAGTACATCTATATCTATGAACAGTTATCTATGCAAATAATACATCTGGTCTAATAAATACTGGGTGAATATTTTGGGAACCTATAGTGTACGTCTGGTATTCATTTCAATTCAATCCGTTTAGGAGATTCATTGGATTTCCAATTCAACAATGAAAAATTATGATTATGTTAAATGAGGATATTCAATTCACCTACTGAATTCACTGACCCAGATGATCTTGCTGCCAATGTTGGTTGCAAATATCCCAATAATTTGTCCTTAGAAACACTTCATAACCCAAATGTGTTAATAATTTGAAATCAATTGCATCGTTAACATTTTCATAAAAGTTTCAACCAAACTAAAAAACCTACTTCATTAACCAAGGGATATAATTCCCTGGTACCCTCTAAATTAAAAGCTTGAGCATGGTTTAAGTAGTACAGTAATTAACCCTAGATAGAAAATACATTTCAGACAAACTGATCAAGTTTTTATTATAGTGATGATAACAAACACTTTGTTAAGACAGTGATTACAACTTGCAAAGCCTCATGCCTGTATCTCAAAGCCTAGTCACTCACAATCACTGGTGGGGTATTCTTTGGGTTTAAACATGAACATATCAAAAGGTCTAGGATGCATTATTACCCTTGCAGGAGAATCCGACCATCAAATGAACTGACAAAGTACATGTGCACAGAACTTAAATAAATCAAAAATACCGTTTGTTTATTTATGACAAAAGGAGGTATCAACAATTTAGACATAAACCACATTAATTAATATCTCAAAAATATAGAAATGTATTGCCCCTCACAATTTTATCTCCTTAAATTTCATGTTCAGTTTAACCTTAATGTTTGACAGGATCTGGAGATTATAAAACCGCAAACAACATGGTAGACACTCTACCCTAATAGGCATCTGAAAATGTGTGATGGAAATAGAGGAAATAATCCACCTCCAAATACCTTGCATGCAGTGGTGGAAAAGTACTCCATTGTCATACAGTACTTGAGTAAAAGTAAAGATACCATAATAGAAAATGACTCAAGTAAAAGTGAGTCACCAAGTAAAATACTACTTGAGTAGAAGTCTAAAAGTATGTTGTTTTAAATATACTTAAGTATCAAAAGTAAATTTAATTGCTAACATATACTTAAGTATTAAAGGTAAAAGTAAAAGTATAAATCATTTCAAATTCCTTATATTACGCAAACCAGACGGCACCAAAATGTTTTTGTATACATCTTTTTTTACAGATAGCCAGGGGCACACTCCAACGCTCAGACATAATTTACACATGAAGTATCTGTGTTTAGAGTCCACCGGATCAGAGTCTCTAGGAATGTACACTTGATAAGTGCGTAAATTTGACCATTTTCATGTCCTGCTAAGCATTCAAATATAACGAGTACTTTTGGGTGTCAGGGAAAATGTGTGGAGTAGAAAGTACATTATTTCCATAGGAATGTAGTGATTAAAAGTAAAAGCTGTCAAAAATATAAATAGTAAAGTAACGTACAGATACCCAAAAAAACGACTTAAGCAGTACTTCAAAGTACTTTACACCACTGCTTGCATGTAGCCTCTTACCTCCTACTGGCTTCTTGTTGGTTTAAGGGAATTAGATAAGTAAGTACGGGCCTCAACCAGTTGTAAAGTCTGGGGGGGACTGAAGTTAAACCACACAGTTGTCACACACACTGCTCTACAGATTTTTATATTAGGAAGGAAAAATATTTTTCTAAAGCTGGCAATTAGCGACACTCTGTGGTTGTGAGGTGAAACAGCTAGACAACCAGCGTAATCATCTCCAAATCTTGCCAACCAAAAACACAGAAAAAATCTATAACAAATTGAAAAGCATGTCACCAACATTTTATCTCTCAGACATGGTTGGCATAGCCGTCATTGCCATCCACTGTGTCCAGGGTTTTGGTGCGGTCTATTTTCACTGAGGTATACAGGTCAGAGAGCACAGAGACTGAGTCAGCGTTGTTGTTGGCCATGGTCACCTTCTCCGCTTCCTGTGGCCCCTGTAGTTTCACTATGTCAGAGTACTTAATCTGGGGCTGTGGGGAGCTGCGGCCAGACACCAGCTTGGGGGCCTTCAGAGTCAGGTTGGCATAACAGTCCTGACCTTTGGAGGGCGCCTGACATAAGGAAGAAACATGGTCAATTTATGTTCAGTACAATCTTGTCCACCAGCTGGCTCTCTCTAGCAATTGAGCGTGGGGAAGTGGTTATGTTTAATATACTGTATAGGTTTTTGGTATGGGCTTCTACATGACATAAGGACTAGGGAAAACAATGAACAATAGCAGGAGACAGTGTGCTTCACAAGGAGAAGGTGTAGAAAAAGTAGCACCTGAGAAACACTTTTGATCTGGCCATCTCTGAGAGATGAGGAACTGAGTGGGAGGTCTACTCCTGTCAACAAAGAGACACCAGTCGTGAGAAAAAGGATCATTATATTCTGCGTCACTCATCACATTACATTGTAATGCACAGGCTAAAATGGCGCCGGAGAAGAAGGCAGATGTTTTACGTGCCCCCAACCGATTGTGGGTTTTTTTCATTTTATTTGCATTTATTGTAACTTATTTTTTTACTTACTTTGTACATAATGTTGCCACTACCGTCTCTTATGACCGAAAATAACTTCTGGACATCAGGACTGTGATTACTCACCACGGACTGGCAGAATCCTTTTTTTCCTTTAACGAGTCTGACGAGCCCTACGCAAACGATATACTGCTTTCTCAGGAACAGGCCCAGATCCCTGGGATTTGCGTGAAGAGGAGGCGGAGAAAAAGGGTCCGGAGGGCAGGCTGCTTTGTGAGGACATTCAAAACTGTAATATCTTATGCTTCACGGAGTCGTGGCTGAACGACGACACTATCAACATACAGCTGGCTGGTTATACGCTGTACTGGCAGGATAGAACAGCGGCATCTGGTAAGACAAGGGGCGGCGGATTATGTATTTTTGTAGATAACAGCTGGTGTACGATATCTAAGGAAGTCTCGAGCTTTTGCTCTCCTGAGGTAAAGTATCTCATGATAAGCTGTAGACCACACTATCTACCTAGAGAGTTTTCATCTGTATTTTTCGTAGCTGTTTATATACCATCACAGACTGAGGCTGGAACTAAGACAGCATTGAATGAACTGTATTCCGCCATAAGCAAACATGAAAACACTCACCCAGAGGCGGCGCTCCTAGTAGCCGGGGTCTTTAATGCAGGGAAACTTAAATCCGTTTTACCAAATTTCTATCAGCATGTTAAATGTGCAACCACAGGGGAAAAAAACTCTGGACCACCTTTACTCCACACACAGAGACGCATACAAAGCTCTCCCTCGCCCTCCATTTGGCAAATCTGACCATAATTCTATCCTCCTGATTCCTGCTTACTAGCAAAAATTAAAGCAGGAAGTACCAGTGACTAGATCAATAAAAAAGTGGTCAGATGAAGCAGATGCTAAGCTACAGTACTGTTTTGCTAGCACAGACTGGAATATGTTCCGGGATTCCTCGGATTGCATTGAGGAGTATACCACATCAGTGGTATATTGACTTCATCAATAAGTGCATCGATGACGTCGTCCCCACAGTGACCGTACGTACATACCCCAAACAGAAGCCATGGATTACAGGCAACATCCGCACTGAGCTAAAGGCTAGAGCTGCTGCTTTCAAGGAGCGGGACTCTAACCCGGAAGAAATCCCACTATGCCCTCCGACAAACCATCAAACAGGCAAAGCTTCAATACAGGACTAAGATTGAATCGTACTACACCGCTCTGACGCTCGTCGGATGTGGCAGGATTTGCAAACCATTACAAACCATTACAAAGGGAAGCACAGCCGAGAGCTGCCCAGTGACACGAGCCTACCAGACGAGCTAAACTACTTCTATGCTCGCTTCGAAGGCAAATAACATTGAAACATGCATGAGAGCACCAGAAGCACCGGAAGACTGTGTGATCACGCTCTCCGCAGCCAATGTGAGTAAGACCTTTAAACAGGTCAGCATTCACAAGGCCGCAGGGCCAGACGGATGACCAGGACGTGTACTGCGAGCATACGCTGGCCAACAGGCATGTGTCTTCACTGACATTTTCAACCTCTACCAACATATTTTAAGCAGACCACCATAATGCCTGTGCCCAAGAACACTAAGGTAACCTGCCTAATTGACTACCAACCCGTAGCACTCACGTCTGTAGCCATGAAGTGCTTTGAAAGGCTGGTCATGGCTCACATCAACACCATTAACCCAGAAACCATAGACCCACTCCAATTTACATACCGCCTCAACAGATCCACAGATGATGCAATCTCTATTACACTCCACACTGCCCTTTCCTACCTGGAAAAAAGGAACAACTATGTGAGAATGCTATTCATTGACTATAGCTCAGCGTTCAACACCATAGTGCCCTCGAAGCTCATCACGAAGCTAAAGACCCTGGGACTAAACATCTCCCTCTGCAAATGGATCCTGGACTTCCTGATGGGCCGCCCCCAGGTGGTAAGGGTAGGTAACAACACATCCGCCATGCTGATCCTCAACACAGGGGCTCCTCGGGGGTGCGTGCTCAGTCCCCTCCTGTACTCCCTGTTCATTCATGACTGCACTGCCAGGCACGACTCCAACACCATCATTAAGTTTGCCGATGACACACACACATCCCACATGCTTCAAGAGGGCAAGCATTGTTCCTGTTCCCAAGAAAGCTAAGGTAACTGAGCTAAACGACTACCGCCCCGTAGCACTCACTTCCGTCATCATGAAGTGCTTTGAGAGACTAGTCAAGGACCATATCACCTCCACCCTACCGGACACCCTAGACCCACTCCAATTTGCTTACCGACCCAATAGGTCCACAGACGACGCAATCGCAACCACACTGCACACTGCCCTAACCCATCTGGACAAGAGGAATACCTATGTGAGAATGCTGTTCATCGACTACAGCGCTGCATTTAACACCATAGTACCCTCCAAACTTGTCATCAAGCTCGAGACCCTGGGTCTCGACCCCGCCCTGTGCAACTGGGTCCTGGACTTCCTGACGGGCCGCCCCGAGGTGGTGAGGGTAGGTAACAACATCTCCACCCCGCTGATCCTCAACAGTGGGGCCCCACAAGGGTGCATTCTGAGCCCTCTCCTGTACTCCCTGTTCACCCACGACTGCATGGCCATGCACGCCTCCAACTCAATCATCAAGTTTGCGGATGACACTACAGTGGTAGGCTTGATTACCAACAACGACGAGACGGCCTACAGGGAGGAGGTGAGGGCCCTCGGAGTGTGGTGTCAGGAAAATAACCTCACACTCAACGTCAACAAAACAAAGGAGATGATTGTGGACTTCAGGAAACAGCAGAGGGAGCACCCCCCTATCCACATCGACGGGTCAGTAGTGGAGAAGGTGGAAAGTTTTAAGTTCCTCGGTGTACACATCACGGACAAACTGTATTGGTCCACCCACACAGACAGCGTTGTGAAGAAGGCGCAGCAGCGCCTCTTCAACCTCAGGAGGCTGAAGAAATTTGGCTTGTCACCAAAAGCACTCACAAACGTCTACAGATGCACAATCGAGAGCATCTTGTCGGGCTGTATCACCGCCTGGTACGGCAACTGCTCCGCCCACAACCGTAAGGCTCTCCAGAGGGTAGTGAGGTCTGCACAACGCATCACCGGGGGCAAACTACCTGCCCTCCAGGACACCTACACCACCCGATGTCACAGGAAGGCCATAAAGATCATCAAGGACAACAACCACCCAAGCCACTGCCTGTTCACCCCGCTATCATCCAGAAGGCGAGGTCAGTACAGGTGCATCAAAGCAGGGACCGAGAGACTGAAAAACAGCTTCTATCTCAAGGCCATCAGACTGTTAAACAGCCACCACTAACATTTAGCGGCCGCTGCCAACATACTGACTCAACTCCAGCCACTTTAATAATGGGAATTGATGGAAATTATGTAAAAATGTACCACTAGCCACTTTAAACAATGCCACTTAATATAATGTTTACATACCCTACATTACTCATTGTATATGTATATACTGTACTCTATCATCTACTGCATCTTGCCATCTCTATGTAATACATGTATCACTAGCCACTTTAAACTATGCCACTTTATGTTTACATACCCTACATTACTCATCTCATATGTATATACTGTACTCTATACCATCTTGCCTATGCCGTTCTGTACCATCACTCATTCATATATCTTTATGTACATATTCTTTATCCCTTTACACTTGTGTGTATAAGGTAGTAGTTGTGGAATTGTTAGGTTAGATTATTTGTTGGTTATTACTGCATTGTCGGAACTAGAAGCACAAGCATTTCGCTACACTCGCATTAACATCTGCTAACCATGTGTATGTGACAAGTAAAATTTGATTTGATTTGATTTGACACAACAGTGGTAGGCCTGATCACCGACAATGACGAGACAGCCTATAGGGAGGAGGTCAGAGACCTGACCGTGCGGTGCCAGGACAACAACCTCTCCCTTAATGTGATCAAGACAAAGGAGATGATTGTGGACTACAGGAAAAAGAAGACCAAGCACACCCCCATTCTCATTGATGGGGCTCAAGTGGAGCAGGTTGAGAGCTTCAAGTTCCTTGGTGTCCACATCACCAACAAAGTAACATGATCCAAGCACACCAAGACAGACGTGAAGAGGGCACGACAAAACCTCAGGAGACTGAAAAGATTTGGCATGGGTCCTCAGATCCTCAAAAGGTTCTATAGCTAGGGCCTCCCGGGTGGCGCAGTGGTCTAAGGCTCGAGGTCAGGCTCTGTCGCAGCCGCCCGCGACCGGGAGGTCTACCTGCCCCAATGCCAACTGTAAAGTTTGGTGGCGGAGAAATAATGGTCGGGGGCTGTTTTTCATGGTTCAGGCTAAGCCCCTTAGTTCCAGTGAAGGGAAATCTTAGCGCTACAGCATACAATGACATTCTAGTGTCACGCCCTGGCCATAGAGAGGCTTTTATTCTCTATCTTGGTTAGGCCAGGGTGTGACTAGGGTGGGCATTCTAGTTTCTTTATTTCTATGTTTTGTATTTCTATGTGTTGGCCGGGTATGGTTCTCATTCAGGGACAGCTGTCTATCGTTGTCTCTGATTGGGAATCATACTTAGGCAGCCCTTTTTCCTACCTGTGATTGTGGGTAGTTGTCTATGTGTAGTGGCCTGTGAGCACTACGTAGCTTTACATTCGTTTGTTATTTTCTTGTTTTGTTGGCGACATTAAATAAACTAAAATTTACGCTCAGCACGCTGCGCCTTGGTCCATTCCTTTCGGCGAGCGTGACATCTAGACTATTCTGTGCTTCCAACTTTGTGGCAACAGTTTGGGAAAGGCCCTTTCCTGTTTCAGCATGACAATGCCCCCGGGCACAAAGCGAGGTCCATACAGAAATGGTTTGTCAAGATCGGTGTGCCAGTTCTCGTCCTGGTTCTGGAAGGTGTTCTGCACACTCATTGGGTCGTCGGCCAGCCTGTCCTCCGGGTTCCACCCGCAGTCCAACGGCCAGTCGGAGCAAGCCAATCAAGACCTGGAGGCGACTCTTCGCTGCCTTATCTCCGCCAACCCCACCACCTGGAGCCAGCAACTCGTGTGGGTTGAATACATTTTACATTTACATTTTAGTCATTTAGCAGACGCTCTTATCCAGAGCGACTTACAGTAGAGTGCATACATTTTATTACATTTTACATACTGAGACAAGGATATCCCTACCGGCCAAACCCTCCCTAACCCGGACGACGCTATGCCAATTGTGCGTCGCCCCATGGACCTCCCGGTTGCGGCCGGCTGCGACAGAGCCTGGGCGCGAACCCAGCCCAGCCTGGGCGCGAACCCAGAGACTCTGGTGGCGCAGCTAGCACTGCGATGCAGTGCCCTAGACCACTGCGCCACCCGGGAGTCAATACGCCCGCAATACCCTCCCCTGCCCGAATACGCCCGCAATACCCTCCCCTGCTCTGCCACCGGGCTCTCACCTTTCGAGAGTTCCCTGGATTATCACCCCTTGCTCTTCATGGAGGAAGAGGTTGGCATACCCTCTGCCCAGGTGTTTGTCCGCCACTGTCGCCGTGCCTGGAAGAGAGCCCGGTCAGCTCTTCTCAAGACTACCTCCAGGTATCGGCAACAAGCGGACCGCCACCGGACCCCGGCTCCCTGCTATTGTCTTGGGCAGAGGGTATGGCTGTCCACTCAAGATCTGCCCCTCCGGGTGGAGTCCTGCAAACATCCCCCCGTTTTATCATCCCTTTCCCCATCTCCAAGATTATTAGCCCCTCTGTTGATCGTCTTTTGTTGCCCCGTACCCTCTGTATACATCCCACTTTTCATGTGTCTAGGATTAAACCTATGTCTTACAGCCCTTTGTCTCCTATTTCCAGATGTCCTGAATAGTTTCATGTTTGGTGCAAATCCAGTACAACACATTATTGAGTACGACTCTCCATATTTTCAAGCATAGTGGTGACTGCATCATGGTATGGGTATGCTTGTAATCGTTAAGGACTGAGTAGTTTTCAGGACAAATTAAATAACAGAATGGAGCTAAGCACATGTAAAATCCTAGAGGAAAACCTGATTGTCTGCTTTCCACCAGACACTGGGAGATGAATTCATCTTTCAGCAGGACAATAACCTAAAACACAAGGCCAAATATGCACTGGAGTTGCTTACCAAGACAACATTGAATGTTCCTGAGTGGCCTATTTACAGTTTTGACTTAAATGGGATTGAAAATCTATGGCAAGACTTGAAAATAGCTGCCTAGCAATGATCAACAACCAACTCGACAGAGCTTGAATAATTTTTTAAGAATAATGTGGAAATATTGTACAATCCAAGTGTACAAAGCTCTCAGAGACTTACACAGAAAGGCTCACAGCTGTAATCGCTGCCAAAGGTGATTCTAATATGTATTGACTCAGAGGTGTAAGTATTTATGTAAATGAGATCTTTTTGCATTTCATTTTCAATACATTTGCAAAAATATCAAAAAACATGGGTGAGAAAATAAATCTGGGTGAGAAAACAATGGGTGAGAAAATAAATCTAACACAACTAAATGTGGAATAAGTCAAGGGATATGAATACTTTCTGAAGGCAGTGTATATGTGTGTGGAGATATGCTACGTCCCTCATAACACTTAGGTCCAAGTAACCCAGGTCCAAGTAACCTCTAGTTAACCTGAGGTCTTCCTCACCAGTTGTCACTCTCCTTATGTCCTGCTGGGCCTGCCCCAGACCATAATAACAGCCAACCACCCCCAGTTAATATCGACCAAATGATCATCCTACCCAGCTTCCAAAGGAATATGAAGGAATAAGTAGGACGTGACCTGCAGGACTTTTTGCCACATTTAATATTAAAAAAAACTCAGGCCACAGGTCAATTCGGTGTTAAAAAGATCTAACGGCAGGTCTGTTGGTGACAGCCCTTTCACAGACTCTCCTACACAACCAGACAGCCAACCATTCCAGTACTGGAGTATCCCCTGCATCCTTCAGGCTGGGATAACATTCCAGTTAGTCAATGGGTCTTGTTGACATGCAAGCTGCATCTGCTGAGTGCCTGCTGTTACACACGCATCTATAAAGAGGGAACGCAACTCCCTGCTACAACTCAACTCCCCGTGAAGTGAAAGAGGTATGGACTGTAGATGCGAATAAGGATGACAAAAGTCAGAATTTACCGTTTACTAGGATTTATTTCCTACACGGTAATATGGGGAAAAGGGGCTGGACGGAACCAAAGGAAAGAAAGTAAATATCAAAGCTCCCCCTCTCCTATCTAACCTGCCTACCCACTTAACTTACCTAACTTAGCACCACCTGGTGCCCTAACCAAAATACAGGGGGTGGTCCGCCCAGGTCTTACCTAGTGTGCCTAGACATTGAATATACTACGGGTATATGTATGCCCTCGGGCCTCTTGCCTAAGCACTCCCTAAGTGCCTTCCCCTTCCCCCCCTGGGAACAATTGAAACAGAATAATTATTAACAATTTCACAAACACTTTACAACAAAACTGAGTAAACTAACTCAGGCCACTAAAGAAGCTTTGACAAAGCAACAAACATAGAACATATCAAAGCTGCTACCAACAACAACTAACACATTACATACCACACTTTCTGTTAAACAACCAACACTTTATCACAATCAAATTCTCCAGAAAAAAATCTCTCTCTCTCTAATCTCTCCAAAATATTCAATCTTCCTCTCGCTAATCATTTCTAATCCTTCTGAACAGAACACTGGCTTTTATATCTTCTGGTGGCAATGGTGATTAGAGTCAGCTGCTTCTTGACGAGGGGGCGGAGTCAGCTCCAATCATCAATTAGCCTGGGGTCGACCAATCAGCTGGTTGGGGAGGCTTCCAGGAAGCCATCTCCTGAAACACACACACTCAAATACAACACAGAAACTGGGGAACGTAACACCTGCACCCAACTGTTTAAGAATTGGAAACTGTCAAACAGGAAGGATACTGGCCTTGTCGCTGCAGCTTACCCAAAATTACCAGTTAGCTGTGCAAGCTCGTCAGGCCCTGCCAGAACTACAACCACCACTGTCTACTTTGTCTCCTCACCCTGTTAGGACACTCCCATGTTCTGGTCACCTCAAACACTTTTAATCAACCTTGCACACTTAGTTTCATTGGGTATCATAAGGAAAAGTTCAGAGTTGTACATATACGCTTCTAGAGTAGATGACTGTTGTATTACAGTTTGCGTTCCTGTAACTTATTTACGCTTCTGTGTGCTTGTGTCGTGAAAGGCTTGTTAATATATTTTGCAGAATTGTCCACTGTTGATATGCTGTAAATCTGTGAATGACCTTTTAAACATGAACACACATTAAACACTATTTGGCTTCAGCTATTCAAACACAATGTGTGTGTGGCAGCGCCACCCCTAGTCCTAGATATACCAAGAGCCTTATGAAACCCTTTTAAAAAGAAAGAATAACACAATACAAAATAAACAACTATGCAGGTAATGGTGTTTGAGTGTAATTATGTTGGCCATGTTGGAATCAGTGTTGCACACAAAAAAAAAATATTTACACCGGATTTAACGTCCATTAAATGGTACTGTGGCAGCCATATTGGATGTTGGATGCCATATTGGATTTGAGGTTAAATCCATGGTGGCCCCAGAGATAGTCTGTGGTGGTCCCTGACTTAATTACAAGAGTAGGGGCTAAACTTACAAAATCCTTCAAGGAACCTAATTCTGTCTGAGCCCACTTGTTTTCCTTAGAGCCAGTGACAATAGCCACAACATTTAAAAAAACATGTAACTGTATGTATTTTCATTAGGCAGGACCATACAGCACTGAATGAGAGCAAAATTGACTTGGAAAGTTGTCTATTAGTCAGCTACCAAAAAGTAAAGATTACAATCATCATAAATATTCAAGTTTACATTTCTGCCTGTTGTATTTCTGTATATAGAGCTCTGTATTTTCAAGACGCATTAAGACATCCTAATGATTTTTGTTTGTGTGTGTAAGAAAGACAATTGACTACTTGTATTAAAAATAATTGCAATATCAGAGCTTGCAATATTGGGTTACATGAGTGTATGCGGCCCATCATCCCTTCAGCCAGGCATTATTCTGCACTTTCTGAGTTTAGGGCAGGGATCATCAACTAGATTCAGCCGGGGGTTGATTTGTTCTTGAGCGGATGGTCTGGGGGCCGGAACATAATTACAAATCATTTGTAGACCGCAAATTGACCGCAAGAAGCCCAAACAGGTATAATGTTTGACTAAAACATAATCATTTCAAACCTTGCTTACATTTGTATACGATCACGTGTCTCTCGATTGTGCATGGGAATACTTGAGAACAGATTTCTTACATTAAAATAACTTGCAGCTGATTTCCTGGCGTTTTTACAGTCTTTTACGTCCAACAACGAAAATTATACCAACATTTAAAAAAAATAATAATGTTGCTCAGAAAAATCGGGGGGCCATCACACCACCCTGCAGTGGTTTAGGGGCTGTGTCACAATATCTTTCAATCTAACCACTTTTGCAGTCAAATATTTTTACACAACCATCCATTTCATAAATGGGAAGGGTACGGGTTTCTCACAAATGTGTGGGCCTTGCCATTAGCCTAGTACAATAAGGTTGATTCAATCAATTTTCCCCAAAAATTGGTGACATCACCAATACGTGCATAGTATGGGGCGTCTTAAAAACTATCTTATCCCACCCCTTCGCTAACTTTCTCCTTTTTCTGACTGCTGATGTGTAGCAAGCTACAAACTTGACGGCAGCAAAATGTTTCATTTCGGATCAAAAATACTTGTACTTTTCCTCGTGACTTTCCCATGTGGCCAGATGTCTTTCGGTAAGTAATTTACTCTTTCAAATTTGCATTCTTCACTAGCAGTCCAGAGTTCATTGCAATATTGAAAACTTAGCAAAGTTAACATTGACGTGGCATAATGCAGTTTTTCATTCAGTGATAGAAAAAAAATGAATACTGCTTTGTCAGAAAGCTTCATGCTCAATATCCTTGTCTGATAAATTAAGTAAACAAATGCATTTAACACAAATTATAGGAGGAACATAACACTTTGGGAAGCTCTCTCGATATAGGCTAATTGATACCTCGCATGCTTATGCAAATGCATAATTATCATAGATGTAGTTTTGTGGTTTAAGATAATAAGAATACCTTATCTGGAAGAATGAAATTATATTAATTTCCAATACGAAATGTCTCTGACAGGCAATATTGTTGCTCTACACTGGGTTTCCCATCTTCTATGGTGACGTGTCCCAGGATCGCCTTTCCGTTAGTGTTGATACATTCTAAAACCGGTGAAGAGGCCCCTGACTATTACATTGTATCTTTGTCTGTTACATAGTGATCTAATTCATTAAAAAGGCCTACTGCTAAATGATGACCGACTTAACAATTTGCTATCCAAAGTTTTATACAGCATTTTCAAATAATTACCAATCATCAATCATAACATGACCCAGTTTTAGCTTTTAGCCTACACATTCATTGTGAACAGAGTATTATAATACACCATCATAGTATTACACAATGAACGAATAAAGCTCTTCTCATGACCATTTGTATCAATTTACTGCTGTCACTATTTTACATTCATTTGATCCTATGTTTGTTTTTGGTTCAAGTGCAACCAAAGTTTCTCGTCACAACTGTTATCAACTATTATAGTACCCTCTGGCACACAGGTTAAGCGGCTTCGTTCTCAGTTTTTGGCTATTATAACAATTTATTTTACATGTATGTGTTAAAATGGATTCATTGCTAAAGGATTCTTCTCTGTGTTGGGACAGGCCAGGTATCTGCAGAAGAGTCTGCGGAAGACATCGCCCCACATGCAACAGTCGATGAGGAGGAGGAGGAGGAAGAGGAGGATGAGGTGCTGGTGGAGGAAGATCAGGTCCCAGGCTCGGTATGTGACGTTCGAACTGGGATGAAAGCGGCTTCTATTGTCCCTGCCAAATGAATGTAAGTACTATTTTCTCAATTCAGTGCATTTAATCTAGTTTCTCTCAGGAATCAGAAGATGACTTAGATGAAGATGCTGCAGTTGGAGATGTAACCTCTCACCCTGATGCTGACACCACCATCATCTTTGTGACCGGGGAAGGTTAGTCTTCTCTTCCTTTATGGATACTCATATCGTTTTACACTCAGTCATTCTGTGTAAATTAAAGGGAAATATGCAAGACAGCATGGAATGGAATTATTCATTCACATCAATGGTTTAATTTGTATATCATTGTGTCCTCCATCCAGAGTTCCCAGCCAATGAGATTTCGAAGTTCCTGGTGGGTTTCACCAATAAGGGAAGCCAGGATTTCACTGTCCATTCCCTGGAGGCCTCCTTCCGTTACCCTCAGGACTTCCAGTTCTACATCCAGAACGTGAGTCTGGGTTCTGGAACACATGATTACTTGCATGCCTCATCTAAGAAATAGAAAGTCTCCTTGAAAACACATATTATTATGTAACACGTTATACGTTATAATGGGGTTTGTAGTCTGTTTACTTCCAATTTATTATCTAACAATTACTAGAATATAAACTTCTTATAAAGCCTTTACAAACCCAATAACATATGTTACCCATAATAGAGAGCAATAGTAATGTTGTATTTTTGTTGGTACTAACTCCGCCATGATTCGTTGGACAAAGCCTATTGTAAAATTTACATTTGTAGGGTTTTTGGCTAAATTACAAAAATAAGGTCTGTTGTAAACACAGGCTTAGGAGATCTTATACGTTTTGTTCTATGAAATAATCTTCATCAGCTAATGTCACTTTTTGTGAATTTTGAAGCATTTATATAATAAAAAAAGCAGAAAAGGCTTCATAATTCATAAAGGTCATGTTAACCCTTAGCCTACAATTTCTGTGCCCCAGCGGAAATCTAATTAACATTTAAAAAAATCCCCATCAAATCCGTCTGTTTAAGCTAGAGATATCTGTTGTTTTTTTTGCAAGGGCTGCGTCTCAATTCACCACATCCGCCGATATCGCCCTTCCGAATCTGTGGTGAAGGGTGGCAGAGCTAGAGCGGTGTTTGTTAGACCATGAGACATCCCGAAAATCGGTCTTCTCATAAAAATGACTGAACGTTTTGGTCTACAAAGTATTATGACCCCTTTATGGTGATGAGACTCTCATGAACACAATGGTGTTTTCCGTTTTGCTCTAGGACGCCCACAAGCCTCATAAGACTTATCTGAAGGTCCCTGGTACCAGTTTAAAAAATGAATGGAACTACAGTATGGAGATAGTTTACAGCCTAAAATAAGGGGAAAAATATTGTACATAAATTGTTTCCTGATTTTCCTTCTCTCAGATGTAGGACAGACGCATCATAACAAACTTCCTTTAGATGTTTTGTTTTTTACTATCTGTTGTTCCATGTAGTGAATCTATTATTCATTGTGTTTATATTGGCTAATAGCAGTATGCCAAATTCGATGTTTCATCCAATAATTTTTGTAGATTTGTTTTTGTTACCTCAAGGGGTCTTAGAATTCAAAATCAAATAACTAAATCATCCTTGGTATGACCATCTTAAAACAATTCCATATGTTAGCAAATATAGAAAATAAACACCTTGAGTTGGACTCCCCCCCACCTCAGAACAGCCTCAATTCGTCGGGGCGTCGACTCTACAATATGTTGAAAGCATTCCGCAGGGATGCTGGCTCATGTTGACTCCAATGCTACCCACAGTCGTGTCAAGTTGCCTGGATGTCCTTTGGGTGGTGGAGCATGCTTGATACACACGGGAAACTGTTGAGTGTGAAAAACCCAGCATCATTACAGTTCTTGACACAAACTGATGTGCCTCGCACCTACTACCATACCACATACACAATCCATGTATCAATTGTCTCAAGGCTTAAAAATTATTCTTTAACCTGTCTCCTCCCCTTCATCTATATTGATTGAAGTGGGTTTAACAAGTGACATCACCTGGATTCACCTGTTCAGTCTGTCATGGAAATAGAGGGTCATGTTAATGTTTTGTATACTCAGAGAACATGGAATACCCTGTAAAATGCAGTTTTGGGAACTTTCTGCTATTGTTGATCAGAAAAGTAGTTTTTGGTATCTAGTTTACAGCCTTGCCCCTGAGCACTGTAGTCCAGCCCCAGCAGCAGGCCTCCTTTGAGTACTCCTTCATCCCTGCTCAGTCCATGGCTGGTCGTCCCTTCGGCCTGGTCATCCTATTCAACTACCAGGACAGTGAGGTGAGACTAGATTGATTGGTTGATTGATTGATACATTATTATTAGAGTGTCTTGCATCTTCAAGATACCCAGCCCAGGGTTCTTGATTAGATGTTCAGAAATCCCTTGGAATGTATGGCCTGAGGCTGAGGCGCTGATCTTGTGTTTTGACTGTTACGCAGGGCAACGGTTTCCAGACGGCCATTTACAACCAGACCGTCACTATCGTTGAGCTGGAGGAGGGACTGGATGGAGAGACGTAACCATTTCTTTGCATATATCAATTCTATTTTTATACTAGTATTTGGTTAAATTCATTTATGTCAGGTACATTTGTTTAAATATGGTAACAAATGTTATATTGTTTGTCTATACTATTATTTTATTACATTATCCATGAACTGTTAGTATGACACTTTTTGCCTTGTTTCTCCTCCAGAATGTTCATGTACATCTTCCTGACTGGATTAGTTGTCTTGGCGATCTTTGGCATGTACCAGGTGCTGGAGTCTAGGATGGTACGAGTCCTAACATTGTCATCTAAATTGTGATAGTCTAAAATATCTCCAGCTCTTTACATGTGGTGGTGAATGTTACATAAAAAAATATCACCAGGGTAAATTAAGTGATGACCTTTGATCTGTGTTGTGCAGAGGAAGAGGCTCCCAGTGAAGGTGGAGACGGGCACCAGTGGGATGAACGATGTGGACATCAGCTGGATTCCCCAGGAGACCCTCAACATCATGAGTAAGTTGAGCTTTGTCATGAGCTTTGATACTCTGCCATAGCTTTTCCTCCTGAGTGCAGGGAGACAAATTCATACTCTGCTTATGCAACCACTTTTTTGGAACCGGACTTTGGTTGAAAAGGCATCCTATTTTTTTCATCTTGTCTGTGCAAGGATGTATATCAACTCAAATTTCTACATTGACCATCCTCTATCTCTCTCTGTTTCTCTCTTTGTCTCTCTTTTACAGGCAAGGTATCGGCATCCCCTAAAGCCTCCCCGAGGAAACGCACCAAGAGAGCGGCTGGAGTAGATCAATAAATCATTCCATGATGCGGCCATCTTCATATCAATGTCCACCAGGCCCATGTTCAAGGCCCATGCCATCACAAGCTCCAACAACCCAACCAACATCAACCTCTGGGTGGACCTAGTTAGTTACTCAAGAGCTTTTCCGATATACCCCCGATACATAGGCCTACACCAAACGTTCTTGGACTGAAGACAGTGGTGTCATGAATGTGTCCCATTTAGACACCACTCCAGCGGGACATTTTGAGACTGATATGAGACTAAAGACTGAGTAATTGGATCACCATGCCAGATCCATGAAAGATGGGTAAGACGTGGAGTTGTATACCTGCCAAATAAACCGGTAATGCTACACCAAGTATTTCAATCATCTTGTTTTTTTTGTTGTACTTTTTGTAATGAATACATTAATTTCTGAAGTATTACGATATTAAGGGTTTTGTTCTATTTCATTCTGTGCCTCACGACTCCCTCAGTTTGTCTACACAGTCAGGAATTGAGATGGTGTCCTCCAACTTCTTCCAAGGGAAGGTTTTCCTTGTTCATGTCCTACTTTGAAATATCATAAAGCTGCTGTGAAATGCTCGTTGAAGAGAATTTAGAAAGTAAAGGCCACCCACTACCAAGTTACAATGTTAAATGTGAATGATGCAAATGTATTTCAAACATGACTTGTTGTCAGTGTCAGGTTGTTAGTGTCAGGTTACATTTTCTTCCAGACCATATACCACCATAAATGTACCTACAGCACATTGGTGAAATGCTGTAATTGTTTTCAAAAAAAATAAAAGGTAAAAAAATCTGGATAAGAAATGTGTTCACTTTCTTGAAATATTTGCCTTTTTCTTTTCTTCAAGTTGAAGTGATGTTCTTTCATGCCGCAATTTATGATGTTCTGAAATAAGCACATTATTTGGTCTTTTGATTTTGCTCAGTATTATTCTCAGAAGAAAAAGATGACTGGTGTCAGATAAACAGGGAACCGACTGAGGAGACCAAATATGTACCAATGGGCTATTTGTCTGTTTACTGTCAGCAAATGAGAAACATGGGATGGCACTAAACGTATCTCTGGCGCGGAGCGTCCATGAGGTGAGTGAGAGAAGCGCTCGGAGAGGCAGCACGCACGAAAGGGGCAGGTAACGTGACGGTTGTTACATTCGTTTTGATCGAGAATAAACTGCAACTGATTCTGCAAATGTTAATCGCCTCCTGTTAACACATATATGCTGCAACAAGTCATTTATTTTGATTGATTCATTTTACTTCGCTTTGATTTTATCTCAATTTATGAGCGATTTTGTTGGATCCCACAGATGGCGCAAGGCACCCTCCGCTGGGTTTGATATGGGATATGGGATTTACGACGGTGAAGATTTCAAGATTTTGTGCATTTATTGCATTAGGTAAGGCTGGATAAAGTATAATTTTAGATTTATTGGTAGAACAATACTTTTTCGTATTGCACGTTTTATAATATCTTGGATGAAATATGTAATATTTTATCAATTAAGGGTGTAGTCTAAATTTAGATGTTGCATGCAGGGTGAGAATAGAGTTGAATTATTTGACAGTGACGAGCCTTTTTCATATTTGAAGAGGTTATCAATAACTCATCATCCCTCAGGTGTGTGTAGTAGGATAGATTTTGGAGTGCTTGAAAGATCTTTGGCCAAAAATAGACTTGCAGAGTTGTGTTGATGTATAAAGCATGCATTAATGCACAAATGATTGAAAGCAAATGACAACAAATATTTTAAAGTATTGTAGTGTCACTTACCCTACATCTGGCATTCTTGTTAATTTAATAAATGAATCCCATGCATTCACTCAGAACATAAGTATTTATGCAATGTCTACACATATTTCCATGTACATTAATATCCATTCTGATAAATTAAACAATAATTCCTGGTTTTAACTTTTTGAACCTATGCAAGCTGAATCATATTGGTGTACTACAACAATATTCATATTGAACAAATAGTAATATAACCACTGCCTACCTTACATCTAGCAAGGCGTTGCTTTTTGGCAGGGGGCAATGGATTGAATGTGAGACAGCCTACAGTGCAGTGGGACTTGGGAATTGAATAGATTTCTTGAAAATGATCCAGGCAAACCAACAAAATCTAGGAGCAGTTGGTCTTTCTTCAGAATCCCAATATAACCCATTCCCTGATTCATTTCAATGTTTTCTATGCTTTTAAAGCAATTATTTCAAGCTGATGTCCCAGACAGTGGCTATTACAGTGGCCTTTGATACCTTATGCCTGACCCAAAGCAATCAATAAGTGAGTGGGAGAGAGGACAATGACAATCATTCTCACAGGTAGCCTATGCTGATTATATCTAAATCACACTGTCCAAGCAGGCCAAATATCTCCCATGCAAACCTCGTCATTTAAACTACATTGAGAGGCAATTTGGAATGACTGGAAGAAAAACGTATCCTGCCAAATCTCCTAAAGTCCTGGGAGGGATGCTGAGGGCGGATATTCCTCTGTTTCCTCCATTTTAACTCCAAGAACAACATAGAAGGAGGGTGACCTACTTTTGGCATCCTCCCATTTGTTTCAGAAGACACCCTTTGCTTCAAATAGGGAGGTAGATAAATATCTAGATAAAGGTGATACAAGAGCCTATTGTTATTCTATCATGACATAAAACAATTATATTTGGCCTCTGTAAGTGCAATGCCTGAGATGTACAATGAAACTTGTGAGAACAAAGGGGAATTATTTCCTTAATGCATTTGAATGTATTTTTCTTTCTGTGTTTTGCAGTGTCCCTGGCTGTGGCAAGAGTCTCAGCGGCAGATGTGAAGTGTGAGAATATTTACAGGGACTTCTCTGACTGTGTTCTGGAGTTGGGGGAGAGCATGGATAACTACCAAGAGAATGTGACTAGCGAGATGGGAGTGGAAGCTGTGTGCAGGTGAGAGGGGTGTGTGTGTGTGTGTAGGGGCGGACTGGGACAGGGACTGGGACAATTCGGCCCTGACATTTTATCCACACTAGCCCATATCACCCTGCCAATTCAAGAAATACGTTTTTCCATCTAACACGTCCAAGCAGGAATGCATGATTCAATATATTTTTATGTGCAACCTAATCCAGTGACAATTAGACTATAGGCTAGTTGCTATATTCTACTGTCAGAATAGCACTCCAGAATTTCCATTTTTTTTCAATAGAGATGAATTACATTCATCTTTATGTGCACTACCATAGGCTAATTAACTTTGGGTTCAACACCGAAGGAAGTAGAAACTCAAAACACATTAACTAAATCGCTAACTTAATATAATACCTACTGCTAGTAGCCATGTATACTCAGTGGCCAGTTTATTAGGTACACGACCCCGTACACAAAAATGGTTCGCGCCTACAGACAGTGAGTCACGTGGCCGTGGTTTGACACCTGCCTGGGGTCAACAGTACAGCCTGGTGTCGGTGGTATAATGGTGTGGGGAATGTTTTCCTGGCACACGTTAGGTCACTTGATACCAATAGAGCAACATTTGAATGCCACACCTTATAGAATCCATGCCCTGAAGAATTCAGGCTGTTCTGGCGGCAAAGGGGTGTCTGACCAGGTACCTAATAAACTGGTCACTATGTATTTATCTAACAATAAATGTAAAGTCCTAAAAAAATGTGTAGGCTACATGTCTCATAGTTACTAGTTGTGGGCTATGAGACCTTACTATTATAATTTTTTAATAGACCTATGCCCTCGCAATGGCCAGTGCGCATTTCGCGCACACGCAGCTCCATATCACAAAGCCATATCAAATATATTGGTTGTAAAATAGTTGCTATTGAGCTGAATATTGAGAGATGAGAAATAAAAAGTATACGGACAGAAAGCTGAGAACCTCAAGCTTTCAAAGCTGTGTTTTCCCCGCAATTGCATTTAAAATGTTATACCATCAGAACGCCTAGAGGGCGAGGAGAGTGGCTCGCTCATCACAGCAGCAGGCCCCAGCGAGGACACAGGCACAGGGGCAGGGCAGACACTTTCATTACAGGAATCATGAGGAAAATGCTCTTCACTGTTTGACCAAATCATGGTTTTAACTGCGCAAAAAAAATAGATTGTTTGAGTGGGGTGACAATGTAGAATGTGCCCTTTGTAGGCACCCTCTTCATTTTTTTACGATCCATGATCTTGGATGTTGAACTGATGACAGAGTCGGAGCAGGTCTCTTTGCTGATGCCATTTTTGACTTTGAATGTGAGTTTGTTTGACCTCAGCTTAGCTTATCAGAAAACCAGGCTGGCCCATCTTGGTAGGGAGGCTGGATGTTCCCCACTGATCTGCCGAAGGCTCACTATTGATTACTATAACAGAGAACAGGCCCATGGGCTACCGGCCATGTCACCTTTTAATGGTTTAATTTTTATGTAAAAAAAATATATTTTTGAGTGTGTCAATTTCAACTAGCCCACCCAACTAAAAAATGGTCCAGCCCATCTGGCATCTGCCAGAATTGCCAGATGGCCAATCCGCCCCTGTGTGTGCGTATGTGTGTGTGCAATGTACAGCATCCTCTATCCATCTGCACTTACTGTACGTCTGCGTTTGCAGTGCACCAGGATCTCATGGAACCTGATTACTCTTACGACCATAGGCAGATAGAACGTATATAGAACAGCGTCTGTATTTTACCAAGCATTCTCCTTCTGCTTGTGTATATCAGATCTTGTATTGAAATCCAGCGAGGTGTGTACCTTGCGGAAGAACAGTGGAGAGAAGAAAAAGATGCTGTAACCTCCGAGGGAGATAGCAGAAATGAATGGTGCTGAAACACAGCCACTGTACTGAATAATTTATGACTTTGCTGCAGCAGTAATGAAATTCTGAGGCCATCTTGTTTTTTTTGTCATTGTTAATGTGTATTCCATTACTATAGTACAGTATATTACTGCCTAAAGCTTACACAGGCCCTGCCTTTCCTGGGTGAAAAACGTCCCCTTGCAGCGTCAGCTCTTTTTTCTAATCTAATTTCTGTGGCTACAAAATAAAGGAGGGTTGATCTTGCAAAACACAATCATTTACAATATTGCCGGACAGTAGTATAAAAACAATAATTCAAAACAATAATACAACAAAAAATACTCCTATAAGACACCTTCAGCCGTATGTTACAGGAGAGCTTTGAAGCCTTGCATGTTGCGCCGATTATAGTGTCAGATAAATCAAACTAATAACATTCTTGAATCTAATAGATTGTAACCAATAGCATGTTTTCATGTCAAATATGAATGAGGCAGTGTTTGTGTCGGTGGAAAAAGGGCTTTATAAAATACATTTGATTGATGGATCTTTCACCCCTAGCCACTGGGAGGCGTTCCACACGTGTGCCCTGACGGCACTGTCCGGGTGTCAGGAGGAGGTGGGCTCCATCTGGGAGACCCTGAAAGAAGACTCCAGGAAGATCCGCTTCCAGGGCAGCCTCTTCGACCTGTGCAGCCCCAGCTCGGCTCCCAGCCTGCGCTCGCTTCTATCCCCTCTACCCCTGCTGCTCCTAGGCTTGCTGATCCTGGGAAGGCCCATCTGGCCATCCACATAGGTGGGGGATGCCTCCCTCCTCCTTGCTTCCAACCCCATGCACTCTCACATTCCCCGGGGTGGCCGGCTGCATCCTGAGCACATCTGAAAACTGAAGCCAAGGATTGGGGGGGGGGGGGGGGGGGGGTCAGTGAGTAGAGAATGAATATGGATTGGATTAAGGTTAGCACACAGAGCCATGTCTCTATGGAGACGCTATAGACATCTATGGTACTGGGTAATTAGAAGACTATGATATCACAGAGCCATTGATGTCTGTGGAGAGACGGAGGGATACCTATCGCTCTGGGTTACCCACCATAGATGTATATGGCACTAGGTAATTTACAAGGTTATGTTATCAGGGCCTTAGATGTTAATGTCATCATTATTGATGAGTCTGGATAAAAATACACACCCAAGACCCAAGCAATTGTAATGAAAACCTATTACAGTATACGCCTATGAAAAAAGCAATTTTAAAGCAATTGGTCAATTTTGTTGACAATCAAGTGAATTCTTTCAACTTTGACCTTTTGACCCATACACACCAGCCCAATGTTTGGTGTTGCATGGCTGCTATAATGACACCAAAAAGGCATTTTTCCATATTTTTGCTCTTTGGTCATCCTGTTACAGCAGGTGCTGTTAAAGTCAGGCAATGCTGTTAACGGAAAATATCGTTCCTTGCTTTATTATGCACTTTACAGTAAAATGCCTAATTTACTGTTAGTCATTGTGGATAGTTATTCTACCTGAAAATGGTATCTGGTTATGTGAGAATCTTCAGTGTTGTTTTATGAATCTGTCCTGTATGGAAGTCCAAATGTATGGCTGTCAATTCATTTGATATCATTGAGTCCATAACAACTATACACAACTGTACACAGTTCACGTCAAAGCACATTCAACCTTACAATAACACACAGCTTACTGAGTAGAAATAAAGACAATAGACTTTATTATGAAAGCTAAAATATATAGGACTTAAAAGTGGTACTCCAGTCTCCTTTTCACCTCAGTTAACACCTGATTTATTTTTTAAAAAAGGCGCATCTCAATAGATGGTCAAGATATGTCATGACATAGCACAAGTGGGGGGATGGGCCTTTCCTCTTTTGTTCTCTATTGCTCCTCTACTGTTCCTCAAGCAAGGAGGCTGATTACATCACGGAATCCCATCAGACCAACTCCTTAAATGCCCTACTCCTCGAAGTTTGCGGTTGTGTCTAAAAAACACTATTTTGCTCAAAGCATATTTTTTTACCCTTTAGTGTGTGTACTTTACTGTATTTATACTTGGGATATATCTTTTCAACAGTAAACGTTAAAACAATCGCAGGAGGACATCTTTAAGTTAAGGATTCTCCTAGGGCACCACCCTGCATTGTTAGCCCTAATGCCTCAGTGCAATGCAGTATTTGATGTTGTCAACAGCTGCAATATATCATCAAACTGAGTCAATATAAATATGCAATTGAACTCATTAAGTAGTTTTATAGCAATATATTGTAGTGTTAGTGTATAGGTTTTCTGTTACTGTGCTCTAACCAAATAGGAAATTAGGGGTGAATGCTGACTTAGTGCTCAGACTTTTGCGCAAATCTCTCAATCAAAATCTCCACACACTACTTCAGCCCACACAGGATCATTCTTCTTCTTTTCTTTTGTACCTTTCCAACATGATCTATAGTATGGATCTCTCTCTGCATGGTTGTGTCTAGATATTAGGCTAGATATTCAGTTTAGAATCCATTCTCAGGAGACATAATCCTCCGTAAGCATGTTTGTACTGGTTGTCCTCCACACCTAGTCTGTGCTCCTGAATGTGGTAGCATTCTGTCACCCAATCTTTGTGCCTGGTGTCAAGTGTCCATTATTATTTTTGAACAGCAATGAGTTTTGCTATTCTCAAAGCATGAGCAATATGTGTTGTAAACACTTTATGGAGTGACTACTTTCCTTTTCCGTGAGATCGGCAGCTAACAAAAGCATGAAAAAAAGCACATTATTTAAGGGAGATATCATAACCACCAAGTATATTACTATACATGTATGACTGACTGATTATTGAATTACCACAGAGAAAAATACATCTGTAAACACTACAGAATGTAAGAATTCAATATGTCTGTGGTCTTTCAGAGATACCAACTACAGAGTACATTATTTACAAAAAGCCTGTATTAAGTATTGTATTGCAAAGTAATGTGTTTGAAATAAAGTATGAAGTTTGAAATATGACATTCTGTTTATACATGCATGATCACACAGAGGGGATCTACTACTTCAAGATCACTCGCTGTTTCTCAGATACTCTGTATACTTTCCATCACAATCATAGAGAACAGATAGATTCTAGGCACCGAGAGTTTTTGTTGATACGATGTCACTCCTCTGCTTCCCCACACATTTCTTTTTTTAGTCATTCCGTGGCTAGGTGCTAATAATGAGGACTGGATCCAGTACATAACAGCCCAGCCGCCAATCAGCCGCTCGTTAGTAGGCTCCCATCTGTTCTCCCCCACCTGGCCACAAAGAGAGCAGAGAGGGAGTAGGGGAAGAGGCAGAGGGTCCAGCAGGGCTCAGGGCCCCCGGGGCTCCCCCATGGGAGGCTAACATCCATGTGTGGTGGTAGTTAAGCCCCTCATTATGTTGCCTCCTCCGTCGCTGACATTTCTTCAATCCAGTGTACATCTCCCACATTACAATGCACACAATCACTTTTTTTGTGTGTCAACGTTAGTAGATATAAGTAGGCTTTTATTGCATGTTACAGTATGTATCTTCTTCCTGCACTGTCAAGTAATGTGCTGGTGGATAGAAATCGGATGACGACTAACGACTGAATATTCAGATCTATGTTATTGATGAAAAGTATAAAAAATCTTAACATTGGTTCCAGTGATGGAAGAAGTATAAACTATTGCATTGCACTTACTTACAGAGACATTTTTCAAAGTCTAAGAAAATTAGACGATCCATGACTTTCCTTTGTGCTTATCGTCTACTGGTCTAATGGGTCCTCAGATCCTCAAAAAGTTCTACAGCTGCACTGGTTGCATCACAGCCTGGTATGGCAACTGCTCGGCCTCCGACCACAAGGCTCTACAGGTAGTGCGTACGGCCCAGTACATCACTGGGGCCAAGCTTCCTGACATCCAGGACCTCTTTACCAGGCGGTGTCAAAGGAAGGCCTCGTGAAGCTGGTTGAGAGAATGCCAAGAGTATGCAAAGCTGTCATCAAGCCAAAGGGTGGCTACTTTTGAAGAATCTCAAATATAAAATATATTTTGATTTGTTTAACACTTTTTTGGTTACTACATGATTCCATGTGTTATTTCATAGTTCTGATGTCTTCACTATTAGTCTACAATGTAGAAAATAGTAAAAATAAAGAAAAACCCTTGAATGAGTAGGTATGTCCAAACTTTTGACCGGTGCTGTACATATTACCTCAATGACCTCGACTAATTTGTACCCCCCCACATTGACTCGGTACAGGTGCACCTTGTATATAGCCTCGTTATTGTTATTTTATTGTTACTGTAAAAAATATATATACTTTTGTTTATTTAGTAAATATTTTCTTAACTCTTTATTTTTCTTAAAACTGCATTGTTGGTTAAGGGCTTCTAAGTAAGCATTCCATGGTAATGTCTACACCTGTTGTATTCTGCGCATGTGACAAATAAAATGTGATTTGAATAGATTAAATCCACAACAAGAGCCAACTTTCAACAAATGCATTTACAATACTGCAGGCAATTACAGTTTCATTAGCTTTATTACATAAATGGCTTAAAATATATATTTTTAAACAAGTTGTGGTTTCAAATCTGAGAAAAACCATCCCAGGAAAATCTGTGATGTGAAGAGAAGCACTCTTTGTCGTGACAATAAAACAAAAATAAAGGATTTGGTCTTAAAGGGCAACTCCGCCACTTTTCAACATCATATTAATTATCTCCAGCACCAATCCAGTATCTACATCTGTGAATACTGTGTAGGTTAAAACGTTTTTTTTAACAGTGATTTTTAAACTTTGACATTCGAGGTGAAGTGGGGTGCAAGAAAACACCCTCCCTCTTGCTTACTTTTAATCGTACCATGTGATGTCAGAGAGAAGCATTTTGTAGGACCTTTTTTCTAATCGTTTAAACCACAGATCGCTTTCACATATGTAGACAATGGTACTGGAGAAAATGAATATGAGGTTGAAAAGTGGCAGAGTTTCCCTTCAAGACTTCTAACGATCAAACTTACTAAGAGTTCAAATACTTGGTGATATAAAACCCCTTAGCACCGACGCTAGAGGAGAAAGTTGGTGTAGAAACATTACACTGCATAGTCCTGATTTCCACCGCAATTAAAATTAAACCTCTGATCTCACAGAAGTTCCAAATTAAGATCCACAAATGTGAAAGGTCCCTAGATAGACATAGCCTAGGTTATTTTTTTGTGAAAATAGTTTTCAGACAATGAGAAGGAAAGAGAAAGTGTGTTGAAAACCAGCGGACAACCATTTACGTTTAAATTTACCATAGACTAGCCACGGCACCAGCGAGCACAGTCAGGCACACACACAGTGACAGCATCCTGTCATAACACAGCTGGTGGCTGACAGACCCTCCCCAGAGGGACCATCTGCTCTCCACAGCATCCCATCATATACACGCAACACTTTAAAACCAATAGCATCGTGCTGAGCGAGGAATGATTATCAGATACTCGCTGCTCCCGAAACACTACAGAATGTAAGAATTCAATATGTATGTGGTCTTTCAGAGATACCAACTACAGAGTACATTATTTACAAAAAGCCTGTATTAAGTGTTGTATTTCAATATTTAATTGCTGCTCCCGTAACATGGCTCAGTAGGCCTACTTCCATGTGCTTTCTTGTCATGTTAACTTCCTAACGTTGATTGTATGGTTGAGCTTTGCTGATTCCGTTCACCCCTCAAGCTCACATACTTTAATGAGGAATAAAATAGAACTCCATATTTGGTGATCTGTTCTTTACATGTATGACTAGTTTGTTATTGTACCATGTCCAATGTTTATCATTCAACTGGCTCAACTAAAGCTGCACTTTTTTCTCTCTCAACTTGATAGGACATAACCGAAAAGCATGTGCATGACAACCATTTCTCTACATTCATCGTGTGATAATATCATAATTTAATACAATTATGAAACCATTCAGATCTTTGTAACACTTTGTAACTAAACTCTGCTTCAAACGGTCTCAAAGAGAGTGGTATCTTAGTCAGTGGTTCAAGGAAGAAGTTAGCATTCACTCTTAGATGTGTAGTACATGTGTACAAATAAATACAGCAACCAGAACCAATTCAGGTTATCTCCAAGTCCTTGAATCCATTGAGAGGTGTGCAATCTTCCAACTCTGAGCATCAATGTCTCTAGAAACAATTACTGTGTTACTGCAGCTCACTTCCCAGTCCCACCAAGTTTTTGGGCACAAATGTCATACCCCACATCATACTGGACAGATAACTGTAGGTGAACAGTTCACAGGGGGTAAGTCAATGTCACAGAGTGGGGTCAGGTCAGAGGTTAGACTTAGGTCCACTGTTGACTGGGATGGCCCTGAGCTCAGTCCGCATGCACAGGTACTCTCCAATCACGGCCATCAGAGCCATGCAGGCCACGTTGACCAGCCACCAGGACAGGGCTGCCGGGAGGTGGGCGTTGTAGATCCAACAGCCTATCATGTGGAAGAAGTGCACAGTGACGGTGAAGTCCAGACACTGCTTCCCTCGGCGGATGAAGAACCACAGGCCCAGGGCACTGACGAAACAGGGAGACAGATGCACGATGAAGGACAACATGACTCAAAACAGGTTGATCTTTCAATTGAAGTGCGTGTGTAAATAAATTTTAAAAAGTGTTTTATTAATAGCTCATAGTTAGGTAAAATTACCAAACATTAAAGGGATACTTCGGAATTTTGACAGAGGCCCTTTTTCTACTTCCCGAGTCAGATGAACTCATGGATACCATTTGTATGTCTCTGTGTCCAGTGTGAAGGCAGTTAGAGGTAGTTTCGCGAGCCAATGCTATCTAGCATTAGCGCAATGACTGGAAGTCTACAGTATGTAGTAGCATGCTTCCAGTCATTGCGCTAACACTAGTTAGCAATTGCTCTAGCGCTAGTTAGCAACTTCCTTCAAACTGCACGCAGAGACATAAAAATGGTATCGACAACTTCATCTGACTCTTGGGAAGTAGATAAAGTATCCCTTTAAGATTGTAGTCTATTATAGAGCATAATGGATTATTGACCTCATAATAAGCCAGCATTTCATAAATGGTACATGACTGGACTTCTTCATACCAAACTGTTGAGTGAACATGTAGCACTCAGATTTAAGCTAGGGAGCCCAATCAAAACGCATATTTTGACCAATGGGTAAAATAATGTTAATTGTGTAGATACTTCTCTAAGAAAACAAAATGGTCCAAACCTCATGTCTCTATCATAAAAAGTTATTGGAGTTTTTACCCTTGTAGGATGGCCAACATTAGGGTGACTAAATCAATTGAGACTAGACAAATAAATGGTAAAAAATCTGGAAAATAGCATTGCGTCACCTAGGCTGGACGCTGTGCGACAGGCTCACCGTTGAATTAATCTTTCTTCTCAAATCCGGAGGACGTAAAACAATTCAAAGGTAAGATAGATATCTATTTTGAGACAAGACATGTAGTATTTTTATATTTTAGTAGACATTTTCATATTCATGAGAAATTCCTGTTCTTTTAAGAAGATTTGTCACAAAATCTCTGTGAAATGTCAATGAAGCACTGAGCGTACCGCAAGTTCTTTATTTTCAAAGCCTTTTACATTTAATTCAGCACGTCATGTTAATTTAGCTTTTTGCGACCAACGGAAACAACTTTGCAGATGACCACAACAACATGTAAAATCCTCAAAAAGTCCCTGCGAGAAAGTGCACCGCTCTGTCAAAAAAGCTCCAATGTGTTAATAACTTACGAAATCTGACTTTTTGGATATAATGTTAATGATATGTTAGAGAAGGACTCCACGGAACAATTCAGAACATTAATAATCATATTAATCTTGGTAAAATGCATTTTATAACATAAGGAAGTGAAATTTCATCACCAAATCTCACTTTCACCCAGAGTGGTTGGACAACATGGAAGTCTTGGCATTCATAACTTCTTGCACTGTGAGGAGCAGAGCTACTGCCAAGGAAGGGAGTTTGTGTTTATACACGACATACCGCCCTCACCTAGCATCATCCAATCATGTCAATGTGGAACTATACGGAGCCTTCCGCATTGTCGCAACGCAGACTTTGATTTGGCCTCCGCAGTCCCTCCGAGACTCCCATTTGCGTCACATGTACGGAGTCGTATCAAGTATAAATCGGCTTTTAGGCCCATTCACTTACCAGGTAAGCGAGTTCAAGATGAATGCCATCATTGAGAGCCTGCCCTGCATTGTTGCAAAACCAAGAACCTGCAAGCATAGAGCCATGTTATGAATCAGTCCACTGTCAACTCAAAAGACAATAAATAGAAAACCATCTAGGACACATTTCATGAGGACACACCTCATAACTGAAGATCTGGTCCAGCGATCTGTTGGTTTGTACGAGACTGTCCACTCCAGCCAACCACAGACCCAGAAAGCTGTAGTAGATGCATTGCATCAACACAATCTGGGACAAGATGAGGACCGGGTCCCAGATGTAGCTGCGGAAATGACTGCCCATTCCAACGCTTAAGGAGGGGACACAGGGAACCCCGAGCAGCTGAAAATGAGTGCAAGGCTACTCCTCTGATGTATAGGGAGTCAGTGACGCAAGACCTGGAATGAAATGGCAGACATTTCACAGATCCATTTCAATTGAGTTAGCTAGCTAGTACATGACGACCTAGCTAACTAGCTATTAGCTGTTATAAGCATTATTCTAGTTGTCTAGTTAGGCTAACAACATTGCTAGGCTTACTTGCCAACGAACTAGCTAACTAAGTGACAAACTCATGTTTTACATGTCCTCTTGTAAAAAAAACAATTCTAGCAACTTGATAGCTGACCGACATTGGCTGACTGGCTTGCTAGCAGTACGTCAACAACTGGTTGATAGCTTCTTAGCTAGCTTTCCGGAAGATACCGACCCTACCATTTCGCTTGTTTACGCTGATTGAGCTGCACTGAGGTCGGAACGCAATCATCATTAAGACACCTTTGGAGCTGGCGAGAGATATGAGTTGGAAAACGTACCGCAATACAGGGATGACATATACTATGTACTTACTCAATGTGACGATTTCACACTGCTCCATCGAGAAGATCTAAATACTGCTCTTTTCCCCCCAGAATACAGCCCTTTTCGTCATCATGCTAGCTACCGGTAGCCATTATGGAATGGCATGTTGTGTTGAACAACACAGGAACACTAATAGTATTTCAATCTTCTCCGTGGAGCAGTGCGGATAAGGTACCATTTGGAGTACAGTGGCATATCATATCCTTGCATTGAGGTACGTTTTCCGAAATCATATCTTGCGCTGGCTCAATTGTGTCATAATGTTACCACGATGGCTTTCCGAGCTCAGTGTAAACAAGCTTAACCGTAGGGTCGGTATCTTCTGCCTGGCAACCTAGCTAGCTACCTACCAAACATAATTAGCTGGCTTGTTAGCAGTAGGTATTATTGACTTTACAAAGCGTCGCCTAATTTTACTGATAGTCAATATCGAGTTGGAGTGTTAGGTAGTGAGATATCCAAAAGTACAACAGACATTAAATCCCACCATAAAGCTACGCGATAACGTGGAGCTGATGACGAATAACAGAAAACAGCAACACAATCGACCCGGAAGAGATGTTCCTCTATAAACTTAATTTCACAAGAAAAGTATGTTGTATCTGGAATGGGAAGGGAAATCCGGCTATTTAAAAAAAAAAGTTGAATAAAAACTTATTTTTTTGGCTTCCGAGGTTACTACTTCTGGTGTTAGGATTTTGTTTTAAGGCCTTTACAAGTTGCAGTAATGTATTTCATTGTTCTGAGACTTTTATTTTGACACACATTCCTAGATCTCACATTTCTTTACTGGGTGGGTCCTGAAAGTTTGCCGGGCCAAGAGGAAACAAATAAAAGTTTCTAGCGATCAACACTGTGAAAAATATTAGGTAGGTATCCAAGACAATGCCATATCAACGTTTTGAAACAATTACCGTTCCTTAAATGCTTTGCTTACTTCTCTCTCACAACTAATGTAATGTAAACAAAGTTAGAATGACAGCTGTTACTAAATTAATCCTATCGATCACTGCCGATCTGCGTTATAGGCTATTCTATTCATTCACAATTGTCTGATTTTGGATTGCTCTTAAATTAATGAAGACACAGTTACAGATAGTATAAACCTATCACAAGGCATATAACTCTGGGGCCTCTTAAACAGTGCGAATTGACCAAATATACCCCAAAACATGCGTGCGACAGTTTTTAGTATTTATAAAAACTGAACTTGAAGTGAGAATGTGCTCACCGCAAAACTTTAGACGCGTATGCACAGTTTCTAGTGGTTGAAGTATTGCATTGTAAGCAACCTAGTGTAACATCCACAGTTGTTCAGGTTGCGTATGTTTATAAGAACTGAAGCCGGGGCGTTCGTACACTTTAGTTTAACTTTACTCCGAGGTATGCTGGCATTACATAGTTCACATGGCATATCACTCCTACCTGGCTACTGTAAAACATGGGACTGGAATCCCACAGTACCAATACATGGACTGGATTATGGCATAATGTTCACTACATTATACCTATTATTTTGTGTAAATGGGGATAAGATGGATAGGTTTGTTCATAACAAATAAATAAGGTTAATAACAAGATGCAATCTTTTGCCGTTAGTGAAAAGAGAGAATATCAATTTTGTTTATCTTTGCGTTCTAAAATTATTGGAAACGCATCTATTTCCTAGGCTGTATTATTTCATATCAAATCAAATTGTATCAGTCACATGCTCCGAATACAACGGTGTAGACCTTTCAGTGAAATGCTTACTTATGAGCCCCCAACCAACAATGCAGTTTCAAAAAATACGGATATGAATAAGAGATAAAAGTAACAAGTAATTAAAGAGCAGCAGTAAAATAACAATAGCGACACTATATACAGGGGGGTACGATTACAGAGTCAATGTTCGGAGGCACCGGTTAGTTGAGGTAGTATGTACATGTAGGTAGAGTTATTAAAGTGACTATGCCTAGATGACAACAGAGAGTAGCATTGGTGTATAGAGGGGGTGAGAGGGGGGGCACTGCAAATAGTCTGGGTAGCCATTTGACTAGATGTTCAGGAGTCTTATGGTTTGGAGGTAGAAGCTGTTTAGAAGCCTCTTGGACCTAGACTTGGTGCTCCGGTACCGCTTGCCGTGTGGTAGCAGAGAGAACAATCTATTACTAGGGTGGCTGGAGTCTTTGACAATTTTTAGGGCCTTCCTCTGACACCGCCTGGTATAGAGGTCCTGGATGGCAGGAAACTTGGCCCCAGTGATGTACTGGGCCGTTCGCACTACCCTCTGTAGTGCCTTGCGGTCGGAAGCCGAGCAGTTGTCATACCAGGCAGTGATGCAACCAGTCAGGATGCTCACGATGGTGCAGCTGTAGAACCTTTTGAGGATCTGAGGACCCATGCCAAATCTTTTCAGTTTCCTGAGGGGGAATAGGTTTTGTTGTGCCCTCTTCACAACTGTCTTGGTGTGCTTGGACCATGTTAGTTTGTTGGTGATGTGGACACCAAGGAACTTGAAGCTCTCAACCTGCTCCACTGCAGCCCTGTTGATGAGAATGGGGGCGTCCCAGGGTCCTTAGCTTATTGATGAGCTTTGAGGGCACTATGGTGTTGAACGCTGAGCTGTAGTTAATGAATAGCATTCTCACTTAGGTGTTCCTTTTGTCCAGGTGGGAGAGGGCAGTGTGGAGTGCAATAGAGATTGCATCATCTGTGGTTCTGTTGGGGCGGTATGCAAATTGGAGTGGTTCTAGGGTTTCTGGGATGATGGTGTTGATGTGAGTCATGACCAGCCTTTCAAAGCACTTCATGGCTACAGCCGTGAGTGCTACGGGTCGGTAGTTGTTTAGGCAGGTTACCTTAGTGTTCTTGGGCACAGGGACTTTGGTGGTCTGCTTTAAACATGTTGGTATTACAGACTCGGACAGGGAGAGGTTGTGCTTCCCTTTGTAGTCTGTAATGGTTTGCAAGCCCTGCCACATCCGACGAGCGTCAGAGCCGGTGTAGTACGATTCGACCTTAGTCCTGTATTGATGCTTTGCCTGTTTGATGGTTTTTCAGATGGCATAGCGGGATTTCTTATAAGCTTCCGGATTAGAGTCCCGCTCCTTGAAAGTGGCAGCTCTAGCCTTTAGCTCAGTGCGGAAAACTCTCTCGGTAAGTAGTGTGGTCCACAGCTTATCATGAGATACACTACCTCAGGCGAGCAATAGCTTGAGACTTCCTTAGATATCGTGCACCAGCTGTTGTTTACAAAAATACATAGACTGCCGCCCCTTGTCTTACCAGACGCCGCTGTTCTATCCTGCCGGTGCATCGTATAACCAGCCAGCTGTATGTTGATGTTGTCGTCGTTCAGCCACGATTCCGTGAAGCATAAGATGTTGCAGTTTTTAATGTCCCGTAGGTAGTTTAATCTGCCGCGTAACTCGTCGATTTTATTGTCCAAATATTGCACATTTGCTAGCAGAATGGAGGGGGGGTTTATTCGATCACCAACAAATTCTCAGAAGGCAGCCCGACCTTCGGCCCCTCTTTCTCCGCCTACTCTTCATGCAGATCACTTGGATCGGGGCCTGTTTCTGAGGAAGCAGTATATCCTTTGCTTTGAGGTCGTCACAGTCGTGAAAGGAAAAAAAGGATTCTGATAGTCCGTGGTGAGTAATCGTAGTCCTAATGTCTAGAAGTTATTCTCGGTCATAAGATACGGTAGCGGCAACATTAAGTACAAAATAAGTAAAGAAATAAGTTATGAACTAACAAAAAAACACAATCGGCTGGGGGCACGTAAAACATCTGTCATCTTCTCCGGCGCCATCTCCATGATCATTGCAGAATAAATTCTTCACCTTTTCTAGGATGGTTTCATTCATACTCATGAGGTAGCCTATAGGCCTACAAGAAGTTAGGATACAATTCTTCCTGTCTCTTGTTTAATTGGACCCACCATACAGAAGTACTGTATATAGATGAGCAGTGGCGATTTTAGCATGTAAATCTTGGTGGGGCAAACTCAAAAACATTTTTTTAGATGCATACCATAGCTGATATTGCTGACCATATCTCCCTGGCATATTACATAATTTATGCAGCAGCAAATAAGACATTTTTGGACTGACCTTGTGCGCGTTGCAGTCCTTCTTTGGCAAATTTTGTTATCAAAGAAAGAGAAATATTTACAATTCCGAGTTGGATTACCGTTCAAAACTGAGCGCGTTTATTCCGACTTCCCAGTTGCAATGCTTGCGTTTAGCCACCGATTCCTTCCAAACAACTCATTGTTGAATTTGCGATTTCCAACTTGTTGCAGTCCAATGGGCGATGAGCACCGATACATTTTATCTATAATTTATCATTATTTCTCTTCATATGACAAGGATTAAAAAGGATTTGCCAGTAGACTGTCTACTTGATTGATGATTATGACTGCTAGCTAAGATTTTGAAAGTGAAATGTAGCTTTGATCAGTCCAATCAAAGCTACTGTAGATATAACGTGATTATAAGTCATTTTTTTAACACCTTTTTTCTCCCCAATTTTGTGGTATCCAATTGTTAGTAGTTACTGTCTTGTCTCATCGCTACAACTCCCGTACGTGCTCGGGAGAGACGAAGGTCGAGAGCCATGCATCCTCCGAAACACAACCCAACCAAGCCGCACTGCTTCTTAACACAGCGCGCATCCAACCCGGAAGCCAACCAGCAATGTGTCGGAGGAAACACCGTACACCTAGCAACTTGGTCAGCGTGCACTGCGCCCGGCCCGCCACAGGAGTCGCTAGTGCGCGATGAGACAAGGATATCCCTACCGGCCAAACCCTCCCTAACCCGGACGACACGAGGCCAATTGTGCGTCGCCCCGTGGACCTCCCGGTCGTGGCCGACTGCGACAGAGCCTGGGCTCGAACCCAGAGTCTCTGGTGGCACAGCTACCACTGCGCCACCAGGGAGGCCCGATTATACGTCATTTTATCTTTGTCCAATGACCTTGAGCCTTCTTGGAAGGGCAATTCTAATCTAAGTCTTTGGACTGACCCAAGGGCTCACATTCTTGGGCTGCAGTCCGAACACTTTAAATATACACCCCATCCCCTCAGCCCTCAAATTAAGTGGACACTTCTGATGACGTCTGACGAGTATACACTTGCATTCCGTGATGATTGTGTTTTCAGCCACCGGTAGCTTGTGGGTGCTTTATATGCTCTACAGTCAATTATGATTGCATGTCTACTTATATTAACTATATAATTATTAATATATGCCTACTGTATGATAGCTAGCAAATTAATTAGCTAACTAACGCCTGCCTAGCTGGAACTTCTGAAGGAAAATGTTTTATTTCTACAATCTCCAAAAGATAACCGAACAAAAACCGATTTACTTTTTACGAGACATGTTTGTGCCATCATGTGCATTAGTAGCACAATTTGCATTCATTTTTACTTACACTTGTATGTTCACTTCTCCATTGATGTTGTTTTTAAGTTTTGGCAGACTTTTCTTTGCGGATGTACAATCGTCGCAAATTGAATTGAGTTTCAGGCCCCGGAGTGAACATAATTGTACCCTCGCAAACTCGACTAAAAACGAGGGCTGAGGGGCTTACGTTGCAAACTTCCCTTGCTTGGCTAATCATTTGGACTGCCCTCCAAGGTGGTATCGGGGATTCTCCCAAGGGCATAAGGGGGCTCGCCCCACCTGCCCTGAATGGCGGTTCGCCACTGTAGATGAGCCATTTAAAGTATTTTGCTCTATGCCATCTGATCCAGAGCGCAGTTTAATAACAGTAGAACAGACAATTATAGGCTACTTCTCTAAGTCTGAATACTGTAATTTCACATTTCTCAAGTAGACAATATTTAATTTCTAAACATAATAAATATTTGTATAACCTTTGCAGAATAAATTCCTCACCTTCTCTGGCCTCACCTTTTTCCCAAAGTATCCTGCAACAAATACCATGCGCATCTCTCATTTAATTGGGCCTATTAGATAGGCTATTATTTAAAGTATTTTGCTCTATGAATAAGATAGGGATGGTGGTTTATAACATACCGTATAATTTAACAGGTGAACTGACAGTATTTTTTTGCATTGAAGTGTGTATGGCCACCACTGTAAGTAGATAGTGTTTCAGATTTCGCAGGCAGTGCAGCATATAGGTTCAAGGAAAAAGTCAATACAAAACATTAGACACTAACAAATGATCAAACGATCTGTTTACAGGTCCTCAGCAATTTGAAATAAATTTTGTTCTTCTGAAACATTTTGTTTGTCAGGTAGCTGAGGCCTACAGCAAATATCACTGAAAAAGTTTAACATTCTGCCATCAAACCTCCAAAGACATTTGATCAAGTTCAACATTGCTATTTCCTTTAGAAACTGCCTCGGCCTAATTCTAATACTTCCAAAGTATACAACAAATAGGGGTGTTATTGTCACCATAAAAGGTGAATGATGGGCATTTTTCTTTTTCAGGTGAAGTTATAATGCTCGTTCAAGCGCACAGTTTCGCAATGCCGGGATTCATCCAATGGCATTGAGGAGTATACCACCTCAGTCACCGGCTTCATAAATAAGTGCATCGATGACGTCATCACCACAGTGACCATACGTACATATCCCAACCAGAAGCCATGGATTACAGGCAACATCTACACCGAGCTAAAGGCTAGAGCTACCGCTTTCAAGGAGCGGGACACTAATCCAGATGCTATGCCCTCAGACAAACCATCAAACAGGCAAAGCGTCAATACAGGACTAAGATTGAATCCTACTACACCGGCTCTGACGCTCGTCAGATATGGCAGGGCTTGCAAACTTATGGACTACAAAGGTAAACCCAGACACGAGCTTCCCAGTGACGCGAGCCTACCAGACGGGATAAATGCCTTTTATGCTCGCTTCGAGGTAAGCAACAAGGAAGCATGCATGAGAGCACCAGCTGTTCCAGACGACTGTGTGATCACGCTCTCCTTAGCCGATGTGAGCAAGACTTTTAAATAGGTCAACATTCACAAGGCCGCAGGGCCAGACATATTACCAGAATGTGTACTCAGAGCATGTGCGGACCACCTGGCAAGTGTCTTCACTTACATTTTCAACCTCTCCCTGACCGAGTCTGTAATACCTACACGTTTCTAGCATACCACCATAGTCCCTGTGCCCAAAAATGACTACCGCCCCATAGCACTCACGTCGGTAGCCATGAAGTGCTTTGAAAGGCTGGTCATGGCTCACATCAACACCATCATCCCGGAAACCCTAGGCCCACTCCAATTCGCCTACCGCCCCAACAGATCCACAGACGATGCAATCTCAATCGCACTCCACACTACCCTTTCTCACCTGGAAAAAAGGAACACCTATGTGAGAATGCTGTTCATTGACTACAGCTCAGCGTTCAACACCGTAGTGCCCACAAAGCTCATCACTACGCTAAGGACCCTCAGACTAAACACCTCCCTCTGCAACTGGATCCTGGACTTCCTGATGGGCCACCCCCCAGGTGTTAAGGGTAGGCAACAACACATCTGCCACGCTGATCCTCAACATGGGGGCCCTTCAGGGGTATGTGCTTAACAGCTTCTACCCCCAAGCCATAAGACTGCTGAACAATTAATCAAATGGCCACCCGGACTGTTTATTATCTATGCACAGTCACTTTACCCCTACCTACATGTACAAATTACCTCGACTAACCTGTACCCCCGCACATTGACTCGGTACCGGTACACCTTGTATATAGCCTCATTATCGTTATACCTTTTTTTTAAACTTTTTTTATTACTTTAGTTTATTTAGTAGATATTTTTCTTTACTGCAATGTTGTTTAAGGGCTTGTAAGTAAGAATTTCACGGTAAGGTCTACACCCGTTGTATTCGGCACGTGACAAATTAAATTTGATTTGATTTGACGGGGCTGATTTATAACAGGAAACATGCCTATGTATGGTGTGCTCCAAATATAAATCTCAATATTTTTGTATGTGCGCTGTCTTTTAAGAAACGGTGCATGCAGATATTTAGTGTGAAATTGACGCAACAGTTATAAATGAGGCCCCAGGTAATCTAATGAAAAGTTAACTCCCGAAACAGTGACTAGGCATTGGGCTGGGAAGTTGGCAAGTTGCACAAGATAGAGGTTGAAGTTCAGTCTCTGTTAGTGAAAAATAACTACCGTGAGCTAGAGAAACATTACTTACATTACTTCAGTACTAGGCTACTCAGGGTAAGACAACAAAAACTCTCACAAACACTTAACAATATTTTATATTCTCATGTATATGTTTGATCATTGCACATGTTCTTCTCTACATAGGGAGTACTGACTGGCTAACATGCTTAGAGCACACCTGTGTGTGTCGGTGCTATGTCGTCTCTCAGACAAGTTTGTGCTTCAATGGGTCAACATCTACAGGAAGATAGCATGTGTGCAACCTGCCGTGGGAAAGAAAGTGATGGATTAAAGTGATGCTACAAAGGGTTTGTATACTTTTAAGCCAGAAGTTTAGAAAGTAGCGCTCAAGAGCCAAAAAGGGTCCCAAAAATTGTGCACAATTGTGTACACGTCACATACGTGTAACTGCCTAAATAAAGGAAACACTTGAGTAAATGACGGATACTAAGTATATTGAAAGCAGGTGCTTCCACACAGGTGTGGTTCCTGAGTTAATTAAGCCATTAAAACATCCCATCATGCTTATGTAACCGGTGCTGTACTGCACCGCTGTACCTCTGCGTTGTGTGTGATTGATTGAGACTAAAGACATGGACTTCAGAGATCAGGTTGTTTTAATATATCAGAATTCTCTCTCACATTTGTAGAGCACAAATATGTTCTGCCAATCGTCACCTCTTTCTACAACAGGCGCACAATACAAATGACTGGGATCAGTCGAGAAGCTAGCCATCGTTCACACATACAATACCTTAGCTAGCTAGTAACCACATGTTGAATTCAGAATGTTAATATCATCCTAAAAAGTACAATTACAATTGCATCAACAATACAATACCCTTATGAGTAAACTCTAAATATACAACATTATTCATGAACAAAACACATTATTCATGAATAAAACACTGTGTGTCATGACTTTGTGCATAAAGGAATCTAACTTTTCTGAAGACGACAGAAAAAGCGTGCCTACCTCTCCTAGTGCATCAAAATTATTTCAGCAGGGCAAAACGTAAATATGCGCTCCCCTATTCCCAGGATGCAGGCATGCATAGTAACAAATCAACATGCTATATTAATATCTGAACCTGGTGAAATTCACAAAGTATTTGAACAACTGTTACACTTAGGGTCATGTATAAAAAAAAAAAGGGTAGCGCTATCTGGAATCCTTGGGACGTCCTAACCTTAACCCCAAACCATAACCCTTACCCTAACCATTTTAAATTTCAATGTCAATGGGGTAGGGAAATCCCAAGCATTCTGGATAGCAAGACCCTACAAAAATGCCCACTTGCCCATTATTTTGGCTACCACGGCTAGAAAAAGAGATCTCAGTGACTTTGAAGGATGGGTCTCAAATGAGCATAGGGGGTTTAAAGAGTGTGTGTCTCAGTCATCAGATCTCAACCCAATTTAACACTTATGGGAGATTCAAGAACAGCGTCTGAGACAGCATTTTCCAACACCAAATTATGGAATTTCTCATGGAAGTATGTTGTCACATCCCTCCAATAGAGTTCCAGACACTTGTAGAATCTATTTCACGGCGCATTGAAGCTGTTCTGGCAGCTCTGGTGGCTTGTGGTGACCCAACGGCCCCCAACTTTATGTTGGTGTTTCCTTTATTTTGGCAGTTACCTGGACATGTATATCACATCATTGTTCTCGAGTCCTGCAGCGTGTGCATAAAGAGAGTAAAAACAAAACTGTGGTGTGCACGTGCTCTGTGGTGTGCACTGAGCAGACTTGGGCCCGCCATGCAACCTCATTGAACAATACTGGGCTGACCTGATCCCGCTTCCCACTTTTAGTTTGCAGTCTCATTGGACATCATTCCACCTGCCAATCAATTGTCCATTACGTTCAGTTGCTTACCACTAGTTACCACAGCCACAAATTCAAGAAAACTTAGTCAAATTCTGTCAACAATCAGCCCCTTGAAGAAGAAAAAAAATGCCCGTTACAAATTTGCCAGAAGATACCGACCCTACCGTTATGCTAGTTTACACTGAGCTGCACTGAGGTTGGAACGCAATCATGGTTACATTAAGATGTGGTGCCGGCGCGAGATATGGGTCAGGAAACCCAAATTTGACCTTTATCCTCATTGCTCCATTGAGAAGATTTATATACTGCTAGTTTTCCCGGAAAACTGACCTTTTTGCCCTCATGCTAGCTAGGAGTAGCCACCGTGGTCATTTTGGAATGGCAGTGTCAGCCAATCAGCTTCTTTGTTGTTCAACGCGACTCGCCATTCCATTATGGCTGCTGTGGCTACTAGTAGCTAGCACGAGGACGAAAAGGGCAGTTTTCTGGGGAAACTAGCAGTATTTCAGTCTTCTCGATGGAGCAGTGTGGATAAAAATAACATTTGGAGTACAGTGGCATATCCCATCCCTGCATTGAGGTAGGTTTTCAGACCCATATCTCGCGTCGGCTCCATGGTGTCTTAATGTAACCATGATTGCATTCCGACCTCAGTGCAGCTCAGTGTAAACAATCGTAATGGTAGCGACAGCATCTTCTGGCAAGTTCCAAATAATCCAGCAACTATAGAAATGTGATGTATGCTCTCTGTCCAATTTGTGGAATGATATCCTAATATTACATTTTTATTCTCAAAATTAGAAACATGGTAGACTAAATTATTAACAGTTTTATCGTTTTACAAGCTGCCTTCCCCGGACAAGAAAGCCAAAGTTTTTCCAGCGAGCAGGAGTCACCTGTCAATTTGATCATGCAATTACAGATAATCCTGAATGATGAGTGAGAAAGTTATGGGTGGTCAAAGATCATACCCCCAAGACATTCTAACTTCCCCTGTTATTAGTAATGGTGAGAGGTTAGTATGTCTTGGGGGTATGGTCTTTGACCCTCTGCAACTTTCTCACTCATCATTATTCACAATTCATATAGGATTATCCGTAATCATGGGAGTATCCACATTCATTTAGAAGTGTTACAAAAACACTGTATATTATATTCTTATTTACAGTAAAAGTGACTCCAAAATGACACAATATATTATTTACCATTGGGCACAACATAAACCGAAACACAACCAAAACAAACTACAAATGCACACATCAAGTTTGTAGAGTCACAAAGTTGATGTAGGCATCGCGTGCTAGCAATATAGGACCAAATACTACAAATACTTTTCACTACTCTAATACACTATAAGTGCATTTGTCCAAATACGTATGACACCTTCAAATGGGGGGACTAGATGTACTGTCTCCTCATAGGAAACATTTGATCACAAATCCAAAATGGTGGAGTATAGAGCCGAATTAAACGATTTAACTCCACTGTCCAAATAAATAAGTAGGGAAATGTATGTATGAATTTGTGGATGTCCATCATCCATTTTGCATGATGATGTGTTATGTCCTCCAATTCGCATGATATGTTACGAATTCCAATATGTAGAATTTGAAAATGCGCGTTCACTAAGTATTGCATTACAGATGGTGTATTATGAGCCGTACATTGACACATCGAGTCCAAAACGGAAGGTTTAAAAAACACTGACATTTAAAAGACGTCATATCCCTCTGGAAGCTCTGAAAGCACATTACATTGACCAAACTTTTGTCCTTGTCAATACAGATGATGTTCTATGTGTGACTATCTTTCTTTTACCGTGACTTTCCCACGTTTTCCATTTACTGAAACGCCTGTGTCTCATCAGGGTTATGAAGCAGCCACAGTCTACCTCCTTATATCTTGTCCTTTTAAAGTGTAACTAAATTGCATGAAGTGCAAAATCCCTTGTTTGATCCCATGTTGTTTCGGTGTGCTTCTTAGGCCAAGTGAGATGGAAGACATGTAGACCAGCTCCCTTTTTGACAGCCAAACCCAACCGCGCCCTCATAGATGAGCCGATTACCCTAGAGGGACGTCACCTCCCCCCTCACTCACCTATTACGGTGTGTGCCCGCATGCATAACGAGGACGGTGACCTGTGGGAAGCGTTTTCTCACTACAACACAGATGGGAGGGGTGTCGTCAACTGTGAGTCACGTGACCGAGCTACAGTATGCAGGGGCTGGGAATCTGATAGCAAATTGTTTTATTTTAACTATTATACTCTCCTCGCAGACTATCTCATCCTCTCTTCATTCTCCCTCCCCTAACCCTCTTCTCCTCACAGTGACCAGGGATGAGTCTGTAGGGGGCTCCTATGTGGGCTGTGAGCCCATGGGACTATTCTGGGCCCTGCAGCCTGCACCTGGAGAGAGAGAGGGTCTGAGGTGGGAACAGGGATAATAATTAACAAATCATGCAAAGCCATGAACACATTGAATATGATTCAGAGACACATGCTTTTGATCAACAAAGTAAATCAACACAAAATATATTTTTTAAAGGGATAGTTAATAAAAAATAATACAATTATATATATATTGGTCCAGGAGGGGTTGGATACAGTCTTTGTTTTGTATGCAAAGCCCATGACAGTGACAGTTTCATCTGTGTATTTTCCCACAGGCTGCGGAAGAAAAATGTTGAGACTCCGTACTCTGTACAGTTGTCCTTATTAGAGGGTCACATTCCGGTTCCATCCAGTCATGGTTCCAACAAGGAGCAGCAACAGAGAGGGGAACAGGAGCTGGCTGCAGTGACTGTGGAACGCTGGTACATGGCACCAGGGGTCCGGAGAATAGAGATCCGGCAGAACGGAGTAGTGGGGACCTTGTTCTTACCCCCAGGTTTTTTTTGTTAAATTATACATATCAAATCATATTTAGAATCTTCGATTATAGCACGATATATATTACAGAGTGTCTTTACACAAACTATTATGACTGAGACTTTATTCCAAATGCTCAGAGTATTTGATGTTCTCTGTTGTTGCCTCCATAGGTCCAGGTCCATTCCCAGCCATGATGGACCTGTGGGGTATGGGCGGGGGGCTGATAGAGTACCGCTCAGCCCTGTTTGCTTCCCGAGGCTTTGCCAGTCTCTCCCTGGCCTACTTTGGCCATAAAGACATCCCTGGTCCACTCAACACTATCAAGGTGGGAGATGCCTACTTTAAGGTAATAAGGTGGTAGTGCTATGTTTCAAAGTACCAAGGTGATTCAACCCTGTATGTACGTAACATTCTGGCACCTGAGCAAAACTTTATTTTCTCCTTGTTTTCTCCATGGGCATTGACAGACTGCGTTCCAGTTTCTCCAGGACCACCCCCAGGTGTGTGGGGACAGGATGGGGGTCATGGGCCTCTCGTTCGGGGTCTACCTGGCTCTGCGAATCGCCACTCAGATTGATGTCAATGTAAGTCTGGCCATACAACCCCCTGAAGCGGTCATCTGAATTATTGTTTACCAGTCATCAAACAACTACTAGCCTTGGAAATATGAAATCATGTTTATACCTCTTGTGTTGTGATCAAGAGCTGTTATGTCTGATGTAGCCTGAGGTGGAATGACCAGAATTTGGGCAAATAAGAAAGTAGAGACTAAAGGCTATATTCAAATATGAAAGGCCTATTAGTATGATGAATAATATGAGTCTCCTTGTAGGACTGCATCTGGTTTGAAATACCTGATATTCCCATTCACTCATTTTTTCTCCCTCAGCCCCGGTGTGTGATCGGAGTCAATGGTCCAATAGGAAGTTTCAACAAACTCTCGGACAGCGACGGCATGACAGAAAGCTTTGAAGGGTTAGTTACCCTGCAAACATATAACAGAAATAAGGTTTGAGAATGAAAGTATGCCTGAAAAGATTACTTGACAGGAACTAATTGAGGTAATTCTCAATCTATTGTGTTATTGCTTAAATAGGGATGCTGCTCTTTTCTTATCCCACCCACTGTTATATTATGTTATAGGGATCAGAAGCACTGGAGTTACGATGAAGAGGGCTACGTCAGTTTCAGAGAAGTGTCCATGCCCAACAACATTCCACCTGAGAACAAAGCAAATGTACGACCCTGAGTGACCCTCTCAAATATTGATAGGGTCAAGAACCCCCTCCAGCCAGCTGCACAGAATTGTAAAAAAATAAATAATAATTCAAGCAGAACATATTTTATTTAGAGAATCGGTGTGAGGAGTACTTGTGCATTTTTTGTGGCAATTAATGTAGAATTTGATTCAGAGGGTTAGAGGTACATTAGCCTCGTCAAGGACCAGGCTTCCCTATTTGGAAAGGAAGCGTGACAACAACTTGATTTGGAGGTATTGCTACGCAAGACTACCTGTACATCTACAAAGATATCGTCTATCTGTGCAGGTTGAAAACCTGTGCTGCCCCCTACTGTACATTGTGGGTGAAGACGACTTGAGCTGTGCAGCTATTGAGAACGCAGATGAGGTAGGCCTACTTCATGGGATTGCTTTACCATTAAACTACAATATGGCATACTATGGTAGTATATACAGTTACGGCCAAATATATTGGCACCCTTGCACGTTTCTTAAATAAGTCCTTATTTCTTCTAAAATAACTTTTTTTTAAAATAAATAAATAAATAAAAAAGTGGATCACCATTACATTGTTATTGTATTTTCAACATTTCAGAACCACGTTTATTTTTGTAAACTTAAGTTTACAATTTTAATTGAGAAAATAAAGGCAAATGGTATGGGCATAATTATTGGCAACCCAGACCTAGTACTCGGTTGCACATCCTTTGGCCAAGATAACTGCAGACAAATGCTTTTTGTAGCCATTATTGAGCTTTGTGCACCTTTTTACTGACAATTTGGGGCCACTTTTTAGTAGAAAACTTTAATATGTCAGGGGTGCCCTCCACCAACTGCTGTTATCTGGACTCTTCAGCTTGCCACGGCAGAACAGTCCAGCATCTCTTCTTAACAATTCCTGGGTGCTTTTTGATGTGTGTTTGGGGTCATTGTCCTGCTGGAACCACAACCTTCAATGATGCCTTGTGCACGTTCAAGGCCTCCAGTACCAGAGGCAGCAAAGCAACTCCACAGCATTATCAGACCTGCCCCATATTGGATTGTAGGGAGGGTGTTCTTCTCATTGAATGCTTCATTTGGTCATCAGTAAACACAGCGCTGATTTGTATTGCCAAAGCGCTCTAATTTTGTTTCATTGGTCCACAGAATACTTCCCCCAGAATTGAGGTTTATTTTGCATGCAGTTATCTTGGCCAAAGGCTATGCAACCAAGCACTAGCTCCTGGGTGCCAATCATTTTCTCCATGCCATGTTTTTATTTTCATTACAAAAATAAATGTGGTTCTGCAATGCTGAAAATCCAATGAAAAGGTGTGACGTCCAAATGTTTTTTTTTTCAATTTCAACTTATTTTAGAAGAAATTGGGAATTATTTGTTTTAAAGTACAAGGGTGCCAATATATTTGGCCACAAATGTGTGCTAGTCATAGCTGCTGAGAGTATTAACTTTTCCAATGTCGAAGTCAAAAGTCGTGACCAGTTGAATGAACAGATATTTCCTTGGTTTTCAGATTGAGAAGAAGATTAAAGATGCTGGTAGATCCCACCTGTTCACCCGCCTGTCATATCCCGGTGCTGGTCACCTGATTGAGCCGCCCTACACCCCCAACTCCCGAGCCTCCATGTGGACCACACAACCCAAGAAACGTGGGTGGTCCTCTCTTCCCATACACACCTTCACCTCTCTTTCATATTTAGTTTGTCATGCAGTTATGACCTTGTTTTCAGTGATACCTTTTTACAAATAGTCATGATTGTATCCTAAAATGATAATCATACTTTGAAAGATTTGTCTTGAAGTACATTTATCAGTCCTTAATTCTTGATGTACTTATCCACTTACAAGCACTAACATATGTATTCAAATTTAAAGGGTTTCCAAATAAGGGTATTTGACAAAATGGTAATAGACATTATAATTAACATACAGTATCTCAGAAATGAGAGAACTACATTGTGATTTGTTTTTTCAGGTTATTTCCCATGCTGTCCTGTTGTTTTTCCATATAGTTATCACTCTCTGGGGAGGGCACCTGGTACCCCATGCTGCCGCCCAAGAGGATGCCTGGAAGAGGACCCTGGAATTTATGGAACGCCATCTAAGGGGAAAGGAAGACAAATAGCCTTTTGGCCACATTGGGATAGAACGGTCCATCTCACATGCATCACTCCTCAATGCAAGACTCAAAACTCACCCAACTGTCCAAATTCAAGTGGACTCAATGTTTTCTTTCACTATTTTCACGATACAGATTTTTATGTAAGCGTCTATGTATTGTTGTCATTGATTTGTTTGATTTTTATAAACACAACTATTATACCATAATAAAATCAATGTAATGTAAACAAAGTAGCTTTATCATCATTACATCATCTTTATGTGAGAGGGTTACACAGTATGTATGTGTGTTTTGCTGGTCACACACAGACACTCGCTCAAGTCTTCCCCTTTACATTGTGTCACTAACGGCGGTGATCCGTGCTGAAGAGATCATGGCACGTTGACGTCATCATGGCGATCAGAGCGATAAACTCTTGGAAGTCGATCTCCAGGTCTCCGTTCTGGTCCAGGTCTGCAAACAGCTCATCCAGAGTCTCTTTCTCTTGGATATTCTTAAGAGACAAGAACAGTCAACTGTGAAGAGTAATCTGTGTCTGATTAGAACTTGTGTCTGGTTATTGAGTTAACAATGTCCTATAGGCCCATACATGCTTATAACAAGTAATAAAGCATTCACCTGCAGGCTTTAAGTAAGGTGTAATAATCTAATAATCATAGAATACTCATCTAAATCATTTCAATCAGCAGTTTAATATAATTCATTATTGTATCATTTTTTAATTCCTACAGAAGGCTAAAAAACTATTCCTCTTTTTCTAATTGGATGTAGGCCAGTGGTATAACGCCATGATGACACACTCCAGCTGAATTTAAATGATAGAGGGTGTTGTCATATGTAGTAATATACTCAGAGGACAGACATAGGAGCTGTCCCAAATGGCATCCTATTCCCTATTATAGTGCACTACACTTGTCCAGGGCCTGTACGACTCTGGTCAAAAGCAGTGCACTATATAGGGAATACACTCTTAGAAAAAAGGTTATTCGGCTGTCCCTATATGAGAACCCTTTTTGGTTCCAGTTAGAAAGAACCCTTTTGGGTTCCATGTAGAACCCTCAGTGGAAAGGGTTCTACATGGAACCCAAAAGGGTCATTTATACCCTGGAACCAAAAAGGGTTCTTCAAATGGCTATCCTAGACCTAGATGGTGACAGTCAAATAATTATTTTAGGTTCTAGATAGCACCTTTTTTCCTAAGAGGGTAGGGTTCCATTTGGGATACAACCAGAGAGTGCCTCACAATTATGAAGTGACTCATCTCGTTATTGATAAGATCTTTGAGCTCTGCCTTCTTCAGCTTGCACTTGTGGCCCGAGTATTTATGGAACACATGGATGATGGCGATCATGGCACTCTCTAGCTCTGACATGCTCTGCTCAGTTCTCTGTCAGGAACACAGAACCATATAATTACATATAGAACATTCCAGGCACAGAACAGACACAGCAAGCATAAATCACCTTTCAAATCTATGTTTATAAGGCCCAGTGCAGTCAAAAATGTGATTTTTCTGTGTTTTATACAGTACAAAACATTAGGAACACCTTCCTAATATGGAGTTGCACCCCCTTGTGCTCTCAGAACAGTCTCAATTTGTCAGGGCATGGACTCTACAAAGTGTCGAAAGCATTCCCCATGTTGACTCCAATGCTTCCCGCAGTTGTGTCAAGTTGCCTACATATCCTTTGGGTGGTTGACCATTCTTGATACGGGAAACTGTTGAGCGTGAAAAACCCAACCGCGTTGCAGTTCTTGACACACTCAAACCGGTGTGCTTGGCACCTACTACCATACCCCGTTCAAAGGCACTTAAATCTTTTGCCTTGCCCATTCACCCTCAAATGGCACATATGCACAATCCATGTATCAATTGTCTCAAGGCTTAAAAATCCTTCTTTAACCTGTCTCAACCCCTTAATCTACAGTGATTGAAGTGAACACAAAGAGGTTGAAATAAAAAAGTGAAATTGTGAAAATGATGACAATGCACTTTTAGTGTAAGAGCTGTTTGAAAAGACTGCCTGAAATTTCTACCTGTTTTGGTGGGATGGAGTTTTGGCCTGCCTGGTGACATTAGTTAATAGACCAATAAGAAAGAGCGTTCCAAACCTCTCTGCCAATAATAGCTAGTTTTCAGTTTTTCACTCCCAAATCAGACCACTCCCAGACAGTCCTAGCTAAATTCTTGCTTGAGATTTACTCTTTGCTATTTTTGATTCTTTTTGACCATTTAATTGAAAACAATCACAGTAAGGAACTTAGTTGTTACCCAGAAATGATTTGATATTTAGATAAAAATTGCTGCATTGGGCATTTAAATTACTTTGTATATTCAGAGTTTTGGTTGATACAATTACTGTAGGCTACCCATATACACAAATATATATATATATTTCAATATTATTTAAGTAAATTGGAATTAAATAGAAAGTATTTGAATTACCACTTTTTTTTACTAGTTTCTTAGATACTCCCTATAAGATTAGTAACATCGCCGGTCTTATGAGGCATATTTAGAACTGTATTGTATTATAGCCTATGATTTCATTGTACGTTCTTTCATATTGCTCATCGCTCCTTAGCTAAACTCAATGCTCTAATAGGTCTACATTGTGTTTGCCTTATCGTCTTATAAATGGAAAAAAAGCTAATTCAGATCAACTGACCATAGATTGACAAGATGTAAAATACAAAATTACATTTATAACTACAGAAAGACACTTGAGGCGTGGGACAATACAACACCAAAATGATTTTCCTCAACTAACTACACAAACATTTCCACACAAATGCAACAATTACCGGTCAATTATTTGCTTTATTATATTACCTGCATTTGAAGACAGAACCCAACCGTCTTTCGCTGTATTGTGATGCTTGGTAGGCTAATGACAAACTGATGCTCTAAACCTGAGACACTCCTTGATTGCGTCCCAAATGATATCATATTCCCTTTATAGTGCACTTTTTTGACCTAGGTCCATAGGGCTCTGGTCAAAAGTGGTGCACTATATACAGTTCCTTCAGAAAGTATTCACAGCCCTTGCCTTTTTCCACTTTTTTTGTGTTATAGCCTGAATTTAAAATGGATTACATTGAGATTTTGTGTTACAGGCCTACACACAATACTCCATAATGTCAAAGTGGAATTATGTTTTTAGACATTTTTTAAAATGAATTACAAATGCAAAGCTGAAATGTCTTGAGTCAATAAGTATTCAACCCCTTTGTTATGGCAAGCCTAAATAAGTTCAGGAGTATACATTTGCTTAACAAGTCATATAATAAGTTGTATGGACTTTCTGTGTGCAATAATAATGTTTAACTTTATTTTTGAATGACTAGTTCATCTCTGTAACCCACACATACAATTACATGTAAGGTCCCTCAGTCGAGCAGTGAATTTCAAATACAGATTCAACCACAAAGACGAGGGAAGTCGTCCAATGCCTCGCAAAGAAGGGGACCTATTGGTAGATTTAAAAAAAAATAAGACATTGAATATCCTTTTGAGCATGGTGAAATCATTAATTACACTTTGGATGGTGTATCAATACACCCAGTCACTACAAAGATACAGGCATCCTTCCTAACTCAGTTGCCAGAGAGCAAGGAAACCGCTCAGGGATTTCACCAGGAGGCCAATGGAATCTTTAAAGAAGTTACAGAGTTTAATGGCTGTGATAGGAGAAAACTGAAGATGGATCAACAACATTGTAGTTACCCCACAATATTAACCTAATTGACAGATTGAAAAGGAGGAAGCCTGTGCAGAATAATACATATTTGAAAACCTGCATCCAGTTTTGCAATACTGCAAAAAATGTGGCAAAGCAATTACCTTTTTGTCCTGAATACAAAGTGTTATGTTATGTACAAAGTGTTATGTACAATGTGTTATGTGTTATGTACAAAGTGTTATGGCAAATTCAAAACATATTACTGAGTACAACGCTCCATATTTTCAAGCATAGTGGTGGCTGCATCATGTTATGGGTATGCTTGTAATCGTTAAGGCCAGGGGACTTTTTCAGGATAAAAAAGAAATGGGGTAGAGCTAAGCACAGGCATAATCCTAGAGGAAAACCTGATTCAGACTGCTTTTCACCAGACACTGGGAGATTCATTCACCTTTCAGCAGGACAATAACCTAAAACACAAGGCCAGATCTACACTGGAGTTGCTTACCAAGAAGACAGTGAATGTTCATGAGTGGCAGAGTTTCAGTTTTGACTTAAATCTACTTGAAAATCTATGGCAAGACCTGAAAATTGTTGTCTAGCAATGATCAACAACCAAATTGACAGAGCTTGAAGAATTTTAAAAGAATAATGAGCAAATTGTAACGTTCTTCGTCGGGCGAAAGAGAGGACCAAAATGCAGCGTGATGATTATCCATTTTAATAGAATACTTAAACAACGAACAAAACAATAAACCGACAAAATGAACGAAGACGAAACAGTCCCGTAACATGAACACAAACACAAGAACACAGTAACAGGAACAATCACCCACAACCGACAAAGACAAAACAGGCTACCTAAATATGGCTCCCAATCAGACACAACGACTAACACCTGCCTCTGCTTGAGAACCATATCAGGCCAAACACATAGAAACAGACAAACTAGACATACAACACAGAATGCCCACTCATATCACACCCTGACCAAACAAAACATAGAAACATACAACGCAAACAATGGTCTGGGCGTGACAGTACCCCCCCCCCCCCCCCAAGGTGCGGAATCCGGCCGCAAAACCTAAACCTATAGGTTATAGGGGAGGGTCTGGGTGGGCATCTGTCCGCGGTGGCGGCTCTGGCACAGGACGTGGACCCCACTCCACCATAGTCATTACCCGCTTCAGTGGCCTCTTTCGAGCGGCGACCTTGGCCGCCGACCTTGGACTGTGAACCCTAATAAAGAGCCCCACTGGACTGAGGGGCGCCTCCGGACTGAGGGGCGCCTACGGACTGAGGGGCGACTCCGGACAGACGGGCGGCTTCGGACAGACGGGCGGCTCAGGCGCCTCTGGACAGACGGGCGGCTCAGGACAGACGGGCGGCTCAGGACAGACGGGCGGCTCAGGCGGCTCAGGACAGACGGGCGGCTCAGGCGGCTCAGGACAGGAGGGTGGCTCAGGCGGCTCTGGACAGGAGGGCGGCTCAGGCGGCGCTGGACAGGAGGGCGGCTCAGGCGGCGCTGAACAGGAGGGCGGCTCAGGCGGCGCTGGACAGGAGGGCGGCTCACGCAGCGCTGGACAGGAGGGCAGCTCAGGCCTGCCGAGGCACACTGTAGGCCTGGTGCGTGGTGCCGGAACTGGTGGTACAGGGCTGGGGACACGCACCTCAGGGCAAGTGCGGGGAGGCGGAACAGGGCATACTGGACCCTGGAGGCGCACTGTAGGCCTGGTGCGTGGTGCCGGAACTGGTGGTACCGGGCTGGGAACATACACCTCTGGAGGCGCACTGTAGGTCTCGTGCGTGCTGCTGGAACTGGAGGCCTGGTATGTGGAGGAGACACCGGATAGCCCGTACCGTGGAGGCGCACTGCAGGTCTCGAGCACCGAGCCTGCCCAACCCTACCTGGCTGAATGCTCCCTGTAGCCATGCCAGTGCGGCGAGGTGGAATAGGCCGCACTGGGCTGTGCTGGCGAACCGGGGACACCATGCGTAGGGCTGGTGCCATGTACCCCGGCCCGAGGAGACGCACTGGAGACCAGATGCGTAGAGCCGGCTTCATGGCACCTGGCTCGATGCCCACTCTAGCCCGGCTGAAACGAGGCGCTGCTATGTACCGCACCGGGCTATGCACACGTACTGGAGACACTGTGCGTATCTCCACATAACACGGTGCCTGCCTGGACGTCTCTCTCCACGGTAAGCACGGGGAGTTGGCTCAGGTCTCCTACCTGACTTAGCTCCACTCCCGTGTGACCCCCCAATACATTTTTGGGGCTGCCTCTCGGGCTTCCTAGCCAGCCGTGTTCCTTCGTAACGCCGGTTCCCTTTTCCTACTGCCTCCGTTCTCCTGGCTGCCTCCACCTGATCCCATGGAAGGCGATCCCTTCCAGCCAGAATCTCCTCCCATGTGTAACATCCCTTGCCGTCTAGAATGTCCTCCCATGTCCATTCCTCTCGATATTTCGGCCGCTGCTGCTGCCCGTTACCACGCTGCTTGGTCCTTTGGTGGTGGGTGATTCTGTAACGTTCTTCGTCGGGCGAAAGAGAGGAGGACCAAAATGCAGCGTGATGATTATCCATTTGAATAGAATACTTAAACAACGAACAAAACAATAAACCGACAAAATTAACGAAGACGAAACAGTCCCGTAACGTGAACACAGTAACAGGAACAATCACCCACAACCCACAAAGACAAAACAGGCTACCTAAATACGGCTCCCAATCAGACACAACGACTAACACCTGCCTCTGATTGAAAACCATATCAGGCCAAACACAGAAACAGACAAACTAGACATACAACACAGAATGCCCACTCATATCACACCCTGACCAAACAAAACATAGAAACATACAACGCAAACTATGGTCAGGGCGTGACACAAATGTTGCACAATCCAGGTGTGGAAAGCTCTTAGAGACTTACCTAAAAATACTCACAGCTGTAATCGCTGCCAAAGGTATGTTAATTTTTCAAAAATGTTTTACAACTGTTATAATTTTTCTTCCAATTTAACATTACACAGTATTTGGTGTAGATCGTTGACAATTATTTTTTACAATGAAATCAATTTTAATCGAACTTTGTAACAAAACAAAATGTAGAAGAAGTCATGGGGTGTGAATATTTTTTATGAAGGCACTGTAGGGAATAAGTCATTGTGCAGTGGCTGTGTTTTTCAGCCCTGTCTCTCAGTGCTCTGAACAGCTAAACTGTATTGATCAATCCCATGAAAGCTCCTATCAGTCAGCCAGGCAGTGGTTATATCCCAAACGACACCCCATTCTCTTTATAGTGCACTACTTTTATGGCCTTTGGTCATATAGGCCCTGGTCATAAGTATTGCACTGTAAAGGGAATAGCTTGCTATTCTCCATGCAGGCCTGCTACAGTAATGATTGATGTATGCAGTATGATAATGGATGCTTCTGGTGGTAATAGAGGCAATAGGGCGCCACTAAGGCCATTTCCTCTTCAATTGCGTCACTTACTGGGATTCTCTTACTGTTGTGTTCATATCAAATGACAAATGCACATAGGATTAGATTTGTTTAGGTCACATCTGCCTTGGATTGAGTATATATAATTGATGTGCCGATGGGAAGAAGAATAGGCTTTTATTCAACACTTTAAATGCTGTGTTGCATAGCTTTCTTCTCCGTTCACCTTTCTATGTAAAGAGAAATGTATTGAGGGATGTAGAATCGTTTTTAATTGAAAATAATTCATAGGCATACTTAATAGGACGTAGGGTCTAGGTCTAGAACTGGTGCAGTTCAAGTAGTCACATTGTAGCTAAACCAACGTAGCACGTGTAGACATATTGCAGCAAGATCATACAACTTTACACACTAGTGGGCAGGCTACAGTACTACATTATTCTAACCTCCGCCCACGTCGGCTGCGATGGAAAAGCCTTCGCGAGCTCAGTGGAAAATCACCTCCGTCCGCCCTTCAAATACGCAAAAACATCCGCACCGACGTAATCAAACAAGAACACGAAACTACGTTCCTGGAGTAGGGAAATGATATCCCGAGATTGAATTGTCGCCCGTAGCCTATTTGTTCTATTGTAGCCGACTGTAGACTAGCACACGGCATTACGCCCATTCAGAAACATCCTTAGCCTGGATTGACACTGGAAACATTAAGCAGATTCGATCGTGACAGGTCAGTTTTGAAGGGCGCTAGACGAGAAAATACCCTAATACGAATCAGCCAGAACATTTCCCGGTAAGAGTAAAATAAATTGCAATGTTTTTATATAAGGTAGCGTTCACTGTTGATAGCTTGTTTATATAAACATGTTAACTTCATTTCTAGGTCCATGTTGCTCAAATAGCCTACTCAAGTGGCGAGTGGGTTATGTTTTTTCTCTACTGTAATCAACTACAAAGGCGTGAAATATGCGCACGTAAAGTACCCTATATTCTGGATGGATTGATCGCAATATTTAAATTTAAATGATTAAGCATTTATATGCCTGGTCGTGCTTGCTTTCCTGTTCTGTGTCACTGTTCTCTGTGTCAAGGGGACACACACTTTTCACGCCACTTCGATAAAAAGTGATTTATTTACACAGCAGGTTAGGAAAGCATTTCCCCTAACCCTTTTCCTAACCTTAACAACAGTCTCCTAACCTGCTACGTCAATTCTCCTAACTTGCTACGAAAAAGTAACTTCTGTATCGAAGTGACATGAAAATATTGTTTCCCCTGTGTCAGTTGCCTATTCTTGATAGTGAACTCTTGTCATATTTGAAGAAGACTGTAATCAGTTTAACTCTTACAGAATTACAATATGATATTTTAATGTTAATATTTTGTCTTAAAACATTATGTGTTTGCAGTACCATAACCAGAGTAAAACACCTGTCCAATGGGGCAACCACACAGCTGACTCAACTTGCCCAAATTCCATAAGTGCCATACTTTTCACTTTGACAAGAAGGAGCAAACAGAAATATCAGTTTTAGGCTACTGGACTTATTTGCATGTGGATAGAGAGTGCATGGTTTTATAAAACAGGCTATTGAATGGGGGTCATTTTTTTTCTTTGCTCTCACTTACGTAGAGATGTCCTAGTTTCATTATTACAGAGGCTATAATTAGGCATGCACTCAGAGGCAGGCCACATACATTCATGAACTATCAATATCAGAGCAGACCTCCCCAGGTAATCCAGTTAATTGCTTCTTTACATACAACCTCTACAGAGTTTGTCTTTGACATCTTCAAGATCCTTTCCCCATTGAGAGAAGCTATGGCCTACACGGCTGTGGCTAATCATTGTCACTTTTATCTGGAGGGTCACAAGGACATTTTGTAACCCCTTAGATCAGCCACTCGCAGCACAAAGAGGAAACAAATCACTATCTCTGACCCCATATCGAAGGTACTATTTAAGGCCCTGCTAGCCTACACAGGTATTAAAGGTGTTGGCCATCTCTCTCTGTCTCTCTCTATCTCTCAGGTCAGGTGTCAAGTATGGCTGATCTGCTGAAGCTGCTGCTGCGTGTGGCAGAGAAGGCGGCCAACGTGGCCCGTGTGTGCAGGAAAGAAGCCCCTCTCTTCCAGCTGCTGGTCCAGGAGAAGACTGGAGTGGATAAGAACAAGAAGTTTGTGCAGGACTTCAAGACGCTGGCTGATGTTGTGATCCAAGAGATGATCCGCCATGATGTTGGAGCTCAGGTACAGGAACCAAAACACTACTCATGTTATCATGATGAGGATTTTTTCATGTTTGAAATATTTCCAGGCATGCCTCTGGGGGATTTGTGGCATATCCCTCTCTAGTATAATCAAATGTTTTTGGCAATCTTAACCCTCTACTCGTTTTACCTTAGTTTCCTGAAATGATTGACCATATACAAGGAGAGGAGTCTAACAAGTTTGAGAATGGACTAGGTTAGTAATAACACCCACAGTTCAGTAACACTTATTACTATGTAACAGTATGTTAATACAATGCAGGTACATGACTAATAACAGTGTTATAACATAGGTATAAGAGCAACATATACAATGCAACATGTACTTTTTAATAACACTAGACCTGTTGACGACCTGTTGACTCTGTGTGCATTCATGCGTGCGTCCCAGGGGAGAGTGTGATAGTCACAGTGTGTGGGACGGAGAAGGAGACCGCAGCCCTGCTGGCCACAGTGCTGGATGGGGACCAGACGGCGGCGACTCTCCTGGCGCGTGCCATCCACCAGGACGCTAAGCTCACACTCACTGACACGGGGACAGATGACCTCCACATACCCCTCAGCCCCTCTGACCTGGGCATCTGGATCGACCCCATCGGTAACACCTGGCCTAGAGTCACTATTTAAAAACAAGATTTGTTGTATCTCCGTAGACATACATGAATGGAAATTATGGATAATGTTTAGCACTGAGCAGATCCACTTGTATTGTATGGTGTAATTACTACGCCAACACCATGGGAGAGATTTTTCCTTGTCCTTTAACACTGTTATAAGCATGGCATTGTATGTACGTTGTTCCTATCGGTTTGGTTGTCATTCAGATGCCACCAGCCAATACATTGAAGGTCGTGAGGAGGCGGCGGTGGAGGGGCATCTCTGTCCGTCAGGTCTGCAGTGTGCCCTGGTCCTGATCGGGGTTTACCTCCGCGCTACTGGGGAACCCGTCATGGGGGTCATCAACCAGCCCTTCAACCACAAAGACCCAACAGGGTGAGACTCTAGAACAGGGGTCTCCAACAGGTAGATCACAAGTTACCAGTAGCTCTCAGCCCACCTATGAGTAACTCACCAATCAATTCTAAAAGTACATGCATCCTTCCATCGCAATGTCATAAACATAAAGCTCCCTGCTACTATCAAATCAAAGCCACATTGACATCCCAACTGTGGTTAGCCACTATTGGCTTAAAAAGCCAAACGTAACACAATACCTGCAAATTAATTTCCAGCAATATGGCCCTGTCTGTCTGTATGGTATGTGCATTTGTCAATCACTCCATATGTAGCCAGTTAGTAAAGCTAATGATAACTGTTTTGTGGGTAGACAGAAAGACTTTCCCCAAAAATCATCTCAATTAAATGTTAACTGCAAAGTAGGCTTACCGACAGAACTATTGTTATTTTTTATACCCCTTTTCTCCCCAATTTCATGATATCCAATTGGTAGTTAGTCTTGTCCCATCGCTGCAACTCCCGTACGGACTCGGGAGAGGCTAAGGTCGAGAGCCATGCGTCCTCCGAAACACAACCCTGCCAAGCCGCACTGCTTCTTGACATACTGCTCGCTTAACCCTGAAGCCAGCCGCACCAATGTGTCGGAGGAAACACTGTACAACTGGCGACCATGTCAGCGAGCATGTGCCCGGCCTACCTGACAGAACTATAAATGATAATTATTTGTATCAATTGGGTGGCCATTGTTTTGGAAACTCCGCCATGACAGTAGGCCTAGCAGCAGAAACATTGCTACATTGACACATTCCTCTTTTGCCAGATGTGCAATTAAAGGGGAATTACACTAAAATCTAAATGTGTTCGTTTTTAATCTTCCAGAAATGGTGTTCTGATGTGATTTAAGCATTGATATGGACATCCATTTTCGTTGATGCTCTATGAATAATTGTAATATTGAGAGTCTAAAAACGTTTTTAAAATCCCAAACCAGGAAAAATAAAACGGAGAGAACTGAATTTAATTTCATGGGGCCTGTCATGCCGAATACTGTTTATCAACCATTATTTTATTAGGTACAGTAACCAGGGATGAGTTGCATGGTAGAGAAGAGAAAAATGTGCCTATTTGAAAGCATTAAAAAAAAAAATGTAGCTCACAACAGGTTAATTCTTTAAAAAGTAGCTCTCATGCTAGAAAAGGTTGGAGATCCCTGCTATAGAACCAGAACAGCAATCAGTTCTGACACCAGGGGCCTCATTTATAAATGCTGCGTATGTACAAAATATATCCCAAAACGTGCATTCGCCAGTTTTAACGCAAAAGTAGGTATTTATAAAAATGTTACTTGATGTGACAATGTGCTTAATTTCCTGCAAACTTTAGACTATGAGTGCACACAATTTTTGGTGGTTGAAGTATTGTATTGCAAGCAGGCAAATGGGGGATATGATGACTAGCTTATTCATAAAACCTCAACAACTGGAAAATATAACAATATTCAATCATTTGTCGTTAATGAGAAGAGCGAAGATCTATTTATTTTATTTTTGCAATCTAAAAAATATATAGTAATAGGAATCTATTTCCTGATCATTTCAGAATAAATTCCTGACCTTTTCTGACTGTGATGGTTTCAAATTCCCAAAGAAGCCTATTCAACAAATTAGGATACAAATCGTCCCATCTCTCATTTAACAGTGACGTAATTCGCAGTAGTAAATAAGGTATTTTAATTTTTTTGCTCCATATGATCCGATCTGGAGCGCGGTTAAAATGAAAACATAACAGTAGAATTGACAGTTCACCTTGTAACTTCAAATGTTTTAAGTGGGCATCGACAATGTTTCAGAATTCGTGGGAAGCGCATCATATTTAGGTCAGGGGGAAAAGTAATTGCAAAACATTGTTAAATAAAATGTTCTGCAAACCTCACAACAATTTGTCCGTTTTTTTTTATTTCAGACATAGTCACTCCTTTCCTTTGCTACATCAAAATCACTGAGGAGGCACTGGGGGAGAAATGTAGCATCACCTCTGAGAACAGTTGATCTAATTTGCCATGGCTCTATCTTTTAGAAACTGCTGTGGCCTAATTTCAAAAGCTCCAAATCAAAACAGAAAATAAGGGGGTTATTGTCACCATAAAAGCTAAATTATGTGCTTTTCCCAGGCGGAATTATAATGCTTGTTCACGATGCGCACAGTTTACGACAAGTCTGATTTATAATGGGAAATATGTGCAAGTATGGCATGCGGCAAGTTTATAAATCGCAATATGTTTTGACTTAGTCTTTTCAGAAATGTTGCATGCAGATATTTAGTGTGAAATTTACTAAATTGTTATGAGGCCCCTGGGTTATGGTTAATGCTATTTCAGTTCAGTTGATTCAAATAACTCATTGTTACCAATTAAATTATTGGAACGTTTTTATTTTCAATGACGATTTTCAATCCACTTACTGAATTGAATTATAATTAAACCACTCTGACACAGAAATAACATACTCAATAATGCTCAGTTCTCACCAACAAAGCTGCCTTTGTCAATAACATGTTTGATGTGATGTACATATTTGTTGCAGCTGGAAGGGGAAGCATTTCTGGGGTGTGTCGTGTGGGAGCGTCAAAGCCTGCTCGGTGCTCAGACCTAAAGAGAGACCTGCAGAGACGACAGCAGCAGGAGGTCCAGGGCTCTCAGTGGTGATGAGCTCCAGTGAGAAGCAGGCAGTGAAAGAGGCTTTGGCCCCTCTGTGCGGGCCTGACAGGCTGATGTACGCGTCAGGGGCTGGATACAAGATCCTGTGTGTGATCCTGGGCCTGGCTGACGTCTACGTCCTCTCAGAGGGCAGCACCTTCAAGTGGGACTCCTGCGGCCCCCATGCCCTGCTCCGTGCACTGGGTGGGGGGATGGTGGACCTTAAAGAGTGCCTTCACTCCTCTGGCTCCAGCCACTGTCAGGGGGGGCACCAGGACCAGGGGGAACTGACCTACCACCAACCCCACACAGAGAGCACTGGGGCAGACCACTGGGCCAACCAGGGGGGACTGGTGGCCTATCTCAACTGTCAAATTCTCCATAGGGTTATTGGGGAACTGAAGGGCAAGTTTTAAAGGAAGAGTAGCTGATGATGGTGGGCACAAGTATCATTGCTTATAGGGTCGTGCTGCTTAATATTCTATTTTTGGAGGGTCAGTGGTATTTTTCTATCGACTATGCTGTCCAAGTTATTTTTAACAGCTATATATTTGCAAATGTAAATGAAGGAATATAAACATATTAAACTAACTACAGTAGTTGGTATGTTTAAAGGTGTTTTGTAAACAATTAAGCTATACCTAAATGGAAGGTCTCTTTAGTTACTGGTTCTCTCATTGTCAAGAAGTGTGTTGGTGGCAAATCAAACTTCAGGGAAGACCTGAGTGCTGTTTAAGTATTCCACTTATATTCCAAAGCAAGATAATCAGAATTGAAAGATACAGGTAAGAATGGGAACAGGCATGGTTCATGAAACAGTAGCACACACTGCACAGATGAAACATGCTTTTTGTCTATCATACCGAAATATGGCTAATGGAAATAACACTCGTTAAGGATCTCTTATGGTCCTACCAGAGAATCTCTTGATGACTTAGTTGAAATTGTGAAGTAGTGGGACAGGGAGGCGTTTAGTAAATATCCCAAGTGTCTCCCTTTTGACAGAAGCACTAATGGTGTGTGAGGCGATAGCGGAGAAGACTCAAATAAGCTGGCTTTGTGGAATCTGCAGCGGCCCAGAAAAGACCTTTTATGGAAGAGAGGTGTGTTCTACACTGTTTCCATAGCGCTAGCTGTAAGACTTAGGGTAAGTCAGGTCAGAAGAGGAAAAAGACATGAGTTGCCGTTTAATTGTTGGTTTACTGTAAATGAAGGATTAACCCCCTTTTAAGGAATGGGGAAGAACGGTCACGTAGCGATGCACGGTGGCTTTCTGGAGCAAATGTAGAAAACGGGTAAACCGGGTCATGAGGTTCACAAGGGTTTTGCTCTGTTATGGGATCAGGTTTGTTCAATAGAAGTCAACCTGTGGAGAATATTTTCCACCATCGCCACTTCATTGACACACCCCGGAGGCTAGTGTGATGCTGTCCAAATGTGTAGTCATTACGAAGAGCTGGATTCATTCCATAGTGCTGAAGAGCCACGTTGTACACCAATTTACATTTAAAGGCAATGTTCCCGCATTAGCGGAGACTGCATTCACGGTAAACGCTGCATATGTCGGCTCAATCGGTAATAACCTTTCAATTTCAAGTGCACTATAGCGCTGAACTTCGGTGATACGGATTGAATCCAGCCCTAAATGTTGCTGTCTCTATGGTCGTCCATCAGAAAAACAGAGCCATCCTAAAGGACCAGCAAGTGGTGTTGTGGACCACACCACTTGTGTATAAAGATAGGTGGGATCTAGTGTAAATTCTAAATGAATGAGTGTGCTCCAGAAGGGCCATTAGCAGGTCCTCTGGTTTCTGCTCCATTGGAATGACACAGCACTCTCCTGTCTTGTGACTTTAAGACATAATTCAATCCACGTAATTCACAAAACAAGCAATGAAAGTCCATTCATCCGTCTGTAGGAAATCAACTTTACTATGAAATCCAGAAAAAAGCTAAAATCAACTGAACAGTGATGTTTCACAATTGCAATAAACTCTTGCCAGCAAACTCACACTTTCCTACCACAGAACAAATTTAAAAAAATGCACATTTAACCCCGATTGTCAGATTTTTTGCAATCTTTTTTTTTGCATATACTGTTTAAAAATATCATGGGAAAAACTAAAATTAATCTGGGATGTTGGCTCTTCCACGCTGGGAGCCGTTAGTTGACTTGCCGTTTTAGGCTGCTACTTAAGCCATACATTCTCAAGTCAACTAGGGTATCTAAAACATAATTGACAGCGCAAGCAATTCAGCCTAAAACTGAGATTAAATTAAACCTCCTATAATACCTCCAATTAAGTGGACAATTGCATTCAACTTTTTTCACTTTAAAGAGAGCAAATAAACATGTGCAACAAGGGACCCCAGGTACCACTTAATCTCCCAACATCCACAGAATGACACAAATCAAAGGTACAACCAACAAGAGGCTAATGGAACTGATACCAGGGCCCATATTCATTAAGCATCTCAGAGTAGCAGCACTGATCTAGGATCAGTTTAGCCTTTTCATGGACAGTTTAGCCTTTTCATGGACAGGACTGGTCCGGGATCAGCACGCCTACTCTGAGAAGCTTGATTCATATTGCCCCAGACCTCAACATTTAAGAGGAATTAGACAAACTTTTACCACATTTATTTCCAATACGCCATCTCCACAGGAAAAACACAATGATTTGCCATAATGAGTAGACATATTGTTAGAGATCTGAATTCTGTGCGCTCTATCCCTCTTCAATCTGGAGTATATTGTCTGAGCGTGGGGTGAAAGCAAAGGCAGTGGTAGCTTTTCTTTGAAATAAAATGTGGTGGTAATAGAACTGTTACTGTTGACATTCAGCTCCCCTGTCTTTCAATCAACCTTTAAACTGTTGGAAAGTAAATATCAAAGAGTAGCCTCTGATAACTAATCTTTTACACTGCACAGTCATTGTGTTCACAATGGAAACTTAGTCACCTCCAATCTTTAAAGGGTGCTAAAATGCAATTAAGAGCTGAAACTACCTTTTTCTTGATCCATAGGATGCCGTCCAGACAATAACACCAATACTTAGGGACTGAAAGCAGTAAATAGCCTAGGTCCTTGACTCTCACAATATAACAGTCTTGATTTTAATGTGAACCTGCTTAAGTCTGACGCCTCATCATAGTGCTTCTACGTGGGATTCAATTTGTTGACAGATTAAAGTATTCACTGTACTCTAGACAGAGTTGATATCTACATTTGGCAGAGAGACAACTTTCACTCACCAACTTACTTTCCAATAGTGACAAATGTCACAACTATGCAAACGTTCACTCTAACTTCATTAAAAGTAATAAAAATTGCAGAAAATCAGTTGCTCAAATGATAATCTAACCAGATAACAATTAATCAAAGAAGGCAACGGGCGGAAGGATGGGTGTGTCAAAGCCGTAACGGGCAGACCAGCCCTCTCTCTGGACACCGTCTTCTTCCAGGATGTAGCTTGAGCCGTCCGATCCAGCAATTCATAAATTCTGATTGGCTTCTTCCAGCCCTGTCCCCTCACACACACAGTTTCACAGTCTGCACCAAGACCTGAAGCAAGAATAGGTGACCCTTTTTGTTAAAAAAATTATTACAAACGTGTCAAGAACATAAGCGTCCAATGGCATGTAATGATGCAGGATTGTGCAGGGAAGTAAGACCTAAGGAAATGTGTTTGCATTGTTAGCAATAGGCTTGTGATATCAGTGGCATGGCTACAGCTGTTTCACAAGAAAAAAAACGACAAAAAAAAACAATGTGAGGGGGAGAAGCAAAAAGACTGTCACCTCCTAACCCCAAATATACTTAAACTCTGAGTTAGTTCCGTCTTCTTCTACATGGTCCAGGCTCAAACCTCTGGCTCATGGCCTCTGTATTGTCAGTCTTTTGATACATGAGGCAGCCCCTGACCCGTGTGAATCTTCCTGAGTTTGACTGATCCTTCAACTTATGTACAGTAGGGGGAGGTCCAGGCTCGTCGACAGACATGGCCGTGTGTTGAGTGTCCCCGTGTTGCTACGATGACACGTCACAACAATGGCCGCTCTCACCTCTGGAAGGGCTTGCGGACCTTCCTCCTCCTCCGGGGAGGAGGCTTGCCTCCGCTATCGGCCCACGTCTCACTGGGCTCCGGCCGGGGCCCTCCCGGAGGCATGAAGAAGCCAGTCTGTGGTGGAGGAGGGGAGAAAGGTCCACTAGGTCCCGGTCCAGCACCAGAGGGTTGGTGGGGGGGCGGTCCTGAGGGGAAGAAACCCCCGTTGGCAGCCATGTCGGGGGGAGGTCCCCCTTGGAAGATGCGGTTGAAGAAGTCCTGCAGGTCAGCGGGGTTGGTCGGGCCTGGAGGAGGGTGCTCTGGGCCTGGAGGTGTCCTGGAAAGCATGGGAGCAGAGTAACATTAATTCTAAAAACATTCTTTACCTCAGGACACTTCAACAGGTGACTCCAGGAAAATAAAGTAATAGCAGCACTCACCGTCTACATAGATCTGAGTTTTATTCATGGGACAAACAGGCTTCATCAGAGCCTTGGGTGGCCTTTCATTCTATTACATTCATTCTATTTTAATCTAGCCTATATTTAACCCTGAAGCAAGTGACAATGAGATAGTTGCACAAGCAACTGCACTGACCACAGCTTGTGCTCATTTAGAGCGGTCGATCACATAACACCTCGGTTGAGTCCCAATAATCTCTCATTTCTCCCGAAGCATGCACTTGTTCACTTTCCTTAATGGATTTGAAAGAAAATGATTGGTATATGGAAACTCCCTTCAGCCCAGTGGTCACCAACCGGTCAATTGCAATCGACTAGTTGATCTTCAAGGCATTCCTAGTCGATCATCAAACATTTCTGTAGAAAAGCCAACGATTAAAGGCGAAATCCTTTTTATTAAAAAAAATTGTGTTGCGCTGTTGGCGATAGGTGCACTTTATTCAGAAGCTCTGCACACCGGGTAAGCAAAGTGTTCTCATTTTTAACCATTTAATTTGTCCGAAAAGACAAACTCTGTCTACCCGGCAGACCAAGAGATCTGTGGCTAAATCGAGTACGCCTACTGTGCTGGACAATCAGACAGCTCAAATCACTGTGCATACCTACAGTGTCCACAAACCATGACCAGAGAGAGGCTGTCAAAGAATACAGCAAAGAGCTGCTTTTCTTATGAGTTCATGTCTATATTTTATTCAGCACTGTCAACACTTTTTATTAAACACTATTACAAAACGCTCTTCTCTCTACTTCCCCTGGCGCTGCAGCTGCAATGAATGAGTAGCCAAGTGTATCGAAAGCCCTGCAGTTTTATTATTATTAGCAGCTCATCGTGTCTATTTTAATATCGAAGAGTATTTCACTTTCTCTGGTCAAAGGAACAACATGAATTTGTGCCTGAGGCAGATGCGGTGCGAGTCGAGTTTCACCATCAGGAGGAAGACTGTGTCCCCTCTCTGGTCAGTCTCACCGGAGGAAAGGAATTGAGAGAGCAGGGACCATGAGAGGCAGTCCCTCTGCTGCACTCTCCCTCCCTCCGCTTAGATTAATGCCATGTTCAAAACAACTGGGAACTTGGGAATCTCAGACTTCTGCCTTCAGTGTGTTCAAGACAACCGCGAACTCTGGAAAAACGAGATCCGACTGGGAAAAATAGTTTTGAACGAAACGGAAACTCGGCCATCTTTGACCTCTTTTTTCAGAGTTCCCAGTTGTCTTGAAAGCACAAACATCAGATGCAGGTACCATCAGTCCAGTAAAATAAAATTGATAATTATTGGCAAATTATTTACATTTATGCTCAGCTGTGCATCACAAGTGCTACACCAACTGATCTATTTTGTTATCAAAGCTTGAGTTTTGATATATAATATGGTCTGAGAAGAACAATACTGGCAGGCCAGGAATATAGCCAATATGCTGTGATAATGTATTTGGCTGGGGACCACTTTTCTAGCCCATGCCTACACCAATCCAATGATTTTACATTTGTGTGAAGTAGTTAAAGAGTGCAGACTTCAGGAGGAAGATGAGATTATTGGAACGCAACCCTCAGTGCCCTGGGACCAACCTGTGGCGCTGCGTGGAGCTACTGTTGTTCTTGGAGCCGAAGGAGATGTGATAGGGCACGCGGTGTGTGTCTGGAGAGATGCCTATCCTCTGGCAGCCGGCCCACTCTGAAAGGTGAGAGCGGAGAAGGTGACAAATTAATCAATGTGACAATACTGAAGCAAGCGGCTAGGAGGAGAAACAGTCTGTCTGACTTTAGGTGTCTTTATTAATGCATTGTCGGGAACGCGCTTGCAAGAAAAAGCATTTCACTGTACTTGTGCACGTGACAATAAAAACTTGAAACCTAACATTATTTGGTAGCTTAGAATTGAATTTAGCTGTAGAGCTTTTGAGCCTGTCAGTTGGCTTGTTAGAGGTTCAAGCAGCGAAGCTGGGTGAAACCCCTATTGTATTTTTTGCCGTTTATTATTTTTCTCCTTCTGGCGATTTGGTGAAAATGCAAATTCTTGTGAGATGTAAGGCCCAGGAGGGTGCAACTTTGCAAGATGGTAAAGGGCCAAGCGCCACACCCATTCATGCGATGCCATTCCAAATGGCTACACGGTGGCACTATTACAAGCAATTGAAAATGCTAACTTTTAAATGTCACACCCCTTTACTGTGTGTCCTAGACTCCTGACATTTGGTACTTAGGTCCCTCCCCTCACAAGGAACAAATTTGCCTCAAGGACCCATAAGGTCCACCATGATGGATTTTACGTCATTTTGAATTTTGTGAAAAACACTTAAGACGCTACTCTTCTGGCACCGAATGACCAATCACCAAGCTCTCACAAAGTATGTTTCTCCAGTCTAGCAACTCAAACAACATGGCCACTACTGAACAATAAACATTCACGCGGGCATGGTCTGGCACATAACTTCTTCAACTATTATTGAAAATATATTTCACAGTTTAGGTGATACAATGTTTCTTTCTCTACACTATACTTGCTTATTTTGTCTCATAAACTGAAATTAGCCACACTATTAAAATGTTTGCAACCAGGAAATGCCGGAGCGATTTCTGCATAGTGCATCTTTAAGTCAATACATAAAAGGGTATGGCATTAGCATCGATGAGAGCCTAACTATCCACGTGGGTGTCATTACACGGCTTGTCAAAGCAATTGGCTTGTTCGACATCGACCGCATTGCAGTTAGCGATTGCAGACTTACTGATCTACAAATCACCTTGCATTATAAATAACTACTCATTATTATTTGTAGAGCAGTCAGTCAAAATTGACCCACAATGCATTACAGTTTTGACGCTCGTGAACACAGCCATAATCAATCCAGTACCTGTGATGTCGTAGACCTTGCCATCCATGCAGGCGAAGTAGGTGATGCGTAGGCCTAGCAGGCTGGACTCGGCCCACAGGTCTCCCTCCTCGGCGCTGTGGCGTCTGTTACACTCTGCACAGAACCGCGCCACAGCAGGCTCCCGGTCCATCTCAAACCTCCTGCACACACAGGGAGTAATCAGGGAGGGAGGAGTCCGCAACGTAAACTAAACCATGCAGAATGGGATGCTCTTTGTGTCTGGCCTATGCTTGTGTTTTCTTTCTGTAATAAAGATTTCATAGCAAGCTAAATGTATAAATACAATTTGAGTGATTGGGAGTAGTCACCATATTCATTTAGGTATATACTGTAAATGACAAGACTGCAGTGTAGGTAAATTATATTACTATTCCAATCCCTCACTTTCACAAAAGTCTGCAGGGTGTTGGTTGTAAATGTATGATATTTTTTCTAGATATTACAGATATTAATTCAGTCTGAGTGACGTACCTGTGTTTACCCTCACACTTCGTACACATCATGGTGTTCATAGCTTCCTTCAGGTCATCCTGCAGTTTGGTGAGGAACTCATTCATCGACTTGGAGAGTTCCGTCTGCGCCATGCGCTTCCTGAGAGGACCAGGCAAACAATTCAACGCCATATCAACTACACAAAACATTCCATCAGCCTTCAGTGCAGTCATTCGATCACGGTGTCTTGCATTTGAATTAAGTAATCTACTCACAGCATGTATTTTCTATGGATCCTGTTACTGAGGAACTAAACCAAACATCTCACAGGCCTTTAGATTGACTATACCATGCTAAGGACCACAGATAGGAAATTCAGATGAGGACGCATTACCTATTGTGAGAGGCCTGAGATCTAACAGATGTTTTTTCTTGAAGGTGCAGTCATTTTATCATAGTTTCTGGCATTTGGTTTAAGTACTGGCCAAGTAGTTTGTGTGTCTTCTACTCACAGCTCGTATTCCCTTCGTGTCTCTGGGTTACTGACGATGTCCCAGGCAGCCCTGAGCACCTTAAAGGCCTCCCCAGCGCGCGGGTGCTTGTTCTTGTCTGGATGGATCTGAGAGAGGAAGGAAAGGAGAAAGATGGACAGATGTAAGGTGCAGTGCAGATAACATGCAAGAGCTAGAGCAACTAAGGAAGGCTCAACAGGTTGGCTACTTTTAGTCATTTTCTGATTACATTTTATATTGTGGATATAAGACAAAAAAGATGCATACAGCCATGCAGAGCTAAGGGCAAAAATGCTTTGGCTTGTGTTCTGACAGGCAAAGCTGAAATTATTTGACGATAATGGCTACACACTAGCCAGTTGATCAGTTCCACAAATTTTTATCATTCACCTGTACTCATAAAATGTCATGCCCATCTCATTTACACTCACCTGGACAGCCAACTGTCTGTAGGCCCTTTTTAGCTCAGCTTCAGTTGCGTGAGCCTCCACCCCCAACACTATAAAAGGGTCCAACTCCTCTTCAGGGACCTGAGCCAGCGCCAGCAGTCTCTCCAGCTCCTGCCCAGGCTGGTACCTAACTGCTCCACCGGGAGAATCTGGGGTGAAAGGGGGCACCTGGGTGGTGGTGCCTCTCCTCCTCCTGAACCAGCTGCTGATCCTCTGCAGCAGCAAGGCCACCCTCCTCCAGACCTTGGAGTCCTGCACGGCTGTCCACCACCGCTGGCCCCTCTCCCCGCCCAGCCGGACGAGCGTGAACTGGGCCCACTGGGAACCCAGCAGCACCACAGCACAGAGGAGTCCGAAGCAGGTCAGGGAGGCCTGCCAGACCCACTCCACCGACCGGATGCTCTTATCCACCAGGACCGTTCCAGCACAACTCACCCTCTCCAGCACGCGCCGGGCGTCCGCCTTCATCCCTGGCACGTCTGTGACCTTGTTGAGCAGCTGTGAGCCGAGGTCATAGAGGGCTATCCCTGCGCCTTCCACGGCCACCCCGCAGCGGTGGGTCACAGAGACAATGATCTCCACCACCATGTGGATACAGGAGATGCACCAGGGGCTGAGCGACTCTGACAGCAGCTCCCTGAAGGCCAAGGTAAGCTGGGTGCCTGTCTGCCGCCGGCCCCGGCCCTGGTGGTGGTGGTGGTTGCGCCTCCGGGCCTGCTTGTGCCTCCCACCGCCCGATGACAGGGACCCTTTAGGGAGGTAGGATGATGATGATGTAGCCTGGGTATTCTGCTCGGAGGCTGCCACCACTCCTCCTCCACTGTTCCGGAACCGGCCTTTCCTCCCTCCAGCCCCTGAGCTCTTCCATCCCGACTCCCCGTTCATGCCAGGCTCCCTCCCGACTTCGTTTCGGCCTCCTCCTCCATTCTCGTCTTCATCTCCACCCTCAGTCTCCTCATTTCCTTCTCTGACCACATGCTCCGACCCTTCCTGTTTCAGAGAGACTTCATCCTCTTTGGCCTCTGCAATCCCACAATACTCTGCTTCTCCTGAGTCCTGGTTGATTGGAGTCGGGATATCCTGAGGGGTAGCTTTGAGATGGTCTGTCATGTCCTCTTTGGTAACTGGTTGATGAGTTTCCTCATCTCCTCTGACTTCCCACTGGCCAGGCATGGAGGTGGAAGACAAGAGGGTAGGAACACCTGAGGGCAGCTCTTCAGGGCTCTCCTCAGCTGCCTCTACAGTCCATGTCTCTTCCTCCATCTCGCTCTCAGCCACCCCTTTCTCCATCTTCAGCCCTGTCTCTTGATTAAAGTGCCAAAAAAAAAGTATCCAATCTCACGGCAGGTAGGGACCTTGACCCATTCTCACTGACCGCACCTTCTCTGACACTACACTTCAGCAGGGCTGAAGAGTCAGATAAGGACGGCTGAATAATACTGGAATGGCAGGCGCCATTGTCCACGGTAGCCTATCCAATGCAGAAACTTTGAAGGCATTGGATCAAGGATCAATCATTACAATCCTTGGGCACGACTGGCCTCATATTGTATCTGGTTATTGCCTGTAAAAAGAAAGCAAGTTTAAACATTAGCCGTAACACTTTCACTTTATTTGAACTAGAACAAAGGGTATAATCTAAAGGCAAGGCTCACAAAGAAATGACATTAAATGGGATATGGAGTATCTGCATGTATCATTGTTATTGTCAAAGTAATGACATGTTATTATCAATTCTGTTTTCTACTGTAGTGTGCCTTGATCAATATTCTCCATAGCACGCTGCATGACCGCAGGACTCAACGAGCTGCTTCACAGCGCCGACATTTTGAAAAGATAAACCAAACTCTAAAGCTATCTGGTTGTCAGTAGTTGCACTAGCTAAAAATATAATTCATTTCTAAAACAATAACTGACTGGGATGGAATATATCAGAGAATAATGGGGGCAATCTTCGGTTCTAGCAAATTAGCTATGTCGCCAACGTCGCGAGCAAAATGACCAACTGTCTCAAGACTAACAGCTAGCTAACATTATTAGTTGCTCGTGTTTAGCTAACTAGCTACTGTAGCTAATGCAATTTAAATAATCTTAACGGCGGATTATTGATAATATTATTTGAGCTATTTTAATGCTTACACTGACCGAAATAACATTGTGAAAGATGACAGCAAGAGCAACTCACTTTTCTCTTCCGTAAAGGAAGGGAAGATGATAAAATGTAGTCTTCCTTTCGAAGTGGTTAACTCGAGCCCTGTAGCTTTGCTCCTCAAATTGACCAAATATGGCAAACAGAAATGCTTGTCGTAGAAAGAAAATGTAGTTATTGCATTTTGTATGGAACTATTCTTATTCTGTATTAGGAGAGTGTTTTCGTTCTGCTTATGCAGATATGATCTATTTTTTATTATCTTGTTCTTGGCTAACGCTTGCTGTTTGTCTTACTATTTTTCACTTCCGAGGGCAGCAGACACCTCACATAAACCACTACTGAGACGCGAGAAAGAATAAGCAAGACCTAGCAAGAAATAAGGACGTGCCGTGACCTCGGCCATTTCTCTTCAAAATAAAAGTCAGCCAGTGACGATGGTAAAAAATAATACACTAGTCGAAATTCGTAACATTTTATTTGGAAATGTTAACAGACTTAGAATTTAGTTTAACAATCGAACAAAACAATAAAAATTCAAATAGTTCCTTAAAGCAAATAATGTTACATTGACAATAGTGTTAAAGATAGACTCAGCTAAATAATTTTGCCATGAGAAGCCCCACAGATATTGGGTTTGTTCGACATGCGATCTACAAATCACATTTTTTTTGTACCTTTATTTAACTAGGCAAGTCAGTTAAGAAATTATTATTATTATTTATTATTTACAATGACGGCCTACACCGGCCAAACCCTGTACGTTGTGTCCCATTCTACTCAGGAGCAACTCCACAGAGTTTACACCCCCAGCATCGTCACTGCTAATTTCATATTGGACATACACATTGCACCATACACAAATTTCTGTACATTGTATAACAGTAAAATAAACATCGCTGATCCCTATAATATGCATTGACTCCTAATGAGCATATATTTTAAGAAGTGCAAAAATATCATAAGGATGAGAGAAATGAGAGTGATGTCACGCACCCAAGAAGGCTCAACCAATCACTTGACAGATTTGATTAATATTCATGAGTTGCGTCGGGAGGATAGGCTGAGACCTATTGATGTGTGACGTCAGACAGATGCCCGTGTGCTTGCTCGCCTGCATGAGCAGTAAACATGATTTGGGATACCTAGCTTCATTTTAATTAATTGGGAATAAATGAAAGCTTCACCAGCTAGCTATCAATCAATTTAAGTTTCACTGTCCGATCATTCATTAAACGAGTCCACTAATTGTTATTTGTACCTTTCCACAAACTGTCTGTGGCTTGATATGAGTAAATTAACCTAAATGTATCAAATAATAGGTAATCCACGATTAGTTGACTAGTAGTGGCTACTGCCTAGCTAGCTACATTTCAGTAATGTTTCTATCCTCCTAAATATGGTGGTCACTTGATAAACTAACTATGAGTTGAATATATTTGTCTGAAAGAGAACTAGTCACCAGTTAGTGTTGCCCATGTTGTCATCATGTCTAACCAGCAGTGGTGGAAAAAGTACTCTTCTTGTCATACTTGAGTAAAAGTAAAGACACCATAATAGAAAATGACTAAAGTAAAAGTGAAAGTCACCCAGTAAAATACTACTTGAGTAAAGTCTAAAAGTATGTGGTTTTAAATATACTTAAGTATCAAAAGTAAATGTAATTGCTAATATATACTTAAGTATTAAAGGTAAAAGTACAATTATAAATAATTTCACATTTCTTATATAAAGCAAACCAGAGGGCACAATTGTCATTTTTAATTTTTAATTTACGCATAGCCAGGGGCACACTCCAACACTCAGACAAACACAGTATCTGTGTTTAGTGAGTCCACCAGATCAGAGTCTGTAGGGATGTACTCTTGATAAGTGCGTGGATTGGACCATTTTCATGTCCTGCTAAGCATTCAAATGTAACGAGTACTTTTGGGTGTCAGGGAAAATGTATGGAGTAAAAAGTACATTCATTTCTTTTAATGAAGTAAAAGTAAAAGTTGTCAAAAATATAAATAGTAAAGTACAGATACCACAAAAAACGACTTAAGTAGTACTTTAAAGTATTTTTACTTAAGTACTTTACACCACTGCTAACCAGTTAGTTATTGTAGCCCGTGTGCCCATGAGCTCCCGAGTCTAGCTAATGTCGTCGTTTGGTGTCCACGATTAGCTAACTATTAACTAACTAGTTGGCTACTGCATGGCCAGTGTGTGCACATTGCAATCCCTCCTCTGCGACAATGTTATTGTGGTGCGGGAATATCAGATATATCTTTTAATTTTAAGATAACTGTCATTGAAGTTGATGATTACTACTGGTTTTAAATCCGAGGCGAGAGAAATTGTCCACCATGTTTTGTGTTTTGGTAAGGGCTCGGAGTGATTTCAGGCACCCAAGAAAGGTCAACCAATCATCCGACAGATATTTGGGGCGTGTACCTCTGCCCAAGCATTGCTGACCCATGCCCATTCTTACAACGTCTGGATATGTAACGCCTGCTCCCACTCCCCCTCCCTGGGGCTCGAGGGCGCGAGGCTACCCGTCATCATAAGCACCTGTTACAATCATTACGCGCAGCTGCGCTCACTGGATTCACCTGGACTCCTTCACTTTGTTGATTGCCCCTGCATATATGTCTGCTCCTCTGGGTTGTTCCCTGTTGTAGCATTGTTTGTCGTGTCATGTTATTGTCCAGACGCTGTTCTTGTTCCGTTGTATGTCTGTCTATATTAAATGGTTTAGTCCCTGTACCTGCTTCTCATCTCCTGTGTTTGGCGTTAAATGATAGGTATTTTACATATCAGAAAATGCCACGTTCAAAACAACTGGGAACTCAAATCATGACGACAGTGATCTTCAGGTCAGAAAGTCGGAGCTCTAGAAAAAGGCCAGAGTTCCCGAGTTAGATGACCGCTCAAATCAATTTTTCCCAGTCTGAGCTAGTTTTTTTCAGAGTTCCCAGTTGTTTTGAACGCACTGAAGTTGGAAGCCTGAGATTCCGAGATCCCAGTTGTTTTGAACGCGGAATAACTGCAATATATCAATCGATGACACAGTCGATTAAATGGCATGCAACCATTGGTTGATGCATGTGTCATGACTGTCCTGGGAGGATCCAAATAGGTCAGATAAGCTTTGAAATAAATAACTTCAACCAGACCCCCTCTCACCCGCAGAGGTGGGGAGAAGGGAACTGGTGGGGGTTGACAGCTCACGCCCTGTTGTAAATCAAGGAAAGAACATTCAGGTCTCTTCCTCTCCAAATTCACCTGAGGAATGTGCCTTTGTTTCACAGATTTTCCTGCCGAAACTCGAACACATTCTAAAGCGAATAATGGAACAATCTTTCTAACAGAGAACGTGGGGAATGGTCAGAGGCGACCTAAAAGAACACTGATGTCGGTTTGGTTGTTATTTTGTAATGTCATTAAAATTGTTATAAAGGAAATACTGTAACACACTACATTTACAAAATGGCCATCCTCTACGCTGTGCATGCTATATGAACAATGATGATGAACAATGATGGCACCCTCAAGGATTGCGGACGACCAGCAGAGGAGAACAACAGAGGAACCCCGTTTGGACAATCAGAGCCTTACAAGCGTCCCGCGAAAAGGCCCAACCCCCTTTCCAAGAAGGCCCTGTACACCGAGAGAAAACAAGGATTTTCACGTAAATACATTCATGGCTTCTTACTCTAAGCAGGCAGCGGTTCGTGTGCAAAGTATAAGTGGGAGTAGTTTCTAAATGTACCAACGTTAAGTCTATCTGTCCCTCTCTCTCTCTCGCCCACTCTATGTCTTTTGTAACAAGCAGCCATGTTGTTGTCAGTCCGCTAGGGACCTGTTTCTAATGTATTAAGTGTGTATGTTTATCCTGTGTTACCATTTAGTTAGCTAGTAAATAAATAATTAAACCAATTTGTGTAGTACTGAATCATAAGTAAGGCCCGGGTTTTGCAGATGCAAGGTTACGACTGTAAAGAATGATGATATGATACGAGGTTATGATTGATAAGTTGACTGTTTATGGATGTGATAGGTAAAGACCTTCCGGAGATGGTAACTCTTTAAAGAACGCTCTCGTGGTGCCCCAAATCCTAATGAGTTCATTGTTACATGATTCATTTAATCGTTAGCTGATTAGATAAATAACAGTCATCATATTGATGAAAGTAAAGTAACAACACATGCAAGGGGGAATATGACCAATGACTTTGCCTATGGCTTTAATAGGAAAGGACATTTTGCCAACGGTACACAAACCACAAACTTGTTTCCCCTAGATTCACCCAATCTTTGCCAGAACAAGTTTACGCTCTCTCAAAAATGTTTCTAATGCAACTTTAAATGGCAACTGAGTACAAAGAAAGAGGATGAATGTAGCGTTAATCATTATGTTTCTCTTTATATAAACAAAAAGATATGGGTCTGCAATTGTATTATCTTTAAGTAATTATCTTCAAATTGGTCTATAAAGGACTAATAATGAAATAATAATTCAAAGACTAGAATTATAATAGGCAAACTATTTTCTGACTTATTCCCTATTTAAACAAAACAAGTCATTGTTTATTCAACACTGCAAACATGGATATCATGTAGTCACTTTTTCCTACTGTCAAACACCATCCATTTTCTCATGTCTGCCTTCTCCACCCACCCACACACTCCCCGGTGCATTGCATTCTCTAGCCTATTTCTGCCCATTCCGGATGCTGTATTAAAGTGTGTTCCTCAAGGAGTGTCTGTGTGTGTGTGTGTGTGTGTGTGTGTGTGTGTGTGTGTGTGTGTGTGTGTGTGTGTGTGTGTGTGTGTGTGTGTGTGTGTGTGTGTGCGTGCGTGCGTGCGTGCGTGCGTGCGTGCGTGCGTGCGTGCGTGTGTGTGTGTGTGTGTGAATAGTCTGTGTGGGCGGCTGTGAGATCAACCAGGGCTTTCAGAAGGGGGAGGTCTGGGGAAGAGAGAGGTAGGAAAGGGGGGCTTGCAACCGGAGTGGGCACAGCTCACTCTCCAGGGGATTTGTGTCAATCAGTGACAGGCAGGGGATGGATGGATATAAAGGAGGCAGGATGGACTGAACACACTGTGGGTGTCCTCTGCCTCAGAAGACCTAAAAATATCACCTTTATTCACACAATTACATGTATGACGAATTTGAAGATAGTCAATCTGATATTTTAAGAGGGCAATCATTATTTCGTATTCAAAACTAAATCTGAATTCTCTGGTCCAACTAATAGGCCTACTATTATTTGAATGTTAGGAAAGTGTACTATAGGTCTAATAGAAAAGGTGTAGCCTATAGCTTAGTTTTAATTTCGATCTCTAGACTTTCATTTCATACACACGTATTTTGATATCTAGAAAAAAGTATTGCTTATTTGCACGGCTGGCCCGCTTATTAGGCAGTATTAGGCGGCCACCTATGGCTGCAGATTGACGAGGCGGCATTATCTGAGCTAAACTGGCCAAGCTGCACGTCCAACAACAACACATAAAACCTCACTTAATTTTGCCCAAAAACACTGACAATTTCTCTCAACCAGTGGCATATGGGATTTTTAAGTGAGCGCTGATGTCACCCTTTGGTAAGCAGTGCCCACTTTGTCCATTCCCAGCGTGCCTCTTTTGGAGAGAAGCAACTCTGCGGTGCTCCACCAACGTTCTGTCAAAAAAATAGCGAACATAAATCATGTGGCTCATATAGGATATGGTAGACAGTATGTGGCCTTTTCTGTAGCCAACAGCCTGGAGATAAAATGTATGACATTGTATTGAGACGAACAACATGCAGGTTTCTCAGATCAAATAGCCTAACCTAAAGGGCACTCAATCACATAAAAAATGAGTTGTCATGTTAACAAACAACATATCCTAAAAACAGGTCAAAGAAAAGTGGACAACATGGAATGGACAATCACAAATGTTGTCCAGGAGTTTCACCCCATTGTCATGATCAGTGGTTTCAAGTTTGTATCTGCACATTTTTGACAAGCTGATCATAATGAAAAAGAAAATGCTTCTGCATTTCCTGCTGGGTAAACACATTGCAAATAGGCTCATGATAACTCATGATAAAGTTGGGTAGCTGATATTCAGAGCTTAAATAGTCAAATTGATTAGTTGCAGGAATCAGGACTAATTAACCAATGCAATTACCTGGTTTACAAATGGTGGACCTACTACATGGATAAAATTCTATTGCAGGCCAACATGGTAGGCTACACCCCAGTAAGCATAAGGTGATGTTTTTGGATGTCTTTTTTTGGTCCTGTCTGGATATGTCTTTTTGTGATTTACAAATGGTAGGCTTACCACAGAGATGGGCTTTCATAAAATTCAATATCAGACAACACTGTAAGCTACACCTTAGTAAGCACGGACCGACGCCGACGCCTTTTGGACGTATTTGTTTGGTACAGGACCGACGACATTTAGACGTCTATGTTTGGTTCAGATTTTGTCCGGTCTAGACCAGCCTTAATTTGGCCCAAACATAGATGTCTATAAATGACTTATTTTCAACTTTCATTCAGAACCAAAAATTAGCCTGATTTCAACATCCAGAAAATACATATTTTGAACGTTTGTAAAATATGTATTTTCACCATCATGAAAATAAGTATTTTCAATTTTCATTTTTTGGTCTCACCTATGGCGGCAGAACGGCAAGGACCGGCCCTGCTTATTTGGTTGAGAGGGCTCAGATAGAACATGTCAGCATGCTTCAACGCCTACATGGTGACCCGAAGGAGGGACATGATAGAGACAATGTTGCTTTGTGCAAAATCACAGCTGTGGTGAACATATACTCAACATAAACCGTTTAATCAATGTGTCCCCAAGTTAAAACAATCAAAACAATCATGGTCAGTCATGTTGGAGCCTAAGGGCAACACTGCCATCCTGACTGTGGTCAACCAGTTTTCCAAGGCCACCCACTTCATTCCTCTCCCCAAACTACCCTTGGCCAAGGAGACGGCCCAGCTCATAGTGCAGAACATCTTCCGGATCCATGGACTGCCTGTGGACATGGTCTTCAACCGGGGTCCTCAGTTCTCGTCCCAGTTTTGGAAGGCGTTCTGCACCCTCATTGGGTCGTTGGCCAGCCTGTCCTCTGGGTTCCACACCCAGTCCAATGGCCAGTCGGAGCGAGCCAACCAGGACCTTAAGACAACTCTGCGTTGCCTGGTCTCCGCCAACCCCACCACCTGGAGCCAGCAGCTTGTGTGGGTGGAATACGCACGCAACACCCTTCCCTGCTCTGCCACGGGCCTATCGCCCTTTGAATGTTCTCTGGGGTATCAGCCCCCGCTCTTCCCCGAGCAGGAGGAAGAGGTCGGCGTACCTTCTGCCCAGATGTTTGTCTGCCGCTGTCGTTGTACCTGGGGGAGAGCCCGGTCGGCCCTCCTCAAGACCACCTCCAGGCATCGACGACAAGCGGATCGCCATCGGACCCCCGGCTCCCCGGTATCGCCTTGGGCAGAAGGTAAGGCTATCCACCCGGGATCTGCCCCTCCGGGTGGAATCCCGCAAACTCTTTCCCCCCATGATTTATTGGCCCGTTTACCATCTCTAAAATTATTAGTCCCTCTGCTGTTCGTCTTCTGTTGCCCCGTACCCTTCAAATACACCCCACCTTTCATGTGTCCTGAGTTAAACCCATGTCTCACAGCCCTTTGTCTCCTGTTTCCATTTATACCGGTGTTCTCTGTTTGTCTGTTGTCAGTTCGTCTTGTTTGTCTAGTCAACCAGCATTTTTTGTATTCATCTCCTGCTTTTCCCCAGTCTCTCTTTTCTTGTTCTCCTGGTTTTAACCCTTGCCTGTCCTGACCCTGTGTCACGACTTCCGCAGAAGTTGGTCCCTCTCCTTGTTCGGGCAGCATTCGGCGGTCGAAGTCGCCGACCTTTTAGCCATCGCTGATCCTCTTTTCATTTTCCTTTGGTTTTGTCTTGTCTTGTATCACACCTGGTTCCAATCCCATTCATTACATGTTGTGTATTTAACCCTCTGTTCCCCCTCATTGTCTTTGTCGGTGATTGTTTGTTTGTAAGCATTGTGCAAGATATGCTCTGGTGTGTGACGAGTTTTGTACCCACTTGTTTTATTTTGTATATTTTGGTTTTCAGAGTTTTTGAGCACTTATTAAACTGCTCCGTTTTATACCAAGTTCGATCTCCTGCGCCTGACTTCCCTGCCACCAGCACGCACCCTTACACTCTGAGCCCGCCCGCCTGACCACTCTGCCTGCCCTGAGCCTGCCTGCAGTCCTGTACCTTTGCCCCTGTTGCTGTAATAAACATTGTTACTTCGACAAGGTCTGCATCTGGGTTTTACCTTATTCCGATAATAGCTCTGTCTTTGAATTTTAAGAGTGGTTACATTTCTCCATCCCCATTCCTTTGCTTTTCATCGAAACAAGCCAGGGCATAGATAATGCTTTATTATTGTTTCAACTGCTGATTTCCCCTTTAAGTTAGCCTATTTCTAATGAAAAAACTGCAATGTTGTAGACCTAGTGTAAATCAAATTCACAGTGATGCCTGTTGCGTCATCGGGGAATCCCCTATCTCATGCGTCACGCACGCAAAGAATTTACCCAAACGATCGGAAACAGTCTTTCACCATTTGCCAACCACTTGATGATTCTGACGCACTATTAGGCTATTACTGTATGTCCATGTTGTTTACGACTGTGCTGTAGATCAATAATATTTATTTGTGAAACAGCACCCAAATAACTTTTCTAGTACAATAAAAGGAGATTAATAAATTGAAGGTTAGGCTAGCAGCATAGCCTATAGAAGCATACAGCTCACCTCACACATTTCTGTGACTGACCAGGCAGAATGGTAGGCTATGTGGTACTCCGTTTTTATTAAATAGGCTCATTTTAGACAGGTGCATCTTATTGAAAAGTGGGCAAATAAAATCCGAAAATGAAAGGGTTAATAAGCAAACCTCAGTCTTTCAGGCCCCCGCCTCCCACATCTCCAATTTGAAAGCCGCCTCTCTACTGGGAGAGAGGAAAGCTCTTTTTCGGTCAGATGGCGTCCGCCCCCAGGTTTCTCGCACCCACACAACCAGCAAAAAGGCAGCCAGCAACCAATACGGTTCGCCGGGGGGAAGATAACTGCCAACGAATTCAGACGAGTTATGGGATTTAGCTGGTGTCAACAGCAGTCAGAAGTGAGAAAGATAACGATTGTACAGGGAAATAAAGCGATTATATAAATACATTTAAGGCATTTACAATAGGTTGTGTACAATAGCTTTTTAAAAAGTGTGTATTTATCAAATCTCTTACATTGATGGAAACTTAGTTAACGGGACTGGATGGCACTTAAAGAAAGAGTCGTCGAGGGATGAGACTTTCGATAAGGTAAAAAGTGAGATAACAATTAGGATTGCTGATATAACTTTATTTTTTAGATAATCTAGCCTATTACGAGGTTCAACAGATTGCGCGAAAACTGGATTCGGGTCACTCAGTGCGCGCAGGTCCCTTCTGCCAATTCAGCCATCGGACGATTTGAACGAGGTGAGAGATTATGCTGGAGTTATTTACATTTTTATGATGAAATATTACATTTCACATGCGTGTTTAGTTCCGTAGGAAGGTGGATCGTCTGGTATTGCCTTGCACTATGGATGTTCGCTTAATACTATTGTCATTGTATTTTTTAAATTGTCCGTTTTTTAAATTATTATTTTCGTAACCGTCGCTTTGTGCATCATATGAACTCGCAAATTCTGTCCTCATAAGAACAGACGAACTATTTTTAACAAACTATTTTTTAATTCTCAGATCTTGAAAAAACAAAACAATTGTGTATGTCTAAACTGTACATTTTTCCAATGACAATGCCATGCGTAATTGGAGAACACATCCTGCATATTTGAGGTATAAAGAATTGGGCACCCACACGTGAAGTGTTGTCAAATATGATCATCAATAATAATAAACTATCAGGAAAAGTAGGCTCTTGTACGCTGGTATAAGTCTCTCATGTGTAATTTGGGTTCAAATAAAAAATGGTATGGATTTAGTGTTTTCTTATTCAAGACATCTGATTGATATTGACTTCATGTGTTTTTATATGAGACATTCTGCAACATAACAGATAGTCAAAAGATGTGACAAATTTCTCAGTACATTTATTGCATTCATTGCGAGTAGGTAGGCGTCTTGACGCATGTGCTGTGTATGCCTCAGAAATTGATACATAAACATGCATCAAGATGGTTGAGCATTAGGCAAAAACTGGTGAAAGACAGACAGACATACAGTGCCTTCAGAAAGTATTCCCACCCCTTAACTTTTTCCAAATTTTCTTGTGTTATAGTCTGAATTTAAAATGAATTCAATTGAGATTTTGTGTCACTGATCTACACACATTACCCCATAATGGGGAAAGGGGAGTTATGTTTTTAGAAATGTTTACGAATTAATAAAAAATGAAAAGCTGAAATGTCTTGAGTCAATAAAGCCCCGTCTGCATTGGCACTTTGAAATCAACCCTGTTGGCATGACTTTGGTAGGCCATCTCAAATTGCGTTTCCACTGCCTCCAAAAATAAGAAATTATGTCATGTTGCTAGGTAGCTAATGTGTGACTCCAGCTGTATTCGCTAATGTTGCTAGCAAGATGTTGAAGAATTTAATTCACCCTCACCATGCTGTAACTAGCGTTATATATATATTTATATCTGAGTGAGTCTGGCTTGCTGACGTTAGCTAGCTAGCTAAATTATTAGCGTCGTCACTAGCACAACAGGCTAGCTAGCTTAATTCCTTGTTTGTCATCACATTGGCTATTAGCTAGCTAGCTAACCAAGCAAACCAGACGACAGGTTTGATATGATGTAGCTAGCTTGCTTTCAATACTTCCTGGCCAGCAAAAATTCCCGCCAGCTAGCTAGCTTATTTCAACTCTGATTTGCTAGCATTTGAGGGCTGACTGTTCTCATAAAAGTTTGTGTAGTGCAAAAAATGAATGAAGGACCCAGCTATGGTGCTAATTCGTGTCATATCTGACTACTGCAGTACTGCTTATCTAAGTGCTAGCTAACAGCAACATGCCCAGACGAGTTAGCTACATTGTGTCAGCATCCAGCGGTGATCAGTTTGGTGGTTGCATAGTAACGGCTCCACCAGCCCGAATTCTAATCGAGCTGGCACTTGTTGTGAAACTGGGCTGCACTGGCCCAGGTTTCCTTAGACACAGCTCGAATTTGGTACTTCCATTCGAAACAGCTCGAATTTTGCCATCACGGGGCTTAAGTGGGGCGTTGCTTTATCTTGGCCAGGTCGCAGTTGTAAATGAGAACTTGTTCTCAACTAGCCTACCTGGTTAAATAAAGGTGAAATAAAATAAAACATAAAAATTAAGCATTCAACACCTTTGTTAAGGCAAGCCTAAAAAAATATTTGCTTAACAAGTCACATAATAAATTGCATGGTGCAATAATAGGGTACACCCCATTCCTGCAGTCATCTGACCAAATCGCCCTCTAGTGGCCTCATGTGTGGAATGTTATTAATATTTTTCATAATTTCATAATTAATAC